>NW_026555325.1:6835416-8202500 GCF_021234165.1 Pteronotus mesoamericanus
AGGTAAATTGCAATTAGTGTCCATTAATTTCAGGTCTTAGCACAATAGCAGGTACCTATCCCCCACTTCCAGCCATGAGGCAGGTTAATGTGCACATGTATCTGGAGAAGCTTCCGGGGGCCAAGGTGGGGAATAAAAGGAATTTGTTCTCCAAACATTGGGAATCTGCGTTCTGGTCTCTGATGCCGCTTCTGGTCATAGAGGTATAGCTGAAGAGGTGGACAGCCATTGTTATTTCACCTCCCTTCATTGTTGCAAGCCTGGTCCGCTCTAGCTAACGTGATTTACAGGACATTTAATGGGATGGTGACTGTCATGACATGCTTCATTTCTTAAATCTTTTTTTTTTTTTCCTTTTGTGAGCAAGACATAAAAAACTTGGACAATCAAAAGCAGCTGCATATATGGGAAAAAATAGTAAGTGACTGTGGATGCCCAGAGAAAGGCTCAGAAAAACCTAAGAACTTAAGTTAACATCTCACACTGAATCTCAGCATGGAGACAGCCTACAATAATCTAAAACACAAAAACAATAACAAAAAACAGCCAACTCCGGGGAAGTAAAACATTCAATTCTCAGATTTACCCCATTATTAAATTCAAGTGTCTCATTTTCAACAAAAGATTACAAAGTATACAGAAACAAAACAAAACAGGACAAAATTAACAGAAACTATTCCTGAAAAAAAATCTAATAGCAAATACTTTAGACAAAGATTTTAAGAACTGTTTTGAAGATATTCAAAGAATTGAAGGAAGAGGTGGAGATAGTAAGGTGATATGGGAAAAAATAAAAATACCAGTAAAGAGATAAAAAACTTAAAATTTCTAGAACTGTACACAAATATTCATAGAAGTATTAACAGCCTAAAATTAGAAACAATCTAAATATTCATCAACTAGTAAATGTTACAAAATATCATCTATATAACAATGAACTGATATTTTGCAATTAAATAGAAACATTTCTCCAAAGAATACATACCAATGGCAAACAAGTATATGAAAAGATGACCAAAGTCACTAAATGCAGCTTAAAACCACAATGAAATACTACATCATACTTATTAGGATGGGTATCATCAAAATACAAAAGACGCCAAGTGTTGGCAAAGATGTGGAAAAATAGGAACACTGTAGGTAGGAATGCAAAATTATACAACTGCTACAGAAAGTAGAATGGAAGTTGTTCAATAATTAAAAACACAGTTTGAAATTCATCAAAAAGTACTGAAATTAGAATCTCAAAAATATATTAACACTCTCTCTGCCTCACTAGTTATAAAAGCCAAGATGTGAAAACAAAATAAATATCCATCAGTGCAGGAATACAAAAAAAAAATGTGTCTGTGTAGTATGAAATATTTTTTCACTTTCAAAAAAGAAGCAAATCCTGATATGCATGACATGGATGAATCTTGAAGACATTGTTAGGTGAAATGGTCTAGTCACAAAAGAAGAAAATAAAAAACAACTTCATGACTCCACATATATGATGTATCTATAATAATAAAAGCCCTAGCAACAGAGTAGAATGGTGGTTGCCAGGGGCTGCAGAGAGGTTGGAGTGTTACTAATCAATGGGTATAATATATAAGTTATACAAGAAGAATAACTTCTAGAAATCTGCTGGATATGATTTTACCTATAGATAACAGTATGAAACCACTGGATAATCCAGATAATCTATTTTAAGGTCACTTGATTAGTAAACTTAATTTCATCTGCTCCCTTAATTCACCCTTTTTTATATACCATAAAAAGTATTTCATCTCCTAAGTAGAATTAGTTTTATAACATAAAATAAATATAGGTTCTAGTGATTACAATATGGATCTCTTTTAGGAGGTAATATCTGGGTATGAAAGGAGCTACACCCAGAAGACCGTTTATTGTATTATTTCATTTATATGAAATATCTAGTGAAGTCATGTTTGTACAGGCAGAAAACATTAATTTTCCTAAGGATGAGAGTGTGAATTGAGGTGAACCTACTAATAAATATGAGGGAACTCCTTTTGGGTTATGAAAATGTTCTAAAATTGGATTATGATGATGGCTGTATAATCAAATAAGTTTAGTAAAATGAATTAATTGTATATTGATATATTTTATATTTTGTGGTTTGTAAATTCCACCTCAATTGACCTTTTAAAAATAGAGGTACATATGGAAGGGGGCAGAAGTTTGTTTTAAAGTATTAAGCAATAGCTCTTACCTATAAGAAGTCCTTTTGGAAAGGCTTTTTTTAATAAAAAAAAGTTATCTGTAAAAGATTTGAAAGAAACAAAATAGAAGCCAAGTATATGCTAAGGTATAGTTCTCATATAAAATATAAAATAAGACCAATAGTTTTTCATAAATTTACATATTTGGCTATTTATAAACACTGAGGAAGTTTTCTTTATTTATTAAACCATATGAAGGAAAAATCTCTTGCCCTAGCTCTGAAAATTAAATCATTTAACAAATCAAGAAATATTATTTGAAAATACATTATGCCAAAGGTTTCCACTACCAGAAAATAACAACGATGACATTTTATTTTTGGATATACATGCTGAAATTCAGGTATTTTAAGGAATCTGCATCTGAAATTTTTCAATATGTAATAGCACAGAGTGGGCAAATGGAAAACTAGAGACATAGTGATAGGACTCAACAAATAATATAATGTAAAGAAATATTTTTATTTACACACAGTTTACTGTACTTAGCACCATGTACCACAAGTCTCAATTTACTTTTCTGTATCCTAAATTAATTCTTTCAAATTAACTTCTATGTTACAACTTCTTTTCCTTGGGGAAGGAAGAAGTTGCTACTCTTCTTTCAACAAAACACAAATCCCAAGAGGATTTCTTTAGCTCTCTGTAATTTACAATCATCCAAAGAACTCCAAACCAAAGCTGCAGTCCAGTCTTCTAAGAGGTTACTCCAGTCACAGTCCCTGGCAGTTCTCCAAGTCCCAGAGGCCTGCAAAGAGCAGAGGCTAGTTCCCCAAGGACTTGAGAATCCTCCTTAAGAACTACGTGCGTTGGCTGCACAATCAATATCTGGAAAGTTTAGACTGCCCATGCAATCTCCTGAGATTACACTCCCAGTCATCACTTACAGGACCCAAATGCATCCCACAAGCAAAGCAGTCAATGGTCCAGCTACCTGCAAGGAACAAAGGGACACTTGACTGCGATATATGACAGAAAGTCACTCTTTCTTTTTTTCTCCATAGCATTTCAGAATCTGTGTGATAAAATACACATTCTTACTACATGTAGAATGTAAGACCTGTATGTACAATGTCTCAATATTGCAATGATTTTTGTAACATCAGCCACATCATCAATGTCTGTTTACTGTGTCATGTCCTTGTTCCCTTATCAGAGAACATTTATCTTAAAAAATGACCTGTAACAATGATAATTAATCATTTGGGCAATAAAGTGCAATAATGAATTTAATAGTAGTTATTTCAAGTTGGCTCAGTCTCAACTCAAAGTAGAAAAAAAAATCAGAAAGTTATTTTTTGGTCTCTTTGATTTTTTAAAAATACTAGTTAGAGAGAAAGGCTTTATATTTTAATAAACGTTGTTAGCATTTTCTACTTTTTATAGAAATGCATAAGGTGAAGGAACTCATTTTCTCTTATTATTGAAATACAAAAATAAATATATAAAATTATTCAAACTCATAGCTAACTTCATAATGATTGTAAACTGAATGCCAAAATAAGGAGGTAACTCTTCACATAAAAAGGCTAATCATGGTTAATTGTTTTCCAACTCCTTTTGATGATAATAGCCATTATAAACTCATTTGAAGTATGTAGATGTAATATGCAATTACTGTAAGACTCAACATTCCAAAACTCGAACAGATGACTAAGACAGCACCGAGTGCTGTTCATTGGTAAGGTTGCCAACTGGTTTCATTTTCAAAGGAAAAACAAGTGTGTAGCTGTAATCCAATCTTGTTTCCATGCACCCATTTTCTTTTTATGTGTGCTGATAAAATGGCTATATCTAAATCAACCTGTTTACCATTGCACTAAGCAGTAGGTGGCTGTTACTATTGTCTGGAAATTTCTAAAGAAATTGGACTCAAATAACAAAGCATTTAATTCTACCTTATTTTTAAAATTGTATGTGAAGAATGCGATCCACTGGATATTATAAAATGCACAGTCTTCTCAAGGTCAGGCTTGGGGGACTTGTACATTTAAATTCTTCTAATAGGAATACATGCTCTGATATTAATACAAGAAGTTGAGAATCCTTCCGTAAAAGATATAAAATTATAGAGTTAACTTTTGACTTTCATGTAGGTTCATACCAAATAAAAGAGCTTGTCTTAACACATTTGATCTATAGGTTCTATAATCTTTAAAATAATATTGGGAGGATAGGTGACTATAGAATTCTGTGAACGGGAGTGTTAAACCTCCCACAGTAGCCATTTTTTAATTGACTTTTCTTAGAAATAACAAGTCTATGACACTGTTTCTTTATATTTGAGGACATGCTATTCAAACCTATTCCTTCCCACCTTCGTCACTCTTATGATTGCTGTATTTGTTTCTGTTTTTTGTTTCTGGCAACCTTGAATACTTGCCCAGTCACTTAAATGAACCCCCTTCTTTGCAGACAAAGATTTTTCTATTGAAAATGTGTTCTAATCTTCTTTATCCCAATTAAAGATTTCCATTGGCTTATTTCCTTCTCAAAGTTCTTCTCACATGCACTGCCAAACTTCTTGAAATGTTAATCTTCAACTATTACCTCAATAAAAATGAAGCCCAATTTATTCTGATTTTAACATACTTCCACCTGTCTCCTGGAAATATTATCTTTTGTCTCTTTGGAACTACAGAGTAAGTGAAACCAATATCCACCTCATCTTCACCCTTAAGTCCCTTCTCTATGCAGTTCTGCACACACTCTGTGTGATGGTCTCAGAAGGAAGCACTAAGAGAAATGCAGAGACCTTTTTCCAGAAACTCTTGAGTTGCAGAACCAACAGCAATAACACTCCAACTTAGTGTAACTTAAAAAAATGCTTTTCTGAACTACTGCATATAAACACTAATTACAAGCAGCTGAACAAAATTCCTAACCACTACATTATTGACTCCAAATTAAAACTTATATCAAGTAAGACAACTCCTTAATACCAGGCAAACAAAAATAGTTAATAAATTGAGACAGTATATTCTGTTTATAAAATAGCCCTGGCTGGTGTGGCCCAGTGGATTGAGTACAAGCCTGTGAATCAAAGGATCGCTGCTTTGATTCCCAGTCACAGCATATGCCTGGATTGTGGGCCAGGCCCCTGGCTGGGGGAGCCTGAGAAGCAACCAGTCAGTGTATCTCTCACACATTGATGTTTCTCTCTTTTTCTCCCTCCCTTTCTATCTCTCTAAAAATAAATAAATAAATAAAATCTTTAAAAAAATAAAATAGTCATGAGGCATATATTGATTTCTGTGATAGCAAATTGGAAATACGAATGGGGAAGACTTCCTTCCTAAAAGAGTATATGACTTTTGATGCCATCTAAAGAAACCCTGATAGTGTGTATGCACAATTGGGATTATTCAAGTTTTCTCTCTATTGGAAAAAGTGTTGTGGTTGAATACAATACTTTTATTTAAAAATTATTAACTATTATATATCCATTAAATTTAATTGAAATAGAAACCTAAGTATTTATTAACCCTCATCCAATATGTGGTCTAACTACAATTAAATTATTTTCATTTTTAAAAGTAGTGTTAATTGTTTCTCTTTTGAAAGAATAGAATGGACTTAATAAGATATATACTCATTAGGTGAGAACTCCTTTGAATTTCCTAGGAAAATATTCTCTGTCCAATTATATATTTTTCTTTGTGTATTTTATTGTTTAGTGTTTTTCTTTGTCATCAGTCTGAGGATTAAACCATAAACTCAACTGTGACAGTTTTCTTTACCTTTAGTTGTTTGGTATATCCATTCACTCAGCTGTGCCCTTGAACTTTTGCCTCTGGCTATATAGTTTCACAGAAGGTGATTCTCTTATCTCAAGTTGTACAAGTCCAGGTTTGAATGACATATACTCTGTAGATTTATCTGCAAATTTTAAATCATGATATTGTTTTGACTTTGCCCGTACAAATTACCATCATTCCAACAACAACCATCCTTCCTCAAGATTAATAATGCAGCTTCAGATAGTTGTGGCTTTTATGGCATCTTCTATAAATGAAAAGGAAAAAATGTATATGTTTGCCACATAAACCTATATACTATTTGCTCTAGCATGATCAGGAAATAAGGCTATGGAGGACAGTATGGCTTATTCAGCTTCATGGGGTCAAATAGGTAATAATGCAGTCTACAACCTCTTGCTGACAAACTAAGTGGTTTCTTGTTGCATCCCTGTATTTATGTCTCCCAATTCATCCAGTAACATATACTTATTCAGATTATGCATTTATACAAACTCAGTAGTCTCACTATATTCTGAGTCTGATAGGGATTTAACCTAAAAATAAGGGTCATTAAACAATTTCTTTAAGAAGGTAGTTTTTTAGGCCATGTGGTCTCAGTAGCATTTTAAATCAGCCATTGCAGGAGGAGAGTAACCATGGATAACATTTAAATAAAATGCAGTGTGCCTGTATTTCAATAAGTACAATGGGTGTCGGATCAGATTCAACTAGTGGATATCAGACTTCTGACCTAAGAGAAGCTACTGACATCTATATGCCTTTAATTCAGAAATTTCTTCCTGATATGAGCATTACAATTAATTAAAGTTTCTTCACTATTAGCTTATTCTTTGACTTTTTTTTAAGTTAAGATACCTTGTTTATCTATATACTTACTGTAAATAGGTATTGCTCATGGAGCCACTGAGCATTATTGTAGTTAAGTTTGTATAACAATTTAAAAAAAATTATTTAGTTATTTTTCAAGAGAGGGGAATGGAGGGAGAAAGAGAGGGAGAGAAATATCAATGTGTGGTTGCCTCTCGTGCACCCCAAACTGGGGACCTGGACTGCAACCCACACATGTGTCCTGGCTGGGGAATCTACCAGCAACCCTTTGATGTGCAGGCCAGCACTCAGTCCACTAAGTCACACTAGCCAGGGCACAGTTTTTAGCATCATACAGTAATCATCAACAGAAACTCCTCTGATCCAAGATCCTTATGCCATCAAATTATACAAACCCTTCCTCTTATCGTATTTAAATATGAAAGCACTTGAACAGAAGTCTCCAATTAAAAAGTCAAAAAAGTAATTTTTTTTAATTTTAAACAATTTGAACACGCATTATGGTAGGTTGTAATATGAATGTGTCTAGCAGCCCTGATGGAGGATGGGACAGAAAACCAGCAGAGCAGAATGGTTAAAGAAATATGGTAAATGATTTGCATGCTACAGGGTGGGGAGGGAAGGGGCAAGCATATGCCCCAGGCACTAAAAATAAGCTAGTCTTCACCATCATTTTCTCTAAAATTATAATCAAGGTGTAAATTAAATTCATTTTAAAATTAAATGAGTGGGGATTAACTGAGGGAGCAGGGAAATGGGCAGAGCAGGGGAAGGCAACAGGGAAAAAATGGAACAACTGTAATTGAACAATAAAAAATAAAAAGAAATATGAAAACAAAAAATACATGAAAGTCACAGGGCAGAGAAAAGTCAAAAATATTGCATCTGAGAACATTCTCTGCGTAATGGAATACAAACTAGAGTAGCTTCACTGAGATAGGGAAACTGTCATGCTTATAAGCATAATTTGCAAAATTTTCTTGACCCAAACCTCAGGGAAATCACTGAAGATTTACAAGTAAGATGTAAAACCCACAGGAGACCATTAACAGCTTAACACTTCCAGTTTGTGAGTTCAAATTTATCCCACTTATAAGAACGGATGTGGTTCCATTTGTTTATTTATTTTTTATTTTGTTTCCATTGCTCGGGAAGATATATCCAATAAAAAATTGCTATGAGCAGTGTCTGAAATTTTGCTGCCTGTTTTCTTCTAGGATTTTTATGGTTTTGGGTCTAACACTTAAGTCCTTGATCCATTTTGAATTTATTCTTGTGTGTGGTCTAAGCAAGTGGTTTAGTTTCATATTTCTGTATGTATCTGTCCAATTTTCCCAACACTATTTATTGAATAAACTATCTTTAGCCCATTGTATGTGCTAGCTTCCTATATTGAATATTAATTGGCTATAAAAGTGGGTTTATTTCTGGGCTCTCTATTCTGTTCCATTGATCTCTGTGTCTGTTTTTATGCCAGTCCTATGCTGCTTTGATTATTATGGCCTTAATTATAATTTGATATTAGGTAGTGTGAATCCTCTAACTTTGTTCTTCTTTCTCAGGATTGTTGTTGCTGTGCTGGGCCTTTTGTTGTTTCGCATACATTTTTGAAATATTTATTCTAGTTCTATGAAATATGTCCTTGGAATCTTGATAGGAATTGAGTTGAATCAATAGATTGTTTTGGATAGTATGGACATTTTAATGATGTTAATTCTTCTTATCCATGAACACGGTATGTGCTCCACTTATTTCCATCTTCCTCTATTTCTTTCTTCAGTGTCTTATAAATTTCCTAGTACAGGTCTTTTACATCCTTGATTAGGTTTAATCCTAGGGGTTTTATTCTTTTTGAAGCAATTGTGAATGGGATTGTTTTCTTGATTTCCCTTTCTGTTATTTCATTATTGGCGTCAAATCATCAATCAAATAAAAAGATAACCCATAGAATGTGAGAACATATTCACTGATACATCTGATAAAGGGTTAATATCCAAAATTTACAGAGTACTTACAAAGCTCAACACACACGCACACACACACCTCAAACAACTCAATTAAGGAATAGGCAAAGGACCTGAATAGATATCTCCCCAAAGTGGACATACAGATAGCCAATAGACAGACAAAAACATGATCAACATCACTAATCATCAGAGAAATGCAAATTAAAACTACAATGAGATACCATCTCACATCTGTCAGAATGGCTATCATCAATAAAACAACAAATAACAAGTGCTGGTGAGGATGTGGAGAAAGGGGAATCGGTTTTGTACTGTTGGTGGGAATGCAAACTGGTGCAGCCACTTTGAAAAGGAGTATGGAGATACCTCAAAGAATTAAAAATAGAACTGCCTTATGTCCCAGTGATTCTACTTCTGGAAATACATGCAAAGGAACCCAAAACATTAATTCAAAAGAACATAAGCAACCCTATATTCATTGCAGGGTTATTTATAATTACCAAGCTATGGAAGCAGCCCAAGTGCCCATCAATAGGTGACTGGAAAGAACAACTCTTGGACATTTACACAAGGGAATATGACTCAGCTATAAAAATACAGAAAATTTTACTCTTTGAGACAGTATGGATGGGCCTAGAAAACATTATGCTAAGGGAAATAAGCCACGTAGAGAAAGAAAAATACCATATGATTTCACTTATATGTGGAATCTAATGTACAAACTGAACTAACAAGGAAAATAGGGTAACAACTAACAAGGAAGAGCAGGGTAACAGCTAGTAGGGGTAGGAATGTGAAGGTGTGGAGAGATTGAGCCAAAAGGAAAAAGGACTCATGGACATGGACAACAGTACAGTGGTTGCTGGGTAGAAGGGGGTATACAGGCACTAAAAGGTAATATAAAAAATGGAATAAAGATTTCTTAAAAAAGAATAGAGTAGAAATCCTCTTATTTTAATCATAACATTAAATGTACAAGTGTGAATTGCATAATATAAGTTAATAATAAAATGCAAATATGAAGTAGATGATGTGGTTATTTGGTCAGATTCTCCTTCGGATCAAAGATAATGATTCTCACATGACTTACCTATGTCTTTTCTAACACCATAAATAATCAAAAAAGAAAATTAGAATTGATATTGAGATACAATTATTACATTTGTAAATGATAAAAAACACATTAGCTTTGCAGTAGAAATAGGAAAATCTTCATAAGATAGTCTGATGAAATGATAATCAAGTTCAACTTTATATATGAGTATTGCATAGTGAAATGAGTACAATGCATGAAGCCCTACTTCTGGCTACAGAAGTTGGGAAAATGATTTTCAACCATGAAAAAAAAAAAGCAAATGCAAATATCACTTGAATAATGTTACAATATGGTAAAGTCTATTATTTTTATTATGTGATAGAAACCCTATTTTATCAAATGTAAAAAAATATATATATGCTCATGGAATCCAATAAAATATAAACAACAACAACAACAACATAAATATTTTGGAATGAAAAGAAATGCATCTGGACTTAAAGATGAGTTGGAACTGAGGTCCTCAAAGCTGCTAGATCATTGTTTATCTGTGGTGGCTGCATTCTGTTTCAACATATATAAACTCTCTCTATATTGAAGGATTAACATACAGTTTTAATAATATATCCAACATTTATTCCCTTTCTTCCTTGTTAACAATCCTGGTTTTGATAATATGTATATTCTCTTTTGCATGTCCGTGAATATAAGGAGAAGCTCCTTTACTCTCAACTCTATTCTCAACATTAGAAAGCAAATTCTGATTGGCCTTAAACCAACTATATTTATATTAATTCTCTTTACTGTGGTAGTTTAGGCATAGAACTAAGATATAATTTTGGTTAATGAGATGAAAAATTGGCTGGGTGTTTCTAAAATAGTTTTTCTCAACTTTTAATTTTAACACACTAGGGAAAATGATATATTTATGTTTTTGAACAGCATAGCTTCTGGATAAGATGTCCTGAACTGGCATAGCCATTTTACTGAGAACCCAAAGATGAAGCCAGTGTCAAGAATAACAGAACAAGTTAATGGAAACCATTATGATGATATGATTGCATTGCTAAATTAATATACCTTGTAGCTGCATTGTTTTGGACTCCTGTAATGTACAACGATATATGTCATTGTTATTTAAGTAATTTGTATTGAATTTTGTGTTATCAACTGAAAACTTCCTATGATTTTTGGAAAAACATTGTCACTGGCAGAGCTTAGGATATAAGTTAGTCACTGGAGAAAGACTAAATGACAGAATATCCAGTCTCAAGTTCAGAAGTCTTGATATAATCCTGACCTGGTAGCTCAGGTGGCTGAAGCATCATCCCATACACCAAAAAATTGCAAATTCATCCCCCATGGGGGCACATACCTAAGTTGCAGGTTCAGTCCCAGTCAAGGCGCAGTTCAGAAGGCAATGTGTTGATGTTTCTCATTCACATCAATATTTCTCTCTCTTTCTCTCAAATCAATAAATGTATCCTCAGAGGAGGATTAAAATCAGATAAAAAATTCTGAGCCAATTCTTTGTAGTGTTCTTGTTGAATAAAATCAAATGAGAACATGGCATTCTTCGGGGCAACCAAGTATTTGGAGCTGTAAGAAAAGCAATTCTAAGCAGATAAATAATTTAAAATAAGATAAAATAAGATAAATTTAAAAGAAGATAAGATAAAAATAAATTTTTAAATGAAGAGGAGAAAATCTTCTATATGAAGTGAAAACAATAATGTATGTTGAGAAGGGAGAAATGATTAATTTATAAAGTAAGGTGATTATGTAGTCAAAATGAAAGGCATTAAGTATTAACTTGCAGAAATACAATGGGTTAAATTAATGAATTTTGTACCAAACTCTAGATATCTGCTAGACCTCAGGCAGAAAGAACTAACTGTAAAACTACCACAGAAATAAGAGGAGGAAAGCCAATGTTAGTTTCCTTACAAATAAAGTTTGAAAATCTCAAGTTGGACTACTAATTACCCAAGTAATTAGACTTCCACATTATGTTAATGATACTATATTTTAAGTGCAAATTAAATAAGCAGTAATTGGAGGAGGGTGTATAGGATTTGAAATATTTCCTCTTTGAGGCAATAGCTAATGCATAGTTTTTAAGGGTCAGTGCCTCAGAGAAAAAGTGAAGTTATGAAAATATATTATTTGAACTTACTATAAAGGGTAAACCTGTGTTTAGGAGAGAGCATCTCAGTCTGATAAGCTGCTGATTCTCCCACAGTTTGTGTATAACGACTGTTACAGATTTGCTTGTATTTCCTAAAAAGATATGTTGAATCCCTAAACTGATAGCTCAGAATGTGACCTTATACGGAAATAAGGTCTTTAGTAAAATTAAATATAGACATTAGTGTGAACCCTAATTTAATATAAATGATGTTCTTATGAAAAGGAAAATTTGGACACAAACAGACATGCACACAAGGGGAATGTCATGTAAATAGGTAGTCACAGATCAGTGTGATTTGTCTAAAGTCAAAGAACATCAACAATTTTCAGCAAACCACCATAAGCTGCAAGAGAGGCATGGAATGGATTCTCCCACACAGTCATTAGAAGGAACCAACACTGCCAACACCTGAATCTTGGGTTTCAGCCACCCAGTTTGTTGTATTTTTTTATTACAGTCCCGGTAAATTAATAGATGTATTGGGTTGGCCAAAAAATTTGTTTAGTTTTTTTCTACATGATGGCTCTAGTAGTGACGAGTTGTCTTCAACTTCATTTGAGACAATTTTGTTAGATTGTATTGTGACAGCTGTCATATCAGACTGCATTTAAAAAACTATCAAAATTGGTGAATTTTTGTGTAGCTATTTTAATATTGAAGATGGAAGAACATAACATTTTCAACACATTATGCTTTATTATTTTAAGAAAGGCAAAAATGCAACTGAAATGCAAAATGCAGTGTACAGAAAAAGTACTGTGTCAGATCGAACAGGTCAAAAGTGGTCTGCGAAATTTCTTGGTACAATTGACATTTTGGCCAAATATTTCTTTGCTGTGGAGTTGTCTTATGGATTGGAATATGTTTAGCAACACCCCTGGCCTCTATCCACTAGAAGCAAAAGGGGGAGACAGCCGACATTCTCAAAATATCTAAATCAATAAAGCTATTGGTGAAAATGAAAAATGTCTTCTATTTTACAGAAAAAATGTAACAGACTTTCTGGCCAATCCACTAGTTGCACATCAGTGTTATCTTGCCTTTTCTGTCCATTAACATCACTACCTGGAAAGATCAATGGATAGGGAAAAAGCTGATGTACCCCTCCTGTGCCCTATTAATACAGTATTGATTAGAGATTTCTCTGTGTGTCCTTTACTTCACGAGTAAAATTGGTAGCCAACACACTTTATTTTAGTTTTAGTTCTTGGTAGTTCTTTGACATTGAGTAAATCCCTTAATATTCTGGATATTGGTTTTCCTGTTTATAAGTAATAAATTATAAAGATAAGGTGATTTCTAATGTAGGGAGTATATCAGGATAACTTGGGTCACTTTTTACAAGTGCAAATGCGGACTTGAAGGCCTCAGCTTTCAACAATATGTCAATAGTTGTAAACTAACCATCATATTTTTTAAGGGTCTAGAATTAAATTTCAACCCTTCAATGATGACCACAGGATTTGATATAAAAAATGCATGGAGTGCTGATTTATTTTATTCTATGAATACACTTCTGTGTTGTGAGTGATATAAGCAGTGCTAAGAGCTAGAGAAGTTTAGAAAAAAAAATCACTTCACTTATTTACCTACGATGAATATTTAAGTGAAGAGGAATTGTGAACAGTTCTATATAGAAGAGCATAGATCTAATAAATATGACCTAGAAAGTTATATTCTCAGTTTGTAACAGTATCTAAAATTCATAATTCTTATATTGCATAATATTTTTCTTCTATAATCTACTAGCAAGAGGATGCTTCTTGTTCTGTGACAGTGACCACTTAATGTGACATTGACATTTTCTTCTAATTGCCCTAATTTTTTGTACAGCCATATATTAAAAGCAGCAAGTTTATAAAAATCTTAGCTTGACAAAAATATTATAAATTCTTTCTTTAAGTGCTGAGGGCTACAAAATGAAATTTAGTACATATGAGCTCCTACAAGCTATTTACCACTTTAACATTTAACAAGCCATACATTAACATTTAAAAAGTCATAAAAATTTACATCTATAAGTGATTTTACTTAATGGGTTAGCAAATGCATTCTATGCAGTAGAAGGGGAATAGCACTAATAAAAAGTACACTAACTCAGTAAAAGTAATTTATACAGCTAGTGCTTAGCTGATGGTCAGAGGGCAAATAATGGGTTACATGTGATGGTTTTTATCTGTCTCTAACAAAAGATTCTTGCCACATTGCCCCCAATAATTAGGAGTGGCACTCTGCTTGGAGAAAGAAGGCAAGAGCAGAGTGACCTTTCAAAGTCTCTTTGAAAGGACCATGATACATTTTAAAGCAACTTCTAATAAATGGTAGAGTAAGCCACAGAAGTGAGAGTTGAAACTATATCAAGTTGAAAGAATTGGGGCAAAGTTATTTTTTATACTTTGCATATCTTTTCTTGAAATATAAGATAAACAAGTCAACAATTATTAAATGACTAGAGTACATAGAGGAGAACAAAATCCTTGAATGAATAAATGAGAATAGAGCAAAACAATCCTGTACAATTTATATTCTTCTGTTCACTTTGAAATTGAAATGCACCCTGTTAAGACATGGCAATGTAGAATAATATTTAACTGCAAATTTCAGCACATAGCATCTTAGCATAAAACTTCCATTTCCAATATGTGAGAATTTTGAGTCATTTTTGTGGGGACTAATTAACAGAAGAAAAAATAGAATTTGAAATGAAAAATGGAGGTAAAACAGATGTCAATAATGCAGTGAAAATTTTTTATAATAAAAGTGTAGGAAAGTAGTAAAATTATAAGAGGAAAATATTCTTGAGTGTAGCTGTGTTCTCTGGTGCTGAAAGAAAGGAAGCTAGAAAGATAGAAATCAACAACTGAGAAGTCCTACAATCAGAGAAGCACTAAATTCTGAGTTAAGAATGAGACCCAGGGGAAAAAAAAACTTTTTTTTTGTTATCTACAATAAGATGTATTTGTAAGTGTCTCCTTGGCATTGGAGACACTTAGAGTGGATTGAGTATCAGGAATAAACTATTAAGGTTTGGTGAATAGAACTCTCTAATACAAAAATTATTATTAGTTTGAAATGTAAAAACTGCTGTGATGTTGTTTTATTTGTTGATCCTTCTATTGTTATTACATGTTATCATATTAACACAACACATATTAATGGCTTTTATAGGCTTTCTCTCAACATGAGTCGCCAAAGTTTTTTTTTCCATAAAAGATATTTCATCACCTAAATAAAAATAGTTTTATTATATTATCAGATCATGATAAAAGTAATCAATGCTCTTTGTAAACCATTCAGAAGTAAACTGTAACTCTCATATATTGCTTATGGAAATGCAAAAGGCTACAGCTACTTTGAAAAGCATATTTTATTTTTTTAAATAAAATTCCATGTATGCTGATTGTATAATCTAGACATTCTACTCTTAGGTATTTATTGAAATGGGTGGGGGCTTGCCTACACAAAAATCAGTATATGACTACTTAGAGCAACTTTATTTATAAAATCCCTGAGCTGGAAAGAATCCAAACATCCAACCACAATTCAGAGAATAAACAAGTTGTAATATAGCCACATAATGGAATATTAACCAGCAATAAAAGGGAATAAATTACTTACACATGCAAAAATATGAATGAATCTCAAAAGCATTATTTTAAGTAAAAGAAACCAAATGCAAAAGGTTATGTACTCTTATTCATTTACATGGCATTTAAGAAAAGGCACTGTATAATTTAAGTCATATATTATATTCTGATACTTTATATTTTTTAATTAAAATATATAGTACAAATCCATGATAAAATCAATATCATTTGAACAGCATCATATTTTATTTGTTTAAATAGACAAAATTTGTTTCCAAGTTTTGTAACCATGAATAAATTTGCTCATACATACATGTTTATATTATATGTATTATATATACTTGTCTGGTAATTTCCTTAGAATAAATTCCTGCACATTTACTTTTGGAATAAGGTTTAGACACATTAAATTTTTTGATACAATGTGCCAAATTATTCTTCACAAAGATTGTACAAAATTATATTTCCATCAACAATATCCAAAGCTGTTAAATTCTATACCTCCCTCAGGCAATATTATTGACAATTATTGTTCAGCACATCTTTTAAAAATAGGATGTTCCCCAACGATTAATTCTGCAATGATGAACAAAAATTTTGTGAAACAGATCTTAACTAAATGTCTAAAGAACTCACTATTCCATGGAAAGTAACATTATTTATTTCACATCTGGAATTAGATGTTTAAGAGTGGAAAAACATGTCCTTATGCTTTTTATTAATATACTTAAATATTCAAATTAAAAATATTTCTTTGACTGTTCTGAGCCAGTTATTTTTCACATTCATTTTCTACCCTCTTTGTGTTGACCTCCATGTACTTCATCTCTTGGGCTCCTTTGCCTGATGTTTTCCAGATGGAATTGGATAACAGAGGGCAAAGCTGTCCTGGGACCAGGAGGTTGAATTCAGAATAATTGTCCTCTCAACTCTCTTGCTGCCAGGTCACTGGTTGAACAAAGGATTCTTTCCCTAACCATTAGTACTTCTCCTTTTGGATGGCTTCTCTTCCAGGGCTATAGCTTTTACTGGCTTCTTAGCTACACCACCCTCTTCAGTCCTAACAGTGTTAACAAATGTTAGTCATGGTTAGTCCCTGGAGACTTTGCAATTCTTCTTGGATCTCTAATCCAGGCTTAATCTGTTTCAAAAGTCTTTTATTAAAATTATGGGCACTGAATGATTTGATTCTTCTATTCGTTTTCTGCTGGGACTGTAAGTGATATGGGAACAAAAGGCAATAAGATACCTAAAGCTTGAATAATTAATTACATACTAGGCCATAAACAAATAATAGAGTGTTTAAGAAAATAAATTATATCAGATCAATAGTCAGGTTATTTGTTTTCCAGAGTCATATCCCTTGGAGTTATTTATGCAATAGCAAACATGTAAACAGAATGGAGAAGATTCATAGGAGCTAAATCTAACAAAATTACACAGAATTTGATACAATAAAACTTAGAGAAGAATGAAGAAAAATTATGCAATGTGATTATATTGCAATAAGAATAGTTAATATAGGATGCTATTTTTGTAAGATTGCCTGACTTAGTAAATAAATGTACAAGATGCCCAGTCATATTTGAATTTCAAATAAGCAATGAATTATTTGTAGTATGTTTATATAAAAAGAAAATTTAACTGAGCATTCTGTATTTCATCTGGCAATCCTATCCTTGTGCATAATGCATTAACACGATCTACCACTTGACAAAATCTCCTGTGATTTGTCTACTGTACAATCAACAATGTGTGGGAAATGAAGTAACAGGGGAAGTCAAGTAGATCAAGAACTGGTATCTAGAACACCAGTGCAGAAGCAGAGCTGCAAGAGAGGGTCAGTCACCTGGAGACAATGTTACAATAGAGCTGTCCGCAGACTGATAGAGAAGGAGCGAGAGGCTGTGCAGATAATGTCATGAATATGAATTCTGGGATAAGTGTAGTGAGAGTGGCTTCAGAACACATTTTAATGTACAAGGAAGAAAAAGTGTGACAGTTAACTATATAACCTGAGATCTGTACCAAGAAAGCCAGGCCATGAAAACTGTGGCCTGAGAGCATGAAACAGTGTGAAATAAAAAATCTAGACCAGTCAAGAGGGCGGGTACAAACAGAAGAAACCATCAAAAATGTGGAATAAAAATAATATATTCGCCTATGAGTAAGGAAAACTGATATTTTTCTAGCCTGGCCTTGAAACCTCAATCTTTTCAGGATTCATTACTTTAATTATAAAGCAATGTTTAATTTCACACACACACACACACACACACACACACACACACACACAAACACACACACACACACTGCATTATTAAGTTACGGCCCTAAAAACCTGTGCTCTATAAATCAAGATTGTAATTGGAGCTCAAAAACATAATGGGAGAAGTTTATCCAGCCAATAAAAACAAACTAACAAAACTATTGGTCTGAGAGTGAGGTATAAGAGGGTAGGCTTAAACAATACTAAATTAGATAAACATCAGATGTTGGCCCTGGAATAGGGTTCTTGGCTGTCCATTCTTAGCTTCTGCTGTAAGTATTCTTCCCAGTGTGGACAGACTACTAAGGGAAGGTTTTGCTTCTCTGAGGAACAAGACAGACTTCTAAAACTGCCCAGGTTGGCAATTGTGGCACAAGTAGAGTGATTAACCAGGTGAAGGAATTCTATTAATTTAACCACATAAAAGTGGAAAATAGAAAACAGTAACATATAATTTAGTTGTTAAAATGTTAAAAACTCATGATACAAAGACCCTGGAGAATACTAGAAATGCTGTCAGACTGGAAGAAAAAGGAAAGGGAATGTCTCCATTCTCTCTTTATTCTTTTTCCTCATATACCATCATGTTTTGACTGAGACTTCATAAGGGATAAAAAGGAGACTTGAATTATAACACAAACTAGCTGGGGAAATGTGGTTGGAATAAAATGTAACCAAATGACCCTGTGTATTGCAAGAATACTTTCAATATAATGAAGTATATAAAGCCATAACAAAAATACACCCAATTTTCTTTACTCAAATAAGTAATTAATTAAGTTATTCTACAAAAAAGAGATATGCATGTGTGGCAATGACAAGAGGAAAGTGAAACCATAACACCATGTTACCTGGAAGCTTTCATTTAGGAGCCTAGAAGAAAAATAGACACTACAGTCCAAAGTGACATGTCACACTGTGAGGCACTATCTTTTTTTTTTTTTATTTTTTATTTATTTATTTATTTATTTTTTAATTAATTTATTTACTTTTTAAATACATTTGTCTCTGCCTTCCCCCCCCTCTTTCCCTTGCCCCCTCCCACCTTCCCTCCCTCAGCTCTTCCCCTTTGGTTTTGTCCATGAGTCCTTGCTATATGTTCCTTGACTTTCCCCTTCCCTTCCCTTTTTCTGCCCCCCCTTCCCTCTTGTCTCTGTTGATTTCTTTTCCTTTCAGTGTTGCTGGTCATATTTGCCTTGCTTCTTTGCATTGTTGGTTAGGTTCCGCTTATAGGTGAGATCATATGGTATTTGTCTTTCGCCCCCCTGGCTTATTTCGCTTAGCATGATGCTCTCCAGTTCCATCCATGCTGTTGCGAAGTTTAGTACTTCTTTTTTTCTTTCTGCTGCGTAGTATTCCATTGTGTATATGTACCATAATTTTTTGATCCAATCATCTACCGATGGGCATTTATGTTGCTTCCAACACTTGGCTATTGTAAATTGTGCTGCTATGAACATTGGGGTGCATAGGTTCTTTTGTATTGGCGTTTTGGTGTTCTCAGGGTATAGTCCCAGCAGGGGAATCGCTGGATCAAAAGGCAGTTCCATTTTCAGCTTTCTGAGGAAATTCCACACTGCTTTCCATAGTGGCTGCACCAGTCTGCATTCCCACCAACAGTGGACTAGAGTTCCCTTTTCTCCACAGCCTCGCCAGCACCTGTTGTTTTTGGATCTGTTTATGATGGCCATTCTGACCGGTGTGAGGTGGTACCTCATGGTGGTTTTGATCTGCATTTCTCTAATGGCTAGTGATGCAGAGCATCCTTTCAAATGCCTCTGGGCCCTCTGTATCTCCTCCTTAGAAAAGCATCTGCCCAGGTCCTTTGCCCATTTTTTGATTGGATCGTTTGTCTTCTTGGAGTAAAGTCGAGTGAGTTCTTTGTATATCTTGGAGATCAAACCTCTATCTGATGTATCATTAGCAAATATATTTTCCCAAATGGTTGGCTCCCTTTTCATTTTGCTGATGTTTTCTTTCGCCGTGCAGAAGCTTCTTATTTTGATGAGGTCCCACTTGTTTATTCTTTCCTTTATGTCCCTTGCTTTAGGAGACATATCAGTGAAAAAATGGCTGCGTGGGATATCTGAGAGTTTCCTGCCAATGTTCTCCTCTAGGACTTTGATGGTGTTGCGACTTATATTTAAGTCTTTTATCCATCTTGAGTTTATTTTTGTGTATGGTGTAAGCTGATGATCCAATTTCAATTTTTTGCATGTAGCCATCCAGCTCTCCCAACACCATTTGTTGAAGAGGCTGTTATTGCTCCATTTTATGCTTCTGCCCCCTTTGTCAAATATTAGATGTCCATAGAGACCTGGGCTTATTTCTGGGCTTTCTATTCTGTTCCACTGGTCTATGGGTCTGCTCTTGTGCCAGTACCAGATTGTTTTGAGTATAGTGGCTTTGTAGTAGAGTTTGATGTCCGGTATTGTGATCCCTCCTACTTTGTGTTTCTTTCTCAAAATTGCTGCAGCTATTCGAGGTCGTTTATGGTTCCATATAAATTTTTGAAATGTCTGTTCTATTTCTGTGAAATACGTCATTGGTATCTTAATAGGGATTGCGTTGAATCTATAAATTGCTTTTGGTAGTATGGACATTTTAAGGATATTAATTCTTCCAATCCATGTGCACGGTATATGCTTCCATTTATTTGTGTCTTCCTTAATTTCTTTTTTCAATGTTGTATAGTTTTCTGCATACAGGTCTTTTGTGTCTTTGGTTAAATTTATCCCTAGGTACTTTATCTTTTTTCGTGCTATATCGAATGGTATATTTTTCCTGATTTCTTCTTCTTCTATTGCATTGCTGGTGTACAATAACGCCTTTGATTTCTGAATGTTGACTTTGTATCCTGCTGTTTTGCCAAATTCACTTATTAGGTTGAGGAGTTTTTTGGTAGAGTCTACAGGGTTCTCTATGTACACTATCATGTCATCTGCAAACAATGATAGTTTTACTTCCTCCTTTCCTATTTGGATGCCTTTTATCTCTTTCTCTTGTCTGACCGCTGTGGCTAGGACTTCCAATACGATGTTGAAAAGAAGCGGTGAGAGCGGACATCCTTGTCGTGTTCCCGATCTTAGTGGGAAAGCTTTCAGTTTTTGCCCGTTGAGTATGATATTGGCTGTAGGTTTTTCATATCTGGCCTTTATTACGTTGAGGAATGCCCCATTGATTCCCATTTTGCTGAGTGTTTTGATCATAAATGGGTGCTGTACCTTGTCAAATGCTTTTTCTGCATCTATCGAGATGATCATGTGGTTTTTGTCTTTTCTTTGATTTATGTGGTGTATCACGTTTACTGATTTGCGTATATTGAACCATCCCTGCATCCCTGGGATGAATCCCACTTGATCGTGATGGATAATCTTTTGAATGTATTGCTGGATGCGGTTTGCCAATATTTTGTTGAGGATTTTAGCATCTATGTTCATCAGCGAAATTGGCCTGTAGTTTTCTTTCTTTGTAGGGTCTTTATCTGGTTTTGGGATCAGGGTGATGCTGGCCTCATAGAAGGAGTCTGGGAGTCTTCCCTCCTCTTGGATTTTTTGGAATAGTCTGAGAAGGACAGGGGTTAGCTCTTCCTTAAATGTTTTGTAAAATTCTCCTGGGAAACCGTCTGGCCCTGGACTTTTGTGTGCTGGGAGTTTCTTGATGACTGCTTCAATTTCCCCAACTGTTATCGGTCTGTTCAAGCTTTCTGTTTCTTCCTCCTTCAGTGTTGGAAGATTATACTTTTCTAAAAATTTGTCCATTTCATCAAGATTTTCAAATTTCTTGGCATATAATTGTTCATAATAGTTTCTGATGATCATTTGTATTTCTGTGGTATCAGTTGTTATTTCTCCTCTTTCATTTCTGATATTATTAATTTGGGTCCTCTCCCTTTTATTCTTGATGAGTCTGCTCAAAGGTTTGTCCACTTTATGAATCTTTTCAAAGAACCAGCTTCTGGATTGGTTGATCCTCTGAATTGTTCTTTTTGTCTCTATGTCATTCAGTTCTGCTCTAATCTTGACTATTTCCTTCCTTCTACTTGCTCTGGGATTTATTTGTTGTTGTTTCTCCAGTTCTTGAAGTTGCAGTGTTAGGTCTTTTATTTGAAATGTTTCTATCTTTTTAAGGTAAGCCTGTATTGCTATGAACTTCCCTCTCAGGACCGCCTTTGCTGTGTCCCATAGGTTTTGGACAGTTGTCTGTTCATTTTCATTTGTTTCCAGAAATTTTTTTATTTCTTCTCTTATCTCATTATTGACCCATTCATTGTTTAAAAGTGTACTGTTCAGTCTCCATGAGTTTCCTAGTTTTTGAAGTTTCTCTTTGAGTTTGATTTCGAGTTTCAAGGCCTTGTGGTCTGAGAAAAAGTTTGGTATTATTTCAATTTTCCTGAATTTACTGAGGCTTGCTTTGTGTCCTATCATGTGGTCTATCTTTGAAAAACTGCCATGAGCATTTGAAAAGAATGTGTATTTTTCTTCTTTGGGATGTAAGATTCTATATATGTCAGTTAAGTCTCTTTGATTCAGTGTTTCATTCAGCGCCACGATATGTTTATTAATGTTTTGTTTGGAAGATCTGTCCATTTTGGACAGTGGGATGTTGAAATCCCCTACTATCAGTGTGTTGCTGTCTATATCTTTTTTGAAGTCATCCAACAATTTCCTTATAAACTTGGGGGCTCCTATATTGGGAGCATATAAGTTTACAATGTTGATGTCTTCTTGATAGATTCTTCCTTTCAGTATGATAAAGTGCCCCTCTGGGTCTCTCTTTATGGCCTTTGCTTTGAAATCGACTTTGTCTGATACAAGTATGGCAACGCCAGCCTTTTTCTCATGTCCATTTGCTTGGAATATTATTTTCCATCCCTTTACTTTCAATCTGTGTAGGTCTTTTGCTCTGAGGTGGGTCTCTTGTAGGCAGCATATGTGTGGGTCATGTTTTCTTATCCACTCAGCTACCCTGTGTCTTTTGATTGGGGCATTTAGTCCATTCACATTGAGAGATATTACTGATAGAAACTTACTCATCTTTTCTCTTTGTACTTGTGTTCCTCTCTGTCTCATTCTTTTCCTTCATCTGCTTAAACCAGTCCCCTTAGCATATCTTGGAGTGCTGGTTTGGTAGAGATGTATTCTTTTAGCTTTCTTTTGTCTGGGAAACTGCGTATTTCTCCTTCTATTTTAATGGAGAGCCTAGCTGGGTAGAGCAGCCTTGGCTGTAGGCCCTTGCTTTTCATGGCTTGGAATATTTGTTGCCATTCCCTTCTGGCTTGGAGTGTTTCTGTTGAGAAGTCAGCTCCTAGGCGTATCGGGGCCCCCTTGTATGTTACTTTCTCCTTCTCCCTTGCTGCCTTCAGGATTCTCTCTTTGTCTTTGACATTTGCCATTTTAATGATGATGTGTCTTGGAGTGGACCTCCTTGGGTCCTTCTGTGAGGCACTATCTTAAAGAAATTATCCCTAAACTGCTGAACCTTCCACCACCACCAACACCAACAATAATAACAACAAAAAAAATTCAAAAAGATTAGGGCTAGTAATTGGGTCAGAGAAGGATTTTTAAAATGAATTTCTTGAAGAGAGCTATTCTGTGAATCTCACCCTTCTTAAGAAGGAAGAGTAACGGATTCCTGACTTTCACTATTTGCTCAGGAAAAAGAATTCCAAAAAGAAAATCTCCTATGAGACCTTAATATGTATTCTGTGGAGTTGGAGGCATCCAGTGGATGGGTATGTGATTTACATCAAATTCTAAAGGACAAAAAGAATAAATGTAAATATGTATCTTGAAGAGAAAGAGACTACATTTTTGAAAGTATTAAAGTTCAGAAGTAGTAAGTTGAAAGAAAGTATGTTTTCTTTCCGTGGTCCAGATTTGAGTCACAAACCAGGAAAATAAATTAGGGATTTATCTTTAGTCTCACCAAAGGAGGGCAATTTATATAGTTTAATTAACTGGCAGCAGAAAAATGCTGGACCTATTGCTAGGGGGCAGTAATTGCTGAAAGAGTTATGGACTTTAAGCCAAAAAGAGAAAGCATCACCCTCATTAAGGGAACCTCAGATAAGAGATCCCCTGAAATACAGATGAGAGTCTCATATAGAAAAATCTTAAAACCACCCACAAAAGTGGGATTAAACTTTAAATATCTGATATGTTCAGAGAAAGGATAAACTAGCTTATGACATTATCTGAAAAGTAGATGCCTTCATATGTTATTTTTTCCTATACCTATTTGTCCTCCAAATATAAAAAGGCCAGATATTAAATGTAGAAAGATAATGAGGAATCAATATCTATGGAAAAAGAGTTGATAGCTAATCAAACTTCACATTTAGACTCTGGCCTTCCCATGTATAGTAGAACTAAATTTGAGAGGAGACTGGCAGAGCATCAATGTTAAGTCAAATATGAAGATTTTAAACAACAATGCTTCCCATTTTAATTTCTGAATTGACTATTTTATAATTTCAAATAGGATTTTATTTTTAAATCTTAGAGTGGCTATAAAAGTCATGGAGCCTACCCATGTTTCTATTCTGCACAAGAGAAGAACTGGCTATTTAAAGTGTATTTTGAAGAACAATGAGCAACAAAAATATAATTACTTTATAATTACATGTTGTAAATCTTAATCTCAGTACCAGTTATATTGGACTTAAGATAAAATCATTTCTGAATAAGGAATAAAACTAGTAGTTTTATATTACATTTACTGTAGTTTGGATATTAGTACCACCTGAGACTGATAGCACACTCAAGGGGTTCGTTGAAAAAAATATTTGATGAAAACATTGACATTTGTTTTCCAGTTCTGCATGTAGGAGCTTGGAAGTTGTCACACAGTCCTAATAAAAGCAAAAAGCTCAACAGACTGAAAAATCAACAACTCCTCTTGGATTCCATTAGAAGAGAGAGAACACAGGGCAGATTGTGGCCCCTGATATTGGAGAGACAGACAGGCAAATCCAAGGAACTGCAGCTTTCCAAGCAGACTCATGAGCAAAAATTGCTGTGGGTAGGGAACCGGTGCCAGGGTAGGAAAATTCAAATTCTAATCAAATGGTAAGTGTGAACAAATTTGTGAGTTAAAAACTCCAAGAATATGCCCTGACTGGCATGGCTCAGTGGGCTGGGCATCAAGCCATAAGGTCATCAGTTCAATGCCTGGTCAGAACATGTCTGGGTTGCAGGCCAGGTCCCCAGTTAGGGGTGTGCAAGAGGCAACTGATTGATGTTTTTCTTGCACATTGGTGTTTCTCTCCCTCTCTTTCTCCCTCCCTTCCCCTCTCTCTGAAAATAAATGAATAAAATATTTTTAAAAAATTCCAGGGATACCCAGTCATATGAAGACCTTCATATTATTATAAGATTTATCTTCAGGAGACTGACCAGGTTCTCATAATGAATATTGGATAAAAGTCCTCTTGAGCTTCCAGCAAAGGAAAGGAAAAATAAATCATTTTGAAATATGCCAGTTCATTCTGTTCTTAACAAGCCATCCCTGAAGGAAAACAACCCATCCCTTAGCTAACCTAAGCCTAATCTGCTGGGAGTTTTATCAGAGCCTAACTGACCTGGAGAAGGAGGGCTCTAGCTTTCCATGTAGGAGAAAGGAAATACCCAGTTCCAGCCCGCTCTGGCCATTTTGCCCAGCTAATAGGGGAAGAGGAAAAAAAAAGCAACTGAGTAACACATTATGAAGTATATAATTTATAGACCAGAGGCATAGGCTCACTGAAAGACTGAGACCTAATCATAGGAGTATAGAGTGCTTCTCCTCCCTCTGTGCCTTACCTTCATATTATTTATGATGTGTAATAATGTATGTTTGTATAACAAAGGCCCATTTGTAGCAGTTCCTTTTACTCAGTATATTATTTCTAGCTATTTAAAAAATTACAAGTCATAGCAAAAGGCAAAAACAAACAAACAAGCAAACAATTTGAAGAGACAGAACAAGTTTCAGAATCAGAGATAGTAGGGATGTTGCAATTGTCAGATGATAAATTTAAAACAACTATGACTAATATGCTAAAGGTATCTAATGGATCAAGTAGACACCATGCAACAACAGATGGGCAATGTAAGTAGAGAAATGGAAATCCTAAGAAAAAATCAAAATGAAATGCTGTACATTAAAAAAAAAACTGTAACAAAAATAAAGAATGCCTTTGATGGCCTTAGTTTTTTGTAGACTAGACATGGCTGACAGGAAAATCTCTGAGATCCTTAAAAAACAAAAAGAAAATAGAACAAAAACTAGGAAAAAAAATCAAACAAACAAAAAAAGAACAGAATATCCAAAGACAGTTCAATAAATACAAAAGGTGTAACATGGGGTAATGGTAATATCAGTATGAGAAGAAAAGGGAACAGTAATAACTGATAATTTCCTCAAATTAATGTTAAAGTAAATTGATTATTTCCCCAAACTAACAACAGATCCAGGAAGCTCAGAAAACACAGCAAGATAAATACCCAAATAACTACACTTAGGCATATCATCTTTAAACTACAGAAAATCAGAAAAAAAGAATAATCCTGAAAGAAGCCACAGGGAGGAAAAACACCTTAGCTATAGAGAAACAAAGATAAGAATTATATTTGACTTCTTTTTAGAAACCATGTAAGCAAGAAGAGACTAGAATGAACTGTTTAAAGTATTAAAAGAAAAAATCCTCACCAACCTAGAAATTTGTATCCATCAAATTGATCTTTCAAAAGTGAAGGAAAAATAGACTCACAGATAAACAAATAATGAGGAAATTTGTTGTCAGCATACCTGCCTTGCGAACAATGTGAAAAGTTCTCCAGAGAGAAGGAAGAAATAGGTCAGAAATTTGGGTCTACATAAAGAAAGCATGAGGTCTGTCCAGAGTTATCCAGCCATGTAATGTAAAAAATGGAGACATTTATTGAAGAAGATACAAGATATAAGAAACACTGTACATAAGACAATGACACGTCAGTCTCCTTCAAAGTAGGCACCTTGGGACCTTACATACTTCTCTCAGTAGACATCAGCTGCCCCATTGTATTTTCCTGAATCTCATCAACCATCTGAAATCTCTTCCCTTTCAAAAGTGATTTTAGTTTTGGAAAAAGCCAGAAGTCATAGGGTGCCAAATCTGGGCTGTAGAGGGGCTGAGTCACCTGGGTGATTTGATGTTTCACAAAAGAACTCTTCATGAAATGTGATGTATGAGCAGGCATGTTTTCATGATGAAGCTGCCAGTCACCAGTTTCCTGTATCTGTGACCTTCTGAATCATCACAATAGTTTTTGTGGAGGAATGTTTAAGCTTAATGCATAATTTGATGCGGATTTGTTGCTCTATTTGCTTAGTCATTTTGAATGTGTTGGCCACACACTACACATACTCATTCAAGGGTGTCAACTACCCCCACTGACTAGTATAGTGAAGTCGTCATTGTTTACACATGCGCATTCCAGTCCATGCTCCTCGCTGCCAGGTTACACCTGTGCCATGCAAACTGTCCTCATTATATTAACAATGACTAGACTTTCTAGAAGCAATTAGTTAAGTAAAATATTTTTTCTTTCTTAATTGATTTAACAGATAACCATTTATTCAAAGTAATAACAGTGACAATGTGTCAAATCATTGCAGTGTATGGGTAAGTGAGACAGAAATATTATAGGGAATGGGAGGGAGAAATTGAGAATACTTTTACAAGTTAGGGACACGACCCCTGAAGCAGTATGACAGCAATGTTACAGGGGACCAGAGGGAGAAACTGAGATGCTCTCTTCTAAAGTAAGAACATGACACATGAAGCCATATAGAGCTATTTAAAAGGGAATTTTGATTAGTTGCAAACTCTAGCAAAACAATCCTTTTTTTTACAGATCTATAATTCATAATCTAAGAAGGAGAAAATGGAATCATGAAAAATTTAGTTAGAACCAAGGAGCAGACAAAGAGTGAAAAACAAACCAAAAATAAAAAAGAAGCAAACAAGGATAACAAAGAGAAAACAATTACAAAACATAGACTCAGATTTGTGCATAAAATCTTGTAACAGTTTTATTGATAATAGTCAAAGACTGGAAATAACCAAATGTTTATTAATAAGAGAATAGAAAACAAGTGATATATTCATAAAATAGAATGTTACCACTTATCAGGAAAAATGGAACAAATTGCAACACCATGAATAAATCTCAAAAACAGTATTTGGACAGCAAAAAGAGATACAAAATGTTTTATACGGTATGCTTCCATATATATGAAATTTTAATACTAGCTCAGTTAATCTATACTGTATGAAATATCTGAAGTAGTAGGCTTCTTGGGGATTGTCTAGGAAAAAAGCATAATATTACTTTTGTGAGAGTAAGATTCGTGTATTTTGAGAGGGGTATATTACATGGGAACATGTAGGTACTAAAATGTATGGAATAGCACACTTAAGACCTATAAACATACTTATGTAAATTTACCCCAAGGAAAGAAACATCTGGAAACAAACACTGAACTCTAGTTAGGAGGTTTCTAATAAAGGATTTAATTGGTTCATTGCATAGAAAATATCTTCAGTAGAATTTATTTTAAGGAATGTTTAATACAGTACTGAATAAAATATTAAGAAGAACATGATTTCACTGTCCACACCATTCTCTGGTATTAGCTTCATTCTTGGTTTGTTTGTTTTTTTTTGGGTTTTTTTGTTTGTTTGTTTTTTTTGTTTTTTTATCCACTGGCAATATCAGGTTACGTTCTATGTATAAACGTAAGTACATTAGATAGAGACATTATATTTTATGCTACCTTACTGGAAGGGAAGAGGAGAAAAAGAGAAGCTTCTGTTTCATAAAATTCTCAGGAAAAACCATTTTACATCTTATTTGGCCTAATCTGTTATATCTATCTTTGGAAATGGGAATAGGGTCAGAAAGATTAAATTTAAAAAAATAAGTAAGGGTAGGAATGTTCTTCAAAGAAAATCTAGGACCTGATAACAGAAGGGTGGGAAGTGGGTACTGAAAGAAAAAATGTTGCTGCTAAAAGAAATTAATTTACTGCTCTTCATGCTAAACTCAGAACATTGGTTTTAAATGTTAACGAGTCTAGCAATTTAATCAGTGTTTGAACATAACTAAATTGTAATTTAAAATTCTAGTAACATTGTGACCCAATTAGGTTGTAAATATTGGACTCATTTTGAGAATTACAAGGCAGGTGGGCAGGAAACAAGAAACTATTAAATTATCTTAATTGCTCTATATGTTTGGTAATGAATTAATAATATGATGATTATCAGGTCTGGACACATTCATTTTTCATTATTCCAAGTAGGTACATTTAATTCATAAAATAATTGAGAGAGGTTAAATCAGACCAAAGTTAAAATGATTTATGAATGTAAAAATATGTAATACTTATGAGTATTACATATTCAGTCATAAGACCAATGCTGAATCGTACCATTTAACATCATAATCTTGCCTCCAAAACATTCAGGTTAGATTTACACAAATCAAATTGTACTATGGTCAAATAACTACAAGTCCAGCAAATATGATACATTTTATTTTTTAGTGTAACTTCCATCATCAGAACCAATATATTCTTTTTTTTCCACTTTTTTTAAATGTAATTTTAATTTATTTTTTCAAATACATTTGTCTCTGCCTCTCCCCCACCACTTTCCCTTGCCCCCTCCCTTCTTCCCTCCCTCAGCTCTTCCCCTTTGGTTTTGTCCATGAGTCCTTGCTGTATGTTCCTTGACTTTCCCCTTCCCTTCCTTTTCCCCGACCCCCCCCCTCCTTCCCTCTTGTCTCTGTTGATTTCTTTTCCTTTCAGTGTTGCTGGTCTTATTTTCCTCGCATCTTTGTATTGTTGGTTAGGTTCCACTTATAAGTGAGATCATATGGTATTTGTCTTTTGCCCCCTGGCTTATTTCGCTTAGCATAATGCTCTCCAGTTCCATCCATGCTGTTGTGAAGTTTAGTAGAACCAATATACTCTTACTACATTTCCTAGGTCATTTGAAGAATACTGAAACAATTATTTACTCATATTGTAATGTAAGAGAATATCTTTGAAACAGTAGATATTTTCTATGAAAGTCAGAATTTTCTGTGACAAATTTTAAAATCATTGTATTCTAAACCATGAAAATATAAATTCTAAATCAACTGATGAGGTAAATTATTTGGCTCAAAAAGTGGAAGTTCAAGCAAAGTTGTTGGAATAGCTTATTGAACATTAGAATAAAGGTATATTTTTTGAACCAGAAACTAAATTTTAAAAAAATCAACATTACTTTTATAAAAACAAAGAAACTATAAGAACATAACAACAGTTTTATAATATAGCGCTAATTTTCTAGTTAATTTTCAAGTCAAGCAATTAGTTTTTTTTAAACACACAGTCTTAAAATGACTATAAATTACTTGTAAGTTCCTGTCATTCTAATAAAAGCTGAATATAACTCAATATGCTGTAGAAAACATTGATGTCACTTAATTGTAAGCTTTATTTGGCTCTCATTTCATAGCTCCTCAGTGAAAAAATATACAAATGGCCACATAAATGTCCTTTGCACCTTCTTCCAAGTTCTCCTGGCTCTGCATTTATCTTTCTTACTAGGATTATTCTATCACCTACACACCTGTATTTGGAAAAGAAAAGAAAAATGTATACAGATGCTATACTGGGACATATATGGCTGTCTCTTCAGTATCCATTCTCTGCTTCCTTCTAAGAGTCATCCACATTTCCAATCTTCCTGACCACAATGCTTCACCATTCAAGGGTGACAATATTAGGTAAATTCTGCCAATCAGAATCAAAGGAGCCTAATCCTATATGCAGGTGCATATGTGATTGTGTGTGTCTGTGCGGTATAAGGACTGTGAATGAATTCCTGTAGGATGGGAGAGTGTCTTAGTTCATTAAGGCTACTGTCACGAAACACCACAGAATGGGTAGCTTATTAGCAACAGAAATTTATTTCGCACAGATCTGAAAGCTAGAAGTCCAAGATCATGACTGTGTGATGGCCGCCTTCTGAGCAGCAGACTATTGTATCTTCACCTAGGAGAAAAACTAGAGAGCTTTGTGAAATCTCTTTTATAACAGTGATCAATGAGGACTCCACACTCTTAATCTAATCAACCCTTCAAATCCCCACCTATGATCATCATCTTTGGGATTTAGTATTTCAACATATGAATTTTGGGGACACAACATTACAGGCCATAACAGGAAACTGTACAAGTTACTGACAGACAATATGAAAGTCAGTGGGGAATTTCTGAAGGTGGTAACAACTTTAAGAAATTAAGAAAGTGACAGTAGGTCTTGGATATATCAACTGTTGGATAAATATAACCAAGAGATTAAATTTATTTCTGGACTGTGAGAGTAAATAGGCCAATTAAATTTCCCTCCTCCTTCCTTTTTGGCTAATCAAGGTTGAGTCAGAGTTTCTATCACTTGCAACTAACTAAATTTTATACATGTTTTCACAAAGTGTTTTCTTATTTTATAGCTCATGTTTGTTCTACTGTAGTCCTTTTTAACCACAAAAAATCCCAATGTTCAGGGATCTTATGCCTAACTGAACTGTTTAAGTTTGGAAATAAATGTTCTCATGCAGGATGTTTAATTTTTTTGTTACAATATCCTAATTGAAAAGACAGAATATTATATATGGCAGGAGTCCTATGAAAAAGTCCATTCAAACCCCCTCTTAATACTGTTTTCAGAGGTGTTCCCAGGAAACAAAAAATAAGTAAATTATTCAGGATTACAGAGCCCTGACGGTAGACACCCAGGCCCTACTAATCTTGTCAAAGTGCAGCCCCTCCCCAAAGTTGCCAACAGTTTATCTCATTGCAATGGGTGCTTTACGTATAAATTAAAAAGCTGGTCTTTTTTCACCTGATAGAAGACTCACAATTAGACTTAGTTGTAGTCACAGTAGGAAACTTAAGAACTTGGCATTTCAGAGACCCATTTGTTTGCATATAAGAGGATTTGGAAGAAGCAGATTTTTTTTTTTTTTTACAACTAACAATTAGAATCTATTTATTAATCAAAATGCCTCTTGACCTGGATTCATTTGTTATATCCCTTGTTAATAGTCCTAAATTTGGGCCTTTTGAGGTTTTATCATTAGAATATCCAAGAGAAGTGAATGTGAAAAATCATGGAAAACCAAATGATCAAGAGAAGAATTACAATCTTCAAGATGATCTTCAAGGAGACAGCCATCTTTTGCCTCCTGAAAATACTGACTTAAAGCCAAACCTCACTAGAGCCAAACTCCTCAATTAAAAGAATTTGTTATTCAGTGGGAATGATAAAGACAGGTCTTAAATTTTTTTTTTGTAGTTTTGAAAATTACAAAATCATGTTTGAAGCACCTGTCTCTGAGTATAATTGACAAGGAGTAATATCTAGGATTCTGTTTGATTAACCACATGTCTGAAAACCAAACCTGGAGGGAAAATAGAGCACTTTCATTATTAGGATTTCATTATAGAAAATTTCTGTGAACATATATATATATATATAGTACAATATGATTTAAATGGCATTAAATTACAGGCAACTTTATCAGCACTACATACATTGGAAAGAAACTTAAACACTTTTACTATGAGCTGAATATCCAAAAAATCAAACTTTTGCCTTCTCAACTTTATGTATATAAAAGATTATACATGTTTTAATGGCTTTAATTTATACACCTAGTCACACATTTGCCTACTATTGTCTCTAATTACTGTGGGTTCCTAATTCTTTAATTCTTGCACACACCCTCTTTGCATCCCTCCCACCTGCAAGTGTTCAACCAGGCCCTGGCACTCTCACTATTCTCATCCCCCTCAACTTTTTCTCCAGTGATGCCGTCTCCTTGCTGGTCTCAAGCCAACAAGGTTCATTCTTGTTCGTTCTTGGGTGACAGAGTCTAACGTAGTGACTGTCATATGTTACTTTCTTAGTTAGTATGTGTTGGATAAATGGATAAAAACATAAATGGAGAAACATTTATAATGTACTGCATTAGTTTGACAGGTCGGGGTGGCTTAAAAAAAGCAATTTCTTTTCTTATAGTCCTGGAGTCTGGATGTCTGAGCTGAAAGTATTGTCAGGAAAGGTTTCTTCTGAGATGCTTTCCTTGCATTGCAGATGGATAGATGACTGTTTTCTTCTTGTGTCTTCACATGATCTCTCCTCTGTGGGTGTCTGTGTTCTAATCTGACACCAGTCAGGTTGAATTAGGGCCCACCCTAATAACTTCTTTTCCTTTAATTACCTGTTTAAACATCCCACCTGTAAATACAGTCACATTCTGAGGTACTGAGTGTTAGGATTTCAAGGTATGAATTTTGAGGAGTGGCACAACTCAGCTTATAACATACTTCATGTGCTGGATTATGCTAGCTAATTATGTTAACCCATAGCACTTTATCAAGTACTCCTTTTCCTTTATGAAATCAGCCATACTGAATTACTGTATCATAATTCTGAAAGAATCAACAATGGCCTAAGAGACCCAACAATACTATCAAATCCATATGCTCATCAGTAGAGCCATCATATTGGATTGGCCAAAAAGACATTTTTCGTTTTCACCAAAAACATTATTGACTTGAATATTTTGAGAATGTCGTTATCTCCCACATGGTATGGCATTGATTGTTCTCAAGTAATGTCTCAATTTGATCACTATTAATTTCAACTGGTCAACACAACCACTGAGCATCGTCTAGCATGAAACTTCTCAAACCACTTTTGACATGTTTGATCAGTCACCGAACCTTCTCCATATACTGCACAAATCTTTTTTTGTGTGTTTTTCAGTTACGTTTTACCTTTCTTGAAATAATAAAACATAATATGCTGAAACATTGTTTATTTTCAATATTAAATGGTTACACAAACATTCACCAATTTTAATGTTTTTTTAAATGCATGCTGATATGACAGCTGTCACAATACAATCTAACAAAATTGTTTTGAATGAAGTTAAAGACAACTAAATGCTACTAGAGCCATATTATGGAAAAAAAACAATAAAAAATTTTGACCAGTATAATAGATGATTGATGATGGGTGTAGGTGGCAATAGTAAAGCATTGGGAAATATCAGTATAGATCGAATACATTGCAATGAAAGAGCATTCTACTCAATGTCCATTTTTTATTTGAGCTTTCTGATTTTATTTTTTTGCATTTAACAGAGTTTATTATTAAACTTATTATTCAATCTTTTGAGTAAACTAGGAAAATGCCTATTTATATTGCAAGTGAAACTTCATTTTCTGTTTTTCTACTTGTACAAAACTGTAGTCCTGGAAGGGATATCTATCTTCCTGCCTTTTAATAAATTTGCTTCCAAACCATTTTGTATCAGATGGATCTGTATTCTATTTTTCCTTTTAATTATCAGGAAGAAAGATCAGTGTTTTTAAGTTCTTATTCCAATGTCTGTGAGCCCTTTGTTTGGTTGCTTCTTCTTTTTTTCCAATTATATTTTATTGATTATGCTATTACAGTCGTTCTGATTTTTCCCCTTTGTCCCCCTCCACCCAGCACCCCCTATTCCCTGAGGCAATCCCCCCACCATTGTTCAGGCCCATGGACCATGTGTATCAGTTCTTTGGCTACTCCATTTCCCATACTGTATTTTACATCTCCATGGCTATTCTGCAACTACCTTTTGTGCTTCTTAATGCTCTCACCTCTTCACCTCTTTACCCATTCTCTCCACCCCCACCCCCGCCATCTGGCAACCTTTTGGTAACTAGCTTCTTTTCTCTAGCTTTTGAGAGTCACTCTTTATTTTTAACCTTTTGCTTTTTAATAATGATGTGTCTTGGAATGGGCTTCTTTGCATCCCCCATAATTGGAACTCTGCACTTCCTAGATTTGCCTATCTATCTTTCACCAAATTAGGGACATTTTATTTCACTATTTTTTTACATAGATTTCCAGTCTCTTGCTCTTTTTCTTCTTCTTCTGGCACCTCTATGAGTCCAATGTTGGACCTCTTAAAGTTGCCCCAAAGGCTGTTTATACTATCCTCATTTTTTTGGATTCTTTTTTCTTCTTCTTGTTCTGCATGTTTTGTTTTTTTTTTTTTGCTTCCTTATATTCTTCATTGATTTGATTCTCAGCTTCATCAATTCTACTGTTGTTACCCTGTAAATTGTTCTTTATTTCAATTAGTGTATCCTTTGTTTCTGACTGGATCATTTTTATGCTGCTGAGGTTCTCATTGAGTTCCTTGAGCATCCTTATAAACAGTGTTTTGAACTCTGCATCTGATAGATTGCTTATCTCCATTTTGTTTAGCTCTTTTTCTGGAGTTTTGATCTGTTCTTTCATTTGGGCCATGTTTCTTTGTCTTCTTGTTTTAGCAGGCTCCCTGTGTTTGTTTCTATGTATTGGGTAGAGCTACTCTAACTCCATGTCTTGGTAGTGTGGCCTAATGTGTACCTTAGGATCCAGTGGCGCAGCCTCCTCAAGCTGGGTTCTCAAGGTATGTCTTTTGTGTGAGCTGAGTACACCCTCCTCTTGTAGTTGAGCCTTGGTTGCTGTTGGCAAGTCAATGGGAGGGATTTACCCAGGCCAGTCAACTGCAAAGATAGGCTGTCAGCACTTAGCACCAACCTATGCTGTCCGTGGAGGATTAGCTCTGCAGGGGCAGGGTGGTGGTACTTCAGTGTGGTCTGTAGCTATCCTCTGGGTGCATTGGCTCTGAGGTTCCCCAGGTGTTCAGGCCAAGGTCAGCCCCTCTCTGTGTTTTGCATGGGGCACCCTACCTGAGCTGTGAAGCAATCTGAGATGGCTGCAGTTTGTGTTGGGCTTGGAGGTTCCCAGGTGAAGCCAAGCTGTGACTCCAATCTGGTTGCCACTATGGCTCACTGAAGCCATCTGTGGCTTGTTTGATAGGATTTAAGAGCCAAGACCAGGCATTCTTATGGAAAAGCAGGTTTGGTGGGCCCATGGAGCTTTCTGATTTTAGAGGGAAAACATGTCTAACAAGGCTCTGGAATATAAGATGTACCTCAACTTCCTGGATTTATAGAAAAAATAATCTTTGGTATCATTTAATGTTTATAAGAAACTTGAAAGAACCAAATATGTGGTCTACAAAAGTTAAGTCCCTCTTGTTGTAAGCAGTCTCCATTGTATAAAAATGTTGTATTCCAAAGATTCCTTTGTAAATCATGTATTTGAGACTCAGATTATATTTCACATGGAAACAATGTGTTCACTGGAGCCCTACCCCTTTGCACAACCTCTCAAAACCAAAATGTTTAGTTCATAATGAAGCAAAAAGAAGTATGATACTAGTAAAATATCATTACCCTGAATCCTCATTTTTAAAAGGCAAAATTTAGTCAGAGTCGAATTTGACATATCTTGTGCTTTGGAAATAATGTCCATGAGTTCTTCTCTTCTTCACTTTGGGACAGTAAGTGCAGAGGTCTTCCCAATCCCACACCTCTAGTGACACACCTCAGGGCTGTGGGGTGGATACCCTGAGAGGGAGGGGGCATGGAGCTTCACAGACCTAAGACCACTTCCTTTTAGAAGAATTCAAAGTCGTGTGTTAGTTCCAGACTATTTAAAACGCTAATTAAATATATTCCTAGATTCAGTGACATGCCAAAGGAGGGGAATGATATTTGGGTAAGAGATGTTCGCCACCCCATTTGTTGGTATTGTCATGCATATTCTGCATCAGTGTTGTTATTTTTTTAAAAAATTCTTTACAGACAATACATCTCAGCTAAAATTTAATGTAACAGAAATTAGAGCTTATTTACCAAACGCTATTTCTGCTCCTAAACAGGTCACCAATTCTAAGGGCTCCTGGTTTCTGGTCTCTTCTCTTGAAAATAAACATTTCTATGTTTTTATCTTTACTTTCTCCCCATTCTTTAGGAAAAATATAAAATGTATAAATATACATAATAGATTTTAAGCTACATAAACCACCAAATTAATATTCAATTTATCTTATAAATAGACCAGATTAGTCCTCAAATGCTTTCTCCCTTTAAAAAAGGGAGATAATTCAAGAGATTTGAGTTCAAGAAATAGATTTTAGATTTCAAGGTAATTAGTTCTAAAGAGCCTTTGAAAGAAAGATGAAGCAATGGCTAAGGTAGGAATAATGTTAACGATTCCTGACAAGGGATTCAGGGGAAAGAGAGTGAAGACAGAAAGGAAATCTCAGTGGAAAAGAGAAAAGGAAAAATATTTTATTAAAGTTGGATAATTATTTACAAGAAATGTATATGATAAACATATGAATCAAATAACATTAATTATAAAAATATCATTATCGCTATTTAAAAAAAATTTGCTGTCTTCTTGTAGATGATTTTAAGCCTAGCCCCTTTCATAGATAAGGTAGAATTTTGCAAATATTAACTGAGAACATTACACATCAGGAGTATAAACAAATTATTCAAGGTCACAAAATTAATAAATTATAGAATATGAAATTTATACCATGTTTGATTACAGAGCCTCTGGCTCTGACTGAATAGCCTTCATCTGTATTTATTATGTAAAATTTGGAAATATATTTGTATATTTATAGTTACTGATCTTTAACATTAATACATTGAGTTTTTTTCAGGGAGAATAATTGGCTTTGTTGAGAAATAGGCGTAAGTTAGTGTTTTTTTTTAACGTTAATTCTCTTTTAAAAAATGAATTCTGCTTTTATTTTATGTAAAATATTACTAGCAAAAAACGCCTTAAACTTTTATCTGACAACACAATCCTAATTATGTCCAAGAAAACCTATGCTGTTTAAGGCATGAAAATTAGAATCTTAAGTGGCAGCTCAAAAGTTCAAAACTAATCAACAAAAACAACAAAAAGATCTCTCTGCTCCAAACTCTGACTCAGCCTCTTCTTATGATTATGTTGGAAAGCCTGCAGATTAAATCACTGTTTGTGCAATTTACTGAACCTGGCGTGAACTCAAACCTTCTGTAGTTCACACAGTTCTGCTTTCAAGTTATCTTGTCAGGGAAACTGACAGTCTCAATAATGCTACTTTATAGACTCTTTGGGAAAATAAGGTATCAAAAATATTCCCTTCAAAACCTAAACCCAGAAACGTTTGCTGCTCTTGGCTCAAAAGATATAAAATGCACTTGATCTCATAGTGTTTGAGATGTGTCTGTGCTTATAAACTCTTCAGAGAGAGCAAATTAGAGTCAGTAGGAGATGGAAAAGGAACCAGTTATTCCAGCACAAACCAGGGTTCTGTACATGAAAGACAGGCCAACACAAAAATAATATTTCTCCTAAACCTATTGGTTACATCATTAAACAGTTCACTTACTTACCAACCTTATTTACATGTCGGTTTGACTTAGATATTATTAATAAGAAAATAAATAAAAATAAAATAATACTTCCCAAGTTATATGTAATTTGCTGCCAAATTTCCTAACACTGGACTGACTTTCAAAAAAAATATTGCAAATTTATACATATGTGTGTACAGAAACATGACCATCATTCCAACTGAAAAATACAATTATTAGCCACTGTATATTTTTTCATCAGTACTCATGCTGTCCACATTGTTATTATGAAATCTTATTATTAATTATTTTAAATTATTAATCACAATTCAAATCTGGCTCTGGGTTACTCATGCACATTGTTGAGAGCTGATTACAGCATTGTGTTGGGAGCTACAATTAGTTGTGTAACATCAGGGCCCCTCTATCCCATTCTGTTTTTTTTCACCAGTAAATTAAAATGCTTAACTATAATATTTTTTAGTTTTCATTTTCTGGTTTAATAAGGTTTGCAGATAGATAACTCTACTGGGGTGTGTATGATAAATGTTTAATAGCAAAAATGAACTTAGTTATAAGCACATTCTGTTTTCTTAATCTTCACAATAGGTAACAAACACATATTTTTCTTGTTATTTTCCTCTTTTGTTTTATTTATATAATGGAGCTTAAAAAACCCATGGGATTGCTTGGCAATATAGTCTTTTTATATACAAAGAAAAATGTGAGTACATCCATTTTGATATTGTGATGTATATGGTTATTTGTTGTGTACAAATTGTTGCTATTATTTCCAAATGCAAAGAAATTCCTGTGTGCTCCTTTCCAAAATGACTAGCATAACAATTGGTAGGCGGGGGAGGGTCCTGGTTATGCAGCCTTAGAGGTGGTGGACTCGAGTCCAGGTTTCACCTGGAATGAACCCTGGTAATTACCAAGTTAGCAGCAAGCCTCTTCCTGGTAGGGCTCTTGACAAAAGTGGTGGAAATGTGTGCAAACAGCAATTAATCACCCTGCTATTTACTCGCCTTGACCACAATATTTCATTAAGTACAGTTTATGCCTCCATACTTCTTCTCATCGTATCTTAGAGGGTCCAAACCGCTGGATTTGGTAATTTGTCAAGGAGGAAAATTATATTGGAGAGAAAAAAAGCATATGCATTTTTATTATTAAAATGTTACAAAGAATCAGTAGAAGGAAAAATAGGCCAAGTAAGTACATTAATATTTTAACATTGGCAAGCTTGGATGCCTTTAAATGGTCTCTGTTTATAGGAATACAGAGTTTCCCGAGATTAACATTGTCTTTATAATGAATTTTTAAGGAAATTATGCAACTCTTAATAGTCTGAAAAACAGCATAAGGTCACCATAAGAATGAGAGAAAAGATAATTATTGGGTACAGCATGTTAAATGTTATATTGGGTTGGCCAAAAAGTCCATTTAATTTTTTTGGTAAAATAAAACACACATTTTTTTGTTTTCACCAATAATTTTATTGACTTGGATATTTTGAGTATGTCAGCTATCTCCTACATGGTATAGTGTTGATTGTTCTCAGTTAAGGTCTTGATTTGATTGCTGTCAACTACAACTGGGCTGCCTGACCATGGAGCATCATCCAGCAAGAAATCTCTACACAAAACTTTGCAAACCACTTTTGACATGTTTGATCAGTCACAGAATCTTCTGCATATACTGCACAAATCCTTTTTTGTGTTTCAGTTGCATTTTTACCTTTCTTGAAATGCTAAAGCATTATATGCCAAAAATGTTGCTTATTTTCTTCCATTTTCAATATTAAAATGGCTACACAAAAATTCACCAATTTGATATTTTCTTTTAATGCATGCTTATATGACAGCTGTCACAATACAGTCTAACAAAATTTTTTCAAATAAAGTTAAAGACAACTAAACACTACTAGAGACATCTTATGGAAAAAACAAATGAACTTTTTGGCTAACCCAATATATAGTATTTGAGAGGAAAGTACCATGACTCTTCATAGTATTACTATCACAAATATACCATTAAAACTGCTAATCCTTTTCCTAGTTAAGTCTTATACTCAGATAACAATAATCGTCTTGGCTTAATAAAGTTTCTCCCAGCAAAGTAATTGGATATATTTTTTTAATATGTGGAAATCTGAAGAAATTTAAACACTTTTTTCAATTTAACAAGTTTTCTATATTTTCCATGCACAAGCATGTCTTTTGTTTTAAGATTCAATGGCTATAAAATAAGTTTTACAAAAATAATATAATATACATTTATATATAGTCATGTTTTCCCTTTACACCATAAATCACCACTCCTGCCAATCTTTTTCTTGTTGTAAAACATCTAAGACACCTTGTAAACATGTTAAATACGTTTGGTTTAAAGACATTTAGTATGTCTTTGGAATTATTGTTTAATTTGTTTAATTCAACATGTGTTCATTGAGCAAAAACTCTTCAGTGTTGTGTTGGCTTCTAGAGGGAATTCAAACAAAGTACACAAACAAATTTTGCTCTTAAAAAGGTAAAACAATATTAGAACATTTATTAAACAAGCACATGAATAAGAAGGAAATTTCAAAAAAGAAGTTTAACATGGTATAGATTTTTCAAAGAGGACACAGGGATCATCAAACCTCATTGATGGGAGCAATTGTAGGCTATACATGATATAGTTTCCCATGCGTGCATAGGATCAGGTTAATCATGTACAGGAACTGTGTTTTTGAGGAATGCCTAGAGTTCGGCAAGTCACGACTATGATAGACGGTCACCGAAGCATTCATTTCCACCCAGCCTTCCTTCCATTATCTTCCACCTTTCACAGGCATGTGACAGGAAACAGACATTTTGATCTTGGACTTATTTTTGGCATAGAAACCTCCTCCATCTCTGTCACTTTTCTGGAAGAGAGGGACACAGACATCTGCTTCAGCCCTGTGCCTTCTCAGGGGGTATGTGGAGTGGACCATCCTTTCACTTGAGTGATCTGCGCATTGGTTCCACAATACTGTTTCCAGAGGTTTTACATGTATATTTGACTTTCTTTAAATATTTATTTTCCACCCTGGCTGGTGTGGCTCAGTGGACTGAGTGCCAGCCTGAGAATCAAAGGGTCGCCGGTTTGATTCTCAGTCAGGGCACATGCCTGGGCTGCAGACCAGATCCCCAGTAGGGAGCACATGAGAGTCAACCACACAATAATGTTTCTCTTCCTCTCTTTCTCCCTCCCTTCCCCTCTCTCTAAAAAAGAAATAATTAATTTTGTATTAAATATTTAATTTCTTATAATTTATCCAAATTTTATCAATAAACTTGTGCTATTAATATGACTTTTTCTGTGTCCATTGAGACTTAACTGAGGCATTCAACTATCTGTAAGGTGGACCCTTGTGGATGTCGTTGGCTTCCTTGCTGTTGGATTTCTTATGTTCACTCTCCTAATCTCACCCATGAGAATTGCTGCCCACCTTTCACCAACTCAGAGCCCTCAGCCACCTAATAGATTTGAATTTTTTGTTTGGTGTAACTCCCCAGTATGTGAGATGGGAAAGGCAGAATGAATGGCTGGGGAGGGAACTATGAGAAGAAAGAGGAGAGAGCTTTATCATGATACTATGTAATTTCTGCTGATGCCCTTTTCAACCCAGATGGGATCTGTCCCAATCTCTCCATCATTCTAAATTGGAAGAATATCAGTGACATTTACTTTTTAAAATGTATGCATTGTAGAACCCTTGGAGCAAATATGCATCTGCATACACATGCACATACTCTTCTAACGAAAAAACACTAATTCTAAAAAATATTGCAGTCTAACACCTGAAGGAGGAGCAAACATTTTCTGACTTTTACTTTGCTAGGCATTTAACTTTACAGAGAAATTACAATTTCTGTATATAACATAAACACCGTAGTCCTTCTCAATGATCTTTTCTTTTTTAATTAAGCTATTTATATTTAAGCTAGAGAGAGGTGTGAACTCTACTTACATTTACAAGAATATTCAAGTTCACATTTCATTATTTTCTCCAGCAAGACCCTAAATTTTCAACAATTTTTGGTAAAATTTTTATCCTGTTTTTTCGAATGAAGATTTTTTGATTGTTCTGGAAAAGAGATCCATGTTTTAGTTGTTTATCCAGTATCCATTTATTTCTTACCTTCTCTCTCCCTAGAATAACCCTCATTTCCTTTAGAGTAAATATGTACAAATCTGCAAATGATACACCTTGATAGATTTCTTATTCTCTGACATTTCCAACCAGTGATATCCAAATGATAGTCTACTGTAATGATTTCTGGGAACACTTGATTTCCTGATAAATAGGACATATATGGATAATTCCCTTCTTCCTGCTCTGATGTATCCAATCAACAAAATTCTTTATAGAAAAATTTGTTGATCCCCATGCAAGGAGAGAGAATACAATTTTTAGAGATTCTTAGTGTCCCAGAAGGGGAAGATTACAAGAGGATATTTTAGGGCTGGAGAGTCTGAAAAGGCAGATTATATGGATGATAATTTTGGATTGATAAACACCATATGATGACAGTCTTAATGTAAACAATGGTAAGCAAGATTCAGTATCCATAAAGTAGTTTATTAAGGAACAAATACTTCCTGAAATAAATAGTTAACTTATTTTTGCCTAGTTCTAGCGTTATTTAGTACAAAGATGAGAATACATTCTTGATCTTGGAATTGACTAGCACAAAAATTAGGAAAGCATGTTTATGTTTAAAATTGTTTACCATAATCATAGGAACTCATGTTGACTGAGTTCTCACTACCTTCATGGTATAAGGTTTGTAGCTGTAACAGAATAAAATAGCACATTAGAGAAGGTCCACTAGAAGCTCAGGGACAGGTGACCTAAAAATGCTCTGTCACCAAACTAATGACTGCATCTTTCTATGTTTGCAATTTTTGTTATGTGAGAAAGAGAAACCCAGTTTATTTGAGCTACTAATTAGTGTCTTCCATTACCCCTGATTGCATATATTTCTAATATTACAAGTAGAACCAAATGACCTTTAAAAAATATTGAGAATGTTTATTGTTATTTTAAGTGACCATTTAAAAACAGCTGACTTTTCAACCACATCTTGAATACTTCCTTAACAAAAGGTTTTTAAAAACCTAAATGTCAAATATATCATATTTCTCCTTCATTATATGAAACTTTACAAGGTAATCATACCAATGTGAATTTAATGTTTCTATGTAGGAGAAAGAAAATTGACACCTTGAATCAGTAAGTTTAAGGTATGCTGACATAAATTCAGAAAAAGATAGGGGTTGTTTTAAGGTTACGGTTCATTTACATGCTACCTATAGTTCTACTTTCATAATCTCACATTCAATTAATCAAGTTCAATGTTTACTTTATATTACATAAGCACTGGGCTGTTTGGTCGAATATGCCAAGATCTATAGGGAATATATAATAGCATTATGTTCAAAGTGAGGTTTTCCAAGCAAAAAACCATACATTGCTTTGATCGTGTCACTATAAACTAGCAGAGAGATTAGTAGATTGTAGGGTTCTAACAAATACTTATTTGTTGGTTAAATGAGTAAACATTATTAAGTAAATGAGGAAAAGGAAGACCAAGTCTTATGTTCAACTCCTACCTGTCCCTGTCTCCAGTCTGAAGGAATTGTCATAATGTGTCATTAGTATCACTTCATTCCTGCAAAGCTAATCAACTGTGATGGTGCAGGGTTTGGTAAGGAGGGGCTTCCCCTTGTAAATAAAGACTTTTCCTTCTTCCTTAGGAGGCTCCGCCCTCTGGGAGTCATGTGTTATCACAGGCTCAAGCCCAGGCCCAGGGCTGGTTTCATAGGTATGTGACCAGTATAGTCTGCATAGGGCCTGATGCTCAGAAGAGGGCCTTGTGCTTGAGGTTTACTGATTGTGGTTGTTGTCTTGAAATTATTAAAAATTTTATCTTTGAATTTGGGTTTTGTAAACGAAGACCTATAGGACACGGGACATGTGCCAGTTGGTTTGACTCCTCAGGTCACTTGTGGTTCTGTTCCCCACTGTCTCTACTTCTTCATGAGACAAGTTCTTGACTACCTTCTCCCCAGTCTCTGTCAAGAGGCATATATTACTTCAAAGTTCTTGAAGAGGAGAGTTGAGGCTTCCAAGAAAACTTTTGCCGGTGGGCAACAGTGTTACCACTTGCTCCAAGGCTCCCAGTCTGGCCTGCCTTATAGCCTGTCCTACAGATTTCAGATTTGCCTTGCTAAATCTAACAATCAAATTCCTCCTCATTCACTTATTTATATATATCTCATATTGATTCTGTTTCTCCAGTCGAACTCTGTCTGACACAGCACATTAAGCTCTAAAACATAAGCAGTATGCCTAGAATCAGGTCAGTAAAAAGGAAAATTCAGCTAAAGAATTCATTTTAGATCAATACTAACCATGGATATTTATCACCTGCTTTAAAATGTTAAAGTACCTTTTAATTTTGAAGAAAAAAAGCCCTAATTATTTCTTAGCTTTATTTTCTTTACTAAGCATGCCAGTGCTTTAATTTTTAAAATTAAACTACATATATCACAATAAGAAAAATGTGAAAATTCTTACTTACCAAAGGCTTCCTACTTTACCTGTCACAATATTTTGTAGTGTCACTAACTCCAGAAAAAGTATGTTTTGAAGATATTATTTATTGGAAGAAAGTACCTCATGTGATTTATAATTTTATAAATTGGAAGTCTTGTGCATTAGAAATAAAAATATAAAATTTCATCTATGTAAATTATCTAAAATTAAGAAAAATGTGGCTTAGTATAGATGGTAAGCATATGTTAGAGAAAGATTGAAGTATAAAGACATTATCTCTGGCAACGTATGAAAATTAATCAAAGACACTGAAAAGAAAAGAAAGGTGCCTTGATTCATCATGGAGGATAGAAATCCTACTTTAGGCAGATGGTGAAATTTGGAATTTTTGGTCATAGCTTACGGTTTTTATATCACAACCACACAAACTTGAATAAACAAAATCTTCAGATAAGGCTTTCCAAGATCATACAATAAAAGAAAATCTAGATCAACCACCCATTTCCAAGTATCAGAAGATAGCCTGGCTTCTCTCCTCTGCCCATTTCCATCCTCTTTCCCATCTCAAAGTCAAAAACAGTTGGAAAAAAGAGATAGAAATAGTTGAAAACAAATATAAATTTGTTTTCAGTGCTTTTTTCAAGTACCTTATGATAAAAATACCTTTTAGTGAGAAGAGTTAATGCACCTGACTACCATTATATTTATAAAATTCTAACCTAGCCCTGCAAGTTACATAATTTCAAATACTTTTAAGGAAACATGCAGGTAAACTTAGATGAATGAAACCAGTAAGAAAGAGGATGAAGGACTGGAATTTGCTATTTATGTGAGAAGATGTATTCTACTTACTCTGTTTAGAATTCATTGTACTTAGTGAATCTGCAAAACCACATTGTTCAAAAAATCTGGAAAATTTTAATTTACTGTCATTTAAAAAATGGCCAAGTTATTATCTACTTTTAGAATGCCTGTTAACACATGTAGGAATTCCTTTTATTTTGCAGTTTAAAAAATATTTTTAAACCTAACTTTTATGTTTTTCATCTCTTTCTTTCTGAGTGATGCTTCTGATTTATTTCTTCAGTGCTTCCTTTCATTTGCCTAATTCTCTCTTCAGCTTTGTCTCATTTGCTGTTTACTTATCCATTCAATTTTTGTATTTTAACTACTTCTCTTTTATCAGAAATCCTAATTTGTTCCTTTTTATATACTTTTTTTATACTCTTTGACAGAAGAGTTTTTCTTACTTTTCTAGTTTACCATTCTTCTTGACTCTCTTATCCTACTACTGTGGTACTATTTCTCTCTTTTACTCAGTCTTCCTCAACTATACAGGCTCCTTACTGGTTTTTTACAATTACTACTGCAGTGTCTTTGCATTTTGATTCCTTTTGCTTGGAATAGTTTTCTTTCAGATTTGCTTCAGATTACTTGCTCTCTTACCTCCATCAGGCTCAAGTGTCCTTTTTCTCAGTAAAGTTTTCCCTGATCTCCAATGTAAAATTTCTATTATACCCTTATTCAAGCCTTCAATCCACTTCCCCTGCTTTATTTTTATGTATGGCACATTTCACCATGAAAATATTTTGCTTTATATCTGTCTCTGACAATAAGAATATAAATTCCTTAAAGGCAGAAATGAGGAGGGGCTACTGATGGTGGTTAATTTTTGTGTTCCCAGTAACTGAAAAATGCCTGACATAACTGGTCTTCAATAAATGTTAGTTAACTAAAATAAATATAATATGTGCAATTGAAGGAATATTTCCTTTTTATTGTTTCTTAAATCTTTTTCAACATAATTTATAATCTAATGTGAAACTCTTGAAAGTCTAATGCTGCTACTTGTGTTTTAAGCTAAATTATATTTGGTGGATTGTGACTATATATTGTAAGAATTTTGGTGGTCTTGTTATTGTGGATATTTTTTGCTGTTTTTATATTTATTTATTTATTTGATTTTGTTCAAATACATTTGTCTCAGCTTTCCCACCACCACTTTTCCCTGCCCCCTCCCTTGTCTCCCTCCTTCAGTCCTTTCCCACTTTGGTTTTGTCCATGAGTCCTTGCTATATGTTCCTTGACTTGACCTTTCCCTTCCCTTTCCCTGGCCCCGCCCTTCCCTCTTGACTCCGTTGGTTTCTTTTTTCTTTCAGTGTTGCTGGTCATATTTTCCTTGCATCTTTATTTTGTTGTTTAGGTTCCACTTATAGGTGAGCTCACATGGTATTTGTCCTTTGCCCCCTGGCTTATTTCACTTAGCATAATGCTCTCTCGTTTCATTCATGCTGTCGCGAAGTGTAGTAGTTCTATTTTTCTTTCTGCTGTGTAGTATTCCATTGTGTAAATGTACCATAGTTTTTTGATCCAATCATCTACTGATGGGCATTTAGGTTGCTTCCAACACTTGGCTATTGTAAATTGTGCTGCTATGAATATTGGGGTGTATAGGTTCTTTTGAATTGCAGTTTTAGAGTTCTGAGGGTATAGTCCCAGCAGGGACAGCACTGGATCAAAAGGTATTTCCATTTTTAGCTTTCTGAGGAAATTCCAGTTTTCCACAGTGGCTATACAAGTCTGCATTCCCATCAACAGTGTACTAGGATTCCTTTTTCTCCATTTTTTACTATTTTTAAATTTGAAGAGCTCTGTATTCACTGAGCTGAGGTGTTTTCTGTATAAAAATCTTTCAAGGGCTGAGTTGGGGATATTTTCAGAGGAGCTTTGCTATTGATCCAAAGGTGTCATTAACCTGTAATTACATGTTATGCTGTTTTCTTAGCTTGCTAGGTAGTTACTGGTATTTAAATTACAAGTCTGTAATCAAAAAATAAAAAATTATTTTAACAATTTTAGTCCCATATTTAGGGAAATTATAAACCTATGGTTTTAAATTCTCAGATCAGGATATTATCCCTCAAACTCTTGGCACAGACAGATATGCCTCTGTCTCTGTATTGTCCTTCACAGCGAAGAGACTGCTTCTATTCCACTCCTTGACTAGTGGTCAAAGGTCTGTTTTGGTAGGGGTCATTTCTTGGTTTTTTTTTCCTCTCGCATGCCAAAGCCTTGTCTTTTATCTGTGAGGGGACAAAATTTTTTAGATACTTTATTTACCATTACATTGTGTGTGTGTGTATGTATGTGTGTGTGTGTGTGTGTGTGTGTGTAGACATTTTGATTATCTAGTCAGCCATACTGAAAATTCCTTCTGTGTTAGCTTCCCATGGCTGCCATTATTAAGTGTCACAATCTGGGGAGCTTAAAACTTCAGAATTATATTTTCTAATAGTTCTAGAAGGTTGATGTCCTGATAATTGATGTCATCGCAAGGCCAGGCTACCTTCAAACTCCCTAGGGCAGGCTCATTTTTTGCCTCTTCCTGCTCCTGATGGCCCCATGAGTTCTCTGGTTTGTGGTTGCTTAACTCCAATCTCTGTCTCCACCTTCAGTGGCCTGCTTCTTACTGTGCTTTGCCATCTTTTCATGTCGCATTGTTTTTATAAGGACATCATTCATATTGGGCTGGAAGTCCTCCGTGCTTCAGTATGACATCATCTTAACTATTACACCTGCAATGACTGTACTTCTAAATAAGGCCAAGTTCTAAGGTTCTCAAGGTTAGGATTTCAGCAAATCTTTCAGGGGGGACATAAGTCAACCCATTACACCATCTAAAGAAATTAGTTGCTATTTAGCTCTCACCTATTATTTTCATGTTAATATATGGTCCATTGTTTCAAGACTTTGTTTTTCAGAAGAACCCAGAGATTTGCCTTTTCATTTGAAATTTTCTGATTTGAAATGCTGACTACTCAAACTTTAAAAACATTGCCATAAACACTACTTTCTAGGACAATTAAAGCACAACTGCTGGTTAGGTTTGGTTAGTAAACTATTGATTTTCAACCTCTGCAATAAAGTGAAGCACAACTGATCACTTATACAGTGGGAGCTACAAGTCAAACTAGAATATTTTTAATATATGAAAAGACCCTGACGCAACCCAAAAGGTGTTCAGAATAGATGACATATGTGTCCTAAGGTCTAAAACAAAAATGTTTATTCCTTTACTTATAATATAGTTCCCTGAGCCATGACTGGGAATATATTCATATTATTTTACACATATATCTAAGAAATTGGACAGGTTTTTCTGCTCAGGGCGGATTTAAATTTGATTCAGTCTCTGAAAATATGTTGCTAGAGAAAAGGGCAAGGATAAAAATGAGAAGTGACAGCTCTGATAAGAAGAGACAGAAATTTTTTTTTTCCCAAAATCAGATATAAGAATTCCAAAACTCCCAGCAGTCTGGCCTCATTTGGTACAGTTTGGAAATCTGGAGGGTATCACTATTAACACTTGCTATAATAATTCATGATCTAAGCATCCACCTTAAACATTAAAAAAAAGTTTAAACTGTAATTTATTAAAGTGAGACAAAAAATAGAGTATATTTAAAAAGATTTCCAGCATTCAGGAGAAATTTTTAGCTAGTATGCACTAGCACAGCTGAATCATTTGTTTAAAATAACAAAGTACTTACACATTGGTTGTTATGTAGCTTTTTCTCTTATCCCCAAGCATTGTTGATGCCAGACTGCCCACACTTCAGCTAGGGTAGGAAAAAGGGCTGGCAGAGTGAGGAGCTAAAGCACTTAACTCTTTCAGGACTTTGGAAGCTGTCTCTTCTGGTTCCCATACTATTGTTAAATATGTTGCGTATTACTCCTGTTGGTGCAAATATTTACTAAGGAAAGAATTTTATCTTAAACTATGATGTATATGGATTTTGGAAGGAATAAGAGTGTGAGGGATCGAATCAATTCATGAGCAAGAAGCGTATTTTCTGAGCGGAGGACATGGTCACTGAGGAAATAACTGGCTGACACTTGACACTAGCAAGTATTTCCAGTATGTAAATAGCTGTCACTGATCTGATTTTGAACTCATGGAATCAAATTTTGGATTATAAATTGGCTACTCTAGTGTTTTACCTACAAGAAGAATAAAATAGTCAAGAGACAGAACTCCACAGTCCCCTAGGAAGTTATATTTTAGTTGTAAATTAGTAAATTAACTTCCGGTTTTACTCTTCCCTACTAGCTTAGTTAATTTGAGCAATTTCTGAGTGTTTCTTAGTAACTTTAGAATTATAAAAATTTGACTAATAAGTTTTCCAAAGTTGAAGTAAATTTAACAAGTAAATAACATCCTATGAGAACCTTAGAAGTTTTACACCATGCCATTGCAGGAAACATTTCCCTGTGATATTATACAGATTTAATTCCTTGTTGCTTTGGGGAACTTCTATATAATGACTTTGTATAATTGGAAAAAGCTTCTTAATGTAGTCTATCTTTTAGCAGAATCTAAACTAAATTCTGTGATTATAAATTTGCTGTCAAGTAATCATGAATAAAGTTTCTTATTTGCATTGCATCAAAAGATTTTTTAATATGAATTTCCTAGTAATTCAAATAAATATTAACAAATACACAAAAATTATTTTTATATGCTATTGATGATCTGGGAAAGAGAGAGATGAATAAGTAAATACATTTTATATTAATATAAAATATATACCAAATATACTTATGTTTATAAATACATATAAAATAAATTTATAATGGCTATTTACTTGTATATTCATTATATATTTGTTTATAAGTTATAAAAATGATTTATTTAGTTTTTTTTACTAATAGATATCTAAAGGTTCAATTTGTAGAAGTGAGCATTGGATTGAAATCAAAACATCTGAATTTTATTTTTCACTTTTCCACAAATTAAAATGAACATTGGACAAGACATCATATCTCTCTGGTGCTCTGTTCCTTCATCTGTAAATCAAAATCCTTTATTTGTACACTGTGGTCCATTTCCTCTCTAACACTTTACGAATTACGTGAACCCACTAAGTTCATTTTTCTCATTTAACAGATGAAAAACTAAAACCAGGAGATAAAATGGCTTTTTTAAGGTCACACAGCTAACCAGTGTGCAAATTGGAGGTAAAATCAAGTTCCTTGATTTCTAGTCCAGGCCATTGTGCTATTGTAGCTGATGTTACCACAGACTCTACTGATGGTAGTAACCCTTGAAAGAATACTTTTTAACTACCAAAAATAAAATCATGTCACTTACGTAAGGATGCACTTTTATTATTTGAGTATGTCTCTACCTTAAGGAATATATTTTTAGAGTAAAGTCAAAAGAACTAGGTATGCATTATTGCACATTATATAAGAGCATTATACAAGTCGGTTAGCACTGACAGTAAAACAACTTCCAGGCAAAGTCATCTGAATTATTTTATTTCTCTTTTAAAATCAATGGAGCAAAATCACATTTTAATTCTAAAGTTCTGAAAGTCTCTAAAGCCGATCACACTTTTCCTACAGCATTTTTAGTTTCTTCCTAGGTTTTATCAGAGAAACTTTTCTATTTGCATCTGTAATTCCTGAGAGGTCACTGAAATTTCAAATACCATTATTTTCCAGGTAAGATAATTAAAAAAAATACACTTTAAAAATGGCTTAAATATAGAATTGGGACTTCAATGTTTCATTAAAAAGTCACCACTTATTTAAAAGAGGTAACAAAACTACTAATAAAATAGTTTACCTAAAATGAAAGTAATGAAAAAGTACGTGCACGTTTTACCATCTAAAACTTGAGGCTCATTTATTTAAAAAAATGGTCCTCACCAAAATTTGGCTGGAAAATGTGACTGGTGCAATGTCCTTATTTTTAATGAATTTAGTAAAAATTGATTATTCTAAATAGTTGGAGAGAAAGAGGTGTACTATGTTCCAAGAGCTATACTGAGCTCTTCATCCATGTTATTTATTTTTAAAACTAACTATAAAACAAATACTTATTATTAACAATCAGAGTTTAAATCATTTAACTTACCTGAGTGTTCAGAACAAGTATGTTTAATTGAGTTTATCTACCTATATATTAAACATTCTGTAATAATATTCCCAATGGACTGGTTAATGATCACAAAATGTTACCTTAAAAGATAATAATTCTATTTGTAGTAGTAACTAGTAATTGTTTGATAGTTAATATAAGCCAAACATACTAAACCCCTATAACTTTTAAGTTACTATTATTTTATGATGAAAATACTGGCATCATAGGTAGTGCTGACTTTAAAAGAAAAAGTCAGCCAGGTATTTTATTTGACAGCTGTCTCTTCTGCCCTCTCTACTTCACTTTAAATGAGACTTCTGTTTGTTTGTTTGTTTGTTTGTTTGTTTAAATTTTTGTAGCTGAAATTGAAGGCAAGTAGCCCTACTTAAAATTGCATGCCTAAATGTCTGGACTATAATGCTATTGATCTATAGGAAATAATTCAAACTAAATGAAAATATTTCAAACAAAATTTTAGTGAAAATAATAAAATCTTTCTTTGGAGATTTCAAAGCAATCTTCAAGTTGTACTTCAAAGTCATTATTTCTAGAAAACATTACATTAAACATATTTATGATGGAATGCAACAGGTGGAGACAAACAAGCCATCAATATTGGCTCCATTACATTTTATCTTTCAATTAATTTCCTGTACAACAAATTTCTGTGACAAGCTTATTTATTTATTTGTATTTCTCTCATATTACAGAATATATGAAGCATACTTTGTTTATAGTTTCTTAATATTAGATTAATCAATTTGTATTTAAATTACATAACTGTTCCTTGGAAAGTTCAAAGTATTTGCACCCTAACGAGGTAGCTCATTTGGTTGGAGGTGTGCTTCGTACATGAAAGGGCTGTGGGTTCTGCTCCAGTCATGGCATGTGCCAAGGTTTCGGGTTTGGTCCTGGTCAGAGCTTTTACAGGAGACAACCCATACATGTTTCTCTCTCACATCGATTTTCTCTCCTTCCTCTCTCTCTCAATCAACCAACAAACATATCCTCAGGTGAGGGTTAAAGAAAAAGTTCATAGTATTTGAGTGAAATTTGAGTGTTTTGGTGGAGGGATAGAATAGTGAAGGAAAAATGTGGTATATTAAAGGGTATTTCACATTTCATGAGTACACATTGTTTTATCATAGTTTCTTGTTTCCTTGTACATGCTTTCTGTGATTTATTTTCCTTTTCCTGCAGATATGTAACCGGGGATAGCAGAAACCATGGCAACAGTGTCAGATCAAAGAAAAAAGTTGAATGTAGTAATCCCTTAGTCTCCAAGATAAAACAATCCTGTGGCGGGGTGTAAGTTGGATATTTCCTTCTATCTTATTAGCTCCAGAATGGTGGTGTTTACTGAGTATCTATTTCAGAACCATTCACAAAATTGAGAAAGTTTTAGAAATTGTTTACAGAGGCTCATGAAATCTCGAATTATTGAGATAAATTAGAATTTAGGTGATTTATATAATGGAGAAGGTATTCTGCTACCAGAAACAATATTTTTTTTTTGTAAAATTTCACCGAGAGTAAATAGAATATCAAGTTGTAAAAGCAATTTTGCAAGAAAAATGTTACCAATTTCACAAAAGGACAAAAATATCACCATTCTTTTCATAGCCTGTCACAATGTCCTCTTTAAAGAAAATTACTTTTTTATTAGAGGACAGTTTATCTGTATTGGAATAAGAAAAATAGACAAACAGATGGTGAAAGAAATCAGAGGCAAACCATACTCATCACTGATTTGTCCTCTCCCGATTCTTAGTCATGGGCAGTGTGGAGAGGGTGGTCATGGGCATCTCCTCTTTTTCTCTCCCTGATATATTTTTATAAGCTACTACAGCTATTGCCAAATAGCAGGAGTTATAGATTTGAAGTCAGAAGGGTAGTTTTTGACAACTGATTAAAAAATGTATTAGCTGTCTTAGCTTGTATGATGTTCCAGTGGAATTATACTTGAATATATGCCTGTCATGTAGAAGTAGGAAGGGTGGCGTACTCAGAACTTCAGTCTCTTTCTCCCTCCTGTCTTTGCTCAAAACAATCACTACTTATACTACGGTGCTTACTTGATTCTCTCCTGGAAGCCCTCCCAATTTATAAACTTTGTTTTTATCCCAATAACACCCCTATGAATCAATCTTAAATTGTCTTAAACTCTGACTCAGTAAGTCATCCATTTGTTACCCTCCTGCTTCATGTCATCTGTAGGTAAATTGTTATAGATGTCCCAGGTTTCTGGTCTATTTTTCTATTATGTCTACTTTCCCAAAAGCACTTGTTTTGGATGATAACTTTTATGATCTCTCCTCTGCCACCTCTATGTTTCACTTCTCAATAACTTCCAAATCATCTTTATGTCAGTGTCATTTTTTAAAATTACTAATTTGCAGAGTTTCCCCCGTTCCACTGAATGACCTGTAGCATAAGGCTGCTCCACGGTCTTTCTTTCTCTTTCTCTCTCTCTCTCTCCCCCACCCCTTCCTTTTTTCTTTCCTTCTTTCTTTCCTTCTTTCTTTCCTTCCTTCCTTCTTTCTTTCTTTCTTTCTTTCTTTCTTTCTTTCTTTCTTTCTTTCTTTCTTTCTTTCTTTCTTTCTTTCTTTCTTTCTTTCTTTCTTTCTTTCTTTCTTTCTTTCTTTCTTTCTTTCTTTCTTTCTTTTCTTTCTTTCTCTTTCTTTCCCCTCCCTTCCACCCTCCCTTCCTTCCTTCCTTTTTTCTTTCTTTTCCCAGAGAAAGGAAAAGGGAGGGAGAAAGAGGGGGAGAGAAACATTAATGTGCGAGAGAAAACATTAATGTGCGAGAGAAACATCAATGGGCCAGCACTCAATCCACTGAGCCAACCAGCCAGGGCCACAGTCTGTGTTTCTAATGGACTCTTCAGATAATGTGAAGGATCCATATTTTAAGAAATCAAACTACCTTGAAGGCTGATAGCCTGGTTTGCCACTGAGCTGTGTGACTTTGGGCATGAAAGTTAACCTCTCTGATCTTCAATTATAATTGTTATCTTATATCTTAAAAAGAGACTCATAATAGCACTTAAGGCATAATATTGAGAAAATTCAGGAAAACAAAACAAAGTACTTCACAAAGTGCTTTATACACCATTAACAATAAAATAAATAATCAGCATTGTGACTTGTATGTTTTTATGCTATTCAAATCCCTTTGCATGTATTATGGTTTAATACACAGAAAATTCCTATAAAGTTAAGGAATGAAAGTTCTTTGGTTTCCAGTGATGGCGGGCTTCTCTCTCCTTAATTTCTTCCAGTGGCTTGGTAGAAGCTGGGTCAGTTGGGCTGAACCACCTTAGGGAAGCAGAACAAAATTTAAAACTGATATAATAGCATTAATGTTTCAACCCCCTAGGTAAGGCCTGAGGTGTGTCAAGAATCTTAAGCCAGGAAAGCCCTTTGTTGCACAGAACAGTGATCCCCAAACTTCTTGGCACCAGGGGCCATTTTTCCCATGGGATGGGGTGGGGTGGGGGAACGCAAGGCGGAGCTCAGGCAAGCTTCCCTCGTGCCCAGTTCTTAACAGGCCATGGACAGGTACTGGTCCGTGACCAGGGACTGGGGACCCCTGGCATAGAATTAGGTGTATTTTACCCACTTTTCATCCAACCAACCTACCAACATGTAACTACTGCTGAGTGACATTCCTTCCACTAGAGGGCCGTTCAGAGTCCGCCCAGCTCTAGGACCCTGGAAGATCCCTGAGGAACAACACTGGGGGTTGGAGGGATTATGGTCTTACCCCTCTTCTCTTAAGATTCTCTTAAGAAATCTCATCATAGTAGGGTAGGCCACTGGGCACCGGCAAAGCAGACCAGGTGACAGAATTAAAATTATTTTACAGGAGAGAAATTTAGGCATGGGGGGTCAAATAAGTCCCCATATATCAGGAAACTAGTAAATGATGCAGCAGGCAGATGGCTCTGGAGTGTGTGGCTCCTGTGAGCATCATTAGAATGATGATTTGCACACATATGGGAAGCTTGAGGTAAAAGTTTTGGACACATAGAGACTTAAAACTCCCTTCACATTACGCTATAATTAAAAAATCCTTTCATATGAACTTTTACACAAATTACTACATTTTGGGGTGTGTTACTCTATTAATAACTAGAAAATGTAAATATTATCATGTATTATTCATAAAGTTAGTGAGATTTAAAAGACATTTTATATATGTTACTCAGTGCATGACATCTTTTTTCTTTCTTTTTCTTTTTTTTCTATGATTGACAGGGCACATAGAGTAACTTGAGAGTGAGTCCTTGAACTTTACTTATTAATTAAATTATTCTAAAAAATATCCTTTTCAGAAGAACCTGACTATAAATTTACCAGCTAACTCACTGAAGGTATATTTGAACATTATGAAAAAAGTGTGAATAACATAATTTTTAAGTTTTTCATGAAAAAGGATGGCAGTGGTGGGGAGAAGAAACCTAGTTTTTCCTTGGCATTGCAGACATTGTAAAATCCAGAAGAACGACTTCTGGAGATGGAGGAGGAGGGAACTTCTTGAAACTCTATTATTGGAACAAAATAACTTACACTATAGCATTAGGAATAAATATTAATATCCTACCATTTCAAAAAAAAGTCCTTGAATCTCTTCTGCCCTTTCTGACCACATACACATATGCATTTAGATTTATAATAAAAACAAATATCACAATAAAAAGTGGAACTAATTGCTTTGAAATCTCTTTTCTATCTTAAGCAAAGTGACACTGAAATGTTGCTTCTTTATTAAGAATGAATTGTAAGCATTTTTATTCTGATTAAATAATTTGTTTTTGCATATGCATTTTCAAACTATTTGATTTGATATGACCTACTTATTACTTTTAAAAATTAATTAATTTTAAATTTATTTTATAGTCACTTTATTTTAAAGCAAGAGGTGTTTCTTTTCCTTCTGCAAAAGTGACATAATTTTTTGTAAGTAAAATAAAGATACTAAGGACATAATACTGGAGGTGGTACATGGGAGTGGTTAAATGCATTGATGGGGTATGAACATGTACAGAAAAGGCAGGACCTGAAAATTTCAAAAGTTCCTTGTACTTTAATAGCCCCAGGATTTTGGAATAAGGATGTAAAATAGTCGATGTGGAACAATGGAACATACTCTCCACCCCTGGATCCTGATGGTAAAATATAGGACCTTTTCTTAGCTATGTTCTCTTGTAATGAGAATAGCAATGAATTATGTCAGGGGATACTACTGTGAGACTTCAAAATCAACAGTATCAGCTTCACCTGGTAACGATAGACCTACAAATTCTCAGGCCTTATCTGGATCCTCCAGGCGAGTGTCATACCTGCTAACACCAGAGAATCATTAAGTTAGGGAAGCACATATGTAACATAAATCATCCTGAATTCTGTTAGAAAATTAGTTTTGTACTATTAAGTGTAGTGAAAGTGATTTTGAAACTGATGTTCGTCTAATGAAGGACAGTAATGCTTAAAAAAAGAGAATGAGAAAATTGTGCTTAGAAATGAGTTTCTATAGCAGGAGCAGAAATCTCAGCAAAGAATTAATTTTACAAATCACATTAAAATGCTTTGTGACCTTTTTAGTAACTACACGCAACACTAACATAATGAACAATGCGAATTACTTCTTTCAGTGCAACGAAAACTTAGAAGTCTATCTCTAAATGCTACGGATCAAACAGGGATGCCTGTAGTAAGTAACGCCTGGGCAGCTGGTCCTCTTCTCTGAGAGTCTCCCTACACACCTAGCTGAGGAAGCAGCTGGCTGACCTATAACTAATGCTGACTGGGCCAGGGGTAAACACCTAAGCCAAGATCACTCAATTAGATTCTTCAGAATTGGCACTCAGACAGTATGTTTCTGGAAGAGGTAAGAGGCCATGAAAGTTTAAGGTGGCCATCTATATTCAAAAGCAGAAAATAAAGGGCATGTAGAGAAAGAGAAGAATAAATAAAATAAATACACAGATGCTAGAGTATCTGTGGAGTGGCATGAGACATGGAGGAAGGACAAAAAGAGAAATGAAAGACAGATTCTTGTTGCATTTTCTCTCCTTAGGTTTCCTGTGATAGCTCAATATTTGTCCAATAGATTGGCAGTTGTTTTTTCTTTAGCTACATGAGTTTAAAAACATGTTTGTTACTTGAAGCATGATTTTTCAGATTCCTACCTATCAAAGAATATCAACATTCTTTTCAAATATGAATATGACTTCCTTAGTAGTTATGGACTGAAGTCTATGACTAGGATTAGTCTTTGAATACCAAATCTCCTTCCACAGAAATATACCCCAGATATTAATTACCAGGATGACCACTGGTTGAAATAAATGTTTTCTTGTTTTCTAGAAGAAGAAAACTTTTACAGCATGAAAAATAGAAAAATGTCTGCTATGTGGCAGTTAAATTGATTTCCCTTTATTAAAGAAAAGAAATGAACACAAGGATTTAAATTTATAGACCAATCAACAGAAAGTGAGATGTAAATTAATCAAAGTAAAAAGAAAGCCAAGGCAGTCATTCAAAGCATCCATGCAACACGGCAAGACTAAGAAAACCTGATGGGCATTCGCAGGAACAAGGAACAATGAATGAAATAGGACGGGGGTCCTGCAGACGCCTTCTGCACACAAGCACCCAAGGGAAGATTAAGGATCCATGGAGCTGAAGTACAAAGAAGGCACAGGGCCAAACACTGTTACAGCACAAAACATGCTCTAGGACAGAGCCTGGCTGAAATAAAAGTCAGGGAGAACATGACATGAAGTGCCAGCTGAGGTCCTTTCTACATTAAGTAAGCAATTATACATCTGGCACTGAAGTTCCAATGATTATTGTAAGTGTGAATAATTGAGAAAGGCATTTGGGAATAAAAAGGAGAAACTGAATTTTTTTTTTAATCTCCCATTAGGTGATTATACACATTTGCTTTTTATGTTCTCTAGGAGAACCTGGAAAAACAATAGTTTGAAAACTGAGGACCCATTAAAGAATTGCAAAAGAAAGACCCATCCATTCAATAGGTGAGTTCTTCCCAATAAAATATAATAATTCCAAAACATTCATTTAAGTTGAAGAATGTATTTAAACCACTTAAAATTTGTATTTATCCTTATAGACTTCATTTACCTCTTCTCCAGTCCTCCTCATTTCATACATTAGGGAGAATGAATAAAAATAGCACTGCTATTTTTAGATAGAAATGCTGATTAACTGGCTTAATGTGTTCATTAAGTGCAACATCATTGTATGTCAACCACAGAATCCTTAAGATTGCCATTGTAAATTAACAAAATTATAAAAATAATAATAACTCTCTTTCAAGATGACTCTAGAAAAGAGGAAAATATGTTCAAGCCTGAAAAATCCATTGCTGCATCACTTTTGCTACCAAACTAAAAGATTACTTGTATCCAGAAAGAATGAAGGGAAACTGAAAGTATTTATTCACTTTAAGGTCAAATGACAAGCTCTACGATAGAGTTCCTGGAAGGGTGAAAGCAAACCAAGTTAGTGCTGGGGCTTAATAGAGCCCCCATACGTCTAAAAAGCTCTATTTTCCTCAAGTGTCCCATCCCTCAATTAATACCTAGACATTCCTCCCATGGTTATTCCTAAATGATCATGACTCAGGGATTATACCTTGAATTTAGAGACATAGCTGAACCTCCATTTCTAGATTTAAGCCAGAGACTTGCAGAAACAGTTAGCAAGATGCAAAAGTATGTTTTTGGTGATATGTCTTCAAGCTCCTTTGGATTCCAAGGGCCCTAAAGGATAGGTTCATTTCCTGAGCAGGGACAGTTCTCTGTCAATAATTAGGCAGAAATGGCAGCTCCTCGCCATTTCTTCTCTTTTCCCTCACTGGCTTGATAATCATTTTAAACGCAGGTCACCCAGACAGAATGTGGGCATGGACATTAGACTGGCTGTTCAGCCATTGAATCCTCCTTGAGAAATTCAGTTGCATCAGCAATGGAAGAGATGAAATCCTCAGAAAGCAGCAGGAAGTACAGTGTGGGCTCAAAGGAAACTGCAATCTTATTGATAAACCAACTGGAAATTTTGGCAATTTCTATTCAGAGATTTTAACATCATAACAATTATCACTTTACTATTTCTCTTTCTAAATAGGCAATTTCATGCATACTATGATAATGTATACTATGATATCTTCTATTTTTTATAGTTTTTGCTTGAACTAGAGCTATAACATTTTATGATCTTGATATATTAACTCTTAACTTGGCAAACTACAACCAAGTAAAGTCATATATAACATCCTCTGGATTCTTCATTCTCATGGTGTTAGAATCAATAGAATGAGAAGTTTAGAGAGATTTGTTTGAACAATATCTCTGAGGTGAAGGATATTCTTTTGAAATACAAAGAAGTAGAAATCAGAATAGTAAAAAGAGAAAACAATTATTTTCTCACCTAGCTTCTCCCTTTTAACATCTTAAAAAACCAAAGCACTGTGTTGAAATGAACTAAGAAATTCATACTGACTTACTATTATAGCCAAAGTCCAAAATATATTCAGATTTTACCAGTTTATATTTTTCTAGTAATGTCTCTTTTTGTTTGATCCAGGACTCAATTCAGAATTCAGCATTCCATTTAATTCTCAGTTTTCTTTAGTTTCCTTCAATATGTGATAATTACTAGTTTCTTCTCTTCATTTCTGATCTCAATACTTTTGGAGAGTATTGGTTAATTATTTTTTGTATATGTTCATGAGTTTGAGCTCATCTTTAAATTTACGTTCTGCATTACATTCAGGTTATGTAGAAGAATCCCACAGAGGTGAAGTGCCCTACTCAGGACACCATAGTAAGTAGTATACAATATTTATATGTTACACTGATGATATTAATCTTGATAGTTTCCCTAAGGGAGCATCTGCCAGAATTATCCTATGAAGTTACTATTTTTCCTTTGTAATTACTAAATTCTTTGGGAAATATAATTTGAGACTATGCAAATTTTCTGTTTTTGCTTAAGTTTTCACCCATTAATTTTAGTACCCACCGTTGGAACTTAGCAGCTGCAGTATCATTACAGAGTTCTAATTGTAATTTTATTTTCCTAATTTATTCTACATGTATTCATTGGGATTCTTCAGTAAAAAGATAGCTGTTGCCTTTCCTGCTTTCCTCTTTTTTTACCTCCCTCCTTTTCATCCTTCCTCCCTTCTCTCTCTTGCCTCTTCTTCTCTTTCCTTCCTTCCTTTTCCTGGCTTAAATGAAATATACCAGTATCTTTTCTAATTTTCATATTATAACTTTGGATTTAAAACTGCAATTTTCTAATATCAGCAAAAAACCTACATCAGAAGCTAACCTATTTTAAAAAAGAATGACCACTTTTATATTCTAATGTGTTCTCTTTGCTGGCAGTCATATTCATGCAGCATTGGTCCCATATTCTTCTCCTGTCATTCTTGCATCTAGAATAGTTTCACAGGATTTTGGTACTTCGTGGTTTATTCATGTGTGTCTGAATACTGGCCTTTCATGCTTCTCCTCTTCTGTCAAATTAGATTCTTAACTTTGTACCTAAGATGGTGTAGTTACTTATTCAGAAATCTGTGCTTTCATATTGCATGGAATATTTATTGGACAAGAGGTCAGTGAAAAATAATGCTCTGAGATATAATTTTTATAGCAACAAATCTGACTCACTATAATGTGTGGCTCATGTTAAACCACTGTCAGCAAAATTAGGTAATCAAACAAGCAAAACAAAAACAATAAAAACAAACAAGCAAACAATCTTTGAAAACCAGACTAAGTTATCATTGCTGGAGGAGGCAGTTTAGATATTAGCGAAAGAGGAGGGAGTGAATGGAACCAAACATGGAATTAAGTCTCATATGCAGGAAAAAACAGCTATATATCCACCCCTGAGAGTAACTGACATCATCCTGCCAGCAAGAGTTAAACACCTGTTAGGCAGGAAGGAAGGATGGCTCTTCTCTCAGCCCCTGGAGTCGAAGTAGGAACCAACCTTATTAACAGGGGAAGGGAATGTGGGCAGAGAAAATGACAAGGGGATTCCTTTTATTAAACATATTCACAGTAAAAACCAAATGACTAAATGAAACTGTGAGGCATGTTCAGTAGGGGCCAAAATGGCTACCGCAAAGTGGAAGGGCACAAGCCTGCAAAAATCCAGGAAACTGGGTAGTTTGAATGAAAGCCTGCAATTTCCCAAACCCAAGGAAATATGACAAAACCAAGGAAGTTTAACAAAGACCTCAGGGCAGTAGTTGCCCTCTAGCCTGCCCACTCTCTGTCCCTCTGAGAGCGTACTATCACTTTTTGCTCTAATGGATCTTGTCACTAGTGCTTATAACTTTTCCTACATGAGTGTCCCTGAAATTCGTTTCCCTGAAACAACACTGAAGAAACTGTTTCCTCTGGTAATGCCATGATGCAAAATAAAGCAAAACAAGACAAAAGCAAAACAAACAAAATGAAGCAAAATAAACAAAAGCCAAACAAACTTCCCCATGGTAATATACCTAGAGCTCATATACCACATTGTTTTTGTAAGCAGCACTTACTGAGCATCTTCTACGCTAAACAATATACTTTACAATGAGGATACAAACTTGAATATGATATAGCTCCAGCCTCGACGATTATATTCAAGTAATAAAAAGTATAATATAAGCTCAATCTGATACTAGATAAATATAGTAATATTTGAGCAGAGAGGAGGATCATAATGACTCAGTGTGTTGATCAACTTGAGCTGCCTTAGTCTCATCAGCTTGCATATAACAAAATTCTATAGATTAGATGGTTGAAATAGCAAAAATGTGTCTTAAAAAAAGATTGTATTTATTTATTTCTAGAGACAGGGGAAGGAAGTGAGAAAGAGAGGGACTTAAACATTGATATGAGAGAGAAATATAGATCAGTTGCCTCTCCTACGCACCCTCACCAGGATGAACCACAACCCAGGCACGTGCCCTGACCAGGAATCCAGCTGGCAACCTTACATTTTGTGGGACGACACGCAACCAACTGAGCCACACTGATCAGAAATTTATGTCTTTCAAATTGGGAAGCTGAAAGTCCCAGATCAAGTTCCATCAGGGTTTTGCTTTCTGGCAAGATTTCTCTTCCTTACTTGCAGATAACTGCCTTCTCTCTGTGTGATCATGTGACCTCTTCTTTGTGTGTATGTGGTGACAGAAAGAGCTCTCTCATGTCTCTTCTTATAAGGACACAAATCCTATTGGATCAGGCACTCACTCTTTTGAGCTCATTTAACTTTAATTACTGCCTCATAGGTCCTATCTCCAAATAAAGCCACATTGAGACTTAAGGCTTCAATACATGAGTTTGAGGGGAACCTATATAATTCATAACAGAGTTCTTAAAAAATTTATTTAATTTCCAAAAATAAAGGTTATTATGTATGCCATTAAGTGTAAAAACCAGAGAATAAAAATTACTTTATTTCTTAAAATATATTCATAAATTTCTCTTACTAATAAAGTATTAATTCACTTAACAATTTTAATTGGTAAAGGATATTCACTTTTTAATTTTGTTTTACCAATATGTTAGAGGCTCTGAGAATAATATTATTTATTACATTTAATTTTCAAATTAAAATCAAATTAAAATTCAAATTAAAATTGTAACTTGTCCAAAATTATACTCTGAATTGAAGATAAAATATATATGTTTAATTACTGTACAACTCTTCTGGTTCCATCCTATAAAATTTCTGCATGACCAAAAAAGCTAGCTTATAGGGAATATTTAAAACAGAAAATAACACAAAATGCATTTATATTTCCCCTAATGTTTCAATATCTTCTTTCAGAAATAATTGCTGTGTGCAAAGAATTTTATCACATTGGTGATATCATAAGGTAGATGATCATAAAGCATTCTGGGAAATACACAAAAGGAAAGTAGGAAAAGTCAAGATCAGGTGGGGCTCCAAAAGCATGAGGCCATCAGGCCTGAATTCAGTTTGTTACTGATGATCAAGACTGCCCAGTGCAGGAATGAGGCACCTTATGTGAAAAGGGGACACTGTTTAAGGTCAACCTCAAAGTTCTACATGCAATCAGATTGGAATAGGACCCTGGCAGAGAATTGGGGACAGATGTTTTAGGCTTAAGAGTAGAGAATAGTAACAGCTAGGCAGGTTATTAGGACCTAAGCCAAGTAAAATTCCAAGCCCAGGTAGCCTGGCTTTAGGTAAACTAAGAAGCAGCTCATTCATTCCAAGAAGGTAAAACAATGTAGGTGTGAAAATGTAGTTGCACAGCTGTACATTCACCAGATACCCTGGACAGTACCTGAACCTGTCTCTCTTTTCTCTTCACATTGTACTATCTGTATGTGTGACTTTATCCTAATTCATGGCTTTAAATATCATCTTACAGGTTTCATCCTGTTCTGTCCCAGTCATTGTAAACAGGTGGCTAATGTGGCTCTGGCTGCAGCATGAGCAAAAGGAGGTGACGGTGTCGAGGCAGTTGCACAGGACCAGCACAGAGGTGTATGGGTAGGTAACAGGAAGGCCTTCTGCACTGTCTTGTGATGAGTAGAATGACCGAGTGCTTCTGGCCCCACAATAGCAGTCCCAGTGAACACCACACGGCGGGTCATGGCAGTGGCCTTCCCAGAACCACCACCTCAGAGGAGATCAGCTCTACTAAATTTTCTAGAATGTACCACACTGGGGAACTCTCACCTCCTCACAACAGCCTCCATATGCCTCCTGATAATAGTGACTAATGATGAAGACTATGGAAAGAAAAAAAGGAAAAATTTAAGAAAAAAGGAAAAAGACTGAAGACTTTGCTGTTTTTCAGGGAGGAAGCTCTGGAGAGGAAGGCGAAAGGCTCTCCGAGATGAAGGGATCCAAGGGAAGTCATGTTTCCAAGAAATCCAATTTCCTTAAAAAAAAAAAAGATTTTAAAAGAGAAACACAGAAAGAAAAAACATAAAGAAGAAAACACGAAAAAACATAAAGGGAAGAAGTCAAAAGACAGCAGCTGATGTTAAACAGTGGAAGGAAAAGAAGAAAAGAAGCCAACTAGGAGCCAGAAGTGCCTCAGATTGATGTTCTGAATATCAGTTATTTTTGGAATTCCTTTGGCTGATGCAGCAGAGAGGACCATGATATATGATGGCATTCAACTGCCTACAGCTTTCTGTGAAAGTGTAGATTATGTAGAGACGTATGGCATGACGTATGAAGGCATCTCCAGAGTTTCAGAAATAAAATCAAAGGTGGATGAGCTGAAAGCAGCCTATGACAAGAGAGGAGTCTACAAATTGGGAGACACATGAGCTTAACACTGTAACCAGTTTGCTGAATCCGTATTTTCAAGATTTTCTGGAAAATCTGCTTACCAAAGTGCTTTGGTCTCACTTTGGAGAGGCTTCTGGGAGGAGCACAGAAAGTGAGAAAGTAAAGGAATTCCGTCATTACTGAAAAAACTGCCAAAATGTGACTATTCTGGTTTCCTGATTGGTTGTGCAAATGGACCATGTTATCGTGCAGGAGATGGATAAAAAAAATGAATATATAGAACATTTCTGTAATGCTCAAGCCAGTCATTCAGATTAGCAGTGGTGTCCTATATATGTTTTTCACACATGTACAAGAGCTCTTCAGTATTATCATACTAAAGCATGTGATGAAAATTCTTCGCTGGTCTAACATGACCACTATGCCCACACTGCCAGAGACCCAGAAGAGATTTCATCAACATCTGCAGGGTGAGATAACAGGTTTATCTAAAGAAGAAGACAGGTTATAGGAAGTACAAAGAATTTTGACAGCCTTTAAAAGAAAACAAAGCAGTGAAAAGACAAGAGTGTGATTGCAGAAGGAGTAGCCAGTCTTTCAAAAGCGTACGTTTCCCAAGTATTGTAGAAATGAATGAAAATCATGGAGTTAAAAATATTTTCCTTGTCCAGGAGAACAAGATCCTGACTGAACAGTAGGAACTTCTAGCCATAAAGCAGTTTCTGTGCTGAGAGATTGCTTTAGAAAAAAAGAAGAGATTGAGCGCCTCAGAGCTGAGATTGCTGAATTTCAGCGACAAGGTCAAAGTGAGACTCAGGAATGCTCCTCTTTGAAAGTGCAAGTGAGAATAAAGATGTAGAGGAGCTTCAGATTCTCTTGGAAGATTTTTGGAGGTAGGATGAAGTGCTAGAACTAATTTGAATCAAGCAATCCAAGAAGAGCTAGAGACCATGACCCAACTTTGCATGCATCTCCTTCTTCTCCTCTTGCAGCAAGCCGAGCCTGAAATGCAAACACAGGATCAGGAGGAGACTGAGAGGTGTTGGCTTTCATGTCTAAAAATGGTGTTCCAGAGACAAAAGCACCAAAGGCTGGCAAGGAGCAGGCCAAGCTCTCCCCAAGCATAGACAGGAAGAAGATGTCTACCCGAACATTGCATGGGTCATAGAATCTTCCAGACCTAACAAGAAATGTTCATCTTACTGAAATCTTGAGAGTCAGGGTGCACAACTCTGCTCTACATTCTGTAAGATGTTTTTTCAGAGATCCATCGTTCTTTCAGAGGTATGGCTTCATATTAGGCTCAAGTTAAAAGGAAGGACAAAGCATAGTGGATGCATTGTGGGCTTGGAGGGGACAAATGAGTTTCCCAGATAGTCAGGTTATTTGAAGATTAATTTTCTTTGTTAATTTAAATTTATTTTAACTCTTAAGTGGCTATTTTAAAACCAAAAACGTCTTTGCTTTACTGTTATAGCAGAATCAGGGTCTTTTCTCTTATTTAAGGTGAGGAACAAAACAAGGTAAACACATTTCCTGCCTCGTGGGTCTCCACAGTCTCATCTTCTGGAGTCACTGCTTAGCTGGTCATGCTCTCTTGTACCTTTCTTACATATTTGGTGCAGACTATATCATGGGGAGCTGCCTCATATTTCTTGACTAGCCACAATGGCTTTTACTAGAGTTACTGTAATCCATCCTTGTCACCCTTTCCTTTAATAGTCCTAAACCAGAATCCATGAGCCTGAGTCACAAGACTGGCCCTCTTGGTCACAGTCAGAGCTGTGAAGCCCACCTGCCAGCCCTGGGGCAGCCTGACCCCATGTGGAAGAGACGCCACTTCACTCCTCTAGCTTCACCTGGTCCTCACTGTTAGTGATCAGCAACTGTTTTTAACTGGATTGGTCCAAATAACCACCTTGAAATAAGGAATCCATACAAAAGATGTGTCTCTCCCTTTATAAATTATATTTTATTAATTGCTATTCCAGTTGTCCCAATTTTTCTTCTTTTGCCCCTTTCCACCTAGCACCCCCATTCCCTCAAGCAGTTCCCACACCATTGTCCATCTATGTCTATGGGTCATGTGTATAAGTTCTTTGGCTATTCCATGTCCTATACTTTACTTTATATCATTATGGCTACTCTAGCTACCTATTTGTACTTCTTAATCCCCTTACCTCTTCACCCGTTCTCCCATAACCCCCTCATATCTAGTAGCCTTCGAAATGCTCTCCATATACATTATTCTGTCTCTGTTCTTGTTTACTGAGTTGGTTTTTTTAGATTCAATTGTATTTATAGAATACAATTGCCATTTTATTGTTCATAGTTTTGATCTTCTTATTTTTTTCTTAAATATGTCCCTTTAACATTTCATATAATGATGGCTTGGTGATAATGAACTTCTTTAGGTTTTTTCCTTGTCTGGGAAGCTTTTTATCTGCCTAATGATTCTAAATGATAGCTTTGCCAGGTAGAGCCACCTTGGTGGTAAGTCCCTGCTTTTCATGACTTTGAGTATTTCTTGTTAATCCCTTCTAACTTGCAAAGTTTCTTTGGGGAAATCATCTGACAGTCTTATGGGAACTTCCTTGTAGGTAACTAAGTGCTTCTCTCTTGCTTCTTTTAAGATTTTCTCTTTATCTTTGACATTTGCGTCCATTTTGTTTGGGATTCTCAGTGCTTCCTGGGCTTGCATGTCTATTTCCTTCACCAAATTAGTGAGGTTTTTTTCCATGACTTTTCTCAAATAGATTTCCACTTCCTTGTTCTTTTTCTTCTTCTGTCACTGCTATGAGACGAATGTTGGAATGTTTGAAGTTGTCCCAGAGGCTGTTTACATTATCCTCATTTTTTAAAGTTCTTTTTTTCTTCTTGTTATTCTGATTGGTTTTTTTTTGCTCCCTCATGTTCCAAATCATTGATTTGATTCTCAACTTCATCCACCCTATTGTTGTTTCCCTGTAAATTGTTCTTTATTTCAATTAGTGTATTCTTAATTTCTGATTGGAGCTTTTTTATGCTGTTGAGGTCTTCATTAAGTTCCTTGAGGATCCTTGTAACCAGTGTTTTGAACTCTGCATCTGATAGGTTCCTTATCTCCAATTTGTCTAGTTATTTTTCTGGAGTTCTGATCTGCTCTTTAATTTGGGCCTTGTTTCTTTGTCTCTTCATTTTGGCAGCTTCCCTGTCTTTGAGTCGACGTATTAGGTAGAGATGGCAGTATAGGTAAACATGGCTTGCATCCTCACGCAACCACATCAAAATTACAACTAAAATATAGAACAACCATCACTCAAAACTGGCATAAATTGAATTGAATGGAAATCTGACAACTATGGAATTAAAGAAACCACATCCAACCAGATTGGTAGGATGGCCAAAGATGCAGAACATACTGGTCCCACATCCACATGTGGTGGATAAAAATTTGGGAAGGATAACTTAGGAGCGAGGAATCTCATTCTCACACCAGTTGCCTTGCGCAGGGTTCCAGGGCAAGGAAGATAAGTCCCCATAACTTCTGGCTGCAAAAACCAGAAGGGATTTAGTTGGTAGAAGGAACTTTTGGAGTCCTAAGTGGTTCCTTTTAAAGAGCCCACCCATGGACTTACTCAGACTCACTGCTTCTGAAGTCCAGCATTAAGGGTAGCAGCTTGAAAGGAACCAGTAGCATAGTGGGAGGAAATAAAGTGTTTCGCCTCAAGGCAAGAGCTGGGGGACAGGTTTCTCTGAGATAGAAAGGTGGGAGAGGCCATTGTCCCTTTTTTGAACCTTCCCCCAACAAGTACACAGAGCCAGCAGGCAGGTGCCATATCTGAGACTCCATCAACTGGATAACACTCTTTGCCCCACCTTGGACTTCCCCTGAAACTCTATCCCACTTGCTGTTAATAGTGGCTTTGCCACATGAGTGGGTGGTCTTGTCTCCTGTTTCACAACTTCCTAAATCCTATCAAACAAGCAACAGCTAGCCTCAGTAAACTCCCAGCCCCATACATCTTGTAAAGTGGTCCCAGGCCAGGCACTAGCAGCAGCCAGCCTAGACTCACAGCTTGGCTTTGCCAAGCCCAGCACAAGTAGCAGACTTCTCAGATTGCTTTAAACCTCATGCAGTGTGGCCCTGGCCAGTACACAGGTGGGGGCTGCCCTTGGCTTGCACCACCCATGACCCCAGAGCCAGTGCATCCACTGGATAGCTACAGACCACATCAGAGCACTACCACCCTGCCTCTGCACAACTGAGCCTCCACAGAGTGTAGAGGTTGGTGGTCAGTGGTCACAGCCAGTCTTTGCTGCTAACTGGCCTGGGTAAATCCCTCCAATTGACCTGCCAACAACGATCAAGGCTCACCTACAAGAGGAGGGTGTACTCAGCCCACACAAAAGGTATACTTCGAGTATCCAGCTTGGGTGTTCGGGGAGGCTATTCTACTGGACCCTACAGGACACCTTCTAAATTAAGCTATCTTCCCAATACAGAGAGTTATAGATCTCTTTCTCAGACCAGAAATCTTCTTGAGACTGTCCTTTCATTAAAAACAGAATTACTTAGCACTGGCCAGGCAGCTACGTTGATTAGAGTTGTTGTCTCATTATACTAATGTTGTGGGTTTGATACCCAGTCAGGGCACACACAAGAATCAAACAATGAATGCATAAATGAGTGGAATAACAAATCAATAGTTCTCTCTATTCACTCTCTCACCCTCCTTCTCTCTCCAAAACAATAAATTTAAAATAAAAAAGAATGACTTAGATTGCTTGCTTGGGCTAGAATGGCTTGAATCAGCCATATATAGGTTATTTAAAAAAAGTTTTCAATTATTCACATTGTCTTAGTGAACCTGCTGATAGACTTCCAAATTGTCAAGACTGAGCAATAAAAAAAATTTTTTCTTTTAATGATAGTGTGATCTCTGTCCCCATTTTCTTGTTTTTGCCACTTTTGTGATTACCTGAGGGTCTAGGAGACTGGCTTTCAGGCACCTTTGTGCAGCCGTACTCTGTCCAAATAAATGGCCATGAGGTAGGTCAGCTCTCATGGCTGTGAAGACACACAGTTAAGGTGATTGTAATGGAAACAAATCCCCTATGAGGGCTCTGTCCTCTCCTCCTACTAATTAGTATTTATCTTCAGCACTTGTTTGATGTATTCTTTTTATCCTCTACCTATTTCACTGTTATGGCTTTCTGGCCAATATTTGATTTTTGTATGAAAAAAAGCTTTCTTATAGAAAGCAACATACTATTTTTTTCACATCTGAAGTGAAGATATTATGGTAACTGGAAACATGGTCAGATGTCAAATATAAATATATAAAAGCCTTCTTGCTGTCTTATTGGTCATATTACATTTATTTTATATTTGCTGGCAATATTGGAGGTGGTGTGTGTGTGTGTGTGTGCGCGCGCGCGTGCGCGCGCACGTGCATAAACTCTAATTTCTATCAAGGTGTTATGGATTTTTAAAATTTAATATTTCTTTACAATGTCTTATTCTTAGTTAACTAATTTTTGCCAGGACCATTATTAATCAAGCAAATTAATTTAACAACCTTTTTGAGAAAAAAATATACTATCTACTTGTCAATAATATTCATATCTACCCAGGAGAGATTTTTTTAGCTCAGACTCTTTACCCTTCTACCTCCTTGGTATCTCTTCTTGAGATACCCCACCCACATTTTAAACTTAACACCCAACTTGAACTTCTCACCTCCCCTCTCTTTCTCAATCAAATCCTTCTCTCATTAAGTGAACAATTCATCCAAATAGTTGTTGCAATAATAGTAATTACAAATAAAATTATTGAACATATTTGAGGTGCTATTTTAAGTGCCTGATATTCATCAACATTTAGAACTAAAAGATTACAATCATAAAAACTTTTAAATAGTAATATGACTCAGGATGCTTTTCTGTGCCTAGTGTTCACATGTACAAATTCCTCTGGCATTTCTCTGGAAATTTAAATGTTTTTCCAAATTCCAATTTCCAAAACTAAGTCAAGAAGTTAAGATAGTTGTTACAGTATTATATTTTTTCTCTAAGAATTAAAATCTAACAATAGATATGGAATAGTTCAAGGTAATCCACTGATGTCACATAGCAAACAAAAACTGGATGCATTGTCAACAGAGTTGAAGGATAAGGCTGGGTATTTTGAGGAAGGTTTGATCATAATCTAATCACCCAGCCTTGCTTGCAGCCATCATTGTTGTGTTGTAAGTATATTTTCTTGATTCTGTCTAATGGTAAGTCATTATTATAAATAAAATAAATATTTATATATCTATAGGCAGTGTACATTTTCAGTGAATTCTGTCACTACTACTCAAAGAAAAAAGTTTTAGAAGCAAAAGAAGTCCTTAATTATGTAATTTTGAAATGTTATTCTGTGTAGTGCTATTACCCTGGCTCGGAGAAGTATGTGTAAAGTTATTTTAGTACTACCCAATTATATTTATTGGTGATTTCCTGTGTTTGAATATGTGCTTTACAGTTAACTGTAAGTACTGTAATAGAAGAGATTCAAGAAGAAGCAGATGTGGATGTTGTTGGACAGTTCTCCGAGATGCAGTCAAAACAAACTTAATATCTGAATTAACAAAAGCAACACTAATTTTAAAAACAAATAAAAGTCTTGTCAAGCAGACAAAATATATTTATAGTTAAAAATAAAATGAATTTATTTGAAGCAACATGTACGCTAACACCAAACTTGACAATAATAAGGCCTGTGTGCTCTAAAATTTTAAGAATAACATTTAAACATCAAATATTTGTTTATTGCTTTTTAAATTCTAAAATTATTATCATTTGGCATTTATTTTGTTTTAATATTCCCTTTTTATGAGATACCTATATTAGATAGAGATCAATTTGATTGTTATTAAAATATATAGCTTTCTCCCAATGTATTGGTTCATTTTAGTAATAAATAATGCACTTATGATCATGTATTTAAAAAAAACCCCAACAAAACTCAGGCCCTGGCTGATGTGACTTGGTTGGTTGGGAGGCACCATCCCACAAACCAAAAGGTCAGGGGTTTGATTTCCAGTTAAGATTTATACCTTATGTTGCAGGTTTTGTCCGTCGTCAGGATCCATAGAAAAGACAACCAATCTATGCTTATCTCTCACATCAATGTTTCTTTACCTTTTTTCTTCCTTCTTTCCCTTCCCTCTAAAATCAGTAAGCCTGCCCTTGGATGAGGATTAAAAAAAAGCTGAAAATTTTAATATAGGCTATTACAGAAAAAATTTCACTGTTTATTATTAAAGTCAAATAAATATTATGAATAAAAAGAATAACTTATGTTTTCAAAGAGTCCTAAGAACCCAAGTGAATTCTAATTTCCCCTTCCCAAATCCTGAATATGAACTTCTTACGAGGATTTGGAATCCCTATCTGTTTACAAGTTAAGCAATTCTGGAATGGACATAATTTCTCCATACATATGCTAAGCAATAAGGACAAAACAGCAACAAAATCTAACTGCTTGCTCCTTGAAGGAAGACTGAATCTTCTCTAATAGTGCATATACCACAAGAGTAACCACACTCATCAAAGAAATCCTTCAACCATCAAACCAAAGCTGTTAAATCATAAAATCTGTCCAATCCCAGCCAGTTTCTCACCTTGCAAAACCTGCCTTAAAATAATTCAATTCATTTCCTAAAATGATATAAATATCTTCCTCTATCATAACTCTTAAGGAAATACTAATATCTGTCAAAGTGATGATGTTCTCCCTAAGCAGGAGAACAATCTCAGCTAAGTCTACTAAAGTACTAAGTTTTGCTAGATAAAAATGTGGGTTTTTGTGTGTGTTTTTTTTGTTTTTTGGAGATCAACAGTTGTCTACTATATCTTTCTATAGACAATGAGAAAGAAATAGCATGGAGCACTCTTCCACTTGCATTGAGGGATGCTGCCAACTCATGAATTGCTTAATAAAGTCAATTAGATCTTTAAAACGAAAGAAAGAAATAGCACTATCCTCATTCTATAGAATTATTGAGGCATTGAATAGCTACATTTTGAATAATTTGCTCATGTCCTGTAGATAATACCTAGAAGGAAGATTGCCTTCTCCTTACTGTAATATTTTTCTCAAACTATAACTCAATTTCACCCATTTTTCTTCCACTCTCTTTGGTTCACATTATCAATATCTTATACTTTAACTAGTGTAATTGTCTATGAATTGATCTTATTGCAAGCTTGCCCCTCTCAGAGTCATTCTTTAGACAGTAGTCATAATGTCAGAATAATTTTTAAATTTGCAAATTGAACCATGGGTTTGCTATTAAAAACCTTTTCAGTGGTGTTCTACTGAATATACAATTAACAAGAGAATACCCCAGCAATTTAAAACCTAAATTCTGAGCAAGTTCTCTAAGCTCTAAATTATCTGACATTTGCTACTTCTCCAGGCTTATACCTTACTAATATTTCATTGTATTCTGTGCTTCCAACATAGTGGCTTTCTTTCATTTCCTTAAATGTATGGGTGCTTTCTCTTAACCAAGGGTTTTGTACAAGATTATTCTTCTGCTCATAAGACTCCTCTTGTATCCTACCCCTTTTAAAATAACTCATATAACATCCCCTTAGGTCTCTGTTTAAGGTATTTCACATAAATTATTCCTTCTCCTTCACTAACCTAAATCTTGAATCCTTATATTCCCATCAAAATCTTTAACTTTCCTGTATAACCTGCATTACACTTTGTAAATATATCATATTTTAATGACTATTTGATTCATGCTCTTCCCTCCATGAGATGACCAACTCCACTAAGTCTGGTGCTAAAATTTTTATTCACTGTGTTTTCAGTATCTAACAATATTTCTTCTTCAAAGAAATGCAATCACTACTAGTTGAACTGACATAATAATGAATCAATGAGTGAATGAATAATTGAATAATAGCATATAAGAAAATAGATTATAGAAACTAGAAAAATGATGCCTTAAGTCATATAAGTTGCAGGTTAAAGCTATAACTGCTGACTGAAAATACCAGTGCTTCTAGGTTAGGCTTCTCAACTCTGGTTGGGCTTGATAATCACGTAAGGAGCTTGGGAAAAAAGTCCGATTAATTAATTTGGGAAGAAGCTCAGACATCCAGAGTTTTAAAAACTTCCTAGTTAATTATATTCTGTGATTAAGATTTAGAATTGGAAAACTAGATATCCTCCAGACTCATGAATGTTAGCTATGTTACAGTAACATTTGGGATCTGGAAGGTCTTGGTATAAATCAAAAGAACACTCAGAATCTTTATTTCTCAATACATGGCTACTAACTTGACTCAAACCCCCAAATTCATGATCAATTCAGCTCAGATCAGATCTTGACAATCATTTGTTCAGTTCAGATCTTGACGATCATTTCTGTACTTCACCAACATTCTTCTGATGTTGCTTCTTCTTTTTTTAAAAGATTATATTTATTATTTATTTTTAGAGAAGTGAAGGGAGGGAAACATCAATGTGTGGTTGCATCTACTGCGCCCTCAAGTAGGGCCCTGGCCTGCAATCTAGGCATGTGTCCTACACTGGGAATTGAACCAGTGACCCTTTGGTTTGCAGGCCAGCACTCAATCCACTGAGTCACACCAGCTAGGGCTGATGTCTCTTCTTCTTACCCTTTGGTTTATACCTGTTGATTAAATTCCCTTCTACGTGATGTAGTATAAACTTTTTGCTTTCACCAGACACTACATAGGTAAACAATATTTGGTCTTAGATTATTTTATTGTCTCTACTATATTATGGAACTATTGTTTTGGCATGAGAATTTACAAGAATTCACAAAATATTTCAACTTTATTTTAAGTGATCTGAGTACTTTAAACCACAAGAGACAATGGATTTTTCTGTAAGCCTGATGTTCTTGGAGTGTGGGTGTTTATTCTTAGTGATTGATTCCATTATTTTACTGATTAATATATTGTTTCATTTTATTTCTGTCCTCCCCATGATGCTTATTGCTGTTAAATGATAATTATCAAGAGAATCCATTTTAAAACTGACAAGTATTTAGGCAAATCCATTCGAATATTTCCCCTATCCTCAAGAGGTTTATAGAAGACATTAATTTCTACAGTTACAGCAAACAAGATAATTGCACAAAGAACATGGCAAAAGTAATAAGAATTAAATGGTAATTACTAAGGCTCTTATGCAGGGGTTGGATAGACTGAAAGTAGGTATAAGCTAAGTAAGTGACAAAAAGTAGACATTCTCTAGTTTCAGCAAAATGACCTTGTGGCTAATTTAATCATTTCTAATTGATATCAGTTGCCGTGACCTAAATGGTCATGCTGTGATCCACATTGGTCAGATAAGTGGGAAAGCCAGCATGGTCCCATCAACTGTGTCAAATCTCCCTTTATGAATGAAGAAATATAATCAGATAAGGTTTAATTGCAAATATAACTTGAGAGAAATTTGCAAATAAGAATATATTTTGGGCATAGAGGCTGTAACTTGAATAAATCAAAAAAAGATATAGAGCATTTTGTAAGTCTTTGTTCTGCTCAGCATGATTCTAGGTTGATAGGAGATTCTTAAATGGGGCAGGGGGTGGGTATCAAAACCATGTCTGTACCTTATGAGTCACTAATCACGTCAACTGGACCAGGAGGTGAGATTTGAATAAAATGAGGATATTGCTGTTCCTTTTCCAGAAAATTAAAATTAGCACTAAGAATATCTGTCCAGGTTGTTTCCATAGTGACATATAAACTTGAGACTATTAAATAACCATCTTCTGCCTGCCAGGCAGACTGACTATCAGAGAAAGCTTACAGATAAATTTGAGCCAGAATCACAGAGGACGGTGAAGAAGAGAGGTCAGTATCAGTGTAAGTGCCAGATATCTTTGCAGTTTCAAGTTTCATTCTTCTGATATCTGACCACATCCCTTTCTGTTTATTTCTTGAAGAATATTTGAGCTTATTTCTTGCAACAAAGGGCTCTAAAACAGATGCAGCAAATGAATTAGATGGTTAAAGGAAAATCCATAGAGAAAGGGGCATAATATATTCCTTGCTACTGGCTCCACGTTATTTCTCATTTACTTTCCAAATGACTCTTTTTAAAAGTGCCACTGCAATGGGTTTCTTTCTTTATGACTATATTGGATATACGCAAATATTATATTGAGGAAATCTAAGCTATCTCTCTATATAGATATGGCAAAGAAACATTTTTACTTCTCATTTCACACTCTGTAGTGTGACACAATTAGATTTTGCAAACAACAACACACAAATGATTTGGCAAGGGATATACATTATCATGTGCTTGAGTATTAGCATCAAAATCAACTCTGGCTCTTGTCCTCTTCCTCATCTACTCCTCTACTGATATGTTCGCTACATGATGATGCTGAGACTAAAATTTTTTTATTGCTTTTCTTTGGATCATATTATCTCTCATGCTTACACTGACAAACAATGTGGCATATCACATATATGGTTTAGAGGCATCCAATAATGAGCAAATGCTCTAGGTAGGATGAGATGTAAAAATTACATGGAAGTCTTAGAAAAAGCCTTGGCTATGGAATTTAACAGACTTGGATTCAGCACTTACCAGTGATGTGACTCTTGTGGGAATTATTCAACATTTCTGATCCTCAGCTTTCATATCTGTAAATGGGGATAATAATGTTCATATGATAGGCTTTTAGGATTATAATGAGATGTCATATGTAATGTAGTACAGTACGTGGTCATCTTAGAGACACAAGCACAATGCATACTATTATTATTTGTTAAAAGGGAAATCCCTTAACACCGTGATTCTTAACTTAGTCACATTATTGATGACCCAAATCCATTTGTGCTCCTTATGTACACAGAAGCTTTCAAACTTCATTTCCAGCTGCAGAGCTGCACTCCAGTAATAACTCAGCTAAAGAGACTTTTTTTTTTCCCCTTGAATGAATTATGCTTCTGGTGTGCTAAATTTTCTCAAGGCAGTCAACCATAAAAATTATATTATGTATTTCTCTTGTGGAACTGGTGTGAAAGTAGAGTTTGTCAAAACTTACTGCTCAGCATTTAATGAGGCCCTCCACTGAATTTGATCCAGTCAAGCTGTATATCAAGAGGGTAAATAAGAAGGTTGGAGAGGGAAGTTAAAACTAACAAAATAAGGCAATAAATAATGAGAGAATTTTTTTTTTTTAAATTGGAAGTGAAGAATTTGCTGGAGAAAGTCAACTAATTGTCACCTTTTTATAAGTGAAGGGTGACTTCGCTTTGTGTTGTGCCAGGACCTAAAATTAGAGAACTTTATTTTCATTGAAATCTTTAATAGTCATTGGTGAAATACGGAACAGATGTCTCCTTGACCTTCATCCAATTGAACAGGAATGTCAGGGGGAGGAGAGTCATCGATCTGATCTCTGGATTGGCTAGGTGATGGTCCTGAGGATTTTCAACAAATGATTTTGTTGCATAGAGACTATGTAAAAAGATTACAAGAAAATGAAAAAAATAACAGTAGCATCCCCACCTTTTATAAATGTAGATTTAGACCCTATGTGTTTTACTACTGAAGACATGATCAATAAGTTTTGCTTTCTTGTCTCTACTCTATTGCAATGTTAATCGTATTGTGTTCTTATATTTATTAAAAGGTAATTCAAGATTCTGAGCTCATGTTATTTTACAACCACTTTGTTTTGGGGGGTCAAATGCACAATCCCTCTAATTCTTTCTCTGAGCCAGAGTTGAAACACATACTTGAGTGTTTCTGAGTGATCCCCTGCCTTTTGCAATCCTGTAACTTAAATCCCATTAGCACTCAGCATGTTGCACTGAATTTGGGCAACCCTCTGTTTGTCTACTTCACTTGTTAAACAATTAGAAATTATGCTTCGTATTGTTTGTTGTATCTGAGCACCTACAACTCTCTTCAGCCTTGCTCTTCAGTACATTAACTAACAATCTTTTTTTCTGAGTTGTTGCAATAAGCTCCTAAATGTTGAAATGCTGCCCTTCACACCAAAGTGATCTTTATAATCAGCAAAAACTTGGTGTCACAGTTTTGCTCACATTTCTCAGATCATTACCTATTGTGTGGGGAAGAAAAAAAAGAATCAAATCCTGCACTGACCTCTTATGTAAACTTTTTAATTTAATTTTTCACTGTTTACTTTTTAAAAGATTTTATTTATTTATTTTTAGAGAGGGGAAGGGAGGGTGGAAGGGAGGGAGAGAAACATCAATGTGTGGTTGCCTTGCACATGCTCCCTTCTGGGGGGACCTGGCCCGCAACCCAGGCATGTGCCCTAAAGTGGAAATCGAACTGGTGACCCTTTGGTTTGCAGGCTTGTACTCAATGCACTGAGTCACACCAGCCAGGGCTAAAGTTTGTTAATAAGAATGATCATATTGTATTCAAATTTTTACATTAATTTCAATTATATTCCAGCAGTGTAAGGCCCACACACCTAGTATCTCTCATAGCTTTGGGCACATACTAGTTGGATGAAGAACTACCTAGCATGAAAGTAATTCAGTGACAACATAGAAGCTGTGGGATATTTCAGGACAATAGCTCCGAAGGCAGTGTTCTTCAGCCAGCCAGATATTCGCCCATGTCCGTATCACTTGTTAAATTCTTTACATTTTAGCCCATAATAAAGTCCAGAATTAAGGTCTCTGTAATGTGACAAAAACTTCCAAGATATAACCAAAGTTAAAACAATATAATTTCAATATATACTATATGAATATTTATGTCTACTTTTAAAATGGGTGAGCACAGAAAAATTCAGATGAGTAAGTATGTAATCAAGTATATTTTGCATTAAGTCAAGGCCCAGGGGGTGTGTATGTATCCTGGCAATACTGAATCACATGAAGCTGTGTACCAGGGTGATGTTTCATGTAAATCAAAGTGTTCAGTATGCATTATTTACCATCTGCTAAATCCTTAGGCTTCAACAACAGAAATATTAAAGAAAGACAGGGCAGTAGGGCGACCAATTCATTCTCATTTTTCTGGGACTTCCCCCTTTTAGCGCTGAAACTTGTGTGTCCTGACCACCTGGTTCTAGGCAAACCAGGACACCTGGTTACCCTGTGTCCTGCAGTAAATTTTCTAAGCTATTCATCTTTTCTTTGGGCATTTTTTTTTAAACTTGGAATTCCAACCTACATAAATCCCATATGAAACTGCTTTGCTTTAAATGAGGAGAGATTTAAAGCTTTGCCCAATTAACTCAATTATGTCATCTCTACTTCTTATCTAAGGACTCTATGAGGACTTGTGTTTATAAAGTAGCCTCCTTGCTTCACCTCCCTTGTTGATTAGGTTTCCTTGAGTTTGATAATTTCTCTGGCTCTCCATTTACTCATCTGAAATATAGAAATAATATTTTTATTGTAAGGTGTTTATGATATTTAAATTTCTCTTATTTGATACCAATTTAATTTCCAGATTTCTTATACAAGAAAGTGAAATTCCGTTAGTGCTTTTCTAGCGAAAGGAATTAGAAAAGACAATCATACCTGTTAAGTCACCTGCCTTGCATGGATAGATTTATATAATTGCACTTAAAGATGGAAATTTAAGTAGCAAACATAGGAGAAGTACAAATGTCAAAAAGAGTTGTAGTAGATGTTTGTATTTTAATGTATAGGTGCTAAATAGTCAGTCACCCAAGGAAATATCAGGACTCCTTGTAAGTATTATACAGCTATAGAAATTAAAAGTTACCAGATAAGCAAAATTTGGAACAAGTCACAGGATTAATAACAAATCTTGTGTCACTCATAAGTTTAAGCATTTGTAGTTTTGGTGTTGGTATGTGTGTTTGTTACTCATCAGAGTTTGGTTCCCTTGGAGAAAATGGTCATTTAACTTCTACCATTCCTTCTAAATGCAGATATTCTGAGTTGATATATCACAAACTTAAACTTTGAAATGCCATTGGAAGTAAAAACTTAGCAAGAAGTTTAACTTCATGAAAAATTCCAAAGTGGTTCTTAGTGATCACAAGTGACAAAAAAATTAATTCAATTGAAATGGTCGTAATTCAGAGTACATACCCTTATGTTTTCATAGATAAATATCATTATATTAGGCTCAATACTGCATATCAATATCAAATTTCTGTTCTCTCCCTTTTTTTATTTTACACAAAACATTTATTTTAGACTAACATGGATTAAAATGACCTTCCTGGAAATCTATAATCCTAAAGTGTTGTTCATCTTCACTCTTCAAGTTGGAGTGTGTACATAGTAAGAAAAATATTCACCATGATAGTAGCAACCATTTTAGTGACCCTCCTCTCAGAAACATCTGACTGAAGTCCAGAAACTTTAGGCCAATATTTAAAATGAGAACTGATTCCTGAGAAGAATCCAGATCTATCCACAATAAAATCCAGTGCTCTGTGGATGAATTGCATGTCCTCAACTGAATACAAGGAGAAAAAATAAACCCGTGATTATGTATGTGGCTTCATAATCTGAAAGAATTTTGCCCATTGCAATCAAATGGTTTAATAGTGTCCCCACTTAAATAAATTTGCCAACTTCAGGGACATGCTGAAGCTTGTTTAAAACTGTTTCTAGGGATATCATTTTGGGCCAAATTATTTTTACTTACACTTCTTTCAGTTGTGTGGCACTTGTTTGCAATTCATAGATTCCTAGGTATCATCTTTGAGCTTTATTCTTAGCATTGTGTCTGAAAATGACTTTTCACAGCTCTTTTGTATTCCACCAGGATTCTGGAAAAAGAAAAGTTAATCTGTGTCAATTTGCAGACAGTCACCTGGGTTACTTTTCTTCCTGCTTTCTCTCTGCTAATAGTTGCTTGGAGAGTGAATCCCACAGTAATGAGGTTTTCCTAGACAACCTGACTTGTTGGCGAGTCCCAGAGGCAGGGCAGGGGGATTATAATATTTTCTATTTTCAATGTAGGTGACCCTGATAAATTTTAAAAAGTGAACTTACAAAAGCAAAGTATAATTAAGAATTATCTGCCCTTTACTTTGAATATGCCAATACTTTCTTTTAAAAAATTACGCTTGAACCTAGAAATGAGAGAAGCATGTCATTTCTTTGAAAAGAATAGGGATCTATATAGAATAAGTAAATTATCATGGTGATAAGAATGTACTAAAGGGAATATAATAGTGTTAGTGGAGCAAGCAAATGTGTAGGCATGGTGATGAATGAATGGTTTATACAGTGAATCACATTTGGCTTTTGACACTGACCAAAATTCATTCTTTAAATCGTTCATGTTTTATTCACCTCTTCCTTTTCTTTTCATAAGTCTCCCCAACCCCTGGTTTGCAACCCCCTGTTCCCCCCACACATCATACACCAGGGAACTCTAGGATGACTGAGATCAAATAACAGAAAATGGAAAAACAAAACAAAACAGAATAAAACCTAAAAACTAAAAAGCTGCCTAACTTTTTTTAGGAAAATATTTTACATATACTTTTACAACTTTTAATTATTTTACAACTTTCACAACTATTAATTCAAGAGATCATTGTAATTTCTTGAAAGTAAAATAATAAAATAAAAAAAGAAGCAATATATAGCATATGTTATAATTCCTTATTTTATCCACAAGTTGTTTTTTCTGTGTTTATTTCATCCTCCATAGCACTGGCTTCTCATTTACAGGACCTTGAAATTTTAACCTTCAGAACCACTAGCCCAAGACAAATTGGCACAGCAGAAAGTGATAGTTACTCTGTGTGACTCAAGAGAAAAAAAAATACATTATTTCTTCCTAATCTGCTGAAGCACATTTGACTTGATTCCCACATCGATTTTCATTTGACAAGATAGATGGGAAGGGAAGCACAATTGCATAGATTTGCACATTCATTCCCATTTTCAAGGCATGAGTGAAGAAATCTTTCCTCGTTGATGACTTAAACTATCCTGTCACTCTGTTTTTAAGTATAAAAGTATTCAGAAATCAAGATGCTGTAATATGCCACTGTAATATCCCATTAACTCACTGGGTTGAACAGTACTTTGAAGTTCCAAGAGAAAATAATTTTAATTCAATTGCTCCTGATTTGTTACACCCACCAATGAGGCAAGGTGCACTAGCTCATAGGGGTTAATTTTAAAAACTACCTTCAAACATAGGAGGAGATAAGCTCTTACAGTAGGAGAGACAGATTTTTCAGCATCCCTTGTCACTTTCTTTACCCATTGAAGCCAAGGCATGTGGTGACAAGCATGCTGCTATTAGAACAGAGAGAAATCTGGGACTGGGGAAGATTGTTGCCTTTATGGAGTCACATATTTTATGTCTTGATGTCTTATGCGATGTGATTATTTGATTAGCAGGGAAACTTTGACAACCAAAAGAAGAGAGTGAAGTTTTTCAAAACCATTTTTAACAAATCCTTCCCTTACTTAGGCTGAGAAAATTGCTTTTAAAAAGCCTGTGACTATGATTTGGTGCATTTTGACACTTTTTGCTCTGTATCCATTTCCAAATAAAGGTGCCGTGCAGGTGTAAAATAACAAAAGAGGTAGGATGCTGAGGAAATATGGGAAATTAAAGGACTGATTCATCAAAAAAAAAAAAAAAAAAAAAAGAAAAGAAAAGAAAGAGTGAGAGAGAGAGAGAGAAACATTTAAGCTTCTTCCCATTAAACTGACTACAATATCTTCCTTTTTACCCTCAGGTTCAAAAGATATTCTTCTTTCATTTCTCGTAAATATTTCCTAATGATGTTCTCAAATGAGAGAAAGGATTATAAATGAGGTAGTGAGTCTGACCCAGGAAAATAATTTAACAGCTCTTTAAAAAATATACTTCTAAAGAAATGGATTTCAGAGTTAGGCAGTTGTCCCTAATTCCCAGAAGTTCAAACCCAGTGATCAGCAAGACAAGCCAGGGTGATAAAGAGATTTGTAGACCTCTTTGGTTTTGGTGAAATTTTTTCAAATGAGTAAATGATTAAAATGGCTCAATGAAAATCACATGCAAAAGGGTAAAATATAATGACTATCTGATCTGTTAAAAGGAAAAAGCTTTTAAACTAATCGATCTTTTCCACAACAATTTATGTCATAGCCTTTTAAGATGATCCCATCTTAAATGGGGAAGTGACAAAGAAATATATATCTAATATACTTGCTCAATGAATACATTTTCAGAACCCTAAGAAAATGCATTTGGGAGCTTTCATTTTTAAAGGAGACTACACATTAAATTCTTATCACTGAGGGTTAGAAAGTAGGAAATTATTACCAATACTTATTTTTTTCCTTCAGACTGGGTGGGCAATTGTGTAGCAATCATTTAATTTCCATGTACTTCTTTGTTGGCATCTCTTGAAGGAGTACACTAAAGTATGTCGCACTAATGCTTGCCATCAATATACTTCATGGACACATTACAAGGGTTAACTAATAAGGCTGATAAGCACTTTGCAATTTCAAAGTACAAAGTAGAAGTGCTAAGTAAGCTAAATAAAAAGAAAAGACCCACCTGATGATCAACTGATTTAAATCTCCAATGATTATGGAGTTTGTTAATGTTTTTTTCTACCCTTTGCAGTACAGCAAAGGCATTTTGATATTGTTTTAAAACTCACTTTGAAGATGTAAGGAACGGATGTTGTGTGTATCATTTCTAATGTTAAAAAATGTTTCATATTACTTGGGTGTTTTAGTTCTCAAGATATACTGCAGTTGTACATTTGTGTGTCACTTGTTACACAGGAATCATAAGTGTTTTTTTTTTTAATCCTCTGTTGTGATATTATCCTGGGGTAGGATATGTGATAATGACAAAGGAATAAAATACAGTTGACCTTTAAACAATGTGGAGGTTATGGACACCCAACTATGTGCAGTCGCAAATCCATACATAACATTTTCCTCCCCCCAAATTTAACTACTAATTGCCTGCTGTTGACCAGAGATATTAATGATAACATAAACAATTGGTTAGTACATATTTTCTATGTTAAATGTATTATATACTGCATTCTCACAGTAAAGTAAGCTAGAGAAAAGAAAATGTTATTAATCAAGGAGAATCAAGATGGTGGAGGAGTGAATGGAATTCACACTGACCTCCTCCCAGGACCAATCTGGAATTACAACTAAATTGTGGGGAAATCACCTGGAACAAACAACTGAATAGTAGTGAGAGAGGAGCCTTATAACCTTGGAAAGACAGAAGAATCAGCTTTAGTACCACTTAACTGGTAAGGAGTACAGTAGAGACTTGAGAAGGAGGGTTCTGTGCCAATGGGTGGCAGTACAAAAAGGATATTGAAACAGCCAGTTGGATCCCCCTGAGAAGAGTAGGGACTAAACCGTAGGTGGGGAGCTCCAGCCTGCAACACCAGAGCCCAAAAAGTACACAGATAATAGCCAGCTGTGAAAAGTGGCAGAGTTGCTCTCTGCCAGAGACAGGTGGCTAGAGACACAAAGAGCCTTTTAAAGGGCCAACACATAAACTTTGATTTGCTGCCACTTACCCTGGTCTCTGGCAAAGGCGGGGGTAAAGTAGGCTAGAGGCACCAGAGAAGAGACTGAGAAAGGAGGCTTTGGTGGGAGAACTGAGGTGATCCCAGTGCTGACTTATCTCTCATGCGGCAGCAGCCATATTGCCCAGGTAGAGACCACTGCCCTGAGCAGCAGCAGCATCAGAGGACCCAATAACCCCAAGCCAGGTGGGATTCTGCCCTGCCCTGTGGTGTCTAAGCCTGACTGCTGAGAGCAGAGTGAATAGATTAAGGAGTTGGAGACAGCCACAGACAGTAGATTCCTGGAAGTTTTGAGCAGACTGCCTAAAATCAGACAGGGTCAATATATGACATCATCAGACACAGATCCAGAAAGAAAAAACAGTGGTCTCCTACCATAGAAGTTCACACCACAAAGTCAGAAAATCAAGACAGATCAATCTAAGAAGCAGAAGCAAAAAAGAGTCTCACAAAGGACGGGAAGACAAAGAAACACCCCCTAGTAGAAGGGAAAGGATGAATACCCACAAAGAGAACTAAATGAAATAGAGGCAAGTGAACTATCAGATATTGAGTTCCAAACAACGGTTCTAAGGAAGCTCAATGAGCTCAGTGAGCTCAGAGAAAATCACCAAAAACTACAGGGAAAATATGAGGAACTTACTGCAAACTATATCAGCATGAAAAAGGACATAGAAACTATCAATAAGAGACAAGAAGAGATGAAGAATACAATTTCAGAATTGAAGAACACAGTAGAAGGAATCAAAAGCAGGTTAGATGAAGCAGAGGAACGAATCCACAAGCTGGAAGAAAAGGTAGAAATAAGCTCCCAGAAAGAGCAAAAAAATGAAAAAAAAGACTAAAAAAGATTGAAGAGGAGTTTAGGGAAATGCAGGACAACTTGAAATGTCATCATATCCATATAACAGGGATATCAGAAGGAGAAGAAAAGGTGTAAGGGATAGAGAACCTGTTTGAAAAAGTAATGATGGAAAACTTTCCTAATTAGAGGAGAGAAAAATTCACACAGGTCCAGGAAGCACAGAGGGTCCCATTCAAGAGGAACCCAGTGAGGCCCAATCCAAGACACATCATCATTAAAATGGCAAATATCAAAGACAGAGAATCCTAAAGGAATCAAGGGAGAAAGAGGTAGTAACACAAAAGGGAGATGTCGTATGGTTGGCAGCTGACTTCTTAACAGAAACACTATAAGCCAGAAGGGAATGGTAAGAAATATTCCAAGCAATGTAAAGCATAGACCTGTAATCAAGACTTCTCTTACCCAGCAAGGCTGTCAGTGAAAATGGAACGTGAAATAAGGAGTGTCCCAGACAAAAAAAAGGCTAAAAGAATACAGCTCCACCAAACCAGCACTGCAAGACATGCTAAAGGGACTGCTTTAAGAAGATGAAGAAAAAGATTGTATGAATACCCAGTTTCTTTCACAGGCACCAATACTTGATATTACCAATGTTTTTAATAGTTATTAATCTGATTGTCACAATGATGTGTTATTTTAATTATTACTTGATTATTTGTTGAAACTAAACCTGGTTTTGTATATTTCTTGCCTATTTCTATTATTTTTACAAAACTTTAAATGACACTTTGGTATTCTTTATCTATTTTTTGATCAAAGGTTTGTAGAATTTTTTCCCTTAAAAAACAAACAAACTATTAACCTTTTTTTAAATGTGTTGCAAATACTTTCCTATTCTATTACTTGTACTTTAACTTTTTTATGTATATTACTGTACAGTCTTAAAAGTTTAATATAGTCATATTGTCAATATTTTACATTATAACTTCTGGGTTTGAATATTTTACTTCAGGGTAAGAAAAATACTATTATGTATCTTCTTCTAAAACTCCTTAGATTTTAGCTATTGCTTTTTAACTCACCTTAATAGTTCTTGTATACTGTGTGAAATAGGGCTCTATATTTGTTTTAGTTCAAGTAATAGTGGTCCATGCACCTTATTTGTTGAATAAGCCTTATTTTACCCATGATTTGAAATATCAGTTTAATCATATATTACATTCTTAGGCATATATATACATTTGTCTCTAGAATGCTCATTTTATTCCATTGATCTACTTGATTATTTCTGTGCTGGTGTCATGCCATTTTCATTGCTGAGACTTTATAATGGATTTAAATTTTTTAAGTATTTTATAATGGATCTTGACATTTAAATACGTACAATCAATCTGAATTTTAAAAAAAAAGAGAAAGAAAGAACTGCTACCTTTTTCGACAACATGGATGGAACTGGAGAATATTATGCTAAGTGAATTAAGCCAGTCAGTGAATGACACATACCATATGATCTCACCTGTAAGTGGAATCTATTCAACAAAATAAACTAATGAACAAAATAAACCAACAAGCATGAAAACAGGGAGCAGACTGAAAGTGACCAGAGGGAATGGGGAAGAAAGACAATGGTAGAAAGAAAGGGAAGGGACTAGACAAAGAACATGTGTGAATGACCCGTGGACATGGACAACAGAGTGGGAACTGACTGTGGAAGTGGGGGCGTGGTGGGGGAAGGGTGGAGGAGGGCAAAGGGGAAAAAATTGAGACAACTGTAATAGAATAAACATGATTTAAAATTTTTAAAAAATTAACAACAAAGAAAAAAATGTTATTAATCATAAGGAAATAAAGAGGAGAAAAGAACATTTACAGTAGTGGACTGTGGTTATTGATACCTTAAGTTTATGTCTTCTGTTTACAAGGTGAATCTTCTGTCAGTACCTACATCATTATTTTCTTATATAATACAAAACAATGTAGATGTTATATGTATTATTAACACTAGACTTCAAAAATGAAAATGTAATGGAAAAAATAAATTCATATTTATTTACAGGCATTAATGATTCATGTGTTAATAACAAAGAATCAGCATTATCATTAATATATAGTAGCCTAATATAATTGGTATAATTGCTTCACAATAGCCAAGCCTATATACTAATAAATCAGTGTGTTACTGGATTGGAACAGGCCCAGAGCAGGTCAGCCTCTGGTGGGGACTGGTGTTGTGTGGGTTCTTGACTTCATGAAGGAAAGATTTCACAACATGAGTCCAGGTGATTTTGAGAGTAGATTTATTAAGGGTAGGGGCAGCGAAACAAAGGAAGGGCTTAAGTTAGCAAGAGCAACAGGAGAGAGCCTAGGTGGGGCTTATTTGGCTCACTGAGAAGTAAAAGTTACAGTGACAGAAGTGAAGCAAGGAGAACTTCACTGGAAGTTACCTCACTGGAAAGTCAGAGGATAAAGGGGCGTTGGAGACAAGTTCATGGGGCAAACCTGGAAAAGCTGCCACTGCTTGATGTTTTCCTGGTTCAAGTCTCCTGGAACTCCTTAGAGGTGTGAAGAAAGAGAGTGGAGATACAAGGCATGAATGTGTTCTATTGAGTGCACAGTGGGCCCTTTATCTTGAGGTTTTTCATCTTTTTTCGCCTGGTGGGAATCCCAGGGAAGGTCTCAGGGAAAGGTCTTAACAGAATACTCATTAGATTTCCAAGCGTGTCCTTCAGTGTGATTCATCAAAGTGTGTGTAGATGGATCAGGGTTATTTTCTGGTTAGTTTTGTTTTCAAAGAACATCAAGAACATCATTGAAGAGGGACTGGGACTGGGGCAGTCTGAAATATGTAAACCACTTGCTCCTAAGTGTTCTTGGTTAGGGAAGATAAAGCCTTGTGATTCATTTGTCCTTGTTTAAATGTTTTGTCTCAGTTTTCCTTATTCCACTTGTCAAGGAATTTCCTTAGTTCTTACTATCCTGCCTCAAATAATTATAAACTTTTATGCCACACAGTCATATGTATAATACAGTATTACAAACATTGTTTCATAAAAAAAACCTGTGATAATAAGCTAATACACAGTGTTCTCCAATTATGAGAAAAAGGCATACAGTACAGTAATACAATTCTTTGAAAGCAAAGTTATAAAACAGTAAAGAAACTAACACATTATTAATTTTTTTATTTAATGTCACTCACCTTATGCCTATGTAAGGATAAGTTATTTACACACAAGTCTTGCACACGAGGTTCTACAAAATGAATGCTTAGGTGATGATGATGATGACACAAGAAGGTCTCATACAGTTTATTCTGTACAGTTATTGGATTTTCACACAGAGACACTCAAACACATATACAACAAATATGTTTATTAACTGTATGGCATGATGCTTTTTTACTATTAAATGGAAATGAACCATCATAAAGATCTCCATCTTCATCACCTTCATGTTGAGTAGGTGGCTGTGGAGAAGAAAGAGGAAGTGTTGTTCTTTCTGCCTCAGGGATGGCAGAGGCAAAAGAGGTGGAAGAGGTGGAAAGGGAGGCAGAGGGGACAGACAGACCTGGTGAAATATTATGAAAATACATTGTGTTTTTATCTGGCCTTTTGCTTTTCAATTGTTTAAAAACTGTTTCTATATGGTACTAACTTTGTCACATTTACTTTAGATTCAGCACCTCATCACAGAAGGATCTATATTATAAAAGAAGTAAAAAATAGTCTTGAGTAATCAGAACCCCTAGGCCAGATGGTTTAATATCAGTTTGTTTTCTGGCACTGCCTTCTTCTATGTGATCTTCTCGTCACCTGGAACTGGTTCAGAAGCACTCATCCCCATCAAGTCATCTTCCATTCATTCCTGTGCTGTGGTGTCTCTTAGCTCATCGTTTCTCCAAGATTCATATCTTGAAACCCCTCACTGCCACTTTATTGCCATATCCATAACCCCTTCTATGATTTCCTTTATTGAATCTTTTATAAATCCTGCAAATTCATGCACAACATCTGGAGAGTTTCTCCAGCAGAAATTTATTTTTCAGGTTTCATGGATTTCACAGACTTTTCTATAGCAATGATGCTCACTTTGACAGAGTAATTCTTCCAGACTTTCATAATGTCTCTATCAAGATTCTCTTTCCCACAACATTGACAATTCTTTCCACAGAGCACTATATGTAATGAACCTTAAAAGTCCCTTAAGACTCCCTGATCTAGAGGTTGAATTATAGGTGTTGGGTTTGGAGGCAAATAGACCATTTTGACAGCTTTGGATTAAACTCATGGCATTCTAAATGGCCAGGAGCATTTTCCAATATCAGAAGAACCTTAAGGAAGCAGTTCTTTACTCTTGAAGTAATTCCTTAGAAAACATTGGGGGAAAAGCAATTTAAAAAAAAAAAGTGTTCTTGTCCATGCCTTCTTATTGTATATCCAAAGACCAGAAGTTGGTGTTGATCTTCCCAAATCAAAGTTGAGAGGTAAGGGCAAACTCACTCATAGACCCAATTCTGTTTGCACAAAACCATAGAGTTAGCCTTTCTCCTCTTGCTTTAAATCCTGATGTCCACTGCTCTTCATTACTAATCGATGCCATTTGTGGCATTCCCCTCCCCCGCCCCCAGAGTAGGCACTTTCTTTGCATTAGAAACCTTTTCAGGCAATGTTGTCTTAACAACATCTGGGAACTCATCTGAGTCCTCTTGGTCTGCAGAAGCTGCTTCTCCTGTTAACTTGGCATTTTTAAAACCAAAACTCTCTAAGATTATCAAACCTTCTTTTTTCTGGCATTAAATTCTTCAGCTTCATGTTATTTTTGCTTTAAATTGTCATATAATGGCTTCTTTAAAAAAATCATATTAGCATCTATAGGTATACCTTTCTATAACCACCGGACACCTACATAAAAGCTTCATTTTCAATATGAGATGAAAAGGTATTTTGCCAAAAAAGTGCAAGGTTTTTATACCTGTTGGTGTAGCTGAAGTGAAAGCTTCAGAAATTTTATTTGATTTTTTTTATAATGGTCCTCACACTGGATTCATTTATCTTGAATTGGTAGGCAACTGAATCTGCAGACTTCAAACTATAGTACGTATCTAGTAATTCAACTTTCCTTGTAGCACATGACCTTGCTTCTCAGGAGCATTTCTAGCGTCTCTAGTGGCATTTTGTATGGGTCCCATGATATTCAAAGTTTATTGTATTGCACTAAACGCAGTAAAAAACATACGAGAACTGTGAGAGCTCACTTTTTACTGTGATATGCAATTTACTGGAAAGAGGAGCTGCTTACACATAGATGACTAGCATCACATGGTGTTTTAAGCAAATACTTGGAACAGTTGAGCTTACTGCAATAATATCAGGAGGCGATTACAAAATTATTACAGTAGTACAATATGTACTACAATTATTTTATGCAGTTATGATTTAATACTACATCTTTGTGCTTGTTTACATTTCTCTCAAATGCAAATGGCACCATGTAAGGTTGATGTTTGTATGTGTATATTTTCATAAATTTTAATTTTTATAATAGATTTGTGTATATTTTATGGTAGTAAATGATAAAGTAGACTAGTGTCTGCATATGTGTTATACATTCATGACACATTTTTTTCTTTTTTTTCCCCAGCTATTTCTAGGCTATACATTTCTGCAATTTTTTTCAACTTGTTGCAAATCTCTAAAAATGTTTCCAATGTATTTGTTGAAGTAAAGCTGTATATAACTGGATCCACACAGTTCAAACACATGTTCAAGGGTCAACTGTATTCTAATTGGTCAAAAAAACTGGGATGGCAAAGAATAAATTTCCCTTGGCTTCTGAAGAAATATATCTTATTCTCGGGGGAAAAAAAGATCAGCTCTAAGGGACAGAGCACTTTTGTCTTGTTTTTTAATCTTGGTTTAATATCCAGTCCCAGCCGTACCTACTTCAGCTTTCAGGAAGGAGACTAATTAGTGCCAGTAATGATGGGAGTTTTTGTGATGCCAACTTTTGTCTTTGAAGAACTGGAATAAACTCAAAATCATTTCCCACACTCTGCAAAATGATATGCTTTGACTATGTCTCAGCAAAGTCACAATGAAATCATTTCCATAATACTTTCACCTTATAGTTATAAGTAGAAGTGGACAATGAAGTGCAAAGTAGGGTAATTATCTAGGATAATGCAGACAAATTAAACCTGGCTACATGTATTAGGCTGCTCAGGCTACCATAACCAAATACCACAGACTGAGTGGTCTAAATAAAAAACACTTATTTTCTCACAGTTCTGGAGGCTAGAAGTCCATGATCAAAGTACCAGCAAATTCAGCTTCTGATGAGAACTCTCTTCCTGATTTGTAGACAGTTGCCTTCTTGCTGTGTCCTCAAACGATCCTTTCCTCTGTACTTGTGTAAGAAGAGAGAGCTCTGGTATCTCTTTCTCTTCTTATTAAGGACATCAATTCTGTCTGACTAGGGACCCACTCTGGTGATCTTCTTTAACCATAAATACCTCAATAAAGCCCCTATCTCCAAATACAGTCATAGTGAGTTTGGGGTTTCAAAATATAAATTTGGGGGTGAGAAAAAATTCAATACATAACAGCATGACAGACTAGACAATGGAGATACAAATATTATTACTCAACTGTTCCAGATACTTGCAGAACCTTAATATTCCTGTATACTTTATAAGTGTATAGACTAAGTATAAAACTGAATTCTTCCTCTTTTATTAATTTCCATATATGACAATGCTTTTTTTTCTATTTGAATACCACTGATGTACTTAGGAACAATATATTTAAATTAGACAATCTCTAATATATAAACAGTTGTTGAAAAGCAGTAAAAATGTTCCTAATATCTCTCAGAATGTCATAGAGCTAGTTGAAAAAATTGAGTAATATAAAGTATGGCAGTCAGTTTTTCTCACTTCAGTAAACCACTCATAGTGCAAGATTTGCTTGAAATTCAACCAAGAAGGAAATTATTTTAATCTGTAATCCTTAGGCCAAAATAAGACCTTATTTAATGTAAAAAGTACCTCCCTAAAAACTCATGTATTGAGTTAAATTATGTAATATGTGATCATACTCTCCATTCTCCACCTTCCCAAACTCTTACACTCTCATTTGATCCACCACAAAACCAGCACACTCACCCCCTCCTCAAACTTGATGCTAGGAAATATTTTATGGGTTGGTGTTAGAGACTGTCTAATTGACTGAATAGTTTACAGTCACATTCCTTGTTGTCTATAACTGCATTTTTATTATACTAGCACCTAATAATATCTCTTTAATTATTCTAATGAGAAGGGGACAGACTTTACATGAAGGTAAGACCAAAAGTCAATTCTTCGCTGTATATGAAAAAGCTTAGATAATTATTTGGATGGAGAAAATAAATAGTGGTATATCCCCAAACATACATAAAGAAACTAAACTCACATTGGTGATTTCATTTCAGAAGATAATCATCTGTTACTTTCAATTACCAGTAATGCCAAAATTTGAATTATTTCTATTTAGCTCTTTTGCTATTATTTAGTTTATAAATACATTCTGGTTACATAGATACATATAATATCTAAATATAAGGAGTTCATACTTAGCCTTATATCTGTACACTTAGCAGGTTATAACCTTTCAACTTTTAAAAACATGAATGTGTTGATTATCACAATATTTGCCTCATTTTGCCATTTTTCTGTATGTGAGAGGAGTTTTTCAACCTTAATCAGAATGAAAACTTCATTATGCTCCTCTCAAATGAAGAGGATTGAGGCACTTTATTTTTTGAGGCTCTGGGCCTTTATTTCTGCAGGGCCTAGTCTTTAATTGCTTATCATTTGAACCTTAAATATATGCTTCATTGAAACTTTTCTACAAAGGTCATTATGAAGGAAGAACACAAATAAATCTTTTGGTAAAGTGAGTAAAAGTTAAAAGACAGAAGAGCTGTAGAAGATGTGTGAGTTATGATCTTGAATATTAGTGCTCCTTAATCCATCAGTGTAGTTAGATGAATTGCAACCCCTAAAATGATATGTCCATGCCTAAGAACCTGTAAATATGACCTTTTTGGAGAAGAGTCTTTGACTATGTAGTTAAGGATCTTGAGATGGGGTCATTGTAGATTACGGTGGTCACCAAACTCAATGATAAGTGACTTTATAAGAAGAGGAGGCAGAGAGAAGGCCACGTGAAGAGGAAGGCAGAGACTGTTGTGATAAAACCACAAGCGAAAGAACACATGGAACTTTTACAGTGGAATGAGTGGCCAGAGGGGAAATAAAGGTAGGACCCTCACCATTGCAATCTAACAAGGACCTTAATACAGGGGGCCAAAAGCAAAGGCTCACGCATTAACCCAGTAATCTTGAGCCTGGTTCGATAAGGCTGCCACGCACTCTGAACAAGTGAAACTATCTTAGTGTAGAATGGAGGGAGCCCTTGAAAGTCTGTAGTGTCATCGCCGCTAGCTGGGGAAAGGAAAACCCTGAGACTGTGTATTCATCCCAAGGCCTGAAAGGGAGAAAGGGAGGGGGGCTACAGTGCCCAAAAGGAATAAAAAACCCCCCAAAACATAAAACAACTTTAGTTAACTGCCAGCCTCCCACCACACATACAAAATGAACAAATAGAGTCTGGAACAAGACAAGGATTTGGGCTAACAGACACCCATGCATGCTTATGTTTGGGTAGTCATGTCTCTCCTGGGGAAAGCTGGCACCACCTTTACCCGTCAATCACTATGTAACTCCCTCACCTCCATCCCATCTACTATATAAGTCCACAGAACAAAGAACTCACTCTCTTGGCTTCTTGGCTTTTTTTTTTATCACATGGGGAGATGGAGAGGGGGAACTGGCCAGCCAGGCTCTGATCACTCTCTTTTGGCCTCCTGACTTCTAGCCACTGGCGTCTGGACACCTGACCTTTGGCCACCCTTGCTCTTGCTTTCCTTTTAGAACTCAGCACTAGTAAACTTCGCTTGCAAGCTAATTACAGGCTCACTGACCTGTAATTCTTTAATGTATTGGCAAGAAAAACCAAATTTCTTGGAGTTTCTCCTGTAATAGAACCACCAGAAGCTGGAAGAGGCAGAGGAGAATTCTCCTCCAGAACATTCAAAGGGAGTGCAGCCCTGCTAAGACTTTGGTTTTGGATTTCTGGACTCCAAAAGTATGAAAATAAATTTCTGTTGTTTTAAGGCTGTGTGGCAATTTATTGTAACAGTCCTAGGAAAGTAAGACAGTCAGTAAGCCAGATAGGTGATTTGGTAATGAAGATCGTGTCCAGGAACCAATGTAAGAGTCAAGAGGAGGACTTCGTCATTCATGCATCCAGGAGGCAGGTTGGATCCTCGTCCGCCGTTGGTCAGTTAACTGCACAGGTGTCAGGTGTGTGGGAACTCTGGCTTCCATGAAGTGGCTTCTTTCAGGAATCCCTGAAGGGGCATGCACTTTTTCTATATTTTGAACTTTGCTTTATTCTTCTCGATCACCAGTGTATGGCATTTCTGTAGAAGTGTAAGCCCAAAATGTCCTGTCTGCAATGATCACATAATAAACCAGATTTGCTGAGATGCTTCAGTATTTACTAGAGCAAAAACCAAACACTGTATAAGAGGTAAGGTTAATAGGAAAGCAATATGTGATATGAATTGCTAGCAAAAAAAAACTCAACGGGGGAAGTATTTCTACAAACCTGAAAAATATGGATCCTTTTTGGTATCTGACAAGACAGATGGATTTGAACTTGGCTATATAAGTTCAGGAGTGGCGGAGAGAAGAAATATCTTTAGATTAATAGAAATATCATTTTGAGGTGGCAAGGGTATATTATGGTTATCCAAAATATTAGCTTACTTGTTTCTGTATTCTGTGGTTCTGCTTTAAGATACTAATGGAGGGAACTTATTAAGGGTAAATTTCTTAAGGAGGTCTGGTAACTGGGGGACTTTTGGACAAAATACATGTCAAATTTAAATTGACTAACTCAAAAAATATTTGTGTGCCATCCACTATTTTATGTCTTAGAAACACATTAAGAAATAGCACACATGCAGTAGTTTCTCTCTTAAAGCTGTCTCTACATTTATACTTCTAAAAAGTAAACTTCTATCTAAAATACAAAGTAAATCTATTTTGTGACCTATGAGTTTAGACTTTGGTCTTAGATAGCTGCTGTTTTCAAACCTGCTATTCATTTTATGTCTCTTGTATGGCTTCAAAAGTCATAGGAAAACCACTGGGTTTGTTTTCTCTAGAAATTATCCTAAAGCCTATTTAATTGCAGTCCCAGTGCTTCCCTGGGAATACAAGAAAAAGAGACTTTGTCCCCTAAATTGATTTGACCCTACTAATAATACCTTCCATTTGTCTAGAACATTTTAATCTTTTTTTAAGGATCTTTCATGCTTGGCTTTTTCCATCTTCACAAGGGGTCAAATTCCAAGGCCAAATTGTTCTCTATGTTGCCAGCTGGCTCCTTGAGTTTCTGGCATTGGCTTCCCAGTGTGCCACTGAATATTAAACAGGGATGTTAAACAGGAACTTTCTGAAACCATACACCTGTCACAAACAATGCAACTGACATTCTACTACATTTATTCTTCTCACATTTGAGCAGAGAAACATGTTTTGCTCATCAAGAGAGTACTGACTTGGACTTAATGTGTCAGAGAATCTGTCTGATTAGAAAACAGTAAATATATTCTATGACTTTGGAAATGATTCTGTGGTGTAAAACACAGCTTATCAATTTTCCTATCACTCTTTCTGTCTAAGAAATGTGGTGTCCTGGACCTTCACTTGCCATTAGAATGAATAAAGACAGGCCTTATGAATCACATTTTCAGGAAGTAGCTTGCTGTAACATCTTACAACATGAGTGGATGTCCTGGATATCAGAAGACCAACCTGAAATTCAGAAAATGAACATTGTTTTATAGAATAGTTTGAGCGAATGTTTAAGGTTATAAAGGTAAAAATACAAGTTAGAGTATGATTTATTTTGTATATTTTACAGAGTCCACTAAAATCCTTAAAACTGATAAACATTTAATAATGTTTCAAATGAAATAAAACATTATCCAAGTTTCTTTTTTCTTAAAATTGGTAATGTACATAAAAATAAAACAATATTACTGAAGAAGTTATTTTTTTGTCAAGAAAACTGAAGTATTACTAATTCATGATGGTGGTAGAGAATTATAAGATTCAGAGTAAATAAAACATATTGAAGATCAAGATGTAAAATAGAGACATTTCTTTTCTCTTACTTTGCCTCCTTTTTCCAACACATACTCAAACATGGTTAGCAGTTAGTGGAGAGGAGGGGAGAAAGCTCTCACTTCTCCCACAAATCTACTATTTGAGTAGTAGATTTGAGAGGGAAGAGGGGAAAGAGCCTTAACTTTAAAATTTCAAAGACAAATTATTGACTTAGATAGGATATTTTACCTACTGAACCACCTGTGAAATTAAAAGTGACCAAAAGTCTATTAGTATAAAGAAGTGACTTGAAAAGTGACAGAACCAGTGTGAGATCTTATCCAGGAACAAAGAAATGGATGCAAAAATGGAATGCTTTTTGCTTACTGCCTTTGGAGTCCTGTGCATGTTATTTGCGGATTATGTTAAGTATCTCATTGATGAAAGTAAATTCCAAACATGATGCATTGTTCTTAGTAGGTACTTGGAAAATCTTGAGAATTGAACTGACAAAAACTACTAGTCCTTTTCAAATGTTATGCTATTTAATTCTCTTAGAAGTTCTGAAAAATCTCCATTTTATATTTGTACAATCAAGATAACTTCTCAATTTCCTACAACTTGTAAATAAAAGAACTTGGGATTTGAACCACCGTGTGTCTGCCACTGGAGTCCAGACACATTCACCTATGACTGACTTTATAACCAAAGGGTAATTTCTTCACTTCCACTTGGTAATTTTTCAATCAACAGTTTAAAAAAAGTTGTGAATATCTTTCCAAATTAAGAATAATCATCAAGCAAATCTTTAATAATTACCAATTACTTGACTATTTTAATTAAGTCAGATTTTTTTTTATAATGTGCCTCTGTTTACTGAGGTTTATTTAAACAAAACACAACTATTGCTTTCAAAGGACATAGTTTTATGGAAAGGAAACATAATATAAAACATCTAAAGAAGAGCTCGGATAATCACTAAAACACTTTTTTTAGGAATATTCACGTGCGCTAAGACAAGAAAAGTTTGGGACTGGTTCGGAAAGCATGGAAGATTTACTAAAATACCTGACAAAATACAGGGTAAATATTGGAAAATGTAGGTATTTGAAGATATTGGAAAATATATAAAGTAGAATTAAAAAGTATATTGGATATTATAAGTATTTTAAGTAGGCATTTATATTTGAAAGTAGAATATAGTATTGTGCTTTTCAAAAGATCATTGAATTAATATTCTGTCTGTTCAATGAATATATGATTTAGTGATAGAAAATATTTAATTTTGTCTTTTATCTATTGACTTATTTTCTTTTGTTTTGAAAGCTAAAAAATAAGTTTATATACATGTCAAATATTGCCCTATATTTACATTCTAATAATAGAGTCTAAGAAAACACTATGTATGCTGTTGTACAGCAATATAACAAATTTCTGTTTATACTTTTCAGAACTGTATTTTGTAAATTGTATTCTGAGAAACCAACATATGTACTGAAAGAGGTAGTCAGGTTTTATGTACCAAAAATATACTAAGGTAGTGAAAGACAAATACCATATGATCTCACCTATAAGTGGAACTTAATCAACAAAACGAACAAGCAGGCAAAATATGACTAGAAACATTGAAATAAAGAACAAACTGAGAGTAACCAGAGGGTGAGGAGGGGAATAACGGGGGAAAGAAGGGCAAGGGCCATCAAGGAACATGTATAGAGGACCCATGGACAAAGCCAGTGGGGGGGAAGGATTGAGGGTAGAAGGTGGGGGTGGGTGTAGCGGGGAAAAGTGGTGGCCGATAATGGAGACAACTGTACTTGAACAATTAAAAAATGCAAAAAAAAGTACTAAAAGATTTCAGGATCAATAATTTAGGATACCTTGACCAGTGTGGCTCAGTTGGCTGAGCATCATCCTACAAAGTGAAAGATCACCAGTTCTACTCACAGAAAGATGCCTGGCCTATGGGTTCAGTCTCCGGTCGAGGTGCATATGAGACAACCAATTGATGTTTCTCTCTCACACTGATGTTTCTCTTCCTCTCTTTCTCCCTCCTTTCTCTTCTCTCCAAAAATAAATAAATGAAATCTTTAAAAAATAGTAATTTTAGAGAAAGTGAATTAAAGTTAAACTAGTGTATTTGTAATTTAAGGTAGTACACAACTTTATAATTAGAGTATTCAACATTAATATGTGGATTGTACATTCCATGGGAATATGTCCTATGTAGCTTTTCAAAATATCATTTGAACATGGAAAATGTTTTTGCATAAATTTTTTATATCATAAATGATTTAAGTGTAACTTGTGTCACAGTTTTGAAAAAATAAATTCAACTGAAGTATAGGTCAGTGTAGAAAACAATCTGAACTTAAGCATATAATTAAAGTGTTATTATTGCATTTCATTTATAATAAAGCAGTTTATTTCATCAAACGTCACTAACATATTATAACTTTTTTGAGGGCAAAGTCCTAATTATTTAAAGATTGCTAGGTTGAGATAGCTAATAGTATCATAACATGCAAGACAAACCAAATGAGAGTAATGAAATTTCATACTTGTCAGAGCCGTTACTCATCATAATAGAATTAATACATTATATAATTTAATAATTTTATTTTTTCACTTCATTTTATGTTTTTATTGATGTTCAAGTACAGTTGGCTCCATTTTCCCCCCACAACTCTACCCTGCCCACCCGTTCCTACCTCCCGCCCTCGATCCTACCCCATTTTGTCCATGTGTCCTTTATATATGTTCCTTGATAACCCTTCCCTTATTTTTCCCCATTATCCCTCTCCCCCTTCACTTCTGGTTGCTCTCAGTTTTTTCTTTATTTCAATATCTCTGGTTATATTTTGCTTGCTTGTTTGTTTTGTTGATTAGGTTCCACTTATAGGTGATACCATAAGGTATTTGTCTTTACTGCCTGGCTTATTTCACTTAACATTATACTCTCCAGTTCCACCCATGTTGTCAATAAGGGTGGGGGAATCCTTCTTTCTTTCTGCTGCGTAGTATTCCATTGTGTAAATGTAGTGTAGATTTTTGATCCACTCATTTACTGATGGGCACGTAGCTTGTTTCCAACACTTGGCTATTATAAATTGAGCTTCTATGAACATTGGGGTGCATAGGTTCTTTTGAATTGGTGATTCAGAACTCTCAGGGTACAATCCCAGCTGTGAAATTGATAGGTCAAAAGGCAGCTCCATTTAATTTTTCCAAATTATTTTCCACAGTGGCTGTTCTAGTCTGCATTCCCACCAACAGTGTGTTAGGGTTCCCTTTTCTCCACAACCTTGCCAGCACTCATTGTTTGTTGGTTTATTTGTGATGGCCATTCTGAGGGGTGTAAAGTGGTATCTCATTGTGGTTTTAATTTGTATTTCTCTGCTGGCTAGTGATGCTGAGCATCCTTTCATATGTCTTTGGGCCCTCTCTATGCTCTCCATGGAGAAGCATCTGTTCAGGTCCTTTACTCATTTTTTACTTGGGTTGTTTGGCTACTTGGAGTGGAGTTGTGTGAGTTCTTTATATATTTTGGAGATCAACACTTGTCTGAGTTATTATTTGCATTTGATACCAAAGTAACCTTTGCAATTTGGATGCCTTTTACTTCTTTTTCTTGTCTGACTGCTATGGCTAGGACTTCTGATATTATGTTGAATAGAAGTGGTGAAAGCAGGTATCCTTATCTTGTTCCTGATCTCAGTAGCAAAGCTTTTAATTTTTGCCCATTGAGTATGATGTTGGCTGTAGGTTTTTGATATATGGCCTTTATTATGTTGAGGTATACTCTCTCGACTCCCACCTTGCTGAGTGTTTTTTTTTTATCATAAATGAGTGTTGTACCTTATCAAATACTTTTTCTGCATCTATTGATATGATCACTTGATTTTTATCTTTATTTTTGTTTATGTGATGTATTACATTTACTGATTTACAAATATTGTGTCATCCTTGGGATGAATCCCACTTGATCATGGTAGACGATATTTTTAATGTATTGCTGGATGCAGTTTGCCTATATTTTGTTGAGGATTTTAGTGTCTATACTCATCAGTGACATTCGCCCATAGTTTTATTTCTTTGTTGTGTCTTTATTTGGTTTTGGGATTAGCATGATGCTCATAAAAAGATTTTGGGAGTCTTCCTTTTTCTTGGATTTTTTGGAATAGTCTGAGAAGGACAGGGGTTAGCTCTTCCTTAAAGGTTTTGTAAAACTCTCCTGTGAAGCCATCCAGTCCCAGTCTTTGGTGTGCCAGGAGTTTCTTGATTACTGCTTCAATTTCTCCGGCTGTTATTGGTCTGTTCAGGCTTTCTGCTTCTTCATTCAGTGTTGGAAGGTTATATTTTTATAGAAATTTTTGCATTTCACTCAAGTTTTCAAATTTCTTGGCATGTAGTTTTTCATAGCAATTTCTTACAACTTTTTGTATTTCTGTGGTATCAGTTGTAATCTCTCCTCTTTTTTTTCTGATATTATTTATTTGGCCTTTTCTCTTTTTTTCTTGATGAGTCTGCTTACAGGTAGGTCAATTTTGTTCATTTTTTTCAAAGAACCAGGTCCTGGCTTTATTGATCCTTTGAATTCTTCTTTTAGTCTCTATGTCATTTAATTCTGTTCTGATCTCAGTTAATTTCCTTCCTTCTATTTGCTCTGGGTTTTGTTTGTTGTTGTTCCTCCAGTTCTTGTAGATATAGGGTTAGGTTGTTTATTTGAAATGTTTCTATCTTTTTTAGGTAGTCCTGTATCTCTTTGGACTTCCCTCTCAGTTGTGTCCCATAAGTTTTGGACCGTTGTGTGTTCATTTTCATTTGTTTCCAGAAACTTTTTTATTTCTTCTCTGATCTCATTGTTAACCCATTCATTATTTAATAGCAGGCTATTCAGTCTCCATTAATTTGAGTGTTTTTGAGTTTTTTCCTTGAGGTTGGATCCTAGTTTCAGGCCCTTGTTGTCTGAGAAAATCCCCAATATGGTTTAAATTTTCTTGAATTTGTTGAAGATTCTTTTGTGTCCTATCATGTGGTCTATCTTTAAAAATGTTCCATGTGCATTTGAAAAGAATGTGTATATTGCTTGTTTGGGATGAAAGGTACTCTGTATATCAGTTAACTCCATTTGATCTAGGGCATTGTTCAATGCTGCAATATCTTGTTGATATTTTGTTTGGAAGATCTATCCCTTTTTTTCCTTGTATACAAGGAAAAGATTTCTTATATATTTTTTCTTATGTCTTATATGTAAGATTTTCCTTATATATTTGGTGCTCCTATGTTGTGTGCATATATGTTTATAATTTTTATGTCTTCTTGATGGATTCTTACCTTCAGTATTATGAAGTGTCCTTCTGTGTCTCTCTTATGGCCTTTGTTTTGAAGTCTATTTTGTCTGATATAAGTATTGCTACACCAGCTTTTCTTCCTATTTGCTTGGGATATTTTTTTCCAATCCTTCACTTTTAGTCTGTATAGGTCTTTTGTTCTTAGGCGGGTCTCTTTTAGGCAGCATATGTACAAGTCATGGATTTTTATCGATTCAGCTACCTCATGTCTTGATTGGAGCATTTAATCCATTAACCTTTAAGGTTATTATGGTAGGTACTTATTCATTTTTCCCACTTTGTACCTATGTTTCTCTTTCCCCTTATCACTCTTTTTCTTTCTCTTCTTAAAGCAGTCCCTTTAGCATATCTTGCAGTACTGGTTTGATTGAGGTGTATTCTTTCAGTCTACTTTTGTCTGGGAAACTCCTTATTTCACCTTCCGTTTTAATTAAAAGACTTGCTGGGTAGGTAGTGTTGGTTTCAGGTCTTTTCTATTCATTATTTGGAATATTTCTTGCCATTCCCTTCTGGCTTGCAGTGTTTCTGTTTCTGTTGAGAAATCAGCTGCTAGCCTTATCGGAGTTTCCTTGTATATTATCTCTTGTTTCTCCCTTGCTGTTTTTAATATTTTCTCTTTGTCTTTAGAACTTGACATTTGAATTATGATATGTCTTGAAGTAAGCCTCTGTGGATTCATCTTGATTGGGACCCACTGTGCTTCCTGGACCTGTGTGATTTTTCCACTCTCTAGGTTAGGGAAGTTTTCTGTCTTTATTTTTTCAAACAGAGTTTCTATTCCTTGCTCCCTTTCTTCTCCTTTTGGTATTCCTATGATGTGACTGTTGTTGTGTTTCTTGTTGTCTTGCAGTTCCCTTGTTATCTTCACATTTTTTGAGTCATTTTTTTGCACAGCTGCTCTACCTGGGTATTTCTTTCTACCTTGTCTTCCAGCTCACTAATTCAGTCCTCTGCTTCATCTAGCCTATTTGTAATTCCTTCTAGTGTATTTTTTTTTATTTCAGAAATTGTATTTATTTATTTCCAGTTCTCATAGTTTCTTTTCCCTTTTTCATACTGTTGTAGTTCCCACTCAGTTTCTTGTAGTTGTCTGTGAGTTCCTTAGCATCCTTATAACTATTCTGTTGAAATCTATGTCTGATAGTTTTCTAGCCTCCATTTTATATAGCTCTTTTACTGGAGAGTCTTCCATTCCTTTCAGTTGTGGGTTCTTTCTTTGTTTCCCCATTTTAGGTGACTCTTTTTGTTTGTTTCTGCAATTCCCAATGCTCTGCTTTGATAGCTATCTTCATAGGGTGAACTTCAGTGGTAGGCATTCTGGGAGACTTAGTGGTGTGGTCTCTCTGATCTCCTTGTCTGGATGTTTTAGTGTTGCCCTTTCTTTGGCTTGTGTGGGCTCTCTTGTTTTACTTGGGCTTTACTTGCTGGTGGCTCTTTTTGGTCAGTTCTCCCCTTCTACAAGTATTCACAACTCCCACCTTGTCTTATATGTGCTCAGGACATGGCAAAGGTGAAATGGAGCAAGACAGTGGGAGAGTATTCTAGGGAATTTAAAGTACTAACAAGTAGAGAACAGATAGGAGGTCTTTTGCAGTAGTACAACAATAACTGTGATATTTCACCTAACCAGCCACTTTTTATAAAAGGTGAGGAAGAGATAAGACTCATCTGAGAGGAGGAAAAAGAATGAGAGCTGACTTTAGAAAGCAGAGCGCTTATGTGAGGTTAGATGGTGAGATATAATGAGAGTAAAAGATAAAAACTTGGCTTCATGTGTGAGTGAATAGAGTTAACCACATCAGTTGCAAAGCTCAGAAAGACCATGAAATGGATTAAGACCAGGGAAGGGTGTTATGTGGGATTTGGAATAACAATAATATGATAAGAAATATATAATCTTAACACAAAAAATAAAAAGTAAAGACCAAGAGTAGTATGTTATTGGAATATGAGTAAAGTGAAATTAAAATGCAACATGAAAGGGAGAATAAAGAAAACCAATCAAACAATGAAATCAAACAAACAAACCAAAGAGGGGGAAAAATCTAAAAGGAAAGAAGAGAACTAAAACTAAATGAATAAAAATAACAAAAAAAATGCAAGTTCTGAGGGATAGTAAAGTGAAATTTGTCTCAGCTTTTGGTGTTAGCCTTTTGACTCCTTCCTGGATCTGTCTTTGGTCTTCTCACACTGCCAAGTCTTGGGGGGGTGGAGGGGAGTGAGGGGAACAACAAAAATCTCCTGCAGACTTTAAACCTGCCAAGCAGGTTTTGATGGTCTTCCTGGATTCTGCAGCCAGAGAGGGGCTGGGCTCCTTTTTTTTTTTTTTTTTTTTTTTTTTTTTACCTTTCTTGTGGTTTCTTAAGGATGGGGGCTCGGTCTAGGCAATATTCACATGTGCCCAGTTTCCAGTTCACACCCTCAGAGTTCTGTACAGCCCACGCTGTCCACTCTGCGCATATGCGTCAGACCGGCACATATAATCCCTAATTGTGCAACCCTTTGATTAGTCTGTAGGGTGCACCCATTGGGAGCAGAGTGAACCCCTCCTCCTCCTTCTTTGCTAGCCTGAGCTCTGTGAGCACGCCAAGTGCCTTCAGGGCAGGTTAGTTCCTCTATTGAATTAAGTCTTTCTGAGCACTGCTACCTCTCCAAGCAGGTATTGTCCCTCTTTGATCAGTTAGTAAGGCGCCCTGAGCAGGAGCAAATCCATCCCCCAACCCAGCTTGCCCTGTCTTCACTGGCCCTGCCTCTGGGCGCAAAAGGTCCTTGTGCAGAAGCTGAGAGCTTTTTTGAGTGAATTCTCTTTGGTTGTGGGCAGCGTTCCTGATAAGTGCCTGGCTTTCCACACAGATCAACTCTCTGACTGGTCCAGAGACTGTCTGGGTCACAGCCAGTCGTGGCCCATCTCTTCTCCCATCTCCTGGTTTCACCTGGTTTCCCAATTTCTCTGGTACTGTCCCAGCCGGTGACCACAGTCCCTGCTGGGGTAGGCTGCTGACTGTGTGTTAATTTAATAATTTAAAAAAATTACAATGTACTATTCTTTGTAGGCTATGACTACAGTGAAAGTAAGGTAAGTAAAAGCATTTGCCTCAGGTGTGAAATTAAGAGGATGTCAGAAACTAAGTAATCGAGAGGAATCATATTTTAATGCAATGTTATAAAAATAAAGTTAATTGAAACTCTGGTGAACAAAAAATCAAAATTTTAAATAAAGATAAAATTAGTATCACTGATTTTCCTTTCGTATTAGGCTCCAATATGACTGATCATGAAACTGGCTCTGCCATAGTTTTCTCCATAGCTGATGTAGAAATGACCTAAAATAGAATAATATAACCTATTATAAAGTTTTAAACATAAAACTGATCTCATGGAAAATAACAAAATGTTGTGGGATTTTTCATTAGTGTTCTGCTTTACTTTATCATTATAATACATAGGGAAAATGCAAAACAATAAAACTTTCTGAATGTTATAGAGAAAAAATGACATCAGTAATTTCCACTGATTTTTAAAAAGTTTCTTTAGTTTCAAAGACATCTTTCCTAAAGTTAGTTGCATATTTTCAAAACAATATGTAATATAGAAATATATTTATATTTGGATGAAAATGTACTTACTAGAATCAATCTTTTGTGGTACCAAATATTACAACAGCTTAAGTTAAATGGTTTTGACAGAACATTAACTCTGTTTAGTAGGTAGCTAGAGTACACGGAAAATTCCTCCAGCAATACTTGGTAAGTCCCAAGTAATGTTAAAAAAACAAATAAAACAAACAAACAACAATTCTAGAACCTATCTAGGCGGTCATTTGTAATTTTCCCAATAGGAAAATCTGTTTTGTGCAGCTTATGTATTTTTTTGAGCAGTATAACAGATGTAAAGTATATTTTGCCTTGTACTATTTTTCCCTATGTTTAATTGTAACTTACAGCCAGGAAAATGTAAAATATAATCAAGTAGGGGAGAAAAACACATTGAGGAAAGCAATTTTGATCATAGCCACGTGGTATCTATAGAAACTGTTATGTTGGAAAGAGTGCTATTTCAGTGATCGAGTTAATGAAGGTATCATTAGATCTCTATTTTAACGCAGCAATTTCTTACATATTACACTTTATGCAAGGGAGCTGCTATATTGCTATTTTAGCTTTTTATAATGATGGAACTGGAAATCCTTTTATTCATAAGGAACAAAAGGAATACTGAATATTTGAAATAAATATTTTTATTTCTATTTAGAAACAAGACATAATATTGTGGTGAGATATTTTGCCAAACAAATCACTCAGTAAGAGCTGCCCATTCTGCCTCTTTCAGGAAAGACAAACACAATCCATGAGGCTACTAGACCTGGCTATAATCTGGGAGGGAGGCTATACAAGTGTTAAATTAGCTAGAGGAAATAACCGCTTTTCTTGAAAGCTGAGCACCATCTGGGATATTACAACATTTCTTAAACAATAATGGGAAGCTACAGGAAAAAAAGGAAGAAACAAAGGAAAAAATTAAAAAAAAAATAAAATAAACTACATGGTTCAACTGCAAGCTGTTTTGTAAATGTTATTCATAAATTTCCACAAAACCAGGCTGTCTCTGGGATTATGGATTAACTGACCCATTCAATTTCTGTTCTGAATGGTTTATACTTTTACTTGGAGAAGAAGACAGACTCCCTATGACATAAACTCTGTATTTTCAAGATAGTGGTACATGAGGGCCTGAGACTTGACCTACCACCCATCCTTCCACCCTCACCCACCACTGTACTAAGACTAGGTAAAAAACACTATGCCTATTGTATTATTTTATCATCCTCTTTGGTGTCCCTCAGACCAAATACAAAGAATGATTTTTCTATAAATTTGTATGTCTCTAACTTCAAACTAAACTACATTTTACCAATCACCTTTATTGTTTTCTAGAGAACATTTCCAGGTGAGTTGTAGTTGGATCTGCAGTTTAAATTTAATGTACTTGTCTTTCTCTGTATGACTTATTTCACTTAGCATAATACTCTCTAAATCCATCTCTGTTGTCACAAATGGTAAGACTTCATTCTTTTTTTATGGCTGAGTAATATTTCATTGTGTAAATGTACCACGTCTTTATTCACTCATCTGTTGATGGGCACTTGGGTTGCTTCCGTATTTTTGCTAATCTAAAAAACAAAATACACAAACAAATCAGAAACAGACTCATAGATACAAAGAAAAAACTGAGGGTTACCTGATATGAGGAAGGCTGGGGGACTAGGTGAAAACGGTGAAGGAATTAAAGAGTGCGAAACTGGTAGTTAGAAAATAGTCAAAGTGATGTAAAGTACAGCATAAGGAATATAGTCAATTATATTGTGATAACTATGTATGGTGCCAGGAGAATACTAGAATTATTGGGGGACCATTTTGAAAGTTACATAATTGTCTGACCACTATGCTGTTTACCTGAAACTAATATAAATAATATTGAATGTCAACTGTAATTGAACACTAAAATTAAAAAATTCTAATGGTGCTATTTATCTAAGAAGTTTTCCAGTGTTATCACTAACAAAATATATTTTTTTTCCAGGAATACTGAGCAGCATTTTGTTCCCTCTGTGGTATTTATTTAAAAGGGCTACTATAACCTTTTCAAGAGATACTTACTGTTATATACAAATATATTTCTCCTTTTGATATCTATTTGAAGGAACGCATATTCAGCAATAGTCATAGAGCTGAAACATTTATATGAGTGTAATGCATGTTCTAAATTCAGCAATCCAGGCTACATGTGAATGAGAAACAGAATAATAAATAAAGTAATCTCCTTCAAATTTAAAAGAGCCACGGCACAATATGTCCCATGTCCGATTTTTAATCCTTCCCTTACTCTCTCTGTTCATGTTGGTATTTGTTTTTTTTTTTTTTCCGCTTTCCTCCTCTCTGCAGTATTCTGTTGTTTCCTCTTAATTTCCTGTTACACCTTAATATGAGAACAAATCCACTGTTCCAGCTGTATGAGATAAAATACAGGTCCTCACTCCTCAATAAACTCTATCATTTCTTTACTTAACCGCAAGAGGTCTTCAGGAAACTTTATGTCAGATAGCTGCTACAAACAAAGGCTATTCTGATTGCCTGGGGGTTTGATTTATTGTTTCTACTGCACAAAGGAAAAAACCTGTTTCATTCCTTTGCATTTTAAAAGGAAATTATAGATGTTCTAAATGATAGTAAATGAAATGTTTCTAATTATGGACTGAATCTATAAAAATAATGAAAAATAATTAAAAATGAGGGCAGACAATTTAATATATGGGTAAGTGTAATTATTTATCCAAGCATTTACTGTACTGAGCACCGTTTTAGGCTATAAAATATAAATTTAATTAAGTCACCTTCAAGGAACTCTGCTTTTTGGGTGAAAGACACATAAACAGGTGTATTGGCTAGGGTACTGTTGGAAGTAAATGCCACAACCAAAAGGGCAAATGGTGAAAGTTTAATAAAAGGACTGTTTAAAAGGGAACGGGAAGGAGAAAAGAGATAGGTGCTACCAATAGCAGGAAGTATCTAATACCATGTGTGTGGATAGGCAGAGTAGAGAGTGGGTCTGGAAGAGAAAAGGAAAATACCTAGGATATAGAAAATTACATAGTAGGTAAAATAAGAGAACAGCCAAGGAAACTTGAAGGCAGAGGGGGTTGTTGGGTAGGGACTGAGGGGCATTGAAACAGATGGCAAGGACATTCCTTTCTTGTGTTAGAGTCTCGGCTACTTTCCTTCACACTTTGTAATGACTCCATTTCTAGTTCAGGAGTGAGGTGCTAATACTGCTAGAGATTGTGATGTGCTTTATGTGCAGACAATAGAACAATGAGTTATGTGTATTTTTTAGACTATATAGGATAATTATTTACTTTTACCTTTGTAATAAACATACCCTGAAGAGTAACAAAGAGTTTCTCACAGAGCTTCCATTTTACAGAAGGCTGGTTGTTTCCTTCTTTTGTGTAGACTTCTTTTTTGTCACCCAGAGGGAAGTCCTTCATTGGATAGTAAGTGAGAGCATGTGCAATGATGTTACTTAAATAATTAGCAGCTTACCTCTTTGGTTCTATGATTCTTAAGGGATTATTTAAATAACCTGTTATGGACTAAATGTTTGTGCCCAAACCCCTTTCAAATTCATATGTTGAAGTCTTAACTCCCAACATGACTCTATCTAGAGATAAGGCCTTTATAAAAGTAATGAAAGTCCAATGAAGTCATGAGGCCTTGTTCATAGCATTAGTATCCTTTTAAGAAGAGATACTAGAGCTCTACCTTCTTTATTTTCCCCCTCCCCTCCCCTCTCCTTCCCTTCTCCTCTCCCTCTCCCTCTCCCCTCTTCCTCCATCATGGTAGCATGGAGTGAGATAATGACCATTGGTAAGTTAGGAAAAGAGCTCTCACCACAAATCTAATCTACCAGTACCATCATCTTTGACTTCCCGCCTCCAGAACTGTGAGAATATTAAATTAATTTCTGTAGTTTAAGTCACCCCATCTGTGGTATTTTGTGATGGAAGCCTGAGCTGACTAATACAGAACGAGAAAACTCCATCTATATATTGTCATATATTCTTCTTTAGCTTACTAAAAATTAAAAGTTAAGAAAAAATCCTAAAAACACAAAACTGTAACTAGAATTTGGATTAAAATGAAATGTGGTGAGACGAGGAAATTTTTCTTAGAGTAAGTGATGCACTAACTGAGTTGCGAAGGGTACAAAAGAGTTTAGTTAAACAAAGATGAAAAGGAAAGTCATTTCATGGACTAGAGTCACATGAAGATATAGAGGTCAAAAACAGTCTAATGCAGAAATAGAAGGAGTTGTTGAAGGAAAAGTTTGAAAACAAAGAGGGATGAGATATGGGGTCATTAAAAAGGTCAGATCAGAGGGCTAAAATTGTTTGAAAAATTGCGAAACAGATACCTAAAGAAAATCCTCCTTCGAAATATTTAGGCCTGTGGGTGTTTGCTCCCTGTGTGTTTGTTCTCAGAAGGATTGCTTATTTGGAACTAGGAGGACTCATTAGAAAATACTGTGATATGTTTCCATTATTAAAGGGATATTCCACATTGACCTTTGCTTCAATTTTTCTATCCTTTTTACAAAACAGATAAACCTCAGCATGCAAGAAGATAAACTTTAGACTTTTTCTGTTTAGTTACTTCAGCAGGCATGAAAAACTCCCTGCAGATTAAAGCATGTTATATAACAGTGCAGGGGGGAATACAGCAGTATAAAGTAGTGCTCAATTTAATGTAGTCTTTGATTGAAAAGTTAGTCAAAACTCTGATCTGATATTTTATTTTTTAAAAAATAGCTCATGACAATAATTTCCAATGATCAAGTTATTTTAACAGATGAAAACAAACAGACCAAAATGTTGTAAGTAGTGAATAAATAAAAGTTCCTTGTACAAAGATATTTATCTAGAGAAGTGGTTCTTCTTTCAATTAATTGGTGTGCTTACTTTCCTGGATAGGAAAAAGAAAAGTATTTAGCAATATTTTACTTACACTAACAAACATAGATTTTCACATTTTGAGATCTCTTGAGTTTCAAGGATTCTTAACATTGATGATGGCTAGCCCAACAACAGTCACTTTGTAGTTGTCATTGCCTCAGGAAGCTTGAAATTAAACATAGTTGTTAATATTGTTCTCACATCAATTGAGTTATGTTCATTATCTGTACTGAATGTGCTATGCTTAATTGCTTCTTAAAATATCTTAAGAGAGATGACATTGTGATTCAGCATAAAAACAAAAATGTGTGCAAGCAGAAATATATGGCAGCAAAGCAGATTAATATACAAATTTAAAAATCTATGGCAAGATAGAAGAAAAGTTTATTTGAAGTAGATGCAAATAACAAGTTTCAAATGATTTTTTAAAAAAAGCATTGTGTTATACATAAATTAGCTGTATTTCTTCTCTTTTGATGTTATTTAAAATAATGGTACCTCTTACAGTTAATGGTGCCTTACATGCACTGAAGTACAATAGAGAGCTTTTCCCCTAAACCATTTTAATGCAACTACTATTGCCAACATTACAATGTTCTGGGGTCATGTTTGAAAATTTTTAAATGTATCTAACTATTTATAATCGGTCTTAGAACAAAATATCATCTGCATCTTATTTTTACATTGTAATACAATTCTGGAAATGTTAAAATAAACAGGAAATTAGCAATTATTTTAAAATCAGTAAGCTAGTTAAATGGTTTGGTCAGTTAAAACATTTTTATGCCATAAAGATAAATAACAGAACAAATAAAATGATAAAAAATAAGAGACAGTACAAGGAATAGATTATACTTTAACCTGTGAATAAATTGATCGTTTTCTTGGTAGACTAATTAAATGAATTGCTTATACATGTGTTGCTGATGATCATCAGCAACATAGAATCGTAAGATTTGGTTGAGTAGGTAAATGCTACATGGTCTTTCAGAATCCCTGCTTTGTCTCACTACAAACGCTAGTTAAAAAAGGTAGAAGAGAAAATGTTGATTCTGATATGATAGAGTGAATACTGGGTCTTCCTACATCAGATATAAACTCTGGACCAATCCTCATACAAACATAAAAAGTTATAAACTCTGAGGAAAATACATGAAACAACTACCTAAGGGCTCTAGAAAATTAAAAAATCAAAAAAGAAGGCTATCAAATATTGAAAGTAAATCAAAACTTGGATCAAACAAAATGGCATGAAGTGTTTTCCAGTTTTATTTTTATTTTTATTATTTTAAATCTTTTTAAAAAGATTTTATTTTTTTTTTATTTTTAGAGAAGGAAAGGGAGGGAGAAAGAGAGGGAGAGAAACATGAATGTGTGGTTGCCTCGTGTGCACCCCCCACTAGGGACCTGGCCCACCACCCAGGCATGTGCCCTAAACTAGGAATTGAACCAGTGACCCTTTAATTCACAGGTTGGCACTCAGTCCACTGAGCCACACCAGCCGGGGCCTATTTTTATTTTTGATGGCAATCATAGTCATGGCTGTGAATGCAGTATGGGAGCTGTAAAAATTCTGAAAAAATAAATAAATAAAAAGTCTATCATCTATCTTGGGAAACCAAGGGAAGGAGTCAGAGAACAAAAGCCATGAGAGACTGAAGTTTTGGAAAACCCTAGAAACAGGAGAGTCAAGGATGGATAAAAAGTTTGTATATAGATTCACTCCAAGTTTATAGCTGACCCTCGAACCTACATTGGAAAAACAGAAAGCAGTTTTCAAATAAGGCTGAAAGCAATGAACAGAGATCTGCACTGCCATATGTCACTGTATGATTGATATACATATATATATCTATATATGTGTATATGTATATGTTTTTCAATTACAGTTTACTTTTAATATTATTTTGTATTGGTTTCAGGTGCAGAGCATAGTGGTTAGACAATCTTATAATTTACAATGTGTTCCCCCTGATATTAACAATAGCTAACTGACACCATACATAATTATCACAATATCATTAATTATATTAACTATATTCCCTATGTAGTACTTTACAACTCTATGACTCTTTTGTACTTCTTAATCCCTTCACCTCTCCCTCCAGTCCCCCACTGGCAACCAGCAGTTTGCTCTCTGTGTCTGAGTCGATTCCAATTTTGTTTGTTTGTTTTGTTCTTTAGATTCCACATATAAGTGAAATTATATGGTATTTGCCTTTCTCTGACTGGCTTACTTCACTGAGTATAATACCCTTTTGGTCTATCCATGCTGTTGCAAATGGTTCGATTTCATTCTTTTTTATGGCTGAGTAATAGTCCATTGTATATATGTACTGGAGCTGTTTTATACAGCCATCTATTGTTAGGCCCTTGGGCTGCTTCCATAACTTTGCTACTGTAAACAATGCTGCAATGAACATAGGGGTGTACGTATTCTTTCAAATTAGTGTTTTGAGTTTCTTTAGATAAATCTCCGGGTGTGGAATCACTATGTTGTAAGGCAGTTCCATTTTTAATTTTTTGAGGAAACTCAATACTGATCTCCATAGTGGTTGCAGTGTCTACCCACATTCCCATCAACAGTGCAGGAGCATTCCCTTTTTCCCACATTCTCACCAACACTTGTCATGTGTGGATTTATTGATGACAGCCATTCTGACAGGTGTGAGGTGATATATTGTTGTGGTTTTAATTTGAATTTCTCTGACAATTAGTGACATTGAGCATCTTTTCATGTGTCTATTGGTCATCTATATGTCTTCTTTGGAGAAGGGTCTGCTCAGGTCTTCTGCCCATTTTTAATTAGATTGCTCTGTGTGTGTGTGTGTGTGTGTGTGCACGTGCGTGCAATGATTAATATGATTTTATTAATCATTGATTAATAAATTTTGGATATTAACCTCTTATTAGATGTACCATTGGTGAATATGTTTGCTCATTTAATAGGTTGTCTTTTTGTTTTGTTGATGGTATGCTATTCAAAAACTTTTTAGTTTGATGTAGTCTCATTTTTTGTTATTTATTTATTTAAATACTTTATTTGTTTATTCTTAGAGAGAGAAGGGAGGGAAAGAGAGAGGGAGAGAATCATTGATGTGTGAGAGAAACATCAATCAGTTGCCTCTTTCATGCGCCCATACTGGAGATCAAACCCAGAATCTAGGCATGCACCCTAAACAAGAATTGAACACATGACCTTTTACTTCATGTAGTGTTGCCTAAACAACTGAACCACACAAGTTAGGGTTGTTTTTTTTCTTCATTTTCTTGAGGAGATATATCAGAAAAAAAATATTGTTAAGAGAAACACCAGAAATTTTACTGCCTATGATTTCTTCTAAGATTGTAATTATATGATATTTTAAATTTTAGTTTAAGCAAGTTAATTACCAAAGAATACAAAAATGTGCAGACTTTGAGGGCACTATTGGGAAACTCATAGTCTAAATAACAATATATACAATGTCCAGGGTAAAATAGACATTCTTAACATACAGGAAGCAAGAACATGTGGCTTAGTCTCAAGAATAAGCAATACAGTGTCAATCTGGAGGTGAACTGGATATGGAATGATCAGAGTAGCTGATATAAATATGCTTACTGTTCAGGTAAATTAAAATATGCCCATGATGAAAAAGAAGTAGAAAATTAAACAAAGAATCAAATGCAATATCTAAAATAAAATTTGAAATTGAAAAACACCATGTCTAAATAAGAAATTCAATCATTGTACTTAATAGTGGAAGGGCTATATTAGAAGAAGAAAATTAATTTGAAGGTAAACATATAGAACCATCAAAAAAGAGAGAAGTAGATAGAGAAAAAAAGACTGCCATATGTGCAGTTTCAAAAATCTGAAAGTTAATATCAAAATGGCTCCTTTCTCAAAAGGCAAGGAGAGAGAAAATAAGAAAAATAAACTTTGAAGAAACAGTGGCAAGAAACTATGCAAATTTGATTAAACACTAAAATTTACAGACTTAAGAAGCTTATTGAAATCCAAACAGGAAAAATTAAAGGAAATTCACATTTAGGCACATAAAAGGCAAATGTTGAAAAATAAAGAAAATTTTGCAAAAAAAACTTGAAATGTTCCTCCAAAATTACATATTAAGTGTAGGAATACAATTTAAAACATTACAGACTTCTAAACAAAAAACATAAAGATTAAAACACAATGGAAAGCATCTTGACTAAAATAAAAACAAAACAAAGATAAAATAAAAATTATATATTCAGTGAAAAATCATTCAAGAATGAAGGCAAATAAATACATTTTTCATCTAAACTAAAATTAAGGGACTTGTCCAACACCAGACCCACTCATAAAAATATAAATTCTAAAGGAAAATACTTAAGTTGAAAAAAAATTATAGGAGAGGACACTTGAGTATTCAAGAATGAGTGAAGAATAATAAAAATCATAAATTTGTTGATAGACATATTTACTCTTAGTTTCTTTAAATTCATATACTCGAATAAAATAAAAGTTTTAACACCATCTTTTGGAGTTGTCTATAATGACTACATTAACAGAAGATAAAATAGACTTCAAGATAAAGAGTATTATCAAAAATAAAAAGGAGCATTTCAGAATCACAAAAGAGGATCAGTTCATCAGAAAGACATAATGATAATGTTTATATTCCTAATAACACAGGCTTAAACTACATGAATCAAATTTGACAAAATTAAAGGGAGAAATAAACAACCTTCTAAATGGAGAAATAAAACAGAAGATTTAATATCCCCCCTTCAAGAATTGAAAGAATAATTATTCAACAACAAAAAAATAAAGACATAGGACATCCAAACACCAATCTTAAACACTGGACCTAATTGATATCATAAAATATTATATGCAAAGACTGTAGAATAAATACACATTTTTTGCAGGCGCATATGTATGTTCATCATAATAAACCTATTGTTATGTTTTACCAGTCTTAATTAATTTTAAATGATTGAAATAACATTATATTAAGAATACATAACAATAAGGTGTTTAGGAAATTACCAAATATTTGGAAATAAACCATATAGTTATAAATAATCTATTAATCAAAGAGGGTAAACCATAAGAAAGTAGTAAATATTTCAGAATGAATAATAATAAAAACTTGAAAGTTTGTGGGATAAAAGTACAATAGTGCTTAGAAGGAATAGCTTTGAATTTGCTATTTAGATTTTTGAGTTTGAATTAAGCTTTGAATTTTTTTTTAATAAAATTCTAAAATTAAAAACCCAAAGCTCTACCTAAATAGGCTAGGAAGAAGAATGGAAATAATAAAAAGAAGAGTAGAAATAAACCTACTAGAAACAGACAATAAAGAAACTCAACTGGGTTAAATGCTAATTCTTTGAAAACAGTCAATAAAATTGATAGGCAGCTAGTTGGACCAATCAATAAATTCAGAGAATGAAAATCACCAATATCAGAAATGAAGGAGTGGTTGTCACTAAACAATCCTACAGATCACTAAAAATTCAAAGGGATTATAAGAGATATCACAAAGCTTTAAGCTAACAAATTAGAAGTTTATATGAAATGAACAAATCCCTTCAAATATATAGGTTCAAGCTACCAAGAGTGACTGAAAAAGTAATAGATACCCTAAATGGCTCTATGTCTAACAAATAAATTAAATATAGAGCTAAAAACCTTCCCAAAGAAACAAACAAAAACTCTAAATTCAGGCAATCTCATTGGCAAATTCTATCAATTATTTAAGGAAGAAATTATACTAAGTCTACACAAACTCTTCCAAAAGATAGAAGATTAGAGAAATATTTTCTAATGAATTTATAATAACCTCGTTACCAACCCCTCCAAAAAACCTTACATGTAAATATACCTATAGACCACCAATATCCCTAAGTATATACATAATATTCATAATAATCTATTAGCAAGTCAATTTTAAAAAGTATTCTTAAAAATGATAATACATAATGATCAGTAATGCAAATATTAACTCAATTTGAAAATCAAACAATCTAATTTATCATAATAGAATAAAAAGTAAAAGCTTTATAATCAATTTAATAACTACAGTAAAATTTTCTGAAAAATTCATAAATATCACTTAGAAAAGTAGTAATTAATAAGAACTTCCTCATTCTGATAAATAGAATCTAAAAAACAACTTCCATAGGTACAGAACACCATAATAGTGTTGCTATAGTAACACTATTTTGAATTCAAATACTAATTGTATTGATATAACACTTAAGCTACACTTATTGTATATCATAGCTTTGTTTTGTGTACTATGTTAGCCTATTCTTTTTTTAAATCCTTACCCAAGGAGATTATATGTGTATGTGTGTGTATATATGAATACACACACACACACACACACACACACAAACACATCTATACACATAGGAGGTGGCACAGGGCTCTGGATCTGAGGGTCCCAGTTCGGTGCCAGCTGAGGTGGAGGGTGAACTCTGTCCCACAGAGTACACTCCGGGTCGTCACAGATGGGGAAATAAAATATGTCTCAGACACTTTTTTCGGTCTGCCAGGGGAAGGGAGTGGCACACTCCTCTAGTGGAGAACGCCTCGAGCCCTTCTCTTATAGTGTCTTTTATTGAGAACCATACACTGGAGGAGTATGGATGCAAAGCTCATCAATCAATGTCAAAAGGCTATGTTTACAGAAAACAAAAAGAGATCAGAGATAAAAATTAAAGGGACACAAGAGATTTGTCTCAGGTTAGAGTCTGTGAATAATATAAATTTCCTTCCCAGCATGAGCCAGTTATCGTAGCTTTTGAGGGAGGAACAAAGCATGCTTCAAGGAACTTACTTCTTTCTAGGCCTGATCCCCACCCTCCCTGGGAACCACCCAATCCAGTTTAGGGCTGTGCCTGCCTTTAGTATTATTTCAAGCCTGAGCCAGGCGGCAAAGGCAGAGCCGCCAAGAGATAAGGAGACTTCTTTCAGATAGAATGAGGACTTCAACCATATCAAAGTTGAGGGGGTGATGGTTTTTTTCCCCTTCTCCAAGTCTCCTAAGTCTTTCCCTGATGGCCCCTATGTGACTGTGCCTGTCTTAAGTTGCCCCTGCCATCGAGAGGTCTTACCCGTCATTGACTAACCAGCCATCCTCCAGGGCCAAGCAGGGTGATGTGAGGGACACAGCCCCTGCCAGGGGGACAGGTTTTGTCTCCTCAGTGGCATATTTTTCCAAGGCCTTCTTGCTCAGCTCCAGACTTGAGGCCCTCTCACCTGTCTGCAAGGCTACAGTCCCTGAAACCAGGTGGGATGGTTCCCAACGTTATATATAACAACATTTTATATATATAATATATAAACGTTATATATAATAATGTTAAAATATATATTATATATAAAATATATACATAGAATATATATATTAGAGATAGAAAGAGAAACATTGATTTGAGAGAGAAACATCTATTGGTTATCTCCCATACACACCCCTGATGAGTATCAAACCCACAACTTAGGTGTGTGGCCTGACTGGGAATTAAACCCACAACCTATTGGTGCACAGGACAGGACGATGCTATAACCAACTGACCCAACTTGCTAGGGCTTTGTTAGTGTATTCTTAAGCTTAGAATTTAAGTAGAAAGTATTTATACATCTGTGTATTCTGTATTTCAAATACCTATGCTGCACTTCCTTTTCCTCATCTGTAAAATGGGAATAATAGTAATAGAAATATGGAGTTTTGGGAGGATGATATAATTTGAGTGAGATGCCTAGAAGAGCACCTAGCATCTAGTAAGTGCTTTGTGTGTTATTATAAAAAATATAATAATTATTACATGAAAGAGCTAATTAATTTTATGTCAAGAACTTGGATAAAGTCCCACATTATCTTTTAGTCATGTTGCTGATATTTTAATATATCCAAATTGTTATTATTTTGTGGACATTTTTATCCATTCATAAAGATTTTATCTAAAATGACTATTTTATGTATTGTAATATGGGAACTCCTGAATAAAACTTTAATTTTAAGACTTCATGTGCTCATTATATTAACATTTGAGTTGTTTACAATCTATATGAACTGTAACAAATATTTCCTGGAGCCCAACATCATAGTAGTCATATTTTGACAGTGACTGAAATTCACAATGTCAACAAACCAATGATGAATACAGAAACATATAAGTGAATTTTCATTTTACTCATCAAAATATGGGTTTTCCAACAACCACAGTATTTAGCAATTATGAGGTGCTTACTCATCTCATACAATAGATATATGATGTAAGGATTGTTATCTACATTTTACAGATTAAAAAATAGAAACTAGAAGACCTTGAGTAAAGTTCCTAGTGCCTCATTACTAGAGGGGGATGGATTCAAACTCAAGTATACCTGATTCCAAACACATAAATGTGTTACAAATCAAAGTAATGTGTCATACATATTACTTAGCAAGTCCATGACTAAAACACTCTGCCTGTACAGGACTCTAGCAATAACTGCACTCCCTAGGTGCCTGCGCCACATAGTCCGAGAACCAGTGTTTTACACCACCTAGCACTGAATGCACATCTGGCCCTAAGTTATCTGCCACAGTTCTGCACATGGTTCTCCCTTTGCTGGCTTCTGCAGTCTGGTAAATGTGATCCCTGAAAGTCTGTTTACCACTTAAACTTTTGAGAAAACTAGAAAATGTCCCTTCAGAGCTTGCATGCTTACTTATTTTCTATTCCTTCACAGCAGGTTTCATAACATGTGTTGTTATACCTTAGTTCATTAAATCTATCTCTTGGAAATTAATTGCATTATAGCAGTGGGGCCATCCCTCACCATTGATTATTTTCCTCCCTCTACCTCTTTGTGATTTATTCCAGTCATGTTTGTCTTTAACTAAGATTTTTTTTAATTTGTCTTTTAAATTTCGGCTCTCTAAACACACTCTGACAGTCAAAGATACAAATTCACTCCCGCATGCGGACAACATGCAGTATATCCTTAAAGTGTAGAGCAGTTTCTTTTCAAATTGAAAATGCAATATTTTACTTATAAAAATATTACAAGTAACTAATACAAATAATAAGCTAGAAAACATAAGTCTCTCTACCTTTCACCCTTACCTCAACAATAAATAAACACAGATTTAAAATTGGATGTGACCAAATTTTCATCTAGAGAGTTAGTGTCCCAAATTCCATGTATACTGACGGTATCAGTCAGGGTTCAAACTGGCACCCCTAAATTTAAACAGGAAATTGGTGAAACATAATGAGAGAGTTGAGAAAGCAAACAGGTGATAGTGAGGCAATCCTGGGATTGATAAGAGGAAGCTGCTGCTGTCATTCCTCAATCTGAAATGGTAGCCAAGAGCGGGAAATTGGTAGAACCTCTGGGACTGGTGGTTTTGGTGGGAGGAGTACATCTATAATGTCAGAATTGTTAACATATGGTTATATATAACAGAGGCATACTTTTAATTGGTTTCAATATAGATTAAAAATTCTCTTCACACATTGTACCTCCTTTTGTTTCCACCTGGTTCCTGATGCTTTGTCCTCTGGATGTAACAGTGGTGAGTGGTAATGGGAGGAGGAGGTGTTACGAGAGTCAGGAGTCTGGAGTTAGATGGATGGGGAGACAAGGAGACACTGTCTTTAGCCAAAAACACTGCTCTGTTTCCTTGTTTATACAAGGAAAGAGGGGTAAGAAATAACCCGACACGTCTTCATTCCTTTGGTAAATTCAGCTGGATGACAGCTGACATGTGTATGTGGGTAATGCAATTTGAAGAAGTCAGTTTTCCTATAGTGAAAAATAAAGCACAAAAAGGGCAAAGAATGGACTGAAGAGCAAATAGGCAAATAACAAACTTCAGATACTAGTTATCACGAAGCCTATTAATATTAGCCATACCAGCAGGAAAACAGATACTCTTTTCCTCTGATTTGTAGTTGGGTCAAACATTGGTCATTTGTTTTGCCTTGTTTGTTTTTTGAATTGTCTATATACTTAGTCAATTTCTGGGGCAGGGATTCTTTGTAGATTTTTTTGGGTACAATTTCTCTATTTGCTTCATCCACTTTTTAATAACTGTAATATATATGACAGATTTCTCCATTTGCCTTTCAATTTTGTGTCATTTTATTTAGAAGTTTTAACTTTTATTTTGTCATGTAAGTCAATCTTTCCTTTTATGTCATTCTTTAAAAGATCTTCTGTACCTAATATTTATAAACAGTTTTCTTATATTATTTTTGTGTAGCTTTATTGTTTTGCTTAATTTTATCATTCTTCTGGAATTTATTAGGGGACAGTGTCAGTTAAGGATTGAAATTAATATTTTTTCAAATCATTATCTAATTTTCTCAACACTATTAAATAATCTATTTTTTTCACTTATTTGAAATACCACCATTTACATATTTAAAGTATTTAAAAAGGAACTAAACCGTTCATTGTCTTTATTATATTATATTACATATTATATAGTATATATTAGCCTATATACATATAGGCTTACTTGAAATTATTTAAATTAAATTAAATTTTGAAATTAAAGCAATAGCTTTAAAGTTTGAAAGATTAAAAATAATTTCAACATAAATAAAAGAAAAGACAAAAACCACATGATCATCTTGATAGATGCAGAAAAAGCATTCGATAAGGTTCAGCACCCATTTATGATCAAAACACTCAGCAAAATGGGAATAAATGGAAATTCCTCAACGTAATAAAGGCCATATATGAAAAACCTACAGGCAACATCATACTCAACAGGCAAAAACTGAAAGCTTTCCCACTAAGATCAGGAACACGACAAGGATGTCCGCTCTCACCGCTTCTTTTCAACATCGTATTGGAAGTCCTAGCCACAGTGGTCAGACAAGAAAAAGAAATAAAAGACATCCAAATAAGAAAGGAGGAAGTAAAGGATCATTGTTTGCAGATGACATGATAGTGTACATAGAGAACCCTGTAGACTCTACCAAAAAATTCCTCAACCTAATAAGTGAATTTGGCAAAACAGCAGGATACAAAGTCAACATTCAGAAACAAAGCATAATTAATTACTTACCTCCCCCCCCCCCCCCTCCCACCTCCCCCCTCGCTCTTCCCCGTGTCCATAGTCCTTGCTATATATTTCAAAGGCATTTTTGTACACCAGCAATGCAATAGAAAAAGAAGAAATCAGAAAAAAAAATACCATTCGATATAGCAAGAAGAAAAATAAAGTACCTAGGCATAAATTTAACCAAAGACGTAAAAGACCTGTACGCAGAAAACTATACAACATTGAAGAAAGAAATTAAGGAAGACACAAATAAATGGAAGCATATACCGTGCTCATGGATTGGAAGAATTAATATCATCAAAATGTCCATACTACCCAAAGCAATTTATAGATTCAACGCAATCCCTATTAAGATACCAATGACATATTTCACAGAAATAGAACAGACATTTCAAAAATTTATATGGAACCATAAATGACCCCAAATAGCCTCAGCAATTTTGAGAAAGAAAAACAAAGTAGGAGGGATCACAATACCGGACATCAACTCTACTACAAAGCCACCATACTGAAAACAATCTGGTACTGGCACAAGAACAGACCCATAGCCCAATGGAACAGAATAGAAAGTCCAGAAATAAGCCAAGGTCTCTATGGGCATCTAATATTTGATAAAGGGGGCAGAAGCCTAAAATGGAAGAACAATAGCCTCTTCAACAAATGGTGTTGGGAGAGCTGGGTGGCTACCTGCAAAAAATTGAAATTGGATCATCAGCTGACACCATACACAAAAATAAACTCAAGATGGATCAAAGACTTAAATATGTCGCAACACCATCAAAGTCCTAGAGGAGAACATTGGCAGGAAACTCTCAGATATCCCACACAGCCATTTTTTCACTGATATGTCTCCTAAAGCAAGGGACATGAAAGAATAAACAAGTGGGACCTCGTCAAAATAAGAAGCGTCTGCACGGCTAAAGAAAATATCAGCAAAATGAAAAGGCAGCTAACCATATGGGAAAATATATTCGCTAATGGTCCATCAGATAGAGGTTTGATCTCCAAGATATATAAAGAACTCACTCGACTCCACTGCAAGAAGACAAACGATCCAATCAAAAAATGGGCAAAGGACCTGGGCAGACACTTTTCCAAGGAGGAGATACAGAGGGCCCAGAAGCATTTGAAAGGATGCTCAGCATCACTAGCCATCAGAGAAATGCAGATCAAAACCACCATGAGGTACCACCTCACACCGGTCAGAATGGCCATCATAAACAGATCCACAAACAACAGGTGCTGGCGAGGCTGCAGAGAAAAGGGAACCCTAGTACACTGTTGGTGGGAATGCAGACTGGTGCAGCCACTGTGGAAAGCAGTGTGGAATTTCCTCAAAAAGCTGAAAATGGAACTGTCTTTTGATCCAGTGACTCCCCTGCTGGGACTATACCCTAAGAATCCCAAAACGTTAATACAAAAGAACCTATGTACCCTAATGTTCATAGCAGCACAATTTACAATAGCCAAGTGTTGGAAGCAACCTAAATGCCCATCAGTAGATGATTGGATCAAAAAGTGATGGTACATATACACAATGGAATACTATGCAACAGAAAGAAAAAAAGAACTACTAACCTCCGGGACAGCATGGATGGAACTAGAGAGCATTATGCTAAGCGAAATAAGGCAGGGAGCAAAAGACAAATACCATATGATCTCACCTATAAGTGGAACCTAACCAACAATACAAAGATACAAGTAAAAAAAGACCAGCAACAATGAAAGAAAAAGAAACCAACAGAGACAAGAGGGAAGGAGGGGGGGCAGGGAAAAGGAAGGGAAGGGGAAAGTCAAGGAACATATAGCAAGAACTCATGGACAAAACCAAAGGGGAAGAGCTAAGGGAGGGAAGGAGGGAGGGGACAAGGGAAAGTGGTGGGAGGTAGGCAGAGACAGATGTATTTGAAAAAAGAAAAAAAGAAAAAAGAAAAAAATACTAAACAGATTGTATAACCACACCCCCGCCCCCGCAAAAAAAAAAAAAAAAGAATTAGGACAATGCTGGCCTACTAAAATCACCTTGGGAGTCTTCCGTCCTCTTCAATGTTTTGGAATAGTTTGAAGATTAGTGTTAATTCTTCCTTGAATTTATGGTAAAATTCACCAGTAAAGTTATTTAGTCCAGGATTTTTATTTGTTGGGAGTTTTTTGATTACTGTTTCAATTTCAGTAGCTGTATTCTGTCTATTCAGATTCTCTGAGTCATCCTGATTGAGTTTTGGAAGACTGTATATTTCTAGGAATTTATCCATTTCATCCAGATTGTACAATTTGTATTTTGTGTCAGTTGTTATTTCTCCTCTTTCATTTCTAATTTTACTTGTGTCTTCTATTTTTTTTTTCTTGATGAGTCTGGTTAAAGTTTTGTCAATCTTGTTTATCTTTTTGAAGAACTGGGTCTTGGTTTTATTGATCGTTTGTAATTTTTTAGACTATGTATTTTGGTGGTGGTAGCAGGGGGAGGAGGGGAGAGAGAGAGAGAGAGAGAGAGAGAGAGAGAGAGAGAGAGAGAGAGAGAGAGAGAAACATCAATGTGAGAAACATCAATCAGGTGCCTCCCTTATGTGCCTCAACTTGGAATCAAACCTGCAATCTAGGTATTAGACCTGATTGGGATCAAACATGCAAACTTTAGTGTGTAGGACAATGCTCCAACCAACTGAGCCACCTGGCCATGGCTGTTCTAATCTTTATGATTTCTTTCCTTTACTCACTTTGCCTTTGTTTCCTGTTTTTTTTCCCCCAGTTCTTTTAAGTGTAAAGTTCCTTTAAGTGGCTTTGTTTGTTGTTCTTTTTCCAGTTCCTTTAAGCATTTATTTGAGAATTTTTTCATTTCCAGAGGTAAGCCTATAATGCTTTTAATTTCCCTCTTAGGAGAGTTTTTGCTGTGTCTCATAGATTTTGGGTGGTTGTGTTTCATTTTCATTTGTTTCAAGGTAAATTTTGATTTTTCCCCTTACTTTTATTATTAATCCATTCATTTTTTAGCAATACGTTATTTAGCCTCCATGTCTTTGTGTGTTTTTTCAGTTATTTCCTTGTGATTGATTTCGAGTTTCATGCAATTATTGTCAGAGAAAATGCTTGGTATGATTTCTATCTTCTTAAATTTATTGAGACTTGTGTCCTAGAACCGTCTATGCTAGAAAATATTCCATTTGCCTTTGAAAAGAATGTATATTCTGCTGTTTTTGGGTGAAATGTTCTGAAGATACCAATTAAACCCATCTGGTGACTTTTCATTTTGAAAAAAATTATGGATTCACAGAGTTACAAAAATAGTACAGGGCGGTCCCATACACCCTTCACCCAGTTTCCACCATTGGCAACTTTTTGCATAAATATATACAATATCAAAACTAGAAAATTCAGACTGGTAAGTTCACAGACCTTATTAAAATCACAGACATTTTGTTGACTTTTAATTTCTTGGTTTTCACTCATTCATTTAAACAACTTTTGAGCCATCAGAATAGTGTTTATCAAAGTGTGATCTGTAGATCACCTACATCTGAATCTCCTGAGAAAGTCAGTAAGAACAAGTTCCTGGGTCCTAATCTCAGACCTACTGTGGGGTCATGCTGGACATGACTCCTCCAACCCCCATAACAGAAGGCTGGCCTGAGGGCCCCTGGCCAGAAGGAATGTGTATTGCTTTGGAAATGGATTGTAATTTCCTCCTTATCTCTTTTTGGAAGCAGATTATTGTTCTGTATGACTGCTTTTTGACATTTTCTCTCTGCATGTACACACTGAAGTAATATAGTTTAGAGTCATGCACAACATACATGCTCCCTTTGTCTGAGACACCTTAAAACAAATCTCAGACTCAGGGAGGTGTGGCCCTGCTTTGCCAATCTGCTGCCTTTGGTGTTCTTTGCAATGTGAATAATAAAGGCTATGTCTGCTCCAAAAAAAAAAAAAAAATTCAAATAAGCCTATATGTCTTGAGTATAATAATGGTAACTTAAGTTTTATATTTCTATTCTGGATAAAGTGGTTAGCATTACAGTGAAAAATTAGGAAAATGTCCTAATAATATTACAGATTTAATGTAATTTCTATTAAAATCTTAATGATATTTTTTGCAGAAATAAAAAAAACATAAAATTCATGTGGAATTTCAAGGGACCCCAAATAGTCAAAACAATAAAAAAAAAACAAAGCTGGAGGACTCACACTTCCTTTTTCCTAAACTTACTACAAATAGTACAAAGGTACAGTAATTAAAACAGTGTAGAACTAGTATAAAGAAAGACACAGACTAATGGAACAGAATAAAGAGCATAGAAGTAAGTCTTTGCACATAGTGTCAGGAAACTTTTGACAGGAGACTAATGCCAAAAATATTAAATGGGGAAAGGACAATCCCTTCAACAAATAGTGTTGGGAAAAGTGGATATTCACAGGCAAAAGAATGAAATCTGACTCTTAACAATTCCTCGTGATTCAGTCTAGTAATATTATATGTTTCTAGGAACTTACCTATTTCTTCCAGATTATTAAACTTGGTGGCATATAGTCTTTCATACTCTTCTAGTATTATCGTTTGTATTTCTGTGATGTCTGTGGTAGGTTTTACTCTTTAATCTCTTATTTTTCTACATTTGAATCTTTTTTGAGTCTTTTCTCTCCTTAATGAGTCTAGCCAGAAGTTTGTCAATTTTCTCAATCTTTTCCAAGAACGTGCACTTTGTTTGCATTCATTTTTTTTTGTATAGTTTTTTCTTGTCTCTTTCATTTGATTCTGCTCTAATTTTTATTATTTTCCTTCTTATGCTGACTTTGGGTTGCTTTCGTTTTTCTTTTTTTAGTTATTTGAGATGTAATTTTAGATTATTTACTTGAGATTTTTCTTGTTTCTTGAGATAGGCCTGTAATGACTTAACTTCCCTCTTATTATTGCTTTTGTTGCATCTCAAAAGTTTTGATATGTCACATTATCATTCTCATTTGTCTCAATATAACTTTAGACCTCATCTTGTATTTCTTCTTTGACACTGTCATTTTTTTAGTTACATGTGTTTTAATCTCCACATATTTGTGGGTTTTTTTTTAACTTCCTTTTTGTGGTTGATTTCTAATTTTAAAACCTTGTGGTCAGAGAATATGCTTGGTATGATTTCAATCTCCTTAAACTTGTTGAAGCTAGTTTTGTGTCCTGACATATGGTCTATCATTGAGAGCGTTCCATGTGCGCTGGAGAAGAAAGTATAAATAAAAAATTTTGAAAATATTTTTTGCAAAGACACATGCACCCCTTTATTCATTGCAACATTATTCATAGTGGTCAAGACATGGAAACAACCAAAGTCTCTTTTAGTAGATGATTGGATAAAGAAAATGTGGTACATATACACAATGGAATGCTACCCAGACATAAAAAAGTGAGATACTTCTATTTGAGACAACATGGATGGACCTTGAGAATATTATACTAAGCAAAATAAGTCATACAGAAAAAGTTAAAAGTTAAGAACTATATAATTTAATTCATATGTAGAAAAAAACCTGAAAGCAACAAATGAACAAACAAGAAAAACCAACAAAAACTCATAGACACAGACAACAGTATGGTGATTACCAAGAGAAGGGGATTGAAAAGAATAGTAAAAGGTAAATGGTGTCAAATATATGGCGATGGAATAATTAGAATTTGGTGGCAGACACACAATGAAATATGAATATCATGTATCATAGAAATGTACACTTGAAACCTATATAATCTTATTAATCAATGTTGCCCAAATAAATTTAATAAAAAGACAAAGTTGGACCCTTATGCCATACAAAAATATTTATTTAAATTGGATCAAGGATATTATATAATACCTAAAACTATAAAATTTCTAGAAGAAAACATACAAGATGATCCTCATGACATTGAGTTTGGCAATGATTTCTTGATTATGTCACTAAAAGTGCAGGATACGAAATTTAAAAAATAGGTAAATATGACCACACTAAAATTTAGAACATAAAAGGACAAAATCAAAGAATGAGAAGGCAATACATGAAATGGGAGAAAATATATGCAAATCATATATCTGATAAGGGATTAATATCTGGAATATAAAATGAACTCCTATACTGCAATGACTAAACAACCTTATTAAAAATGAGCAAAGGACTTGAGTAGATATTCTTCAAAGAAGATATAAGAATATCCAATAAGCTCATGAAAATATTCTCAGCATCACTTATCATTAGGAAATGCAAATGAAAACTGCAATGAGATACCACCTCACATCCAAGAGGGTAGTTAAAAAAAAAACAGAAAATAGTAAGTGTTGACAAAGATGAGGAAAATTATAACCATTGTGCATTGTTAGTGTAACTGTGAAATGGTAGAGCTGCTTTGGAAAACCACTGACAGTTTCTTAAAAAATAAAAATAGAATTACCATATGACCTACAATTTCACTCCTTGGAGATTTGTACATTTATGTTCATAACAACATTATTCATAATAAGCAAAGTATGAAAGCAACCCAGTGTTTCTCTATGGATAAATGGATGAACAAAATGTGGTATATAATGGAATATTAATTAACTTTAAAAATAAGTAAATCTGACACATACTACAACATGTATGAACCTTGAAAGTATTATGTTAAGTGAAAAAAAGTCAAAAGAAAAAAAGTCACAAAGTACAAATACCATATGATTACACTTAAATGAGATACTTAGAGAGTAGTTATATTCATAGAGACAGAAAGTAGAATGGTGGTTTCCAAGAGCTGGGGAAACAGGGTATGGTGACTTATTTTTTAATAGGCACAGAACTTCCATTTTTCAAGAGGAGAAGAGTTCTGGAGATAAATGATTATGATGGGTGCACAAAGGTATGATGTAATTAATTCCACTACATTGTACATTTAAAAAATGGCTAAAATGTCAACTTTTCTGTTTTGTGTGTTTTATTACAATTTTAAAGATTTAATAAAAAAATTCACAAACATTAAGACTGATTCTCTTAAGAAATAGACTGCATTTTTCCTCCATTTGAAAACATGACTTCCAATATATAGAGTGCTGCAGAAATGATGCTGCTTGAATGTGAAAGCTAGTCTAGAAAAGACAATAAAGCTTTCTCTACACTCTTATTTTGAGGCATTTACCTTTGTAACTCTGCTGCTCTGCTCTGATAAAGCCCAAGCTACAGGAAGACATCATGTGCAAATGTTCTGGACAATAGTCGAGCCTATGGGTGAGAAATATTTTGTGATAACACTAGCCTTAGTCACTCTCTGAGTGCAGTCATATGAGAGACCCACTTACTTTTGCCTAGTCAACCCCGGAACCATGAACAATAATGCTAGCACAGAATTGTTGTGTCGCACCCCTGTGTTTGTGCTGGTGTATTATTCGGCATTATACAATGAAAATAATTGCCAAGAGGAGAAGCTATGGAATCAGACAGACTAGTATTTGAATTCCAACTTTGCCACGTACTAGCTGTATGTGACTTTCAATCTGTCACTTTAAATTGTCTATAAATTTAAGAGAAAAATACTTCATACAATTGCCCTGAATATAAATGAGATGTATTTAAATTATCACTTACAGTACATGGAGCATAATAAACCCTTAATATTTTATTATAGTGGTCAATATCACTGCTGCTATCATTATTATCAACTTTGAATGTGTCCTCATTAAAATAATGTACATGTTCATTTCTGTTAAGCTTTCTCTTTATTAATCAAAGATAATATACTATTTCTTTAAAGAAAATATTTTATTTATTTATTTTTAGAGAGGGGAAGGGAGGGAGAAAGAGAGGGAGAGAAACATCAATGTGTGGTTTTCTCTCACGCTCCCCTTACTGGGGACCTGGCCCGCAACACATGTATGTGCCCTGACTAGGAATCAAACCAGTGACCCTTTGGTTTGCAGGCCGGTGATCAATCCACTGAGCCACACCAACCAAGGCAGGAATATACTATTTCTAATACTAATCTTAACTCCCACATTTAGGCTAGATCCCATTCCAGTTCAAGACAGGAATTTCAAATAATGTAATTTTTCTACATTTGGAAGTCACAGAACTTTTATTTTATGGATTCTCTATTTTCTTCAGGTCATTTAGAAATTATTGGATGTCTAAATTTTTCAACAAAGCAATGCCTTGATCTTTGTGGCCACCCAAACGTAATTAGTAAAATCTTATTCCTCTTAGTATTAAACTTTATAATATAGTTGGAGATTCATCCATTAAAAAATATTGATTGGCAGGGGGAAGGGAAAGTTTTTCCCTAGAGCAGCATTATCATCGTTTGCCTCAAACATTATCAATCTCATATTTGTTGAAGGCTTGTAAACTATAAAACCACCGAAGTTATTGCCAAGTATATAGAAACTATTTGTTGCAAACAAAATCTCTGAAGATTGAGGAGTCTCTTTCAGGACCCAATGCAATGCAGTGTGATGCAAATGGACCTATTTCCTTCTACTTCTGTTAAAATAGGAGATGGTTAATACCACTTTCTTTACAAGTAAAGAAAATCATCCAAGGAGCTCAACTATAAAAGTGTAATCATCAGCAAATTTGTCTCTAGCGAAGGAAGCACTATTTTCTAGTTTCATGCTGATGATAAAAGGACTAGAATTGAAACACTCTGTTTCTATGTGGTTATGTAAAATGTTATGCCTAAAATTCCTATTAAAAATGTCCAGGAGTTGTCAACATTAAGTCACTTTGCATTTTTCCTTATATCTCTGAAAGTTCTGTGTCAAATTTTTAGCATACTAAGGATTCTTTATTATATGACATCAAATAAGGGATCTCAACTGCACTACACAATAATTCTATTTTGTTTCAATATTAGAATTGAAAGTCCATGCCATAGTAAGAGAACAAGGAAGTTCCATTTATATTTCATAGGTAATATCTGCTAACACAAAGACATTGAAAAAAGAAAAATGGCTGAGAAGGTATATTCATCCTGATAGTGTTTATGTAAGTCAGGTGGAACACATTTACCTTTCAGAGCCACGTAAATGCTTTGCAAACATCTGTAAAGTTCAGTAGAAAGTCTAGAATGCCTTGTTATTTTTGTGACAATGATAGGTGAATGATAAACCTCTGTGCTATGCAAGAAATGTTGAGGCAAGAATAAAGTGTCAACCTTTTGAAAATCACTGTTTGAAGACATCGTTTGCTGTCACCAGTGTGCAAGCTATTACACCAGCCAATTTCTTCTCAAGGTAGGCAGTCCCAAGATTTCACTGCACAGATCATTCGCCACTGTCTAATTAACAGCTATTCTTCACTTTTCATGTCTTTACTTACTGCATGTTGGTTTCTACAGCACTGCCCCACATAGTCAGTGACCCTGTAGCAATGATCAGTAAAGGGCTCCAAAGGCTAGTGTGAAAGTCCTCATGCCAATTAGCTCATGATACATCCTTCCTTCCTCCCCGGCTAAACCACAGCAAAGGATGAAGACTGTTCTCTTTATTTGATAGTCCTGGTTATGCTTGTGCTCTGTGAGGACATACAGACCATGTCTTCCTTTTCATTCTGCCTTTAAATTTGTGGAGGATTCAGTAGAGAAATGGTGTTGTAAAGGTTATGATCAAGAGACACACATGGTAGGAAACAACTGCTTTCTCTGATCTATCACAATTATGATCTTTAGAATTAAGTTTAAACCTTTGCTACAGCACTATTATTTTTTGTATTGCTACAATGACTATTATTCAAATAAATTTTCAGAAGAATGATTTTAAATATCTCAGCTTGCTGTGAAATCATGCAATCTTTTCTGACCTTCGGTAAAATAATCTGGAAAATTCTAAATGCTATGAGAACAAACAAAAATGTAATCAATATTGTGTTTATCATTTTTGGTGATTAGTAGATTAGTTTTATATGGTTTCAATTTATTGCAGGGTTATATTTTTATGTATACTGACATTTTCATAAATAGAAGCTCCTTGTATGATTAACACTTTTTAGTATATTTTGTGTTTATTTCAAAAAGAGCTAGAGAAGTCTCTGTTAATATTGCTGCAGTCAAATCTACCTGCACAGCCCCCCATATTTAGATTTTTCCTCTTACTACAGGAGTGTCTAGTCAGAGATCTGTCTCATTACCTATGTAAGCTTCCAGAAAACTGTATTAACTATTATCATATGGCACAAGGTCAGTTGTTCATCTTTATTTTTCAAGAGATCCAATCTTAATTTTACATGACTCTCATAATAGTGGAAAATATGTTTATCTACCATGTGCTAGTACCTCAGGGGAATGGGGTGGGGTATGCCCTGTTTTTTTACCTCGCTGGTGTTACAGTTGCTCTCAAATTGCATATTACCTGGCTCCATAATTGGGAGCTCCATGTATATAATTTTCCTTCTTTTTCTATGTTCAGTACATACTTATTAAACCTCTCCATGCAGTGAGATGTCTTACATCCAAGGATTCAGAAATAAAAAAGTAATAATTCTTGTGTATTTTATGATCTAGTAGATTTCCCAATAGTATTGGTTTCTAGGTTCTAGTTGCTCTCATCTCTCTATTATAAATATCTATTTATATATTTAAAGGCTTTATTGATATATTTTTAGAGAGCAGAAGAAAGGGAGAAAGAGAGGGAAGGAAACATCAATGTGTGGTTGCCTCTTGTGCCCCCTTACTGGGGACCTGGCCTGCAACCCAGGCATGTGCCCTAGGCTGGGAATTAAACCAGTGGCTCTTTGGTTCACACGCCAGCACTCAATCCACTGAGTCACACCAACCAGGGCTCAGCTTTCTATTGTATTTTAAAATTTGTTGTTTTCTGGTACATAAATGTTACATGAATACTAGTTTTTAAAATCTGAACAAAAGAGAAGTATGTATTTTAAATACTAAACATGGCCTCCTTCTTTCATCTACTTCAATCCCATATCCTTTTTTTTCAAAATCAACCTCAATTAACATTTTTGGATGTGCACTAAGTCTTTTTTCTGTGTATGTAATATATCCATTACATGGTGTAAAATGTAAAACTGGAATATTTGGGGCCTTAAAATTTTAACTGAGGGTTTGGTCTCAGCTCTGAAACAGCTGAGACACTTGAGTGCCACATAACAACACAATATGAGTTAAACTATTAGGCCATTTACAGGTGGGTGGGTATATCAAGCTAAATGATTGACTCTGTTCAATTTGGTGGCAGGTTATGTTCTGTCTACTTTGCTCAAGACAGGAGAATAGAAAACATGTCATAGCACATTAAACCTTCTTCAAAAGAAATTCCTATTTTCCAGTCTCTTTAGCAACCTAATGTATTCTTACCATTCTTTTATATACTTAAAAGTAAATGATAAGCTAATAATGACAGAATTTGAGATGAGAATTGTAGAACCTGGCTTTTGCCCTCTGGAGTTTGAGATATGGATTGCATAGAAGTTTGAAATTTCAAGATAAGATTAGAATTGCTTGAGAAAGAGGGACAACAGAGAGATAAAGATTTACTACACATAATGGCAAATACCTTTTTTGCCCAATGTATTTGCCAAATGTATATCCCGCTAAAGGAAGGAACACATGAATAATTGTCAACAGATTTCTTTTTAAGTGCACATGGTATGGATGGCTCCTCCAGAGGGAAACAGCTCAGGAATTCAGTGACTGTGCTAATAGATAATTGTTGGAAAGATAAGGTACTGACCTTAGAAGAGCTTTAGCCTAAATACCTTACTAGAGAAAACCCACCAAAACATATAATTAAACCCCTTGGGAAAGTGAATGAGCATTTGTTGATGTAATACACAAAAGGCCCACCTCAGCTCATACTCTTTCAGTAAATTCAGGCTGTTTCTCCCCTTTACCTTCTGTCTCTTCCATTTCTAAGGGAGCCAGGGCAACATGAGAAGGGGCAGTAGAATAACAAGGTGATAAAAAAGTGAAGAAAATCTAAAGATTTCCCTTTTCCATTGGAAGTTTACAAACATAAGGCAAGCCTGAATTGAGGTGAAGACATATTTAAATTTAATTAAAGATGAGAGTTTTTGTCACTAGGTTAGACTAGATATTTTATTTATTATAATTTTTTGTTTCTGCAAGTTAATTTTTTCATTACCATTTAGTCCCCTTATACCCCATTCATCCCCCAGAATCACCACACTGTTGTCCATGTCCACGGGTCCTTTTCCCTTTTTGCTCCATCTCACCATCCCCTAATTGCCCGCCCCACTTAGCTGTCATACTGCTTTCTTTCTATGAATCTGTCTCTATTTTGCTTATTAGTTTAGTGTGTTCATTAGATTCCACATATGAGTGGAATCATATGCTATTTGTCTTTCTCTGACTGGTTTATTTTGCTTAGCACAGTGTTCTCCACGTCCATTCATACCGTCACACAGGGTAAAATTTTCTTCTTTTTTACAGCCAAGTAGCATTCCATTGGTATTCTATTGTGTAAATGCCCCATAATTGTTTTATTCACTCATCGACTGATGACATGTGGGCTGCTTCCAAATGTTGGCAATTGCAAATAATGGTGTATTGAACATAAAACTGCTTATGTCTTTTGAATTAGTGTTTTGTGTTCCTTCAGATATATCCCCGACTAGATATTTTAATAAAAAGGATATGGGTTATACATGATTCTCTGGAGTTGCTTGCAAGAACTATAATTTTGCCAAATATTATAACCAGAGGATGAACAATAAGATATCGAGCGGGTATTGAAAGGTAAGGGTAAATTATAAAATAGAATTAAGTTTCTTTGTATAGTCTATCAACGCCAACACATTCAATAAACCAGTTACATATATGTTATTTCTGGGTGTTGGGGCAAAATATCATTATATTTTACATATATCATACTTTGATAATATAGAGTATATTATATTTAGTATAATCTAATTATATTTATATATAGTAATATGATATATCAAATAATACATATCTCACATATTATTATACATATAAACTTCATTGTATTTTTGTTTGTGAACAATTATAATCATTCTTGGAAATATTTGCAACTCTGAAAGGGCCAATTCACCTCATTCTTTTCTGGTGCTTTCCAGCATTCAATTATATTCATGTCAGTGAGTATGCCTTCAGTTGCAAATGAGAGAAAACCTACTCAGAATGAGTAAAATATGAAGAAATTGTATTGTGTCACAGAATGTTATTGGTGGAAATTGAGTTCTTGCAGTGTACAGAGGGAAAGAATTTCCGAAGGCCCTCACCAGAGAATGTGGCTTTACGGTGAATTTTATTGATGATGTAAAATCGTGGGGGTTCCCCTCTTGGCTTTTCAATATCCCATTCCTGTTCATCTTGCCATGAAAAAAGTCCAATCTTGTCCTCAGCAATGCCAACACAAGAGTCAGTGTCCAGAGTTTTTGCCTCATATTAATGTCCAATCCAGACAAGCAGCCAGCTAGCTTAGCATGTGTTTCCAGCGGCAGTCCCTTGCTGTGCTGCTGTGTTCAGGCTCCCTCCTGGAGCCTGTGTGTAAAGCCTGCATGGCCATAGGTCACGCTGCTGCTAGGGCCACACGACCATGGAGAGGGAAGCTCAGTGCACCATGCCAGTACAGGCCATCAGGTGAAAAAGGAAGTGGGGGGAGAGAGAGAAAGAGAGCGAGCACACGCTTATTTGTTTCCCCGGGATTATAGTGGCTTGGGCTTTGGATAGACCAGTTATATTCTCAAAAGAACCAATCAACTTCTCCAGGTTGTGCAGGCTTTGGACAGATTTACATTCCCTAATTAGACCAACAGGCCTCAAAGGTCAGGTACATTTCCCTGTGCCTCCCACCCCCAACAATTCAGTGCTGGAGCAGGGAAGGGGGAAGTGTTAATCTGCTTGGCAGAGCAAAGCAATGATCCCCTGTAGTGTGAAAATTTGTAGCTTCCTGTTGACACAAATAGGCTCATTCTTAGTTAATTAAGCTCAATATCTAACTCTCTTTACTCCCTTTCCTTTACCAATATCTAGACAAATACTGACAGTTACAAGAAGAGGATACACAAGGAAAGACAACCATATGACATATCTGTCAACTCTCATCCTTAAAGCCTCAGTTTGTTTGTTTGTTTTTTGTAATTTAAAATTTGTTTTTTCTTTTATTGATTTCAGAGAGAGGAGAAGGGAGGGAGAAAGAGAGGGAAAGAAATATCGATGTGAGCGAGAAACATTGATCAGCTGCCTTCTGCATGCATCCCAACCAGGACAAACCTGCAACTCAGGCACAGGACCTTTCCGTCTGCCGGATTATGCCCCACCAACTGAACCAAATCAGCCAGGGCTCGGGGTTTTGTTTTGTTTTTTTTTAATCTGCCTGCTGGGCCACATCAGCACAATGGTGCAGCAACCAAGTCAGCTCCAGGCAGCACAGCCAGACTTGCCAATGTCCTCCAGAAAACTGCCGCTCTCTGTGTGTTTTCTTTTTTAAGTTCATGAGAGCATTTCCTAGAAGCCCCTCATTACACCTCTTTTCATTTACCAATAACCACTCCTAAACAAATTGCTGCCACAGAGAATAGAATTACCATGTTTAATTCAGAGTGATCAGGATTGATCACTATGTTGAGGAAAGGGGTTAGCTTCTCTGAGCAAAAAGCTACATATATAATGAAAAAAGTAGGGGTCTGAAAATAAAATGAAACCTATTCCAGCAATGAAAGAAATAAAATAGGTAAGGATACTATGAAAAAGTGTACTGATAATAATCCCCTCTTCACTCAACTTGGGTACTTTGAAGAATTAACTATGAGGACTACTTACAAAGGTGTGAATGGGGTTTAAGGCATAGTGCAGAATCTAGCAGCTCACAGAAGCAAGAAGCTGTTACTTACCATTCCTAGGCCTGAAGAAATGAAAAATAGGAATAGTTACCAGAAATTAGAGATGGTCACTAACTGAGCCTGGGGCTTATTAGAGAGAAACATGCAACCTCTTGTGACTTGCCATGGAGAGTAATAGTAATAAAATATTCCAACCTTATTTTATTTAGTTTTCTGATTCTTTACTGGTGGGCTTCGAACAGAAGCAACGGTCAAGTGGGAGCTCTGTGGTTGTAGTCCACAGGGGTTACCCTCTGAGGTCCAGAGCACACAGGATGGTGATGAGTAGAGAGAAGATCTGGAGGAAAAATGAAAATATTCAAACAAACCTCAGTAATGGTAATCATTATTATAATTATAATAAATGCTCACATGTAACTTTGTGTCCTATACAACATTTATTATAGTATTTTTATTCACAATTTATGCAAAATTATATTCAATTTTAAATGTTATAAATTGTAGCAATTTCTATCTTTTTACATGTGTGAACATTTCTTCATTAGTGAAATTGCTGAAACAGAGTATGCACATTTCAAATATTGGTAAATAATTCAAATTGTCATTTAAAAATGCCACAACAATTTACCCTTGTTTTTCAATATTGTTATTTTCATAATTGTTTATGATTAATATATTTCTTTCCTCTTTTCTCATCAGTTTTCTTATTTCTACAATTAATGTTAATTTTTTTTCAACATTCTCATGAAAGTTTAGTATAAGAAAAATTTCCTGACAAAGTATAGGAATAGAAATCTTACAAACCTAAAGATCATCTCTCCCTTTAGAATAGTTTCTTTGACATAACTGAAAATAGACCATATCTTTTCCAAATTAAGAATATATATTCATTATGTCCTGTAAATTCACAAAGACTAGAGTTAGGTATAATTGTGAATATTGAAAATTATTGGTAGTAAAATTACAATATGATATTTCAACACCAAAATTATTTTTCTTCTAAGTTTTCTTTTAAAACAGTGAATTCCCCGAGTACATTTATCAATTATTTTTTAAATTTATTTTATTTTTTTATTACCATTTAGTCTCCTTATACTCCCCTTCCCTCCATAATCACCATGCTGTTGTCCATGTCCATGAGTCCTTTTTCCTTTGTGCTTCAGCCTTTCAACCCCTAACCTCCCCCCACAACCCTTAGCTGTCATCCTGCTCTCTTTCTATGAGCCTGTCTCTATTTATGTATCACTTCAGTACATTCATTAGAGTCCACATACGAGTGAAATCGTATGGTATTTGTCTTTCTCCGGCTGGCTTATTTAACTTAGCACAATGTTCTTCAAGTCCATCCATACTGTCCCAAAGGGTAAAATTTTCTTCTTTTTTACAGCCAAGTAATATTCCATTGGTATTCCATTGTCTCAATGTCCCATAGTTGTTTTATCCACTAATGTATTGATTGACACTTGGGCTGCTTTCATATCTTGGCAATTGTGATAACGTCACAATGAGCATAGGGGTGCTTATTTTCTTTCAAATTAGCGTTTTGGGTTTCCTTGGCTATATTCCCAGAAGTGGGATCACTGGGTCAAAAGTTAAATACATTTTTTTAATTTTTGGAGGCTTCTCCATATGTTTTCCATCGTGGCTGCACCAATCTGCATTCCCACCAACAGTGCAAAAGGGTTCATCTTTATATCCTTACTAGCACTTATTTGTTGAGTTATTCATGACAGCCATTCTGACAGGTGTGAGGTGATATCTCATTGTGGTTTCAATTTGCATTTCTCTGACGATTAGTGACATTGAGCATCTTTCCATACATCTATTGGCCACCTGTATGTTCTCTTTATAGAAGTGCCTGTTCAGGTCCTTTGCCAATTTTTTAATTGGGTTGTTTGTTTTTTTGGTGTTGAGTTTTGTAACTTCTTTATAATTTTTTTATATTAACCTCTTATCAGATGTATTGGATACTATGTTCTCCCATTCTGTGAGTTGTCTTTTTATTTTGTTGATGTTTCTCTTTGCTGTGCAAAAACTTTTTAGTTTGATGTAGTCCCATTGCTATTTTTTCTTTTGTTTCCTTTGGGGAGATATATCTGATAAAATATTACTATGATCAATATCTGAGATTTTGCTGGCTATGTTTTTCTTCTATGATTTTTATGGTTTGGGGTCAACATTTAAGCCTTTAATCCATTTTGAATGTATTGTTGTGTGTGGCATAAGAAAGTGGTCTAGCTTCATTTTTATGCATGTATTTGTCAAATTTTCCTAACGCCATTTATTGAATAAACTAACTTTACCCCAAGGTATGTTATTGTTTCCTTTGTTGAATATTAATTTATCATAAAATGTGGGTTTATTTCTCAGCTTTCTATTCTGTTCCATTGATTTGTGTGTCTGTTTTTATGCCAGTACCATGCTATTCTGATTACTATGACCTTATAGTATAGTTTCATATTAGGTAGCATGATTCTTCCAACTTCATTCTTTTAATATTTGGTAGAATTCTTCATTAAAACCATATTGGTCTTGGCCAATCAATGGACTATCAAAAAATCAAATAATAATTCAAAAATAGAGAAAAATGTAAACTAAAAGTGTAACATGACAAAATATATGAGATGCAAAAAGTGCTTCTAAGAGGAAAGTTAGTAGTGTTATAAGCCTACTTCAATAAATAAAATAAAAAATATCTTAAATACTATAACTTTATATCTAAAGAAAAAGAACAAATACAACTCAAAGTTAGTAAGAGAAATGAAATAATAAAAATTAGAGCCGAAATAAATAAAATAGAGACTAAAAAGACAATATAAACAATCAATAAAATTTAGAGCTGGTTAATTGAAAAGATAACAAAATTTATAAACCTTACCAATTCATAGGAGGAGAGAGAAAGAGACTCAAATAAATAGAAACAGAAATGAGAGAGAAGTTGCATCTGATACCACAGAAATACAAAGAATTATAAGTGACCACTGTGAACAGTTATATACTAACAAATTAGACAACTCAAAAGAAATACATACATTCTCTGGTATTAAATTGACTCTTTTTTTTAACCAAAATTCATAACTTCTTTTTTCAGACCCAGGTTTATTACTGTCAGAGTTTTATTCTGCACTATCTAGAAGGGCTGTCTCGGAATTCAGACTAGGAATAAACTTCTCCTCACCTTCAGCTCTGTCAAGACTCAGAGCAATCAGAAAACTCTAGCCACCCAGGAAATCCCCACAGGTTGGTCCAAGTTAAATTTCCCTTATCTGACTGTTTTAATGGTTGATACTTCCTTAAGTTAATAACCACTCTCAGGCTTGGAAATAAGGCCCTTTTTGTATCTAAGCTTACTTGATTAAAGATATTCTTATACTCCACAGATGTTTTCTGAAATAAATGGCAAAAGATGGATCTCAGTTTATACATACAGCCAGATAATTACATATGAGCCTTTTAAAGGAAAGGAAAGAAAATAACCACCATGTATTAAGTGTTAATCTGTTGAATGAACTGAGATATTTGCTTTTAGGAACACAAGCTTTATGTTTATGTTCTCACAACTACATGAAAATACTTATTACCACCATTTTCCAAATGAGGAAATTTACTTTACAAATATGCCTGAAAATATCTTACCAATGGGTATATTTGTCATTCTTAAAATATACCACTCTCAACGCATCTGTATCTAGAAGTCAACTCACATGCTTTCTTTTACCTTAAGAGAGATTTTTCACTCAACTAGTGAATTGCTCACTGGAAAATTTGACCTTACAGTCAAAACCTACTACCACTGAAAATTCAAATTTTCCAATTTAGGAGAGTCTGTGAATTTAATTGAATATCATAAATCTGGCAATATAACTAGTTGGTTACTTATAATATCCCTTAACAAAAATTTTGAAAATTGATGCTATAAACTAATGTTATATGAATTAGTTTATAACTAATGCTAATGTTAATGGATTAATGTTAATATGACCTATCCAATGATCTTTATCAGGGTTGTCTTTTTAATACTTTTTAAATGGTAAGTCTTGAGTCGAGACTTCTGAATTCTAGCATACTACCTTGTCTCCTGTAGTGCTCATAAATTCAAACTTTCGGTCCATCATATCCTTAATCATAAGAAACTAACTGTCACAGTATTTAGAGTATTAACCTTAACATTTTAACCTTAAAATGTAATATATAAATCCCACTTCAACCAACCAAATAACCAAACAACCTTGAGAAGTTTTCATTTCAAAGTCTGTATGGAGAAAAGCAACTGAAGTATCTCCATAGAGACTAAAGACCAAGATATATATAGTCTCCATATCTCTTCACAGTCTTTACTAGAATAATTAAATGTATGAATACCAATGTTTTTGAAAGACTATTTCCTACTATCATGTAAAATAAAACCTTCCTCTGTAACTCCCTCTTTGAACGTTACAGGACTATGTGGTAAGATACAGATATAAGGCCAAGGTAACTAGAAACTTTCCACAGTAACCTCTGAAAATTAGCTACCTTATGGACTCAGCATACTTTCTTCACATGACCTTTTTCAGAAAGTATAGTAATATCCATAAGCACTCATGAATTTTTCTAATTATTTATCCCTAGAGTTAAAACAAGTCTTATGTGAGTAGTCCATAAATATTTGCTTAATAAATGAGTCACATAAAAACAATAGAATGTCAATTTTGCAAACTTTTTGTCATTTCCACAGAGTAAGAAATGGACATATAACCAATATTCCTCTCCTCATTTTCTAACAAAATCTAGAATAAAAACTGGTAAATTTCCATTTTTGAGGCATTCTATTTACATCTGGCAATTGGCACATACGTCCTACAAGAAGAGTCTCATAATCTAGTTGTAGATAAAATTTCTCTAAAGTATCTGGGCTGTGCAGATGCAAGACCTAATAGCACAGCTATCAGACATGATCTCACTTCAGACAAACTATTCACTTGTAAATAACTTCAAATGTTTGATTTTTTGTAATGGAGTTTTGACTAAAGTAATTAGAATATAATTAGTCTGGGAGTGTGGAGTTTAAAATTTAGTTTCATATTTATTACCAACTTGAGAGTTAATATTGGGGAAATAATTAAAATGAGTTCCAGTTCCTTGATGTGAAAATTAGGAGATTGGACTGTGAATATCTGAGACTTTGAAATACTAAGATTATGAGAGTATGTGCCTCATATACAAGTGATTCTAGATTTCCAACATGCAGTGTTTTAATTTATCACATCTTGTTAGTTTATAACTACTGTGAGAAAAAATATTTGATAAAGAGTATATTTACATAGAGCATTATTTCTGAAGAAATGTAATTGATTTTATGGCCATCTGCTTTATTGTGTGTGTGTATGTGTGCGTGTGTGTAGCTTTTGGAAATGCAATTTTGCAAAAAGTATAGCTTGCATACAATAGCAAAGTTCCACTCTGTTTGAAAAATAGTACCTCTGTGAAGATTTTTGCATTACACACTGTGTGAGGCTGAACTATATTTTTGACCAAATTGATATGGATGCTACTCATACCTGTTTATACATTTCAGCCGTAAACATTTGCTATTGTGAATGTCACTTTCTGAAGGTAATAAAAATATAAAATGTATCAATCAAATAATCACCTAATTATGCTATTATAAATAAATGAGATCTTCTCTCACCTATACTTAGAGAGACACAAAGCTGTGCATACCTCCCATCCACTGAGACAACTGGCCAAAATAACATTTCATTGCATGGCTGTTATTGTATTATCAGAAGAACTTTTAAGTGGGTGAGATCTTTTTTAAAAGTTACCATAAGAAAGGATGACCTAGATGCTTTGTCTCCTGGTTTTTACAGGAAATGTATAATATTACATTTGGCTAACAAAAGATAAAATGAAGTTGATGAACTGAATCTGACAAAGGCAAACATTTAAAAGATATATGTTCCCACAACAAAGCAAGAAGTGAGTCTTTCTAACCAGATTCCAAACATATTCTGTCATAATATGAGTCTTTATATTTTGAGGAGGGCATGGTGCTTGAAATTTACTTTATCTGAATGGTTGATAGTTTGAAAAGTTTAATTGCTGCAAAAGGGGTGAGGATTGAATTTTAACTGACTACTATTGTCTCAATTATTACCTGAAAAAACAAATTACTAAATAAGTCAGACTAAAGCTCTCCCCTCTTGAAATCAATTCCTTAATTAAGTTTAATTTATGTTTTATAATGAGTTTTTACTTGTATTTATTTTGACCCTCACAACAGTTACATAGGTGACATATTAATAACCCAATTAGACAAATGAAGAAATTGAATCTGAGAGAGTATATATGGGACTTGCTGAATCACAACTTGTTAGAGATAACATTGGTACTTCATTTTGAAGAGGCAGAATGTGAGTATATTACAAGTCCTCATGAAAAATCTTCTAAAAATTCTACAGATGTTGTTTTTCTGAAAGCTGTATGCAATTGATTTCCATCACTCTACACCTAAAAAAACAATGTTTTCTTCCATTCATATATATATATTTTTTTATTCAATTGCTAAACTCTCAAGAATCCCCTGCTGCTTATAAGGTCATGTTATAAGTTCTGTAGTTTAAAAGATGAAGAAAATATTACTAATCTGCCAAGAAGATAAAATAAAAATCTAAATTTGTATTATTTCTACATGTTATTTGATTTTATACTTTAAACAATACATTGTATTCCTTGGAGAAAATAAGAATGAGAAAAATGAGAAAAGGTAAATTATCTATTGTCTTTTAATTGTTAAATGCAGAATCAGAAACCATAATTTGAACCACTATCTTTCTTATAATTAAATACACTTTCTACTAGGTAATTTAGTTTCCTGGACTGTTGATCTTACAAAAATGTATAGAATATGTTGGTTTTAAATATAAGATCCTTTAAAAAGTGCACAAATAAAATGCCAATTTTAGCACCCCTCCTGAAAAAAAAGGAGGAACCAAGAATTAAGTATTAATTTTTAAAAGATTAAAAAATGTTAATCTAAATAAGATTTAAAATATTTACTATAATTTAACTTGGCTTTGGTTTGTCAAAATTGTATTTAATAAATCAAATGTAATAAATATTATTAATATTTAATAAATATTGAACTTTATTAAGTATCCATTATGTCTAAAACTGTGGCATTTGTTGTGACAGGATGCAAGGGTATAAAGAAAAATAAGAACATATTCTTTAACTTTAAGCCTTCGGTTGTGCTCAGTTGAATATTGTTTCTACAATGCAACAAACCTTAATTATCATTAGTTATATTAATATGGCATGGTATAAACTCATCAGTAGAAGTAAAATTCCTTAGGAGTACACTTTGGTATGCAAAAATTGTCATAGAATATTATTTATTAGACATTATTTTTTTAATAGAGGTAGGTGGCCTTATCTTTGTGGTTGTATCTTTCCAATAATTAAATTCAAATAGATATTAGAACAAATAGTATATTGTCTGGTTTTCTCTATTTTTTCTTGACCTTTGTTTTCTTTTAAATTTTTTATATAAAATAAAATCTGAACATAGTGGAAAAAGAAATTCTAGTAACTTTGACATAACTAAAATTTGTAATAGCAGTTAAATAATTCCAACTTTGATCGTATTGTCTTTCAAAGACATATATCTCTCCATAGGGAAACTATACAATCCATATTAAAACACAATAAGTATATATGTCAGTAAAGTATGTACCATCTATTGAAATATTGTTGTTACTGTCAGAATTCATTATAATATTCAGTCAAGAAGGTTAATTAAACACTGTTAGAAACTAAACAACAATAAAATATCATTTATTAACACTACGGCAAGAACCTTGGAGACTATGAAGAGCTATAGAACAAGGGTTCATCCCTTAAGAAACTTATATTCAATCTTATAGGAAAAGCAAAAAATATCTATGTAATAGTCTCCAGCAATGGCTGCCACTTGACTCTTGCAAGCGAATGCCTTTCCTCGCGTCAAGCGATGGAGTTTCTCTTCTCTTTGAATCTTGCTGTTTTTGATGAAGAGAAAGCAGCAGAAATCATATTCTGGGACTATGGAGCCCAATCTTTAAGAGGATTGCCAGTTTCTATTTCTAGCTCTTGAAGCCCAGTGTCCCTACTGGAGACAAGTCTAAGTTACAATACAGACTGAGAAGAGACTATGATAGGACTCAGGGAATGAAGTAGACCATCCTCACATTTCTCATCTGTATTCTTTGTTTCACCTGAATGTAAATTCTAAGAGGAAATCTCAACCTGCAATTTTACTGCTATAATTCTTTATATAGAATTAAAAACACTGAAAACCACTCTTTTTTTCACTGGCATATAATAATAGCATGTGGTTCCTGAGCAATTTCACATTCTTTTTCAAAGCTTCTTTTTAAAACATTTTTTCCTTTATAAATACAATTTCTCCCTAAGTTTACTATAAATAATATGCAGGTATCAAAGGCATATACATAGTGGTCTGAGTCTTCAAAATTGTCTAATCAATTAAAAACGTGAAGTTTTAACATGTTTCCCATTTTCAAATGCAACAAAATTTTCTTCATTTTTTTTGGATTTTTCAGATTTTATATATTTTTAAAATTTCAGCTGCAGCCTTACCCAGGGATTTCCATATACATATGATGCATATTATATTTCCATTTATACACATATATAAACAAAATAACAAATTCCATAGGAAAGACAATTGGAAAAATTCCTAATTTATCAAGATGTACCTACTTATACTTCATGTACTCTGAAAAATCACTGAGGTCAATTATATTAAACAACAGAAAGACAGAAATGTTAAAGCATCGCCAACAAAGATAAAAATTAAAACAAGGCTCTTTCTTTCTCTAGGCTTCATGCTTTTTTGTTTCTTTTGTTGTTGTTTTTTTATTGATTACATTTTATTTTATTTTATTTTATTTTTTTAATTTAATTTTAATTTATTTTTTCAAATACATTTGTCTCTGCCTACCCCCCACCACTTTCCCTTGCCCCCTCCATCGTTCCCTCCCTCAGCTCTTCCCCTTTGGTTTTGTCCATGAGTCCTTGCTATATGTTCCTTGACTTTCCCCTTCCCTTCCTTTTCCCTGCCCCCCCTCCCTCCTTCCCTCTTGTCTCTGTTGATTTCTTTTCCTTTAAGTGTTGCTGGTCTTATTTTCCTTGCATCTTTGTATTGTTGGTTAGGTTCCACTTATAGGTGAGATCATATGGTATTTGTCTTTCGCCCCCTGGCTTATTTTGCTTAGCATAATGCTCTCCAGTTCCATCCATGCTGTCGCAAAGTTTAGTAGTTCTTTTTTTCTTACTGCTGCGTAGTATTCCATTGTGTATATGTACCATCACTTTTTGATCCAAACATCTACTGATGGGCATTTAGGTTGCTTCCAACACTTGGCTATTGTAAATTATGCTGCTATGAACATTGGGGTGCATAGGTTCTTTTGTATTGGCGTTTTGGTGTTCTTAGGGTATAGTCCCAGCAGGGGAATCACTGGATCAAAAGGCAGTTCCATTTTCAGCTTTTTGAGAAAATTCCACACTGCTTTCCATAGTGGCTGCACCAGTCTGCATTCCCACCAACAGTGGACTAGGGTTCCCTTTTCTCCACAGCCTCGTCAGCACCTGTTGTTTGTTGATCTGTTTATGATGGCCATTCTGACCGGTGTGAGGTGGTACCTCATGGTGGTTTTGATCTGCATTCTCTGATGGCTAGTGATGCTGAGCATCCTTTCAAATGCTTCTGGGCCCTCTGTATCTCCTCCTTGGAAAAGTGTCTGCCCAGGTCCTTTGCCCATTTTTTGATTGTATCGTTTGTCTTCTTGCAGTGGAGTCGAGTGAGTTCTTTATATATCTTGGAGATCAAACCTCTATCTGATGGATCATTAGCGAATATATTTTCCCATATGGTTAGCTGCCTTTTCATTTTGCTGATGTTTTCTTTAGCCATGCAGAAGCTTCTTATTTTGATGAGGTCCCACTTGTTTAATCTTTCCTTTATGTGCCTTGCTTTAGGAGATATATCAGTGAAAAAATGGCTGCGTGGGATATCTGAGAGTTTCCTGCCAATGTTCTCCTCTAGGACTTTGATGGTGTTGCGACATATTTAAGTCTTTGATCCATCTTGAGTTTATTTTTGTGTATGGTGTCAGCTGATGATCCAATTTCAATTTTTTGCAGGTAGCCGACCAGCTCTCCCAACACCATTTGTTGAAGAGGCTATTATTCTTCCATTTTATGCTTCTGTACCCTCTGTCAAATATTAGATGTCCATAGAGACCTGGGCTTATTTTTGGGCTTTCTATTCTGTTCCACTGGGCTATGGGTCTGTTCTTGTGCCAGTACCAGATTGTTTTCAGTATAGTGGCTTTGTAGTAGACTTTGATGTCCAGTATTGTGATCCCTCCTACTTTGTTTTTCTTTCTCAAAATTGCTGAGGCTATTTGGGGTCATTTATGGTTCCATATAAATTTTTGAAATGTCTGTTCTATTTCTGTGAAATACGTCATTGGTATCTTAATAGGGATTGTGTTGAATCTAAAAATTGCTTTGGGTAGTATGGACATTTTGATGATATTAATTCTTCCAACCCATGAGCACGGTATATGCTTCCATTTTTTTGTGTCTTCCTTAATTTCTTTCTTCAATGTTGTATAGTTTTCTGCATATAGTTTTCTTTTACCTCCTTGGTTAAATTTATTCCTAGGTACTTTTCTTTTCTTCTTGCTATATTGAATGATTTTTTTTTCTGATTTCTTCTTCTACTTCATTGCTGGTGTACAAAAATGCCTTTGATCTCTGTATATTGACTTTGTATCCTGCTGTTTTGCCAAATTCACTTATTAGGTTGAGGAGTTTTTTTGTAGAGTCTATAGGGTTCTCTATGTACACTATCATGTCATCTGCAAACAATGATAGCTTTACTTCCTCCTTTCCTATTTGGATGCATTTTATCTCTTTCTCTTGTCTGACCATTGTGGCTAGGACTTCCAATACGATGTTGAAAAGAAGCGGTGAGAGCAGACATCCGTGTCATGTCCCTAAGCTTAGTGGGAAAGCTTTCAGTTTTTGCCTGTTGAGTATGATATGGCTGTAGGTTTTTCATATATGGCCTTTATTACATTGAGGAATGCCCCATTTATTCCCATTTTGCTGAGTGTTTTGATCATAAATGGGTGCTGTACCTTATCTAATGCTTTTTCTGCATCCATCGAGATGATCATATGGTTTTTGTCTTTTCTTTTATTTATGTGATGTATCATGTTTACTGATTTGCGTATATTGAACCATCCCTGCATGCCTGGGATGAATCCCACTTGATCGTGGTGGATAATCTTTTGAATGTATTGCTGGATGCGGTTTGCCAATATTTTGTTGAGGATTTTAGCATCCATGTTCATCAGAGAAATTGGCCTATAGTTTTCTTTTTTGTAGGGTCTTTATCTGGTTTTGGGATCAGGGTGATGCTGGCCTCATAGAAAGAGTCTGGGAGTCTTCCCTTCTCTTGGATTTTTTGGAATAGTCTGAGAAGGACAGGGGTTAGCTCTTCCTTAAATGTTTGGTAAAATTCTTCTGTGAAACCGTCCAGCCCTGGGCTTTTGTTGCTGGGAGTTTCTTAATGACTGCTTCAATTTCCCCAGCTGTTATTGGTCTGTTCAAGCTTTCTGTTTCATCTTCCTTCAGTGTTGGAAGATTATACTTTTTTAAAAATTTGTCCATTTCATCAAGATTTTCAAATTTCTTGGCATATAATTTTTCATGCTCGTTTCTGACAATCCTTTGTATTTCTGTGGTATCAGTTGTTATTTCTCCTCTTTCATTTCTGATATTATTAATTTGGGTCCTCTCCCTTTTTTTCTTGATGAGTCTGCTTAAAGGCTTGTCGATTTTATTTATCTTTTCAAAGAACCAACTTCTGGATTGGTTGATCCTCTGAATTGTTCTTTTCGTCTCTATGTCATTCAGTTCTGCTCTTGACTATTTCCTTCCTTCTACTTGCTCTGGGATTTATTTGTTGTTGTTTCTCCAGTTCTTCAAGTTGTAGTGCTAGGTCTTTTATTTGAAATGTTTCTATCTTTTTTAGGTAAGCCTGTATTACTATAAACTTCCCTCTTAGGACCCCCTTTGCTGTGTCCCATAGGTTTTGGACTGTTGTCTGTCATTTTCATTTGTTTCCAGAAATTTTTTGATTTCTTCTCTTATCTCATTATTGACCCATTCATTGTTTAATAGTGTACTGTTCAGTCTCCAAGAGTTTGCAAGTTTTTGAAGTTTCTCTTTGAGGTTGATTTCCAGTTTCAAGCCTTGTGGTCCAAGAAAAAGTTTGGTATTATTTCAATTTTCCTGAATTTGCTGAGGCTTGCTTTGTGTCCTATCATGTGGTCTATCTTTGAAAAACTGCCATGAGCATTTGAAAAGAATGTGTATTTTGCTTCTTTGGGAGGAGACTTAATGTCAGTTAAGTCTCTTTGATTCAGTGTGTCATTCAGCGCCACAATATGTTTATTAATGTTTTGTTTGGAAGATCTGTCCATTTTTGACAGTGGGGTGTTGAAATCCCCTACAATCAGTGTGTTGCTGTCTATATCTTTTTTGAAGTCATCCAACAATTTCCTTATAAACTTGGGGGCTCCTCTATTGGGAGCATATAAGTTTACAATGTTGATGTCTTCTTGATAGATTCTTCCTTGAAGTATTATCGAGTGCCCCTCTGGGTCTCTTTTTATGGCCTTTGTTTTGAAATCTATTTTGTCTGATACAAGTATGGCAACCCCGGCCTTTTTCTCTTGCCCATTTGCTTGGAATATTTTTTTTCCATCCCTTTACTTTCAATCTGTGTAGGTCTCTTGCTCTGAGGTGCGTCTCTCGTTGGCAGCATATGTGTGGGTCATGTTTTCTTATCCATTCAGCTACCCTGTGTCTTTTGGTTGAGGCATTTACTCCATTCACACTGAGAGATATTACTGATAGAAACTTACTCATCTTTTCTCTTTGTACCTGTGTTCCTCTCTCTCTCATTCTTTTCCTTCATCTGCTTAAACCAGTCCCCTTAGCATATCTTGGAGTGCTGGTTTGGTAGAGATGTATTCATTTAGCCTTCTCTTGTCTGGGAAACTCCATATTTCTCCTTCTATTTTAATGGAGAGCCTAGCTGGGTAGAGCAGCCTTGGCTGTAGGCCCTTGCTTTTCATGGCTTGGAATATTTGTTGCCATTCCCTTCTGGCTTGGAGTGTTTCTGTTGAGAAGTCAGCTCCTAGGCGTATCGGGGCCCCCTTGTATGTTACTTTCTCCTTCTCCCTTGCTGCCTTGAGGATTCTCTCTTTGTCTTTGACATTTGCCATTTTAATGATGATGTGTTTTGGAGTGGACTTCTTTGAGTCCCTCTTGAGTGGGGTCCTCTGTGCCTCCTGGATCCACGAGAGCCTCTCTCTCCTCAAATTAGGGAAATGTTCCATCATTACTTTTTTGAGGAGATTCTCTATCCCTTGCTTCTCTTCTTCTCCTTCTGGTATCCCTATTATATGGATATTATTGCGTTTCAGGTTGTCCTGCACTTCCCTAAAGGCCTCTTCGTTCTTTTTGAGTCTTTTTTCCATTTCTTGTTCTTCATGGGAGCTTTTTTCTACCCTATCCTCCATCTCACTGATTCGATCCTCGGCTTCATCCAGCCTGCTTTGATTCCTTCTACTGTGTTCTTCAATTCAGAAATGGTATTCTTCATATCCTCTTGTGTCTTCTTGATAGTTTCTGTGTCCTTTTCCAGGCTGATATAGTTTGCTGTAAGATCCTGATAGTTTCTCTGCAGTTTCTCATAGTTATCTTTGAGCTGGCTGAGCTCATTGAGCTTCCTTAGAACCATTGTTTTGAATCCAATATATGAGAGTTCCCTTGCCTGTATTTCATTGGGCTCTCTCTGTGGGGAGTCCCCTTTTCCACTCATTTGGGGGGAACTTCTTTTTCTTCCCCTTTTTGTGAGAGACTGTTAAGTAATTTACTTATTTTTTTTATTTATTTTTGCTTCTGCTTCAATTGGGCTGTCTAGATTTCCTGACTTTGTGGATTAAACTCTATGGTTGTAGGTGGGTCTTTTTATTCATTTATTTATTTACTTTTCCCTTTACTTTTCTTTCTGGGCCCGCCTCTGATCATGTCAGTTGTTGACCCTATATGACCTTGGTTTGTTTGAGCCTTCCAGGAGTCTAATGTCTGTGTCTGACTCCTGCTTGGGGCAGCTCTGTGACCCCTTCGGTGGGGACTGGAGTATATTTTGGGATCGCTCTACACTCTCAGGGCAGCTCCTTGATCGCGCTACCCAGCCTGGCAGGATACCCTGCCCGCCTGGGCTCTCGTGTGCTTGCCCCAGCCCAGGGGGCTTATTCACGACCTCGCATACTCATCTGGCCCCCCTGGGCAGCGAGCTTCCCAGCACTGGTCAGTTTAGGGTCTTCTATAGTGTGTTTTCCCCACTTTTGGCTCTTTGGGTGCATTGCTTGCCCTCACCAAATGGGGACTATGGAAATGGGAGGAAGTCAGCTCCAGGACTCTCTGGGTAAGCCTGTCTCCGGTCTCTCCTCCAGGGACTCTGGGCAGCTCTGTGACCCCTTCGGCCTGGGATCCACTAATTCTGTGGACCACTCCGCAATCGTGGGCCGGGCCGGTCAATGTACGCCCGCCCTTGCCGCTCTGTGCACTCCCTCGGAGGCCATATCGGTGCCAATATGTGGGAGGCCTTGCTGGCCGGTGCAAGCATTTGTCAGCCCCTGCGGGTCACACACATGCTCGCCAACCCTCGCCAGTCACTCAGCGCAAGTGTGCGCGCCTGTACTGGGTGGTTTTGGGGTGTCTATGTGTGCTTTTCAGCTTTTGGCTCTTTGGGGGTGTGGCCTCTTCCCACACAGTGGATACTACGGCAAGGAGAGGGAGTCGGGACTCCCCGGTTCCTCCTCCCGTTCTTTTCCCAAAGCCTCCGTTTCCAGTGTCTCCTCAAGGCTCTCCCAGCCAGTCTGCACTTAGTCCCCCAGCTCACATGCGCACAAGGAGTGTGCGGAGCACACAAAAGGCAGGTTAATTGATTCCCTTATGCCTGAGGGAGATGGTAGCTGCAGAGTGGGAAGTGCGTTATCATCCAGGCTCCACCGGCTGCCGTGTCAGTTCTCTTCACAAAGTTTTCCTCACCAGTCTTTTCCTAGACACCAGCCCACCCTGCTGCCACCTCTACCGAGATCAAGGAGGGTGGCTGCCACTGCAATTTTTGCGTTGGCCCTTTTAATGTCTCTTTGCATCCCCAGCCACCTGTCTCTGGCAGAGAGCGCCCCTAAGCTTTTCGGGGTTGCGTTTTGTCTGTATTTTCTTGGTTTTAGCTGCTGTAGTTTAGGGGTCCCTGTTTATGATTCAGACCCTATTCTTCTCGGGGGAAGCTAACTGGCCATTTCAATGTCCCTGTGGTGCTAGTGCCCGTGGGCACCCAGCCCACCCTCTCAAGCCTCCACCGCACTTCTCACCCTTTGGGATGTGTGAAGGTCGAATCCACTGTCCGCAGCTCCAAGGCTCCTCTCCCACTATCATGCCATTGTTTTCCAGGTGATTACTCCACTATTTAGTCACAATTCTAGTTTGGTCTTGGGAGAAGGTCAGCATGACTCCCATTCACTCCTCCGCCATCCTCCCCTCTCCATTTTGTTATTTTTGAAAAAAAATTAAAAGACTAGAATGCAAAATATATAGTGAACTATTTTTAAAAAATGTTTCTTGATTTTAGAGAGCGAGGAATGCAGAGAGAACATTAATGTGAGAGAGAAGCATTGATTGGTTGCCTCCCATATGCACCCTAATCAAGAATCGATCCCCCAACCTTTCAGTGTATGGGACGATGTTCCAATTGCGCCACACCAGCCAGGGCTGGACTGATTTTTTAATGTCAAACACATTTAAACTTTCTTCATTTACAATTTACATTCAGTATCATTTTGTATTAGTTTCAGATATACAGTGTAGTGGTTAGACAATTATATATTTTACAAAATGTTCCCCCTGATATTTCTAGTACACAGCTGGCACCATACAATATTACAATATTATTGACTATATTCCCTATGCCGTGTTTTACATTCCCATGACTATTTTGTAACTACCAAGCAGTATCCGTGATCCCTTCACCTTTTCACCCAGTCCCTCAACATATCTCCCCTCTCAACCATCAATCTCTGTTTTGTACCCGTGAGTCAGTTTCTATTTTGCTTATTCATTTATATTGTTCTTTAGATTGCACATATAATGAACTCTTTAGATTCAATAGTTAGGAAGACACTACACCCATAGAAGATATGTGGATAGCAAATACAGACATAAAAAAATGTTCAATATCAATAGCCTTTAGAGAAGTGAAAATAAAATATAAGGAGAAATATATATATATATATCTCCATACATATATACACACATATATACACACACATAATACACATATGTATAAATATACACACACACATACATATTTATACAATTATTCCAATGGCTAATTTAAAAAAAGACATACGAAGTATTATGACAAATGCGGAGCGACTCTGTATCTCATATATTGTAGGGGATACAAAATGTTACAGTCACGCTGAGAAAGTGTTTGGAAGTTTCATATAAAGTTAAATATATACTTACTGTATGATCCAGCAAACAAATTCCTGGATGTTTATGGTAGAGAAATAATAACTTATACTAAAATCTATACAGGAATGTACATAGCAACTTTATTTGTAATACCTCCAAAGTACAAACAAATTAGATGTCCTTCAACAGCTTAATGATTAAACAAGTTATGGTATATTCATATTGTGACTATGACAGCAATAAAAAGCAGCAAACTATTGGTATATGTAAACATTTAGATAGATCTCAAAGGACCATGTGGAGTAAAAATAATAAAACCAAACTCAAAGGTTTATCTGTTACATGATTCCATTTGTAAAACAAGATTATAGTAATGAGAATAGATAAATTGTTTTGGAGGTAAGGATTGAAAGGAAGGTAAAACAATCAAGGGATAAAAAAATAGAGTGTCTATGTGACAATAAAATATTTCTGTATGCAAAATGTGATGATAATTACTCAAAGCTACACATGCAATATAATTTCATAGACTATGAAATCCCTTTCTACAAAAGACTACATATGCAAACTGGGAAAGTTTGAATACCATCTATTTGATTTACCAGGATTATTCACTGTCAATTCTCTTATTTTGACATTGTACTATAGTTACATAAGATATTACCTGTGTGAATATAGAAATTCTTTTTTTGCAACATTTTGTGAGTCTTAAAACATTTTGAAATAAAGAGCTATATTTAAAAGAGAGATAAATGGATAAATGTTTCTATAGGTGCTTATACTGCAAAGGTTCTTGATGAAAAAAGATCAACACCCAATCCTGATTTTAATAAAATAATAATATAAAAATTTACACACACACAACCCTTAGTCTTCAAATCCACATTTTACTAAATGGAGGAATACTTTATTAAGTAAAAGCCATCCCTCCAGTCAGTACAAGAATGCCTACTAACTCCACTGTAATTTAATATTTTACTGAATACATTATTCAATGCAACCAAAAAAGAGAAAACAATTAGAGGCATAATAACCTGCACTGAAAATTACTTACATTTGCAAGCAATTTGGTAGGTTAACTAGAGAAACTCAGAAAATGAATGACAAAACTAACACAAGGACAAAATAATTCAAGAATTTAAAAGATCTAAAAATTAAAATCAGTCACTTTCATATATACAAATAATGGCCAGTTAAATGATGTAATGGAAGAAAACTCAATTATAGTAGAAGAAAGGATTGAATACTTGTGAATAAACTTAATAAGATACTACAGAAATCTAGAGAATGAAATCTCTGAAGACATTCAAAAAGAAAAAAAATACATTTAAATGTTTTTATATATGATGACAGACCACTATGAAAATTTCAATTATCCCCAAGTTAATAAAAAAATCCAATAAAGAGACTGATATTTGAAGAAAGATAAGTGAAATATATATATAGGTATAGATATAGATATAGCTCTATAGATATATATGTAACAAATATTCAAGAAAAGCTAGGAAAACCTTAAAAAGGATACCAGTGAGAGGAAACTAGGCCTACCCCATAACTAAACACACTTTAAATCCTCAAAAACAAAGTAAGTATGTAATTGACATGAATATTCAGATCAATGGAAAAATACCCACATTTGAAATACCTCAGCCAGAAAGCCCCAAAGGGCTTGGAGAGCTAAATGTAAAATAAACAAATAAATAAATAATACAGAAACCACAAGAAAGCAGAAAAAAAATCTTTCTAATTGTGACTTAAAAATCCAGTTGTACTAAAAGGAAAAAAAACACAATTTATTTTATTATTTAAGAGGTCTGCCCGAAGGTATCCAGCCATCTAACATGAAAAACAGAGACATTTATTGAGGTAGATACAAGATGCAAGAATCATTGTACAGAGGACAATGATGCCTCATCCCCCTTCCAAACAGGCAGTTTGGGACCTCACACAATTTTCCCAGTGTCTCTTCCACTGTTCAAAACACTCTGTAAAATCCTTTGCTGGAATTGCCATCAGCTGCCCCGTTGTATTTTCTTGAATCTCTATGGTCTGAAATCTCTTCCCTTTCAAAGGTGATTTCATTTTGGGAAAATCCAGAGGTCGCAGGGTGCCAAATAAGTGCTGCAGTGGGGCTGAGTCACCAGGATGACTTGATGTTTCACCCAAAACTCTGCAGGAGAATTGATGCATGGGCAGGTGGGTTGTTGTGATGAAGCTGCTAATCACCAGTTGCTTATAGCTGTGGTCTTCTGAATCATTCACATAATGTCCATGTTCAAGGTTAACACAAAATCTGGTACAGATTTGTTGTTCTACTCATTCAATCATTTTGAAAGTAATGGCCTCATAGTACACATGCTCACTCAACATGACTACTGCCCCCACTGACTAGTACAGTGAAATCGTCATTGTTCATGCATGCTCATTTCAATCTACTCTTCTTGGCTGCCAGGTTACATCAATGTTGCACAAACCATTCTTATTATATTAACAACAGCTGGACTTTTTTTGGACTGACCTCATACCAATGACAACAAATGACAACAAATGACAACAATGACCTCATACACAATGACAACAAATGCAAAATCAAAGATAAATGACAAATAAGAAGGGAGTATTCATATTATATATAAAAAATAGCAGACTGATTTTTTTTACAAATAACTCTAAAATTATAGATCAAGCATTTGATAGAAAAAATGGGGGAAAGACATAAACAGATATTTTGACAAAAATATGTGCAAAAGTGAGTCTTAAACACATGAAAAATGCTCAACTTCATGCATAATAGAAATAAAAATCAAAACTCTGCTAAATATTATTTTTGCCTATTAGGTGTGAAAAAAATCAGAACACTCTTGGAAAATCTTGAAGACAATGTTATGTTTTACTATTTCCTGATGCAGTTCAAAATGGAGCACCTTTTAGAGAAGAAACTGGTCTGGCAATGCTAAGCAAAGCTTATTTGTGTATTCATATACAAATGTATATATTTATACAATTTATTTCACACATTAACTATATATTTTTTTACCATACATGTAATATCATGTATCTACACACACACATTACATACTTTCCAAGATGGTTAACTAAAAAGGACTAGACACAAAGTACAACAAAAAGAAGGAAAAAAAACACATTTAGATCTAAACTGAAGAACTTCCCACTAGGTAAATTTATAAAGAAAAATGAAAATCCATGGATACATAATGATATTTCAAAGAAAGTGAGGAGAGAGAGGGGGAGGGAAGGAGGGGAAAAGAACGAGCAAGGAAGGAGGAAAGAGGGAAGGGAGAAAGAAGGAAGGAAGGAAGGAAGGGAGGGAGGGAGGGAGGGAGGGAGGAAAGGTAAGAGGGAGGGACGGAGGGAGAGAGGGAGGAAGGGCAGGAGGGAGGAAAATAGACTGACAGAGCCAGAATATCATGTATCTGAAGATCTTAATATAATAACTGATTCAAGCAAATAACATGAGTGTTAAATTATTCATTAAAGGTAGTTGTGGAACACCTTATCCATATAATTTCAAAGCATTGACTTATATATTATATATCACAAGGGGAAAGCTATTTTTTAAAAGGGAAACAAGTCATATTAACCAAAGAATCATATTTAGCATTACTAATAATAAAACACACTGATAATATCTGCCTCTTCATGTGCTAAAATGGGAAGTACTGTATATATGATCACCTATGTAATACCTTGCCAAAAATGTGTAAACTGGTATTTAATCATTAAAGTATTTTAAAACTCACTCATAGTAAGGGTTTAACAGGTGTATACATTTTCTGAAACTCATTAAACTATAAATTTATAAAATAAATTTTATGATATATAAACAAAAAGATGTAACTCAATAAAAGTGTCATAAATGTGTTCTTTAAACATTCTAAGTTTTATAACTAATAACTTTCCTCACATGATAAAGCAATCAACAAAATTTAATGCATATCATAAATGTATTCATAAATAAGTTTGCTATGTGAACATAAGAAGAAATGTTTTTTTAACCCTTACATTCAAAAACTTAAAATATCATTTTCATTATAGACTTTATTGTTTTAATCAAAGAAGAAGGAATGTGCTTTTTTTAAATTGTATTTTATCAATTATGCTATTACAGTTGTCCCAATTTTTCCCCCTTTGCCCCCTTCCACGCAACACACCCACCCCCTCAGGCAGGTCCCTTGTTCATGTCCATGTGTCATGTCTATAAGTTCTTTGGCTGCTCCATTTCTTATATTGCACTTCACTTCCCCATGGCTTTTCTGTAATTACCTATTTGTACTTTTTAATCCCCTCACCCCTTCACCCCTTCCCCCACAGCCTCCGCTGTTGTGGCAACCATCAAAATTCTCTCCATATCCATGATCCTATTCCTGTTCTTCTTGTTTGCTTAGGTAGTTTTTTAAGAGTCAATTGTTGGTAGATATTTTATTGCCATTTTATTGTTCATAGTTTTGACCATTTTTTTAAATAAGTCCCTTTACTATTTCATATAATACTGGTTTGGTGATGACGAACTCCTTTAGGTTTTTCTTGTCTGAGGACCTCTTTACCTGCCTTTGATTCTAAATGATATCTCTCCTGAGTTGAGCAATCTTGACTGTAGGTCTCTGTTTTTCATGACTTAGACTATTTCTTGCCAATCCTTTCTATTCTGCAAAGTTTCTTTTGAGAAATCAGCTGACAGTAAGTCCTATGAGAACTCCCCGTAGGCAACTAACTGCTTTTCTCTTGCTGCTTTTGAGATTCTCTCTTTATCTTTAACTTCTGGCATTTTAATTATGATGTGTCTTGGAGTGAATCTCCTTGCGTTCATCTTGTTTTTGACTATCTGTGTTGCTTGCACTAGCATGTTTATTTCTTTCACTAATTAGGGAGATTTTCTTTCATTATTTTTTCAAATAGATTTCCAATTTCTAGCTCTTTCTCTTCTCTCTCTGGCACCCCTATGAAATGAATTCTGAAACACTTGAAGTTGTCCCAGAGGCTGCTTACACTATCTTCATTTTCTCAGATTCTTTTTTCTTCTTGGTGTTCTGATTGTTTTTTTGTTTGTTTGTTTGTTTTTTGTTTCTTTCCTTATATTCCAAATCATTGATTTGATTCGAAGTTTCATCCATTCCAGTCTTGTTTCCCTGTAAATTGTTTTTGATTTCAATTAATGTTCCTTCATTTCTGACTGGATCTTTTTTATGCTATGGAAGTCCTCACTAATGTCCTTGAGCATCCTTATAACCGGTGTCTTGAACTCTGCATCTGATAGATTGCTAATATCCATTTTGTTTTGTTCTTTTCCTGGCATTTTTTGATCTATTTTTTTCATTTGGGCCATTTTTTTTTTGTCTCCTCCTTTGCCATCTTCCCCGTGTTTTCTTCCCCGTCTTCCCCCGTCTATGTATTAGGGAGAGCTACTATGACTCCCTGTCTTGGTAACACAGCCTAATAATGTAGTAGGTGTCCTCTAGGGTCTAGTGGCATGACCTCCCCTATCACCCAAGCTGGGTACTTGAGGTGTACCCTCTGTGTGGGCTGAGTAGACCCTTCTCTTGTAGCTGAGCCTTGATTGCTGTTGGCAGGTCACAGGGAGGGATTTACCCAGGCCAGCCATCTGCCAGGACAGGCTGTGACAACTGACCACCAACATCCACCCTCCATACATGGGCAAGGTGGTGGTGTTCCAACATGGTCTGTAGCTGTCCACAGGCCACACAAGTTCTGAGGTTTCCCAGGTGGTACAGGCCAAGCTTGGCCCTGACCTGTGTTCTGTTCTTCCTGGGGCCATTCTGCTGGAGCTATATATAAAGCAGTCTGAGATGGCTGCTACTTGTGCTAGGTTTGGAGATTCCTAGGCAAAGTCAATCTGTGAATCTAGGCTGGCTGGTGCTAGTGCGGGGCGTGGAGCTTTAGCAAGACATGTGGGAGCTGGGGGCTCACTGAGTCTGGCGGTTGCTTGTTTGAGAGGATTTTGGAGGTTGTGAAGCATGAGTTATAATAAGCCATTCATATGAAAAAGTCATGGTTAACAGTTTGGGTGGGCCCATAAGTTGGGTGGCATAGAGTCTCAGGGGTTCTCCAGGGTGGGGCAGAGTGTTAGCCAGGTTGATGGAATCTCAGATATGGCACCAGCCTGCTAGCTCTGTCTCTCTTTTGGAGGAGGTTTCAGAAAAGGAACAATGGCCTCTGCCTGCCTTTTTGCCTGGATGACAGCTGTCCCCCAGCACTCACCTTGATGTCAGGCGCTTTAGTTCCTCCCTGTATGCCATTGCTGTCTTTCGAACTGCTATCCTGTTGCAGGAGTTCAGAGGGAGTGACTCTAAGTCCATGTGTGAGTTCTTTAAGAGGAACTGCTTTGGACACCAGCAGTTTCTTCCACCAATTCAATCCCTGCTGGTTTTTGCAACCAGAAGTTATGGAGACTTATCTCTCTAGCACTGGAGCCCTGGGCTGGGAAGTATGGTGTGGGGCTGGGACCCTTGCTCCCAATATATCCCTCTGGAATTTTTATCCACCACACATAGATGTGAGACCAGTCTGTTCTGTGTCTCTGCCACTCTTACCAGTCTGAACAGATGAGGTTTCTTTAATTCCACAATTGTCAGACTTCCATTCAGCTTGATTTCTGATGATTCTGAGTGATGGTTATTCTATATTTTAGTTGCAATTTTGATGTGATTGTGCCAGGAGGTGAGCCATTGTTTACCTATGTTACCATCTTGACTGGAATTACTGGGAATTTGTTTTAATGTGCAACTTCTATCTTGCAGGTACTGGTTTAGAGTCTTTAAATGCATGATTAAATTAATATTGCTTAAAAATGCAAGTATATATGCATATGTATATGTAGATCACCTCAAAATATTAATGAACCTGTTGAATATTAGATACTCGGAAAGCAGATAACTGGATTGTGAACTGGGGCTTCAAAGTATATGGTTTTCCTTTGTTTTGGGTTTTTTCCCCATAGATATGAGCATTGAGATCTCCTTGTTTAATTAGTTTAATTTTAACTATTAAGGCTGGAAATTCAGACTATCTGTATTGACAAGGCTTACCTGATTACTTTAGGGAATTACTGTAAACCGTTTATCTGGATAAACTATGCTTCTGCACCAGGGCGCCCATGCACACACACACACTCACACACAATTCTTCTATCAGGACAATACATTGCTCACCTGATCAAACAACTTGGTTTCAAACACCAACTTACTTTTCAGACCTCATCTTGGTCCTGTGTAGTATAATACCAAAATGTTATGTCACATATTTTTCCCCTTCTGAGTTAACTCAATGCCTAGAAAGATCCATCCTAAAGCCATTTTAGCCCAGACCTATAACCCTATAAATATTATTCACTCACTGCCCCATCCTGAGACATCACCTGTATGCTTAATATAATGTTCTCCCTTAATGCAGTTGGCAGTCTTTGTAGGACAAACTTTGGCTTTGATCTTCCATTTAAAATATATGAAAAATTTTTTTCCATGCACTGTATTTGTTGAGTCTATAAGTGCAGATAAGACAGCCAACCATGAGAGTGAGCCTGGGCCATGAAATGCACCAGCAACATATCTGATCCACCATTGCCACTTTTCATGATTTTCTTATCATTTTAAATCTGTATCTCCTCCAGATCCAATTCTAGCTTTTTAAAGAATATATTTACATTTCAATTCTAATTTCTATTTTTTCAAAATCTATCTAAGTTTACCAAAGACAATTTAAAAGTAGAGTAGCCATTTTGAGAACTTCCAACATAGACAGAATTGTTCATTTAAAGCATGTTAAGATAAAACAGGAACAAAATTCCAAACATTTAGTGATCTCCACGTTTTAAAAAAATTTGGTTTGACGAAGCTTTAAAAATAATTTTGGATAACAACCAATAATTGAAAAAAATGGAATAAGCATCGCTAAGGGAGTCACTTAAAATAGAGTAAAGAGACTATTAGGAAAGCGCAGCCTGTGCACATCTTATGCCTCTGTTCTCTGAGCTGCTGTTAAGTTGCTGACCTGCTGCTAAACTCGGCTCAAGGCTGAATCATAAATGCCTTGGAACAACAACTACTGTATGGACAAATATGGACTTCACTTCCTCAATTATAGTTTTTGCCTTCCTCGTTAGCATATTAGAACTAACCAATCTTCATTAACAGAGCCAGCAATCTTTCATTTGCATGAAATAATTAAGTTTTGTGTTTTGTGGTCATTGCCTTCCTAAACCCTGCCTTTTTTTCCCTTCTTTTTTGTTCTCCCCAGAGCATAGTTTGGTTGCTGCTTCAATCTACACCCCTCAGATTCAAATCACTTAATATCTCAAATAAACTTTTAATTTGTTTTACAGCCTCAAATCTTTATTGGGTAACACAACATGATATCTTTACAATTCCCCTTGAACAAAACAAGTTAAATCAGTAAAAATTTAAAACTTTCTTTTATTAGATTCTTCCACATTGTTCCTTGAAACTAACAATATTTACTCAACTATTGTTTTTCTCCCATTATATGGCCCTTCATGCACTCTGCCCACAGGCCCCTTTCTGACCCACTTCCCTTTAGGCTGGTTGGCTAGAAACTCATAAGAAAGATTGTTTCTTAAAGTTAATGTCTATTCAGAACAGAGTAAGCATATTAAGTTTGACTTTAAGCCCTGGTCTCTCGATCTCTAAGATGAGACTCATTGTTAAACATATCTAAAGCAGATAACATAGAAATGAACTTACAAATCAATGTAGACTAAATCTAGATAATATAATCAAGGATTCTATGATCTGTATCTATTGGTTTATGTATTATTCCCTTATATGGGAAGGGAATAATGAAGGTGACTTAAGAGACCCAGCTTTGTTTCATTGTTCTGCACATGAACATCCCATTGTCCCAGCACCATTTGTTTAAAAAGTCTATTTCTTATTTATTGAATTGCCTTTAACCTTTGCAAAAAAAAAAATCGGCTGACAACATTTATGTGGCTCGGGTTCTGCTCTCTGATCCATTGATCTATACTTACACCATTACAATACTGCTTTGATGACTATACATTTATTGTACAAAATACATTTTAAGCCTAACTTTTCCTTAGACTAAAACCCTAAAAGTTTAACTTATTGAATGTTTCTCACACAATGTTTGCTTATTTAACTTTCCGTGCCTGATATCCTCATGGAAAATTCATTGTTAAGTTTAACTTGCTTCCCAGGTGTATTGAATAAGGTGCAATGAAGACAAACCATCCTTCACTTCAGAAGATGGGCAGGAACATACTGAAAGCATTTGCAAGCAATAGTGGGACCATATGGTTGGGGAAAGAGTAAAGAAGGAAACTAACTATGATGGGATTTTGTAAGAAAAGGAGGTAAGTTTAGTTTAGTGTATGCAGCATGAACAAGAAGAGGAATAATATTGTGGTAATATATTTTACCCCCTCACATCTTCTCTCTTCCAAGATTAATCTATTGACATCTCAACAAGCCAATTCATAGTGTAGGTGAACATAAGTCACATAGGATGCAGCAAAGTTTTAGAGTAACATATTGACCAGAGTTATTTTTCTTAAGTAAAAAACAGACCCATGAAATAGAAAAGCTGTTTAATTTTTTAAATTGTGCTCTTTCTACAAATACAGAAACCAGATTGCAGAGTTGAAGTCCTTATGTTCCACTGATAAATGTCTCTTTAAAGAGATTTGGCTCCCAGATGGTCATTCTATCGGTATCCCCATAAAGAAATAATACTAGCTACTGATTTTTTCCTCTACATGAATATGTTTAGCTATCTTTTGCTGTACTTCACACTGAGAGTATAACTCCGAGTCAAGCAAGAACAGTCTCATCTTATTTATCTTGTGTGAGTCATTCCTATTTTTATTACTCTTTTTTAAAAAAAAAGATTTCATAATTTATTTTAGAGAGAGGGGAAGGTAGGGAAAAAGAGAGCGAGAGAAGCACTGATTGGTTGCCTCTTGAACTGCCCCAACCAGGAACCAGGACCACAACCCAGACATATGCCCTGATGGGATATTGAACCTGCAACCTTTTGCTTTGCAGGAAGAAGAACAGCCAACTGAGCCACTCTGGTCAGGGTGTTTAATTATTCTTAAATCAATTTGGAAATACTTTTGCAATTATTTCACTCTTATGATAAAAAAAAAATCGTGAATAGTTTTCATGGAGATATATACAAATGCCCTGTCCATTTTTATTTTCTTTCAATACTATTTTTCTTAATTAGCAGAACTTGAGCTTACGCACAAACTCCATTTCTGCTGAGTTAATATCTTCAATTTAGACCACTTTAGTCCTGGAACAGTTTTTTCTTAATTGTGTTCTATTTTTAAACATTGTATTTTAAGAGTCTTAAAATTTTAAATCAACTTTAAATCAATGTATGCCTGATAGACACTGGTTATAGACCCTTCTTTTAAAAAAGATATTGAATTTATTGGTGTGGCATTGTTAACATTATATAGGTTTCAAGTGTACAATTCTATCATACATCCTCTACATATAGTATGTGTTCACCACTCAAAGTCATCTCCTTCCGTTATCTTTATCATCCCTTATCTTCTCCAACCTCCGCCCCACAGTCCTTTCCTTCTGCTGATCACTATATTGTTGTTTGTTGCTGGTGTTTGTGAGTTGTGGGTTTTTTCTTAATCCCTTCACTTTATAGACCTTTCTTCAGTGTTGAATCTTAAGTGTGCTATGTGTGTATGCATTTGCTAAGTTGCTTGTGTTGTGGGAAGCAGAGTACATATCTAATCTCACTGATTTGGGAACTCTGTCTAGACATCACATAGTGGCCAAACGAAATATATCACAGGGCTATAAAAGTCTAGTAGTACACAGTTTGTATCCCTTACGGAGTGTCCTCTTTGTCCTTCTTTCATTCCTTTCCACATGCCTTTCTCTACAAAAGCGAAACTACACAAAGCATATTTGCGGTTCTAAATGGCATGTTACTTGTGCCTCCTTTAGAATTCTATTGGAATGTCACTACTTGTTCTGTTATAATGGTCTGTTCACAGATTCTATAAATTAAGCCAGAGATAAATTTAAAGAGTAAATTAAATACATAAAACAAATGTATGAATACACATACACTCACAGAAATATTAAATTGGACATTCCAACATTGCTTCTAAGATAATCATTCCCAAAATGAAGATATTTACCAATCGCTATCTAATATACATACTTTAATGCTAGAGTTAACTTTCTAAATATTTCTGAAATACCCATTCTCTGTCACTTTTTGGTTCCACAAATGGAAACAACAGTTGGTTATTACACTGCCTACTGGAAGAAGATGCTCCATAGTTGGAATTAAAAGCACTAAAAAATCTCTTCCTCAATTATCACCTCAATAGCTATATCATGTTCCCATAATAAAAATATACCTTTATTTCATAACATTGATATATTTTCCTGGAACATTGGACCTGTGTTTATTAACAGGGCATACTATTTCTTTGAGGAATAAATTGCCATAATACTTATAAAGCAATGTATAAAACAATAGAGAATACCTGCTCTAGCCAAGAATCAGAATTCAACAAATACTCCTATAGGTATCTTAGAGCCATGCTTTTATAATTTGTTTTGATCCTAAGCCGATTTAGAACATTTTCTAAAAATAATGCATATTAAATGATATCATTGCATAACATATGTGTATCATTTTCCCTCAAGCCCCAGTGAAAATTTTAGTGTCTATGTCCTGAACATTATGGTCTTGAAGGTTCAAAAGAAATTCAAGTAGCTTAAATGAAGGTTAAAGGATTTCTTCAGCTGATGTAAAGTAGAGCATGTGAAGATAAAATAGCTTCCTAATTGAAGCAGAGTCAGTTTTGACAGGATAAGGAACAGCTGAATAGTTGCTCTTGCATTTGATTTAGGCAGCAAGTTTTGGCTTTAAATGAAACTCATAGTTGGGGGTCATACCTTTTGCTTGTGGTTACAATAACCACCAGGGCAACATTTTCCCAGGATTATTTTTGTAAGCCTGTGGTTTTACAAGCAAGTCAAGGTTTCTGGGGCAAGGAAGAGAGATAGCAGAAAAGGAAAAGAAAAGTGCATGTGTAGGGGGAAGGGAGGGAGGTTGTCAAAAGCTCGATGGTAAGAGGGATAATGTGGCACTCTATCATAGTGTTTAGTCTTTTTATACCTTGTATTTTGGCCCTAAGCTGCAAATATTGATGGTCAAAGAACTCCCAGGCATTAAGCCATACTTTCTAACACTGAAAAAATCATGTTTTAAGTACATGGGATAGTTTATTGATGTGCCCCTTTAAACTGATAAAGTGGAAGTGTCCAATGAAAATACCTCTTGAGAATTTCAGATTATTCCCATAAATTGTAAATAATTTATCTGGCCAAAAAGAATCATTATATGGGATAATAATTTTGCTATGTCAATCTCACATACATTAGGAACAAACAAACAGATTTCAAATTTACAAACAACACTTTACTCTTTATAAAAACTACATTAAAAAAAGGAAAGGGAGAATCACTCAGATGGACAGGGAGAACTTTATTTCCTTCTAATAAGCAGGAAAATAAAGCAAGCTTCCAAGAATTGATGGGAGTTAGCCAGAATGGCAGGTCCTCATGATCTTTAGCTAAGAAAGGGGAGGCTTTGCCTTGTCCAAGTGGCTCAGTTGGTTGGAGTATCATCCCATACACAAAAATGTTGTGTGTTTGTTGCCCCTTCAAGTCACACACCTAGGTTGTGGGTTTAATCCCCAGTCATGGTATGTGTAGTAAGCAACTGATCGATGTTTCTCTCTCACATCCATGTTTTCTCTTTCTCTCTTCCTTCCTCTCTCTCTCAAATCAATAAAATATATTCTCTGGTGAGGATTAAAAAAAAAAAGGAGCCTTCTTCATGAGACTTGGTTAGAGAAGAAATTTCATGATCACAAGAGGGAAGGGTATACTGAGTAACATACAAGTTAACATACCTCAAAAGTCTCTTTTAAAAGGGGTATTGATATATAATTAAAATTGGTCATTGTATTGATCCTGATAAATATTAACAATTTATCATGTTTTGATATTTTGTCTTTCTCAAATAATGGCAGGTAGTGCTATGTTTTTATAGAAAGAAAGATATATCATTTATTTGTAGATTTATAGATTGTACCACTTTATATATACACACCCATACAGGGTCTGGCACAAATGATGCCCCTTTTTAATTAAAAAATCTTTTATTAAAAAATCATAAGCATGTAATCCTGTAACATTACACTCAAATGCACCACATGACATTTTAGGTGAAATGTTCAAGTTAAAACTATAAATTATTACACCCATATTATTACCCTACCAACCACACTCAAGCAGGCATTATTTCTGCCAGACTCTATATATTTTTTGCTGTTGATCGCTAGCAACTAAAATGTGAGGTCTGGAAAATGTGAGTTTTTGTTTTTGCCTATTTCTTTTACTGTCATTTTCCTAAAACACTTTAGCAATTCAAAAATATCTTATTTGAATTAAAATAATAATAATAATATCTTGATTATGCTGCCTGTATCACATTCAACCGTTATTTTAATGAAAACAAAACCATACACAGGCACTTTCTTGTCCATGAAAATTTGTAGGTGCCTCAGATAAGATTCCAAATTGCATTTTCAGGATGGATCATTTCAGGATAAAAGTATGCTGATTGTGTTGGGAATTCAGAATGCCTCATAGTGTTCCATGTATTCACAGAGTATATCAGAAATCTGCTAAACAGCCAGAACCCTGTACCAAGTACCAGGAATATAAAGATTCTAAATTAGTATTTATTTCAAACAATGGTCCTAAAATTGCCTCAAAGGGATTAAACAAATCAGTAAAAAAAAAAGAAGGCTATAGGTGAGCTGTTATCATATTTCATCATACGCAAGCCAACACTGAAAAAAAAGGTAGACACAGATATTACAAATGACCTAAAATAGATCTTGATAAGAAAATGGCTATCAAAATTCTTCTTGTGCACCCTCAGACAGAAAGAGATCTCTCCTGTTTCTTTCTCCTCTTTGGAGAGAGAAGATCGCGACCTTGGCAGCAAACGCCATTTTGTCCCTGGCTGAGACAATAGTGGCTCCCCTGCTTCGCGCCAAAAGCAATGCCCTGCCCAATAGAATCTCTCCCCCTTAGGGCAAGCATCAAAGGACCTCAGGGTCATGATTCGGGGCCCAGACTTTGTGAGGATACTTCAGTGGGCCCGCATGCGTTAATAAAGTTTACCTTCCCTTCGCTACTCCTCTGTCGACCGAGACCTTTCCCAATCTGCCACAACACTTTGAAGGGCACCAGTCCTGTTAGATTAATGTCTCACCCTTACGATTTAGCATTTATTACCCCTTTATAAGTCTTCACTCCAAATTCAGTCATATTGAGAGGTAGGGTTTAAACATATGAATTTTGAGGAGACAATCAGTTAATAACATTTCTCATGCTGAAAACAAAAGAGTTACACAAATGTTTATCTACTTCTGTGTGACTTAGCTCCTAGTATCCATGCAGGAGACTGAAAAAGTCATCTCTGCAGTATTTGAGCACTCTCAAGAGTCTGACATGAGGTGTTGCTACAATTTAAGACTGAACAGAGTCACTTTACAACAAACCTTGCACATTCATGAAGAGAACACATCTATGTTTAACACAGCTCAAATAAACAGAGTTTTAAGGAAAATGTGGATTTAGTTTATGAGACATATTAATGTTGCCTATTTTCAAAAAAATAAAAAAGCAAGCTCTATTTCCTACTAGTTATTATTGATAAATTGGCTACCAAAGGATACTCAGAATGATTAGAGAAGATACTAGGTTATGCTGCAGAAAAAAAGAGATCCTAAATCTCAATGGCTAAAAAAACAAAGATGTATTTTTCTCCCAAAATCTTATATGAACTAGGTAACAATCTAGATTAAACATCCATCTCATAACTCAAGAATTTCAATTCCTTCTATTTTTTCGATGCCTCCATTATAGGGCATTAAAAAGTTGCTGGGGCAAGGGAACAGAGAATGCGTAAGACTCATTATTCTCAAGTATATTCTATAATCTGTGCCATACTGGTTTCCTTATAACTGCAAATACCACACTATATCTAATTTAAAAAATCCAATAAAGTATTAATGTAGTAGGATTTGTAGGGTTTCCTCAGTCATTTGAATCAAGACTTGGCAAAGAAATAAAAGGCACAAAATATACCAGGAAAGCTATTGTTTCCACTTAATATTTGGTCATCCATACAACAAAAATTATTAATTCCTTATCTCAATAGAGTTGGACTAAAGTGAATTCTAGGAGTTATTATTGAAGTCAAGAAGCCCATGTCTTGAGAAGTCAGTCTAAATATACTGGTTAGCTCAACAGTGAAAAGATTTAGAAGTTTGGCTAAGAGGCTAGGGTAACAGGTATAGAGTATCATGTGGGGCATCTCTATCCTTATTGTATTACAAAAGTGGAGAGAACCTTATGGTAGACAACTGGGCTAGGAGGATATTGTTACCAAATATGGACCCATTGTGGGGGGCCCAGATACTGTTACTAAAACAAACCCCCTCCCCCAGGGTCCCTCTGTTGTAGGTTCTTTGCCCACTGCCCTTGGAAATATAGTTCTCAGTGGCACAGTTTGGTGAAAAGGAAAGGGACAATTTATTTAAACGTTACACAGGTTTTGAATAATGGCTGTATGTCACTGTTAAATCTCAAAATCCCTTTAAAATACCCACCAACACACACAGTCCTGTCTTTCCCCCCTTCACCCAGTCAGGCCAGTCAGGCCAATCAGGGTACCATCCTTCAGAAGAAAAAGAACAAAAGTCTGGTGCTCAGCTAGGCAGGCTTCTTGTGGTTCCCAGCACCATCAGCTGTGTTGCTGCGATCTCCAGTTCTTAATCCATAACCAAGTGGCACCTTCTCATGGCCCACTAACAAGAGTCCTTTCTCCCCTTTTCTTCCCACCGTGGTCTTCTCATTGTTTCCCAGAGTCTGTGTTCCTTTATCTCTCCCGCAGGCCCTGTATCTCCTTCCCAGTTATATCCTGTGTTTAAGTTATGCAAATCTTCCTGGTTAGCCTTGTTGAGATGCAAAAAGAAAAAAGAAAAAAGAAAAAAAAGAAACACCTTTGCATATGATGTATGAAGCTATCCTGCTCTTGACATGCAAATGACTCTTAATGACCCTGCTCCACCTCAGGTATGTAGCTGGCCTGTTATTGATGTGCAAAATAATGTTCTGAGTCTCCCATCCCTCAGGACTGCTAGCCTTTAGGAGGCGAAGGGCTGGGGGCAGCGGTGGGAGGGAGGTGGGAGAGTATCTTATATTTTTCTTGGACACTCCAAGTTCTGGACCCCGTTACAAATCCCCCCTTGAGGAGGGTCCTAATTGTTCCCTGTTACAATATCAGTGAATGAAGGAAGGGTTTTTTGTTTTTATTGATTTGGTTTAATTTGTTTTTTGTTTGCTCTTTGTGTTTATATTTTATCAGAGATTTTGTAAAATCTTTTTAAAGGATGGGAAGTTTTTATTGAGTGATTAAATTATATTATTTGTCCAATTTCCTTTAAGAACCTAGTTGTATATTATGATATACGATGGATTTAGTCAAAATTTGTTTTTACCTTCATAAAGAAAAATTACTAAATTGCAACTAAATTACTTTCAAAATTTCTTGTTATTACTTTTTAAAAGATTGGTTAACAAACATTAGTGAGCTTTAGAATCACTTGAAATCTTGGTCAAGTACAGACTGCTGAGCTGCACCTAGAGATTCTGATTCAATTGATTTGAGGTAGGTCTGAGAATTTGCCTTGGCAATATGTTAATAGGTGATGCTGGTACTGATGATCTGAGTATGACATTGCTCTAAAGTATATGACATTCAGCTCATTACAGTTTCCTCTATATCTACTGGCTCTTGGAGATGGCACATTCTTTCAAGAAAGAGGCCATTTATTATTTATTCTGTTAAGCTCAGCACTAAGCAGACATGCTGAAACATAATAGATATTGAATAAGTTTTTAATGAGTGAATAAAATATCTACTCTACATCTTCGTATCATCAAATTTAAAATATATATGGTTAACCCTAAAATTAATTTCAGTTCTTTAAAATAATAGATGAGAAAATGAGGCTCTCACTGTACTGTGGTTTATTCAACAGGCTAGACTCAGTTCTACCCAAACTTTATGATTCTCATAAATTGAAAGTGAATCATATGCATCAAGATAATCTATCAACTATAAGCTATTAAAATCAACACTTGTATGCATAAATGAAGGAAGCAGTAGTGAATAGAGGAAGGAGTTGGTGGCAATGCAATGGTCTTCGCCAGACTCATAAGGGCCTTGAAGCCTGGATGGTCTTTTAGAGTTTTACCAAGCTGCACAGAGGAGCTTAAGTCTCATATCAAGCAGTCATTAGATTTAGGCCACCTCTGAGAAGGGAGAGTGCCTTGGGGAAGGCAGCTCTCCTTAGCCAAGGGCAATTTCCAGAGTGCTGGGAATATATATACTTTTCTATCAGAAATATATTATTGTTAATATCAAATTAGTTATTAATAATATTTTAAAATGTAAAATTAGAAATAAAAGTTTTGATATATATCCTTAACTCTTTCTTGATTACATTTTAAGCAACCCCAAAGAAAAAAACACATTTTATATCTATTACCACTGTCTTTGCAAGAAATATTATTACTGATAGGCTACCTAATTATTAAAAATCTATAACTTAATATATTCTTTTTCAATGACACAATGAATTAAGGATCTAATTGATTTGTAAGGCTATTAAAGCCTACATGCACATCCACATAGTTAAAATGTGTAACATTCGTACACTTATTATGTGATGGCATATTATCTTCCAAATCAGTAACTGTTTTATTTGCTCTCTGGAGTTATTATTAGCCAGGAGTGGATACTGGTGTTAAACAGAAAGTGCCATGTAGACACTGAGAAAATAAGATATTTTTGATGCTTACATTAAATGAACAATATGATGGATCATACCAAAAGTGGACTCAATCTTCTCTAGCTTACTCACTCAAATCTTCTCTAGCTTATACAGAAGCACATGAAGAGTGGATCATTTTAAGAAATTAGAGCTATAGAATTTTTAAAAAACACACACTATTAATATCACAATGAGAAGGGGGGTGTTGGACATTATGTCCTTACAATTGGGCAGACAGCAAGATTACATGGGCTGTTCCTCAGTATGCCTGTTAGTATAACTGGGAAGTATCAAAACAAATATTTCCATATGGAGGCAGGTATAAATATATTCTATATAGTAACACTTGACTCATTTACTTGTCAGACGATCCACTTACTGGCATATGGTTATTGGATGTGTAGTACCTATTGAAAATATTAATGATTATGTGAAAAAAGTTCTTATACATAGGTAAACAGAGAAATCTCTGTGATATAAAAAAATAACTTGAGTGGTGTTTGAGTATTTTTATATATGTCTCTTTCTGTTGTTGTTATTCCTCATCTAAAACAAATCAAATATTATAAATACTCACTGGTTCAAGTTCTAATAACCTATACGGACTAGTGCAGCATTCTTTTAACCATCGTCTGTCTTCCTCTCCAATGTAACTACTATGTTGACTCTGGAGCACACAGAATCATGATTACCCATGTTAAAAATGTTTAATAGATCTTTAATACCTATCTGATATTAAAACCTTTGTTTCAAAGGACTTCATGGTTTCATGACTTGTCATTCTGCCAACTCTTAATTCCACTCAATCTTCTACTGTGGTCATGCCAAACTTTTCATTATTTTGCTCTTTTACAGATCTCCCCGCCTCCAATATCCCCTCTGTCAAACATGTTTCCTTTATTTTTTCTTCTCCAAGTGAATGGTTACTCATGCTTTCTGAACCTATCTCAAAATGGCATCTTCTCTGTGTGATTGTCCCTAACCCCCTTAAGGCTATGTAGTCTAGCCCCACACTGTGTTATCAGCATGCTATGCAAATAACTCATAACGCATATCTGTTTGTTTGCCTAGTATATTGTGAGCTCCTCAAGACAAAGACTATGTTTTACTCATCTTTGGATCCCTTAAGCCCATAGTTACTGCTACCATATAAGCACATAAAAGATGTCTGTTGAATTAAGGTCCTGTAGAACACTGAATGTTTGCATTATAATACATTTGATTAATTTAGTCTATACATAGCAATTATGATATTCCTAAGAACTAAAATTGTACATTTATTCTTTTTATTCTAAGTAAAAATTACTTATTCATAATGGAAAACTGCAGAAGATACAAGTGAAATAAAGGAAATGTACGGTTTGTGATTCAATAAGAAATCAACAAATATTCCTTGAGCATTAGTTAGGTCCAAGGCATTGCATATATTGCTAGCAGATCTTAGTCCTTGCCTTCGAAGTGTTTGTATGAGAGCTGATAGAGAGTAAAGTCAGGCTCCTCAAATATAAAAAAGAATACTTTAAAAGGTCTCATGTTTGTAGATGATGCAAATATGATACAGAAACCATGGAAAAAACAAGCAACCATTTAAATATTTTATGATGTTGACTTGGATTTATAAAACATGTTCACAGTTAAGTATTTTAAATATTAAATGCATGAGTAGTTGTGACAATTTTAATTTTAAATAAAACCATCTAATTAGATATGTATATACATATATCCAAAAGACAGTATAAGTTAAAATATAAAAGAGATTAATTTGTATGAATCTCAGTCATTACAGATAAAAATACAAAATACCTTCAACTGTTTAAAAATACAACAGGTAATTATTATATTTAGTATTAATCTTTTTTATTTTTCAGCAAAACAAAGAATTAGCAGACAGGTAATTCTAGAAATAAGTACATTCACTTTTATTCAATTCTTTTTGAAGTGAGAGTTTAATTATGAGGAGATAACTAGAGGTGTTATGACCTGAATTCAATTAATATCTGATTAAAATTTCACAACACAGCATGGAACTATAACTGTAATGAACAGTTTGATAGAATTAAAATTACTAAGTAATAGATTTTAAGCTAAGTGACTACTAAATTGGTAAATTCTTAGGGTGTAATAGCAGGTGTCAGAGGAATAGTAAAGATATTCCACAGGCACAACCTTGGTAGTCTTTCAGAAATTAGAGGCTGTGTGGCTAAATTTCAATTTATGTCAGCTATAACCTTTCAAACATGTGATGATGTTTTATAAATCTCTGCAAGTCACTAATGGGTACTGACAACACAAGCACTTAACGTCCATCATGTACAATTTATTTATTTATTTATTTTATCCTCACCCAAGGACATTTTTCCATTGCTTTTAGAGACAGAGGTGGGGGGCAGGGCAGAGGGGGAGAGAAACATCAATGTGAGAGAGAAGCATTGATCAACCACCTCTCCTATGGGCCCTGACCAGGGATCAAAGCCACAACCTGGGTATGTGCCCTGATTGAGACTCAAACTTTCAGCCCTTCAGTCCATGGTTATGGTCCAACCAACTGAGCCATACCAGCCAGAACTCTACAATTTTAAAGGCAAAAAGAGAACCTTTGTAATGACATCAGTTATGTGCTAAAAAATAAAAAAGTATAATCTCTGGCATTGGTAAATATGAAAGAAACAAATATATGGGAACCATTTGGAAGAGAAGCATCTGGTCCCGGGGAAAAATTCCTAAGTACTAGGTCATAACACACATCCTTAGAGGTAGGTAAAGTTGAGAGGGAGAAAAGAGGCTGGACTGGGGATCAATGCAATTCAAACTGTTAGGTTTAAGACACTGTGCCAGTTGTTACAAGAATACAATCTCTTCCTTCAATGTGCTTGAAAGAGATCAGGTATAAGTAGCCTGCTTAAATGTAACAGAGAATATGGTGAATGTCTTAACAATATTATGGCATATGATGTAGTTTAAAAATATGAATATATTTTACTTTATGAGTATGTGTAAAAGATGGGCAAGGCCTTTAAGGAGGAAGTTACTTTTGAGAAAATCTCAACAGTGTTGGTCCAGACATTGGCAGTAAGTAATGAATGTAATAGAGGCCAGGAACCATTCTTTTGGCTAGAACAAGCACTTTGGTTGATGAGCGTGGAAGTAGACCTGGAAATTTATTCTGGAGAGCTAAGTTTTGATCTTCGCTCACACAACTATCTATTGAATTATGGATGAGATCTAGTTTTCTCAGTTACATGTGAAGGGCATGAACTAGGTAATCATTAAATTCATGTCTGTTCTAAAATGCTATTATTGAAAAAGAATCCATTGGTCCCTGTTTTGAATGATCTATAATGTTAAGTTGAGGAATTTCTTTTTAATTTATAGGCAACTGAAAATTCCTGCAAGTTTTCGGAGCAAAGTATGATTAAAGTTATACAATTAGAAGATTAATGGGTTTGCACAGGATTAATTCTTATGGGAAGATCACTTAGGATCTCTAATATTCCTAGGTAAGAGGTAATGAGGGGCTGGTAAAAGGAATATATTATAGAAACTGAATCTATAAGACCAGTTCTCACTATTAATCAGTGCCAATGATACAGGGAAAAGAAATGAAAAAAAAAAAAAGTACATAGCTTCCAGCCTTGTTATCTGAGAAGACAGGTTCTTACTATTAATCAGTGCCAACGAGACAGAAAAAAGAAATGATTTTTTAAAAATAAATTACATAGCTTCCAGCCTTGTTTTCACTAGCCTAACCTAGGAAAGTTTTATGTATAAGGATCAATGCAAGACATTTAGGATGAAGCTGTTCTGCTGAGGGCTGGAAATGCAGGTTTATATCTTCCTTTCCCAAAATACCAATTAGAAGAGGGCTCGCAAATTCAAACGGTCCCTGGGACTACTAAAGTAACAGGCTGTGGTCAAAACAATAAAGTCACGAATGTAGCACGTCCTTTCCAAAGGAGGTAGCTATGGACTTCAACAGATTGGGTGTCCTTCGCATTGCAGACCCTGCTTTTCTAACACAAGCTAGAAATTTAGATTGTTTCCATTTTTAAATTATTGATAAGGAAACTAACTTAATAAAATTAAGTTACTGTGAGGAATAAACAAAACATGACTCTAAGCCACATTGGTATACAGACTGCTAGACATAAGTTTAGGAATACTATATTAAACTTTTCAGCATTAGTAGAAAGAGGACATGTCGAAATTGTGGGAAAGAATGGAAATTTTCAACATAACAATTTTAAAGAAAGTAGTCTAAGAAAAGACCCTCAAATAAGTTTTTATACTTACCAAGTCAAGAAAACAGTGGACTCTTTATGTAGTTTGGATATCAGAAACAAGAAAAATATGATGATATATTTGACATATGTACCTAATAGATCGAAGATTATGCTTGTCCTAATACCTTGAGATATTTATTGCATTGTGAAGTTATCATCCATTACAAAAGAACAACATGGAAACAAATATTTAGTGGTTTTAATTATTAATTTATATTATTAAGCAGACAAGTCCTCAGTCATATCTTTATTGAAACACATATTTAAAAAGGGGAAAATGAGTTTGATTTAATGTTTAGAGAATACTTTAAAATGATACATTACCCATGCTTTATTTATTGACTTAGAAAATGTATTAGAAGAGCAAGTGGTAGCAGCATCTTGCTGGACACATCTTAATTTCCTATGGTAAGAAATCAAGAATCTCAATTGTTGATATGCTTTATATTTTCTATGAAAAGAAACAGCTCTTTGAACAGATGGTTGACTGCAAGATTTTGCTACATTTCTCAAATATTCTTTGTAAATCACCAGTCGTCCAATTTAATTCTGTCTATAAGGAAGGAGCAATGAGTGGATGATGAGCCAGGCATCATTAACTGTAATTTTAAAGAAATCAAATGCAACAATGTCTTGAATAGCAATTCTAAGATAGTAGAAAAGCTTTCTTTTTAAAAGATTTTTCAAATGTGCAAAGGCTTGTCAAGGAAGTGTTAGAATATGACAATAAAGAATATTAAAGTGAGTGACAGAATTTGAAAAACAAGCACGTGTGTGTGCAATTTGTTCATGGAACACTAAGCGAGCGCTCAATAAGTACTTGCCATTGCATAACATTTTCCTACTGTTACTGGTCACAGATCTGTCCTAAATTTTTTCTGATAGTCATCTATAGAGGTCAAGAGACCTGACTGACAACTTTTGTTTTTCTTTTCAGCTTTTCCCACTATTTTGGTAGACTCTAGAAGCTTGCTGTTTTTCTGTCCTGATCTATTAAAATTTTTTCTTTACAACTTTTCTCTTCTTGGTTTACAAACAAGCTCACATTTTCTTCATGATTTAATAAGCTTTTTCTTCTAGTTATCTATTGTTTTTTACTAAATAGTACCACTCTAAACTAGTGGCCAAAACAACTGGTATTTTGCTCTTGGACTTCATGAGTCAGGAATTCAGACAAGGCACAGCCATGACTTATTTCTTTTCAAGGATGTCTTGGACCTCGGCAAAGAATTCCTGATATCTGAAAGTAACTCAGAACTCTAAAGGCTAAAATCATTTTGGAAGCTTTTGTCCTGCCATGACTGGTCCCTGGCATGACTCAAAGTCTGGGCTAAGCTAAAACTTTTGACTGCGACATCTACACTTCTCATCACCACATAGCTTTGGACTTCTTATTCCATAGTGGCGGGGATCTGAGAATGGGCATCTAGAGGATGAGATAATAAAATAAGAGAATGAGATGAATGACAGATGAGTACATAAAAAAGAAGTGGTACATTTACACAATGGAATACTACTCAGGAATAAAAAGGAAGGAAATCTTATCTTTTGTGACAGCATGGATGGGCAACATTATGCTAAGGGAAATAAGTCAGTCAGAGAAAGTACCATATAATTTCACCCATATGTGGGATATAATGAACAAAATACATTAACAAACAGAATAAAAACAGACTCATAGAGAACACACTGACAGCTGTCAGAGAGGAAGGGGGTTGTGGGGCTGGGTTAAAGAGGTTAAGGGACTAAATAAAAACAAACAAAATACTCATAGACACAGACAACAGTATGGTGACTACCAGATGGGAAGGTGATGGAGAGAGGTAGAAGAAGGTAAAGGGAGAATAAATAGTGATGGAAGGAGACTTGACTTGAGGTAGTGAACACACAGTACACTATACAGATAATGTGCAGATATTAAAGAATTGTGCACCTGAAGCCTACATAATTTTATTAGCTGATGTCACCCCAGTAAATTCAATAGAAAGAAAAAGAGAGAGACCCTGGCAGAGGCTGCATCACTTTTGATGACTAGCCTCAAAAGTCACAGGCTTTCACTTCCACCACCTTCTGTTGGTTGTAGCAGGCAAAACCCAGATTCAGGGTAGGGACAGAGATTGAATCTCCTAATGCAAAAACATGTCAAAAACTTTGTAATCATTTTTAATTGACTATATATAATAATTTTTTCACTAATTTTTCTCTATCTGACTTTCTACTTATTCAATCTTACATATTTCTTTTAAATACCAAATTTCCTGAATATTGGTTTGCACTTGCTCTCCCGATATTCTCACTATAGACTTCCATAACCGCTAGCAACCCGTTTCTTGTCAATTTTATCCTTCTTTCAATATTATTCTTTCTAAAAATAACCAATGGTATTCTGATTACCAAATCACGACCTTCAGTTATCACTATAATATTGATTGCACTCATTAAGCATTTACTACATGCAGTATATCATTTCTTTAATCCCTATTATAACACCATGAAGAAGGTAATACCCTCCTGTCATAGACCATAAAAATAACACATGAAAAAATTAAATAATTTTTATAAGGTATTCAAATGCTAAGTATTAAGGCAGAAATTAAACCCTCATTGTTATTTAAAAATTGGCCATCTTTATCTACTGTCACTAAGGAAGAGAATTTGGCACTCACACAATAAATGCCATGTGGTAGCATTAGAAGATAATTCAGTTATGTCTACTTGTTCTAGCTACAGACATTTCCAAATACATTTTTTAAAGTTAGCATTATGTAGACATCAAAGGTATTTAATTCCACCTCTGAGCACACCGAAGGAATAAAAACAGCAACCAAAGTCGTGTGTTCTACTAACCAAAATGCGAATGAATCTTGCTTGATAACCTGGGCAAGTCAGCAATACATTAGTTGTGTCTCATTTTCTAGGTCTCATAAAACTAAGTTGTTACCACACAAAATATGCACAACTTCAAACCTTTGCCACATAAAGGCAAACTCAGCCCCATCTTCATTGGCTGTTTAGTGTATATGACATAATTGCTGTAAGTGACAACAAACATTCAAGGTAGTGTGTACCAAGTTAAATATTTTGCTGATCTGCATTTAATGGGAAGAGAGCTGGAATTGGGAACCGTTTCAGAATGAAAACCAGTCAAACTCAGTTTGAATGATCAGTTATGAATTCTTATTAATTAGACTCATCAAAGTTATCTAGGTGCCTAAATAAGAGTCATTAAGAAAAAAAATTACATGCCAACCACTGGGTCAGAATGGCATTTCTTTATTTTCTGAGATCAACTCCCTAAGTGTCTTCTAAGTCTGAAACACTACTAATGGTCCCTTAGCAAAGGCAAGAGGTAACATTTAAGAGTTTTAAAGTACATCCAGAAAGGAAAATACCTTCTATGTATGTGTGTATATGTGCAGTTTAATTTATAAGAGATAAACAATGACGGAAATAAGGTTAAAAGATATGAAGGGTGTTCAAAATTAAAATCTGAAAAAGACCTTCAGAAGTACATTTTCCCTTCTCTAAGCTCTTACAACATATAACTTACTTCTCTTTAGCTTTTCTTTTAATTATATACATAGATGCCTTCTCTGTTAGATAGGGCTCTGTTTTATTAATATTTAAAAGGAAGAAATATTTTATTTATGTTAACTTTTTGGTAGATAACAGCATTATCATTCACATGGGTAAATCCAAAATATTTTTTGGTTGAATTTTATTAGATTATGTTTGGTGTTTTTAAAAGCAATGCACAATACAATGGTTAAGTAATCATTATGAACATTTAAAGTTATCTAAGATTTTTTATGATGGCTGACACGAAAACATTTCAAATGACTCCAAGTAGTCAAGGACCTATCTATGTATGTGTGCAAGATGCATTTTAGGAATGTACATATTAATAGGTAAACAGCAAAAAGTTTCTAGCAATTTTATATCATTTTTTTAATCTCTGAAATTTTTACAATGAAAACATATCATTTTAAATTCTATTGAAAATATACAACTAAATTGGGTACTGACCTCTTTATAAGATGAATAGAACACAAACACACATGACAAGGGAAATTACGGGTGTGGGGCACGGTTGGGAGAAAGAGTAAAGGGGAATGCAGGAGGTATCGGTGGCGGGGAATAAACAGGGTAATTGATGGGTTTTACAGACAATGTCTTTTTCCCTTAAACCTCTGCTTTATGCCAATCCTGCCTTCATTAAAAACATTGGGATTTAGGTAAAATTCCCATGACTTACAGTCTTCAAGTTAGAAAAAGTTAAACATGTAAAATATTTAAATCTTTCCATGTATCAAATACTGTGATAGACATTAAGGATACAAATTATAGAAAGTAATTGACAGTCAAAATCAAAGTAATTTCTTTCCTTAAACAATGTTGTACACTCCTGTATGTGTGTGAAGCAATACTGTAACTAAGCAAAAATGACCTAGTGCTTCCTCTACTACACTTGCTTCTGGAAAATAAGACTGTAAAACAACTAAACAAATTACTTATAAAGGCAAACAACTTCCTCATCAAGGAGTGCTTTAAGACTCTCATTTCTGTGTATCTACCAGTCCAAAGCTATTATGCCAATTCCAGGTTCACACTAACCTAAAATCATGCAGCCAACTAAGGACCTAAAACACTGTAAATGTCTTTCTGTGACCTCCCGTTCTGAGATACTAGAAGACTCAAAGTAAAGTTCTCCCTTACTGCATTAAATATGGTATACATTGCTTTACATAAATAATTGGTTTTTTGGGGGGGGGAGGCAGTGTTTTGAGAGAGTCAACTGTTAGCACATTGTTTCTGCTTTTAAGGAACTAAGAAGTTTAAAAATGTGATATATTAACATTTATCTAGATAGCTTTATCAGACTTAAAGTGATAAAAAATTTTATCCAGCATTGTCCATCTACAATTATCCTCAGGGGCTCTATACTCACTTTATTCATTGAACTATTTGAAATGGATAGTTATGTAAATTAAGAACACATTATATGCAGGAGGCTGTATCTAACACACATATATATGAAAATTTACTTTCCCTACATCCAAAGAGATTGAAATGTACTATAGAGGCAAACATGCAAGCAACTATATGAAAAAATGACAATAATACAATTTAGTATGCATAGGTAGCAATGGAACTATAGAGAATGCTTTTGTATACCTAGAGAAGTTATGAAAAATGTCATGAGGTTTGTGAGTTAATATTAAATTAATCAAAAAGCATTTTAAATAAAAAAATAACATACACAAAATATGGAGTATGCAATGTTGACATTTATGTAGCAGTTTAATATAGTTGGGCCATATTATCTAAAGTGTATGCAAGCAGTAGATTTTGAAGGGCCTTTTGTGCTATGTTAGAAAGTTGCTACAATACCCATCAATTAATATCAATCCCTGAAGAATATTTAGCACAAAAAATTTTGCTTCTCACTACATGTTAGCCTGTTTCTTTGGCAGCACTCTGAAGAATGATTTATTAGGGGATGAGAATTTTCATATAGTGACTAGAAAGAAAGTTCTTGCAGCAGTTCAGAGGAATGGAAGACAGCCTGACGTCCTATAGAAAGAAAGGATTAGAACAAGAGAAATTGAAGAAGCTGAATTAAGCTAGTTAAATAATTGATTAATCATTAAGATGAAAATGGTCCAAATAAGAAGCAATTTTCAGATCACTATCAATAGGTGGTTGTTTGATGATTATTGTGCTATTTAGTCAAAGTACTGATGATGGAAAATTACTTTCATCATACTCATATATTAGTTTTAAAACATTTATGAATTCATTATGGACATATCAATCTTACTTGATAAGTCAATAATATTGATCTACTCAACCACATGCAGTTTTTTAATTTAACTAACTATGCAGAAACAGATGGCCATGCAGAGAATAGTTAATAACGATAAAGAGAAATGATGGCTATAAAAGTACTTAAAATAATTCATAGGTGGTTTTTTATATCCATCAATGCCAGCGACTGTCCAATGTCAATCAAATCTTGAACTTAAACCTATTGAAAAGATAATAAATAAGATAGTCTAACCCATGATGTCTACTATATTAAGTTTTATTATCTATTTTGTCATGCTGATCAATGTGAAGGGGCATTGAGAGGTGAGAAAATCATTCTTGCTCCTGCATTCTATTAGAAATTTTCACCTGAAAATGGTTGGTTCAAGTAGAGCTTTAAAAAATTGAAAAGTTGTGGACTTGCATAGGGAAACGAGTGATTTTTAGTAGAATAGTAAAGTAAAATTGAAACACTTAGGTTCATTTTAATATCAAAGAATTGTGGCAGGCATGAAGTCTATGAGTTGTTTTCATATGTATTAATTTTATAGTAACAGTGTTGAATTCAAGCATCTTTATATATAAACACATACTCACTTGTCCTGTGCACCTCAACATTTTTCCTTATGGATGAAAGTGAAAGAACCTTTACTTCTTAAGGAAAGATCCCCCCAAAATTTATTTATTGTGCATCTTTGAGGTGGTAATTTCATTATACTGTTTCCAGCCAGGTGCACCATGAGCTAATGCTGCATGTATAAACTAACTACGGGAATTCTAGCAGTTGGTGGATTGATAGAAAGCATGAAACTATTAAAATATTTTTTTTTTACTTTACTATTACATATGGCTAGGAATTCACACCAGGCCTACAAATGGGTAGATATATCTGTTTTCTTAATAATTCAAATATTTTGTACTCATTGTCTTAAAATTCATTTTATTTTATTTTTTTTAGGTAATGTGAGGCCAACAGATCAGGCAAGCATTGCCACTGAAGAGAGGATTTTATGCAAAAAAAGAGGAGGTGGCATGTCACACCATGCAGGGGCAAGAAGGGGAAACACAAAGATCGGTAAGGACAAAGAGGGACCAGGAGGAAGGCATGGGAAAGAGCCTTTTTTGGTTTCCATGGAAAGCAAAGGACAAGGCAGGGTAAGCAGGCTTAGGATTGGCTAGTTTCGATACTTTGTGTGCTCTGGGGTGTATTGGCTCTTTCTCATTACCTGGTATCAAGCTCTGAGTAACTAAGGGCAGGGGAATAGTGGCCCAGAATGCAAGAGCCCTTTGAAAGTCTGACAAAGGATGTGGAAGGAGTATGGGGTCTGTACTGGTTGGTTTGTATATAAAGGCAATCTTGTAGGCTAGTCTTTCACTATTCTGGAGATTGGCTGGCTCTGGGAGAAACAGTCTCTTTAAGGTTTGCAAGGCCCAGATGTCAGAGCTTCAAAAATACAAAATTAAAAAGGGATGATTAGCATACTCATCAATGTCAAACCCTTTATGTTTATTCACCCCCTCAAAAAAAATTAAATCTGTTGTTATTTACAAGATTGAAGTGGTTAATCGTACAAACAATTAGAGACTTCTAAAACCTACACTTAAGGTAAAAGAGTATTTATTTTACTGTTTAGTGGGATAAGAACATGAGCTGGTGTTTAAAAATCACATGCGAGAAAGAAAATTTAGAAGGAAATTCAATTTGCCTCTTTTGCCTTTAAGCAAAGTAACACATAACCTATTTACAGGAAAGAGAAATCTATTTCACTCCAAAGCAGGTAATAACTTTTTTATAAGACATTTCTCTATCGAAGACCATGTGAGGTTGTCCCTTTTCACCTCTGATATTGTACATCCAAAATATAGAAGGACAACACGTTGATTGAAGACTTTAGGAAAAGATAGGCCTGTTATAGATTGAATGCTTATGCCCTTCCAAAATCTATAAGGTGAAAACTAATTGTCAATGTGATAGTGTTTGGAGGTGGTACTTTTGGAAGGTGAAAATGTCCTGAGGGTTAAGTCCTTATAAATGGGATTAGTGCCCTTATAAAAAAGGCCTCAGCAAGATCCTTTATTACTTCTCATACATAAAGTTATAGTACAAATAAGAGTGTATAAGAAGGAGCCCTTACCAGACTGAATCTGCTGATGTCTTGATCTCGGACTTTCCAGCTGACAGAACTGTAAGGAATAGAAATTTATTGTTTATATGCCAACCAATTTATGATATTTTGCTATAGTAGCTAAAATGACTAAGACAAAAACCTCAAAATGTTCAATTGAAATATATAAAATTGTTATATGTACTTTGAAAATGTCTTTTGGTTTTACTATATTTAATACTTTTGAAAATATATTGTATTTGTATCTAACTATCTAGTAATATTTTTGTTGTTGTATTCCCACCAAGAATGTAGCAATACATTTTTGTACAGCTTTATTCAGATGTGCTTGATATACAAAAAGAACCCTACACATAATCAATGTATACAATTTGATCAGCTTGGACATATGAATACGCTCATGATACCATAACCACAATCAAAGTAAGAAATATGTCCATCACTTCTAGAAGTTTTGTGTGTCTTTTTGCTAATTTTTTCTCTGGTAAGAAAACTTAACATGAAATCTTACCTGAACTAATTTTGAAGTGTTCGATATTATATTGTTAACTGTAAGCCATATGTTATACAACATATCATCTTGCTGTAACTCTTGTCTGAACTATATTTCAAACCCATTCATGCATTCACTGGTTGATTCTTATGTGTGCCCTGGACAGGGGCCTAAGCGCATCAGGACAACACTCCAACTAACAGAGCTACCCAGCCAGGCTGAAGCAAATATGTATAAACATTTAGCCACTCAGCAAGTATTTGTTAAATTTCAAATTATATATTTTTTTAGGTTTAGCTATTATAGGCATAAAATGATCAATGCTTATTACAAGATCTACAATTATCTCTGTAAAACAAGATCACTTTTTTTTTAAAGTTGTTCATAGATATAATTAATTTTTATATTTAAGTGTTGTTTTATTCTATTCCTATCTAGTTACTGTTACATTACTTGTAGAATTAGTGCAGGAGTTATTTGTCATGAAGTAAACCCCCCCAAATCAATGACCTTATCAGCAGATATGAAACAGTGTTTTTCTCAGATTACAGAGAAATTTTCATACACCATTAACATTGCCATAACCATTCAGTTGAAAGTGATGCACATTATTTAATGATAAAATATTCTAAATCTGTGTGGTCTGCAGATGAGTGTCATTCTGTGAACTTTTATGTGTCCACAGGGACCTACGGACAGATATTGAAACAATTACAGAAATTTGACAGAGTAATCTTATGTCTGTGGGATCTAATATTTTTTAAAAAGTGGGCATGTATTTTTACCTTTTTAATTTCATTTCTCTAGTAATTCAGGTTTAAACTTTATTGTAATTCACATAGCCACACACCCCCCATTTTAAATGTGCATTTATTTATTTATTTATTTATTTTTGTTCAATTATAGTTGTCTCCATTTTTTCCTGTTACTCTCCTCTGCCTTACTCACCCCCCACCTTCTACTTTCAATCCTCCCTCCTGTTGTCTTTGTCCATGGGTCCTTTACACGTGTTCCTGAACTTGACCCTTCCCCTTCTTTCCCCTTTTATTCCCCTGCCACCTCCCCTCTGGTCACGGTCAGTTTGTTCTTTATTTCCATGTCTCTGGTTCTGTTTTGCTTGCTTGTTTGTTTTGTTGACTAGGTTCTACTGAGAGGTGAGACTATATGGTATTTGTCTTTTACTGCCTGGCTTATTCACTTAACATAACACTCTCCAGTTCCACTCATGCTGTTGTGAAGGGTTGGAGTTCCTTCTTTCTTTCTGTTGCATAGTGTTCCATGTATAAATGTATCACAGCTTTTTGATCCACTCAGCTGTTCAGTGGTTCCAGTGTTTGGCTGTTATAAATAACTCTGTTAATAACATTGGCATGCATGGAGTCTTTTGAATTGGTGTTTCAGGATTCTCAGGGTATAATTCCAGCAGTGGAATTTCCAAGTCAAAAAGCAGTTCCATTTTTAGTTTTTTGAGGAAATTTCATACTGTTTTCCACAGTGGCTGCACCAGTCTGCATTCCCACCAACAATGTACTAGGGTTCCCTTTTCTCCACAACTTTGTCAGCACTCGTGTTTGTTAATTTATTTATGCTGGGCATTCTGACCAGTGTGAAATGGTGTTCCATTGTGGTTTTAATTTGCACCTCTCTGATGGCTAGTGATGCTGAGCATCCTTTCATATGTCTCTGGGCCCTATGTATGGCCTCCTTGGAGAAGTGTCCATTCATGTCATTTGCCTATTTTTAATTGGATTGTTTGTCTTCCTGGTGTGGAGTCATGTGAGGTCTTTACATACTTTCGAGAACAAACCCGTCTGAGGTATCATTGGCAAATATATTCTCCCATACAAGTGGTTCTCTTTTCATTTTGCTGATGTTTTCTTTAGCTGTGCAAAAGCTTTTTAATTTGATGTAGTCTCATTTGTTTATTCTTTCCTTTATATCCTCTGCTCTAGGGGACATATCAGTGAAAATATTGCTGTGTGGAATACCTGAGAGTTTCCTGCCTATGTTCTCCTTTAGGACTTTTATGGTGTTACAACTTATATTTAAGTCTTTTATCCACCCTGAGTTTATTTTTGAGTATGGTGTAAGTTGATGGTCGAGTTTCATTTTTTTGCATGTTGCTGTCCCGATAGAAGATCACTTTAAATTGCACAATTCAATTTGATTTTTTCTGAGATAAGAATAGTAAGATATAGTTGTAAGGTTTTCAGATCACAAGCATACATCTTCGCAGCACACATTACAGCCTAATCCTGGAGTCAGTTAATAAACTGGTTGAAATAGCATTTAGATTAAAATCTCAGATGTGCTAATTTGCTTTCCCAGTGCCCTTTAATTAAGGCTTTAATGGAGTCTGCAATTACCTGCAATTTTTTTGTCTTAAATATTTGTGCTTCTGTCCTTAACTTTCAAAACTCCTTCAATTCACCAAAGCACAAGAACAGGCATTATTAGAAGTTAAGACATGGAGAAAAGAACCATCTTTTCCTTCAGTCAAATTAACAAGGACTGTATGCCTCTAAAATGTTTATTGAAATTTAAGTTGCAAAATGGGAATTTAACTGATGATATGGGTGTTTCTGTTCTTGTTGTAGAAGACATTACTTTTGGTGAATGAGGCAGCACTCTGTGGACATTTTCCACTTAAACTATCTTGTACTTAACTAAGTTTTATATAGAATGCTTAATATCCAAATTTATGTCTGTGTTGAAATTTTAATTTTATAAGAAAAAATATATAACTTTATGTCAGCTCATTTTTAATTACTATTTTTAAGCTTTTATTCTGTGTCAGGCATTGTTCAATGAACTTTAAACTGTTTTTTATACTCCATAACTGAATTTGGTAGATGCTGTTGTTAACTACATTTTAAAGATAAGGAAATATGAATTAGAAGTTTAAGGTAAGTGTTTCAAAGTTATAAGCATATTAATGGCAGAATTATAACCAAAAAGAGAATTTGTTTTACTCTAAAAATCTGTGGTTATAACTATGCTAAGCTAATATACTTCTTTACATTTATTGACTTGCCTAAATCTCACACAGTGTGGTATGATGAATGCTTGTAACAAAGTTCCAAATAAAAATACTAATTTACTAATTACATATTTTAAAATGGAAGTATATATATAGTTATGATATTATTTTGTGGAGAATCATACCTTTATTTTGAATCATACCTTTATTTTGAAGAATTTCTGTTATCCCTAAATCTTTTTTCAAAAACAAATGAATGAATACACAAACTTCAGTATAAAGCTTCATTTTAAATAAGTATATATGCATATATTGCTTTTTAAATCGTAGGAAAAAACCCACCAGGGCTTTGGTTGGTGTCTGAAAACAATTTCCCTTCCACCTAACCTGAAAAGCGCTCTTTCAGAGAAGAATTGAGTCTGCTGCTAGGAAACATGGCTAATATTGATTCAGAAAACTTCAAGAATTCTGCATTGGAAAAGTACCAAAGCAATGAGAAAAAAATGTAGTTCTCAGTTTAGTTTAGAGGTTGTGCGAACTAATAAAGATTCTATATTTGGGAAGTTAACGTCTAACAAACATTCTAGCATATTCACTGATTCAGAATAGAAAAAGTTTATCTCATAAAATATATAATTAAACAAATTGTTTGAAAATTTGAAAACAATGCTTGTATGCTTTGAAATCACTTGCATAATGTAGGAAATTAGGTTTAAGGAAATGCACTGATTTGCATGTAATCTTCAGGTAAGCTTATTGTAACACTTGGTACTTCAAGTGATAAAGAGTTAAAGAGTAACCTTCAATCACTTTGTATAGATAAATATGTTTAAAACTCATAAATACCACAATTTTAATAGATATTCATAGTTTTTGAAATTGCAAAATTATATAACACATAATAATATATAGACCAATTCAAATTCCAATAGTGTCTGGGAGGGAGGTGTTAGTGAAAGAAACTATGAAAATAATCTTAATGTTTAACTTGGAGAATAAATGTCTGCAATAACAAGAACATTTTGAAGAACTACTTAAGCAGCTTGTCTTTCTAAGTATTCAACTCTAGGTATGCAATAATTCAAGCAATATGGAATTGTCACAAAGATTGAAAAATAAAACAATGGGAAATACATATTTCAGAAGAGATCCAGTTTATAAAAAAATTTAAATGTTTAATAAAAACATCCACTAAAAAGAAAGTATATACTTTTAAGTTACATAGACTATATTTAAATACCCATGAAAATAAATAAATAATGATTCTTAATTTGATCTATTAAGACAGAGAGAGTATATATTTGGGTTACTATATTTAATAGAAGCAAAATATTTATTGATAAAGTAATTAAGTTTACATATATTACTTTGGATTTATAGTGCAAATATCTGATCCTAACTAATGAAATACCTATTATTTAAATATTTTCAAATGCTTCTCCAGTGGAGAAATACATTTTCCAAAAAAAGCTATAATAATGAAACTAGCTTAAAGAATAATAGTATAATCCTGGTGCCAGAGCTTCAGAAAATACACATCATCTGAGAATCTCCCTAGCCCTGTCCTTTCTTCTACTTGTACACTTCTCTTCTTTCTTTTTGTACTATTATTTCCCATTGTGATTATGCATTTATTGTGAAATATTACATTATTTCTTTCTTATTTTAAGTCTTTCAAATGCACATAACATGTTTTCTTTTCTTGTAGTATTTCTTATATAGCTTATCCATCATCATATTTATATTAAATAGTGCCGAAGTAATAAAAAGATGACATTACATATTTGAAATCAAAATTCTAACTGTGAGCTATGAAGTTGATTGATAAGAGAAGTAAATATTTAGCTGAAAACAAATTCTTAGGAAGTAGAAGTTTTGGAGAAATGTTTAGACCATTTCTGTAGAATCTTAAAAAGAATCTAAAATGACCATCAGCCACTAAGGACATTCATTATAATACACTGACTATTTCACAGTAATCAGTGTTAATTAACATACATTAATATACTTTTATAATTCTCAGTCCACTTGACATAAAATAGGCATTGCTACCTGTCTTAACATAATTAAGATATCTTGAATCTCCATTAATAAAAATGGCATGCAGTAAAGTTATAAAATGAAGAAATAGGTAATTAGATACCACTGAATCTAATAGGACTTAGTGTTATTAATAATAATTTAAAATCAGAACAAGTGATAAATTGAGAAACTTTTTTCTTCTTAAGTTTTAAGGACCAGCAATAATGATAAATATCAAAAATAGTATTTTTACCAGCAATAGGGACAGCACTAATACTAGTTCACTGAGCCAAGTAAACACATTTTTAGATCAAAATTCTTATTGTGCTTTGTAAAATCAGAAAATGCCTAAATTACAAATAATTTAAAATTTCAAATTTATGGTGGGTGGATGGGAAAGATAAACAGTTATGAAACCTTTAAAGAAAAATGATAGAAACTTTAGATATACTTATAGAACAAAGAGCAAGCAGTTGCAGTCAAGTTGGCTGTGTAGGTGAACACAGTACTCAAAACCTCTCATAACCACACCAAAATTACAATTATGTTATAGAACAACTATCATTCAGAACCACCTAAAATCTAGCTGAGCAGAAGTTTAGTAACCAAGGATAAAAAAGAAGCCACATCTAGACTGGTAGGAGGGGTGGAGACACACAACAGAGGGTTTCACACCCACATGTGGCAGATAGAACTTGGGAGGCAGATCGCAACTGGGAAGGTGCCCCTGAGGAGTGAGGGGTCCAGGTCCCACACAAGACCCCCCAGCACAGGGTTCCAGAGCTGAGATGAGAAGTCCCTATAACTTTTGACTGTAAAAACCAACAGGAACTGTGGCTGACTGTGATGGAAGGTGCCAGAGTCCCAGGTGTTCCCCTTAAAGGATCCTGCACATAGACTTGCTCTGAGCTCTAGCTGGAAAACTGCCAGGGACATAAGGAGAGGAGTGAACCGTCTGCCTTCAAGAAGAGGTCTTGATGAGCAGCTTTCTCCAAGACAGAAGTTTATGGCAGAGACCATTGTTTCTTTACTGAGCCCAACCTCCAAAAGCTAAGTAAGTAGGTGGATGCCATAGGGAGGTCTCCATTAACCTAACTAATGTTGTCCACCTCACTCTGGTGATTCCCTGAGACCTCGCTGCAACAAAATTTTGTAACACCCAAGCCATTTCCAGTGGCTTTTCCATATAAACTATTTATCTTGGTTCATGTTTTGGGCTTTCCTAAAATCTCTCAAACAAGTAACATCTGGCCTCTGCATATGGCATATCGCTTGTTAAATAGCATAGTCCTGATAAAGTGGAAGCCAGCTTTGGTCCACACCTTGGCTTTTCCTGGGCATCTCCAAGCCAAGCACAAGTAGCAAGCATCTGCAGATCATTCTGTAGCTCATAAAAGGTGGTCCTGGGCAAGGCACAGGTAGTGGCTAACTTTGTTCTGAACCTTCTGGGAGGCCCTAGAGCCAATACACCTGGTGGACATTTTCAGACCATGCTGGGTTAGCGTCTAACCACTTCCACAAGGTCACACTTGAGGGGGAAACTCAGTGGGCAACAAAGCCACACTGAAATTCTGTTCTGTGGGGTGGGCTCCTGCACAGCTGATCCTCCACTGTAGTGACAGCCAGTCCTCACAGCAAATCAGCCTTGGGTTCAATCCCTCCCAGTTATTTGCCAACAGCAATCCAGGCTCAACTACAATAGAAGGGTATACAAAGAGCACATGGGAGACACAACTGTAGTGTCTGGACTGGAAAGGCTGTGTCACTGGGCTCTATAGGACACTTACTACATAAAGCACTCTACCAAGACCGGGAGGTATAACAGTTCTCATAAAAACAAACACAGGGAGTTAGTCAAAACGGGCAGACAAAGAAGCAGTTTCTGGATGAAAAAACAGTAGAAATCTCCAGGAAAAGAACGAAGTAAAATGGAGGAAAGCAAACTACCACATACAGGGTTCAAGACACTGGTTATAAAGATGCTAAAGGAACTTAGTGAGAATTTCAGCAGCATAACAAGGGATATGAACACCATAAAAAAAGCAAATTAGAAATGAAGAATACACTAAATGAAATAAAGAATATATTACAGGGAACCAACAGTAGAGTAGATGAAGTCAAGAATCAAATCAGCAATTTGGAATATAATGAAAAAACAAATAAATTCAATCAGAATAGCAAAGAGGAAAAGAAGAAGGAGGAGGAAAAGGAGAAAAAGAAGGAGAAGGGGAGGAGGAGAGGGAGGAAGAGGAGGAATAAAAAAAATATGAAGATAATGTAAGGAACCTCAGAGACAACTTCAAAAGTACCACCATTTTTATCGTAAGGGTGCCAGAAGAAGAAGAGAGAAAGAGCAAGAAAACAAAAAAAAATATTTGAAAATATAAAGACATAAATCTTCCCTAACCTGAGGAAGGAAATAGACATACAAGTCTAGGAAGCATAGAGTCCCAAACAAGATGAACCAAAAGAGGCCCACACCAAGATACATCATAATTAAAATGCTAAAGGTTAAAGACAAAGATAAAAGTTTAAAAGCAGCAAGAGAAAAGCAGTTAGTTATTTAAAAGAAAGCTCCCATAACACTGCCAATTGATTTTTCATCAGAAACTTTGAAGGTTAGAAGCAAGTGGACAAAATATTCAAAGAGATAAAAAATAAGGAATTACAACTAAGATTACTGTATCCAGCAAAGCTATCACTTAGAATTGAAAGTCAGATAAAGAGCTTCCCAGACTCAAAAAGAAAAAAAAAAAAAAGGTTCATTACCACCATGTCAGTATTACAATAAAGTTTAAAAGGTCTTCCTTAGGAAAAAGTAAAAAAAGGGTTAAAAATAAAAAATATGAATAATAAAATGGCAATAGATGCATATCTACCCATTATTACTTTAAAGACAAATGCATTAAACGCTCCAATCAAAAAACATATAGTGACTGAATTAGTAACAAAACGAGACCCTTACATGTACTGTCTACAAGAGACTCACTCCTCATTGAAAGACAATCACAGACTGAAAGTAAAAAGATGGAAAAGAATATTTCATGAAAATAAAAACAAAACAAGAGAAAAGGCTGGGTTACCAATACTTTATGCCTGACAAAAGACTTTAAAACAAAGGCATGAGATAAAGGACCCAGAAATTTTACTTATAGCATTTATCCAAAGAAATCTAAAAGACTAAATCAAAAGACATACATATCCATATGTTCATTGTAGCATCACCTACAATAGTCAAGATATGGAAGCAACCTAAGTGTGCATAAATAGATAATGGATAAAGAAGTTATGTATATACAATGGAATATGACAGCCCTAAAAAAGAATACAGTCTTGCCATCTGCAACAACATGAGTGGACCTAGAATGTATTTTTCTAAGTGAAATGAATCAGATGTAAAAGACACATCAGATAATTTCACTTATATGTGTGATCTAAAAAACAAAATTAACAAACAAACAGAACAGTGAGATACTCCTAGATACAGAGAATATTTTGGTGGTTGGCAGATGGAAAGGGAATTTGGGGGATGGGGAAAAGTTGAAGGGATTTAGAAGTACAAAATGGTAGTTATAGAATAGTTATGAGGATATAAAATACAATATACAGAATATAGTTAATAATATTATAGTAACTGTATCAATATTAGGTAAGTACTAGATTTATTAGGGTGATTACTTTGTAAGTTTTATAAATGTATAAGCATGGGGTCGTACACCTGACAGTGATATAATATTGTGTGTCAAGTGTAATTAAATAAATTTAAAATATTATTTGCAATATTGAATTTTCCAAGAGCAAATGGCATTACTTTCAACTATATGAATTGAAAATGGAGATAATGATAGAAAGACAAGCTGCTGGTGGAGTAGGTAACAGATAAATTAACCTCCACCCAGAACCAAACCGGAATTGCAACTAAATTATAGAAAAGTCATCCTGGATAACCAACTAAACACTAGCTGGAGAGAAGCCTTATAACCAAGGAATTATGGAACAAACTACACCACATAGAGACTGGTAGGGAGTGAGTTGGTGCAAGAGGGCTGGCTGGGCTCCCAGAGGTGGCAGATGAAGTACTGGAAAATATTTCAGTGGCCGGGGATTTCCCTCTCAAAAGTGTGGAGGTCTAACCCTCAAGTTAAGCTCCCCAGCCTAGTACCACAGAATCAGGAAAAGAACACAAATAACACTGCGCTTTGAAAAGCAACAGGGTTTCTCTCTGTCAAGGAGAGACTGGTAGAGTTACAGAGAAACTTGTAAAAAGCCAACACACAAAATATTATTTACAGCCATTTACCCTGGGTTCCAGCAGAGGGAGGGCAAAGCAGACTAGATCCACATGAAGAGAATCTGGGGTTGGTAGATCTGGGGACAGAGCTAAAGGGTCAGCCACCAGGATCCTTGTGCTAAATCATTCTTGATGCAGCAAAAGCCATTATTCTTGGGCAGAACACTCCTCTCCATGCAATACCACCCTTGGGGAAAGAAGTCGCCTGACCTGCAGGAATCCTTGTTACCCCGCCCTGTGTAGCTTACGTCCTGTCCTGTCGTTGATGGGTACTACTGGAGGCTACTTTAGTGATTAGCCTATCAGAGAGCCTGCAGGTGGGGACTTTCTGATAAACCCTTAACCAGATCCATTAAAAAAAAAAGAGAGAGGGTCCAAATAAGTAAAATCAGAAATAAAACAGGGGAAATATCAACTGACACCAAAAAAAATACAAAGAAATGTAAGAAAACATTATGAACAACTTTATGATAACAATTTGGACAACCTGGATGAAATGGATAAATTCCTAAACACATACAGTCTTCCAAAACTAAATCAGGAAAAATCAGAGAATCTGAATAGACATATTACACCTACTGTAATTGAAGCAGTAATCAAAAAACTCCAACAAACAAAAACCATGGACCAGGTGGTTTCATAGGTGAATTTTACCAAACATTTCAAGAAAAATTAACAAAAATTAACACCTCACTTTGTCAAAATATTTCAAAAAAAAATCAAGAGGAAGGAAGGCTTCCGAGCTCATGTTATGACTCAAGAATTATCTTAATTCCAAAACCAGGTAAAGTACTATAAAAGTAAAGAAAAGTATAAACCAATATCTCTGATGAACATAGATACTAAAATTCTCAACAAATATTAGGAAACAAAATAAAACACTACATCAAAAAGATCCTACACCATGAACATGTAGGACTTATTCTGGGAATATAAGATTGTTACAACATTCATAAATCCATAATTGTGATACAGCATATTTAAAAATGAAAGGTAAGTACCACAAAATCATATCAATAGTCGCAGAGAAAGCATTTGAAAAAAATCCAGCAACCATTTATAATAAAAACTCTCAGCAAAGTGGGAGTAAAGGGAACATACTCAAGAATAATAAAGGCCATTTATGACAAACCCACTGCCAGCATTATATTCCATAGGCAAAAACTACAATTATTCCCCTTAAGATTGGGAACAAGGCAAGGAAGTGAGCTTTAACTTCACTTATTCAACAAAGTACCAGAAGTCCTAGCCATAACAATCAAAGAAGAAGAAGAAATAAAAGGAATCTAAATTGGAAAGAAAGAAGCAAAGCTGTCTTTATTAGCAGATGATCTATATTGTACATAGATAACCCTAAAGTAGCAAGATACAAAATTAATATCCAGAAATCAGTTGCATTTTTATATGCCATAATGAACTATCAGAAAGGGAAATGGATAAAAATATCCCATTTACAATTGCATCAAAAAGAATAAAATACCTAAAAATACACTTAACCAAGAATGTAGAAGACCTGTACTCAGAAAATTATAAGACCGTAAAGAAAGAAATTGAAGAACATACAAATAAGTGGAAGCACATACCATGTTCATGGCTAGGAAGAATTAACATCATTAAATTCCCATGCCTCCTAAAACAATCTATAGAGTCAACAAAATTCCAATAATGTATCAATGACATATTTCAAAGAAGTAGAACAAATATTTCAAAAATTTATATGGAACCACAAAAGGCCCTGAACAGAATAGCAATCTTGAGAAAGAAGCGCAAAGTTGGAGGAATCACACTACCTAATATCCAACAATACCATAAGGCTATTTTAATCAAAGCAGCACGGTATTGGCATAAAAACAGATACATAGATCAATGGAACAGAATAGAAAACCCCAAAATAAACCCATACCTTTACACTCATTAATATTGAACAAAAGAAGTAAGCACATACAATGCACTAAAGATAGTTTATTCAATGTATGGTGTTGGAAATATTGGACAGATACACACATAAAAATAAAAGTAGGCCACCATATCTTATGTCATGCACAAGACAAAATTCAAAATAAATTAAAAAATTAAATATTAGACCTGAAACCATAAAGTCCCTTTAAGAAAATATAAGCAGTAACACTTTAGACATTGCCTGTAGCAATATTTTATCAGATATATCTCCCCAGGCAAGGGAAACAAAAGAAAAAAAAATAAACAAATGGGACTACATCAAACTTAACAGATATGCACAGCAAAGGAAACCATCAACAAAATAAAAAGATGAACCACAGAATGGGAGAACATATTTGCTGATACATCTGATAAACAGTTAAAATCCAAAATTTATAAAGAACTTACAAAACTCAACACCAAAAAAACAAACAAACCAAGAAATCCATAAAAAAAATGAGCGAAGGACGCGAAAAGATACATATCCAAGGAGGACATACAGATGGCCAATAGATATATGAAAAGATATTCAGCATCACTAATCATCAGAGAAATGCAAATTAAAACTACAGCAAGATATCACCTTACACCAGTCAGTTGGCTATCATCAATAATTCAACAAACAACAAGTGTTGGTGAAAATGTGGAGAAAGAGGAACTTTGCACCATTGTTGGGAAGGTAGTCTGGTGAAACCGCTGTGGAAAACAGTACAGAGATATGTCAAAAAATTTAAAATGGATTTGCCTTTTGACCCAGAGATCCCACTTCTGGGAATATATCCTAATAAGCCTAAAACAGAACTTGAGCATCCCTATGTTCATTGCAGCATTATTTACAACAGCCATTATTTACAAGCAGCCCAAGTGTTCATCAGTATATGAGTAGATAAAACAGCCATGGGACATTTACACAATGGAACACTACTTGGCCATAAAAAAGAAGAAAATTTTACCCTTTGCAACAGCGTGGGTGGACTTGGAGAACATTACATTAAGTGAAATAAGCCAGTCAGATAACAACAAATACCATATGATTTCACTCATATGTAGAATATAACGAACAAACCAAACTAATAAGCACAACAGAGACAGACTCCTAGATAGAGTGCAGGCTGACAGCTCTGGGGAGGGAGCTGGGAGTGGAGGGATCAAGTAAAAACGAAAAAGGAATGATGGGCACAAACAACAGTGTGGTGTTTGCAGGGTGGGGAGGAAGGGGTATATGGGGCATAAGTGATGATGGAAAAAATACAATTAAGAAAGCAAATAAAAGAAAATAAAGTTAATGAAAGTATAAATTTTGGTGATCTAATAAATACATTTTCAGAAAAGCACATCAGAAAACTCTTATAATCAGTCAACATATCACATATTAATAAAGTATTGCATATTGTCTTACGTAAAATTATAACATCAACATAGTTTTGCAATTTATAACCTTATACTGTTACTCAGTTAGCATTATTACCCCATTATGTTCTACAGAAAATAAAGCATTTTTAAGGGGGGAAAAAAAAGCAATAGTGAGCTACATAGATTGAACACCTGGAATTGGCAGAAACAAAGGAACCCAACCTAGTGAAAAAAATGCTTTAAGGAATAAAGAGATGTTATTACTTTACCAAGGCGTACTAACTGATCTCTGAAGAAACTGTACTCATTTTGATTAATGTAATTAAGTTTCCTCTCCCTCAAGTAAGAGCATTGAACATATCACCTTTAGAAATGTTGAACTACTGTTGCTGCTTATTTTTTTGTAAACTTAGAGAAATATGTAGGACCTATTATTGCATGTTTAGCTACCAGATATGGTAGAATACTCTGGCTTCCTTCCACATGGTCAAAATTAAAATAAAAGAATGTATTTTAATTATTCTTCATTGTGAGTGTCATGGTTTAGTTTCCATATTTGGAAGGATCATGGTACAAAAGTTTTCATATCTCTTCCAACTTCTCTTTCTACTGAGAACAACAGCAATTGAAATTAACCCTGTTTACCTTGCCTTGATTAAGCCTTCACCATTCCTCATCTAGATAGTTGTAATAGCTTTCTAAACAGGTTCTCTGCTTTCTCTTATCCCATATGATCTGATCACTACACTTGTACTGTGTAGTCTTTCTGAAACAGAGATATGACCATGTTATTCTCATGAATAAAATAATTGATTGCCTTTTTATTGTATCAGCATCAACTCCCAAACATGTCTGTTCTGCTGAACTCCTGTCTATATTTGTTCTGTATTTTTCTCCTCTTTCCTATTTACCTTGTATTCCAGAAAAGCCAAATTTCTTACCCATTGCCAGGAGTCATGCTATTTCAACCACAATGACAGAGCAATTATTCCTAAGCTCTGGACTTCTCATTTTCCAGTTGTCCATCTGGTGAACACCAATTCCTTGTGGTCAAGGACTTAGTTTAAATATTGTCTCCTCTGCAGAGGGAGCCTTTGGTGGCCTGCCCTAGCAAAATTTGGTACATTCTTCATAGGTTATGGTACCTCCATCCCATATTTTAATATAGCACGTATCAGTTTCCTATAATTACTTAGCTATGTAAGCGCTTAAAATTAAATATGAGTACCTAGAGCACAGAATAGTTGTTTTTATTGCCTCTTATATGAACAGAGCCCAGCATATGGCAGGTTCATAAGAACTTTGTTGACTGAGTAAATAAATGAATGACTCAACATTTGTGAAAACTCTGATGAAATCTTTTTCACATATTATAAAGCTACTTTGGATTTCGTAAACTTTTATAACCTTAATGCTCTAAGTTTCGACAACAGAATAATTTTTCTTCTGAAATGAACAAAACTAAATAACTCTGTTACCTGCAACTTATAGATAGCTAGTTATAATTCCATCTAGAATTAAATAACTACTATTGTTTACCTAGCAACACAGAGTTGAGAACCAGCCTTAAAAACTTTTACACATAAGTTGAAATTAGTTCACAAACTAAAGTTTCTACCCTTTACAAGTAGAGGAAAATTCTTCAGATGCTTAGGTTTCACTTCCAATCTACTTACTCTAAACATGTACTTCAATCCATCTATCCAGTGATTAATGAACAATATTTAAAATAAATTTTGTGAGAGATATCAGTGTCAAAACTAAAACTAATAACAATTTTAGCTTCTAGGAATTAATAGTTTAAACTATTAGTCTCTTCTGTTTCATAATTAAAATAAGCAGAAGCTAGAATGACCCTACCTTTCACCTGCTCTCCTCACAATAGTACCTGTAATCCTTCCCACTATTTGAAAAAACTTTTAAGAGATAAAGTCACAACTATTTCAATTTTCTAGTACTACATTTTAAAAAGATTCCTTCAAAATGAAGCAGCTTCAAACTAATATACTGTACAAAATGCAAAGCACTGATGTTTTGGTTTCTCCACTTGAAAAATATATGGATGATATTTTTTATTACTTGTAAAATGCACTTCATAAATCCCTAAGATTTACTTTGTCTTTAACTCCTAACTTTCCCCTGAAGTGAGACTCAGAATGGGTAGATTTTACATAAAATATCTATTGCAAATGTTACTTGCTATTTTTTGTAATGTAATTTCAATATAAAATATTCCTCTTTTCTATGGTTGCTAAAATATTCTTGAAATAGCCCTGGCTGGTGTGGCTCAGTGGACTGAGGGCCAGCATGTGAACCAAAGGGTAGCCGGTTCGATTCCCAGTCAGCGCTCATGCCTGGGTTGTGCGCCAGTCCCCAGGAAGGGGCATGTGAGAGTCAATCACACATTGATGTTTCTCTCCCTCTCTTTCTCTCTCCTTCCCCCTCTGTCTAAAAGTAAATAAATAAAATATTTTAAAAAATAAAGGCATTAAAAATATTCTTGAAATAACCAAGTTTCAGCCCACATATTGTATTCCTTTGTGTATATTCTCAAATTGGTAAAGAAAAAAACAAAATCTCCTCCCCAATAGGTTACATTATGCTACTATTAATTCATCCTAAATTTTCAATATCTCTTTTTTTCTAACCATAATATCTTATTGGCTCATACTTACCTGGCAGTATAATAGGACAGTTTAAAAAATTAATAATAATTGTTTTGCAACTATTATTAATTAATCAAAAAAGTAGGTGTTATCTTGACTGTTCAAATGTATCTTGAAAATACATTTATTCAACAATTCATATACTTATTAGCCACTTTGGAGGTATTTACTCAGTGTGCATTGTAGAATAAATTATTTTCAAAGTGGTAAGATAACTAAATCAGATAACTGAATAAAGACATTTAATTATTTAAGGAAAAGTTTTTATTTTGCTCTGAATTATCTAGATCTCTGTCTAAAAGCAAACAGAGTACTAAGTATTTATTTTCGTATTCTTAATAAAATTAGAGTTACTGGTGTTTAATATGAAGTATTCCATGTAAATGATTTCTCATGGTCTTTGCATTATAGAGAATTCTAATGAGGAAGTTACTGTCAAGGGGAGAGACAAAAGGACAATTCAGGAATGGTAGGTTATTGTAAAAGATACCTAGTAGCATTGCTAACATGTTAAACATAGTGTTACCATACAAAGAAGCAACGATTGATTTTGTTTGTTTGAGAAAACAACCCAGGCAGCCCCAACTTAAACAGAGTTTTCATATCTTCACACCTGAGAGTACTTCATTGTTTCAAATTTTTCTCGTGAATTTCTTTACATCACAATATTAATGCATCAATTCCTAAAGAGAGGCAATGTTTCAACACTTTGCATGCTTTAACTCACATGAGCCTATGAACTTCTTGTACTGCACGTATTTACTATTTTAATTTCATTTTATGGATAACGAAGTCATTAACACAGAAGAGTATTTTAACTCTGCTAGTGTAAACAGCTAGTAGATGACAAAAGATATTTGATCAATGAGTTGTGCACTTCCTGTTAAATCTTTTATTTTGTGTCTATAGTAAAAAAAAAAATTCCGTAAAATTTTGGTAAATGTGAATAACTTCACATCTCAGGAACCAGCAGCAAAATGTCTTTGAATTTTATTTGTTCACAAAAATAAGAATGTTTTAGTTTTTAAAGGAACTTAATATTACATTATCAAATTTACAAACTTACTCTTTTTTTTAATTTTCTCTATGCTATTACAGTTGTCCCAATGTTTCTCCCTTTGCCTCCATCCTGCAGCCTGCTCCCCGCTTCCAACAGTCAGTCCCCACACTGATGTTCATGTCCATGGGTCATGCACGTATGAGGACATTCTTTTCTAGTCCCTTCGCCTTCTTTCAACCAGGTTCCACAGCCCTGTCCCCTCTTACAGCTGTCAATCTGTTCCATGTTTCTGTGCCTCTCATTCTAATTTGCCCACAAGTTTATTTTGTTCATTAGATTCCAGTTATAAGTGTCTTCCATTGACTGGCTAATTCCACTTAGCATAATAGTCTCCAGTTCCATCTATGCTGCCACAAAAGATAAGAAGTCCTTCTTTGTACCTGCTGCTTATTTTAAATAGGAGTATGTCTGAGAGGGTTTTTCCCTCCTTGCAAGAGCATGAAAATTATACTGCTGAGCCAAGTGAATTGAGAATTTTCTTCTTTTTGCCTTCAAACGTAACAGTTACAGAGTTTTGAGGGTAATATTTCCCCTCAAAACTCTTTTGATATATCAATGTCTTCTGGAGTTAGTGATATAGAAAAAGTTTGAGGTTAACCTGATGTTAGTCCTTTGTAAGTAAACATTTTTTTCCTGCCTGAATGTCCTTAAGGGTTCTCTTAACCCATGCATTTCAAAAATTTTACCAGGTTATATTTTAAGTAATAAACCCACAGATTGAAATTATTTTCACTTTTGGTAAACTCTGCCTTTCCAAAAGTTCAATTTTATTTCTATCCTGTTGTCATATATATGTTACACATATTTTTATTTAAATAAGCTACTTATAAATCATGTACATATTCATTTTTCATAATTTTCATCTATTTTTTTGTCTTAATACTTCAGCTCTTCTTAATGTTGAGAAAACTACTCACATTTTTCTCATACTCTTGATTTTATTTCTTAAAATTTATGTTTTATTTTCTCTATCTTATTCAATTATCAAAAATCTCTATTTTATCATATGTCACTTTGTTTTGCTAAGATTTCTTGAATGTTATCTTAAAAATTCATGTGCCTTATAAAATTATTTTGTGTTTTCTTAAATAAAAATATACTCAACCGTTTTTTTGTCCTGTATCTCTTACGTAACATTACACTTCTCTCTACTTCAATTAGTGATTGGTCCCTAAGAAATTTTCTTGTTTTTTAATTACTAAACATTCCAGAATATTCTAGCAAAGCCAGATACTTTGCTATATTTCTTTTGCCCTCCTCCCCTCTTTGTTTACTTACATCCTGTTAGATCGTATGTTGAAGTACAAGTTGAACCATGAAATCCTTCGTGCAGTCTTAGGGTTTTGTAATTGTTAAAAGTTGAAACTTCTGTAGAATTCCTGTACTTATTTGATTGTGTGTAATATAATTATTTATATTCTGATTTGTAGAATTTTGCAGTTTTTATCTTATCAGGAAAAATATATGCAAAAGCACATCCCATTTAGACTGCACTACTCCTATTGATCTGACAGTATCTGCTTAGTTCTATTATAGCCTTGATTTCCCAGGTGCAATGAGCACCAGTGTCTCTTTACTTCTCTAAAACTGCATTACACCTAAAACAATGATATCAAAGAATTCTATTTTGACTATGGTGCAGTAACAGGGACTAAACTTGCCATTGCACAGTAAACACTGAGAGAAAATGCAAAGCACTTTTCTTAAATAGTGGTTCATAGCCCAATGCTGCCATGCCTGGGAGCAAGCATGTAGAAGAGTTGAGCCCAACAGTAACCTGGGCAACCTTTCTATAGGCACTTTCCAGACTGTAGGGTAGTTTATATATAATCAATAAAAATTGAAAAATAAAATATAAAAAATATTAAATATTTAAGGATAAACTTAAAATTTCTGTTAACTAGGTTTATTAGTTAAGCACTTAAAATAAGATTGTTCATTAAATTTATGTGTAAATTCAGTGAATCCTAATCATCACTCAACAAGCATCTTCCCCCAACTAAACTGACCAGAAGATTCTAAAATATTTATAGAAATAAAATAGTCCAAAATTTTTTGAAGGACAAAGTTGAAAAATTATGCTACCTAAATTTACAATAATTATAAAGCTATAATAATTAAGACACAGTGGCATTGGTGTAAAAATTATATCAATGAAATACAGTTTTCAGAAATAGATTTACACATACATGCTCAATTTAATTTTTTTAAGAGGCAGTAATTCAATAGGAAAACAATAGTCTTTTCAACAAATTGTGCTTGAAGCAAGACTTAGGTGAATCTCAAAACATTATGTTGTGCAAAAGTTGCCAAGCATAACTTTCATGATTCCATTTATATAAAATTTTAGAGAAAATTAATATTTTCTCTAAAATATGTAACTCATAGTGACAGAAAACAAAGAGGAACAAGGGAGCTTATGGCGTAATGGAAATTTTCTAAATCTTGACTGTGATAGTGGTTGCTCAAGTAAACGTCAGAAAATCGTTCATGCACATTTCAGGAGAGGCTGTTCACTTTTTGTGGAGCTAGTTGCCTGCATTGCAAGGGAGTGATATTCAGAGTGAATATGAATAAATCCTGTGCAATTTTCCCTTGACTAGCTTTCCTTCATCACTTTTGATTTTAATAGGTTCCTGATAACTATTAGTAGTTTTGAAGGTGTTGCAATTTGGCATTTTACTGTTTACTCTCACATACATTTTGAAAAGAACATTGCTAACTAGCTGCCCTCCACACTTGGGTGCAGTCAGCTCCTCTCAAACCCAAGGGAATTGCTTTTGGTTATTATTTTTTTTATTGTTGTTCTGTTACAATCCCCTGTTGCTCTCCTCTGCCCTGTTCACCCCCACCACACTCCCATACTCAACGCCCACCGTTTTCCATGTCATTGTTTTCATTGTTTCATTCATCTGAAACCCTGAAAACAGCCAATTATTTATGCCTTAAGTTCATTTTGCCTCTTTTTGGTACGTTTGCATAGCTATGACTCTTTAATCAAATATTTGCACTCATATCTTTTTATCTAAAGACTAGCTATGTTGCTGTTTTACACACACTTTGAATTTCTGAGCTGCCTCTACAGCTTCTCTATGGCTGAATAACTAATTCTAATTGCAATCTCTACTTTGCATAAACAGAAAAGTCCTGGAACCTTTTAAAATCAAATATAAAACTAAGAACATCCCAATAAAAAAAAATTGACAGAACAGGAAAGTTACAATAAACATGACAGAACTTAACCTACTTAACCTCATAAGTAATGAAAAGAATTCAAATTAAAGAGGAAGAGATCCTATTTGCTTATTGTCAGAAAAAAATAAAAATATTCATTGTTATTATTTTAAAAGCTGTAAGAAGCTGCTGGTAGAAATATAAATTTCATTCTGGAAGAAAATTGTTTTTTTTTAAATGTGTACTATTGTTTGCTCAGAAATTGTGCAGCTAGTGGTTTCTTCTAAGTAACCAGCAAAGACACAGATACAAACACATTTACCAATATATTTTTAAATGGTAGAAATCGCTACCTTTCTAATAAAGGAGTAATTGATGGTGCATCACAATAATGATGTTTGTCCATAGATGTCATGGTTTTTGTTTTAAAATGCACATGTATTTAGAGAAAGAAATCTAGAATAAATGCACTAAAACATTAATCACCGATATCTATGTTTTGAGATTAAAGATGTGTTTATTTTCTTTCTTTAATTTTTGTGTATTTTGCAAAAACTCCACATTTATTATTATTTCTGTATTTAGACTTTAAGCACATGATTAACTATTCCATGGGCCCATTTTACACATCTCATTTTCTTTAAAATCTGTCTGCATTTGATATCATTTGCATTCATTCACATTATTGTCTGGTATATTAGAATTCTTAAGGGGAAAAAATAATTCATATGTTTTTCCAAGATTTTCCAGTGATTCAATTGTTCCCAAGGTTAAGTTCAAACTGCTTATATTGTACATAAAGCACTTCATATCCTAGCTAATTTACCTCTTCAGCCTCATCTTCGGTTACTGTTTTAACCTTCTTACACTTTTATTTTGGTCTCAGCAAGCTCTCAATAATCAACTTTCTCAACCTCATGCTTTTTACATTCACTTTCCTATGCATAGAGCATCATTTTCTTTCACATTATTATGCTTAGCACACTACCCAATCTTCATATTCAGATAAATTATGCATTTCTATTGAAAACTGCCTTGACTGTGACAGGTCTTTTTCTTTTCTGGCCACTTACAGTATTTTGATCACAATTCTTTGATAATCATCAGTTGAGTATTTTGTCACAACCAATTAAACTATCTGTTTTACACTTAAAAAGCTAGGATTATATTTTTGCTATTCCAGAATCTAGCACCTGGAACCTAGTACATCATCAACACTGTTATATATTTCTAGGAGGGAAAAAGGTAAGAAAGACTAAAGTTTATACTGAGATGAGAGGGCAGAAATGCACAGAAACAAAATTATTAATCATAGAGTATTGGTCTAAAATGATGACATGGGCAACTTCTCAACTCATCTTTTCCCAGGAACTTAGATTGAACAGCTACAAATAGAGCTATGCCCGCTGAAAGATTTTCAGAAACTATCTGAGCAACAGCTACACAAAGGAGAAAATACCATATAAAAACAGCATTTGGCTAACCTTCAACCACTGGGAGCCTCTGAAAACAAGGACAATCACAGAATTTAAGAGACAACTAGGAAGTAAAGCAAAACTATACAATAAGATTTATCTCCTGCACAAAACCACTAATATCAAGATTGAGAGAAGTAGTTGTTTTACCTAATGCATAGAAATAAATACAGTCAAGGGAAAAAAAAGGAATATGTTCCAAATAAGAGAATAAGTTTAAACCCCAGAAGCAGACAATTATGAAGCAAGGATAAGTGATTTACTAGATAAAAAGTTCAAAATAGTTGTCAGAAAGATGCTCACTAAAGTCAGAACAATGGATCAGCAAAGTAAGAATTTAACAAAAAAGTTAGAAAATGTATAAAAGTACTAAACAGAAATCACAAAGCTGAAAAATATAATAAGTAAAAAAATACAATAGAAGACTTCAGTAGCAGATTAGGTAAGTGGAACAAAGAATCAATTAATCGAAGACAGGGCCGTAGAAGTCAGTATATGAGAGGATAAAACAAAAAAACAAAAACTATGGTGATTTACACAATGGAATAGTACTTGGCCGTAAGGAAGAAAGGAAATATCACCTTTTGTGACATCATGGATGGACCTGGAGAATAGTATGCAAAGTGAAATAAGCCAGTCAGAGAAATACAAGTACCATATGATTTCACTTATATGTGGAATCTAATAAACAAAATAACAAAAAAGAAACAGACTCATAGCTACAGATAACAGAGTGACAACTGTCAGAGGAGAGGATGGTTGGGGGACTCGGTGAAATAGGTGAGGAGATTAAGCAAAGAAAATAAAAACTCATAGGCATAAAAAACAATATGGTGATTACCTGACAGAAAAGGGGTTGGGAGAAACATAAAAGGGTAAAGGAGGGATAAATGATGATGGAGTAGACATGACTAGGGGTAGTAAGTACACAGTACAATATGCAGATAATGTATTATAGAATCATACACCTGAACCTCTCAAATTTTATGAACTGGTGCCACCACAATAAATTCAATAAAATTAAAAACAAAACAAATAAATAAAACACAAAGACAAGGCAGTGGAATTCATTAAATCAGAGAGGCAAAAAGGAAAAAAGAGAATTAAGATAGCTTAAGGACTTATTGGATGCCATCAATCAGACCAATATTTGCATTATAGGTTCCCAGAAAGAGAAAAGGGAAAAAAGAGGTAGAAAGCTTATTTGAAGAAATAATAGCTGAACACTTGAACACTCTTCTATTGGGAGAAAAAAAAATGGACGTCTAGATTCAGAAAGCCCAGAAAGTTTCCAATAAAAGGAATTTAAAGAGGCTCACATGAAGATATATTTTAATTAAATTCTCAAAAGTTAGAGAGACAATCTTGAAAACATCAAGAAGAAAAAAAGCTTGTTACATAAAAAAAGAAACTTCGATAAGATTTTTAGCTGATTTTCAGCAGAAACTTTTCAGGCTGGAAGGGAATGACATTGATATATTCAAAGTGCTGAAGGCAAAATTAAAACGACAACAAAAAACCTAGAATGCTCTATCTGGCATCATTCAAGCTATAACAAAAGAACTCCAGTTACAGAAAAACATATGAAAGCATAAATCTAACTGGGAAAAAAAGATATAATTAAATTCAGAATACTTGAATTTTATAATGGTGATTGGTAAATCAGCCAAAAATATATTATGAAAGTTAAAAGAAAAATGTATTAAAAATAACTAGAACTTTGATAATTTGTCACACATGCAGAAGGTAAAAAGATGTAAAACTGTGGGATGCAGTAAAAGCAGTTCTAAGAAGGAAGTTCATAGTGATAAATGTCTACCTCAAGAAACAAGAAAAGTGTGTAATGAAAAGCCTAATTTGACATCTCAAGGAACTAGGGAAAAAGAACAAAGCACTAAGTTAGAAGAAAGAAAATAACAAAGAGCAGAATTAAATGAAATAGAGAATAACAATAAAGAAGATGTATAAAACTAAGTGCTAGTTCTTTGAAAAATAAACAAAATTGACAGACCTTTAGCTAGGCTCACCTAGAAAAAGAATAGACAAGATTCATATAAATAATATCAGAAATGATGCAAGATATAACTGATAACAAAAAAACAGAAAAGATCATGAGAGATTGCCATGAACAATTGTATGTCAATGAATTATACAACCTAGAAAAAAATGAATAAATTCTTAGAAATATACAACCTATTAAGACTAAATCATTATGAAATATAAAATCTGATTGGATCAATTCTTAGTAAGGTGATGAAATCACTAATCAAAAACATCCCAACAAACAAAAACAAAAGTCCAGAGTTAGAAAGCTTCACTGATGAATTCCACCAAAAATTTAAAAAAAAAAATTCTTCTCAAGCTCTTCTAAAAAATAAAAGAGGAGGGAACTCTTCCAAACTCATTTTATGAAGGCAGCATTACCCTGATACCAAAACAAACATGCCCCAAAATATTACAGGCCAATATCTTTGATGAACATAGATGCAAAAATCCTCAACAAAACTTAGCAAACAAAATTCAACAATACATTACAAATACAGATACAAAACAAATACAAAAACATTCATTAATTCAAAATAGATTAAAGACGAACATATGACCTTTAGGTTGTATGTGGCTTTAGCCAGAAAATTCTTAGAAGAAAATATAAGCAACAAGCTCCTTAACAAGGGTCTTAGCAATGATTTTTTGAATACTGGCACCAAAAGCAAACCCAATAAAAGCAAAAATAAGCAAAGGGGTCTACAACAAACTAAACACTTACTTCTGCACAGAAAAGGAAAGCTTCAACCAACTAAAAAGGCAATCTACTGATTGGAGAAAATATTTGCAAATCATATATCTGATAAGGGATAATACCCAAAATATATAAAGAACTCATATAACCCAATAGCAAAAAACTTACTAAAAATTGGCAAAATATCTGAATTGACATTTTCCCAAAGAAGAAATACAGATGGCCAACAGGTACTTGAAAAGATGCTCAACATCATTAATCATCAGGGAAATGAAAATCAAATCACAATGAAGTATCATCTCACACCTGTTAGACTGGATAATATCAAAATGAAAAAAAACATTAAAAAATAACGTTTGGGCAAGAATGTGAAGAAAAGGAATCCTTATGAACTGTTGGCAGGAATGTAAATTGGTACAGTCACTGTGCAATACAATATGGTAGTTGCTCAAAAAGTTAAGAATAAAACTATCATGTGATCTAGCAATTTTACCTTGGAGTATTCATCTGAAGAAAAGAAAACACACTGAACTGAAAAGTTATGGGCACCACCTTGTTCACTGCAGTATTATTTACAATAGCCAAAATATGTAAGCAGCTTAAGTGTTCACTGATGAATGAACTGATTTCTTAAAATGTACTGCTGTACATATTCACAATGGTATATTATTAAACCATTAAAAAGCTGAAATATTGTCATGTCTAACAACATGAAAGGACTTTGGGGGCATTACACCACATGAATAAGGAAGATAAAGACAAATACTACATGATCTCACTTATATGTAGAATTTGAACTCACAGAAACAGAAAACAAATTGGTGGTTGTCAGATTTGGGGGTGTAGAGTATGAGAGAAATGGCTGAAGGTGGTCAAAAGGTATAAACTTTCAGTTATAATTTCTGGAGGTGTAATGCACAACATGTTGACCACAATTAAAAATACTGTATTGATTATTTGAATGTTGCTAAGAGAGCAGATCTTAAAAGTTCTCATTACAAGAAAAAAAAAACACAACATAACCAGAGAGGTGGTGGATGGTAACTGAACTTATTGTGCTAACCATTTTCTAATATATACATGTATCAAATCATGTTGTACACCCTAAACTAATAGAATCTTATATGTCAATTATATTTTACAAAGACTTGAAAAATCGTTCATCTGACATTAGAATTAGTAATTAACAGAACTAAATACAGTACTAAATATTCTCTAATCTGTATTATTTTCTTAAACCCATCTGTCTTTGCAGAGGTGTTTCATGGTATTACATGTATTAAAAAAAAATAAGATTATAAATGAGATTTGCAATTTCTAAATCCATGAATTACCATTTTAAAAAACAAATTGCACAAAAAAACCATTAACTGCCTTTGTGGATAACTGTTATTCATAATATGATGTTAGACTATATTTAGTTAATACTTATAAAGCTGTATAGTAAAGGGTTCTATTTTTAACCCTCAAGGCTTAATGATTGAAATACATATTTTACTTGTTCTGAGTAAAGACCAGATAAAATATGCTGCTTAGTTTTATTAAGAAAAATATTTCTTTCTTAGCTTTTATAAAATATCTTATGATTTCAAGAAATATATTCATTAAAGCAAAATGGATCAATCTGCCAAAAATTAAATGAAGCAACAGGTAATCTAACCATCCAGGCAGAATGATATTTTGCCTGCTTAAACTCCTCCTGACATTTTCACTGGCTAGAGAATTATTCTTCACTTCATGCATTAAAGTTACTTGGTGCTTCAGTAAAAACAGCTGCTGATCCCCTTCCTGAAATAACTATTTAAAAATTATAAATAAAGCAGTATTTGAAAGTATTTTGTATATTCATTTGTAAACTATTAGGAAGTTTTAGATAAAAAAGGAGGGCATTATAATTATATATATATATGTATATATTTAATACCATATAGAATGCATACTGTTTCTCAACACCAAAGTGTTAAAAAAAAATTGAAAACATTTTTGTAAGAAAAAATCAATCACTACATATATATGAAAATATTTTTTAAAAGATACAACCTACTCCAATAATCTGAAATCCCATTCCTTTCCCCAAATGTAAACACTGTTTCTGGATTGATGAGATCCTTTTGAAAAACATTTGCATATATTGACTGAATATATAACATACCTGAACGGCCTGATGACCCAGGGAATAGCCTGGCACTTTGAGGCCTTTGTGGAGCAAAAGGGCCACCTGGGAAAGGCTGGCATTTGGACTTGACCTTGGCCAGCATTTGCCTGTTGAGATCATTTTCTTGCCTTAACTCATTGAGTTTTCTCTCAGTTGACACGGCTGTGTTCCAGTTTTCTTGAGGCCGTTCATATAGAAGGTGGTCTCCTTTCTATAGGAAGAAGTGCTTCTTTCTGATTCCTTGACTATGTCTTCTGCCACCTTCCTGTTTAGGTTGCAAACATGGTTTGTGGAGTTCATGTACCTAGACATGTTGAGTTCTTTTTTCATTTCTAAGCAGCACATTTCCTCCTCAAACAGTTTTTTTCTCAAGTTGCTTTAAGTAACCTTCCTGCAGTTCAGGCAGATTCTGAAAATTTAGTTTCAGCTGCTGAATCTCACTTTCTAGGTTTGAATTTTCACACTTCAATGATATTTCTTCATTTGGAGATTGATTATCTGTGCTGTAAGCTCTTTCTTCATTCATTTGCTTTCCTTCCTACAATTGTCTGGCTATTTCGTGATGTTCCTTGGGGACAACTTTCAGATCAACTTGAGACCATCGGGAGGGGTGATTGCTGTTATCTGCTTCACTGCCTTGTTTGACCTGCCACTTCATGTGATCTAAATGATCTCTAAGGAAATCAGGCAGAGGGATTGTCTGCACAAGGTTTTGAGTGACTGATATTAATTGACTGAATTTCTCTGTCATGCATTTGACTATTCCAGCCTTTGTTTCTCATCCTTTTCCTGGTCTCTCTGCCTGCGTCTCATAATTTCTTCATGGATCGGTTGCAGATTTTCTTTAAAAAGTGAGTGTTTTCATTAAAATCATTTTCTTCTGAAGTTGTTCTCTGTTGGTGTCTAATGCTTTTGAGATGGGTTTTCCATCAGCCAGCTGGGAATGGCAAGCAGACTGGCTCTTCCATGCTTTTCCAGAGAATCAGTCATGTCCTCAAGTGATAACCTGCTTAAGTGTGCAATTCAGTACCAAAAAGCATGAGATATGTAGCATAGCACTCGCCTCCACCCTAAGTGCCCTGACAGAGTCATTGGCTTGTGTCATTGATTCAATATTCTCACTGCATCTTTTACAGACTTCTTCAAGGGCAGACACTTTTTGCCTGGTGCCTTCACAAGTCTTAAAGTGTATCATGTTTTACTATTCAGGGACTTTACTATACCAGGACCTTCCAGGGACTGCAGGGAGAACTAGAATGTGTCCCAAGCTTTCAGAAATCACCAGCAGAGCACCACACAGATGTTCCAGGATCAGCTGGAAGGTGAATGCAGTGACAGGCATCAGGCCCTCACAACTCTGGCTCTGAGTGCCAATGTCCTGTGGGCCACAACTGACCACTAAGAACCCTACGAAGTGTTCCGTCTCAAAGGTAAACAGGTACCTAGCAACCAGGGCAGATCAGTCGTGCTAGGGGAGGGGAGTCCAGCAGGTTCCAGAAAAGCATTTTCCCAAGCTTTACTGTGAAATTGATAGTGATCTCATGTACTGAATATACAGGCACTGGAGCAGGTGACGAGGGTTGTTTGCCATCTGGAGTCTAGGGAGTTCACATGTGTGCCTTTGCCTCACCCATAAAATGTCCTCACTCTTAACACCTTGCATTAGTGTGGTGATTTGTAAAAATTAATGAATCAATAGTGTTACATTATTATCAACCAAGGTCCAAAATTTATTTTAGGATTTACTTTTTGTGTTGTGTACTTCTGTGAGCTTTGACAACTACATGTTGTCACGAATCCACGTTCAAGTATCATACAAGATAGTGTCACCGCCCCCAAATTCCCTGTGCATCTCCTATTCATCCCTCCTTGTCTTTTTCTGAGCCTCTGGAAACCACTGATAACTTTTCTTGTTCTGAAGGCTTCTTTGTCTAAAATGAATATAATATATTTCTTTCAATTAATGTTAACATGCTATATGTTTGATCATCCCTTTAGTTTTCAAATAATTGTATCTTTAAAATAAGGTTGTTTTACACAGTATACATTTATCTGTTGTTTTTTATTTTTTATGATAATCTCTGGCCTTCGTGCATTTAGATATTTAAAGTGATTTTGTGTATTTGGTTAATATCCACCTTGTTGTTGTTTTCTGTTCATTGTCTTTTGTTTATTTTTTCTTTTACTTTTCTTTCTTTTTTTTCTTCCTCTCTCTTTTGCCTTCTATGGTTTTAGTTATGCCATTTTGTTTTCTCTCTTAGCATGTCAATTATACTTCTCACAAAAATTTTGAGTAGTTACTCTTGAGTTTGCAATATACACTCACAACTTATTCAGATTCAAATAACATTATACTACTTGGTGGTTTGTATAAATACCTTATAATAGAATATTCCCTATTATACCTTTTTCATCCCTTATAACACTGCTATCATTCATATCACTTATCGATAAGCTATAATCACACAGCACATTGTTATTTATCATTTTAAGTCAATTTTTATCTGTCACCTCAATTAAGAATAAATGAAATAAAATATTTAATTTGACCACTTATTTCTTCTCTAATGCTCTTCCTTTTTTTTGTAGATCTGGGAGTCTAACCTGTATTGAAATCTGTTATTTTTGATAGGTAAGCTAATACAGTTGATTCTAAGTCTTATCTTCCAGGAGCAAGTTATTTTGCCTATTCTCAACATTGTTTAACAAAGTAGCAGAAAGTTATGTTTATGTTCTTACCAATACTGCTACTGCATAGAGTTTTGCATGACTCTCCATGTATTTTTCTAAGATAGATTCCTAGAAGTGGACATTCTGTGCTCCAGTTTGTGCATTTTTTATGTTAACAAATACTGAGAAATTATGTTCCAAAAAGGCCATAATAATTAATATTTCCAGCAAAGGTATACATTACTCTATTTCCCATATCCTTATTAACACTATTTGTAATCAAGGTATGAATTTTAACAACTTGGTAAGAGAAATATGACTTGTTATTTCATATTTTCATTATTTTTCTGCATTTTCTTGACAAAGTTGAACCTATCATGGTGCTGTTATATTTTGTCATTTGTGGTATATCTGTTCATATTATTTGTTATATATTTTTATTAGTGGGGCTATTTTCCATAATATGGATTTATTGCATATGTGTCTAAGAGGTGGCTTAGTCAGTTATGCTAAAGGGCTGCCAATGATTTCAGGTTTGATTCACCTGTACAAATTTTGGGCTTTGGTTGAGTTATAGTAGTTACTTAAAACATCACTTTTCATAAAGGAAAAGGAAACTCCTGGAGAGATGAGAGATGAGTTAATCTTAAGGATTAACATGCTTTCACTTATATGCACATTCTGCTCAAAACAGATCATATGGCCATGCCCAAAATAAATAGAGTGGGGAATTTACTCTTTTCATGGATTTTATGCTGAGGTGAATATTTGTGAACAAAAAACATCTAATCTACTTTCTTAAGTGATTTTATATTATTTTTATAAAAAATAAGTGTGATAACACCAAGTGTTGGTAGGTAAGTATGAAAGATGAATTTTTACTCAATGTTGATAAACTATACATAGAAAGATAATCATTTGGTTTTGACTCATTGAGCTGAAGTTGGACATGTCTTACAACAAAAGAGCCTCCCTTTTTTTCTGGAAGATTTTATATAACACGGGAATTTTCTGTTTCTTTAATTTTTTTAAACTTAGCCATATAAATTTTGGAAATTAATGTATATTTTGGTACAAAACTTAAAGTAAACTTTTAGTTTTTTCTATGGTTATTATGATACCATATTTTTCTTGATTCTTGAATTATTTTAGATAATTTTAATTTTTCCAGTAGGTGTCATTACTTTTATTTATGGATTCAATTGATATTTATATTAACTGTTGATCCCTTTTTGTTCTACAGAACTTCTCTGATATACTGCTAATTGTTAGACCTATAATTTTCAGGCCTTATTGCTGAGGTGTTGCTAAGTTATCAATCTGATTTCCTTTGCTTATTAAACAGTGTGACCGGATAGACAGTGTGTTACATATACAAGGTAGGGAAAAAGTAGGATTGCAGTTGTGAGTACTTGAAACAGTTTATTCTTGTATTATTATTTGTTAATTATTGTATCATTTTCTATATGGACTTCTGCCCCACCCTGTAGTTTATCGCCAATATTCTATGCCTTCAAAAGTTCACACTGTGCATGTACACCTCAAATTTGTGATAATTCCAAAGTCCATATATATATAAATCCAAATGTTTAGGCTTCCAAGAAAATACAGTAACCTCCAGTGATCCTTTTTATAGCTCTTGTCCAAAGTTGTAGAATAGAAAATCTATTATTTATTTGTTTGTTTGTTCGTTTATTATTTATAGCCTATGGCTTTCATTGGATGAGATATATCATTAATATCATTAGGTTTTAAAGATTATACATATATTTTATTTTTATTAAATTTATTGGCTGACATTGAGAAATAAAATTACATTTCAGATGCACCATTCTATAATATGTCATCTGTATATTTTATTGTGTGTTCATCACCCTAGTTCGAGTCTTCCTCTGTAACCTTTATTTCCCCTTTACCTTCTTTTACCTCCCCAACCTGTGTTCTCTCTGATAATCACCAGACACATACTGGTGTCTGTGTCTATTGTGTCTATAAGGGTTTTTTTTTTTTCTTAATCCTTTAAGGGAAAATCCCTCTATTTGGCATCTTCTTCTTTTCTGTTTTTCAACTATCACTTGGTAAGAAATCAAAGGTGAAGTGTCATCATTTCTTTCTCAGTTAGTCGTATAGTACATATTCTGCATTTCATTGTTTTTAGGTTGATATAAAATCTTCATGTTCACACCACTGAGGGAATTTGACCAAGTTTCAAAATGAAACAATGTATAAAATCCTATATTATCTAACCAATCAGAAAATACTCTTGCTAATTTTGGAATTCATATCTGGACAAACTAAAACTAATTTTATGGTATATGTGAAGCTTATTTTCAAATTGCATTACATTTGCACATAATTTTTAAAACACGTTTTCACAAATATTCTCATGAACTATCATACTGTGCTATAGAGATTTTATAAATGGCCTACTTTTTCTATGCACATCAAATTATCTAGAGTTTGAGGTCTCACTTTTTTTTTTTCTAGGACAGATAATTACAGCAGTAATTATGACCTTGTGAAGTTAGAAAGTTAAAGATATCATATAAGAAAATTAGTAAAGCAGTAACTGTGGTGCTTGAAGAATTTATAAAGTTAGTCCTTCCAATGAATTTGCTTTTGGCCAGGAACTAATAGATATCTGTATAATTAAGACACTTTAAGGTTAATTAATGACCAAATAATTATCTCAACCCACCTGCAATACCCCAATTCACCCCAAACTTTTTAGTGTTCCCAGGCATTATAAAATGACCAAAATATCTCTCTACACAAGTATGCAATATGGCTGCTACAGATACAACCTTAGCCTAAAGTATTTTGGTGATAGGGTAAGTAAATAGTCAGAACTTGAATTTAGTTAAATATATTTCAGAATATTCATTGAGTAACTCCACCAATGCTAACCAACTGGCCCAAAATAAATTAGCCTGCTGTCTGATAAATTTAAAAAGAAGATGAGGTACATATTTTAATATAACCCCAAATGTTCCATTTTATAAACAAAACTTTCAGCTTCAAATTCACAGAGTGTGAGTGTGTGTGTGTATATGTATATATATATGTATATATATATATCAAAATTAAGGGATATAGTGAGATTTTAACATATTTGAACAAATCTGGACATCTCAAGCTGTAATTCCATTTCAAAATGTCATTATATGAACAAAATACTATTGAAAATAATAATAGCCATTCTCAAGTACCAATATAATTCCAAACATTAAAAAATTAAACACACTTTTCTCTCATTATTTGTGCTTTAGGTATAATGCTGTTCATATTCTAATTAATCACTATCATGTTCTTCCTAATTATTTCATTTTTAAACCATTGAATGTTAGAATATCAAACTTTTAAATAATAATAGCAGTGAATGAGCCATGAAGAGCAATGAGAGAACTGATTTCATTATAAAACAATCCATTATTTTCAAATGTCATTTTTTTCATTAAATGAATTTTACTTTATATTACCTGAAAATGCCATTTCCAGTAATTTCATAAGTAAATTGGATGGTCTAATTACGGAGGGGAAAGATCAACTGATTAACAAGATGATATTTCAAAAACCTCTATTTCCTCTAATGATGCAAAACTATAACATACTAATATATTTTGCTGCCCACACATGCCAGAGCAATTTGTGAGTTTTAAATGAGAGAATCTTGGTAAATAACCTGTGAAGGTTTACAGAAAAACTTCACCAATGTTCATAATCTCTTTCTATGCTACAAGAAACGGAATCACAAGAGATCCAACGGATTGAAAATTTATATAAACATCAATTAAAAGGCCTTCAATTATGACTAGAATGAGTCCCGTTTCGAGAAATGAGATCGAATGGCAGTGCTTTGTGGTAGATGAGGAGGGCAGCACTCAAAGTGCTTTCGGTTATTACATACAGCCTTGGGGGCTGGGCAGCAGGTTCCTTTGGAGGTCCAGTGTTTTAGAACAGCAAGTAAATATATATTTCAATGTCACTTAAATAAATACTCTTTCAAATAGTAGCTGAAGGTTAATTCCAGATGTAGAGGATGCATTTCAGTGAGACTTTCTGTGAGAGCAATGGACATAAAGAGCTCATTTTAATACAGGTAGAGAAAAATGTGTGTATATATATATATTTGTAAGAAAAATAAATCTAGGTAATAATACTATGAGAGGAACTTTAAAATTGGGACAGATAAAAAATTATGGTTCATTGGGAAATTTAAACTTGATTAATAGGAAACAATGGAACTTTGAAATAATAAAACAAGTAACAACTTAAAGCTTAAAACAAACAAACAAGCAGAACAACACAGACTCATAGATACAGAACACATTTTGACAGTTGTCAGATGGGAAAGGGATTTAGAGGTTGGATGAAAACGGTGAAGGGATTTAGAAATACAAATGGATAGTTATGGAATAGTCATGGGACTGTAAAGTACGGCATAGGTAATATAGTCAATAATATTGTAATAACTATATGTGGTGTCAGACGGGGGCTCCAGTCATCAAGGCGATCACTTTGTAAGTGACATAAATGTCTAATTAATAGGTTGTACACATGAAACTAATATAATAGTGTGTATCAACAGTAATTTAAAAATTAGGAAAAAAAATTGATGCTCCCATTACACTCAAATGAGTTTAAACAATGTTTTGACATCTCAAGCCCTGGTATTAAGGGCAAGGTTGAATGAATGAGATAGTTCTGCTGAAGAGAATCAGGACAGTGTGTCTATGTTACACAAACTATAGAGTTTCAAATAGCTATAAGGGTTGTTGATGTTGTTTTCTTCTATACAGTATAAAGACTATGAAGGATGGGTTGGGAAAAAAATCTCAGAGAAAATTTTGAGGAGGAAAAAGGCAGGAAGAAGAAGAGGGAGGAGGCGGATGGGGGATGTAGAGGGGAGAAGACGGAAGGGGAGGAGGAGGAGGAAAAAACTTTTTTTCCTGTGTGTTCTAGGAAAAAACTAGCTTAACAAAATAATTGCACTTTATTTTTCACAGTGCAGCTCAGGTAAGAAAATGGGAAAACCAAATTAGGATAATAGATTTTAGGTATACAAGTAAAAAATGTATTAATACTTAGAAAATTAGATCTCAGATCTGAAACATAAAAATACAATTTTGTTGTTACAAAAAAACCACTATGTTATCCAAAGAAATATAATCAAGTGAGAAGTGAAGTAGGTAAGGAATTTCAAGCTTTATGGAAATAAATAGATCTTATCTGGATGAGAGTCAAAGAATAAAAAGGAAGTAATAACATTGTGTAGTATACTACTGCCTTCCATTAAGAAAAAAGGAATTGGTGTGTTTTTTGTTTGTTTATTTCTTTGAATTTTTGTTTTTTTTTCTAATAGGATGTTATAGAACTAGTTCAGGAGAAAAATATAATAGTGGTGGTATGTAATACAGAGATGTAAAAATGTTTAAATTTCCTAAATTCAAATTTCTAGGAAGACTTCATTCGCCTACAATTTGCTCACAGACTAAAATTTATTTGTAACCCCCAAATCAATACTCATGATACATTTACAGTAATTTGAAGACATACATATGTACAGAGGTGAGAAATATGATTCACCAACATGCATTTTCCCAGCTAAGTTCAAATAAGGATACATTTTGCCATTTTGTTTCAGCTTTTAGACTATAAACAAGTATGTCTTTTATGGTGGTTTAATGTCTTGTTTTTCGTATTTTTGTGCTTTTTGCTGGGCAGTTGCTGTTTAAAATTTCTCCCAAGCAGAGTGGTGAAGTGCGGTCTACTATTCCAAATTACAAAAGCCTTTGGCGTGCCCTACTGAAAAAATATGGGTTAAATAAGCTTCGTTCAGAAATGAGCGATAGTGTTACTGATGGTGAGTTCAATGTTAATAAATCAACTATATACATTAAATGGGTGTCTTTAAACAAAGTACTCATAAAATAAGGTTATGTGTACAAAAATGTAGCCAAGGCTTGTAATGATTCAGTATTTGTTAATTCAATGTTTGTGGCAGCTTCATAAAACATAACCACAGTGAATAATGAAATGCAAATGTTATTTTTCTTGTATAGGTGTTATTTCAAACATGTGTTTATTATTCATAAAGCTAGTTAGACTTACCTTTCTTATGTTTTCAGAAAAAAAATTAAATCAATTCAAGTTTGTAGTATTTAACAGCTGAAGTTCCTGAGTTTGATTCATTAGCTCTACCAGCTGCATTCCAAATGGCATGCTATAGCTTTGCATTAAGTCCCTAAATTTCTTGAATTTGGCCTTTATCTATATAAATAATTGAAACATGAGACTCTTGTAAAAGCCCAAAGAGATAATTTTGAAAAATATATTTTCTAAACTCTAAAATGCTCAGCAAATAATTGTTATCCCTTATCAACTTTACCTATTGAGACAAGTTAAACTTAATTAAATATTGACTAGTATAAAAATGTTATACTAGTATAAACTAGTATATAAAATAGTATAAAAATTTGTCTCACCTTTAAATAAATTGACTACAACTCCCAGATATTTGGAAGTCATATTGATCCAAAACATTAACAGGGAAAACCATTTATATTGATAAATACATGAAGTTATAATAGCCAAACTAGGTATAATGCAATAAATATTCATTTTTCATTTCAGTCACAGCCCAACTGATAATAAATGTTAGGGATCCACGTGATGACTCAAGCATCCCAGCTCCTTCCATTTTTTCCTCTTCCATCATCTACAACCATGTACAAGGGCCGTCTTCCTCCTCAACATTCTGATGAATGAAGAGAAAGAACAGAAATAATCATGTTGACTTTTTTTTGTGGGTCATGTCTGGGAGAGGTATACATCAATTTAGGACCTATTCTATTGGCCATAAGCAGTTATAGAGCCTCAACAAAACTTCAAGAATTATAAACTTCAAGGGCTGCTGAGAAGTATAGTCACTCAAAGATCACCTACTTGTCTTTCAAAGTATAATAATCTTTATACATCTATCACCTTAACTTCAAAACATATGAAGGAAAAATTGATGAAAACATTTATGGAATAACTTTCCATTCCACAATTATAGTAGGATACATCATTTTTGTGAATATTATATTTTTAAAATGTTATATTTATAAAAATTATACAGGTAAGATTTTCCATGATTGTTCTATAGAGCTTCACAGGAATGGTATAACTATAAAAACATGCACTTCTAATTAATCAAAAGGATAGAAATTAAGCAATAACTCCATTTGCTTTTAAAGTCAGCTTTCTATCATACATGAATATGTCCATAAGTGTGTGTGTATGCATATAAACAGTATAAACATACTTATGTGTGAGTACATAGTGTGCCTATACAAATATATATGTACATATATGTATATATACACACAACTTATATTGTTTCAAAATACAGAAACTAAAATTGTACATATTCTTTAACTACTGATATACTTATTACTAGAATCTTAAAGGTCCATGAAAACACCATAAAAACTATTTATAAAATCCTATTCAAGTCAAAGTTACACCTCCAATCAAATGTTTTGCTGTTGGTAGTAGAGTGGTTTTATGTAAGTAAAATTTGAACAGTATGAAATGAACCTGGTACAGTAGGTGAGATATAGGTAAATATCCCTGACTAAAACTATTTCTGGTCTTTAGAAGAAATAGCTTAGTAAGTTGGCATATTTTTCTCAAATGTTGATAGAAATAAACATCTTTTAGGATTAAGTTTACTGAAATTTTATTCAGACTGTGAGAATTGAATGGCTGAAAAATTCTAGCATTCTGATTCTTCTGGCAAGTATTCTAACTGGCAACAAAGGAAATGAGATGTGATTATCTCATATTTCACTTCTACATTGTGGCAGAGAAAACTAGGACCTACATTGTACTTGTCAAAGACAACTCTTACTATTCCTCATTCATGAGTTCTTTGTGGAAGACCAAATTTTTAATATATTTACATTTGTAGTATCTGACATTGTACCTGCGCATAACAGATTTTGGATTAGATTGTTTGTGAAATTTTATATGAGAAGAGACAACTAGGCCAAGAATAGAGGAAATTTTTACAAAACAAGAAAAATGGTATGTTCACTTTGTCTTTCCTTCTAAAAACATCCATTCCTACTAGAACCCCTGTCCTTGACTTTTAAATGAAAGTGGCGATATTTCACCTAACATTAGATAAATCTTCATTTCTATACATGGGAATATCATTGTCTTTGTCAACAGTGGGAGTGAGTCAATCTGTATTTTAATTGCTAGCACACAGACAAAGAACCATTAATTAAAAAATAATAAGAAGGATATTTGAAAGCATTCTTCTTCCCCTTCTTTATTCCAAATCTGTGTGCAGGTATTTCCTAATGTGATGTTGAACCTCCTGACAGAGAGATGTCGTCTTCTTTCTAGTCAACCATTGACCTTCTCCCACATGTAGTAAAACAGGAAAAAAATTAAGTATTCGTGTTGATAATTCATTAAGCTGACTTCTAGCAAAATGTGGACAATTGGAGTTTTGTCTGCCTTCATGCACAGGCTTGCCCATGCCTTACTTGTTGTAGAGTGAAACCTACTTTCCAATCTTCTTGTCGCCAGTTCCACTCTCTCTGATCAGTCTTTTCTGTTGTTCTCTCTGTAGTCTCATAAAAAATATATATTAGGCATCATCCTATCAGACTCAGTTGCTGTCTGTGCCCATCTATCTGATTGCTCTCACAGACGTCACCAGCTCTGCTTGCCAGTTTACTGAGTTCCAGGATTATTATTCAAGATAGCTTCTCTGGGCCCCAGTGATTCCCTGGCCTTGTTCTAATGACTTTTTTTTCCTAAAGATGCAAATAACGGCTGGCTGAATTCCTGTCTTAATTGCCTCAAAATGAGACAATCTGGCATCCTTGCAGAGCCATAAATAATTCCGTGAAACTAGTTATAGGAATGCTCTATCAAGATATTTTTAGATGTGTTGCAAATATTTTCCTATTCTAATACTTGTCCTTTAACTTTTTTATATGTAGATTACTATATAATCTTAAGTGTTTAATATAGTCTTATCATCAATATTTTACTTTATAGCTTCTGGGTTTGAATATTTCACTTCAGGGTAAGAAAAATACTATTTTGTATTTTCTCCTGAAACTCCTTAGGTTTTACATATTGATTGTTAACTCACCTGGATATTTTTTGTATAATGTGTGAAATAGGGCTCTATATTTGCTTTATTTCAAGTAATAGTAGTTCATGCACCTTATTTGTTGAATAAGCCTTATTTGCCTCATTGATTTGAAATATCAATTTAATCATATATTACATTCTTAGATATATACATTTGTTTCTAGAATGTTCATTTTATTTCATTGATCTACTTTATAATGGATTTAAGTTTTTTAATATTTTATAATGGATTTTGACATTTAATAAAATAGATAAATAAAATCAATCTGCATTTTATAAAAAAAAGATAGAAAAAAGGAACTCCTACCTTTTCAATAGCATGGATGGAACTGGAGAATATTATGCTAAGTGAAATAAGCCAGTCGGTGAAAGACAAATACCATATGATCTCACCTAAAATGGAATCTATTCAACAAAATAAACTAATGAACAAAATAAACCAGAGGCATGGAAACATAGAGCAGACTGAAAATGACCAGAGGGGATGGGGAAGGAGGACAATGGTGGAAAGCAGGAGAAGGGACTAGACAAAGAACAGGTATGAATGGCCCGTGGACACGGACAACAATGTGAGGATTGACTGTGGGAGCGGCAGGTGGGGGGTGGGATGGGTGGACGGGGGCAAAGGTAGAAAAACTGAGACAAGGGTAATAGAATAAACATGATTTAAAAATAAAAAAAATTTAAAAAGGCATTTTTTGGGAGCTACTGTATACCAGATCACAGCTTTAGGAGAGGGTTTGAAGACGTAATTTTCTTCTTATTATTCCATTTTACTATAGGTGTAAAAAATATCTTCATTCATTAATATTACTGAAATAATAATGTTAGGACTCAACACACCATCCAAGGAGACAATGTAAAGTTAGGACTTTATAAAAATGGAGATAAGGCTTTATTTCTGCTGCAGTTAGATTAATCTTGCTGATTTTTAAAACCATATTGATAAAATTTCATTCTATCACTCTTTCAATTTATTTTTCAAAACTATCCAAGACTGCACCTCAGTAATTTACACTTAAAATTAGGAGAATAAATGGGGTATTCCAAAGTGATAAAGAGTTCTTGACTAAAAGTTCAATTTTACTATCACATGTAAAACATGATGCAGTTGACCCATTATAAAAAATTGAATCTAAGGAATAAGGGTGTTAATGTTAACCAAACATCAATACTTGTAAGTCATGTATATTTATTGTTATGTAGTCAGATGTATAGTCTCTGAAGCACAATAGCCTAAATATTTATTGAACACATGAATTAATGAATATTATTTTTAACATCACCTTTAGTTCCCCTGGTTAAAAATGCATATAGTTTTACAGGCATTCATCTAGAAGTAATTTAACTTTTATCCAGAAATAAAATTTCTGCAATCTTTGACATCTGTAAAGGAGTCAAGAACCCTACATAGTCCATGTGAGAATATGTACAGCCCTTGGTGTCCACAAATGAGTAACTCTGATATCACACATGTTAAATAGTACTCTGAAAAGGTGAGAAAAGATGCAAAACATGACTGCAGGTAAACAGAGATAAGTTTTAATCATACAGAATATTTTTACTAAAATTTTATATAATGATATACCTAAATGATTTTTTTTTAAATTAAGAAGACCTTGATGAATAAGAGATCCTGGAGCGAAAAAAAGGATGGGTAAAATATGTGTCATGATTCCTCATTCTCAGAATGCAGACACTGACTGCATTATTCAGTGAGGGAAGCACAGTAAGGGCTACTCAGGGAAAATAGAAACTAGCTGATAAGCATTCTTACATGAGTGAGTGAGAAAGAAGTATATTATTCTTGCAAAAATGAACCTGAAAAAACTCAGTTATCCTGTTCAGCCTTACTCTTGCAGAGAATTTATTTAAAAATTTATGGAACAAAAGTTTTTTCCCCTTAATTTAAAGATTTCTAGAGGACAAAGAACATTGTAACAATTTACTTTATTCGCTTACATTATTTCTTAACAATCTCTACTCTCAAAAAAGCCCTTCTTAATATCTGATCTAAAACTTTGCCAAGTAACAAGCCAATAAATTATCCATGAAATTTTAAAAATGTCTACCAACCTACTTTTCAACTTTGTACTTATTTCCACGGTTCTCTTCTCAAAGTTCTCAAAAGTTTTCTGGGGCACATTTTGTCTACTTTCTCTGCACCAATTAATAAAAATTTCAGATCTTCTTAAAAACAGTATCTGCATCTAGAGTCTGGCTGAATATGAAAACATAAATCAAAAGATAACTACCTATTGATGGTAGCCCTTCTGGCAGCTGTGAGGCGATATCTCAGTGTGGTTTTAATTTTCATCTCTCTGATGATTAGTGATGTTGAGCACTTTTTTATATGACTGTTGGCCATCTATCTGTATGTCCTCTTTGGAGAAGTGTCTATTTAGGTTCTTTTCCCATTTTTTTAATTGGACTGTTTGTCTTCCTGGAGTCAAGTTGTATAGATTCTTTATATATTTCGGAAATTAACTCGTGTTCTACCATAGTCGGTCCCCTTTTCATTTTGTTCACGGTTTCCTCTGCAGCACAGAGGCTTTTTAGCTTGGTGTAGTCCAATTTGTTTATTTTTTCTTTATTTTCATTACCCTAGGATATGTATCAGCAACAATATTTCTAAGACAGATATCTGAGATTTTACTGACTACATTTTCTTCTAGGATACAAGTGCTAGTGAAGATGCAGAGAAAAGAAAATCCTAGTAGACTGTTGGGAATGTAGACTGGTACAGCCACTGTAGAAATCATGATAGAATTTTGTCAAAAAATTGAAAATGATGGAACTGCTTTTTGACCCAGTGATCCCACTTCTGGGACTATATCCCACAAATCCTGAAACACTAGTTCGATAAAATATATGCACCACTATGTTCATTGCAGTGTTATTTACAATAGCCGTGATCTGGAAACAGCTCAAGTGCTCATCAGTAGATGAGTGGATGAAAAAAAATGCATTACATTTACACAATAAAATATCACACAACTTTAAAAAAGAAGAAACTTTTATCTTTTGTGACAGCATGGAAGGACCTGGAGATTATTATGCTAAGTGAAATAAGCCAGTCAGGAAAAAGACAAAATACCATATGATCTTACTTATATGTGGAATCTAATGAACAAAAGAAACTGAAGAACAAAATAGGGACAGAAGCATGAATACATGGAACAGATTGACAGCTGTAAGAGGGGAGGGAGGAAGGAGGGACTGGACAAAAGGAAGTGAAGGGAGGAGCCAAAGAACATATATATATGCATATAGAAACAGACAACAATGTGTTGTTGACAACAATGTGTTGATGGCCAGAGGGAAGGAGGGAAGCAGGTCTGGCTGGAGGTGGACAAAAGGGGGAAGAATGGGGACATCAGTAATAATGTTACTAATAAAAAAAATGTTAAAAAGAAATAATTATCTTATAAGACATGTTCTCAACTATTTTTAAATACATTCTTGTGCATTTAAAAATAGTTATTGGTGCATTTAACTAGCTATTAATTTTCACTTTAGCTATAGATGAAACAAGAGTGTTTATGCTCCTGCCTCAAACAACAAGAAAAACTAGTAAAAACAGAAAGTTTTTTTTCTTTCTGATATTGGGCAACAGGAAGTGCAGCATGGGAACGCTTAAGTGAAGAAAAACAGTGAGGTCAGCCATCTGATTGTCTAGGCTTCTTGCACAGAGGCAGTTTGGGACTATAGGGCAGAAAGAGAAAACCTGCAGAGAACATAGTGGTCACAGATATAAAAAGAAAGAGATGAGCTGTGGATTCCATGGTGGCTATGATTTGTGGCTCATAATGGAGAGGGGTTATGATAGAGAGATAAGGGTACAGATTTTTAGAGGCCTCCTCAACTTTTATTTTGGAAACTCTCAATCAATGCCTGTGTCAAAGGAAGCTACACAAAGCTGGGAAAACACCTATCAGAAAACAGGAGGCTGAATAATTTTCAAAGCTCACACATGGCTGGAAAAACTTTATATAACACCAGCTAAAATGAAAACATGTTAATAAATGAGCTATCAGATAGAGTTTGCAGAAAGCATCACCCTACTAATACAGCTGAATTAGCCCTAGATTAAAGATCACTCTTCACTGACCTAACAAAACTTAAAAGCAAGTCTCAAACGTATTAAACAAATTCCAAGTAACTTAAGCACATGCCAAAAAAAATACAACAATATCTAAGTAAATTAAATAATACAAAAAACCCAAAATGTAAGATTCATACTGTCCAGCATCTAAATTACCAGAGATGCTAAGAAGCAGGAAATTATGACCCATAACCAAGATAAAATTCAATCAATACAAACAGACCTACAAATTATATCAATGAAGAAACTTTTAAATTGTAAGTCTTAATGAAAATTTTATTGTTAAACAGAGATCCAGAAAAAAAAAAAGTGTTCCATATGTTCAGAATAGTAGGGGAATATAAAAACTCAAAAAGAAAAATGATTGATACCAAAAAGACACAAATGGAAATTCTAGGGGAATAAAATTCAATACAGTAAACAAACAAAAAAAGGTAAAATTGACAGAAATTAGATATTGAAGAAGAAATTAATAGAGTTACAGACCTAGCATTAGTAATTACCCAAAATGAGGCAGAAGGAAAGAAAGGTAAAGCAGAAGCAACAACTAGAGGTTCAGTGACCTGAGGAACAATGCCAAATGAGAGATTCATGATTTAATTACCTGCAAAGGAGACAAAGAGAAACATAGAAAAATTTTGGAGAAAAATAAATGTCTGAATCTTTTCAAAATTTGATAAAAATCATGAATCCAGATATCCTCGAACCTCTAAGATTCAAAGCAGAATATATGTAAAAAAAAACACACCAAGGCATGTTAAAATGAGACTGCTAAAGCCAATGATAAATAGAGAATCTAAAATAAGTCAGAGAAAAAAAGATCAGTGCAGATAGATTTAAAATTATGGAGTGACATCTTTAAAGTACTGAAGCAAATAACTGCCTACCAAGGATTCTATATCCAAAAAAATTTTTTTTTTCACAACAGTAGGAGCAAAATAAAGACTGCTTAGACAAATAGGTGTCTATTTGTCTAAGACCATAAAAGGTGAAAGAACTTATCCCCAGCAGAGCTGCACCACAAGGTATGTTTAAAAAATTATCATAGCAGAAGCAAAATTTTGAATACCAAAAAATGGTAATTATGTGGTTAACTTCTAAAACATTTCTTATTTTAAAAAATTTCTCAAAAATATAACTACTTTTCTATAGCAAACAATAACAATGTATTGTAATATTTATAACATACATAGTAATAAAATATTACTATATTACACCAATAATACATAGGAAAGAGGGAGGAATACAGTAGTAGACTAAAACTGTATCCATAATTACATCAAATGTTCTTATCAACGTTACTAATTAGAACTATAATGCAAGCCTCATGTGTAATTTTCAATTTTGTAGTAGCAATATTAGACAAAAAACAAATTTTAATAATACATTTTATGTAACCTATTATATACAAAATATTATTTCAACATGTAGCAAATGCAAATGGATGGTGCACATATAAAAAGTTATTGAGAGCACCATCCTGATAAAGTTTATCATCCTGGTTGTGATAGTGTACTAGAGTTTTATAAGATAGTATAATTGTGTGAAGGGCCCATGGGATTTCTCTGCATTCTTTCTTTTTTTGGCTTAAACAAAAATATTTATTTTCTGACAATTTTAGTTATTAATGAGCGTGTTACATTCTTCTTCTTGTTTTTTTGTACTAAATCTTTAATACTCAGAGTGTGTTCAACACATAGAGCACATCTCAATATCAAGTGTTCACTAGCCCCTAATTGTTATTCACAGACACAAGTACTGTTTTGGCTTATAGCATCATGGATTAGTTTTGCCTGTTCTTGACCTTCATATATGTGAAATTATACAGTACTTATTCTCTTATGTCGATCTTATGTTATTTGACATGATATTTGGAAGATTAATACATATTGGAGGTATGTATTGTATGTATTAAATTCTTAGTAATATTCTACTGTATGAATATAGTTGAGGTATTCATTTTTCTATTGACAGATATTTGGAATAGTTTCAGTCTTTGGCTTTAATAAAGTCACTATGGCATGCTTGTACACATTTTTTTTGTGAACATATAGAAGTATTTGTCTTAATACTTAGCAGTAAAATTGCTATGTTATAGATATTGCTATGTTATCAGAAAATGCTAAGTAGTCTTACAAAATGGTTTGACTTTATACTTCACCAAGCAGTGCATGGGAATTATATTTGCCGTGCTTCTTTGTCAATATTTAGTATGATCAGTCTTTTAAAATTTTATTCATTCCAAATAGGTATATAGTGGTATCTCTTTGTGATTTTAATGTGCATTTTACTTATGAGTGATAATATTGAGCACCTTTTTATATGTGCACCATCCATTCATGTATATCATTAGTAAAGTGATTGTTCAATTCTATTGTCCATTTTATTTTATTTATATTTTCATTATTAATTTATATAAGTCCTTCATTCTCTCATTAATCACTGAAATGTCTTTATCTTAATATTTATCTTCATGGAGAACATCTCAGGCTTGTCTCCATATTACTTGTCTAATTATTTAGAGTTTAGATTTCTGCTTTTACAATTATAATGCAGATATTAATTCTCCTATGTGTTGTTTTCTTGAAATAAATATATTTTATTCAGCTCCTTTTTCCTCATATTTCACTTTACATAAATTAATGTTGTCATCCCTCCTTTTATTTTTCAATCAACAAAATAGATAATTAACAATATCGGCAAGTGGGAAGAAAAACAGTGACTTCCTAATTTTTAATATTTCCCATAGCAAAATACTGTGCAAAATGATGTATTTCTTTTTCATCATGAGCCAAAACAAATCAGTTAAGCAGAATATTTTTAAAATACCATATTTGGGTTTTTTTAAAATTTTATGCTGATTGATGCATCTCAAACCCTGGTAGCTGATAGTTATTTGTTCTTTTCAATCTCTGATATTTTAGGCATTCAGCCGTTTGACACACTGAGGGTAGCAACAGCAAGTCAAATCTCTGATCTAACAATAAGTCTGCTACAATGGGGAAAGAGCTTGTATTTGCACATAATGATGATCTGCCCCCCCAAAAAGTGAGGGGGGGGGAATTTTTTTCTTTCAGGTCCTCCTTTGCTAACATTGCTTGAAATGATACCACGCAGAGAGTACACTAGCCCCTTGGTTTTCATCTGTGATCACACTTTTTCTTACCTATTTCACTTTCCAATCTACAATTTTCCTCTTTTATTCCCTGCCTGATATTTTTCCATTATTAGAATGTGTGGACACCAATTTGATAAAAAGCTCAAGATGAGAGGTTATTCACCTGGCTATTTCAGAAAGCAGCTTATGGTCAATAGGTAAAGTGACTTCTAACGGCTTACTACATCAAATGGCCTCTGTAATACTTATCACATCATATTATATTTAGCTTTTTTTTTTAAATTGACTGCTGGCTGAACTCAGAGCTCATTCATAGGCTATAATAACCATCAGAGCACTTTTTGCCAAGCCTTGTCTTAAGCATTTCACAAGCAATATTTCTTTTTATTCTCAAGATAACATTTGAGATAAATACTGTCATTCTTTCCATTTTACTGATGCGAAAACTGCTGATTAAAGATGTTAAGTACTTTGCCCAAAGTCACACAACAAGGTAGAAATAAATAAAAATAAAAGTCTCAGTAGAGCTTTTAGGGTGTACGAAAAGAATTTTGGCAGAATCTTTCCTCTTCATCTTCATCATTTTCTTGCACACCATACTCAATATTCATAAAGTTCAAGAAGGGTTGCCTAAATAACACTTTCTTATGGTGATTAATTTGTATTCTATACTTTTCTCAGCACTGAGACTTTATTAGTGACAATAAATTATCATTCACAGAAAGGAGCACACAGATGGCGAGAGAAGACTCCATTTCTCCTGTCCTTTTACAACTCTAATTTCCACATTTGAAATTAGTGAAACTGTTTAATACAATGTCATTATTTGTGCTTCAAAATTCCAAAGTAATGTAACTTTGCATAAAATCAACTATCCCTAGATACAAAAAACAGCTAATAAAAAATGTCTGCTCTGCTCATTTTCTCCTACTTTTAAAATTACTTGTTATACCACCCTATATAAATGTATAATATGAATTTCTCTGTTAAAGATGTATAGGAAAAAATAAGAAAACATAAGCCTTTTGATCTCAGAACATTTATACAAGTAAAATGGAACTGCTTTTATTAAACTTGACAGATTATCAAAAAAGTAAGTCTAAGAGAACTGTCTTAATAAGGCGATTTTTATCTTACCCTCCATCCATGACAGGAAGAACAAAAACAAAATATTTCCAGACATATTCTGGATTAGGTGTGTGGGACAGGAAGAAAGGCAATTCATTCAACCATTCAATAGAATCCACCTTCTTTTAATGAAATGCTATAATGTTTTCTAATGCTAGAAGTTTTATAGCATCAAATACCTCTAACTTCAAGTAGTTGCTTATTTATATTCAAGTTGGGACTTTATGCGTTGTTCCTATAGAATTTCTACAAACAGTTTAGGATCCAGTCAGATGGTAAAACGAGGTAAACGTGAATATTTCAGAGTATATAAGGATCCTACTGATACCATTTACCAGGGGGTGACAAACTTTTTGTGAGGAGCCTGAAAGTAAATAATTTAGATCCTGTGCATCATGCAGGCTCTGCTGCAACTTCAAGAAGTTCTGGTTTTGCACAGTAGGTAGGAAAAAATCAGAAAAATGCCTATTCAAGTTAAAAGCAGGCAAAGAAATTTTTATTGATAGATAAAATTATGATTTTTTTCATAGCCTTTAACATTTTTGTCAATTGCAAATATATAGGTAAATAAAGAAAAGAGTAAAACTACTAATATTTTTAGTAGAGTGTGACTTCTAACACTGAAAACATTAGAAATTAAAATGATTTATTTCTTTGTATAAAGTTTATCATCCTGGTTGTGATAGTGTACTATAGTTTTGTAAGATAGTATAATTGTGTGAAGGGCCCATGGGATTTCTCTGCATTCTTTCTTTTTTTGGCTTAAACAAAAATATTTATTTTCTGACAATTCTAGAAGCTAAAAAGTCCAAGATCAAGGTGTCAGCAGGGTTGATTTTTTCTGAGGCCTCTCTCCTTGGCTTGTACAAGGGGGGAACCCCCAAAATGGAATTATCTTGTGGAGGGCAGGCCACTTGTACTGCAGACTTCCTCTGCTAGATGAATGTTCTAGAAACCCATCTGTATCAGTGTGCCAGCTGGCATTTTGTGAGAGTCTGTGTTCAGCTTCAGTGACTTTTTTTTTTTTTGAAGACCTGTTCATCGCGTTTGCCCATTCCGTGACGGCTGATCTACCAGCACACCTGTCCACGCTGTGCTGAATTTACCACAGCCAAAAATAGTACAACTCCCATTCCCCACCCTCCTTATTAGTCTGATCTCACCCCAAGTGACTTTTGTTTGTTTGTTTGTTACCCCAGATGTAAAAGTTTCTCAAAGGGAAACATTTTGCTGATGTGGAAGAGGCAAAAACAAAAAACCACATAAGCACTAAAAGGCATCAAAATCAATGAGTTAAAAAACTGTTTTGAGCAGTGGAAAAAAGTCTCAACACATGTATTGCATCAAATGGAGAGTACTTTGAAGGTGACTGAAGTTTAAACGTGTAAGAATAAATACACACTTTTTTATAAATAAATTCCATTGTTTTGCATCCCCTCTCATAGATGGCCATATTCTCCATGTGTTTTCATAAGGCATTTCCTCATGTGTGTCTGTTGTCCTAACCACCTCTTCTTATAAGGACACCAGTCATGTTGGGTTATGGCCCACTGACATAACCTCATTTTACTTTTAAAGGAACTATCTTCACATACTGTCACATTCTGAGATACTAAGGATTAGGACTTCAACATATGAATGAGGGAGATGGAATTCAGTCCATAACAGTCTTAATTTTGCCTTACATTTGAATTTGACAGTCTCTAGAGGTAGCAATGCATGTGAATTAACACTTATCTCACAACAAAAAAAAGATTAATTAAATATTTTAGGACTAGTTTGAACAATGTTTGCTTTCTTCTAGATGTTGTATAACTAAATATATGGAGTAGGCATCTTTTCTGAACATTGGTGAATTGCCACGCTTTTTTGTAAGTTTGCATCAGCTTCCAACATTTTATCCTTTGCTCTTTCAATATCATGAAATATCTCCAAGAGTTTCCTTATTGTGGAGATTTTGCCGAAGTCACTTCCTCTGAGAGATATTCATCTTTTTCATCACTACCACTTTACTTATAGTATCAATAAGTTCTCCATCATCAAATTCCTTTGGCTGTATATCTAGAGTCTTTTTAGTAGCAGCAATGGTAACATTTTCATGGTCAGCTATTACTTCTCTAGCTCTATTTATGTTATACTCAAATTTCACTTCCAGCGTTATTACATTTTATTTCTTGGATGCACCTTCATATTTTTTTGGCCAAGTCTCCTTTTTCAATTATTCATTTTTAAAAATATCATGTCAATTTATCACCAGAAAACAGGGAAGCAACATAATAACATACTTTTCTATCTATGTGTGAACTGAATAGTTCATGCCCAGGGATCATTTGATGATTGGTCACTGATTATAAAATACATCTGTTATTTACATAGTGATTTGGGGACTGAAGTGCTAGCAGCAAATGCTGTGCTTTATGTAATTGCAATTAATAAACCATGATAAGTGAAACATGAACCATATGTTTGGTGTTATCTGAGTAAACTGTGCTAACAGATTTGTACACATTGGAGCCATGCAAAGCAAGGGCTGCCTGTACTAACTCTGTCATTGCAGTGCATGAATGCAGTCATAGACAACGTCTAAACAAATGGACATGCTGTGTTCCAACAAAACTTTATTTATAAAAACACAGACTTGGCTAGATTTAGCCTAGGGTCATAGTTTCAGTCTGCTGAGTTATATGGGTGCATGTGTCTGACACTGTAGATTCTGCTATAGCTCGGACCTGTTACAAGTTCTTTCTTTCATGGTCCCTTATTCAAAGCTGGCTTCTATGTCACCAGCTAAATGAATTAGAGCAGTATTTCCAAGTGCAGAATAATGCTGTCTCCATAAACTCAGTAAGCCAAACAAGAGCCGTGCTTCCTCCTTAGTGATCGGAGGTACAGCTACAATAATTTGTCCTTGAATAAGGATGGTGTATTTTGGCATATTCCACTACATGGGAGTCATAAACACTTCAGCAAAATGGGTATCTCCTAAGTCTTCAGAGGTTTTAAATTCTTACTTCCTTGACTACATAATTTTTACCAAAGTTGCCAACATGCTACTTCTCATGCATCAAGTCTAAACAACACAATGCAATCTACAGGATATCCATAGGTTCCTGGTCCCTTTGAGTATAGTATGATAGAAAAAGGGAGAGATAGCACACACTAAAGCAGGATCATAGATATGAACCCTTGTTTCATTCCGTGTGAATGTCAGCTGGCTCTGATTCATCATCCTGATACAATGAAAAAGAGTGTTTTCTTCAGATTATAACTATACATCACTTACCTAAAGTTATCTATCAGCTTCCACCACAAAAACAGCAACTAGGGATACTCTTTAGTTAAATTTCTGATAGTCCATTGTAAAACTTCTAGATTAATCTGGCTTTTATAGGCAGTAACTAATAAATTAAATAGAAACATAATAGAAACTATCATTCCTGCATCTTTAAGACTCCAAGGGTGACACTTATCTCTGCCATTCTTTCCAGGACTTGACTCTAGATTTTGATTTACTACCTTGGCCAAGTTATTGAAGGAATAGTTCCAGGAACCTCCTTTGGCCCTTCCCATTATAACTTTTACCCCACAAGAATCAATGGGAGTGTATGACAATTTTAATACGTAACTTTTAAATTCTTTCATATTCCTTCAATTCTTTGTCTTTTAAATTGTGGTAGTTTGTGAGTTATTTGACAAATAGGATGCAGTGGAAGTGATGTTATATGTCTTTCGGGCTAGGTCAGAAAGATTATGTACCTGCTCCCTATGGAATGATTGCTGTGAGAGAAAGCATCTGCCTTGTAAGAATCCAATCCCCGGAGAATAGCATGCTGGAGAATCAATATGCACTGCTGTGAATGACAGCCTCAGCTGAGCTCTTAACCAACACCAGCTGCTATCCTGATGAGTGAGCCTTCCTGGGTATCTATCTAACCCAGCTGAGTATTCAGATGACTGAAGCCTTGGCCAACATAAGACTGTACCAGCATGAGAAGTTCTAAACCCAACGAAGCTCTGAATTCCTGACCCCAACATCATGAGGAAAAATAGAACATTTATTTTAAGCCACTAAACTTTGGAGTAATTGTTATAAACATAGTAACCGGAGAGAGAAAGAGAGAGAAGATTATACTATCAAATAAAAATGTGTATTTCAGTTATATGTTTGGGGACTTGGGAAATTACTAACAGGTATATCTGTGAAATTATGGGAACCACAGTGATAGGAAGCTGGGCCAGGTTCATTTATTATCTATTCATTTTCTCCATTTATTATCTTACTGCCATATTCGCCCAGAGCATGATGACTTAGGAAATATTCATAGATTCTCTAGCGCAGCTACTTTCAACCTTTTTCATCTCATAGCACATATAAGCTAATTACTAAAATTCTGCAACCCACCAAAAATATATATTTTTGCTGACCTGATTAAAAAAAAGGTATAATTTTGATTCATTCACACCAGATGGCTATTGTGTTGGCTGCTGTCATTTTTTTGTATGACAATCTAAGGGAAAAGAGATCAGTGCCCCTGACTAACTAGTCAGCTATTGCATGTTTTCAAAATTCGTGCTGCCCACTTTTTTCCTGCAAAAGAAAAGACTGGGGAAATCAAGATTTTTCTGCAAGGGGAAAGACTGGGGGAATAATTTTTTTCTGCAAAGGGAAAAACCAAGGGAATAATACTTTACATATTTTCTATGATATTGCAGGGTTCTAGAAACCCAGTCTCCCATTTGGTCTGTGGGTTCTTAGTTTATAAACTGACTCAATACTGAGTTTTTATTGAGGCTACTTCTCTATATTTCTGATGAACCACCGTGGATTCTCTGTTTGATTTTGTTTTGTTTTATAAATCAAGCAGCATCATTGCTGGCTGCCCATACAGCCTTTTCCCAGAAGCATTGTGTTCATTAACAATCACCATAGTGATGGTTGGTCTGGTATCTGGCTTCCACTCTGACTTTGACACATATTTCAATAAGTTCACTCATCTTTCTCCTGACAATTAAGCTCTGCCACCTGGCCTCTATTAATTTGACATTCTATCATCCTCTTTTCAATCAAATAACATCACCCTTTAAAACCATGTCTGGCCTACAGAGGATAGCTACCTCAGATATTTACAATGTTAGAACACATCTCATTAACACATTCTTTATTACTTTGCTTAATGAAATGTATTCAGGGTTGCTATAGGAGCAAAAGATTTTTGTACCATATTCACTTTAACTGTCCATGTTTGTCAGCATTTTACCTTTTCCCCACTGTTTTCCAGGGTATTTCTTTGTTTTATTTTATTTTATTTTATTATTTCTTTATTTTTAGAGAGAGAGTAAGGGAAGGAGAATGAGAGGGAGAAAAACACCAATGTGTGGTTGCTTCTCATACGCCCCTCAGCGGGGCCCTGGCCCATAACCCAGGCATGTGCCCTGACTGGGAATCAAACTGTCAACCCTTTGGTTCACAGGCCACCACTCAATCCACTGAGCCACACCAGCCATAGCTATTTTCCAGGGTATTTCTGCATTCCTCTTTATTCAGGGAAGACAAACACTTTCTAACCTCTCACAAGCTACCCAGTAATACATTAAAGCCATCTTGCAGAGTTCTCAGCAAATAGTTAAATTCTATGTCATTGAGAGCTAGTCCCATATTAAGAAACTTTCCCTTGTATAATTTTATACTCTGCCATCCCAGATCCAGGGTCCTCAGATCCTATGCCATATATACTTTCCAGGGCCCCATCTGTAATCTTGGCTAGGTCCTACAGTATTTTGACACTTTAACAGTCCCAGCATCCTCCCAACTAAATTATCCTGTAATTTGACTTTAGCTACTAGAGTTTTCAGGCAAAGTGCAGAGGTGGGAGTATAGACTGACAAACAGGTGTGTGCATCAACATTAAGCCTGGATAATTCTAGTCTTTGAAAAGGAAGTAGTGGTATGCTTACAAAAGCCCAGAGAATTTTGTGTGATCTCAAATGTCAAGGTTCTAAAGACCAGGCCCAGATATCAATATCTTTAATCTCAGGGTCCTACTCTTATTCCATCAAAGCCCAGACCACAGCACAATTGAGTTGCTGGGTTTTATCTATTCATCTAATTCAATCCTGAGACTTATCTTCACCTTTTTTCTGCTCTGTAGCATCAGAAAATAAGAATGTCTATATATTTGCCAAGGAGGCATTGTGACTTTAATACATTGCCTTAAAGCAATAATCAATCACGTTCTACCTTTTTTTTTCTTTTTTCAATGCATTGAGAGTACCCAAGAGTTACCTAATTCCATACATTATAATAACCTTCCTTTCATCTCTTAAAAGACTGAGATATTGTACTACCCAAGGCATTTTTTTTTCGTTTGTTCACTACTGATTGAAGTTCAATAATTGCATTGCTCTAGCATGCAGGCTTTATAAACACTGTCCCTACTGCCAATAATAGGATTCACAATGCAGGCCAGCCAACGGGTGATCCAGCTCCAATGTCCGTCTTATAGCTTGCTTTTTTAGGGTCACTCATTGCACCACTTGACTTAGGTCAGGGTGTTCAGTAACACGAAGATAAGAATTTGCATGAAGGAGCTGTGCTAGTCAAGACATATTGCAACAACACCAGGAATGAATTGAAGGAAGCAGGACTGGACAGAAGGAGAAACTGAACTGTAATTCATATTCAACAGAGGCCTCAGCCAGTTCCACAGACATCTGTGGAACAGGTTAGCTGCTCAGGATTGTCCCAAATTAAAGTCATGGGGCCAGGCCTTCAGACACTTACATGTACCAGTCATTGCAAGCGAGTTGACCCCAGCAGTGAAGATGACCTTGGAAGGGGCAGCTTTTTTAGGTTGAGGGTAATTTCCAAAGTGAACCAATTATGAGTGACCTGTAACCAACTCTCATAATTCCTGGAAGAATGAATGTCTCTGTCCTGAAGCAGGGATCTGAAAGACACACAGTGTGATGCACTACTATTGCTAAATATGTCAAGGAGGGTGTCTAATGTGGTAATACCCTTGTTCATTGGGTAATCAGTTTTCAGCAAGGAACTCTAAGTTGCAAATGACTGCCGTGTCATAGAGCCATTCACCAGAGGATATCTTATGGGGATTGTGACGTAGTGAAAGTGTGTAGCAAAAAGAAGACAGATAGCATGTTTAAACTAGGGAAAAGAGGACATTCCTACAGCCATTCTGAATAATAAGTAAAGTGAACAACTGAAATATTGAAATCAATGTTATAAAGCAAAGCTCTGTACTTGTATTTCAGAGTGAATGCAAATGTAAGAACCAAAGTTGTCTTCAAGTAGTAATAAGGGTCCTACCCGGCATAATAGAACTGGGGCATTTCAGAGAGAAAAGGTAGCCCAACCAAAGCTTTACAGAAGTGTGACCCTTAGACTTTCTCCTAAATTAGAGCTCTCTTACATACTTTGTGAAACAGAAATCAGCACCTCACTGAAGGGTCTATCCCAGAGTAAATGGTTACAATTCTCTCCTTCTCCTAAAATTTAGGCAGATGTAATTTATTAAAACATATAGTCCATATTTAACAATCTTCAAGTTAACTAGTGACTGTAAAATTATTATGTTTAGCAACCTCAGTTCAGCCAATTCTGCCTCGTTGTGGCAGCAGCATTCTGTGGCCCAGAATAGACAAAATCAGGTAGCCGCCAAGCTTACTCATAACTTTCCAAGTCAACCTTAGGCTTGATGCAGCCTAGATTAAATACTTATAAAAATCATTGCCATAATAACAAGGATTTTAATAGAATTTAACTGTTAAAATAGGAAAAGGTCAATTTGGAATAAAATTATTTAAAATAAGCTACATTAAGAGAGTCAGAAAAACTTTAGTAATAAAAATAATTATGAAACATTTTTCTGGCAGTAAGTGGGAGAGCGGAGACACCAAAATCTCCTGTTTGTCTAGATCATAAGCAACCTGGGGACAAGATTTGACTGTATCGTGTTCACATTTACAGTTGCCTTAATTAGCAGGTTTGGCCTACTGATATTTGTTCAGTGAAATTAATGCAAGCCTCAACAACATCAATGCAATCGTTTTACGAACCTCTAACGCCTTGAGCCCCTGGTTTTCTTCATTCTAAAATTTGTTCTGCTCTGACATTTGGCTCTCAGTTTGTCATACCCCTCTTTTCCCTGTCTGTGACCTGTCTTATCTGGACATTGAATGTCATTTTCTATCTTCTAATCCCCAAGATATGTCTTCCTTCAGTGTTCTTCTGGCCTAATTTCCAGGAAGGTATTTTACCATACAAAACTGACCTTCAAATCTATGCAGCAGAGCCTTTGTTTTTCCTCTATTGACTGAAGGCAGGAGGAAAAAAAATTCTAGCCTGTCAGCTCTTTGCTATCCTTTATAGATTTCAATTACTTATAACTTTAACTGTCTAAATTTGAAGCCATGCCTTCAACTCTGGATTTCAAAAAATGTAAGCAAGTGTCCAGAGTTATTTAACACATGGGGACAGTTTATTAAAATATCAACTTTTGATAGTATAAACATGTAACAATTTTATTTATGCAAATTTGGCTATGTAACAAGTTCCATAATATCTTAGTTTGTATTACGTTTATAGTCATTTCTTAGTAATTAGAAGAGTTTTATTTCAGTATTTAATCTACTCTCCGGTTTTTTTAAGTCACATTAAACTAGATTCAAACATTTTTCTCCTTTCTGCCATCCCAGGTAAATTCTGTAGTGGCGTTAGTATTTTGAAGAAGGAGCAGGGAGAGGGAAGATCTGCCAGGATCACTATTTACAGACTCACCTCCTTCCTTTTCCAATGGTAGTTATTCTTGTTGGATGGAGGAATAGAGAGGGGAAATGAGAGAATGTTTCTTGACTTCACTGAGAAAGGTGGCAATCGGGCTAAGCTGATTATTGTTATATTTTTGGAAAACTGAAACTGGCTACATTGCTATCTATCTAGCATTTAACCTAAATGTTACCTTCCTAGGAAAGGACACATTGGATATTAAGAATTCCTTGCAATGTTGTTTAATGCCACTATTTCCTAATGTCAGAAATGAAGCCCTGATACTCCAATGTTGTACATTTCCTACCAGTATCAACAATTATTAGAGCCTCTGACTGATAAACTCCCTTCTGTCTGTTCAGCAGGCATTACCAAATGGTGAAAGCCAAGCAGCTCTACTCAGTTCTCTCTTCCTTAGTTCTTCCATTTCCTTCTAAGTCTCTCCATCTGCCTGGGTAGTGCAGGAGAGCAATGCAAGGCATGCAGCCTAAGAAGACAGACATTGAAAAACAAATTCTTTCTCCTTTGTTTTGGAGCACTCTTAAGAAGTGATTCCATTGGCTTTAGGAAAGGGAATGCTTTTCTCTAATAACATTCATAGCCTTCCCCAGAGTTCATCTCATTTCACATTTCTTTTTTATTATATCATCATCTCTGCTTGGGTCATACTTTTGGGAAAACAATAAAAATCCTACTCAATGTCAGTAAGAAGTACAATTGACATTCTGAGTTTCTACACCTCCCCTCAAGGGAAACATGGTAAAGAAGACCCACCAGGCAAGAGCTAGAGGAATTTGACCTGTGCTGAACCTGACAGATCTTTTCAGTTCAACCAATTCAGGAAGACTGGCAGAGATCTACAGAAGTGTGGCCAAAAAGCAGTCAAAGCAACAAGCAATCGTGGGAGAAAATTGTCAAAGTTTGATTCAGGGTAAGCTGATTCCTATGAAATGTAAAAAGAAAGTTCATTGCTTAGGAGATTATATACGCGCACACACACACACACACACACACACACACAGAATATACATATATATAGCAACTTAAAAATAAATACAAACTCATAAATTTGTTTTGAGTAGATCTGAATGTTCATATATATAAAGTATTTCTTGGACACAGCAAATTAAGCTTGATATTATCGGGGTATGAATGGTAAACAAACAAAAAACTAAGAGCCTGAAATAAATCTTTTTGACATGCCCTAACTAACTGGAATTTCCATACACAAGGCTTCTAGATCTTTCACAGAGGGAGATGGAAGGTTGTAGGGATTCTCGTATGAGATCTGAACCATGAGCTGGATTTGTACCACTTGCAATTAAGTTTAGGTGTCATGGTTTGCTACAGCTACTTGTGCTACAAACATCTCCCACCATATAGAGTGGAAAGAATACTGCACTAATCTGTCATTATTTTTAGGGATGTTTTTCCTACTGTGGATGTGAATAACTATATGGGATAACTCCTCAGCAAGAGTGTTATAAATTCAGCTGACAGAGAATAGATCATATCATCAGGAAGTATAGGACCCTGGGTGGGGTGAGAAGGATAGAGTAAGGAGGAGTTTCTCTTCTTTGTCAAACAAAGGTGGGAAGGAGAGGTGGGGTTAGAATAAAGGTGGGGAGAAGAGGGTACACACATGTGCTAGGGAGCAGTGCATCTACTGCAAAGTGTTGAAACTCCAGTGGGGTGAGAACCACACCGGTGCCTGCAGAGGGTGGCAACAGTATTGAATGTCAGTGGCACAGAGGGGTGTTGATCACAGAAATAAATGTTAGGTAGGAATAATTGAAACTGGGTTTCCCTAAAGAAGGAAGTTACAAATATGGAAAGGAAATATACTAGTGTGAGTTCTATGATATTATATCAAATTAAAAATGTTGGTGAATCCATAGTCTTCAATATTAAAAAAAAACAAATATAAGAAGAAATAAGGATATAAATGTGTGAGTATTTATATGTGTGTGTTGTAGCTATTTCTACTGAGAAAGCCTGAAAGCAGAAATATCCCAATAGTAATAATCCAGATCTTGGTTTCTAAATTCATTTCTTCCCTAAAATATTCAGATCTCCTAGGAGAAAAGTCTAATTCCAGAGATAGGGCAGAAAAAGACAACTCAACAGTAAATGGCTCAAACAATGACAGATATGCCAAAAGAACATGGAAGGCAGCGTAAGGGTTTCGACTAGTCATATCTGGGACAATTGGGCACATGATATATAATGATGTCAAAGAATCATAGCCCACTGACTATAAAAGGAAACCTTGTTTCATAATGATGTACAAAAATAAAAAGATAAGATAGATTGCAAGTCTGTATAGTGGAAAAGTATGGTAGACACCACTTTAATTAAGTGATCATGTTTAACCAAACATTAACCAAAGTTAATGTTTTTAGTGATAGGACAAATTGAAATTATGGGCAATCTAATAAGAGACAGTGAGAACACAATATTACTTTGGTAATATTTCTAAAATATACAACTTGAATTTAATTGTGAGTAAAACTCAGACAAACTCAAATAGAGGGACATTTGGAAAGTATTTGGCCTGTATCTATGAAGATGAAATGTTATAAAAGCCAAGAAAAGATTCAGAAATGGTTTCATAAAGAACAGAACTAAAAGGTGAAAGTTACACCCAGATTCTGGTTTGGGTTCTTGTGCCATAAAGAACATTTCTGGAATAGCTGGTAAAATGTGGTAGCTTAAATTCCACTTTATCCTGTAAATGGTAGAAATATGTCAATGTTAATTTCTCAATTTTGATGGTTGTATTGTGCTCTGTAAAAAACATGATCTTGTTTTAACTACACACTGAAGTATTTGGGAGGGGTGGAACATCATGTAAACAATTTTTCAAATGGTAAAGGTAATTTTCTTGTTCATAATTGCAATTTCTCTATAACTTGAGATTGTTTCAAAAGATTAAAGAACACAAATTTAAAAAAATAAATGGAATGCATTTTCAACATATGCTGATGTAAGTGAGAAAAGGAAGAGGTATTTGATATTTTTTCCCCTAAATTACAGAAAAATTACTAAGTTTTGGGCCTGATTGCTTTAGAAACTATCTGCAATTCTTACTTACCATGTGAAATTGAACAAATTTACTTTAGGTCTCAGTTTTCTTCATGTGGCATGTAACATCAATCCTTACACTCTTTTTACATCAGTTCCTGTATTTGAGCTAGGAGGTTCAAAGTGGTTGTTTGTGAAGATATTTTGTAGGCTATATAAATAAAAGTGTCATAGAAAAGTCACCTATTAGGTGGTAACATGAAGAAGCTGGGCTCAGCTCTTACTGTATGAGTCTTTAGCAAAATTCCTGCTGTGTTTCTTCGAAGTCAATCATTTTAATTCTGAGTTGATTGCCCCTTCTTTTGGCCTGACATAGATCAAAATCTATAGCTGTGTGTATGGCTCAACAGAGTGTTTAAGTTTGAATCGATGGTATTCCTTCTATCTCCATGCACTATGGTGCCTAAATCTTACTGTCAGATATTTTTTGCACACATTCAGCCAAGAAGAGCTATATTTCTACAACCATTTGCTTCACAACAGGTGAGCTAAGGTCAGAACTTTTTCCTGGAAATTCCATCCTAACTTTGAAATTAAGGACACTTATACTTGGTATCAATAAAGAACAGGCAATGTTCTTTTTTTAAAATTTTTTTATTTTACAGTGCTTAACTCTCTGAAGTAAATTTCATACAGCAGGACTTTTTGTTTGTACACAGAGTACTATTTCTAACCACTTAAAAGATTAAGAACTTAAAATCCAGAGAGACCATCGGTTTGTTTTAGGAAACTCAGAGTCAGACAGGAGTCTATAATCTCTCTGATATTTGAATGAACTATACAACAATGGTCTAACTGTGAACACTGACTTTGATATGGAATTTGTTTCCACCTTGATGCTAAAAAGGCGTGTGTGTCAAAGGATGTGGTACTCTCTTAATTGAGTAACAAATACACATTTTAAAACGGATTTCAACTGAAGTCTTTTGGCACTGTTTTGTGTATATGTATTTATGTGTCAAACTGTTAACTTTTAACCAGAACCAGTAACAGCATCATCTTGAGTCTTATTAGAGACTGAGGAAAAATAAGTAATATTCTGTTGGGAAACGCCTTGTCTGGTTTCAGGAACTGTAACCCCACCGACAGGCAGGAGGGCCCCAATGCTAGAAATAATCAGGGAAACCTTGCAATCTATCTTATCTTTTATTTTTGTACATCCTTACGAAACAAGGTTTCCTTTTATAGTCAGTGGGCTATGATTCTTTGACATCATTATATATCGTGTGCCAAATTGTCCCAGATTTGACTAGTCAAAGACCTTTATTCTGCCTTCCATGTTCTTTTGGCATATCTATCATTGTTTGAGCCGTTTACTGTTTTGAGTTGTCTTTTTCTGCCCTATCTCTGGAATTAGACTTTTCTCCTAGGAGATCTGAATATTTTAGGGAAGAATAGAATTTAGACATAACCTGTCCCCCATGGCGGGGACTCTGTCCCTGTCACCTTGCTTGGCCCTGTGATGATTGCTTGTTGACGATGGGTAAGACCCTTTGATGGAAGGGGCCACCTAAGCCAGACATCAGCCAGTATGGGCAGCAGACAAAGAGTGGGGGGACACAGAGAAAGGACAGAAAGGCCCGCACCCTTCAGCTCGGCTTGGGTGTGGCCAGAGTCCTCATTCTATTTGAAAGCTGTCTCCTTGTCTTGTGAACCTCGTCAACCACTGATGTCAGATAGGAAAGGTGAAATGGCCAGTCAACCCCCTGAATATGTGGAACCTAAGCTGACTTCTCTTGAGCCAAGTGAGAACATCCTCGGGGCTCATGTTTACTCTGGCCCTACCAAAGTCCTGGAGCTTCATCATGAGAAGCAGAAAGCTTCAAACCCATTAGTATCTCAGAGTAGGTTAGAGCTGTTTAAGGCGGCCATGTCTAGGATTCTGAAGCTCAAAACACAGATGCAGGAGAAACAGAAAGCTGTTCTGAATGAGAAAAAGCAGGCCCAAAAAGGGGACTCAAAGAATATTGTGCAAATGGAGCAGGAATTGCAGGACTTACAGTCACAACTTTATGCAGAGCAGGCCCAGCAGCAGGCCAGAGTGGAGCAGCCAGAGAAGACTTTGCAGGAGGAGCAGCAGTATCTCCAGGGTTAGCAAAAAGGTCAAGGAGAAGAGGACCTGAAGCAAAAGAGGACCTGAAGCAACAGCTGGCCCATACTCTGCAGGAGCATCGGGCTCTAATGGAAGAGCTAACTTGCAGCAGGAAGGACTTTGAAACCATCCTTCAAGCCAAGAACAAAGACTTGGAGCAGACCAAGGAAGAGAAGGAGAAGGCACAAGCACGGAAGGAGGAAGTTCTTAGGCACATGAATGATGTGCTAGAGAATGAGCTCCAGTGTATTATTTGCTTAGAATACTTCATTGAGGCTGTTACCTTGAACTGTGCCCATAGTTTCTGCTCCTTCTGTATCAATGAACAGATGAAGCATACGGTAGAATGCCACATTTTTCAGAAGGACATCAAGTCCAAAATCCCCTCCCTGGTTCTGGACAATTGCATTAGTAAGATGGTAGGTAATCTGAGTTCAGAAGTAAAAGAACAATGAATTGACTTAATTAAAGGACGAAAAGCAAAGAGGCTATTGTGAAGACTGTGCTGCAAGGGCCTTTAAAAGACTGCTAGGCAATGGAAGCTTGGGGTGGTCTGGGGGATTCTCCATGGACCGACCTTGGGCTGCGCTGAGACGGAGCGTGGAAGAACCGCGTGGGACAGAGTCTGAGTTGGGAACCTCTCCATCACAAGCCTCCCACGCAGGCCAGCCCCGCTGCCATCATTGCTTAAAGGAGAGTAGCACTCACCACCCGATGGCGTCAGGGTACTTAACAGACTCTGCCTCACAACATGTTAAATGGTTATATAGTTCTGTTTGCTTTTTAAATTTGTTGTTGTTTTTGTTACTGTTTTGGTATCTCTGAAGCACCTCTGTTGACATTTGTCCTGGACAGCTTGAATGTACCCCTGTGACTGCCTCTGAAAGTTAAGGCAGCCTCTGAGAGGATGGAGTACCTCTTTGTGAAAACAAGATATCATTTCCTGGAAATAAAATGTAAAATTTAATAGTTTAAAAAAAAAAAAAAAAGGCTCAAAACAATATCAGAGACAGTCCTAAACCAGATCTGGTGGTTCCCAGGGAAACCAGACCTAAAAGTAAATTCTTTAAAGTGTGCTTTTTTCTTCCCTCAGAAGCTACAGCCATCTCATGCTGAGAAGGAAGTTCACCTTATTCACAGGCCCTAACCCTATACCCTTAGGCGCTCTTGTGTTTACTACGCTCTCCTATTTAGCCGTCTCTCTTGTTTCCTAGTCTCCTCTCAGACCCACGTAAATCAGTGTGTTCCTGCCATATTTTTCTTCAAAGCATCACCTATTCTCTGTAAACATTACCATACTGATATAATGAGATAATCTGCCCATTCCTGTTACCTAGCCCCACTGATAACCTTTTCAATAATAGCCTTTGAACCAAGGGACTTGGGGCCTTCCCCACTAGGGAGATGTGCCATGTCCTCTCTCCTGGAAAACAGAGAAGTGTTTTGCAATGACTTGTGTTTATTCCTCCCATCGGTGACACCCCCAGGACAGGCTCTGCGGGATTCAGAGTCCCCAGTCCTATCTCAGCTGGCCTGGGACAGCAACCCTCAGATCCCGGAGTGCCACCCTTCCCACAACGCGTTCTGTTCCCCAACGCGGCTGTTGCTGCCCAGACCTGGGACCAGCGGTGACCCATGGCGCTGCCCCCACCCACTCCGCGACAATACTCATTGTGTTTTTATTTAAATTTTGATATTTGGCTCATCACATATTTTTGCATTAGGTGTTTTGTTAATATTGCATTAAGTATATTTATGTTGATTGCTGAGATATTGGGTGCCTCCTTAACTTTTATGTTGAAGCAAGTGGCCGCACTTGCCTCACCCTAGTTCTGGCCCTGGCCCCTAGAATAAGGTAGGTTACAAAATCAATAGTGATTGTTACCATTGTTATTATTACACGAAGTCTAGGTTTGCAAAACCACAATATCAATGAGACATGGATAGATAGGATAGCATGGTCTCCATGGTTGTGAGGCTTATGTGCATGTGAGCAGGTATTTCTGTGTAGATTCCTCTGCAGAAACTGGAGGAACTGTAAGGGAATGTTTCCATTCTCACCCGATCACCCATTCGAGAAAGCGAATTCTGAATGAGAGATGCTTGAAAAAGTACTTCTGATAAGAAATCTTTTCTTGTTACTCCATAAACTTGAACAGTCACCTGCTGGTCCTAAGCCTCCCTTCCTCAAGGGAATTCCAAGGAGAAGGAGTTTGCAGCAAGGTGCCAGTTTAGATTTATAGTTTCTCAATTACCGTTTCTTTTTTCCTTGCTTTAAGGCTTAAAGAACTTCATTTATTCATCCATCTTTTCATTCATTCATTCATTCAACAAGCATTTTCTGAATGCCTACAGAGCTCATGGAAGGAGCTCAAGAAGAATTTTTAAGAAGACATTTGAAAAGAACGTTTAGAAAATAAATAGGTGGTCCTGGACAGGATAGGGACAGGAAAGCCATTTAATGCAGAAAAGTAAGAATGTAAGACCATAAAGTTGTCTTGAAAATTCTAGTTGTACAAAAATGCTAGAGAGTAGTATGCGTTGCAGTGGCATATGAATCTGGAGAGGAAGTCAGAGGCCAGTTTACGAATAAATATGGAAAAAACAAGAAGGACTTAACTACATTCTTCTTGTCACATGTATCCTAGACTATTTAAGCAATTTGATTATATGCACCTTGGAGTGGTTGTCTCTACATTTCTTTACTTGCAATTTAATGAGTTTTTGAATATGTCTGCTATTCTACTATCTCTCTCTCCCCTCTACTGCTCCCTTTCTCTCTTCCTACCCCTCACTATCACCCCTGCTCAGCTCTCTCCTCTATGACACTCTATCTTGCAATTCTACCTCCTTTGCTTCCTTGAAATCTGAACTGTGTTCTCAACTCATGTTTTTGAAAACACTCTCTATATAGTATCACAGAGCCATTAAAGAGCTCCCTTCTTCTTGTTATTCTTCTCTTAAAGACTGTCATCCATCATTTTATATAAATTTTGTTTTTTAATTATTTAAACTAGAGGAATAAATCTGGTCTCTATTATGCTATTATATCAGGGGAGATATTTGATATGTAAATAGAAATTTTAGTTCTTCCCTTCATACCAGTGCAAAGAAAGAATTTAGAAGAGAAAAATCACTAATCTTTTACTTTTTCACTTCCTTTCAATCAATTTGATGTCTATTTCTTGCTTTAGACACCTTAAAGGTAAAGATTATGTTCTGTTTTGTTTTGTTTTGCTTTCAACTGGAATCCTAAAAGAAAGCAGCTGAAGTTGCAGAGATAGGAATGTGCATGTGTTACCACGGGGTAGAAGAATAGAAAAATAGAAATCTTGTTTGTTTTAGATGGTTCTAAATATTTTCCTACATCACTATTTCTATCTGTATTCCTAAGAATATTTGGTTGAAAATAACTGATTTTATATGTATGAATTCTGATTATTTTGGTGAATTGGAAAACAGCACACTTTACCCTTTGATTTTAACACTGGAAACTATTTTCATTAATTCACAGTAAAATTATAATTCTTTGATTTAAGAAACAAGATGATTGGAATTACAGTATTTCAAATCAGCACCTATGTGATATATCTGGAATAGTTACTCAAATGAAAATGTGTGATATTGAGTAATACTAAGGCTTAAATTATACTTTGGTAAACAATAAGGAATTCACAAGTAAAGAGGAAATGGAAAAAATAACTTTTTATATATAAAGTAATTCTAAAATATATAATTAGTTTGAGAAAGTCAACTGTATTTTCTTGCCATACAATATTTTCTGGTTTGGTTTATATATGGCGAATACCAATTGATTGATAAATCTAGTAGTTTTTTCTTTGTGTGTATGTAAAATAAGCATAATAACATACTTATTATTAAAAGAAATGGTAATTGAAAAAAGAAACAGTAATTGTGTTCTAATTTTATTAACCAACTTCTATAGCAGTTTCAATTTTGTCAACAATTATTAAAGACATATTTCTCTTTGCCTCAAAAAATATCATCCAAAATTTATTTTGAAAGACAATATTTCAGGAAGCTAATCTTGTACACCTTCATGGATTATTAATTAGTCTGCCAAGTTTAACTTTTTGTCAAGAAAGAAAGGTAACATTTGAGCACATTTTAATTTACCAATTTTAAATTCTTCCATCACTGCCATTGAAGATCTGCAAGAAGAAGATATTCTATAAGTGATGCCATTTTTTCACATCTCTCCAAGGCATGACTACTTAGACAGTTGTGGTGGATGGCGCAATATGTCTGGGAAGCATGAGACAAGGGAAGGTTCTTCCCCGACCCTCTGTCTTTGATTTGCTTGAATCCATATTAAGAACTGCACACTGCATCTCACTCACCCAAAAATCTGTACTGTCATTTGAAATATTTCAGAAAGTTTCTTTGTTCTGTTTTATAATCCAACAAAGTTTTACAAAACAGCATGCTTTCTTTCACAGGGTTTTCCAAAATACATCTTACAAATGCCAACAGTTGAGCACAACTTAAAACATCTGTGAAGTTGCCCATTTATGAGGCAAGTAATCACTTTCCATACTCTTTAAAACCAGCTGTTCACAAGCATTAATTGACATGTCACTTACACACTTAGAACAGCAGCAGCTGACAGTGGCGCACATGGTAATTTATTTACCACATCTGGTTCTGTTTCAGCGGATATCATCTTCACGGCAGATGGTAATAGAAGTGTTGTTGCAATTATATACTTTAAGAGGCCTCCGAGTTGTGATGGATGCCGTGTGCATTTAAGTGACTTAATTTTTATATTAAAATCCATATGTAAATATATTCCAATTGCTGGCTAAGGAGTTTTATAATCTAGGTTTTGTTTAACTTTAGAAACATACATGTTTAATCTACAATAAGAAATCATTTTAAATACTACTTTGATATATCAGATCTTCAAAACTTATACCGTGCCCGTATTAAAAGAACTGCGCATTTTGGTGTCTTCTCTTACTCAAATGATCCAAAAGCATCAAAGCCCACTGGTAGAGAGAATGATTAAACAATGACAGTTTCCAACACTCAGGACTCTTTGAACCGTTTGAAAGTCTTTAAATTTCATGAGGTTTATTTCGGAACAGTAGAAGGCCATGCTGGACTGAGAAGAAAAAAAGATCCACTAGTTCTTTATTCTGTTTCCTGCTGTTTTCCCTTGAATTTGATTACACAGAAACACACAGACACACACCTACCCTGAAGATCCAATTAGCCTGAGAGAAGAGATTTTCACAATAATTCTATCAAATATTTAGTCTCGGGAAATCCATCTCGAATTAATTCTCTAGTAGCTTTTGTCCTTTGGTCTTGCCTTGCCTTGACTTCTCAAATTATTCTACATCATTGATGCTTTATTTCAGAAGTCTCCTCTGTCTTACTCTAGATAAGATGATGAATTCTCATATTTTGTTTTTTTCTTCTCATTCTACCCTTTAAAGGTTAGTGCTCCCACCAACTATGCCAAAAGACAAATACCGAGAATAACATTTGCAGAACTTATGACAAAGGACCAATTTTCTAATATATTTTTTCCACAAAACATGAAAACTGCCGTAACATCAATCATATCAAAAAAGAAAAAGAAAAAAGAAAAAAAGAAAGCTCGCTCTTGATCTTACAGCCCCTGTGCTACTGTCATGGCATTTCTCCTCTTCAGAGAAAATGTGCGGTTGCTTATTTTTGTAGTCTCTATTTGTCCCTATCATTTCTTTTGAGATCCCTTTAATTAGGGCATAACCCATAGCTCCCCACCAGTCAACTCTCAGCAAGAGGGCCAGTTGCATTTATCTTGCTAAATCTAATAGTGGTGTCAGGTCCTCACAATTCATAACTTATAGATAGCATTTGGCATACTTATTCATTCTTCTTTCTTCAGATTTTTCCTGCCGTTGCTCCCAAGATACCACTTTCTGTAGGTTCTCTTCTTCCGATATGACTCGCCTTATTTCTTTTTCTGGTCTGTGTTCAGCTGTGGGGCTTCTCATCTTTGGTGTGTCTCATATGGCAGTCCTCAGACTTTTTAAAATTTTTTGTGGACCCTCACTCCTAGATTATCTCATCCTGGTTCATGCGGCAGCATACTATCTATATGCCGATGACTTCACAGGTTCTATCTGTGGTCAACAGTTCTCACTTTATATATAAAAAATGTTTTCACATTTATATATAAAACTCCCTATGGAAATTTTCACTTCTAATTGGCACTTCAAACCTAAATGGATGTTTCATTAAAGAGTTAAATTTTAGAATGTAAAAAAAAAGATGTATCGAATGGAACATAAAGCCCCATTTTATCTCCAGACTTTTAAGTCCTATAGTGCTTCTCATTTCAGGAATTTCATTACTTCATTTGCTTTGGTCAAAAACCTTGCAAATACCATCATCTCCTCCCTTTTTCTGATGTTTCACATATAACCCAGCAGCAAATTACATTATCTCTCATCTTCTGAGTGAAATACACTCAGAAGCTCACTGCTTCTAACACTTTTACCTTTTTCTTTCACGATCGTTTCGGGCTTGTATAAGGCAATGACCTCTTACCTGGTTTTCCTGCTTCAACTCCCACTATTTTCTCCCTCAACAGACGATTCGAAGCATAACAAACACAGAGATCCTTTGAAAATAGAAATTGGGTCATTTCTCTTCTTTCCTCAAAACCCTTCAGTGATTTCCCGTCCTTCTCAAAGTAAAAGACAAAGCCTTTTGAGGGTATACAATAATTTCTTTTTATCTATGGTACTCAACTTTGGCCGCATACTACATTTTTTGGCAAGCTCCCAAAATACGTGATTTTTTTTTTTTTGAGGTCCCTACGCTGTAGATTTTAATTTAATTTGGGTGAGATGAAGCTTGGCTACTGTTATTTTTTAAAGCTTGTGCAGCCAAAGTTGAAAATAACTGTGCCATTGTCCAGTCTATTGCTCCTACCCTTTGCTTGGTCCATTAAAGCATGTTGGCCTCCTGGCTGCCATGCTGAGAGACCAAGTGCATTTTCCCCCTGAGAGCCATTCACTTGTTGTGGTGTTCTCCTTGTAATGACCTCCTCCCAGTTACCTCTCTGACCATGAGTTTGTCACCTCCTTCAAGTCTGGGCTCAAAGGCTGTCTAATTGATGAGAGTGCAGCTCACTACTCTGTACGAAACAGCAGCTGCGCCGCCACTGGCCTTTCTATATCCTCCTGTAGCACATGACATATTCATGAATTTATTTATCTACATTCTGCCCTCATTCCTCATTAAACATAAGCTTAAGTGAGCTGGATTTATTCAATGCTACAGAAGCTATAGAGCCCAGAACAAATTCTGACCCCAGTAAGTGCTGAATAAATATTTGTATAATAAATGAATGAATACATAAAAAGTTATTTAAAAAATCACAGAAAGCTTACAACTGAAATTTTGGAAGTTTAAGAAATATAAATGAACAAGTGCCTTAGTCACAATCAGTTAAAATCCTCAAAGTATGACAACACAAAAAGCTTTCTTTACCAGGTTATAGGTGTTATGAAACCACATGGCACAGGGGCAAAATCCCAGGTTTAGTCAAATTTCAGTTAGCACTAACTTTAGGACCTAAGGGACTGAAACAGAAACAGTTACCAGAACCTGGAGTGAGAATGAGTTGTGAGAGCTTGATTGCCCTTAAGGGAGCTGTGACCTTCAGTCCAGCTTCAACCCAATATCTCTGCTCTCCTAATCCTTCCTGCTCTCCCTTCCCCCAGTCCCCACAGGTATAGAGAGACAGGAGCCTTTTGTGGGAGAGTCTCTTGGCAGAAATGATCTGCTTGTCTGCGTTCCTTCACCTGACCCTTGTCCCAGTGTCATTCTGTAGGGGAAAATGGAACACTGAAGGAGCCAACAATTTCTTTCTGGCCTCTTGCTTCTATTATCTCAGTAAGTGAATAAAGATTTGGCTGTTATTTTCAGTTTGGCTTATTATCCTAATTGACCACCTGGCAGCTCTCTTTCTGACAACTTCTTTGATGTAATCTATATATGTTAGCATATCTGGACAGAAAGCAAGGTAGAAAAAAATGAAACATGAATCTGGAGGATAAAACAAAAGATGTTCAGTAAATTATAAACTCCACTCCTGTCCTGCACCTCAGCCTCTACTCTGCCCTTCATCCAAGTAAATTTTGTGTCCCTAATATGGGGAATGCATGGCTCATTAATTACAATATCAGTGCAAAGTGTTGACATTTTAATCATATTCTAAAGGCTAAACAAAACAGGGAGAACATAAACTATTCAATTCCATAAAACACAGCTGCTACAACAACTGCTTCTATATTTGATCAGAAACTTTGTATTAAATAACATAACTGACTTTTCAGTGTATTTCTGGTCCTCTTACCATCTGCCCTCAGCTTATCTGAATGGGTTATTTACATGGTGGGGCGACTTAAATCTTTATTTTTGTAAGATTTTAATCCTTGAAGATCTTATCTTTATTAGGTTGTTGCAGTTTTCCATTGACTAGAACTATTTGGCAAAGGACTGTTAAAGTATACTTCAAATCAATCCCTTGAGTTTCAAACATAATCCTCTTGCAAAAATGTTATACCAGCATCTTATTTTCTTTAGTCATCAGGACCAAAAATCTTAGCTAGTACAATAATTCTATTCCTAATGGTTCAAATTCATGAAAAGTTATTTCATCTGTACTCAATGTAAACTTGCACTTCATGGAAAGCATGGCCATATCTCCTCTTGAAAACATTATGGGGGGTCATAAGACCCCCATATACCCTGAGACAAAAGTCATGAGGAAGGAGGAACAAAGAGGGTTATTCTCACCTATGTCATTTGCTTCCTGGCCCTTACATCTTGGCTACAGATGTTATGGTAAAAACGTTGGTCAATAATTTGAGACACATACTCCATTTAATAAGACTACACACCAAACCTGTTGAGTGGGGCCCTCTGCTTTCAAGGCTAAGCCTTCAACAAGCCATTTGACAATTCTGTTAGGCCAGCTGCTTCTGGAGGAGAGACACACCAGAAGAACAGTGCATACCATGGATCTGGGCCACTGACACATGTCCATTGCTTTAAAAAAATGTTCTTTGGTTGGATGTAATATTGTGTGGAACAGCATGGTAGCATGGTGAGCTCTACAATTAACAGAATATTTTTGAGAAGAGAGACAAATCTATATATTAAATAGATTTTTATCAAGATAAGGTATTGTATTATTCATAACAGATGAGGTCCAATATAATTAAGTTTCCATCAGCTAGCAGGCTGTTCCCCACCACTTACTTACATTATCAGGAGACCATGCCATATTCTGACTCAGCTGAAACCAAATAGAAGTCAGAGCTAATTAATGTAATTCTTCTATACTAAAATGGGGAGGACAAAACAGAGAAGAGATCAAGTTGCTCAAGGAAGCAAACTGAAGGTATCTAATCAATTATAAACAATAAATAAACATCTAAAAGATGAGTCATAGCAATTCTGTTCATTGTTATTTAAACACAATGACAAGCTATATTTCATATATCAGATTGGCAAAGTTTTCTTTTTAATATAAAATTGAAAATAGTACTGGTGGATAGAGAATGTGATGAAAGAGAACTCCCACATGCTGCTGGTGAAAGTAAAAATTAACATCCCTTTGGCAAGTAGATTTTTATAAAAATAAAAATGTACAGAACCAGAGTCTACTTTAAGAAGCATGAGATTGAAATATTTATAAAGAGCCCAGAAATATTGTTCAATTTGTTTATTGTTTCAATGTGCAGTAAACAAATTATGTAAATAATTTCAAAGTCCATAAACATCGGGTAAGAAATAAATTATGGCACAGTGAAGTGCAATTGCGTTTGAGCCAGCTGTATACAAATGGATTTAAAAATATATATGTAATTACATGGAATTAATCTGGTGTCAAAATGGTAAAAGTAACTTACAGTATAATTTTTAGAGTATGTTTTCATGAGAGTTTTAAAAAGTATACATAAATTACACAGATAACATAGGAAATTTTTAAAAATTTGGCCATTACCCAATATTATTGTCTAGGACAGTAAATGTCCTCTCCACATTTTCCATTTCTCTATCTCTGCCAAAACATGAAGATGGATTTAGAACACACACACACACACTCTGAAGTTCTTTTCTTTTGGTACTTTTCTAAAATTGGAGGAGGTAGAGAAGAAATGCAAGTCCATGGTGCCCAAAATTTCAGTTATCTTCATTGTTCCTACCTCATTTTTAAATATTTCCTACCTCCTCAGAGATAAAGGCATATTACTCTACTTTAAAAAATTTCTTCCTTATTCTGCACATACTCATTTTTTTAGTCCCATACAAAGCCTTACCTTCTACCTTAAGTTGTCTAGTGAAAGACTTTTTCCAGAACAGTGTGATCTGCCTAGTAGCAGTTTTGTTGAATGCCATTTTCTCTATTTATTTACTTAACCTATGTTAATATATTGTTATAATACGTATTCAGAGATAGTTAACAAATGGTTAACCATGGCTACTCATGGAACTAGTTAGGGTAATGCATAACAGAACATTTATTGATTTATTTTTCCAATATATATGCATCACATTTATAAATTTGAAAAAAGAAATTTAAAAAAATAAATATTGTCATATCCCAAAATTTAATTCTAGTCCCTGTCTCCTTCTATTTGTTCTCCTCTCAGTACCACATTCACTCTGAAAGCATTAGTGTTTAACAATCCACTCTGTGTTTAACAATAATTACAAATCCACATTTCCATTTTGGATAGTTTTCAACCCAGAGATCTCTGTATTTCCTACTGGAGATTCATTCTTTCTATAGCTTTATCTCTTATCTGCCTGTTACATGCCGGGTGAAAGATACACAGTGTAAGCAATGAACACACAATAGCTAAAGCAAAATGACATAGTTCCTGCATGCACTCCTTTGAAAATATTTGAAAGTGGTATATAATTTAAAAATAAACAAATGTACTTTAACATGTTGTAAGAGATGCCCTCCAGAAAAATAAATACGTTATAATAAAAATAATTGGAAGTCCATATTAGATAAGGTGACCAGGGAAGTACTTTCCGAGGAGGATGATATATATTCAAGGTGAGGCCAGATGGAGAAGAATTGGTTAACCATGTGAAGAGTAACATTTAGGCAGGGGTTCAGGAGGTGAGAAAATCAGAGTTTGGGAAGTGCTTGCTGTGTTCTAGAAATGGAGAGAGCTACGTCAGGTTTAAGCACATAAATTGAGAAGGGATATGTCATAAAATAATCTCAGAGACACAAGAACAGGAACTCAGTCATGGCAATCTTAGATCATATGAAGGTTTTGAACTTTATCTTAAAAGCAATGGGATTAATTGAAGGAATTTAAATAAATTAAGAATATGTTTTGGTTTATTTTTTTAAAACTTTTATTTGATCATGTATACTATAAATGGTCAAAGGGGTAGGAAAGAAGCAGTTCATTAAGAACCTGTAAGATGCTCTGATTTTTTTTCTATAGCATCCTCCATTTTATGTTCCAGAAATCTGGATATATCTTTGATTTCTCTGTTCCCTTCACTTGCTCTACCAGTCTCCAATAAGGAGGTACAAATTAAAACTACAATGAGGTATCGCCTCACACCTATCAGAAGAGTTTCATCAATAAATCAACAAACAACAAGTGTTGGCAACATTGTGGAGAAAAAGGAAATTTATGCACTGTTGGTGGGAATGCAGATGGTGTAACCATTATGGAAAACAGTATAGAGTTTTCTAAAAAATATAATAAATAAAGATGGAACTGCCTTTTGACTCAGCAATTCCACTTCTGGAAATATATCCTAAGAATCTCAAAACACCAATTTGAAGGAATATGTGCACCCCTATGTTCACAGCAGTGTTATTTACAATAGACAAGGTTTATAAGGAGTCCAAGTGCCCATCAGTAGAAAAGTGGATTAAAAAAATGTGGTACATCTACACAATTGAATACAACATAGCTGTTGAAAAGAAGGAACTCTTACCTTTTGCAATAACATGGATGGACCTGGAGATTATGTTAAGTGAAATAAGCAAGCCAGAGAAAGACAAATACCATATGATCTCATTTATATGTGGAATCTAATGAACAAAATAAACAGATGAACAAAATAAAGCCGGAGGCATGGATATGAGGAACAGACTAACAGATCTCAGAGGTGAAGGGTGGAGGGTGGACTGGGTGAAAGAAAGTGAAGGATTAGCCAAAAATATATATGCATAACTCATAGATGCAGACAACAGGGTGGTGAAGGCCAGAAAGAAGGGGGAATGAGGGTGTGAGGAAAGTGGGAAAGGGAAGGGGAATCGGGACATCTGTAATAATGTAACCAATAAAAATAAAGTACAAATAGTTTTGACAATTCTAGATTCTTAATATTTCTCGTTGCTGTAATTTCTTTTCTTCTTTTTCTGCCCCTCTTCCCCCTCCTCCCCCTCCCCCTTCCCCTCCTCCTCCTCCTCCTTCCTTTTTATCTTTGCTACCTTAAATTAGGGTTTCATAGTCTTCTATCTAAACTATTATAATAAAATAGTCTTCCTATCACATTTCTATGGCTACTATCATATAAACCATGATGATACAAACTGATGCTTCTTAACAAAATCAACATTTAAACATGATACTCCACTACTTATATCATCAATGAATTGCAAGTGTGCATTTATATTTATATAAGAGAAATATCATTTATTAACACTTCTTTGGGCAAGGTTAATATATCAAATCTTTATAATAACCATGTAAGTAAAGTTTTCTTATTGTTCTTGCTTTATACATCAAGAAACTGAGGCATGGGGAGAGCACATAAAAGTGAAAATAAGTATTTGGTCCATTGTAGAGTAAATCCACACTTAGAAATTACTTCATTGGTTGATTCCAAATCAACTTGAGATTATTTTTGAGGAATTCTCCAGCTCAGCTCAAATTTATAGACAAAATCTATTTTATTTATTTTATTTTATAAAAAATTTTACTTATTTAATTTTAGAGGGGAAGGTAGGGAGAAAGGGAGAGAAACATCAATGCGTCATTGCCTCTCAGGTGTCCCTACTGGAGACCTGGCCCACAACCCAGGCATGTGCCCTGACTGGGAATCAAACCAGCGACCCTTTGGTTCACAGGCCAGCACTCAATCCACTGAGCCACAGCAGCCAGGGCTATTTATTTTAATGTTTTATTTATTGAGTTATAAAGAGAGAGAAACATAAATTTGGTGTTCCATTTATTTGTGCATTCATTGGTTGATTCTTGTATGTGCCCTGACTAGGGATCAGACCTTCAACCTTGACATATGTGGACTACACTCTAACTAACTGAGCTACCCAGGCGGGGCAAAATGTCTTCTATTTAAAAGTCTTTCTTTAGGTACATTGGTCTGAATCATCTTGCCAATGATTTGGTATGCTGTTTTTGGGAACTTCAAGACCACTTTAGAAAGTTACAACAGTTCTGGATTAAAATTAGTAAAACATTAATTGTGGTGGTATATCATAGTGTTTTATTTTGTTTCTTTTATTGGCATTGAAATTGTTTTACATACTTGTGGGAAATTTCCCAAATTTTACTTTCTGTAATACTTTTACTCAATAAATAATTAAGCAAAACAATTTAAAATGACAAGTATTTAACATAAGCAGAACTATATTTAATTCATTCAACATGAGATAATGCACACACTAAGAAATATAGATTTCTGTCAGTTTGTGAGTCATTAGGACATTCTCCTTTCCAATGTAGGACTTGTGCCTGATAAGCTCAATATCTGTTCTCATTGATCTCATGCTTCTCCCCATTCTACCATCAGCCCTCTAGAATCAGCTTCACTTCATGGAGAAGGTTACCAGCCAGTTTAACCAATATTGGTCCCAGCAGACCTTAATAAAACAAGGTTTACTAAGGGAAGATAACAGTGATAACTATAGAATTCCACAGACAGCTAGTCCATTATCAAAACATACATCAGATTTCCTTCCCTTTACTGTTTTCCTTCTCCTCTCTTAGTTAAGAAGAGGCAGATATAAAGGTGATTCGTAACTTCGGGGTCAAGATTTTCTTGAGAATTTGTTTTCCATATACTTGTTGAGACAAAAATTTCATAATATTTCTAAATATTTTTTGTTGGACTGAGATTCCATAAAACCTAACCAATGTATATCGAGGAAATTAACAAACAAACAAAAATGCCAGGACACAGCCAACAGTATGGTGGTAGAGGGTTGGTAAAGCATAAAGGGGTCAAATACATAGGGATGGGAGAAGGTCTGACTGGATGGTGAACACACAATACAATGTACAGATGGTGTGTCATAGAATTGTACACTTGAAACCTATGTGATTTTATTAACCAATGTCATCCCAATAAATGTAATAAAAATTAACAATGGATGTTAGGCACAAAAATAGATGATGATCAAAATATTTGAAAATCACATGATTTTCCTACTAGGGTGGGAGCTTACTTTTCTGTAATCAAGAGATACAACCTGACTCAAGAAACTCCAGCTTATCCCTTATTTTTCTCATGATAAATTATAATTTTCATAAAAGAAAACCATAATGGCATGAAAATATGCATAATATACATCCATTATGTATGCACAAATATATCATGCAAATACGAATGAGCCCCTCTCAGAGATATTCTTCATTTTATTAAGTAATACAATGTTATGAATTGAACTGTGTCCCTCAGAAATGTGTATGTTGAAGTTCAAATTCTGAATACCTCAGAATGTGACTATATTTGGAGAGAAGACATTTAAAGAGCTAATTTAACTTAAAATGAGGTCATTAGTGTGAGTCCTAATTTAATGACAGTTTCCTAATATGAAGAGGAGATTAGGACACAGACACATACAGAGGGAAGACCATGTGAAGACACAGGGAGAAGGTGGTCATCTGTAGGATAAGAAGAGAGGGCTCAGAGGAAACCATCCTGGCAATATCTACATGTCAGCATTCTGGCCTTTAGAAGTATGAGAAAATAAATTTCTATTGGTTAAGCCATTCAATCTGAGGTTCTACGTTATGGCATCTATGGCAAGTGATACATTTGCTAATATTGGGCTGGCCAAAAAGTTCATTACATTTTTTCCATAAAATAAGAGACACATTTTTCATGTTCACTAATAACTTTATTGCTCTGGATACTTTGAGTAGGTTGGCTGTGCCCCGCTTTTGGCTTCTAGTGCATAGAGGCCAGGGGTGCTGCTAAATATCTTCCAATGCATAAGACCACCCCACAGCAAAGAATTATTTAGACAAAATGTCAATATTATCAAGAAATTTCACAAATCACTTTTGGCACATTCACAGCACCTTCTCCATACAATGCACTAATCTTTTTTTTTTTTTTTTTTTGCATTTCAGTTGCATGTTGCGTTTTTTCTTCCATCTTCAATATTAGAATGGCAGCACAAAAATTCACCAATCATGTTAAGTATTTTTTTAATGCATGGTGATATGACAGCTGTCACAATACAATCTAACAAAATTATTTCGAATAAAGTTAAAGACAGCTAAGCACTACTAGAGTCATTGCATGGAAAAAAACAAATGAATTTTTTGGCCAACCCAATACATATGAGCACCAGCATGGGCTCTACATAATATAAGCTCATATTCATTATGAGAAACATTTTTGTATCACTATTATTTTTCCATAAGTTAACTTCTAGTCCTGTAAAGTTGCAGAATACTCTAGCTATAGAAAGTCAATAAAAATTTCAAGCCCCTAAAGTTTCAAATATTCCACCAAGGGCTGATTAGACAAGACTCAGCACTCAACTGAAGGGGTGCCCAGTGATCTCATTTCCCCACTTCTGAGAATTGGACATTTTTAATTAACATTCCAAAATCTCATTCCCTGCATGCATCTTCAATCACTTGCGTGAAATTATTAAGATATATCTCATAATATAAGCTGGTCAAAGGTACTTTCTATGCATTTAGAAACACTGGAGAGTATTTTGTCTACCAGCATCTATATATATGCTATTCAGCCCTGAAGATCTTCCTGAGTCCTGGATGAATGTCCTCTCTACTATCCTGGCCAGGATAAGTTTCTGCCTTCAAGGATCAGCTAATAATCAGAAGATGTGTCATGTGAAGTTGCAACGCACAGTCATTATTTTACATAAACACAAACATCAGATTCTCACAAAAATAATGAGATTGCTTGCTCATACAAAGGGGATCCAAAAAATGGAATTTATTTATAAAAATTGTGTATTTATTCTTACATGTTTAAACTTCAGTCACCTTCAAAGTACTCTCCATTTGATGCAATACAATGATCAAAAGGTGTTTTTTTCCACTGCTCAAAACAGTTTTTGAACTAGATGATTTTGATGCCTTTTAGTGCTTCACCAGTTTTTTGTTTCACCTTTTCCACATCAGCAAGATCTGGTGAATAGGGAGGGTGGAGTACCAGGGTCAGGCCATTTTTGGTCAAAAATTGCTGAACACTCAGAGTGGTGTGGGCGGGTGAGCTTGTAAATCTCTAGCATGAAATAAGAAAACATACTGAATGAATATTCAAAAAAAATTCATAAAAGTCAAATGCAGCCTCTCACAACAACGCCAGCTGGTATACTGATACACATGTGTTCCTAGTACACTCAATTAGTGGGGAAGCCTGTATTACAAGGGGTCTTCTCTCCAGAAAATAATTCCATTTTTTGAAGGAGATTCCCCCTTGTAGACACAAATAAAAAGGAAAAAGCTACTTTTACACTTAGAAATCTAAGTATAAATAGTACTACTTCTTTGAAAGAACTAAATTCATATTTTCATTTTGATAATATTAATCCTTTCAAATAAGCAAAATCATCCTGACAATTGAAAAGCAGGTGGGGAGAAGCATAAACAGGTTTTAGAAAAAGGAGGTATAGATAGTAACAAAGCTTTATTTGCTATACAGGATTTAAGTGACCACTCTTGCTCGTAAATCATATACAGCCTGGTTTTATTCATTCATAATCTGATTTATTTTTAACATCACATGGTAATACTTCTTTTTCAGGACACCTTGATAATCAGCTTAAAGTAAAAATATCTTGCAACAAAATATTTGAAGAGATAATCCAATCAAGGTGAACTCCCAGAATCTGATTTTAGCATTTTGTCTTAAAATTCAATGTTAGGGACACAGGAAAGCCTAAATTCCCCCAATTCACCTCTCCCAAAGCCTATGCTGTAGACTTCAGTCTTATTTGTTTTTCTCACTTAAATGATATTTTCTCAATAAGTTAAAATATTATTTAAGTTACTCCACTGCCCAGTTTCAAAATCAAAGTGAGCTGAAAATTTGCCTTGGCGGTCATCTGTGAGTGACAGCGATGAGTGTGGGGAGCTGAAGAGCATGCATTTTTCAGAGTGCCTTAGAAATGGCATTGTTATTTAAAGCGCTGATCACTTAGTGGTTTAGAAAACTATGATTATATTGCTTTATCAAGACATTAAGCTGTGTTTTTCATTGAACTCCTTTCTCTTTTAGAGCACCAGAATTATGCTCTTTGCTGAGTCCGTACCCAGCTGCTGCCCTAGTAAGCCCCACAAAGTGGTTTCACAGCTGTGCTGGCTGTTCCAGATTTTGGAGTTTGAGTTTTCTTCTTAAGAGTCTCAGTGATTTTGGCAGAGATTTCAGATGACAATTTCCCTAATCCACAACTGAAAAGGATCACTTTTTGTGAACATCACCTGCAAAGTGGTTTTGTGTGTGTGTGTGTATATATGTTATGTATTTATACTCTGTATACATACATATAGTATGCATAGTATGTGTATATATATGTACAGTTGTTGTTGTGTCTGTTTTCCTGGGACAGGGGTGGGTCATTTCCTTATTTTTATTGGAAATATTTGGACAAACTTACTAATTTCTTACAGAAAACTCAGAGCACATGAAAAAGTTCCCAATATCACTAAACATTAAGGAAGCACATTGAAATGAAAACTCCAATGAAATATCATTTCACATAAATTAGGATGGCAGTTATTTTTTTTAAAGTGTTGGCAAGAATGTGGGGGAAATTAAAACCCTTGTATACTGTTAGAGGGAATGTAAAAAAAGTGCAACTGCTATGTAAAAAAAACAAAAACAAAAACAAAAAAAACAAAAAAACAGTATGCAGGTAAAAAAATAAAAACTGATCTGCTATATGACCTAGGAATCCCACTTCTGAGTATATGTCCTAAAGAATTAAAATTAAGATCTCAAAAAGATATTATTGCAGCAATACTTTCAATAGCCAAAACCTGAAAACAATCTGAATAGCAATAGTAGAATGAACGGAAAAAGAAAATGTGGCCCCGGCTGGTGTGGCTCAGTGGGTTGAGCACCCGCCTGCGAGCCAAAAGGTCGCTGGTTGGATTTCCGATCAAGGGGCATGCCTGGGTTGCAGGCCAGGTCCCCAGTAGGAGGCACACAAAAGGCAACCACATATTGAAGTTTCCTTATCTTTCCCCCTCTTTTCCTGTTTCTAAAAATAAATAAAATCTTCTTTTTTAGGAAAAAGGTGGTATATACATACGGTATTATATTACTCAGACTTAAAGAAAACAATCCTGCCATATACAACAATATGGATGGACCTGGAGGATGACATTATGCTAAGTGAAATAAGCAAGTCAAAGTAAAACAAAGGCTTCTTGATTCTACTTTTATGAGGTATTTGAAATAATCAAACTCATAGAAGCAGAAGGTAAAATAGTGTTTGTCAGGGGCTAGAGGAAAGGGGAAAAGGATAGCTGGTTTTTGTTTGTTTGTTTTTAATGCACATAAAGTTTCATCTATCCAGGATGAATAAGTTCTAGAAATCTGAAGTAAAACATAGTGCATGTACTTGGCGATACTCTATTAGACACTTAAAAATTTGTTAAGAGGGTAAACCTCATATTTAATGTTCTTACCATACATACGTACACACATACAAAACCAAAAGAGCCCAAGAAGATATTTAAAGGTGATGGATATCTTTATTACCTTGATTGTGGTGAGATTTAATGAGTATTTGCTCATCAAATTCTATACATGTGTGAAGTTTTCTGTATGTTAAATTATATTTGATAAAGTTGTAAGGAAAAAAAAAAACAGCTCAGGTGATAAGTAGCCTAACATTTCCAGCACCAAGCAAAACTATTTTAAAACATCTGTTTTAAAATACTATTTCATTATCAGCTATGTCAACTAACTTTGACAGTCTCCAAGATGTATTTATAATTTGATCTCTATCTTTGGCATATCACTCTGGAAACCAAGCTCTGTTCTGTTTCAGCTTTTACCAGGTTCACAGACACTTCTTCCTCCACCCCTTCCTGTTACTTAACTACTACTCACACAAGGAGTCCAGTGCACTCCTTTTGGTTTCAGTTGTTCAGCTTTTCTCCTCTCAGAAACCATTGTAACTTTGCGCAACCTTCCCCAGAAATCAAAATTCAGTTGTCTTTTGTTTCATCCTATGTCATCTATTTAGCACAAGGCCAGGTACCTATATATCCATATTATACATCTATATCTACCTATGTATCATAAACTACAAAATTGATGCCTAATACCAGTTCATATTTATTTTCTCTGTATTATAGTTATTTTTGCACTATTTTGTCATTTATTAGGTTGTGAGTTCCTTGAGGGCAACATTGTTTTATGTATTTTTTTGTCACCAAAATTTAGAAATCAGTTGATTGATAAATTGTAAATTCTAATCTGAACTAAATATTTGAAGTTTACTGAGTCTTGTGCTGCCTTGAACCAAACTTTGGTATTCAAATAACAATTTAAAAAAAACTTCTAAAGTAGAAAAAAATATGAAAAGTCATGACCTTAGCTTATGCCATGCCTTCTAAGGGAGAAAAGTATTTTGTTGCTTGGGATCAAAACCTTTGCTGATTACACTGACCAGATTGAGTAGAAAGACTTAAAATGGGCTAATGTTATTTCCACTAGCAAACTCTGACAGCGACCAAAAAAAACAAGTTAATTGTGGAAGTTGGAGCAGAGGCTTACTAGACAAAAGTCAGAAAATTCTGAATTTTAAAGAGATTATGCATGGAAGTTAAAAATTAAACAGCAACAAAACAGAATGGAATCCTTCTCTGACATTTGTGAGATTTAAGTCAGGAATTCCATTGCTTTTTTAAGGTTTCTTTCTTTCCCTCTCTCTTTCGTTCTTTCTCTTCCTCCCTTCCTGCCTTCCTGCCTTCTCTTCTTTTTCTTCTTCTTCTTACCCCACTCTCCTTTTCCTCCTCCTCCTTCTTGTGTGTGTTCCAGTAAAAACATTTTTATAAAAACATAAAGTGTGCCAGATTTGGCCCAAGGGCAATAGTTTGCTAACTTGTAGTCTAGAGAGAATGAAACCTTGTTCAGAAAGCAGCACAGGTGATCCATCAGCTTAGTCCCAATTCAAAAATTTTATGAATCTATGTTGTTGTAGTTAAAAACTCAGCCAAAAGAAATATTGGGAAAACATGGATGAACGTTGAGAATGTTAATCCAAGTGAGGTAAGTCATACAGAGAAAGACAGATATTGTATAATTTCACTATTACGTCAAATCTAAAACAGCTGAACTTGTAGAAACAGAGTAGAATGGTGCTTACTGAGGGTTGGGGCACTGGAGAAATCAGGGAGATGTTATATAACGCCCAGACTTGCAACTAGAAGATGAATAAGCTTTTAGAGATGATTTCCAGTGTTGGTTTTCTTTTGCATGTTGTCTATGCAGGAAACGGGCTTAAAGACAGAAGCACATTCTGTAGAAATTCAACTTCTGTGACAAGGAGAGTGGTGACAGTGGGGTAAAAAAGTGGTGGCTTTGTGACCCTTCTATCGTCCCATATAGGTGACTCCGCATACTTGGTTCAGTATACCTTAAAAGCTTTCTGACACATTTTAAAACATCTCCAGAAATATTTTAGTTCAGTGATATCTACTGAATGAAACAACTATCTTTAAACTTTACATTTACTGTACAGATATTTTATATGAAGTTTATATTTTGCTCATAGCAGGTTTTGTTACTTTTTTATTTTTACAAAACTATATGTATACTACAATTTTAAAAAATAGAAAAGTGCTTGTTTTTTGTTTCTGGTTCCTGGCATAGAGTTCCTAAAACGCTTGAAATATGCTGAGTGATGAAGGTAATAGGAACATTTTTTGTTATAAGAAAGCACTTAGCTTAATACTGAAATAACTTCAAGATGACAGCTGGTCTCCAGGAAGACCAAGACTTGATTAGGAGTTTGGAGCTTTTATCCTCCCTTTTCTCTTCCAGGAAGAAGAGAGGTGCTGGATACCAAGTTAATTACCAACAATCAATAATTGACCAATCATGCCCATGTAATGAAACCTTCATAAAACCCCTAATGATGAGGTTTATTTTTTGGTTTAATGAACTCATTTTCATCTAATTTGAGAATTTCCAAATTGCCAAACACCTCCATGCATCAGGAAAGTGACACACCTTAACTCTATAGGGATAGAAGTTCCTGCGCTTGGGATCCTTTGAGATCTGTCCTATATACTTTTTATTTGGCTGTTCATTTTTATATTTTATCATAAGCCAGTAAACATAAGTAAAGTACCTTCTTCAGTGAGTTCTGTGAGTTATTCCAGAAAGCCATTAAACCTAAAGAGATAGTTGTGGGAAGATCCAAATTGTAGCCAGTCAGTCAGAAGTATGGTAGCTGGGAACTTGGGATTGGCATCTAAAGTAGGAAAAGTCTTGGATGACTGAGCCTTTAAACTTGCAGAGTCTGACGCCAACTCCAGGTAGCTGGTGTCAAAATTGATTTGAATTCTAGGACACTCAGGTACTGTTAGAATTGGTGTTGGTATCAAAAGTTAAAAACCTCCCACAAAGTCAAAAAATAAAATTAAAATCTTCACCACTCTTTGCACTCTCTAAATAAGCAGAGGTAAGATACACAGATAAATAGAATACACAAACATTTTCTCTTCAGCTGTGCACAGACAGTTCTCTAATAAATTAAGATTATACCATACAGATATACAGAGTTCATTGTCAATGTGTAGTTATTGAAAATATTTTCTTTAATAAAATAGGATACAATTTTATTGACATTTATACTTTATCTAATGTCAACTAATACATTTCAAGCTATCATGAGTAGTAATGTTAGTGTAAGTGCTGCATTTTAGAGCAAGCTATACTAAGAAAACATAACCTCACAAAAATCAGAGCAAAAAACAGTAAACTGGGACTGTCCATAAAGCTTTCTACCTCGTTCCAACTATAGGCCTGTATATGGATTTATACAACCTCTCTGAGGGTTTGTTGTGTAATAAAGATAGATGTTCCTCGACTTACAATGGGGTTGTGTCTTGATAAATCCATTGAGAGTTGAAAGCACCATAAGTCAAAACACACTTAATACACCAAACTTACTGAATGGCATAGCTCACCCTAGCTTCCTTGACAGTGCTTGCAGTTGGTAATTATCTTAAGTTTCATCTCAAAAGTAATTGTCTTCCCTTCTTTTTACCAGAAGCAGAACACAGAGATGAGAGTTTTGTGTATTTGAAAACACAAAACATAGTACCCCTGAAATGTTGACGACAGAGTACAATATAGAGTACCAGTTGTTTTCCCTCACGATTGTGCAGCTGACTGGGAGCTATGGTCGCAGCCACTGCCCAGCTTCATGAGAGTATCCTACCACATATTTCTAGTCCAGGAAGAGATCAGAATTCAAAGGAAAAAAGTGAGATGATGTAATGACCATTTCTGTAAAATACACCTAATAACACCAAAAAGTATTTATTATCTGAATTCTTGAGGTACTATGCTTCAAACTACTATTAGGGATTCTTCTAGTAAGCCAAGCTTCATTAGAACAAAAGGTTCAATTTATTTGAAATGGAATACACAGGAGAATTTTGGATGACTGAATCTTTGGATAAGTTGAGATATTCTATTAATTAAAAGAGACAAAAGAAACATAAATCAAATTCCTCATATAAACTGAAATCAATAGGATTCTGTCAGGTTGAATTAAGCAATACTGTATTATTAACTTCAAATATTATCTACTGTAGCTAAATAATTTTATTTATTTTGTATCTGAACTTTTTTCTCTTGTACATAAGAATCTAAAGTCATATGAATTTTGCACATAGAGGGATCATAGATATTAATTAAATAACTCATAGAGTAGAGTGTAAACTACTTTGGGATAAATGTTGTATTTTCTTCACCTTTAGATGAAACAGTGGCATGCACAAATATAATTTTTTAAATATAATTAAATTGAAAATGATGAAATTGTGTCCCAAGAAGTTAAGTTTCCATTGACTTACAGAGACTTAGATGTAGCTAGACTTTAGAATTTATTTTTATGCTTTATTTTTATTGATCCTGGAGAGAGAGAGAAATGCTGTCCCACTTATGTATGCATTCATCGGTTGCTTTTTGTATGTGCCCTGTCCAGGAACTGAACCTGCAGCCTTAGAGTATCAGGACAATGTTCTAATCAACTGAACTACATGGCCAGGGAAAATTTATTATTTTTCAAATCGTAGACATTTCAGTAGTATTACTATGCTGGGCTTCCTCTTTCAATATAAATATCTTTAACAATAAGAATTATTATATATGGCAGCTCATATTTAGTGGAATTTAATAGCGATATGGATTTATTTGTATCCAGAGATCCATACTGAAATGCCCAGGCAAGATGAAGCTAGTAAAGTAAATGATAAAATATAGGGGATTGTGACAAATTGAATAACTCAGGTCCTGTCTAAGTAAGGCTTCTGCTTCTCAGTTCTAAGAAACATTGGAGACTTATTATTGCTGGAAGTGGGGCAAGAAACTCAAACACAAGGAGGATTTTAGCTGTTACTGAGGAAAAGGATCAGAGATGCAGACAGATATATCCTCACCCCTGAGACCCAGGAACACAGTAGCTGTCTATGACTGAGGTTGGGCCAAAATAGTGGAGAACCCTTTCCCTCCACACAGATGTTTATAGCAATTCTATTCGTAAGTATCAAAACTTGGAAGTAACCAAGATGCCCTTCAGCAGGTAAATGGATCATGAACTGTTACATCCAGACAATTATTAAACACACACACACACACACACACACACACACACACACACACACACACACACACACAGAGCTCTCAAGCCATGAAAATACATGGATGAAACTCAAATACATATTACTAAGTGAAAGAAGCCAATTTGAAAAGTCTACTACTTACTGTAAGGCATTTGCCCAAATATATGGCATTTTGGGAAGGGTGAAACTATGAAAAGAGTAAAAAGATCAGTGGTTGCCAAGAGTTGTGGCAGGGGTTGGGGGAAAGTGAAATAAATGGGCATAGCACAGAAAAAATTTAGGTCAGTGAAAATACTTTGTATAATATAATGATGAATAAATGTTCCCACAAATTTGTCTAAATCTCTATCATGTACAACACCAAAAGTGAACAGTAATGTAAACTACTGACTTTAGGTGATGAATATCAATGTGGGTTCATCAGTTGTAACAAATTTAGCACTCTGCCAAGGGATGTTGATAACAAGGAAGACTATGCATGTGTGGAGGTAATGATATATGAGAAATCTTTGTACCTTCCCTTCAATTTTTCTGTGAACTTATAACTGCTCTAAAAAGTCAAGATGGAAAAAACTCAAATAGATGAAAGAATTAGGAAAAGATCTTCAGATAGAAGCATTATAACAAGAGCTATATAACCAGATACATGTAAAGAAATGCAGTGGTAGAAAATGTAAAATACAAAAATAATCAATAGTTCATTTTAATTATATTTTAAATAACTGATAGCTGTACAGACATTATAAATACATGTTATGGGATTTATACACATGTGAAAATAAAACATTTGGCAAAAATAGTACCAAGAATGGGTGGCACTAAGATTCTCACACTATACAAAAATGATATATTATTTAAAATTGCACTATGATATATGATAACTTCAGAACTGTATTTGTCAGCCACATATGATTAGTCCTTCACCGCAGGTGCACACACATATGCATATCCACACACATGGGATATTCAGCAGTGTCTGGAGAGATTTTTAATCATCATAAGGGGGATGTCCTCTTTAGTCTACTGGGTAGAGTCCAAAGATGTGTTATACATCTTACAACACAGAGGACAGGCCCTTACAATTAAGTGAGAATTGTATGACTCAAAAATGTTGATGGTGCTGAGGTTGATAAACCCTGTGCAAAAATTATCATCAAAAAATTTAAAAGTTATATATCTAATAAGAAAACAGTGAAAATAAAATGCCCCTAAGAAATTATACCCAATTCATCCAAAAGAAGTCAGGAAAAGAGAATAAAAGAAACAAAGAAAAGATAGGACAAATAGAAAATGCCTTGCAAAATGTTAGATTAAATGCAAATATAATTATATTAAGTTACATTAATATGTAGTTAATTACTTTATGTGTAAATGTTCTAAATACCCTCAATTAAAAGGCAGAGTTTACCAGATTGAAAAATAGAACACAACCAAAATCATATGTTATATGAAACACAATTTCAATGTCAATACACAGATTGGTTAAAAATAAAAGAACAGTAAATATGTTCTACGCAAACATTAAAGAAAATCAAAGTAGCATGACATAATAATAACAGATGAAGTAGACCTATAACAAGAACTATTACCAGTAAGTATAAAAGAGAAGATAACACGATGATATAGAATTTAATTCATGAAAATATATGATCATAAATATGGTTTCAAAATATGGGAAGAAAAACCGATAGAAAAATAAGAAATAGGCAAGTCAACAATTACATTTGGCCAAATAAATACCCCATTCTCAATAACTGATATACAGTATGTAAAATTAACATAAATATAAAAAACTAAACAATAATATCAACCATTATAATGATATTTATAGGATGTTTTCCACCAGGAAGAAACTATGCATTCTTTTCAAGTGAACATAGAACATTCACCATGATAAACAAAAGTCTAAGACACTAAAGAAATCAACAAATTCAAAAAGATAAAGATCATACAAATAATCAATGGGATTAAATAAAAATAAATACTAAAAATAACTTCTAAATAATGTGTAGATCAAAATAGAAATCACAAAGATAGAAAATGATTGAAATGAAAATGAAAATACAACCTGTCAACATTTGAGAGCCACACTTAAAGCAGTGCTTCAGGGTAAATTTGTAACATTAAATGCTTATGTTAGAAAAGAAAAGGTCTCAGATCAGTTATCTTAAATTATGCATTAAGAAACTAGATAGCTAAGGGCAAAGTAAACCTAAAACAAATGGAAAGAATAAAAAAATAAAGATAAGAAGAAAAAAATGAGATTAAAAACAAGAAACCAATAGAGAGTAGCAGGAAATAAAGAATGGGTCATTTGTAAAACTCAATAAAACTCGTAATGCTGTGACCAGACTGATGGAGGGGGTGGGGGAAGCAGGGAGAGAGAATGCTGTTATCGGTGTTAGGGAAGAATGAAAAAATGTCACTACGTATTATACAGATATTTAAAAGACAATGAAAATATTATGAAATCTTGTCAATAATTGTGCTGACTTAGAAAAAACAGAGTTTTTTGGAAGTTCAAGACTACCAAAGATTACATAGGCAGAAATACATAACCTAGGTAAGCCCTTGTCTGTTAAATAAATTGAATTTATCACTAAACATCTTTCCCTTCCCTAAGCAATAACAATGGCTCCATATCAAGTGGCTTTACTAACAAATTCAGTCACATATTTAGAGGAGAAATTACACCAATTCAATGCAAACATGTATTACCATATAATTATTAATAATTTTTAATTATAAAAAGAAAGTAACAATTTTACAGAGGAGAAACCATACTGAATACTTAAACATAACATTACCAATAATAGGGCAAATATACATCATATGCATCTTGATGTGATGCACCAAGAACAAAATAACTCTTCTGTGCTATTCCTACAAAAAATACATAGCAGAATATCTACAAGATAACGTGCCTGTCCTCTACAAAATTGTGAATGTTGTGTATGACAAAAAAAATAAAGAAATCAACACCTCAATTCAACATGCTTGAAATAAAATGTATTTTTCTTTCCAAATATGCCCTTCTAAATTTTTAAATTATAATTTTAAATTATAGATGGTGGCAATGCTGCCCCACAGTCATACAGAAGATAAATAATGAGATGTCATTTTATTGACAAACTTACTCATCAACACTAAGTTTATGAATTACTAAATTCTGCCAATTTTACTTCTCAAATATGGTTCAAATTCACCCACTTCTTAAAACAACTTTATTGAAATTAATTTAAGTGTTACACAGTTAATACTCTGGAGTCTAAAATAAAATGGTTTTTAGTATTCTTACAGAGTGGTACAATCATCCTCAGTATTTTAGAACATTTCATTACCCATTCAAAAAAAAAATGGACAGCAGGGAATTATCCATTAGCAATAATTTCCCACATTCCTCTCAACCTTCTTTCTCCTAGGAAACCACTAACTTATTTTCCATAGATTTGCTTCTTCAAGACAAATGGAATCATATAATCTTTCTTTCTTTCTTTCTTTCTTTCTTTCTTTCTTTCTTTCTTTCTTTCTTTCTTTCTTTCTTTCTTTCTTTCTTTCTCTTTTTTGGGGGGGGGTTTACATCTTTCATGTAACATAATGTTTTTATTTATTTTTTCTTTTTTTTTAACCCATCCTGTCACTGACCAATCAGAGGAGACCATGACCCTGAAAGGGCCCACCTGGGGAAAGAATATTCTGCTGAAACCCTCCCTTGACACCTTCCCTAAGATTCCTGCCTACAAGAAAGAAATAAAATCCTCAAGACAAAGGACCCAGCCCGAGATCTCCCTCAGGGGAGCAGCCTGCGCCATTCCCTTCTCCTTCCCCTTTCCTTCACTCCTTTCTTCACAAGCATGGGTCTCCTAAACTCTAAGGCAAAGGGCAGCTGGCAGCTTGTCCCAGGCTAATCCCCTGAACCCATCTCCAAGGCCCCCTTTTCTCTGACATCCTAGTGAGAAAAGGCAGCCCAGCCTAGGCTCTCCTGTTGTTTCCTCTATTCTAAGTCCTTCCTTGCTTCACTGTCTGCAGCTTTAATAAAAGTGTCCTCATCGTCACCTGGATGCGTGTTGTGAAATCTTTCCTACACCAAGTCAAAAAACCCACACACTACAGCTGGTTCTAGGCAGACCCACTCAGGGCCAAGTCCCCTGTCCAGTAACATTGGGTCCTCTTTTCTTTATTTACACCCACTTCCTAGGTGATCTCATCTAGTTCCATGTTTTTAAATAGTATTTATACGCCAAACATTTCCAAAGAGGTGGCTCCTAGCTGACTCTCTCCTGAACTTTGTGCACCTGACATCTCCCCTTAGAGTCCATAGGCCTCTTGCTGGCAATGTGCCCAAACCCAGCTCCATTTTTTTCCATACTCCCAAATCCACCCCTCCTTGGCTCCCTGTTCCAACAGAACCCCCAAACTCCTATGCACCTAGGAGCGCAGCCCAGGCCAGTTCTCTCTTATCCCACATTCTTTTTTTTTTTTTTTTAGTACCTATTTTATTGATTATGCTATTACAGTTGTCTCATTTTTTTCCTCCCCTTTATTCCCCTCCACCCTGCACTGCCCCACCCCCCCAGCAACCCCCACCCTTAGTTCATGTCCATGGGGTGTACATATAAGTTCTTTGGCTTCTCCATTTCCTATACTCTTCCTAACCTCCCCCTGTCTATTTTGTACCTACTATTTATGCTGCTTATTCCCTGTACCTTTTTCCCCATTCTTCCCCTTCCCACTCTGTTTTACTGTTCATAGTTTTTGATCTTCTTTTTCTTAGATAAGTCCCCTTTACATTTCACATAATAAGGGCTTAGTGATGATGAACTCCTTTAACTTGACCTTATCTGGGAAGCACTTTATCTGTCCTTCCATTCTACATGACAGCTTTGCTAGATAGAGTCATATTGGATGTAGGTCCTTGCCTTTCATGAGTTTGAATACTTCTTGCCAGTCCCTTCCTGCCTTCAAGATTTCTTTTGAGAAATCAGCTGATAGTCTTATGGGAAGTCCTTTGTAGGTAACTGTCTCCTTTTCTCTTGCAGCTTTTAAGATTTCCTCTTTATCTTTAATCTTGGGTAACTTAATTATGATGTGCCTTGGTGTGTGCTTCCTTGGGTCCAACTTCTTTGAGACTCTCTGAACTTCCTGGATCTCCTAGAAGTCTATTTCCTTGGCCAGACTGGGTAGTTATTTTTTCAAATAAGTTTTCAATTTCTTGCTCTTCCTCTTCTCCTTCTGGCACCCCTATGATTCAGATGTTGGGTTGTTTAAAGTTGTCCCAGAGATTCCTCAGTGTCTTCTCATTTTTTGAATTCTAGTTTCTTCATTCTTTTCTGGTTGAATGTTTATCTCTTCCGTCTGCTCCAAATCGTTGATCTGAGTCCCGATTTCCTTCCCTGTACTGTTGGTTCTCTGTGTATTTTTCTTTATTTCACTTTGCATAACCTTCGCTTTTTTCCTCTATTTTGCAACCATTCTCAGCCAATTCAGTGGGCATCCAGATCACCAGTGTTTTAAACTGTGCATCTGATAGGTTGGCTGTCTTGTCCATTGCTTAGTTCTATTTTTGGAGCTTTGATAAGTCCTTCCATTCGGGCCACATTTCCTCGTCTCAGCAAGCCTATTACATTGGAGGGGAGGAGCCTTAGGTATTTACCAGGGTGGGACTGTATGTGGGGGAGGGGTCTGAGAGCAAACAATGCCACCTGCTAGGCTCTCAGCCAGCTTTCAGTAACTTCCCCTGCTACAGGAATATTGGGCCCTGCTAGGGCTGATTCTCAGGTGGATGGGTTTGTGTATGTTCTAGGACCCTGTGGGTCTGTCTGCTCCAACTGACTATCCTGTAAGGCTGGGAGTTTCTCCTGCTGCCGCAACCCCCACAGGTTTTAACACGTGAGGTTTTGAGGCTTTTTTTTTCTGCACTGGAACGCTGGATTGTGAGTTCTGTCTCACTCCCCACCTGTTCCTCTGGTTTATCTGCACGCAAATGTCGGACTGCCCAGCCTGCCAGCCTCCACCTCACCTGCCTGGTCCTCCAGCCCCCACCTTGCTGTGGGTCCTCTCCGCCCCTCCTACCAGTGTGTAACATGTTTTTAATGTTTATCCATGTTGTAGCACATATCTTATTTTGATTTCCCTTGTGTATCAAATTTTGTTTACCCATTCATCAATTGGTGGACATTTAGGTTGTTCATTATACTTCTTGGCTGTTATGAATAATGCTGCTATGAATATTCATATACAAGTAGCTGTGTGGACACGTTTTCATTTCTTTTGATCATACACCTAGCACTGGAATTGCTGGGAAATAGGCTAATTCTAGGTTTCATGTGTGAAGAACTGCCAAACAGTTTTCTAAATGTGGCTGCAAAATTTTACATACTCAGTAGCAACATCTTCCCCCAAAGTTGTTATTTCTCTTTTCTTTATAACCACTCTAGTAAGTGTGAAGATGTATCTCATAGTGGTTTTAATTTGCACTTATCTAATGAGACTGAGTATCTTTTCATGTGGTCACTGGTTACTTGCAAAATTTTGGACAAATACATATTCAGATAATTTTCTGATATTATAATTATCTTTATTATTGCATTTTAATTTTTCTTTATATACTCTTAATACAAGTTCCTTATTGAGTGTATGATTTGAAAATATTACCTCCAATTATGTAAATTATCTTTTTACTTGATAATATCATCTGCTGCCCCCTTCTCCTTATTCCCACAGTAACTCTTTGAATTCAGGTCCTTATCATTTCTAGATGACTTTGGAATTGTTCTGTAGACTTCTAGATGAACACTTCTTTTTAGTTTCTACCCTCTCACATCGACCCATCATGTGGCAATCAGCTGTTATCCAAAGCCGAAAATCAAATTGCCATTTCTTCCTCCTAAGCCTTTCTGTGGCTTCTTTTTGCGCGTATCATAATTCTTAGTTCTTAAAATGGCATAAAACACATTTAAATACTGACTTAAACTTATAACTTTAAAATAGTCTCAGATATCAATGTCTAAATCCTTTCATGAACCTTGAGCTCCCACCGTCCCAGCCCCATTTTTAGGTTGTTTAGAAAATTATTTCTATGACTCTACTATTGCTCACATCTGAAATATCTTTTTCCTCTTCCAACTTCACCACCAAATCAGTACTTAGTCTTTTATGCCATACTTGGAAATCAAGTCATTTAGAAAAATATTTTTAATCACTATGTACCCAGCATACACTAAGCATTTGTTTCTCTCTTAGGGAAATGTCGTATAAGGATTTATCAATATAGTTAATGATGTCTGTTTCATTAGTTGTTAAACTTCTCACGAGTAAAGACCATACACCATTATATATGATATATGTCTAACATATTATTGCATAAACCAGGCACATTTTTCTTTAATGAACAAAAATAAAAATAAGACATTTTAAAGAGATAATTTAGAATGTATTTTTCAAATAATGAACTAATTATTGGCTTTACAAAAAGGTTAACTGCAAATAACTTTCGTTTGCTTACTTTTTGTTTTTATGTCAAAATACCCTGAGCATTGTCATGGACTGGGACTCCAACGAAGATCTATATAGCTTAATACAGTGTTTCTTTCCTTAGAATAAGGAAACCTTAGAATAAGCTTTCTTTTAGAATAAAATTTCTTTATGGTATACTTTCTATTTCAGCATGATGGGTTCATCTATACAATCATTTCTACAAATAGCCTTCTGTAATTCACATTATTGGTGGACATGATTCCAGAAATAGGGTCTCTGCTTTGTTGTGCTTCTTTTTTCCCTCAGCAATTTGCATCAATGAAAAATACAATGTTTTTTGTCATGTGCATTTTTAGCCTCAAATTCCTTATCAGTAAAATAACTCTATTAGATCAGGCTTTTTCTAATCTTCCATTTAGTTCCTAAAGTGTGCCATGTGCTGGGTATTTGTTTATTAGCTTGTGCAGCAGCCACAGACTTTAGGAGTTACTTTCCCTCTTACATTGCTATCAGCATTTAAAGTTCACCTCTTTGTTTAATGGAAATATTTTTAAAATGTTTCAAGTCTTCCAAGACAATGGTGCCTTTTGCTTTGGGGTACTTAACTGAAAATAATAATATATGAAATTTCCACAATTATAAAGCCGAGCCAGTGACACATTCTTAGCTTTTACCTAGTTTTTGATAAGAATTTTTGAAGATTTTAAATATATTTGAATCACATTTTTTCCTTCCCCTGAATTCCCAGTGTGATCTTTCCTTTTCTGCCTTTACATAGAAAGTAAGTACTGCTGAGAAAAATTTGATTAGACTCTATACAATTATTTTTATTTCTCCTTGCTTCACTTATTTTAACCTAATATCTTTTCTCATTTTATAATCAGATTTCTCATATTTGTCAACTGCACTAACATAATTAACTCTGGTTGATATGTAGGCTACAATATTCCCTAGTTGTAGTTAGGCTTCAATATTCCCTTTTTATGCCTCAATATTTTTTAAGAACCTTTTCATTTTTCCTCCTATTTTCTTCTTCATCATTTTATTATTGTCACCAGTACATCAGTAGCAATAATAAAAAAGATGATACATCATTACTGAGTGTTTTTTATGCATCAGAAATAACTCTAGGTGTTTTTTGCATTGTTTTTCTTACTAATCACTACAATGACACAAAGAGGTAAATATTATTAAATCCAATAAGAAAACTAAGAATCATAATGATTAAATCCAAGATTTTATTGCAAGTAAGTGTAGAAACTTGGAAGAAGTCTTATTTCAAACCATACTTTACAGGTTCATACTCCCACTGAATATATCTAATTTGGAAAAACAAAACTCATGCATGTTGAAGATTTCCAGGTGAGTATTTTCTTATATACATCTCTGGGTTTTGAGAGGATGAGTCTAAAATCATGAAATTGAGATGTAAGGAAAGAAACAATGTATTAAGCTATATAGATCTTCACTGGAGTTCCAGTCCATGACAATGCTATTTAGCCTAATATTCCTCACAATTAGCTGTTATTGTTATTTCAGTGTTAGTAGTGACCAGACCACACTTTAATTCAAGATAGCAGTAGAAGAAGATAGAAAACTCTATGGACTTTAATAACTATTTGGGTTTTGAAACAGGTCAATGTTTTATGGTTTTCATTTTACTTTAAAAAATGTAACTATATTTTCAAAAAACAAGTTTTCTAAGTTATTATATAATATTAGTACATGCTGAAAAGTAAATTAAGAGACTTCAGGGTGGTATACAATCATTTTTTCCCTGCATTTTTTCTCTAAGGATAACTGTATTCTTTAGAATGCTGAAAGACACAAAGAACTCTGGAAGGATGTAAGAGGAAGGTCAGCTTGTTTACCACACCAGGAGTAAAGGCTTAGATGGCAGCAGGACATCTCATGCCTTCCCCACACAAGACAGATAGGCCACCAGACCTGGACTTTACAGCACCCCAACCTAGCAGCAGAACGCAGGTCATTCCTCCTCAAGCAGAAGTCCCTCTGACAACATTAGGGAAGTCTGACACTGGAAAGGGGATCAGTTGAAAGCCCTACCAGAAATGAGCAGTAAAGGTACCCTTTCTCTGCCATTCTGAAACTCCCCTTATCCACCAAGAGCTATCCAAATGGGTAGGCAGAGCTAGCAGAAGAAACAAGATACAGCAAGTGGTCTGACCCAGGAAACCTCTTGATCCTTGTATGACTAAGTCTTTTCTACCCTGCTTAGAGTGGAGCGGGTAGGCAGAACGCACAAAAGGGACAAAGTTATAGCAAGAGCCTGGACCAGTAAGTGTCTTTTTTACTGCCGTATCCAGACTCATCTGCTCTGCATAGCATAGGAAAATAAGCAGGTAAAACTGGGAAAACACAGCACCGTTTGCAGCCACTGCAGACAACCTGGTTTAGGACAACTTTTTCTCTCAGTGAGACCCAGATTACCCCTCCCTGACAAAGGACATTGGATTAGACAAGTGGGCTAAGGACTCAGTTATGGCAAAGGACACAGTTACAGCAAGAGAACCACCCAGGTCCCTGTAGGCACGACACTGTCCTCTCCCACTCATAAACATCAGGGGCGAGACGTACATGTAGAGAAATCCCATTACACCCTCCCCACTGAAAGGTTCCTGGCAGCCAGACCTCCGAAACCCCTTTGTGCACCCTGAAGCAACACCATCAGGGAATACTTGGTGCAAAAGTAGCATGAGCTAAACCAGGCAGATAAAAATAATACCACGAAAACTCTGATAATTAAGCTGACATTGAAACCGCAGTCCGCAAGTGCAGGCCAGGCCCCGCATGCTAAATCTAAACAGGATGACTACGCTCTTAAAAAAAAAAGAAAAAAGTTAATTAGGATCCAGAGTCTCAATATAAAAAAGGAAATAAAAATTCACCCATTATAACAAGAATCAAAAAATACAAGTTGAAAAAGAAGAGACAATCAACTGATGCTAACACTAAAATCAACCTTATGTTATAATTAGCTGATAGGAATTTTAAACAACTACCATAAAAATATTTCAAAGGGCAGTTACAAAATTTCTTGAAAGAAATTACAATGTAGAAAATCCTGGCATAGATGTAGAAGTTATAATAATTAACCAAACAAAAGTTAAGAAAACAAAAAAATACAGTAACGGAAAAATTTTAGGTGGGCTCAATTCACAGAAGATATAAATTAGGGAACAATATTATTAATACAATCCAAAAAAACAGAGAGAAAATAGGCAGAAACAAAACAAAATTATCAGAGATTCAGGGACCTGTGGGACATAACAAAAGATTCAATATTTCTATCATTGGAGTGCCAGAAGAGGAGAAATACAAAATTGGGATGAAAAGTATATTTGAAAAAATGATGGCTGAAAACTTCCCAAATTTGGTAAAAGACAATTTACAGACAAGATGAGAAAATTATGTATGAGTAAACCCAAAGAAATCTACATGAAATCATATCATTAATTAAACTTTTAAAAAAGACAAATATATATTGAAAACAGCCAAGATAAATGGTACATTATTTATAAGGAACACCAATCTAGATTATAATGGATTTCTCATCTGAAACTGTTGAGGCCAGAACGAAGTGACAATATTTTCCAAGTACCAAAAAAAAGGAACTCTATTTACTAACTCAATAATACCCAGTGAAACTATCCTTCTGGGATAAAAAGTAAGTAAAAACATCCTCAGAATAAAACTAAAGTGCTTTGTCACTAGCAGACCTAAACTAAAGATTGGCTAAAAGAAATTTTTCAAGGAGAAAAGAAATATAAAATAAGGGATTATGAAACATTTGGGAAAAAAGAATAAACCATGCAAAGAGGAGAAAGAGGGGTACATGCAATAGCCCATTTTTCTTTCTGAGTTTCTAAATCATATGTAATGATTGAAACAAGAAGTATAACACCATCTGATACCCAAGACAGTGATATTTAAAAGTAGAACCTAAATGGAAGTGAGAAATTCACACTTCACTCAAACTGGTGAAATGTTGATACCAGTAACCTGTTTATAAGTCACACATGCACATAATACTTAGAGCAACCACTATGAAAACCATACCAGGAGATACTCTCAACAACATTGTAAATAAATCTAGATGGAGTCCAAAAAAAATGTTGTTACTACCCCACAATAAAGCAGAACAAAATAAATCCTTTTATGATAACCAGAAAAAAAAGCAAATAGAAAAGAAAACATCATACTTAAACACTAATATACCAATAATATCTTAAATGTAAATGCTATAAATACAAACATCAGAAGACAGAGATTGGTAGCGTGGATTTTAAAAAATGACCTGAACTATACTTCATTTGCAACAAAGAGTTGATAGGTTGTTATCTTTAGAAAGACCAGGTTGTAAGATTGGCCTTGCCTATTGTCTAGGAACCTGGATTTTCACAGGGCTCTGAACATTTTCTGATAAGAATGTCTCACTCTGCCTAAAATGTTTTTGTAAGCAGTGTGGTCGATACTGAACACCTGTTTTTCTTTATGGAATCTGGAATTTTAGTACATGCCCAGCAGAAGATGCCAATATGAGTAATTCAAAATTTTAAAATAATACATGGGTACTGAGCCTCTAATGAGCTTCCCCAGTAGAAAACATTTCAGATGGTTATCACACATGAGGCTTCAGGGACTGAGCACTTGCCATGAGACTCCACATGGAGAGGACTCTTCTTTAAGAACTGCACCTGATTTTCTCTGTATTTTACTCCATGTGACTTTCCTTTGCTGAATAAATCCTTTGCTGTAATAAAACATACCAGTGAGTTGACTATATGCTGAATCCTGATAATTCTTCCACCGAATCATCAAATGGGAGGATGATGTTGAAAACTACCAAAACATGCTGCTTATGAAAAATGACCTCAAATTCAACAACATGAGTGTGTGTTGAACACACATACCCCTAAACAGTAAGCAAGAGTAGCAGAAGTAGCTACATTAACATATTATAATAAAGTAGATTTCAGAAAAATGAATATTATAGACAAAGAGGTACTTTACATATTGATAAAAACAGCTGTATACCAGGAAGACATGTGATTCTAAATACACAACCAAAAAACCAGAAACTCATATATGAAACCAAACATAATAGGGCTGACAACAAAAGGAGCCATAATAGTTGAAAATTTTAACATCTTTATAGCAACTTATATTCCTACTAGACAGGAAATTGCAAAGATACAGAAGTTATAACAAAGAAATCAACCAACAGGATCTAATTGATATATTAGAATGCTCCACCTAACAACAGCAGAATGTACTCTTTTTATGTATCTGTGGAATGTTCTCTACCATAGACCATAAACTGGTCCATTAACATACCTCAAAATGTTTTAAATGATTGGAACTATACAGAATATGTTCTCTGACTATCTGGAATCAAAATAGAAGTCAACAACAGAAAACAGGAAAATCAAATAGAAAGCAAATAACATACATTTAAGTAACCTGTAAGTCAAAGAAGAAAGTTAAAAAAAATTAAAAATTCATAGAACTATTTTTCTTAAAGACCACAAAAGATATCAAATTTGCGGGATTTTAACAAAAGCAATGTTGAGAGAAAAATCATAACTCTAAAGACTTACACTAGCCCTGGCTGGTGTGGCTCAGAGGACTGGGTGCCCACCAGTGAATCAAGGGACCGCCAGGTCGATTCCCAGTCAGGGCATGTGCCTGGGTTGTGGGCCAGGTTCCTAGTTGGGGGCACATGAAAAGCAACCACACATTGATGTTTCTCTCCCTCTTTTTCTCCCTCCCTTCCCCTGCCTCTAAAAATAAATAAAATCTTTCAAAAAAAAAATAAAGACTTCCATTAGAAACTCAAAAACATCTCAATTTAATAAATTAGGCTTTTATATCAGAAAGAAAAAGAAGATTGCAAAATAAAGCCAAGCAAGTTGAAGAAAGGAAATCATGAAGATAGAGCAGCAATCTTTTTTGATTGTTGCCTGATGAGAGGGAATGGGTTATAAGGTGAAGAAATTGGGAAGTACGAACTGGTAGTTACAGAATAATCATGGACATATAAAGTACAGAGTAGGGAATATAGTCAATAATACTGTAGCAACTCTGTATGTTTACTACGTACATATCATTAATTAAACTTTTGTATGTATGTATGGTCAAATGGGTACTAGACTTACCAAACATGTTACATAAATGTCTAATCACTGGGTTGTACAGCTGAAACTAATACGATATTGTATGTCTACTATAATTGAAGAATAAAATTTATTTTTAAAAAGATAATAAAGGAGTTCTACAAATAACTTGATGCCTGTAAATACAACAACTTCAATTAAATGAACAAATTTTTTAAACACTGCAAATTACCAAAACTCAAGTAAGGTGAAATAGACAACATACATTGTCCTATAACTATCAAAAATTGAATTTGTAATTTAAAACCTTCTTACTGAGAATTTCCAGGCCTAGATAACTTCACTGGAGAATTTTACAAAACGTTTAAAGAAAAATTAACATTAATTTTACACATTATCTTTCAGAAAACAGAACATTTACTAAATCTTTACATGGGTCTAGTAGTAGTAGTGGTAGTAGTACAAGAGAAAGAAAGCTATAAATTAATTACTCTTATGAACTCAACAAAATATTAGCAAATTGAATTTAAATAAATAAAATTATGAAGCATAACCATATGCGATTTAGTCCAGTATTACAAGTTTGGCTCAACATTTGAGAGCCAGAGAGTACAATCTACTATATCAATAAGCAAAAGAAGAAGAGTCATATGATCATAACAATAGACACTGCATTTGATAAATGAATAGAAAATTTATTTGACAAAATTATTTATGATAGAAATGGGCAGGTATTTAGAAATAGAAGGGAATGTCTCATATCATTAAAGGATATTTACCAAAAAATCAGTGATGGTGAAAGAATAAATGATTTCCCTCTAACATCCAGGACAAAACAAGGACGTCCATTCTCACCACTCTTATTTAATATAGTACTGGGAGTTCTAGCCACTGAAATAAGGCAAGAAAAGAAAATAGGCATATATGACAGGATGATATGTCTGCTGAAAACAAAAATATTGATAAAATATATAAAAGAAGATCTAAATAAATGGAGAGACATACTGTCTTCATGTGGGGATATCCAACATAGTAAATATCTCAATTCTTCCTGAATTGAGGTATAGATTTAATAGAATTCCTACAAACAGTTCAGCAAGTGCAATTGTAGATACAGATAAGCTTATTTTAAAATTTATGTGGAATGGTAAATTACCTAAAATAGCTAAAACATTCTTAATGAAGAAGAATAAAAGTATTACGTCTATTTTACTAAAATAAGTGGGTGATCAAAAATAGGTCTGCACAAATATTTGACAAATGTAAAAGCATATTGATTGGAGGAAGGATAACCTCTTCAAAGAAAGACGATGGAGCAATTGGACATCCATAGGCCATATATATAAAATATATAACTAATACATAATATATAATATTAATAAATAATAATATACATTAAAATTTAAAATTAATAAAAATAGAAAATAACCTGTCGTATAATTTATGCAAAAATTCACTTAAATAGATCATAGACTTAAGTGTAAAATGTAAAACTATACAGCTTTTAGAAAAAATAAAACATAGGAGAAAATCTTCAGAAAAAGGATTCTTAAACTTGACAGTAAGAACATAATCCATAAAAGAAACAACTGATAAATTATACCTCATCAAAATTAAAAACTTTTGTTTTGTGAAATATCTGAAAGACTGCCTGCAGTCTGGCAGAAAATATTTTCAAACCATGTACTTGATAAAGGACTAGTGCCTATAATATATAAAGAACTCTCAAAACTGACCATTAAAAAATCCAATTAGAGAACTGGAAAAAGGCATGAACAGACATCACTGAAGAAGATATATAGATGGTAAATAAACACATAAAAATGTTCAATATCATTAGTCATTAGGAAATGTAAATTAAAACTACAGTGGTTTATTACTAAATACTTAGATTGATGACCAAAATTAAAAACAAACAAACAAAAACAGTGACACCACCACATACTGACAAGGTTGTAGAGAAATTGGATCACTCATACATTGTTGGTGAAAATGTAAAACAGTGTACCAACTCCAGAAAAAAGTTTGCCAGTTTTTTTAGAAACCTATATATGCAACCATCATACATTTCAGAAATTGAACTCCTGTGCCTTTTCCCTATAGAAATAAAAACTTACATTCACAGGAAGACCTGCACACAGTTGTTTATAGAAGCTTTATTTTCAGTAGCCAAAAATTGAGATCAGCCCAGATGTCTTCAATAGATAAGTGGTTAAGCAAACTGAGGTGCATTATAACTGACTACTACCAGGTAATAAAAAGGAATAAATTAATGATACCCGAGCCAATTGGTAATAATATTCAGGGAGTTACACTGAATGAGAAAATTTAAAAAATACAAAAACAATCTCCAAAAATTATGTACTGTATGATTTCATTTATAGAACATTTTCAAAATGCCCACATTTAGAAGTGAAGGAGAAAATTAGTGGTTGGCAGAGCTTAGACATATGGAATAGGAGAACAGTGGATTTAGCTCTATTAGGGCAACAAGACGGAATCTGGCAGTGTTGGAATTCTTTAGCGTCTTGACTATGGAGCTAGGTACATGCACCTATAAATTGACAAAATTGTATAGGAGTTAATAAGCATGCACACACACATGAGTGGACATACGCAAATGAGAGTTAAGTAAAATACCTGGGGAAATATGAATAAGATTGGTAAATTGTGTCAGTGTCAATACCTGTTTGGATATTGTATGAAAATTTGCAAAATCCTACCACTGGAAGAAATTGGGAAAAGTGTTCAAGGGACCTCTCTGGATTTTATCTTACAACTACATGCAAATCCACAATTACTTCAATAAGAATTTTTAAAATAAAATATAGAAGTTAATTAGTTCAGAAGGATCATGGAGAAAATCATTGTTTACATAGTACCAGAAAGATATAACTTCATTCACTGTCTTATGAGAACAATGGTGCTGATCTCATCTACAATAGTTTTGGTTTTTTTTTTTTGTTTTTATGGGGAATTTTAAGAATTCTTCATTACATCTAAGCTTTGATAATTTTTCATTCACTGTGTTTATGATTTAGGTCTCTCCAATGTAAAGACATTTAACTCAGAAAAATTTTCTTGTATTAATATTATTACTATTAGTGATAACTTGCCAATAGTTGATCATTTTTTATCTCTTATTTTTCTCTCTCATAATTTTACTGCTATGTATTTTTGTGTTTTCTATTCAGGGAGATTTCTTCAAATTTATTTTTAACTTTATTGAATTTTATATTTTGTTTACAAAAAACTGTATTTATTTTGTGATTATTTCTTTGTCACCGTATCTTTTTTAATGGTTGCAATAAGATTTTTTTACTCTCTCTGAAGATTTCAATGAAGATTTTGGTGGTTATTTACTTTATTTATTCTGTTTTCTAACTTTTGTCTCCTCTAGAGTTCTCTTTTTTAATTTACCTTGGTCTTTTTTCTCTTATTTTGGAATTTTCTGTCATGGCCAATGGTTCATTATTCATATTTACATGAGCCAAAGGGAGGTTGACTTGCATCTGTCTTCATGTACCTGAATTTTGTCACCTGGAAGATGTTTCTTCTGAGTGCTCAACTGACACATGGTCATTTTGCTGGAGAACCCAGAAGTGTAAGAATGGAAATGGGGACATTGGGACCTCCTATTTCTGCCCAAGTCACCCCTAACATTGTTTTATTTAAAGCAATAAAGCCTGATTTGAGATTATCCCATTTGTAGGGTAGAATCATGTATAGGCATGGCTATTACTCCTGTGGTTTTGCAATCAACTCTTCTGGCATTCCTGCCTTCTGTAGCCTGGTTGATTGTTGAACTACCTCATCTGTTATAACCCCTTCTGCTTGTCAACAGCTAAAGCTTTCTCACATTATTTGTCAACACTGTGATGTTTTCTGTCTGGAAATTTACTAACATTACACATTTGTTTAATGGCCTTCATTTGGTAGTCTTTATTATTGTGGTATAAATTATTGGTTTTGTTTTACTATTATTTTAATATGTCAAGAGAAAGAAGAAATATGTATCTGCAACTTTCAAACATAAGTCTCCATTAAAGTATTCTGCACATAAAAATATAACTTGTATACTTAACCAGTGGTAATTTGAAAACCAGTGAATATTTATCCTTCCCCCAGAGATATTATTGAAAACTAAAGCCATAATTATATTCCCCAAGCTAACACATAATTGAAACATGGATTTCTTTACCTTCCTCATGTTTCATGTGATTTTTAACTACTAGCCTTTCATGATTAAAAATAAGTTCAATTTTTTGCAAAGTATTTTGAAATCCTTATTAGAAATAGCTTTGATTATTTGGAGGAGCTTTCCTATATTATTTGTTACTGAGCCAATGCTTGGCACACGGTATTCAATCAATTCACTTGTTTGTCAATGAACACAAGTGTAATTTTAATGTGCAATAATGTGCAGTTTCGTGTTCTTTGCACCTCAGATGATTTTCTAGAGTCATCCCTTCCACCCTCAAATTAATCTCCCTTTCAACCTTGTCTTAAGTTTCACTGACACTGAAGTGACTCATCCCAGTGGAGCAGAAAAGTAAAAGCAGAATCATTGTTTGGAACTGCTGACACATTGTACATTATTTCATTTAGTTCAAGAACCAAAACATCCAAGTCATCTTAACCATGCCAATAATAGCAAAATTGTTTCCAAGCCTTTCTATCTCTTAACAGTTACAAAACTTCAATTAACCTTTTTTCTTCTTTTCTGCCTAACAGTCCTATTTCTCAGTGAGGTCATTTTATGTAACTTTGTGTTCCTGATTGGAAGACTGGAACAAGGCAATAATGAAAATAACAATCAAGGAAAAATATTTAAAACATAAAAGGAAAAGCAATCATGAACACTCCTGATTCAATCACTTTCTGTGAAGACTATGTTAAGGTATATTACTTATAATCTGGAGGGCTATTATAAAGATTTTATTAGCAGTGAAAGGAAAGAGGAGCAAGAAATTTTGTGTTAAAGCAGTTTGATTTTTTTATTTTGTTTTTTAATTACAGTGAGTATCCAATATTATTTTATATTGGTTTCAGATTTAGAAAGCAATTTGACTCTGAATAACTAAACATTGGCACAATGGCTTTTTCTTGTTTTTTTACATAGCTACACCGTAAGGGATAAGGTTTCTCAGGGGGTAAACAAAACAACCAAACAAACAAATCCTAAATCAAAGAAGCAAGTTAATGTAATCTTGTAATTACAGAATCATTGTGAAGGGGCTAACTCTCTCAAAGTCAGTCTTAATCCAGAAAATGGCTTCCTTTACATGACCTAACCTACAGAAAAATAAAATCTTAATTTAATTTTTATTTATCTTGCCTTTAGACCTCATAGGTTGGAAGAGAAGAAATAGAGTAGGAAAAGGTTATAGGTTGTTCTGATATTTATTTAATATTTCCTTAATTGTTGTTGATCTGTGCAGTTGCAGAAAGGCACCATGTTCGGTTCTGCCACTGGAATCTTAAAATCCTTAGAAATTTTATCTTTGAACTTGGTTTTATAAGTTAAGTTTAAGGGACTGCAGAGCATACGCATGAACAGAGGCTTGATGTACAATATGTATGTCTGCCTCCTTTCCCTTCACCTCCTTTAAATTCACAGTTCTGGTGAGCACAGGATTCCCATTAGCTTTCCCAGTCTTATCAGGCCTTGAGACCTCTGCATCCTTGCTGGATCCTCCAGTTTCTGCGGGCAAATAGAGGAAGAACATTGTGGAGAATTGGGAAACTTTAAATCTAATTTTATTTAATCTAAATCCATTTAATCATTTTATGTCTCATCCTTCGAAGTGACACATATCACTTCTTTCAATGTCCTATAGTCTCAACAGGACCACCTACATAATTTGGGGGCCCAGTGAAAAATGAAAATGTGAGGTCCCTTGTTCAAACATTATTAAGAATTTCATGATTATGGTAACAGAGTATTAAACCAACACACTGCCTTTCCATGTGCAGACTATTTGTGACTGTAGGGTCCACATGTCTATGAATATGACCCTAAATTTAGCTTAAACTTCAGAGAAATTGGAAAATGTGGCCCAACTACGTATCCAGTGGGCAATGGCTGTTGGTAAGTTTACTACCAAACACAGATTGCTATAGCAAATTACCACTAACTTATTGGCTTAAATAACAGCGATTTATTATTTTACAGTTCTGGAGGTCACAAGTCTGAAGTGGGTATTACTTGAGCTAAAATCAAGCTATTGACAGATCTGTGTTTCTTTCTTGAGGTTCTAAAGGAAAATCTGTTGTCTTTTCCAGCTTCTAGGGGCTACCAAATACCTTTGCTCATAGACCACTTCTCCATCTTCAAAAGCAGCATCTTTCTTTTTTTTTTAACTTTTTTTATTGTTGCTCAATTACAGTTGTCCCCATTCCCCCCCGATTCCTCTCCCCTGCCCTGTCTACCCCACCTCCCACATTCAATCCTCACCGCCCCCCCAACTTTGTCCTTGTCCACGGGTCCTTTATGCATGTTCCTTGACTTGACCTTTCCCCTCCTTTTCTTTGTTATCCCCTCTCCTCTCCTCTCTGTTTGCTGTCAGTTTATACCTTATTTCCAAGTCTCTGGCTCTATTTTGCTCGTTTGTTTGTTTTGTTGATTAGGTTCTACTTACTGGTGAGGCAGCGTCTTTCTAATGACTATTCCCTAGGAACATCTCTTTCTGACCATAGCTGGGAATGATTGTAAGGACCCATGTAATTATATTTTCTCACTTGGGAAATCTAGGATAATCTCATCTAACCTTTGATTTAATAACACTGCCATGGTCCCTTTGGCCACGTAAACTGACATAGCCACAGGTTCAGAGTCCAGCATGGCTATTTTGAGGAGCCATTATTCTGCCTACCACAGCAAGCATATGGCATTGTTTCTACACAACTTGCTACATCATGAGATTTAGTATAACATATTTCTTTAATGAGTACTACTGAAAGAGGGTTAGTCTCTGAATGTAATTAGTCCTAATTAAAACACTGTCACATCACAGAAATTGTGGCCTCCAGCGATGGCTCTGGTGCCATCTTCCCTTTATTCCTCTTCCCTAAAAGGTTTACTTTTTAAAAAGCATGACTGCTGTTTTTAAAGAATGTCCATTAAACCACCTCATCCTAGATCACTTTTCCTACCCTTGTTATGACTAACCTTATTTCTAAAGAGGAAGACTTGTGAATTATGTGAAGATTGAATTACTGAAGTTTAATCGGGGTGAGGGGGAACAAAAGAAGAAAATACATGTATGTGTATACACACTAAGTCAAAAGTTAAATCTTGTACCCATGAGTTATTTTTCTTACAATCATCTCTTTCTGTTAAATGCAGTTGATTTGAATGCTGGTAAAATTGAGCCTGCCAACCCATGCAGAAATATTTTAAATCAGTTTCTTTTGGAACCCCCCCATAGCAAAAAATCCACTAACTGTTTTCTAATTTTTAAATCAATGCAGCAAAATTGTGTATGAGTTGGTTAGAGGCATGTTCTGACAATGCTGTGGGATTCAATGAGAGGGAAGTCACATTTTTATTCTTCTCAGTCAACTTTGATTTAGTTCAACTATTTCTGAAAGAATGAAAGCTCCACTTAAATGTCCTCTGCTTGATTTCTACTATGCTTCATTTCTTATTCCTTTTGTAGTAGAAGGATTTGGAGAAAGGATGAGGATTCACATTTGAAAGGGGAAGAGAGAAAATGGGAGGGGCAATTCTAGACATTTTATTTCCCTTCACCTCACCTCATTTGTGTGGGGAAGAATGATGGGCAGGCACTCTGTAAGATAAACTCATCACATACAGTTTCTGGTAATGGTTCAAACATACCTATAGGAAGAGAAAGAAGGATGTCCCTCAGGTGCAAATGCATCTTAAATCCTACGTCTTCAAGAAATTTTAATAGCATCAGAGAGAAAAAAATGTAGAAGTTTCTTAGTATATTTGTGTGTTAGAATAACTTATGTATTTATTTCAGTATTAGTCAACTTTTGTTAATTCATGCAATGATGATAAGTAACCCTAACATCTTAGTAGCATATAATAACATTAACTTATTTCTTGCTTGTGTGATACATTGGTAGCTGTCAATTGCTTTTCCTCTACTCTATATGCCATTACCTTCCACAAGACAAGCAGTAGGAATAGCCTTATTTGGGACATGCTATCATTAGGGCAAAGGGAAAAGAGCAAGATAGTGGGTAGAAACAGTCAAGAGCACATAAAGCTTTCTCTGAGGATTGGCTTGTACCACTTCTGATTCTTTTTATTGACTGAAGTAAGTCACTTGGCCACACTCGACATTGGAGAGGAAGTACTTACAGGAAGGTAATGCGAATCACATAGCAATGTGCGAGGTATGTAAACCTCTCATACAAAAGAAGAGAGAGACAATTTAGAAACATAATAAAATCAACCACACTTGGTGACAATTTTCTTAGTACAAAGATAGCTATTCTTTTTCTTTCTTAAACCATTGATTTCTCTTTTTTACTTTATTGTTGACGCTATTAAAGATGTCCTCAATTTCCCTCACTTTGCCGACCTCTACCCAGCCCGCACCCCCTTCCCTCGGGCCATCACCACTCTGCGACCTCTGTGTGTCAAGCATTTACGTCCTTGCGCTAATCCCATCACTTTTTTCTTTTTTTTTTTTTGTCCAGTCCTCCCCTCCTCCCTCTGGTCTGACAACTGTCAGTTTGTTCCATGCATCCATGTGTCTGTTTCTATTTTGTTTGTCAGTTTATTTTGTTCATTAGATTCCACATGTAAGTGAGAACATGTCGTATTTTTCTTTCTCTGGTTTATTTCACTTAGTCTAATTATCTCCAGGTCCATCATGTTGTCCCACAAAAATAAGAGTTCCTGTTTTGTTTTGTTTTTAAGATTTTGTTTATTTATTTTTAGAGAGGGGGAAGGGAAGGAGAAAGAGAGGGAGAGAAACATCAATGTGTAGTTGCTTCTCATGTGCCCCCTATTGGGGACCTGGCCTGCAGCTCCAGGCTGTTCCCTCACTGGGAATGGAAATGGGGACCCTTTGGTTTGCCAGCCCGTGTCCAATCAAGTGAGCCACGCCAGCCAAGACAGAGTCCCTGCTATTTTACTGCCGCATAGTGCTCCACTGTCTAAATGTACCACAGCATTTTTATCTACTCATCTACTGATGGCCACTTGGGTTGTTTCCAGATCTTGGCTATTGTAAATAATGCTGCTAGGAACATAAGGGTGCATATATCCTTTTGAGTTTGTGTTTCAGGATTCTTAGGATATATTCCCTAAAGCGATATAAGGTATATTCTCTCTTATGGGCCACTTGACACCAATATCAGCATCTTGCTTTACTTCCATAGACTTCTTAACAATAGCTACCCCCAAACAATGTGAACTGTTCAAATAGCTTTACTGGGAATGAGACTAAAGCTTGCCAATACACAGTGCTTTAGTTATCTTTTTTAAATCAATGTTTTGAACGTTTTTCTTCTCAGTTTATATTAGATGTATAATTACTACTACTACTGCTGCTACTAATAACAACAAATTAATAGCACTACTTATTCGATTCTGCAGAATCCAAGAAACCAGGATCCTTTCCAAACAGTGGGCGAGGCAGGTGCACTTGCATATTTATCTTTTATGATGTGCTGTCTTTGTCCACACCATGATATTTTCCTTCCTCATTTTTTCATCATCACTTAAAAACAGTAAATCTAAGAGGCCTCTTAACTGCTGAAAGGTTTTACTTTTGAAATGTGACAGCTGGAATCTATAATTTAATGAGGATCAAAAAAAAAAGAGTAAGAGAAAATAGTCTCAAATAATTATGTAGTAATAGGGTACAGCCAGGGGGTGTCCAAGAAAAATATATTCTCCCCACCCCAGGGCGGGCCGCCATGGGGGATGGAAGCCTTGGGCAGGGCCACTGAGAGTCAGTTTGCATGTCAATAACAGGATAGCGTCATTCCTCATATGCAAAGAGGGTTATTTTGCATATCACCAAAGCTAATTAGGAAGGTTTAAAAGACAATACAGAATGTAACTAGAAGGAAAGGGGAGAGATAGGGGCCTGCGGGAGAGACAAAGGGACACAGACTCTGGGGAACAGTGTGAAGACCACGCGGGAAGAAAGAGGGGAGAAAGGACTCTTGCTGGTGGGCCATGAGAAGGTGCCACATGGTTATGGATTAAGAGCTGGAGATCGCGGCGACGCAGTGGATGGTGCTAAGAACTGAGAGAGGCCTGCCTGGCCGAGCCCCGGACTTCTGTTCTTTTTCTTCTGAAGGACGGTACCCCTGACTGGCCTGACTGGCTCGGCTGGGCAAAGGGAGGGGAAGGCAGGACTGTGTGTGTTGGTGGTTGTTTTAAAGGGATTTTGAGGTTTTAACAGTGACATTTAGGCATTAATCAAACCTGCATAACTTTTGAATAAGTAGTTCCTTTCCTTTTCACCAAACTCTGCCATTGAGAGTCAGAATTCCAAGGGCGGCGGGCAAAGGACCCACAACCGAGGGGTCCCGGGGAAGGGGGTGTCATTGTTTCGGTCATAACATCTGGGCAACACCCCCCCACCATGGGGCCATTTATTCGGTAACAATGTCAGAAAACAATACACAGGGATGATTTCAATTAAAGCAAGTGTTATAAGCACAGATAAACTGACAGGTCCACACAGAATGTAGATAACCAATTATAATTTTAAAAATATTTTAATTATACTTTCAGGCAGAGAGTATTAATGGTAAATCCCTGCTTTAGATTCCAAAGTCAGAGAAAGGTTTCAAAGTTTCTGAGGAGGAATTAAAAATATTTGACTCACAGAAGTAAAGTGAGGAGGAGGAGTATACAAAGTTGCATTTTAAGCAGAGAGGGTGAAATGAACAAATGTTGGAGATGAGCAAGGGTAAATTGGCCGTGGGCCATAAAATAATAAAGGAGTTAGACATTACCAGACGGGAAGAGGCCTAAACACCAGCACGTTTTAGCCATTTTGTTATGGAACAATGGACCTGTGCGGGGGGTGGGGGGGGGAGAGGGGGTGCCCAGATGCTGTTACTGAAACAACAACCCCTCCCTTCCCCGGGGTCCCCTCGGTTGCAGGTCCTTTGCCTGCCGCCCTTGGAATTATGACTCTCAATGGCAGTTTGGTGAAAAGGAACTACTTATCCAAAAGTTATACAAGCTTGATTAATGGCTAAATGTCTCCCTTAAATCTCAAAATCCCTTCAAAACACCCACAGTCCTGCCTTCCCCCCTTTAGCCCAGTCTGGCCAGTCAGGGGTACCGTCTTTCAGAGAAAAAGAACAGAAGTCCGGGGCTCGGCTAGGCAGGCCTCTCGCGGGCCTCAGCACCCTCCGCTGCGTCGCCGCGATCTCCAGCTCTTAATCCATAACCATGTGGCACCTTCTCCTGGCCCACCAGCAAGAGTCCTTTCTCCCCTTTTCTTCCCGCGTGGTCTTCACATTGTTCCCCAGAGTCTGCGTCCCTTTGTTTCTCACACAGGCAGTGTCTCTCCTTCCTCTCTCAGTTACATTCTGTATTAAGTCTTTCGAACCTTCCTGGTTAGCCTTGTTGATATGTAAAATAACCTCTTTGCATATGAGGAATGAAGCTGTCCTGTTATTGACATGAAAAATGACTCTCGATGGCCCTGCTCCACTTCAGGTAAGAAGCTGGTCTGGTACTGACACAGAGTAACTCTCAACGGCCCTGCTCTAGGTCTCCCATCCCCCACGGCAACCTGTCGGGGTGGGGAGAATATATTTTTTTTGGACACCCCAATTTCTGGACCCCGTTACAAATACCTTTTGGAGGACCCTGGCTGTGCCCTGTTACAATTTGAGTATTTGCATCAATTTCTATTGACTAGAATTAGATATTCACACTTAGATATTTTAAAGGTGAAGTGAACTAATGCAGTGCTTAGATAGAATTAATATCCTGGTTATGTAGAGATGTTTAAGTAACATCTTCCTTTTGTAGTGCATTTTACTGTTTTTATTCTAATAATGAAATACATGATATTTTTGTATAATTGCCAAACAGCAGTATATTAAAAATTATTAAATAATTCTACAGTGAATATCTTACCAATTAGTCAATAAAACATTTTAAATCTTTTTAATATAAAGATGCCAATTTTTTTTCACATATATCCCTTATTCTCCTGGGGAAATTGGAGTATTTTGTTTCCTACTTCGGAATCTTTCTCTTAAAAGTGTATCAATTACATTCAAGTTCTTAAAGTTAAATTTGTTCATTTAAAGTTATTTTCTGTATTTACTTTGTTTATACTACATAGTGCATAATAGCTAGCTATCTTGTTGAAATAGAAATGTCCATGTAGACTCCTTTTTCCTTTCAGAAATGATTTCAAGGTGATAAGAAAAAAAGAAATAAAACCAGCAAAGCACCTATCATTTTTTCATGAGTGCTGTACTTGTTTATTCCAGGCATTTGAGGAAGGGCTGAATATGTATTATTTGATTTATTTCACCGTTGCTCAGAGTACATTTGGTTTTCTGTATTTTAAACAGACAGACAGAATATCCATCTAAACAACTTGAAAACCACTCAGGATGTTGGTCTTTATAGAAAGTCAAGATAGCTTTCCTATCCAAGTAGCTGTGAGTACTTCTGTTAAAAATATATAGCAGGAAGGAGATGAGGAGGGCAGTAAAGCAAAGAAGGAGAAGGGTTTAAGTTGGAAATATAACTTCACTTATGGCTGGTGCCTTTCAAAACAGATAATTCAACCAGTGAATTACTGTTTGATAATAATAAGTGTCAACATTTGGTTTAAAGCTAAAGCACTATTGAAAAGCTCCATTGGCTAAACATGAAGTTCTCTTTGAAATAACAAACTTGCAGATGTTCTGATTGATTTGAAGGATCTTGTTCAAAGGAAATACTCAATTTCTAGACTGCTTTTTCAAAGGAAAATATTTAAATTATGGATTGCTTTATTACCTTTCAGAAGAGTAACTAGGACTTTCTGTTTTAGAGTATTAGAGAATAAGCTTTCAAATATACCACAGCAAATGTTTATCAGCAAGCAACACTGATTAATAAGGGAGAGAAGGAATAAATATTGTCCCGATAACACAACATAAAGATTCAGGAAGTTCGTAGACAATTATCCAATTTGAAATTTGGCCAGAAAATAGAGACCGACACACATACACCCTCTTAAAATAGTAACATGTTCTGTGCTTTTAAGCATAAAATAACATCATGGTCTCTGCTATTTTAAGTGGCCATGAACAGCCAAAAAACAGAAAACAAAAACAAAAACAAGAACATAAGGTTTGCAGCTAAATGATGAGAAAAGGATTGTTGAGCCAGTGCTTTGAATTATAATTCCCATCTCCTTATTCATTTTGTTTATGAGGATATCTCATTTGTTGACCGTCTATTTTGTGGAGGTCTGACAGGCTTTGTTCCTGTAATGCAACTATCAAATGTTCTGCCAAAGCCCAGAAAATTAGAATGACAAACCCACAAGAAGTAATGATCATATCTGAAAAAAAGTGTGTGATCATGATTAGAAGGGTTATGTAAATAAAAGGAAACTCAAATATTTAGCTAAAATCTGAGCAGAGCTTAAAGGCAAAATACTGCTCTCTACAACTATTACAAAGAGCCACAGTACCCTAAATCACAAGTCTATTTCCAGGTGCTGCAGTTTATCTCAGTGTATTTTGATTCCAAATTAGCTTCCCTCCTGGCCACAGTAATTCTCCAAATTTTCATATTAAATCCCTACTAAGCTTTTGTCCATGAACAGCAGGCTAGAGGATCAAGGATGATGGTCACTTAGTCACCCATAAGATGGACAACGTGATTTTTTTTTTTTTTTTGCAAGAGTTAAGTGTGGTAAATTTTTGCAAACTGAAAAAAATCTCATTTTAAATGTTTTGTCTGTAGGCTATGTATAGCTAATTTGAGAGCGAGCATGTTGTTCTAGAGCTAAAGATTTAAATGCATAAGTTACAGATAACTTACAGCAGTGATAATACTCCTTTATGCAAGCTAGAAGTAGTCTACACCCTTGACTACGTTCTTCTCCAACGAACCTCCACTTCACTTCTCTTAACAAACAGAACAGTTTATAGAAAAAGAGGAAGAGACAGTGAAGGAGTAAAGAACAATAAAGTATTTACAGCAGCTTATTAAAAAAATCACCTATTACATCTAGGTCAATATTTTCAATGAACATTTTAAAACACGTATTTTATTTGCATTCACAGTAGCCTTTTGTGTTGGTATTAATCTCGCTCTTTCTCTTGAAATTCCCTTTTCCCTTGGCTTTCATAAACAAATGCTCTTCCGATCTATCGCACCCCCTATCTTTCTGGCCTATCCATGTTAATCTTTACTAGTTTCTCTTCCTCTTTTTAGATTTTAGGTATTAGAAGTCCCCAAGGTTTGATCTTATTTATTACCTTTTCACTGTATCCTTTCTCCCTTGTTAATCACATTCACACATGTGGCTTTACTTACTTTTTAATTTATTCATGACAGAGGTCATATCTAAGTTTTAAACTCTTACCGTCCTCTCTCTCTATATGACAACTGCATTTGGATATTTCAAAGGCAACTCTATTTTACCATATGTAAAGTCGAACTTTTTTTAAAAAAATCACTCCTTATTCTAGCATCCTCTGTTTTCATTAATGAGACCACCATGAATCAAGTTGAGAAAATTAGAATTTTAGGAGTTTCAGTTCTTCCTTCTTCTTTAACCCCCTTACTAAGTAAATTTCCATGTTATGCTATTACATGTTTTCTATAGATGTGCTTCATACACAACACCACCACTCTGGTTAGAGGCTCTATTTCACTTGGCCCACTGCAACAGATTCTGTCTCATTCTCCTTCCTGTCTTGATCACCGTGAATCTGTTCTCGCATGGAGATTAAAACGGTATATTTTAAATATAAACATTTGTGTTATCCTTGCTAAAAGTCTTCCAAAGATGAACTATTTTCTTGAGATAAATATGCTTTCAAGATTCAAACCTTGACTATCTAGGTAAATTTATACCATTCTTCATCTTCCTTCCTGCATTTTGTCTATATGGGCATCTTTAAATCTAAAAATTGTGGTTTGATCTTTCCACTCATGCATTGCACCAGCTCCATGCTGGAACAGCAACATCTTAAACATATTATTGCATTCTTACTCAACACAGCTTCATCATGTTTCCCTGAGGTGAGCCTATCCAACTGCACAGCTTAAAAATAGCTCCATTATAGCTTCTTATAACTCACAGTTGTCTCTTCCTTATCACAATTGTTATAACTTATAATTATGCATATGTGTCCATAATTAGATGATAAGCTCCATTGAGTAACATTAATGTCCATTTGTATTCACTTGAATAGTAATTTAGTGCCTGAAATATACACATTAGATACTCAAAAAATATTTTCAAATGTCTAAAGACCTTGTTTATTTTGTATCATTTGAAATGTAAATATGTTTTCACCCAAATATTCTTCACTCCTAGAAATTCATTAAGTAATATGTTAGTAGGAAACATTTCTATAAAATGATTTATTAATTTTTCATAAACTTTTAATTACAGAACAGTTCCAGATTTTTTTTTTTGAAATGTTAGAGTTTTCATATACCCCACACCATATTCTCCTATTATTGACATCTTCTTTGGTTTGGTAGATTTGTTACAATTAATGGGCTAATAATATTACATTATGATTACCTGAAGTCCATGCTTTACTTAGATATTCTTAGTTTTTATTTTTTTATTTTATTTTTTTAAATTTATTTACTTTTAAAATACATTTGTCTCTGCCTCCCCCCCCCTCTTTCCCTTGCCCCCTCCCACCTTCCCTCCCTCAGCTCTTCCCCTTTGGTTTTGTCCATGAGTCCTTGCTATATGTCCCTTGACTTTCCCCTTCCCTTCCTTTTCCCTGCCCCCCCACTTCCCTCTTGTCTCTGTTGATTTCTTTTCCTTTCAGTGTTGCTGGTCATATTTTCCTTGCATCTTTGCATTGTTGGTTAGGTTCCGCTTATAGGTGAGATCATACGGTATTTGTCTTTCGCCCCCTGGCTTATTTCGCTTAGCATGATGCTCTCCAGTTCCATCCATGCTGTTGCAAAGTTTAGTACTTCTTTTTTCTTTCTGCTGCGTAGTATTCCATTGTGTAAATGTACCATGATTTTTTGATCCAGTCATCTACTGATGGGCATTTAGGTTGCTTCCAAGACTTGGCTATTGTAAATTGTGCTGCTATGAACATTGGGGTGCATGGGTTCTTTTGTATTGGCGTTTTGGTGTTCTCAGGGTATAGTCCCAGCAGGGGAATCGCTGGATCAAAAGGCATTTCCATTTTCAGCTTTCTGAGGAAATTCCACACTGCTTTCCACAGTGGCTGCACCAGTCTGCATTCCCACCAACAGTGGACTAGGGTTCCCTTTTCTCCACAGCCTCGCCAGCACCTGTTGTTTGTGGATCTCTTTATGATGGCCATTCTGACCGGTGTGAGGTGGTACCTCATGGTGGCTTTGATCTGCATTTCTCTGATGGCTAGTGATGCAGAGCATCCTTTCAAATGCCTCTGGGCCCTCTGTATCTCCTCCGTAGAAAAGCATCTGCCCAGGTCCTTTGCCCATTTTTTGATTGGATCATTTGTCTTCTTGGAGTAGAGTCGAGTGAGTTCTTTATAAGATATTCTTAGTTTTTACATAATGTCTCTTTTCTGTTCCCAAATTCCTTCTAAACTACAGCATTACATTTAGTCACCATGTCTCTTTAGGCTGTGTCTCTTGACCATGAGTTTCTCAGATTTTCTTATTTTTTATGACCTTAAGAGTTTTGAGGAATACTGTTGAGATATTTTGTAGATTGCCCCTCAATTAAGATTTGTCTATTTTTGGAGAGAGAAAGATGGCGGAGGAGTGAAAGGGAGTCACGCTGACCTCCTCCCAAAACCAAACTGGAATTGCAACTAAATAATGGAGTAATCACCTGGAAAGCAGTGGAACGATAGTGGGAGAGGAGCCTTGGTGCCGCGGACAGCGGATTCGACTCTCACACATCCCAACGGGTGAGAATTGCGGTGGAGGCTCGAGAGGGTGGGCTGGGTGCGCAAGGGCACAGGCACCAGAGGGACATTGAAACGGCCAGTTAGCGTCCCCCCGAGAAGAACGGGGTCTGAATCCTAAACAGGAACCCCTAAACTACAGCAGCTAAAGCCGAGAAAATACACACAAAACGCAACCCCAAAAAGCTTAGGGGCGCTCTGCCAGAGCCAGGTGGCTGGGGATGCAAAAAGACATTTAAAGAGCAAACGCAAAAGTTGCAGCAGCAGCCACCCTCCTTGATCGCTGGGTACAGGCGGCAGCAGGGTGGGCTGGTGCCTGGGAAAAGACTGGTAAGGAAAACTTTGTGAAGAGAACTGACACCGCGGCTGGTGGAGCCCGGGTGATAACGCACTTCCCACTCTGCAGCTACCATCTCGCTCAGGCATAAGGGAATCAATTAACCTGCCTTTTGTGCGGTCCGCACACAGCTTGTACACCTGTGAGCTACAGGGCTGAGTGCAGACTGGCTGGGAGAGCCTTGAGGAGAGACTGGAGACGGAGGCCTTGGGGAAAGAACAGGAGGAGGAACCGGGGAGTCCCGACTCCTTCTCCTTGCCGTAGTCTCCATTGCGCGGGAAGAGGCCACACCCCCAAAGAGCCAAAAGCTGAAAAGCAAACATAGACACCCCCAAAACACCCAGAGCAGGCGCGCACACTTGCGCCGAGTGACCGGCAAGGGTTGGCGAGCGTGTGTGTGACCCACGCGGGCTGGCAAATGCTTACACCTGCCGGCAAGGCCTCACACAGACTGGCACCCATACGGCCTGCGAGGGAGTGCACAGAGGGGCAAGGGCAGGCGTAAATTGACCTACCCGCCGCGATTGCGGAGCAGCCCACAAAATAAGTAGAGCTGCCCAGAGTCCCTGGAGGAGAGACCAGAAACAGGATTAACAGGAGAGTCCTAGAGCTGATTTCCTCCCATTTCCGTAGTCCCCATTTGGCGAGGGCAAGCAACGCACCCAAAGAGCCAAAAGCGGGGAAAACACACAATAGAAGACCCTAAACTGACCAGTGCCGCGAAGCTCGCGTGCCAGGGAGGCCAGATGAGCACGGGAGGTCGCGAATAAGCCCCCCTGGTCTGGGGCAAACACATGCGAGCCCAGGCAGGTGGGGGACCCTGCCGCTGCTGGGAACGCGCTCAAGCAGCTCGCGTGAGAGCGCAGAGAGATCCCAAAAAGTAGCCCAGCCCTGACCGAAGGGGTCACAGAGCTGCTCCAAGCAGGAGTCAGACACAGGCATTAGACTCCTGAAAGGCTCAAACAAACAACCCAAGGCCCTATAGGGTCAACAACTGACATCATCAGAGGCAAGCCCAGAAAGAAAGGTAAAGGACAAAAATACTTAACAGACTCTCACAAAAATGGGAAGAAAAAGAAGTTCCCCCCCAATGAGTGGAAAAGGGGACTCCCCACAGAGAGAGCTCAATGAAATAGAGGCAAGGGAACTCTCAGATATGGAATTTAAAACAATGGTTCTAAGGAAGCTCAATGAGCTCAGCCAGCGCAAAGATAACTATGAGAAACAGCAGAGAAACTATCAGGATCTTACAGCAAACTATATCAGCCTGGAAAAGGACATAGAAACTATCAAGAAGACACAAGAGGATATAAAGAATACCATTTCTGAATTGAAGAACACAGTAGAAGGAATCCAAAGCAGGCTGGATGAAGCTGAGGATCGAATCAGTGAGATGGAAGACAAGGTAGAAAAAAGCTCCCAGAAAGAACAAGAAATGGAAAAACGGCTCAAAAAGAATGAAGAAGCATTTAGGGAAATGCAGGACAACCTGAAACGCAATAATATCCGTATAATAGGGATACCAGAAGGAGAAGAAGAGGAGCAAGGAATAGAGAATTTCCTCAAAAATGTGATGATGGAAAATTTCCCTAATTTGAGGAGAGAAAGGCTCTCATGGATCCAGGAGGCACAGAGGACCCCACTCAAGAAGGACCCAAGGAGGTCCACTCCAAGACACATCATCATTAAAATGGCAAATGTCAAAGACAAAGAGAGAATCCTCAAGGCAGCAAGGGAGAAGGAGAAAGTAACATACAAGGGGGCCCCGATACGCCTAGGAGCTGACTTCTCAACAGAAACACTGCAAGCCAGAAGGGAATGGCAACAAATATTCCAAGCCATGAAAAGCAAGGGCCTACAGCCAAGGCTGCTCTACCCAGCTAGGCTCTCCATTAAAATAGAAGGAGAAATACGGAGTTTCCCAGACAAAAGAAAGCTAAAAGAATACATCTCTACCAAACCAGCACTCCAAGATATGCTAAGGGGACTGGTTTAAGCAGATGAAGGAAAAGAATGAGACAGAGAGGAACACAAGTACAAAGAGAAAAGATGAGGAAGTTTCTATCAGTAATATCTCTCAATGTGAATGGACTAAATGCCCCAATCAAAAGACACAGGGTAGCTGAATGGATAAGAAAACATGACCCACACATATGCTGCCTACAAGAGACCCACCTCAGAGCAAAAGACCTACACAGATTGAAAGTAAAGGGATGGAAAACAATATTCCAAGCAAATGGACATGAGAAAAAGGCTGGCGTTGCCATACTTGTATCAGACAAAGTAGATTTCAAAGCAAAGGCCATAAAGAGAGACCCAGAGGGGCACTTTATCATACTTAAAGGAAGAATCTATCAAGAAGACATCAACATTGTAAACTTATATGCTCCCAATATAGGAGCCCCCAAGTTTATAAGGAAAAGTTGGATGACTTCAAAAAAGATATAGACAGCAACACACTGATAGTAGGGGATTTCAACACCCCACTGTCAAAAATGGACAGATCTTCCAAACAAAACATTAATAAACATATCGTGGCGCTGAATGACACACTGAATCAAAGAGACTTCACTGACATATATAGAACCTTACATCCCAAAGAAGAAAAATACACATTCTTTTCAAATGCTCATGGCAGTTTTTCAAAGATAGACCACATGATAGGACACAAAGCAAGCCTCAGCAAATTCAGGAAAATTAAAATAATACCAAACTTTTTCTCAGACCACAAGGCCTTGAAACTCGAAATCAACCTCAAAGAGAAACTTCAAAAACTTGGAAACTCATGGAGACTGAACAGTACACTATTAAACAATGAATCGGTCAATAATGAGATAAGAGAAGAAATCAAAAAATTTCTGGAAACAAATGAAAATGAACAGACAACTGTCCAAAACCTATGGGACACAGCAAAGGCGGTCCTGAGAGGGAAGTTCATAGCAATACAGGCTTACCTTAAAAAGATAGAAACATTTCAAATAAAAGGTCAAATAAAAGACCTAACACTGCAACTTCAAGAACTGGAGAAACAACAACAAATAAATCCCAGAGCAAGTAGAAGGAAGGAAATAGTCAAGATTAGAGCAGAACTGAATGACATAGAGACAAAAAGAACAATTCAGAGGATCAACCAATCCAGAAGCTGGTTCTTTGAAAAGATTAATAAAGTGGACAAGCCATTAAGCAGACTCATCAAGACAAAAAGGGAGAGGACCCAAATTAATAATATCAGAAATGAAAGAGGAGAAATAACAACTGATACCACAGAAATACAAATGATTATCAGAAACTATTATGAACAATTATAAGCCAAGAAATTTGAAAATCTTGATGAAATGGACAAATTTTTAGAAAAGTATAATCTTCCAACACTGAAGGAGGAAGAAACAGAAAGCTTGAACAGACCAAGAACAGCTGGGGAAATTGAAGCAGTCATCAAGAAACTCCCAGCACACAAAAGCCCAGGGCCAGACGGTTTCCCAGGAGAATTTTACAAAATATTTAAGGAAGAGCTAACCCCTGTCCTTCTCAGACTATTCCAAACAATCGAAGAGGAGGGAAGACTGCCAGACTCTTTCTATGAGGCCAGCATCACCCTGATCCCAAAACCAGATAAAGACCCTACAAAGAAAGAAAACTACAGGCCAATTTCGCTGATGAACATAGATGCTAAAATCCTCAACAAAATATTGGCAAACCGCATCCAGCAATACATTAAAAAGATTATCCACCACGATCAAGTGGGATTCATCCCAGGGATGCAGAGATGGTTCAATATACGCAAATCAGTAAACGTGATACAGCACATCAATGAAAGCCAAGACAAAAACCACGTGATCATCTCGATAGATGCAGAAAAAGCATTTGACAAGGTACAGCACCCATTTATGATCAAAACACTCAGCAAAATGGGAATAAATGGGGCATTCCCCAACGTAATAAAGGCCATATATGAAAAACCTACAGCCAATATCATACTCAACAGGCAAAAACTGAAAGCTTTCCCACTAAGATCGGCAACACGACAAGGATGTCCGCTCTCACCGCTTCTTTTCAACATCGTATTGGAAGTCCTAGCCACAGCGGTCAGACCAGAGAAAGAGATAAAAGGCATCCAAATAGGAAAGGAGGAAGTAAAACTATCATTGTTTGCAGATGACATGATAGTGTACATAGAGAACCCTGTAGACTCTACCAAAAAACTCCTCAACCTAATAAGTGAATTTGGCAAAACAGCAGGATACAAAGTCAACATTCAGAAATCAAAGGCGTTTTTGTACACCAGCAATGCAATAGAAGAAGAAGAAATCAGGAAAAATATACCATTCGATATAGCACGAAAAAAGATAAAGTACCTAGGGATAAATTTAACCAAAGACACAAAAGACCTGTATGCAGAAAACTATACAACATTGAAAAAAGAAATTAAGGAAGACACAAATAAATGGGAGCATATACCGTGCACATGGATTGGAAGAATTAATATCCTTAAAATGTCCATACTACCAAAAGCAATTTATAGATTCAACGCAATCCCTATTAAGATACCAATGACGTATTTCGCAGAAATAGAACAGACATTTCAAAAATATATATGGAACCATAAACGACCTCGAATAGCCGCAGCAATTTTGAGAAAGAAACACAAAGTAGGAGGGATCACAATACCGGACATCAAAGTCTACTACAAAGCCACTATACTCAAAACAATCTGGTACTGGCACAAGAACAGACCCATAGACCAGTGGAACAGAATAGAAAGCCCGGAAATAAGCCCAGGTCTCTATGGACATCTAATATTCGACAAAGGGGGCAGAAGCATAAAATGGGGCAATAACAGCCTCTTCAACAAATGGTGTTGGGAGAGCTGGACGGCTACATGCAAAAAGTTGAAATTGGATCATCAGCTGACACCATACACAAAAATAAACTCAAGATGGATAAAAGACTTAAATATAAGTCGCAACACCATCAAAGTCCTAGAGGAGAACATTGGCAGGAAACTCTCAGATATCCCACGCAGCAATTTTTTCACTGATATGTCTCCTAAAGCAAGGGACATAAAGGAAAGAATAAACAAGTGGGACCTCATCAAAATAAGAAGCTTCTGCAGGGCTAAAGAAAACATCAGCAAAATGCAAAGGGAGCCAACCATTTGGGAAAATATATTTGCTAATGATACATCAGATAGAGGTTTGATCTCCAAGATATATAAAGAACTCACTCGACTCTACTCCAAGAAGACAAACGATCCAATCAAAAAATGGGCAAAGGACCTGGGCAGATGCTTTTCTAAGGAGGAGATACAGAGGGCCCAGAGGCATTTGAAAGGATGCTCTGCATCACTAGCCATCAGAGAAATGCAGATCAAAACCACCATGAGGTACCACCTCACACCAGTCAGAATGGCCATCATAAATAGATCCACAAACAACAGGTGCTGGCGAGGCTGTGGAGAAAAGGGAACCCTAGTCCACTGTTGGTGGGAATGCAGACTGGTGCAGCCACTATGGAAAGCAGTGTGGAATTTCCTCAGAAAGCTGAAAATGGAACTGCCTTTTGATCCAGCGATTCCCCTGCTGGGACTATACCCTGAGAACACCAAAACGCCAATACAAAAGAACCTATGCACCCCAATGTTCATAGCAGCACAATTTACAATAGCCAAGTGTTGGAAGCAACCTCAATGCCCATCAGTAGATGACTGGATCAAAAAATTATGGTACATATACACAATGGAATACTACGCAGCAGAAAGAAAAAAAGAAGTACTAAACTTTGCAACAGCATGGATGGAACTGGAGAGCATCATGCTAAGCGAAATAAGCCAGGGGGCGAAAGACAAATACCATATGATCTCACCTATAAGCGGAACCTAACCAACAATGCAAAGAAGCAAGGAAAATATGACCTACAACACTGAAAGGAAAAGAAATCAACAGAGACAAGAGGGAAGTGGGGGGGCAGGGAAAGGGAAGGGAAGGGGAAAGTCAAGGAACATATAGCAAGAACTCATGGACAAAACCAAAGGGGAAGAGCTGAGGGAAGGAAGGTGGGAGGGGGCAAGGGAAAGAGGTGGGGGGAAGGCAGAGACAAATGTATTTAAAAAGTAAATAAATTAATTAAAAAAAAAGAAAAAAGAAATAAAAATAAAATAAAATAAAATAAAGCATTAGTAAAAAAAAAAAAGATTTGTCTATTTTTTTAATGATTTGAGTCAAATTATGTGATTTCTCTAAGTATAAAGTGATTCTTTTTCCTCTGTCCATTCTGTGTTTTTTAGAATAATGTCACTATATGCAGCCCAACTTCTTGAGGGCAGAATATCTATATAAGTTATTTAAAAACTTTTTCTTGTGTGAAACTTTGAGAGAAATTTGTCTATGCTCTCTGGCTCATTTATTTTTAAAAATAATTTACATCAGTGGGGACTCATGAACATTTTATTTTAATAATATTTATAATGACATAATTTTAAAAATACTTTAAATGTCCCTCATTAGTAATTGGTTAAAGAAAATTTGAAATTTTATGCAACAGAGTAATATGTAGCATATTATATTTCAGTATAAACATGTATGTTGACATGGAAATATACCCATATGCAAAAAGACAAAATACTTATTCTTGGTATTTTTACCAAAAAATTTAAAAAATGTGAATAAGTTTTTGTATACATGAATATTTTTTTAAAATTCTGAGATGAATTAAAACTACATATTGAAAGTGACCATAGTCTAGATGTTGGAATTATGGCAGCAATTTTTAATTTTCTATATTATAATTTTCATACTGAATACATATTAGTTTTATTGTTTTTGCCTTTAAATTTTTCCAACATTGAATTCTTTTTTTGATTGAGTGTCATCCACCTTTGACTGTATAGTTTTATTTTCCCCTTGTATTATGCATAGTGATGAACAATCTGCTCATTCCAGTTCTCTGAATGGATGTGCCCACCCACGGAATAATTAGGGCTACCGTTCTTTACATGTAATGAGTACTATTTCTTCTGCATGAATCCTCTGACCTCATGATGTAAAAACTGATGAAGATGTATCATCATATCCACCTCCATTACAGAAATTAAGCCCTAGAACTTGCAATGAGTACCACAGTTACTAAAGAGAAGAGCCAAGATTTAATGACATGTTTAAATCCAAAGTTTATGTTCTTATTCATTATGTTACATGTCAGGACACTTGGTCCTACAAGTGTGAGACGAAACAGCTCTCCATTCACCTATTTAAAACATCTGCATTTTTTTACATCCTTCCTGGCTCTTTAACTCCCTGGCTTTAAGCCTTAACATCAAAATGTTCTGCCTGAATTCTCCCTTATTTGATAACTCATCCAGATGACTTTTTCTTTTTCCCTTAAAACCAAATGTATTCATGATGATGTACTGCCTTTTGATTCCATACATTTGTAGTTACGAGTTAGAGAATATCTCACAAGTTTAGGCAATATCAGGCTCATATTTTTATGTCACATTCATAAAAGCAGTATTTATTGCATTTGGTTAGCTGTATTTGTGATGCACAGTTTTTCATTACCTTTTTTAAAATTATATTTTATTGATTATGCTCTTGTCCTGATTTTCCCCCTTTACCCCCCTCCACCTAGCGCCCTTACTCCCTCAAGCAACACCCCAAACATTGTTCATGTCCATGGGTCATGCATATAAGATCTTTGGCTACTCCATTTCCTATGCTGTACTTTATATCCTCATGGCTATTCTGTAACTACTTATTTGTACTTCTTACTCCCCTTATCTCTTCACCCATTCTCCCTCTCTCTCCTCCCACCTGGCAACCTTCTGGTAACTAACTTCTTTTCTCTTGCTTTTAAGAGTCTCTCCTTATCGTTAACCTTTGGCCTTTTAGTAATGATGTGTCTTGGGGTAGGCCCCTTTGCATCAGTCATAATCGGGACTCTGCACTTCCTGGACTTGCATGTCTCCTTCCTTCACCAAATTGGCAAAGTTTTCTTTCATTATTTTTTCAGATAGATTTCCAATTTCTTGCTCTTTCTCTTCTCCTTGCACCCCTACAAGGTGAATGTTGGACCTCTTAAAGTTGTCCCAGGAGCTCTTTATACTATCCTCATTTTTTTGGATTCTTTTTTCTTCTTGTTCTGCATGGTTGTTTTTGATTCCTTATGTTCCAAATCATTGATCTGATTCTCAGCTTCATCCATTCTCCTGTTGTTTCCCTGTAAATTGTTCTTTATTTTAATTAGTGTATCCTTCGTTTCTGACTGGGTCTTTTTTATGCTGCTGAGGGCCTCACTAAGTTCTTTGAGCATTCTTTTAAACACTGTTTTGAACTCTGCATCTGATCAATTGCTTATCTCCCTTTTGTTTAGTTCTTTTTCTGGAGTTCTTATCTGTACTTTCATTTGGGCCCTGTTTCTTTGTCTCCAAGTTTTGGTAGCCTCCCTCTGTTTATTTTCATCTATTAGGTAGAGCTACTTTGACTCCAAGCCTAATGTCACAGGTGTCCTGCAGGGTCCACTGGCATAGCCTCCCCTGTCACCCAAGCTGGGTACTCAAGGTACGCCCTTTGTGTGGGCTGAGTATACCCTCTTCCTGTAGTTGAGCATTGGTTGCTGTTGGCAGATCAATGAGAGGGATTTACCCAGGCCAGTCAGTTTCAAGGACTGGCTATGACCACTGATCATCAACCTTTGCCCTCTGTGGAGGATCAGCTGTGCAGGGGCAGGGTGCTGGTGCTCTGACATGGTCTGTAGCTGTCCACTGGGTGCATTGGCCCTGGGGTTTTCCAGGTGGTGCAGATCAAGGTCAGCCTTCACCTGTGTTTTGCCCCGGGCAACGTGCCTGAGCTGTAAAGCTATCTGAGATGGCTGCTACTTGTGCTGGGCTTGGAGATTCCCAGCTGAAGTCAAGGTGTGACTCGAATCTGGCTTCTGCTAGGGCTCACTGGAGCCAGCTGTTGCTTGTTTCATAGGATTTAGGAGCCTAGACCAGATATTCTTATGGAAAAGTAGCTTGGAGGGCCCATAAATTGGGTGGGATAGAGCTTTGTGAGTCTCCAAGGTGGGTCACGCAGTGTTAGCCAGGTTGCTGGTGTCTCAGATATGGCACCAGCTTACTAACTCTGGAAGGGGAGGGCTCAGCAAAGGGACAATGGCCTCTGCTCACCCTGATGCTGGACACTTCAGTCTCTCCCTGTGTACCACTGGTGCCCTTCAAGCTGCCACCCCAGTGCTGGCGCTCAGAGGGAGCAAGTCTGAGTAGGTGAGTCAATGTGTGGGTTCCCCAAGAGGAACTGCTTAGGCCTCTGGCAGCCTCCTTTATCGACTCAATTTACGCTGGTTTTCTTAGCCATGAGTTGTGGGGACTTATCTTCCTGTCACTGGAATCATGGGCTGGGGGGCCTGGTGTGGATCTGGGACTCCTCGCTCCCAAGATATCCCTCCTGAATTTCTATCCATGTGGTGTGGGGCTAGCCCATTCCATGACCATTCCCCTCCTACCAGTCTTAATGGATGTGGTTTCTTCAATTCCATAGCTGTCAGACTTCCATTCAACTCAATTTTGTAGTTGTCAGACTTCCATTTAACTCTATTTCTGACATCCTTGAGTGATGGTTGTTCTATATTTTAAATGTAATTTTGATGTCCTTGTGCAAAGAAGTGAGCGATGTCTGCCTCTGTCACCATCTTGACCAGAAGCCTCATTAACTTTTAATACTGATGACAAAAAAAGAACAAATATAATCCCCATCTTTAAAAAGGACAAACTTCATTTTTAAAAAATTATTTTTCAAGAACAAATTCTTTTTTAATTAAACGTTAAGTATGAAGTAATCACTAATTCCTCTTGTTTGATCAAGTTTAATAAATTGTGCACCTGAATATTTTAAATACATTATGATCACAGACTTTGACATGTGGTACAGTTGGGTCACAGCCAAAAGTCTCAAATGAGATTGCATCTTATAATACTCTGATCAATTTGGGTGAGTTTTTGCATTCATTTATGTATTCACTTTTCTAGATGTAGAAGTTTTAAGAATCCTGTATTACTGAAAATGCTGCCTACTATGGTAGTTTTGCTATCATTTTATTCTGAACAAACCTCATTCTTTAGGTTTTCAAAGTTTTAAGGAAAGTGGAAGTATTTGGGAGTAATCTTTTGTATTTTTAATTTACTGTTAATAATAAATGTGACTGTCACTCTCAACCATTCACCTTCATCAGATTATGTTTTCAGTGCAGATATGTGATATTTTTCAATACTTTATAGAGATATTCTTTGAAAAGTGTTCAATTGTTGTGAAAAATAAAGGGTAACAATTAGGCAAGGTTCGAACTGAACCCATTTAACATTTCCATATGTTAAGGAAATCTAAATGTCTATTAAATTTAGTAATGGAATGTTTATAACTGATGCTCAAATTAGTAAAGAAGATTAAGGACACAAAAACAAACTTAAAAACCTACAATCCATGACTTTTTTTTCAGGACAAATTCATAATAACACTGAAATAGCAATTACCCCTAAGTTGTGCCAAGAAAATGGCAGAATCCAACCTTCCACATGGAGACAAGCAGGTTATTTCCACATTTAACATTATATAGAAAGCATGTTAATAAGTTAGTAAGTTGCAAAATGATCTGAATAGCACAATAGAATGCATTTATTCAATTAGTGTCAAACAATAAACCGCAGTGGTTCAGAACTAAGCTAAACATTTTGATACTCATTTTATCTAATCCTCATGGCAACTAAGGGGTAAAAATGCTAATCTTCATTTTACAAATGAGAAAACTGGATCCAACAGTCATTCTGTGTTAAAAAATAAATAAGTAAAAACGTTAAAGAAACAGATCCAGGAAGATAAAACCAAGAAAAAGAAACTTCATAGACAAATTCGACAAAGATTGGTAAACCACTATGAAAGTATCTTTTTCTTTTTCTTTTTGAAAATGTAAGAGACTTTATCATCAAAAATTTATGTACTAGAAATCAGCAATGACTATTTAAAAACAATTCTTTCAAGAGGTAACGATCACAAGCCTCTGTGAAGTCTTCCCAAAAGTTGGTTATATGATTCTGCCACTAGTCTAAAGCCATATGTGGTCACAAGATATTTTAAAACAAATCAATTACATCACTGAATAAAAATTCTCATTGATTACAATATTTTAAAAACCCAAAGTATGTCTTCTGCACCCATAATTACTCTTCTGAAATTTTTCTATTTGTGCTCTTCAGGGAATGAAAATAAATGAAGTGGAAATATATTGATGGCTCTGGATAGCAAAAGGTCAAATAAACTGGCTCGGCACTTTACAGCCACAGAAGGCAGTGTCTTCCATATGAAATGGTTCTGCTAAAGAGATCTGCATCATGGGGAGTGAAAGTAATTGGTTCTTTGGAGATTTCAGGGCCAGAAAAATATGTATAAACATTGTTTTTATTAACTATGTACAAATGACCTTCCTATTTTTGATAATCAGAAGAGCTAAGGAGAGAGTGATAGGTTTGGCTAGGATAATCGCATCTTTTAAAAGTATATGCAGTTTTTATAAGAGTGACCACATTAAAGATTGCCAGTTTCAACAAGTCAAACTACAACATGCCCAGCTAAATTAGAATTTTAGATAAATAATGAAAAAAAATTTTTTTTAGTATATGTATGCCTAAAATATTGCATGGTACATACTTATGTTTTTAAAAATTCCTTGTTTATCTGAAATTCAAATTATCTGGGGATTCTATATTATTGGTCAAGCCTACTAGAAAGTGTATCAACTAGAAGACATTTTGGAAATAGGGAAAATAATATGATGGCTCAATAACTCTTCAGGAAGAAAAATGAATATATCAAACTAAAAGGTCTCATATGTTAGAGCTAGGGTTAACATATTTCTGGGCCAAAGCACATTAGGGATAAAAAAAAATGACAGTTTTCTGAAATAAGGTCGAGAAGGCTACCCTCTTTTCAGTTCTGTAAAGGTAAGTGCTGTGCTTTCCATAAATAATATTACCTTACTGTCTGAGGATACAAAGGCCCACATATCATACCCATTCCACATCCTGGGTTTCGAACCTTTATTAGTCAGAGGCATGGGCCTGATCTTTATCTGGTGTTGACTTCAGACTTCATTTCAATCAGTGTTTTTGTGTATGCATAAGCTTTATTTTGAAAAACTTTTAGGGCTTAAAAACAAAATAGCCCTCCTGATTTTTTGTGCATCATTGTGTAATTTACATTTTTGTTGACAGATGAGGAAATGAACAAAATAGGGCATGTTTTCAAAAAAAATCTATTGAATCTAGTAGTTTTAGACATTTCAGTTAATAAGAATGGGACTCCAAATGTCACCCCAGCTAGCAATGAAATGACAAGTGCTACCCAGTCTCATGCTGATGAACATATACTTATTTTCTAAATGTAAGAGCCATACCCCACCTCCATTTTCTCACTGGTAAACTGATATGTAATATAGAAAGACTGTCAAAGCTCTGCACATTCCATGGCATTTATGGGTTTCTCTGAAATATTTGCAATCACATGTGTCAGTGAGGCAGAACACTAAGGTGACTTGTTGCAACAATCTATATAGAGCACTCAGATTTCGTGCCGCAACAATTGACAAAGCAATCCACACTGGTCTGGAAAATGAGGTGCTGATCTGAAACTAAATTTCCCTCAATCTCCAGCCATGTGGAGTAGTAGTTAACTGTGTTCCCTGTAGTATAAGCCTCAGAGTATCTTTATCCTTCACTTCGCGATTTTTTAAATTAAATTTTCTGCCTTGTATTTAGGTTGCACGTTTGTTCATAAATGGTGTAAATGCTTGGTCTTGTGTTCAAACCATACAAGAATACCAAAAGTTAAAAGTGTTTTGCCTTGTGAATAGTTTTTGTTTATTTTCCACCTGTGGACCTCATATTTAAATATGGATAAAGATAGATAAATAGATGATTGATAGATAAGTGATAGATAATAGGTATTAAACACATATATACTAACCTTGGCATATATATATAAACTCGGTATACACACACACACACACACACACACACACACATTTGGTATACTATAATATGCTAAAGAAAGTCAACATTACTAAACTGTCCCTGATTTGCAATTTTGCAAATGAAGCTGCATGGGTTACCAGGAGGTCCTCTACCAGACATAACTGCTATCCTATGCTCCCCCAAGAGGAATACAACCAACTGCCATGAAATCAGGTGATTCCTAATGAAATTAGGAACTTCCTTTCAAGAAAAATGGTCTGCTGCTAGAATCATTCATACTAATAACCATAAATGGGATAGGAGAAAAAATATAATTCACCATTTTTTCAACTTTTCTACAAGTGTGTTGATAAAACCCCATATGCTTGTCATTCGTAAGTGCATTTCCAGGCTTTATTACTTTCTCAACTTCCTTGATGCTCTCTTGGAAGTCATTCTTCTTTTCCCCCCAATTTTAGCACTTTACTGGGCTGTAGCACTTTTTTTCTTACTGCCTCTTCCTGACACACAGATAATTTCCATCTAATGCATTGCAGCGCTTGTGACTTTGTGATGTGTCATCATCTTGTCTTTAAGCTATTTCATTTGCAAAATTATCTTAGAGCATAACTTACTCTGATATTAAGTTAGACAACTTGACTACCACATTACAGCCTGAAAAAATGCAGAGGTATTCTAAATTACCAGCAGGAAGATCAAATAAAGGATACATAAGTTTCCTCGTCTGTGGGTAAATTGGAGAGGAAAGGGAAGGAGGCAAATATAGAGAAATGATAGAGGTTAGACATTGTGCTCCTTGAGCAAAATTGGCATATTGGTCTAACTCTGTTGCAACATTAAATTGCACTGGAGATAGAAAGAAGTCAGGCGAAGGAAGACTGGAATCAGATAAATCTTTTTATCACATAACAAGAAAATGTGGAAAAATAGAGACAGAGGTATTGTTAAAAGTATGAAGAGTTTTCTGAAACATATTATTGTCCCAAAGCTCTTGAGCCCTTTGAGTCCTTTGGTAGTCAGTGGTAGTTAGTTGCATTGTGACACCCAATTTTATTTCTCAGAATCATATAGATTTTAATTTCCACTCAGGATAAACAGAAGAACAAAGTCCATATAGGCTATTCAAAAATCATTGTTTTTGTCTTTGATTTTTTTTTCTTGATCTCCCTCTTCCAAAACTCTCTTCCTATCGCTCTTCTTTTTCATGTTTACCCATTGGAGTTGTCTTTTTCTATGGGAAGCCCAAAGGCAGGAAGACCCTGGCTTTGGGGTATTTGACCCGAGTGTGCTGCTCCACTCTCTATAAATCCTTGGTTTCAGTTGAAATCTTTTTTGCTTTCTACACTCTTTGTTCACAGTCCAGGCTAATATACATAAAAATGCTTGAATATGAGATTTCTCATTCAATTTTTAAATTAAATTCAAAACTTTGTAAAAGTTATTTGAGCACTTGCTCTTATTATCCCCTGTGACTCAAAGCATTAACCGAGACGGAGAGGTAGATGAGGAAGTGTTGAGGTTCACAGGGATTTCTCCATAGAAATAATTTGTAAAGAACATCTCTCGCTCTCTCTCCCCCACTCCCTCTCCCCATCTATTTCACCCTCTCACCAAATATTTCTTTAGAGAGTTTTCAAGTTAATATTTTACTTTCCTTGAGTAAATGCTAGAAAACATTATTCAATTTATATATTAATATCTTTAATTATAAAATAAGCATTATCTATTTGAAACAAGAGTGTACAAGAGATAACCCCAGCTACTATTTTTTTAAAAAGTTTTATTGAGGTACAATTTATTATGAAATTCACACCTTTGAAGGACACAACTCAAGGAGTTTTTAGACTATTCACAGAGTTGTACAATCATCACCACAATCAATCTTAAAACATTTTCATCATCCCGTATCCACCATCTCTCGTAGACGACTGCTGATCTACTTCTGAATATATTTGTCTATTCTAGACACTTTAGCTAAATGGGGTCACAGATTGTGTGGTCTTTTGTGACTGGCTTCTTTCACCCAGTATGTTTTCAAGGTTCATCCATGTTGCAGCATGTATCCAGCCCTTATTTCTTTTCTTTTCCTTTTTTTTTTCAAATGAGGTAAAATTCGCACAGCATAGAACATTTTAAAGTGCATAGTTTAGTGGTCATTAGTACATTCACAGCACTGTGTGATCATTACCACTCTCTAATTCCAAAACATTTCCATCACCCTGAAAAGAAATCCCTTACTCATTAGTTATTTCTCAATCCCCTTTGCCCCAAGCTTTGGTAACCACTAATCTGATTTTTGTCTCTATGGATTTCCCTATTCTGGACTTTGCATATAAATGAATTCATATACATGGACTTTCCTTATGGCTTCTTTCACTCAGCCTAATATTTTCAAGGTTCATCCCTGTTGCAGCATGTAATAGTTCTTCATGTCTTTTTATGGCCAAATAATATTCCATGGGGTAGATATGCCCCTTTTGTTCATCCATGTAGCCTATCATGGACAGTTGGGTTGTTTGCACCTTTGGGCTATTATGAATGTGCTACAATTACCATTTATGTGCAAGTTTTTGTTTAGGTACATGGTTATTTTGTGTTTTTCAGCTTTATAGGAGCATAATTAAGAAATAAAATTTTAAGATATTTGAAGTGTATATCATGATGATGATATACCAAAGGGGAGCCCCCCCAAAACTGGAATTTATTTATAAAAAAACTGTGCTTATTCTTACATGTTTAAACTTCAGTCACCTTCAAAGTCCTCTACAATTGATGCAATACACCTACTGAGAATTTTTTCAACAGCTGAAAACAGTTTTTGAACCAACAGTTGTTGGTTTTGATGCCTTTTAGTGCTTCTGCTGTTTCTTGTTTCACCTCTTCCACATCAGCAAGTTTAGGTGAATAGGGAGGGTGGGGTATGGGAGTCATACCATTTTTGGTCGAAAACTGCTGAACAGTCAGTGTGGTGTGGGCAGGTGTGCTTGTAATCACCCATCATGAAATGGCAAACACATTGAAAGAATCTTCCAAAAAAAATTCACTGAAGACATTCCTAGTCTCTCACAACAACGCCAGCTGGTACACTGATAAATGTAAGTTCCTAGAATACTCACCTGGTGAGGTAAGCCTGTACTGCAAGGGGCCTGCCCTTCAGAAGATAATTCCATTTCTGTGCCCCCACTAATATGTATACATTGTGAAAAGATTGCTCCCACTTAATATATCCAGCACCACAAAAGGACTTGTTTCTTACTGTATGAGTGAGGATATTTAAGTTCTACTCTCTTAGCAAATTTCGGTTATACAATAGAGTGTTGACTGTCAACTACAGTCATCATGTTATTTATTAGATTCTTAGACCTTAAGTCATCTCATTTCTAAAATTTTGTACCATTTTACAAAATTCTCCTTATTCCCCCCAATCCAGTTCCTGCCAAACACTTTGCTACTTTCTCTTTCTGTATGAATTTTTATTTAGCTTCCACATCTAAATAAAAGTGATACCATCTTTATCTTTATCTATTCATCTAGTGATGAACACTTAGGTTATTTTTATAATTTGGCCATTGTAAATGAACATAGGGGTGCAGATATCTCTTTGATATCCTGCTCTCATTTTCTTTGGATATGTACCCAAGAAATGAGTTTACTGGACTATATGGTAGTTCTAGTTTAACTTTTAAAGAAACATTCATAGTTGCTGCACAATTTGTATCCCTACCAACAGTTCATAAGGGTTTTTCTTTTCTCCTCATTCTTGCCAACACTTATCTTTTATTGTGCTTTTATAAAATGGAAGCCTTCCTAACAGGTATAAGGTGAGTTCGCTATGGTTTTGATTACATGTCCCTAGAGACTAGTAATTTGCTAATCTTTTCATGCAGCTGTTGGCCATTGTATACCTTCTTTGAAAAAAATGACTTCAGTTCTTTACCCATTTTCTAATAAAAAATTGCGTTTACTATTGAGTTATGTGTTTTCTTTATACATTTGTATTAACTTCTTTTAAAATATGTAGTTTATAAATATTTCTCCCATTCTGTAGGTTGCCTTTTTATTTTGTTCATGGTTCCCTTCGCTGTGCAGAAGCTTTTAATTTAATGTGATTCTATGTGTTATTTTGTTTGTTTGTTTACTTTTGGTGTCAAATCCAAAAAGCTTACCCCCTATCCTTTGCTAGAGGTTTTACAATTTCTGGTTATAAATATAATTCATTTTCAGTTGAGTTTTCTGTGTGGTATAGAGTAGGGGTCCAGTTTCTTTACTTTTCTTCCCCTCCCTTCTTCCCTTCCTTCCTTCCTTCCTTCCTTCCTTCCTTCCTTCCTTCCTTCCTTCCTTCCTTCCTGTGGCTATGCAGTTTTCCCAGGACCATCTGCTGGAGAGACTATCCTTTCCCCAATATATATTCTTGGCTCTTTTATCATATTTTATTGACCACATAAGATTGGATTTATTTCTGAGTTTCAGTTCTGTTCAATTGATCAATCTTCTAATTTTTCTGCCAATATCATATTCTTTTGCTTATTATAGTGTTGAAGTGTAGTTTGAAAATAGCATGATGCCTCCAGCTTTTTTCTTCTTTCTCGAGATTACTTTCTCGAGATATTTGGGATCTATAGTGTTTTCATACAAATTTTATGATTGCTCTAATTCTGTGAAGAATACCATCAGAATTTTAATAAGGCTTCATTAAATCTTAGATTGTTTTCGGTAGTATGACTATTTTAACATCAGTTTTCCCATCCATAAGAATGAAATATGTTTTATTTCTGTCATTTTCAATTTTTTTTTAAATCAACATCTTAGGGTTTTCAGTGTATAGGTGTTTCCTTTCCTTGGTTAAATTTACTTCTAAGTATTTTTTTAAATGTAATTACAAATGGGATCATTTACTCATATCTCATTCTGACAGTTTTTAGTCAGAATACAACTGACTAAAGTGGTAAGTTTTTAGTACATAAATACAACTGATTGTGTATATTGATCCTATATCCTAAAACTTCACTGAATTCAGTTATTCATTCTTTTTTGGTGGAATCTTTAGGGGTTTTTTAAATATATCATATGCCATCTGCAAATACAGACTTTCTTTCTTCCTCTTTCTTTCTTTCTTCCTCTTTCTTTCTTTTCTTTTTCTTTCTTTTCTTTCTTTCTTTCTCTCTCTCTCTCTCTTTCTTTCTTTTTCTCTCTCTCTTTCTTTCTTTCTTTTCTTTCTTTCTCTCTTTCTTCTTTCTGCTTTGGATGCCTATTATTTTATTCCTTACCTAATTGTTATATCTAGGACTTCCAATATTATATTGGTTAAAAGTGGTGAGACTGGGTATCTTTGTATTTTTCCTGATCTCCAAGGAAAATCTTTCAGCATTTTATTACTGAGATCATTCTAAATGTGGGCCTGCCATATATGGTCTCTATTGTGTTGAGGTTTCTTCATTCTGTACCCAGCTTGTTGAGAGTTATTTGTTTTTAAATCATGAATGGATGTAAAAATTTGTCAATTGTTTTCTGCAAATATTGAGAGGATCAAATAAATTTGGTCCTTCATTTTATTAATGTGATGTACCACATTGACTGATTTACAGATATTGAAACATCCTTATATCATTGAAATAAATCTCACTGGATTATGGTGAAAGATACAACAGCATGCTGTTTAATCTCCACATATTTGTGAGTTTTTCAGTTTTTTTATGTAACTCATTTCTAGTTTCATACCATTGTGGTTGGAAAAGATGCTTAATATGATTTCAATCTTCTTAACTTTGTTAAACCTGTTCTGTAGCCTAACATATATTCTATCCTGAAAAATGTTTTATGTGTGTTTGAAAAGAATTTGTATTCTGCTGCAATTGTATAGACTCTTCTATAAATAGCTGTTAAATCTATCTAATCTAATGTGTTGTCTAAAACCAATGTGTCCTTATTGATTTTCTTTCTGGAGGATCTAACCATTGTTAAAAGTGGGGCATCAATGCTCTTACTGTTATTGTATTGCTGTCTATTTCTCTATTCAAGCTGTTAATATCTGCTTTATATTTGTAAGTGCTCATATATTCAGTTCATATATATTTGGAAATGTTTTATCCTTTATCATTACATAATGATCTTCTTTATTTCTTAGTACAATCTGTGGCTTAAAATTCATTTTGTCTGATATAACTATAGCTCCCCTGCTTTCTACTGGTTTCCATTTGCATGAAATGTCTTTCTTCATCTTTTCACTTTCATCCTGTGCATGTCTTTAAAGTGAATACAGAGTCTTGGAGGCAGTGTAGAGTTGTCTTGTTTTGTTTTTGTTTTGTTTGTTTCTAATCTGTTCAGCTACTCCATTTTTCTTGACTGAAGAATTTATTTAATTTATATCTAGAATAATCATTGGCAGATCTGGAATTTACTATTGCTGTTTCGTTAATTATTTTCTGGCTAATTTGCAATTCCTTTATTTTTTCTCTTCATTGCTCTTTTTGTGATTTGAAGATTTTTGTAGTAATATGCTTAGATTTCCTTTTTAAAAAAATCTTTTATGTATCTACTATGGGTTTTTGTTTTGAGTTTGACCATGAGGTTTACATAAAACACCTAACATTTATAACAATCTATTTAAACTGATAAAAAAAAATTAATTTTGGCCCTGGCTGGGTGGCTCAGTTGGTTGGAGCATCATCCCATACACCAAAAAGTTTGCAGGTTTGATTCCTAGTTGGAGCATGTACCTGGGTCGTGGGCTCAATATTTCTCTCTCACATCGATGTTTCTCTCTCTCCTCACCCTTTCTAAAAGTCAATAAACATATCCTCCAGTGGAGATTAAAATAAAGAAATTAACTTTGAATATACACACATAAGCTCTACATTTTCACTCTCCATCAACATTTTATGTTTTTGTTGTTACAATTTGTATCTTTTTACTTATATATTTATTTATAAATTAATATAGGCATACTTATTATTAATATGTTTTGTCTTTCCACTTTCATGTTAGATTTACCAGTGATTTACCCACCACCATTACATTAGAGTACTCTGAATTTGACTATATATTTACATTTACCAGTGAGATTTATACTCTCACATGCTTTCCTGTTATTAATTAGCATCCTTTATTGCAGCTTACAGAAGTCACTTCAACATTTCTTTTAAGGCTTGTCTATTGGTGATAAATTTCTTTAGCTTTTGCTTGTCTAAAGAAGTCTATCTTATCTTCAATTCTAAAGGACAACTTTGCTGGGTAGAGTATTTTTGTTGGCAGTTCTTTTTTTCTTTCATACTTTTATATACTGTGCCTTTCCTTTCTGAACTGCAAAGTTTCTGCTGAAAACTCTGTTGATAGTCAAATAGAGGTTCCTTTGTATGTGACAAGTTGTTTTTCTCTTGTTGCTTTTCATATTTTTTCCTTATTCTCAACTTCAGCAAATTTAATTATAATGTGTTTTAGTGAACATCTCTTTGGATTCTTCTTATTTGGAACATTATGGGTTTCCGATCTGGATGACTGTTTCCTTCCCCAGGATAAAGAGTGTTCAGTCATTATTTCTTTGAATAATCTTTGTGCCCCTTTCTTTCTGTCTTCTCTTTCTGGGTCTACTATAATAAATATATTTGTCCTTTTATGGTGCCCCATCTGTTCCTTATGCTATCTTCACTTTTTTTTCTTTTTGCTACTTTGATGCATGAATTCCACTCAACTGTCTTTGAATTCACTAGTCCTTTTTTCTAGTCTGCTGTCAAACTCCTCTATTGTATTTTTCACTTCTGTTAGTGTATTCTTCAGCTATTTGATTTCTGTTTGATATTTTCTTTGTTCATAGATCATCTCCTGACTTTGGTAAGCATTTTTATAAAAATTATTTTGAAGTCTTGATCAAGTAAAATACTTATTTCCATTCCAGTAAGATCTGTTCCTAGAGGTTTACCTTGTTCTGTTGCTTAGAATATATCCCTTTGGTTCTTCATTTTTCCATAATCTCTATTTTGGTATCTATGTAATAACAAGACAGCCAATTTTGCAATGAAGGAAATTTTCCCTTGACAGAGGGATCTCATGAAGGAGATTACCCTTTTCAATCAGCTCAGATCCATCACCTGGTTGCCTCTCAAACTCTTGTGTTTTTCCAAGCCACTTTCTTTTATTTTACTGGCTCTCAACATTCAAGATATGCCTATAGCTGTCCACGTGCCGAAGTAGAAAATCACAGTTAGCATGTTGATGCAGGCTGACTGGAAGCCAAAAATTTAGGCAGTAGCTGGAAAACACAGAGTTAGGTCTCCCTTCCTTGGAGAAACTGGGAGGTGGGTTTTTGCCCTTTCCATCCGAGCTGGGCCTTGATGTAAGTAAGGGTGAGAGGGGGCATTTTTGTACCATCTTTGTTTTGTTTACTGCAATCCTGTAGGACTTGTGAATTCAACTATCATTTGCTGTCAGAACCAGGCAATCTAGGGCTCTTTTCCTTGGGCTGCAATCACAAAAGCTGGGGAGCTAGATGTGTGCATAAGTCTACTGGTATTTGAAGCAATCTTGACTAAGAAGGCAAAAGGAGTGTATGCTGGTTTCCCCAGTCTCTGGGGAAGAGCACAGTCAGGCCCTAGATGTATGCTGAATTAGAAGCCTGACCGTCAGGCAACAAGTTTTAAAGCATGCAAATAGACCTCTGTAAGGGAAAGACAACAAAATGAGGTTTGTGACTGCCTCTTCTGTCCTAAGTCCTGAGAGGATAGACACAGTTAGTCTTCATGAGCCCATTAAGATGCATTTATTTGCTTCCCATAATCTTGTGGGTCACACAGACACTGCCCTGTTGGCCTACACAACTAGGTGTTTGGTGACCCCATTACTTGGCGGGGGTCATAAAATTGGGGGCGTTAGCATAAGGTCCAAAGCCTTCACTACTCAGAGTAAAGGTGGGATTTGTGAGTTCCCTCCTGACTGTATGGTGCTATGCTAAAGGTGAGGTATATAGTGAGTGTGCCTCAGCCTTTTCTACTGGTTTTGATGTGTATAATGTGGGTATTTTCACATTTGTTTTATGTATAAGGGTCATGCAGCTAGTTTCTGGATTTCTTTCAGAGGGGATTTCCATGCAGGTAGCAGTAGATTCAATATCTTTGGGAGGAGGTAAATTCAGAAGGCAGCTATGTTACTACACTGGACTTGTATCCCCAACTTTTCTTTTGATCTAGAACAGAAATTTTCAACCGATGTGCCTTAGCCACCTGGCCAAGATGCCGTGAGAATTTTTAAAACATGCAATACCTGACTATTTAATCAGAGGCCCTGACCTCATTTCCTTTAGGTGGTCAAATAAAAAAATGGCAATAGCCAACACAATAGGTGTCCAGTGTGCATTAATCAAAACTATACCTGTGTTTTTTGTCAGATTGGCATAAAATATAATATAATTTTGGTGTGCCATGGAGTTTTAATACTTAGTTTATGTGTGCCATAGGATGACAAAGGTAAAAATCGCTGCTCTAGGAGTGATGCAGAAGCCACCACCATGATACTAATGATATTTGTTGTATAAAAATTCAAATTTTGATTTGTAATGCTAGGATTCTCCACTTAAGATTCAAGGTATAGTTTACAAATTAATTTACATAAAATTTTGGTCCAATTCTACATGTTTTATTATAAGAACACCTCTAAAATTTTTCATGAATATCAATTCTCAATATCTGCTGAGTATGTCTCTATCTTGTTCTGTGAGGAAACAATGTTGAGAAACTTCATTGGTAAGAAAGGATACCCTAAGACAACTTGACATAGTTTAATTTCTTCCTTAAATATTTGATATTACAACAAGATATTTTCTGCAGACATGCCTGTGTGCCCAGGTGATTTCGGTGATTTGGATATAATCGGTGAATATAACCCTTAATTATGACATACTGTAGCAATAATATATACCCCAGTTATGCACACTTTATGGATACTATTATTTTAGACTTTTTAAAAAAGTCCTTTAGTTGAACTTTATATGTAAAGACATTACTAAAAAGATAAACCTAAAACACAAACTAAAAACAGAAATGTTGGCTTAAAAGCATTGAAAAACACAAAAACAAAAGAAATTATCAAAGAAGTTTAATAAACTTAAAATTCTTTATAGAAAATAAAATGATGAATAAACTCTCAAAATTAATCAGTCTTCTAATTACCACGAAAACATTGACATTTGGAGAGGTGTTTCAATAAATAACAATTACTTTTCAATAGTATAAAATGCAGCTATAAATGGTCTGAGGATGCTAAATGAGGAAGTGTTTCTGCAATATTAGAAAATTTAAGGGCATTTGTTTTCCAATACAAAAGAGTTAGAATGATAAGGGAAGCATTCTTACCAGACATTTGTGCCCCACTAGAGGTCTGGCTGCATGCTGGCTCTTTATACTACTCAGAAAAATTTTCTCTGTACCAGGGACCTGATCCTTGTGCCAAATCCATCCTGCTGTCTGTTTCTGTAAACAAAGTTTTATCAGAACATAACTACACCAATTTTTTACTATTGTTTGTGGTTGCTTTTACCCTGCATTACATAGCTAAGCAGTTGCAACAGAGACGGTACGGCCTTAAAACCTAAAATGCTTACTCTTTGGTCATTTACAGAAAGTTTGTCAAGATCCCGTGTATTCATCTTTTTATGTTAGTTCATATCCCTGTTTTTTAAATTAAATAGGTTTTGTCATTTCAATAAATTTGATTGCATTCATGTTAGAAATGACAAAGGTATGAGAGGAAAAGTAAGAAAACATTGCTTTGGGACACTGCTGCGGTGACTAATTTAATGTTTACAACTACAAACCATTACGATTACATGGTCTGCGTTGAAATAAGTGTGCAGCAGCTAGATCAGTTTGGAATTGTTTTCCCTGAAAGTTTGGTATGAAATGCCATGAAAGTTTCCCTAGAAATGCCATGCCAGACTATCATACTCAGAATGCCGGCCATTCTCTCTGCCCCTCCACCCCTCTCTCTCCTTCGCCGCCGCCCCCACTGCCTCCGTCTTGCTCCCACACTTTCTCTGCATTTTGTTTTCTTTCTGTATCTGGTTTTCCCAGTCTTTGCTTCCTCTCTTTTTCTTTCCAATCTGCTATTTTGTTTCTTTCTCTTCTTTACTCCCAGGTTACACAAATTCAATTGTTGTAACTTTGCCTTTACATTGCAACTTTCATTATTTTATTAGGGAACCAAATTGAGAGCTGCCTAATGATCCCAGGAGAAGGCTTTCAATTTAACATAACCTCTAAACAACATTTGAGAGGCAATTTCCTAGGGCCCCAGCAGGGCAGGTATGGCAAAGTCACCAGTGCAGGGGAAGTTTAAAGTAATATGCAGTTTGGTTCCTCCTCTTTGCTTTTAGCACAGACTTGGAATCCTGCAGACATTTGCTCCTGGTACTGCTGGCTTTTCAGTCTCATTTTTATTAAAAAGCTAACAAGGTGCATTAAGCAGCTCCCTGTTTAATTTCCCATAGAAAAGCAATAGTTTCAAGCAGCCCACTGATGGAGGGATATTTAAATGCAAAATGCACAGCTGTGCTAAATGTATGCACTAGAGCAAAAAGAGTTTCTTAATATGACAGGTTAATACCATGGATTTTTATTTCATTTGCTACTGAAACAGCTAATCAGAGAGAATTGGATCGATGGAAGCAGAGGTAAAATTGGGTAGTTGTTAAGAGACAAAAGATATTGCTTGTCAACCTTCCATGGTTTTAATATTATGCTAGTAAAGTGCTACAGAATTGACCAAAAGTCAGCCCCCTGAGAAGATTTGCCCTTACTGACCTCGCATAACTGGGCCATCTAGAAGCTTTCTATACAAAGACACTAATTGAGCCACGTTCTCACCCAGCCATAGGCTCAGGTACTTCCTCTCTCTTACTCAGTGTAAACAAAATTATATTATGGCAAAAGCTAGAAAAATTCACACAGATAATTTTTAAGGCTTCATATCAGCCTAAACACTTAGCTTCCCTTTGGCTCTGGGTCAATGGATACATAGTGATGTGAATGATTGTAGAAAATAGAATGCTCTAAGCAAAGATTTCATAAAATCTCTGCACAAGGCAGGCAGCCATGTCAGATGACCAGCTTAGTCAAGCATAGCTTTACAGGAAATAATCCTTTAATTTTTTTTTTTTTTAACAGATATAGCTTTTAAGCCAATCCTGCTTCCTTGGGTCAGATTTCCATAATGACCTTTTCTTTCCTTTAGCTCATAACATGCACATCGCAGTGAAAATCCATATGATGAGTAATGGTACTTTCTGATAGAAAACTTGGTGAAACCTCTCAATGGTATTTGACACTTTAGGTAAAAGAGCAATGATTATGTTTATGCCAGATTGGTCTGTTTTTCCTCTTAAGAAGAAGCACTTTGTCAAGAGGTATGTCTAAAATAACTTTCAGGGGTAGGGAGGGGGCTTCTGTAGGTAAATGTGGAATTAGAAACTCCCACAACCACATCCAAGTTAATATTAAGTGATAGAAATGCCATCATTGAAAATCTCCTGATATCTAGCTGAACGGAAGTTCCATAACTAAAGGTATAAAGAAGCCACATCGCGATGGGCAGGAGGGGCAGAGGCACACAACAGGGGGATCCTATACGGACACATGGGGACTAAAAATTGGGAGGGATAGCTCAGCTGCACAGATCCTCCTTGAAGAGTGAGGAGTCATAGCCCCACCCCAGACCCTGAAGCCCAGGGTTTCACTGCCAGGAAGAGAAGTCTCCATAAGTTCTGGCCGTGGAAACCAGCAGGGATTGTGGTGGAATGAGATGGAGGGCCACTGGAGAATCGGGGGTTCCTCTTAAAGGGCCCCTGCATGGACTTACTCAGATTCACATGCTCAGGGCTCCAGCACTGGGACAGCAGCTCAAAAGGTGTCAGTGACATATGGGGGTGGCTGAAATTTTGGGTTTCAGGAAGAGGGCCAGAGGGGCAGCTTTCTCCCATACACAGGTGCTGTCAGAGGCCGTTGTTCCTTTGCTGAGCCCTCCTCTCACAGGATCTGCAGACTGGTGACAGATATGGGTCTCCATCACTCTGGCTAATACTGTTTACCGCACCCTTTTGATTCCCTGACACCCAACCTAACCCGAAAGCCCACAAAAGCCATTTCCAGGGGCTTTTCCATACAAACCACCTGTCCTGGCTCAGGCTGCAAACTTTCCTAAAATCTCTCAAGGGTTCACAAATGACCAACAAGCAGCATCTGGCCTTGGTGTGCCCTATATCCCTGGCTAAGTGGCCCTAAACCTGGCATTAGCTGAAGCTGGCCTTGGTTCCCAGCTTGGCCTCTCCTGGGTACCTCCAAGCCCAGCACAAGTAACAACCACCTGTAGATCACTTCACAGCTCATGCTGGGTGGCCCCAGGCAGGATGCCGGTGAATGAGGACCTTGGCCTGCACCTCCTGGGAGGTCTCAGCATCAGCAAATCTAGTGGACAGCTTCAGACTGCACCAAAGCACCACCAACCATCTCCACAGTCTACAAACTCAAGGGGAAGAACCAGTAAGCACCAGAGCCCAGCATAAACAAGTCCTGCTCTGTGGGATCAGCTTCTGCAAGGAGATCCTCTGCCCTGGGCACTGCCAGACCTCATAACCAATCAGCCTGGGGGGTAATCCCTTCCAATGACAGCAATGAAGGCTCAACGACAACAGGAGGGTGCATTCAGCCCACAAGGGGGGTGCCCCTGAAGCACCCAGCTTAAGTGACTGGGGAGACTGTGTCACTGAACTTTACAGGACACTTATTACATAAGGCCACTCTACCAAGACTGGGAGATGTTGCAACACTACCTAATACATAGAAACAAACACAAAGAAGCAGTCAAAATGAAGAGACAAAGAAACATGTCCCGAATGAAAGAACAGAACAAAACTCTAGTAAAAGAGCACAACAAAAGTGAGACAAGCAATTTACCAGATGCAGAGTTCAAAACACTGGTTTTAGGTATGCTTAATGATCTCAGCAAGAACTCAACGAGATAGGAAACATAAAAATGGAGATACATACATAAAATGAATTAGAAATGAAGGATACACTAACTGAAATGAAGAACATATTACAGGGAATCAAGAGTAGAGTAGATGAAACAGAAGATAAAACCAGCAATTTAGAAGATAAGAAAGGAGGAAACACCTAATTAGAACAGCAAAAAGAACTCCCCCCTACAAAAAAGGATAGTTGTAGGAGCCTTTGAGACAACTTCAAGCATATACCAACATTTGCACTGGAAGGAGAAGAGAGAGAACTAGAAATTGAAAACTTATTTGAAAAAAATCATGATTGCAAATTTCCCTAACCTGGTTAATGAAATAGATATATACAAGTCCAGGAAGCACAGAAAATCCCAAACAAGATGAACCCAAAAGGCCCACACCAAGGCATGTCATAATTAGAATGCCAAGAGTTAAAGACAAAGGAAATATCTTAAAAATAGCAAGAGAAAAGCAATTAGTTGCCTGCAAGGGAGCTTCTATAAGACTGTCAGCTGATTTTCCAACAGAGACTTTGCAGATCAAAAGGGATTGGTGCAAAATACTCAAAGTGATGAAAAACAAGGACTAAAACCAAGATTACTCAGCAATGCTATCATTTAAAATCAAAGGACAGATAAAGATGTTCCCAGATAAGAGAAAGTTAAAGGAATTCCTCATCCCCAAACCAGTATTACAAGAACTCTTAAAGAGTTTTCTTTAATGAGAAGCAAATAAAGATTAAAAATATGAATAATAATATGGCAATAATACATATATATCACCCATATATGCCTTGTAGCATTTACAATGGTCAACATATGGAAGCAACCTAAGTGTTTATCAATAGATTACTAGATAAAGAAGTGGTACATACATTCAATGGAATATGACTCAGCCATGAAAGCAAATGAAATTGTGCTATTTTTAAAAACATGGATGGCCCTAGAGGGTATTATACTGAGTAAAAGAAATCAGTCAGATTAAAAAAAGACATATAATTTTACTTAAATATGGAATCTACAATACTAGACAAATGAACAAGCTAAGCAGAAACAGATTCATATATGCAGAGAACATTTTGACAGTTGCCAGATGAGAGGGGAGTGGGGGAGGTAGGTGATAAAGCTGAAAGGATAAGTTGTACAAATTGGTAGTTACAGGACAGCAATGAGTATGTAAAGTATAGCAAAGGGAATGTGGCCAATACTATTGTATTAACTATGTCTGGTGTCTGATAGGTACTAGATTGATCAGGCAGTGACTTTGTAAGTTACATAACTGTCTAAGCACTGGGTTGTAACCTAAAATAATATAATATTTTAGATCAATTGTAATGGAAAAATAAAAGTATTAAAAAGAAAAATAAAAAATATATTTAGCCTTGCACTTAATGTAGATTTAAACATAAATGGCTTATTGCAATAGGTAAATGTTTTAGCCTAATTAATAAGGATTTCATATCAGAAAAAAATAACCTTCAATGTCAAAATAAATATTGACAGATATGCTCTGAAACCTGTTATATTTCTTCCCTTTACTTACAATATATTTTTACTTACCCCTGGCTTCCTCTTATATCACTATTCAAGTTCTAGCATTGAATTTCTATCCTGACCCACTGTTGCTTAGATGCCATTAGGATACAACTATGGTGTTGACAAATATATTCTACTTATCATATAGTAGAAGAAGGATCAAGGGATAAAGTGTGAAAGAGACTGCAATCTATATATGTGAACAAAGCAAGGTGCTGGAAGGCTCCAGAAGTAGATAGATTACCATAGATTTAAGGACGGAGAAATTTTCCATTAATTTGTTTACTGATAGCTCATGGATCAATTCTCTTGCTTTCAAATTAAATCATCTGCTCTGCTTCCCTAGCCAAGTATCATGAAGGAACCATCTAAGGATCTGAGTGATGTTTTCAACAATAAATTGAAAATGGCCATTTACAAATGACCTCTTTCAAACAGGGTCTTTTTCTGTCAGGTAAGGCTAAAGATGTTAGCTTTCTAAGATAGTAACAAAAAAGAGAGAAAGAGAAAAACAAAGGATATAGCAAATAAGGGTAAGAAGAAAATATGTCTATAAAAATAAATGTTTAAAGGATTCATCAAAGGGGAAAAAGCTATTATATTTTCAGAATAGGATACAAATATCACCTACAGTTTCATTAAGTAGAAGCCTGATATGTGAAAGACTTTGAAATAATGTTTTCATTTATTCAGGCTAAAAGGCACCATGTGTGTATAATGTGACATTTGAAAACATCCGAGAACACACATGGTCGCTGCCCTTTGGTAAGTGTCTACTGCATGTCAAATATCATATTAAGTGCTTTGGAAAGAATTAAATTAAAAATCTTGTGTAATGTTTAAGATGGCTTAGGTCAGCAATGAGAATAGCTGGGAAATGATGTTTGGAAGGTAAGCCTATATCTAAAATCTGGTTACTGCAAAATTACAGCTCTTCCTACTTCAACTTTCTTCTCTTTCAGCCCTCGCCATTGTCCCTCTGTTACTGACGGTTCTTCCAATTCCCTCGGTCTTCACAATACACAATCTGCATGCTGAGTAAATAGTTCTCAATCCAAGTCCAGACAACACAGCTGAGTTTTTCCAACTTTCTTGGTGTATAATTACAAAATTGAGAGTTTATTTTAAGCCCTGAGTAGAAAAATAAAAGTTTACAAATAAACATATTTCCATTTCTCCTGCCATCTTCTACTTCTTCCTTTCTCCTTTTCTCAATAAACCTAAACAGGCTGCTGGTGTCAATTCACATGCCCGAAGTATTCATTTTATCTGCTGGAGATCTACAACAATGAACACTTTCAAAGCTCAGCTCCTGTCTTTAATTTAAATAATACATGCTAGGAAATAAATCTTATTTTGATACACTTGAGTTAAAAATGTCTCCAGCAGCAAAGATCTGTGAGGCCACTCTCACATTTCCTCTCAAAACCTACAATGCACTTAAGTCTCTGAGAACAGCTTTATTCCCTTGAGCACATGTAAAAGAATGTTAGCAATTAAGCCCTTCAATTTACTTACTTATAATTATGCTTGTCTCAGCAGATTGCCTTTTTCTCAGCTGCTTAATACCTGTCTGACTAAAGGCATCTTTTGGCTTTTACAGGCCAAAGTGCTTTTAAAACTTTTGCAAAGTCGAGTTACTTGTTCTACTAGCAAGAACTTATCCATTCAGAAAAAATCAATAGGACAAGAGTAACTCAACTAGCAGGGCTCTAGGTGATAACAATAATGAAGTTTCAATTTGTCAACATCAAAATAGAGTTTCTGTCACTCTGTGCTGTATATTTTTGTTTGTTGTATTTCTTCAGATTTGTCCTTTTACATTAACACACATACAGAGAGAAGGAAACATAAGAAATGAGTCAGCACTTTTAAAAATATAAATTGATACATGTATTCTCTAGAGGGAAAAAAATAATGTATTACCCAGTATTGGTTGGAAATAACAAGGGAATTTTATTGTAACTAGAGGTGAAAATAAACTATTTGAAAGCTCAACAGAAGTAGAAAGTTTTGCTACATTTTCCCATATACTTTATCTTGTTGATATATTCACAAAAATCATAATCTAAATCCCACTTTAAAAGTATAGTTTGATTTTAGATGTGTCCATGTTTCATTGTGTCCATCTAACACTTTTCTCCTACTTTTATTGTATTTCTTATTTTCTCCTTCATTCTCTCCTCCCCCTCCTCCTCCTCCTCCCCCTCCTCTCCATCCCTCTCCTCCTCCTCCTTCTTCTTTCTTCTCTCTTTTTTTCCTTCCAAGGTTTAAGATTGTCTAAGGGTACACATCCATGTGTTTCTCTAGAAGTTAAGAGCATGCCTCTTCAGCCATCAGCCTTTGTGAATTTCAGGATTCAGGATCAGACCAGAACCTGGAATTAGCTCTTTGGAAGGTAAATAGCCCTTGCACACTCTGGAATGCCCAATTCTGCCAAGCATCAAAGACCCTGTAACTAGGCTTGAGGGACAGCTGTTATTCAACTCACTGTGCAGAACTATCAAAGTACGTAGCTTCATTGCTGAAGCTTATGTAAGTCTAGGTTTCTCAAGTAGGAGCTGATTGTCAAGGGCAAACAATTTAGAGCAAAACAACAAAGTCCAAGTAAAAAATATGGCTTTGTTTCCTTTACATAAGAAAGTGGGTTTACTTTCAAGGCCCTGAAAAAGCAGTCACACTGACCATTATTATAAGAATTGTCTATGATGCCAACTATAGGAATCCCTTGGTATTTTTTTATATTTATTTTTAGTTTGTTATTTCTTTCTTTCAGCAATGTAAGCATTCATCCATGGATGACATTTTCATTTATAATTTTTAATATTTTATCTTTTTAATTTAATTTATTTATTTTTAGAGAGAGAGGAAGGGAGGGAGAAAGAGACGGAGAGGAACATCAATGTGTGGTTTCCTTTCACAGGCCTCCGACTGGGGACCTGGCCCACAACCCAGGCATGTGCGCTAGACTGGGAATTGAACCAGCGACCCTTTGGTTCACAGGCCGGCACTCAATCCACTGAATCACACCAGCCAGGGCAGAACAGGATTTTCTGTAACCTGTAGATAACCTCCATCAATCCCTACATAATATGGAAGAGCTACAGTTAGAGGAAATGAAGGTTTTCAGCTTTATTTATTAGTGAATAATAAGAGAACTAAAAGCAATGCAGATATATCGATTGAAGAGAAATATGGTTACTCACCCAATTTTACATGTTGCCTTCAGCTGGGCTCAGCCTAATCACGTAGAAATGGTAGAAGCTAATTGTCAAGTCTACCTCAAAAGCATGTCTTTATCACTCCAGAATACAAAACATCTCAATCACATGTGTGAATAAAGTGAAAAAGACAACTGCACTTTAAAAGTCCTGCAGAGATTCTGCGCATCCTCCTTTTCCCTAGCTAACAAAGCAACAACCATAATGAAACAGTTGTTGGCCCTCAGGTTGTGAAAGATTGACAGAAAGAAGGTCATAGCTAATATGGTATGACAGTTACATAGGGTAACACCTCCAATATATCATAATCATGTTCATAAGATGGGGCCAATTGAGACTTCACATATTTATTTATATTTAGTGCTCTCTGCTTAAAGTGTCTAGTTCTTTCTCCACATCCACAGTCTCTGATCAAATACTCTCTCCTCAGAGAATTCTATGTTGAATTTCATATCTTAAATAGGCCACCACCACATGCCATTTGCTATCATATCACTTGATTTGAAATTTTTCATAGCACTTATCTGAAATTTTCTCATTCAATTAACTACTTGTTTATCTCTCATCTTTATCCACTAGAATATAAACCTCATGGAATCAAGGTAGTTTTCTATGATATTGACAATTGTATCACTACACATACAGCTTAACATACTGCCCAGATCAGAGCAGGTGTTTGATAAATTCTCAAATTAAAACCTAAGTGAAAAAAAACAAAAAATCTGATTCATGTAAAATCTATAGTTTCATTGATTATTTTGCATTCCCTTTCTCTTTTTTCTCCATGCCATTCATTAAAATCCCCCACTGTGATTATAAATTTGTCTTTGTTCATTCTTTTTCTGTTTAAATATTAAAGGGTTTTTAAATGCATACAAATTAAATATTATTATACCTTCTTTATTTAACTCATTATGCTTTTTGTCCTAGATGCTTCCTTTTTTAAATTGTATATATAAATAACAGCTTTATTTTGTTTTGGGTTACATGGGTTCCAAGGTTTTGCTTTCAACAGTTATATTTTATGTGTTTCTTTTTAGTTTTACTTACTTTTGCTGTTTCTGTTATAACATTTTTGTGAGTTATTTGAAATCTTTATTCCATTCTTTTTAGTATAACCACTGAGTTATTTGGGCTTAAATCAACTCTCTCAGTATATGTTGTATATGTTATACTTTATTTATGTTTTTATTATCACTTTTTGCTTTCTTTTGATCAATTTTACATTTTCATCATCTTCTGTCCTTTTCTATTTGTCAGACACTTCACATTTTCTTATTATTTTAGTAGTTTTTCTACAGATTAAAATGTACATTCTTGATTTACTAACATCTAATATAAATTAATTCAGTTACTATTTCCAAGATAATGCAATAACCTTGTATTATCTTCAGCAATACTTCAGTTGCAAATGCAATAACCCTGCATTATCTTCAGCAATACTTCTGTTGCATTAAAATCTCTTCCATCTTCACTGCTGTTGCCGTTATGTTTTCATTATTTTGATATTTTAATGTGCAAATTTCATTTTTATTATTGTATATTTGTCAATATTTTAACAATAAATTCAAATGGTTAACATCTCCATTTTTAATTACTGGTTTCTGAATCTTTTTTCTTTCTAAATTTACATATTTCTCTTTAGAAATTTCTTTAGTAGAAGCCTATGGCTGACATTTTTTAAAAGTCTTTGGTTTCACAATTTTTAGAGAGTATTTTGCTTGGATTAGAATTCTAGCTTGGCAGTTATTTTCTTTTAGCACTTAAAAAAATATAATTTAGTTTTCCTCTAGCTTCCCTTGTTTCTGTTGAAAAACCAGCTGTCAGTTTTATTATAGCTTCAATGACAGTAGGCAGTATATGTGTTTGTGCATGTGTGTGTTATTTTCCGTCTCAGCTGCTTTTAAGGTTTTACCATTTTTCTGCTTTTCAGCAGTTACATCTTATGTCTACATATGATTTCATTTTTATTTATCTTTTTTGAGGTTTTTTTGCAATTTTTGAATCTTTGACTTAATTTGTTTCATTATTTTAGGATGATTGTAGGCTTTCATCTCTTTATACGTTACTTCTAAGTGTCCTTATATTTTATCTTGGGTCTACAATTACACATATGATAGTGCTTTGCTGTCATATATGACTTGTGTTCTTTTTTATGTTTCCATTCCTGTTTTCTTTCTTTGTTTCTGTCTGGATAATTACTTCTGATTAGTTTTCTAATTTGCTAATTATCTCTTCAACTGGACTTAATCTGTTCAAAAAAGCCCATCCTTTGTGAGTATTTAATTTTATATATATGAATTTCAGTTCTAAAATTTTTCACTTGATTCTATTTTTATGTTAAACTTCTACTTCTCTAATGAATTTCTCTTTACTCTTTAAAACAATTTTCCCAGTTATTTAAAATATGTAAGATAAAGATATATCTCCTTTTTTTTTTTTTTTTTTTACTAATTTTTATCCAGTTCTTGTTCTTGCAAGGTCAATTTTTCTATTAAATACTAGAAACTGTATTTTTTTAAGTACATAGATCACTTGAGGCTCTAAATATTTTTACCTTCCCCCGGAAGTAATTTATCCTTGCTTCTGGGTCATGGGTAGAGATGACTCAAAGTTGAATTTCTACCTTTGTTAGACTGGTCTGTTTTTGATCTCTTACCCTTATGGTGTGGAACCTAGAAAATCACAAGTCTGACCTGTAAGTCTGGGGTATTTAGGAATTTAGCTCTTCCCTGGAAGACCTTGGACTCCAGTTTTCAGTCCCACCAGTTTCAAGAGAGTTAAAAGTAGAAATAAGCCTAAGAAAACTAATATTTTGTCCTGTAGTGCTATTTAGACTCAATGTCCCATTTTCAATTTTCAGTGGGACAGTGAGTCTAAATTAAGTTAATCCATCATTGTAAAAACAGTTATATTTACAAAAATAATTCTATAAGACAGAAACTAGAATTTTCTAAAAATATGAGTAATTGTTAATCTTCTGCCTGCTTAACTTGAATACCCAGGATAAATTACACTTCTCTGTTACAGATGATCTGTGTGTGTATGTTTTTGAAGGGGAAAAAAATCTCAATTTGTGTATCCTTTGTAACTTATAAATTATTTTTCATGAGAAAATATCTTAGTATAATAATTTTGTGCATTTCTATAATATTGGAAAAGTATAATTAGATAAATAAGCATATATTCCATGTATGTACCACAAGTCTATATTTATTAGATTTTTCTGAACTTTTTATTTAATTTTTATCACCAATCAAGTATTGATACTGCATCTACCTGCAATAGGCAGAATTCATATCCTGGACACTCTATCTGTTAGGTAGCATCTAGGAATGAGCGGCCAGAGGGGAAATAAGGGCAGGGCACTCTTCATTACAATCTAACAAAGCACTTAATGCGGGAGGCTAGAAGCGAAAGGAACACATGTCTCACCAATTAACTCAGCAGTCCTGAGATCAGTTTGTTAAGATTGCCAGGTGTTCTGAACATCATGAGCAGGAACAGCACAGGAGGAACGGAGGGGATTTCTTAAGATTCTAGGCTGGGAAAGGGAGTCTTTGTAACAACTTCACAAACTAGGACAAAAAAGCCTTTACTGAGAAAGAAAGGCTTTGTAGTTACACATTATTTCCAAGATTTGGAGGGGGAAGAAGGAGAGGTACCTCTAGAAGCAAGCTGAGTATATAATGCCTGAACCCCAATAGTGGGCATACTTAGATTAGCTAAGTACCCACATGTAGCCTCGGCTGAAGTGTATGGACAAACTTACTAACAACTTTCTTACCCGTATATGTGGGGCATTTAGAATCATTGGGTGCCTGCTTGCAGCTCCGTGCTATGCTTGTATGTGTTTCATAAATAAACTTGCTATTTCATTTCCACTGTACGTGTTTGTCTCTTGCTTGAATTCATACCTTACAAGCAAGACAAGAACCGAGGCAGGGGATGGAGCTGTTTGACCCAGGTCTCTCTCTTCCCATCTGTAACGTATCTATGTTTGCAGAATTCTTCTTGTGATGCTATTTGATGAATTAAGCATATATAGCTTAGTAGAAAACAATCAATCTTTGCATTAGAAAATAATTGATAACATATTTCTTAATTAAAATGTACCCATGTGTATTTTATAAAATGACTTAAAATGAAGGAATTTGCCAGTGGAAATCTTTAGAGAATGAAAACGGGTGTGAAAAGGTTAGTAGGCAAGAAGTATTTAGAAAATATTTGACCCTACAGCAGTTTATCCTTTTAAAGTTCTCTTTCATGTTTGTGTCTCATTTCCTATCTTTTCCTTTTTTACACCACATTCAAAGAATCAGGGCTAAAAATTATTCAAGGACCACTTGTTTTAGACTTTTACAACATTCATAAATAGTTAAGAGAGCAAAAGAATAACTTCATATACTTTTCAGCTTATCAAATGTAAAGTGAAGCATGAGACAAAGATTGCATTTCTCTCTTTTTTGATTTCTTTCTATTTTTCACACTAAAAAAATAATAATATGGCTGGAAAAGCATTCTTGAAACTTACATTCTACATCTTTTAAATAACCATTCTACTATGAGAAGGAAAGCAATGTTTTTTATTTTAAATAATGTATGACATAAAATTTCCAGTTGAGTCATGGGTAGTGAAAGAGAGAATGAGAAAAATGAGCCAGACAAGTGAGCTAGTGCGGAATGCACAAGTAAGGAGGAAATGGTTTCCCTGGCAACAGCAACACTTCGGAAATTTCACACAAGAGTACAACTGGGTACAAAGTATCTGATTAAAATTTATTGCAAGAAAAGGAGTTTCTGCAAATTTGAAAGTGTTAGGATCTGCATTGCATATTTAAATGTGATTGCTAAAAATTAATATTCAGAATTTATCCAATTGAGATAATTTTCTGTGTTTTCATATAAAGTAACATTTGGGGGTCATGTTAATCAAGGAAAAAGTTTTAGGGTCTGCAAAAATTATTTATGCTTGGTTTTTGACTTCAGAATCAAAATTCAATGACAAAAGTTTCAAGGTATGTATCTAAGAGAGACATTTACAGACAACTGTTGGGGGACTCCTAATATGATAGTTCTTTGAATTCCATTTCTTCACAGAAGGATGGTATTGAGTTTCCTTCGTTATAAACACCAAAAAAAAAAAAAAAAAAAAAAAAAAAGGAAAGGAAAAAAGAATTAATTACATGTCATTTTCCTATACATTTAAAAATAATCCATATCAAGTATTTAGTGTTCAAAGCTAAAATAGGACTGCAGATGATCATTTTATAGATTTGGATAAACAGGGGCAAATGGTCACTCTGGTGGACATACTCTAGTACATATAATGCTAATAACTTAGTATTCCATCATCTTAGGTGATGTCCTGCATATTTATATACTACAGGGAAATAGAGAATGCAGAGTTAATTGAATCTCAAAAGTATTGCCAGTTCTGGGAGAAAACTTTTGAATGTCTTAGGCTGAAATAAAATATCAACAGCATTTTAAAAATCCTGTTTTATATGCCTAATTGTGCATGAAGTAATGTATACTCTCAAAACATAACTTTCTAGAGATAATTCTGTGTTCCAAGATTAATTTGATTAGCTCCAACATGTAAAGAAATCACACCATTCAGTTTTCATTATTTTACCTTACTGTGGATAATCATGGGAAGGGGTGTGTGAGCTTTAATTTATTTTTATCTCTGATCACCGATAAGTTTTCTGAGAACTCAGCAAGCCTAAGATATTAAATCTTAAGGTAATAGCTGAAGTGATATTTCTATAAAGAAGTTGAAATGAAAGGAAATATTTTAGTGTTTTCATATACGAGGTACACATGGAGATTTTGTTGAAAACATGTAGAAAGGCAGAAAGCATTTCTATTAAGTTTGTCCTTAGTTTCAACTAATACTAAAAAATTCAAATACAAGAAAATATATGCCTATATTTAATTTTTAATTTTGGCTTTACAGGAAAAATATATGGAAAGTCAAAATTTTAGCAAAGGATCTGGTGTTGTCTAATTTAGATGATTGATTTACCTCTAATAATGATGAATAACTTCTAATGAGTAGAAAGCCAAAAATAAAATTAAAATGTTCTACAAAACAGTATATAAATATCCACATTTGCTTTCATTACTTGTGTTTCTGGTAAATTGTATTTAAAATACCACAGGTGAACAGACAATAGAATTGCTAATTTCAACTCTTCAATAATATATTTTGGTAAATAAAATGACCTTGCCTTTGGCCCTGCAGTTGCACTTTAATTTTTTAGTTTATTTAAATTTCTATGTTAAATACTATTTTGAAAGAGAAAAGCCCTGTACTTGCTAATAATGTGAACTTTTGTTTCCATTTCATAAAAGTGATACAGTGCACAAATTATTATTACCATTGTTACTTAACAGTTAAAAATCTGATGATTTTTGTAGAAATTATTACTATTGTACATGTTTCCAGTAATTTTCAGCATGATATCTAATCCATTTCATTAAATCATTATTGAAGGCCTACTATGGCCTTAATGTTTGAATGAGTACTTAAGAGTTGAAAGAGAAGTCTAGCACAATGACTGCACTCCTATAGGATTATTTTTGAACTGAATATTATCAATGCTAAGGTGTGCATATTTCCCACATTTATCATGTGAGATCAATAACATTTAAAATTGATAATAACCAAAATAAAGTCTCTTTTATGCCATATATTTTCTAAGTGATTCACATATATTAACCCATTCCATCCTCACAAAAACCTTATATAGTGAGCTGAATTATACACACATTTTGCAGAGGAGGAAAGTTAGGTAATGTAAAGTTCAATGTCTTCCCCAAGATCTGGTTTCAGTGAGTGATGCACCCAAAAAATATGGCTCCAGAAACTGTGTTCTTACTCATTATACTCCACTCTCTATTCTGAAATGAGGTATTTCTGACCATGAGGTAATGAGTTTATTACCTTGACTAACCCAAATATGACATAAATCAGTGATCTATTTATACAGTAGTTTGTTAGCTATGGGAAAACATGGTATGTTCTACTACAGTTTTTAAATTAGTTAAAACCAAGTTTATACTTTTCTATTGGACCAACAGTTTTGAAGATTAGGTAAATTATCCTAGGATAGCTTATAGAACTGAATACATGTTCTGCTGATGTTAATATTTAATATTTACCATATAAGTAGGTAAGAAACAATTATGCTAATTGTGTAACAGCACATATATAAAGCACTAAAGGGGAAGTTTTATAATGCTAAAAATTTGAGAAGAAAGTGGTGATGAGTTCGACATTTTTTAATATGAAAATGTTTAGAAGTAATACTTGAACTGGATATTAAATACTTTTTCTATTCAAATAAGCAAACAGGATAGGAGAAGGTAAAGGGAGAATGTGTAAGAAAAGGTTCAGAAGTAAAATTGCATATTCAAGGTGAAATTAGAATGACAATTTAAGAAAAGTAAAGGAGTCCCATGACACCAATAAACCAGAATATGCAATGATGCATTGCATAATGACCTCTTTTTGTTAATGACAAACCACATGTGCCACAGTGGTCCTATTTTTAGGTTATAATGAAGCTGAAACATTCTTATCACCTAGTGACCTAATAACATAGCAGTGCAATGCATTACTCACATGTTTGTGGCGGTGCTGATAATAAACAAACCTACCCCACCCATGGTATAAAAGTATCCAACATACAATTATATATAACATGTAATGCTTGGTAATGATAATAAATCACTATGTAATTGGTTTATACATTTACTATTCTGTATTTTCTATTGTTTTAGAATATACTCTTTCTACTTATAATGAATTTGTGGTAAAACAGTATGCTGGTTTATGCTGGCAGCTGCCTCATATGCCTCTTGTTCATCTTTGTCTTTTGATCGTATCATTTACCAAATCAATGTGTTGATTTAATCTTGTTTTTTACAGTAACATGCTATACAGGTTTACAGCCTAAGAGCAGTAGTACAGGTATAGTACATATACCTGTACATATAGTACAGGTATGTAGTAGGCTGTACCACCTAGGATTGTACAAGCAGACTCTGTGATGCTCGCACAATGACTAAATAATCTAACGATGCATTTCTCAGAATGCATTTCGTCATTAATGGCAAATAACTGTATATGCAGGGGTATAACCAGGAGAGCCATTGAAACCAGTTAAGGTGTTAAGTCTTTGACTAAGACTTAGTCAAAGAAGACAAAAGGGACCCATAAAAAGTGGGGTTTAATTTGGAGTGTGGGTAATTCAGACAGAGATTCATAACCCGGAGAGGTAAAATTTAGTAAGTGATGAGCTGATGGAAACCTCTATAGAGATCGTAACTGGATAGGCACAAGAGAAGTGAAAGATTTAATAAATAAATAAATAAAAATTTAGAAGTTGACTGGCCTTGATGCTAGAATGTATGTAAAGAGAGAAAGGGGAAATGAGAGCCAAAGGCAATCCACTCAGGAATCAAGAAAGCAAAGTAATAAAAAGTGAGAGATGCCCAGGGTTCAAGTCTCAATCATTCTACTAATTAGTAATATTTTTAGTATATTCTTATTCTCCGTGCTTCAGTTGTAAAATAAGAACAAAATATGATACATATTTTATGTGATTGTTGCCAAGGCTAAGTGAGATGGTACATATTAATTTCTTAATATGGTATCTGGTAGGTAAGAGCTTATAATAAAAATTGCTAATACTGTTCTGCTGATTTGGGCCTCGGTGACTCAAAAAAAATTTGAAAAGTAAAGGGACACCTGAATGAAAAGTGATTTGGAGGAAATATATTCCAAATATAGTTATGTTTAAATAATTAGTGAGGCTCTTGGAAACTAGGCCAAGTTAGGAACAAGAAATAAGAAGAGACCTTTCCATCAATCTTTTTGAGTTGAGCTGAAAAGTGATGCTTCATTTACTCCTTTGAAGCTTCAGGATGCACTAAGTAATTAAAAAAGATTTTTTAAAATTTAAAATTCTGGAAGCCAAGTGGGTCTCTGCCTGGGTGTGTCTTTGAAGAGACGAATACCTAACAATGATAGGTAATTTGGATAAGGATGGACAGCTCCTAGAAACTAAGTGGATTTCAGAAGATTTACATCAATAAAATGTAGGAGACAAAAATTATAAGAAATATTCACTAAGTGGGCAGAGAATGTATCTTGCACTTGTTCACATCTAGTTACCTAACAAGAGCCCTGCACTAAACAAGGAGCCTTTGGAAAAATATTACAAGTTAATAAAAGTTTGACTACCATTTTATTATGACATCATTCATGGTTCCCCATCTTGTAAGAGGTGGCACCAAGAGACGACTCTTCATCTGTGTGATTGTAAAGCCTATTTTGTCTTTCTGCATGTGTAAGTTACTGAATCCAAAATTTGGTGAGAGTCTAGAACTTATAACGATCTACAGGAGAGAGAACATGATTGGTTGATGAGGCTACTTACCAGGTTTATTTACTAGTTAGACATGTTCTTTGGTTTTGAGAAGTAGTATCTTTTTTTTTATGAAAAACTGATATTTCAAAAGACCGTAAGTTATACTATAGAAATGCTAATGTTATATTTTGAAATCTAAAGCATCCGCCTATAGGAATTTTATTTGATCTAACCTATACTTTCCCCTAACCTTTTACTTTTATAAAATTAATTTAAAACATTTTTGGAAGATAGAGGATATATTTTGGCCTACTTGCAATTCAGAGGTACTTTCTGTTAGTTTCAAGACAAATACAACTGGCAGCACTCCTAACCACTCCCAGTGTGGTGCTCCCTGATGAAAGAATTCCTGCTCAAGTAAACTCAATTGTTTTTCTTTAAATAAATCCATAAATAAGTAAAACTACCTGTTCGAAACTCCTTTCCAGTGAAACACTTCACAAGGGTGTCATGACTGTAACTTCACGTATAGTTTTCTGGAAACTGAAGACAACTTCTGAGTGGCATAAAACTTTATTGTTAAATGTTTCTTTGCTATTGTTAATTAAATAAGGGTTGGCATCAGAATTTTCCAAGAAATCTTCAGAATTACTATAGATAATTCTCAGGAATTCAGTCTTAACCACCCATTAGATTGAATAATGTATCCAAGCTAAAAATAGGTAAAATAAGTTGTATTTACTTTTATGTCTATTAGGTTTTTTAAATTAGCATATACAAGTGGATGTGTATTAGTTTTCAGGAGCACCAGAAATGCATGCTTTGGCTTCCCCGTAGGTTCCACAGTTTATTTTGTGTCTAAGTTGATGTTAAAAATGAACTACATGGTCTAAATACATCACTATATGAATCTCACTTCTCTAAAACAATGTTAGACATTTTTTAATCTAAAGTCTTTGATATTAGCTTAATGACCCTTCATCTTCCATAAGTTTACTTTTAGAATTATTCTTTCCAGTAAAAGCCAAAATAGACATGACATGCAACTACATATTGTGTTTTGGATATTAGCCAAATGTCAGGGTTTTGTTTCATTTGTTTCCCACCCAGAGCCAACCCCAATAACTCTATTCTTTCAATAAAACACACAATGATAATTGAATATGAATTGCATGATTCTCTTCTTAGGGTTTTAGTACTCTAACTCATTGTTTTGTTTTAAATTACTTTATTGATACATACACTAAGCTCAAGGAACAACTTATCTTTGCAGTCTCATCAATTTAAAAGCTACATTTGATTTCATTAACAGGGAGAGTTTATGGGAAAAGCTTTTATCAAAGGGTATTGGTTTAAGATAGCTGGCCTTTTGGGAGCAATGCGCTATAATAATTGGTCTAAGATCATGTTAGAGAGGGCAGATCACTTTATATTCTCTTCCAACTAATAAAGAAAGGTGAAGTTATTTCCTGACACAGCTACTATTTTATTATTTTGGCTGATATTACTGATCCCAAGAAGCTATTTCCAGTATTATTTGGACACAGCAGATATAGTCATTGACAAGTACAATGCAAATTTAGAAAACAAACCAGTCTATTCCTATCAGGACATCAATTTACCATTAATTTTCCACTCTTGATTAAATAATAAATTGCACATATCAAAGTCATCATACTGTGATCTAAAAACAGGCAGGCAATTGTGGTGTAGTGACCAGGGTAATTATTGTTCTGGGTGTAAGTGTAGCTGTCATCTAGCTCAGGTTTTGACACAGCAAAACAGTGACAATTTTTTTTAAGGAGACTCTCAATTTCATTGCACTTGACAGTCACTAAAAGACTTTAAAGAAAATAAAACAAATCAGAATGTTGATGACTGTCCCACGGCCAGAGTTTATCCTTCTATGTTTTTTCAGGGTATTAAATATTCTAGCAATAACCTTAATGCATTTGTATGTTGTGCATGTACATTTGCAAACAGGCAGAAGCTCTTCTAAGCCAAAGATGAAAAATCAAGAGCAAATGTTTAACTTAATCCATTTGATTTTTAATAATAAAAATGTTAAATGATTTTGAAGCTCTAGGTATTGTATACTTCTTTAAGGACATTTCCCCCCTTATTTTCTTCTTTAATGAAGTTCATACAACATTATCTAAAAACAAATGGATGTAAAATCCTATTCTAAATGTGACACTTTTAGAAGGCATAGGCTCCTTATTCCATTACATTTTCAACAAAGAGACTTCTAAGTGAAGTAGTAATTGCACTTTTCAAATTAGTACCCAAAAGAAAAATAAATAAATGTTTGACTTAACATGGGGTGGTAAACACACAATACAGTGTACAAATGATGTGTTGTATAATTGTGCGCCTGAAATCTGTATAATTTTGGTAACCAGTGTCACCCCAATAAATTCAATAAAAAGGAAAAACATTTGATTAATTGCTTATTACATAATATTCCTTATTTTTATAAAATATATAAAATATATATTCCTTATTTTTATAAGGAATATTATAAGTATTCCTTATTACTAATATCCAGTTAAAATTCTGACTCTTCTACTGTTAAAGTTTCAGTGAAAAGGAATTATCAGTCTGCAACCTTTTCTATTTGCAATACAGTGTAGAAAATATCCCCTAATTATCATACATAAATCATTACTGTGTTTAACAGATGAGGACAGGATGGTTTTCAACCCCATGGATCTTAAAAACTCAAAATAGAAAGCCTAGCTAGCTGTTGTTGGTCTAGAAAACAAAATAAAAATATTTTATCAATCAGGTAATTAATTTAAATTACATAAAGATGGGTCAAATCTTTTTAGTTTCAGAAGATTTTTAAAAAGTACTAAAGGAAAACCAACATAAAGATGGGGAGAGAATAACTCTCTAATTTAAATTCTTGTGCCTTTGACTCTTTGGATATGATTTCTAACTGGACTTTTTTTTTCCCCTCCCTACACCAAACAATGAGAATTTGCATAGGACATGCATCTCAATCTACCTATGGTGTGTTTCATACTCTCTACTGCGTTTGTGTGCAAATCATTCAAGTTGATCCGGGAAGACAGATTGAGAATCATACTTTCACACTTTATACCGAGAAAGTTAATTTAAAGTTGAAGATCAGACATATAAATTGAATTAATGGGGCATTCACAAGCTATGAGAATCTCATCTCCAATCTGGAAGAAAGAACTAAACATAGACACATTCTATCTTCACATGATAGAGAAATTTAAGACCCTCTAGAGATGAAACTGTCTTTGTCTCTTTCCTATCTGTCTTTATCTTTTTGACCTTTACTTGTCTCCTAGGTTCATTGCATCAGTTACTATCAAGTTATTTATATTTTAAATTTATATTTTACACAATCATAAATTTATGAGTCTGGGCAAAACCTCCAGAGTTTCATTCTTATTTTTTTTCTCCTCCCAAAAAGGATTTTCTCCTCAAAATCATAAGCTGCTAAAAATTTTCAGAAAATTTTAGTGCAGGGTTCCATGTGTATCAGCCCCAACTATCGTCGTGCCCTTTTTCTGCAGCCTTTAACAGAAAACTGTCATTCTTTTTAGACCTTTAGAATCTACCTATTTTCTAGACAAATTTATTTGGTGCCACATGAACTCACAGGTTTATTCTTTCACTTCACTTTAAATCTATTATTTATTATTTTTATCTATTTGAATATTTGTTTTCTACTTCATTCTTAGTTGCCTTTAGATTTCTCTCCTCACAATACCTATCAACAAAAATTCAGATGACTCTCTTCTTTTACTCTTTGAGGACCAATAAATTACATTTATCACAGAATAAAAAAGGATTTAAACTTAAATTACGTCAGCAAAATATAACTATCTATCCCAAAATTCTATATTTTATACTTTGGTTATATTGTCTTCACATATTTTACCTGTTCAATTCAATTAGTACTTATTAATTCCATACTAATTGATGACATTGCACTATAGGTTGGGAGCATAGAGCAATTAACACTCAAAAACGTTACAATAATGAACCAAAATGCCAATATGCCACAAGCATCCATCAATTTAATTTGATTTAAAATAAATTTTTGTTAGTTACTTAAATACACCAACAGTTAGTGATTCCTTTCAGTGAACTAAACATGAATAGCTATTATCCTGTAAGCTCTGCTCCTGGGTGCGGGAAAAACGTGAGCTGTTATCACTGATGCCCTCACCACCTTTGCTGACACCGTTTTGAAGACCTGACCCTACATGTATTTGAAAGATATTTTACCATTTGTTCAAGTAGATAAGAACTTAAATTTACTTACAATAATTTCAAAATTATAGCTTTTGGGAAAGAGTAATGTACTAAATCCAAGTATATAAGTAACCATAAAATTGAAAAAGTTGAAAAAGTGAGAACTGACTTTTAATATCAAGTTATTGAAAAGCCCATTTAGGTTAAGGGGAAAAGCAAAATATTTCACTCATGAACTGCCATCTCCTTTTGAAGTTTTGCAGCATATTATTAGGTCTCTTCTTTGAAAGCTATTGTAAAATAGTTTTGTTATTAAATATTTGCATGTTTTAATTTGTCAAAGTAATAAAAACACTTAAATGCAATTCAATTATTTTTCAGATACACTATTCCTAATCTAATATTTCACAGATTATAAATAACAAAATGTGGTCAGTCCAAATTTCTATTGTTTTCTTTATCATATGAAATGTGAACATCACAGTAAAGATGTATTGTGTTCTTATTTATATTACTAAAAGTGTGATTTGAATATACTTTGTTATTTCTCTAGTATGAATTATTTCACATTCCAGTGCATATTAATATTCTTTAGGAAATAAACAAGTAAGCAAAATTTAATACATACTTAATAGTAAAATAAAATTGGATCGAATAGATCATTTTTTAGAAGAGAAAGTGAGGTAAAATGTGGACTTTTCTATCAAATAACATATTTTTAAATTTTCTATTTGCAGGACCTTACGTTTTTGAAAACTAAATCTCCTTTTAATTGTTCTACCTTTCCTTCTATTGTCACTTTCTTTCGTCATCCCAGTCATCATCATAAAAACACTAATTGTGCTACTTATGTGTCAGGTGCTGTACACAGTGCTTTCATGCATTATCTAATTTACTATTCATCCCTCCACAACAAGGTAGCTATTATTATTCTCCTTTTGGCACAGATTAGGAAAACTAAAGTATACAGAGGTTTATAGTTTTTCTTCCTACATCTTTATTTTCTGAAAATCTCAGGCATCTTAAAATAGAGGAATTTTCTCAAGCTTTCTTTAAAAAAAAACCAATTTATTTAGGGTTGAAATGCTAAATTGTTAGAAAGGTGTGAACACAACATATATATCTCTACCTCTTTAATTTTAAATATGAACCTGGTCCTCATCTGAGTAAGTTCAAGAACTCAGTGGTTTAGCACACTCAGAAAATAATCAGACCATATCCTCTTTTACAAACATTCATTCATGTTAATCAAATATATATATATATATATATATATATATATATATATAAATCTGTGATACACCAAAGTGTCAATGTATTAATTTGTAATGAGAAATTTAATTTCCTGAGATATAATGATATTTGTGCTGACCACTGCAAAAATGAGGACCAGGCTCATGTACAGAAAGATGTATAAATTATATTCATATCTTATTAATATCAATTCCACTGTTCAATCACCCCCTGAGATTCATTCTAGGCATCCAGCTACCATTTTATTAAAAAATATTTACTTTTCAAAATCTCCTCTGGTCTCAACCTTCTTCCCATCTCTATTAGCTTATTCCTTAAAATGACTCTATCCCCGCAATTTTCATCCTTTTTCATCTCATGGAACACATAAATTTCTCTGACTGGCTTATTTCACTTGGCATAATATTCTCCAGGTCCATCCATACTGTTGCAAAGTGTAAACGTTTTTTCTCTTTTTTATGGCCAAGTAGCCTTCCATTGAGTAAATGTTACATAGTTGTTTTATCCACTCATCTACTGTTGGACGCTTGGGCTGCTTCCATATCTTGGCAATTGTAAATAATGCTGCAATAAACATAAGAGTGCTTATGTTCTTTTAAATTAGGTTTTGGGTTTCTTCAGATAAATTGCCAGGAACAGAATTGCTGGGTCAAAAGGCAAATCCATTTTTAATTTTTTGAGGTATCTCTATAAGGCTTTCCACCATGGCTACGGTGAGCTACATTCCCACTAAGAGTACAAAAGGGTTCCCCTTTCTCCATATCCTCGCCAGCACTTGTTGGCTGATTTACTGATGATGGCCATTCTGACAGGTGAGATGAGAGATAGTATCTCATTGTGGTTTTAATTGGCATTTCTCTGATGATTAGTGACATTGAACATCTTTACATATGTCTATGAGCCACCTTTATGTCCTCTTTGGAGAAGTGTCTGTTCGGGTCCTTTGCCCATTTTAATTGGATTATTAGGGCTTTTTTATTTATTTATTTATTTATTGGTGTTCAGTTCTATAAGCTTTTTTTATTTTTTATTTTAATTAATTAATTATTTTTTTCCAAATACATTTGTCTCTGCCTATCCCCCCCTACTTTCCCCTGCCTCCCCTCCACCCTCTCCCCCGCTCAATCCTTCCCCATTTTGGCTTTGTCCATGAGACTTGCTATATGTTCCTCAACGTGACCCTTCCCTTCCTTTTCCCCACACACCCCTCCCTCTTTCCCTTTTGTCTCTGTTGGTTTCTTTTTTTCTTTCAGTATTGCTGGTCTTATTTCCCTTGCATATCTGTATTGTTGGTTAGGTTCCACTTATAGGTGAGATCATATGGTATTTGTCTTTCACCCTCTGGCTTATTTCGCTTAGCATAATGCTCTCCAGTTCCATCCATGCTGTCATGAAGTGTAGTAGTTCTTTTTTACTTTCTGCTGCGTAGTATTCCATTGTGTATATGTACCATTACTTTTTGATCCAATCATTTACTGATGGGCATTTAGGTTGCTTCCAACACTTGGCTATTATAAATTGTGCTGCTATGAACATTGGGGTGCATAGGTTCTTTTGAATTGGCATTTTGGTGTTCTTAGGGTATAGTCCCAGCAGGGGAATCACTGGATCAAAAGGCAGTTCCATTTTCAGCTTTTTGAGGAAATTCCACAATGGCTGCACCAGTCTGCATTCCCACCAACAGTGTGCTAGTGTTCCCTTTTCTCTACAGCCTCGCCAGCACCTGTTGTTTGTTGATCTGTTTATGATGGCCATTCTGACCGGTGTGAGGTGGAATCTCATTGTGGTTTCAATCTGCATCTCTCTGATGGCTAGAGATGCTGAGCATCCTTTCAAATGTCTCTGGGCCCTCTGTATCTCTTCCTTGGAAAAGCATCTGCCCAGTCCTTTGCCCATTTTTTGATTGGATCATTTGTCTTCTTGGAGTGGAGTCGAGTGAGTTCTTTATATATTTTGGAGATCAAATCTCTATCTAATGTATCATTAGCAAATATATTTTCCCATACTGTTGACTCCCTTTTCATTTTGCTGATGTTTTCTTTTGTCATGCAGAAGCTTTTTATTTTGGTGAGGTCCCACTTGTTTATTCTTTCCTTTATGTCCCTTGCTTTAGGAGACATATCAGTGAAAAAAATTGCTGCATGGGATATCTGAGAATTTCCTGCCAATGTTCTCCTCTAGGGCTTTTATGGTGTTGCGACTTATATTTAAGTCTTTTATCCATCTTGAGTTTATTTTTGTGTATGGTGTCAGCTGATGATCCAATTTCAACTTTTTGCATGTAGCCGTCCAGCTCTCCCAACAGCATTTGTTAAAGAGACTATTTTTACTCCACTTTATACTTCTGCCCTCTTTGTCAAATATTAGTTGCCCATATAGACACAGGCTTATTTCTGGGCTTTTTATTCTGTTCTCCTGGTATATGGGTCTGTTCTTGTGCCAGTACCAGATTGTTTTGAGTATAGTGGCTTTGTAATATAGTTTGAAGTCCAGTATTGTGATCCCTCCTACTTTGCTTTTCTTTCTCAAAATTGCTGCAGCTATTCGGGGTCGTTTATGGTTCCATATACATTTTTGAAATATCTGTTCTATTTCTGTGAAATACATCATTGGTATTTTAATAGGGATTGTGCTGAATCTATAAATTGCTTTGGGATTTGATGATATTAATTCTTCCAATCCATGAACATGGTATATGCTTCCATTTATTTGTGTCTTCTTTAATTTCTTCCTTCAATGTTGTATAGTTTTCTGCATACAGGTCTTTTCCCTCCTTGGTTAAATTTATTCCTAGGTACTTTATTTTTCTTGTTGCTATATTGAATGGTATTTTATTTCTGATTTCTTCTTCTATTTCATTGCTGGTGTACCAAAATGCCTTTGATTTCTGAATATTGACTTTGTAGCCTGTTGTTTTGACAAATTCACTCATTAGGTTGAGTAGTTTTTTGATGGAGTCTACAGGGTTCTCTATGTACACTGTCATGTCATCTGCAAACAATGATAGCTTTACTTCCTCCTTTCCTATTTGGATGCCTTTTATTTCTTTTTCTTGTCTGACCCCTGTAACTAGGACTTCCAATACTGTGTTGAATAGAAGCAGTGAAAGCTGACAATCTTGTCTAGTTCCCAATCTTAGTGGGAAAGCTTTCAGTTTTTGCCCATTGAGTATGATGTTGGCTGTAGGTTTTTCATATATGGCCTTTATTATGTTGAGGTATGCCCCATTTATTCCCATTTTTGCTGAGTATTTTGATCCTAAATGGGTGTTGTACCTTATCGAATACTTTTTCTGCATCTATTGAGATGATCATGTGGTTTTTGTCTTTCCTTTTGTTTATGTGATGTATTATGTTTATTGATTTACTTATATTGAAACATCCCTGCATCCTTGCGATGAATCCCACTTGATCATGGTGGATAATCTTTTTAATGTGTTGCTGGATGCGGCTTGCCAATATTTCGTTGAGGATTTTAGAGTCTATGTTCATCAGCGAAATTGGCCTTTTCTTTCTTTGGTAGTTTTCTTTCTTTGTAGAGTCTTTATCTGGTTTTGGGATCAGAGTGATGCTGGCCTCATAAAAAGAGTCTGGGAGTCTTCCCTCATCTTGAATTTTTTGGAATACTCTGAGAAGGACAGGTATTAGCTCTTCCTTAAATGTTTGGTAAAATTCTCCTGTGAAACCATCCAGTCCAGGTCTTTTGTGTGCCCGGAGTTTTTTGATTACTGCTTCAATTTCTCCAGCTCTTATCAGTCTGTTCAGGCTTTCTGCTTCTTCTTCATTCAGTTTTGGAGGGTTATACTTTTCTAGAAATTTGTCCATTTCCTCAATGTTTTCCAATTTCTTGGTATATAATTGTTCATAATAATTTCTTACAATCCTTTGTATTTCTGTGGTATCCATTGTTATTTCTCCTCTTTCTTTTCTGATATTATTTATTTGGGTCTTCTCCCTTTTTTTCTTGATGAGTCTGCTTCAAGGCTTGGTGGTTTTGTTTATCTTTTCAGTGAACCAGCTCCTGTATTGATTGATCCTTTGAATTGTTCTCTTAGTCTCTATGTCATTTAATTCTCCTCTGATCTTGATTTTTTTTCTTCCTTCTACTTGCTCTGGGATTTGTTTGTTATTGTTTCTCCAGTTCTTGAAGCTGTAGGGTTAGGTTATTTATTTGAAATGTTTCTATCTTTTTTAGGTAGGCCTGTATTGCTATGAATTTCCCTTTCAAGACTGCTTTCACTGTGTCCCATAGGTTTTGGACTATTGTGTGTTTATTTTCATTTATATTCCAGAAACTTTTTGATTCCTTCTTTGATCTCCTTATTGACCCATTCATTGTTTAATGTTGTGCTGTTCAGTCTCCATAAGTGTGAATGTTTTTGAATTTTTTCTTGACGTTGGTTTCCAGTTTCAAACCCTTGTGGTCCAAGAAAATGCTTGTTATGATTTTGATTTTCCTGAATTTGTTGAGGCTTGTTTTGTGTCCTATCATGTGTTCTGTCTTTGAAAATGTTCCATGTGCATTTGAAATGAATGTGTATTTTGCTTCTTTGGGATGAAAGGTTCTATATATGTCAGTTAAGTCCATTTGATCTAACGTGTTGTTCAGTGTCATAATATTCTTGTTTGAAAGATCTATCCATTGTTGACAGCAAGGTGCTAAAATCCCCTACTCTCCCTGTGTTGCTGTCTATACCTTCCTTGAAGTACTTGAAGATTTTTCTTATATATTTGGGTGCTCCTATGTTGGGTGCTTATCAGTTGCTTTTTTATATGCTAATACTGAACTATCAGAAAGGGAAATTAAGAAAATATGACATTCACAATTGTTTCCAAAAGAATAAAATACCTAGGAATAAATCTCACCAAAGATGTAAAAACTTGTACTCAGGAAATTATAGGACACTGAAGAAAGAAATTGAAGAAGATACAAATAAGTGGAAGCATATACCATGGTTATGAATAGGAAGAATTAAATGTTACTTTTTTCATGCAGCTTTCCAGAGCCTCAGTAAATAGATATTATTTATCCCTCCTTTGAATTGTCTGAAGACAGCATTTTTACCTTCCTCATCACACTATTATTCTGTCTTATACTAGAGATGTTAGTGTAATCATTTAAGTATATAACATTCCTCTAGATTATAACTTCTAAAAATCAAGGATTATGTCTTATTTATTTTCTTTATATTATCAATTTATTAAAAGTCTCTAATAAAAGCTTGCACCATTTTAAATTAAACTGATCAAAATTAAGTAATTGGAGCCCCTACTTTTAATTTTATTTCATCTTGAAACTTTGTCTGACATTTCTCCAAAAAGGTTTATACTGTTCTTCAGCATATTTGCCCGTTATGTCAACTGTTTCAATTTATATTTGAAAAGTAGGAGGCAACTCTCCAGGTCCAGATGGTATTTATGATCCTCAGTAAGATTCAATTCTAAGAGAATTGTCTGTCCTACTGTAAAGAAATGAAGTTTCAATGAAAAACTAGTCATTTATTTAATTTTATACAGTTGAAGATTATTATCAGTAAGTGGTTCCTCTCTTTCCCTTTAAAACACCTAGTATCTTTCGGTATTCAAATAATTTTAAAATTAAATTTAGTTACCCTTTTAATCAGACAACATGTGTTCTTTGGACTATATTGTGTGGGTTTAGTGTGGTAGATAGTCATTGCAGGTCTCTAAGTATTTGGGAAGAGATTATTGATGAGGACTCCCACAGCGTATATGAGCAAATGAAGTGCAAGATTAGACTGGGCATCTAAATACTTTTGGTTTATGCTCATATACAAAGCAGTTTCATCAGTGAACTCAGGGAAGCAGAATGGGTATTTGGTATATTCTTTTCAAATCTGCTTCAGAGCATTTATCACAGTGTGGACATGGACAATCTTTGGATACTTTGAAGTGATGAAATCTTACTTTACACAAACATAGAGAATTTTAACATGTCAGCTGATTTAAAAATATGTCAAACTAATAAGGACATCCTCTGTTACAAGCACATAGGGAAAAAAAAAAATCATCTTGAAAATCAAATTCCTTTCCATTCTCTTAAACCAAGGAGAAATTTCCCTCCGAGAAGAATCCTGGTTATGTGTGTTGAAAACTCCTTAGAACTCATCCTCTATGATATCCCTTATTAGGTCAAATATGTTTTCTCTCTATACTGAAATAAAATTTGGAGCTTCTACTTTGTTTTCTCTGCTTTTTGAAATTATAGTTTAGGTAATAAATACATGCTCGATATTGTTAATTTTTATTTTTCAGTTTGTTTTTGAAATAATCAGATACAGATTCATAGCATTTAAAAAATATTGTGGAACTTGAAGCTAAAATTGTAAAGTAGTGAAGGTCAAGATAAGTTAGGAAATGGCACTAGATCTCGTAAACTCTAGAAACTATGTTTCTCACTTTACTAGTCCTTGAAAGTAAGCAGTGCTCACTTGCAAGAATTAAACTCAACAGAATATAGATAACACTATGCTTATGTATAGATATTTTATATGTACAATATTATTAACACATATTATTAATTTAACCAATATTATATCATATGTATACATCAAGTTTACTTTCCCTTTAAACTCAGGACCTTATTAAAGTCAAGTAAAATATTACTGAAAAGTTGTGAAGTTGCCTTAAAAAAGAGTTTATGGATAAATATGGTTATATATAATGTATGTTTATATATATACATATACATGTGTATCTATGTGTGTATATATATATATATGCATATATATTGCTATTAATATATAGTCCAGTGTAAAGGCATGAACCAGGAATCACAAAACTGTCTTTAATCTTCTCTCTGGTATAACTAGCAGCATGAGCTAATTCACATCATTTCTTTCATGATCAAATATGTATAAAAATTTAGATTTTTATGAGGTTCAACTGAGATTTTGAATCTAAAAACTTCTTTTAAAATAAGCCTTTGTACTGTGGAAATTCAGGTGGAGGGATCAAGCTGAATTACAGAATAGAGGAGAAGAAAATTAGGCAGCTGGTAGGAAGTGGATGGATAGAACATTCAAGAACATCTCCAGTAAATAATTATCTCATCACACAACTAAATTACAACATGGTATGTTTAAATAAATCTTTCCTGTGCTTAGTCTTTTTTTGGAGGTTAGGCAATGAAGACTGATTAGAGCATGTAAAAATAACAACAATGATGCAGTTGGAGCTCATGTAAAGACTAAAACCCTAACGAGATGATGGGGAGAAGGTGACTATTGGAAATACTGAGGAGGTCCTTTTAGTTCTGGAAGTATTCCCTAAAATTCCTAAAATTTATTTTTTCTTTAAAAACTCAAGACCATATAAAGCCAAGTAAGTTATTAATGAAAAGATAAAATTGTGTTAACAAATAAAGAACTTATAAGGAAAGTATGGTAAGTGGCAGATTCCAAACAATATATAGCTACAGTCATACCATGAATCTCAAGTTAATTCCTACTGTCTTTTTAAAAGTATATAGTTTATTTTTTTTTTCCATTACCATTGATCCCCCTTATACCCTCTTCAACTCTAGCCACCTCCCTCACCCTTGCAATCACCACACTGTTGTACGTGCCCACTAGTTCTTTTTCTTTTTTGCTCGATCCTGCTAGAGTAGGCCTACTATCTTCTAAAAATATTTCCAAAACAAGGAGAGACCAGGCTCATTTCTGCCTGAGTCCCAGTCTAAAACCTTTCCTTTTTCTTTTCTTTTCTTTTCTTTTCTTTTCTTTTCTATTCTTTTCTTTTTTCTTTTCTTTTCTTTTCTCTTCTTTTCTTTTCTTTTCTTTTCTTTTCTTTTCTTTTCTTTTCTTTTCTTTTCTTTTCTTTTCTTGTCATTCTGGCCTCTCCTGGCAAGCATAAATTATTTGTGATTATTGGTTCACATTAGTATCCATACAATAATATTCTTAGTTTCTGACTATAATTAATCAAAAGTCAATAGTATAAAGTCTTTTTGTATCATCTCGGCATAGATTGATACATATTTCTCCTATCACTCAATGGCTTTATGATTTTGTCTGTTCTTAGTTGTCATTACTCTAATATCCAGGGGGAAAAAAAAAGAAAGAGTTTCAAATTGGATGTGAATGATTTTTTTAAATGTGTGCCTAATGGTCAATTGTTCTTGCCTGTGAACTGTATCAGAGAAAGGGTGTTAGAAATGCCCTGGTTTAGGCAGAACATAAACACCCTTTGAAATGAATGCTGTCTACAACACTGTCCTCCATCACTGACCTACCAAGTCCTTTCCCCTACATGCTTATCTCCTGTTAAAAGCTACTTTAGGTTTCAGCACACCCAAGATCTAAACTAAATAATCTGTGAGATGACAATGTTTTCCCATGGCTTTATTGTTTCATGCACACTAGGTAAATGTACTAAATACAGTGCTGCTGTGGAGCCCTATTTTATTTATGAATTGAGGCTGCATAAGATCTCTGGCAGTGACAGAGATAAAAATGAAAGATTTTGTGGAATTCACTGATGCATTTGGAAATAGCATTTTGACATATATATGTAAATGCAATAAGGTACTAAATAGAGAAAAGGACACAATCCACAGATATCATGATGGAGAAAATCAAGTGAGTACAAATTCTAGATATTCTTCTCCAGAAGTATGTTGGAATGATTTTATAAATCTATTTTATAAATTTATTTTATAGATTAATTTTCATTTTGATTACCTTGCCAGTCCTGAGAACTATTTTCAAGAATATTTTCTACACATTTTTCTGAAACAAAACACATATTTTTCTCTTGCTTTCTTTTACCATGCTTTCAGACTGTATGGTCAAATATCATATTCAGATAGTATTTTTAATTTGAATTTAGAAGTTACCATGTAGTGGATGAAGAGCTGAGAGGAAGTCATCAGAAGCAGGATATTGCTGCTGAGTTTAGATGCACTGCAATGGGTGAGGTGAAAGTATCAAACATTTTTGCGGTGTTATAAAACATGGAAAATGATCAGTACTTCAAATAATATGCAAAAAATGATCTTTACAAAATGAATTGCTGAGTTGTACCTGTTCTGTGGTGCTTTACATCTTGTTCATTTGAAGCTGGTGTTTCAAATGAATCCCCAGTCAGCTTTTCATCCATACATTGCTAAAGACTACTTTGGTGCTTTTTCCGCATATTGTGCTTACCTTTCAGCTTTGAATTTAGTTTTGAAAATATGTGTTCACTAATTTACAAAATGTCTAAGGAGGCATTTAAATTCAAATTACTGTAATGGGATATTCAGAGCAAAACTATAATTGTATTTTTTAGACTCTTTTTCTTTTGACATCTCATGAAAATCTGTGTCTTTGATACAATCCACAGGCTGCAAGAAAGAATGGCATGCCTTCTCAGTAATTTATCACTTTCTGTAAGATGGAAAGCCTCATTTTCTAAAAGAAATATCAGAAAAGTGAAGAAAGGTACTTGGTATGTTACTTTATCATTTTACCAAACAACAAAAAGAATGGTTTAATACTTCCTGTAATTCCACTTCCTGCTTCTGCATGCAAAGTAAGTTGCTCAAGTTTAAGATTAACAGATCCTAAGTGAAATGCAAAAAAAAAAGACAAATACATGATATAATTATCCAGTTTAAAGTTTAATATTATAAAGATATTTTAATGTGAAAAAACTTGTCCAAAGTCTTCTAAATGCATTTCATATTAGAAGAAAGAAATAAGCATTGATTTTTCCAGATAATTTCAGTGTCTAAAAATATATTTTATTTTGACTATGTAACCAAACACCATATTTTTTAACAGATGCTGTTTCTCTTCAGAATACTCTATCTCAATATGAATTAATTCTGTTGGGAAGGAGGGGTAACTTTTTATCAAAACATAAATCTGTGCACCTGCAAAACACTGATCTGAATAAAAAAATCATACATGTACAATAATTTATCTTTGCCCATTTGAAAAATCATTAAACCTTCAGTGCTGAAATGCTGAGGCTTTGGGAGACACCATAAAACCATTACAGCGATATGTTTATAAATCCAAAGGTAGTATTATTCAATCCCAATAAAATCTTTCCATATATACAAACAATAACTGCAGTGATATAAATTGAATTATCTATAAAATATTATTACTTTTTCTTATACGATTGCTAAAAAGATATTTTAGGCTATGATGTTGTTAGAAAGTGCTCTCAGGTATTACATACCAATGCTTCTAATTAGACTTGTCAATTGCTGATTGATTACCACCGTAAGATAAAAGAACAATTGAATCCCAGCAATTATCTTAAGGGTACAAAACACAAGGTTCTGCTCTCAGCTGACAGCAAGATTTCACTGAATGAAGGCCTGTTCTATCACCACAGGTTCTTCAAAGTCCCTTTAGAGAATCTGAATGGCACATTAAGCTCTGGAAATACTGCTACTCGAAAGAAAAAAAAATGTAGTAGAGCGAAAAACTAAATTTTAATTGATGTGAAAACACATGTCTCTGGAGACTCACATATTAAAATGTTAGGAAAATATGGTCCATAGAAACATGCAAAATTGCTCTGTTTTTTGCTTTATATACTTTCTTTCTCATCTCCCACCTACTTCTCTCCTTCTGTTGACTCTTTCCATGTGTAAATACTTCCACTTCTATGAGAAGATACCTGTTTTTTATATGCTGAACTTTGCTTTTCTGTTTATTAGACTTTTAAAATATTCAGTGGATATTTACATTTCTATGCGTGTCCTAGCAACATAAGTATTATTTTACCTTTTACTAAGAATAAAATATTGACAGGTCAATAATTACTTAATATTGGCTCAAGGTTATCTATTAAATATTATTTTTATTTGAAAAACAGATTTTTGTTTTAAAGTATTCTAGTAACATTATTTCAGGTGTCTCTTTCAAATTCCAAAGCCACGATTATAGCATGTAGAAAGATGTGGTTTAGGAACTCTACAACCGTAATACCAACCACAGCTTCAAATATTTGGGGGAAAATATAACTGATTTAAAATATAGAAAAGATTTTAAAATTAGAGGTTTATTTTGAATTTAACTTTTTTTGCTTTTAGCTTTTTTAATAAAGAATATTGGATGACATTCTAGGTACTATTGCTGTAAAACAAAATACCCAAAACTTGGAGTGGAAACACCACCATTTTCTTATTCATAAAGATTCCGTAGGCCAGAAATTAATTAGGACAGGACACTGGTGACAGCCTTTCTGCTTCACAGTTTCTGGGGTTCACCTGGGAATATTTGAACAGCAGGAGAATTGAATCATTTTGAGTTTTTTTTTTGTTATGCTTGTGGGTGTATGTGTGTGTGTGTGTGTGTGTGTGTGTGTGCACCAGGGATGAGATGACTGAGAGGACAGGCATAGTTGGACCTGTCAGCTGGAACACTTACCTGAGGCCTTCCATTTGACTTGATAGTCTCGCGATACATTCACTGGGTTTTAAGACAGAATATCATGAGTGTGAGCATTCTAAGTGAGTCAGGAAGAAGCTACATGGGCTTTTATAAATGAGGTCCAGTCCCATGGGATCACTTGTACTAGGCTGTATTAGTTGAAGTTAATGAAAACCACACCTATATTCATGGCTAAGGACATAGAACCACCTCTCATGTAAGGAAAGTCATATAATTTGCTCTATCTGCACATAATCTGCAAAGTAGACTCAGGCTCTCCTAAGACTCCAGAAATATCTCAACGTTTTAACTAAATTAGTTTTAAATTCAAAATCCAGGGCTCTATCATCAGAATATAGTCCAGGTATGAATGAAGATCCTTGGTGTAACCTGTCTAGCACAGTCCTTGCATAAAGTTTCTCTCAACCTAAAGACTGCTGAACTAAAGAGTCTTGTTATCTTTCCTCACATATGCAAAGTTTAATGGTGGGATAGACATAGTATAACTGCAGTGGCACTTCTGCTCAAACACAGACGCAGGGCAGGGAGAAGCGGAGGAGCAGGAAGTGCACAACAGCACTGGCCCACAGCCCTTCTGAAATCCAGGCTCCATGAGCTGGCAGTTTCTAGATTACAGCCCAGTTCCATTCCCTTGCTCCTAGTCTTGCAATTCTCGGGGCCATTTTTCTGTCCTCTGTGTCATCCTTGCTTTACTGTAAAAGGTAGCCCATGATTGCAACTGAGTAGCTGTTTCATTCTGATTTCTGCTTAAAAAAAGTAGAGAGCCAAAAGCCTTTTCTTCATTTTGTACTGTCTCTGTCTCTTTCAGTCCAAACTATAATAATAATTAAGTATAATAACTTAAAACTGTTTCTTCTGTGATGATTTCTCATTTATTCTATTAGACAAAAGTTACACCCACAATATTTTCTCTCTCTTGGGCTCCCTGCAAAGCAGCTATGAGACAAAACTGTAAGAATCTTAGAATACCAATTGTTCACCGAAGCATGTTTGAGAGAATTTTATATGCTTAAAGGGTTTATGAGGAACACCTTAAATCTTTTAGAAGTCTGAAAAAGTAAAATTTTCTTTATTTTTACTCCCAAACCCTATTTTTTGTGAGCATCCTAGATTTACTTTCAGTTTTTTTTGCTTCTTGAAAATATTCTGCTGGAAAGAGTAAGTGTGGAGTATAAAGACATACCCCTCAGAATCCCTGCTGGGTGCAGCTTCGTGACAGATAACAATCCGAGGTGACACACTCTGGATCCACCATGATGTGATCAGCCTGTGTTTCCCACGGACTGCTCTCAATGACTACATGTAGCAAGGAATTTGGCTCAAAGACTCCTCATCTATTTAGCAGAAATTTCTTAGCACTGCGCTTTAGTTTGACAATCTGCCTAACACTTTTTTTCTCCCTCTCCGCTTCATTGTATACAAAGCTGCATCTTGATCTAATGTTTTTTTTTTTCCTACTCCTTTGCTTCCTCACTGTTTCCCCTCAAAATATTTACTCCAGTAAATCCCTTGCACATTTAATACCTTCTTGTTTTCTGTTTCTTAGAGTAAATAACAAATGAGATTGGGAGTAAAATCCATCACTGTGGATGAGGTAAAGTAGAAACCTCTGGAAACATCTCCTCCCACTCTGCCCTGAGAACGAATAATAAAATATCATACCCTGAGGTATAGAGTTTAAAGCCTTCATTCCTGACCTAAAAGACATAGGGATGATGGACTTATCATTCTTAATTTAATTTGCGAGTCTGGTCTCTGAAAACTTGAGGAATCCTGAATAATAGTTGTAGACAACTGAAGGCTTAACTAAGTTGTGTTCCTGGTTATAGCTGCCATGCCACATGTGGTATCATTGCAAGAACAACTTAGGAAGACTTCAGATACACTATATATGACACTGATTTGACAAATACATTGTTTTCGATTCAGATTAGAAAGGATTATTATATAGTTTGCATTCATGTGAGTTAGCAATATTCATATAGTTTTATCTTGAGTCTATGTTAATATTCTTAGTTTCTGCCATCATACATTCTAAAGAGTACTGCCTGAACATCCCAAAGAATATTACATATATCTTTACATTGATTATATCAGGCTGATAGATAAAATGAACAAGAGGTTGCTAGTAACCTAGAGGCCTTGGTAGAGGTACATGAGCCTTAGGAGATGATAAATAAATGGTACAAAAGTTCAGGGACCTTCCACTCTGGCGAAGTTTTTGGGGGTCCACACTTCAGAGGCATGCCAGGATATCTCCTCCAAAACAAAGGACACATTGATCTATCTTATACCCCCTATCACAAAGTAGCCTAGGACATAGTAATAAGCCCCTCTGAGTTCTGGAGACAACATATGTCATACTGTACCCCATCTTCAAAATAACATGGAAGATTTTCAGCTTTTAAAGGGGTTGCAAGCATCCCTGTCACTTGTAGTATGACAACAATATCAGTTTTCCTGGGCCTAAGAGGTTTCCTTGGACATGAGACTTTTAATACTAAAACCAGGAAAGCCTTAGAGAAACCAAGGTGGTTGTGCACCCTAGTTGGGTCATAAAATCTGACAGGCCCCATTGTGTGGGAGGTATTAGCAGTGGTAAAAAATGCAGAATAGAGCTCACAGTAACCCCAGTGAGAGAATCAAAATGCAGAAGTCTGGAATTCTAGGAAAAGACAATGCCATTATCAGGAGAGAATTATACAACATTTGAGAAGCAACTTCTAGTATGTTACTTAGTATGACAGAATGAAGTGTTTGACATGGAACGTCAAGTAACCGTGTATCAGGAACTTTTTATTATGAGTTGTGTTTTGTCAGATCCACCAAGTAATAGAGGTGGACAGACTCAGCAGTGATACATTCATGAAAATAAAACATACAGACTTAGAACAAATAAGAACCAGAGGACATGGGTAAGTTGCATTAGCAGAAAGCCCACATTTTCATGTTGCCTATCATATTTGAAGTAGCACCCCTGTTCTCGTTTTCACTATGGCAATACAGGGGTCTTGTAAGACAAGTTGAAGAAGAATAAAATGTGATCTTGATTTATGATTAGACTATCTCTTCACATGGACACAAAACAAAATTGGTTAACAAATGTGTTACAACCATATTATTCATATTCATGAATCATATTCATGTTTGTTCATGAAAGACAGTAGGTGGGGAATTTCTTCTTAAAGGGCAGCGCTTTGAATGGTACGCCTAGATATGTAATTTTGAGAAAGGAAAAGTGATTATCTGGGAAATGATTACATATTGATTACTGGGAAGGGGCCTAAGGCCTGGCTTTCTATCTAGCCAGAGGCTTGGAAGGAAAATGACTGGAAGATCAGAGACAAGGAGGCCTGGGGTGGAAACATGTAGTAGGAGTACAGGAATTGGTACACGGTTTGGATACTTTTGTACCACATTTTAATTCTTACCAGAAAGGATCCACTATGGAAATGGTAGTGAAAACCCAAGGACTCAAAATGACTTAACCAGTTGACAAGAACTAACCTTCTTTCCTAGTCCCTCTAGAATTACTATGATGGACTAATGCCTGGAGAGGACATGGTTGCAAAAATAAATACTATATACGTGCTCAAAAGCACAGACCCACATTTTCCTAGCTACTGCTTCCTTTATGTGCATAATTTATCAGCAACCTAGATCAGTGCCTAATTACCAATACAGCATTATTCCTTAAGGAGACAAAGCAGGCATTGGGTAACAAGTCATCTTGGGCCCTGGGCCACTTTCTTCCTGAAAGAGCTAGTAGTTTATCCTCACAGATATGAAGATCTAATATGAATATGCCAGAAAAAAACTTGAGCTTACAACTCAAATGATTATGAATTGTCTGATTCAAGACAGGGAACCCCATGCAGGCTAGTATCTGGCCTGCAGACCCATTTCTTAACAATGGAGGAGATATATTGAGCTTATGACCCTGAGGTCCATTTGTTTTATCATGTCATACTCTTGAAAAGCAGATAAGTTGTTAGAATATTTTGAAATAGGCTTCTAAAAACAGTGGAACTTTTAACTTGGAGAAAACACTTTGAAAAAACTAGGGTGTACCGTGGGACATTTATGAGCATGTGGGAGGTCTTATATTTAGGAATCAGTAGGTGAAAAAAGGAGTCACTGTATTTCCAAGAATAACTGACCCTGATCAGCAAAAGAAGGCAGGGATAGTTGTACTGAATGAGGAAAGGGAGAGAATGTGGAACGCAGATGATAGAGTTGGGTACCTCCTGGCATTTCTCTGTTCCATTGTAACTGTAAATGACCGCTTATGGCTCCCCAGATTTCATAAGGGTATGATTGACAAAGGGTTCTTTCCCTCAAAAATGAAGGTTTGGTCACCTATGTGGACCACCAAGGAAAAGCTGAAAGTGAGCAGAAGTTAGAATAGAGTGTGGAGGAGGGAGTAGAGGTAATTCTTAGGGCTCTGAGATAAGCCACATGGACGGGGGCTAAATTATATCTCATTGACCACACTTTCCAAGTTTGTCCTCAAGAAAAGAGACCATGGGGCCATGGAGAAGCTGCTCTTTGAACATGTGTGGAGAAGTATATGTATGCCATGCCAGCTGTGAACTGTGGAGACTAAGACAATCCATACTCCAGATTTTGTGCTGCAGGGATTCCAACGGACAGTGCCCCTGGCTGTTGCACTCAGAAGTTCCCACCGTTTTGGTACCGTGCTCCTGATTGTCCACAACTTTGACCTGGCTAACATTCCTTAGGGCTGCACTGTGGTCTAAGGCTCTTCTTTTCTAATCCTCCTTCTTCTCCTGTCTTCTTCACAGGTTGGCATGCTGCCAGCATGGTGTACTAGCTCTCCTTCCCAGGACTCCCTCCCCTTTTTATATCCCAGGTATTTCCTTCTATAAGCCTATTGCGATCTAATATTCTTTTGACATCTGCTTCTCAGTGGACTGGGACCAACGTACTGGGGATGAGTTGATGTATTTTAGAAGCAGGAAGTCCTGACGTATTTTCTTTAAGCTCAGACTGAAAAGCTAAGTAAGGTTATCTCTATTCTTACCTTGTGATGTACAGCTACAAGAAAGTAACTGACACTTTGAACATGTTGTCTAGAAATCTCCTTATCCAGCTCTATCAGTTCATTAGGCACATGCTCTATTTTCCATGTTACTGCAGGTGCCAGTTGTGCTTAATTATTCATCACTATGTAACAAGAAATCTGTTTTCCTCCAGTTTCCAATAACAGCTTTCTCATTTTCCTTTAAGCTTTCCCAAAAACCTCCTCAAGACCCATTTAAACATCTACCCATGACACATCCCCAAAGCTAACAATGTATGTTTTAGATTTTCACTTCATTTTACATCATTTTGTTTTGCCTATTTTTAATTTCATTTTTGTTTCATGACTTCAGCCCACCTTAAGGTATCAAATGCCATTCTAATTACTGTTGCTACCTTGGAAAAATTCTTAAACAAAGGGCATGCAACAGCTATTGCACTGTGTTCATGAACACACTTTTGCTCTACCCTCCTGTTCAAAGAAGAAACCTAAACCATCCAATTTCAAAAGGGAGAGTTCAAAGGCCTTAATAATCAGTAGAAAAAGTTCCAGCAAATTTGGAAGCATTTATGTAAAATTCTACAGACAATACTCATCAACTCATTACCATTTTGAAAATGTGTAATATTGCAAGAGAATGTGTGAAGCTATCTAAAATTCTAAGAGCTTAGAAATTGTTTGTTTCAGAAATCTTGAGTCTTACAAAATTATCCATTAACATTTTTTATGTTTAGGATTATTTCTTCTATGACTTATTACTACTCTTTTCAGTACAAAAGAGCAATTGTGTTTAAAACTAGTTCTATATTGTCTAATGACATACTTCCTCTCCACTAATGAACCTCCATTTACCATTACCTGTTAATGCCAATCCAAAGTTTTCAGATTTTCCTTGTCTCTGTCTTGAATTTTGATTCTTATCTTCCTCTTCTCCTTAACATCAATATTCTGTTCCAGAAATTTCAGTCCTCTTTATATGTCATCATAATATCCAAGTCTTTATCACCTTTCCATTTTTGAAAAGAATCCAATCTGCCTTTCTTCTCCATCAGTTCAATCTTATGATTGCTGTAACAAATGGTTAAATATCTAACTTTTCTCAAAAGATTGCTCTGATCCACCACCTTACAGATCTCTTTCTCTTTAATTCTAAGTGTCCCAGAAAATGTGTTTTCTAATTCTATACCAGTTAACTAAGTAAGAACTAGACACACATTCCTATTAGTTTGATGTTACTTAAAATATATTTCTGGCTCTGGTTGGTGTGGATTGAGTGCTGGCTTGCGATCGAAATGGTTGCGAGTTCCATTCCCAGTCAGGGCACATGCCTGGATTGTGAGCCAGGTCCCCAGTAGGGGGCACACGAGAGGCAACCATACGTTGATGTTTCTCTCCCTCTTTCCTTTCCTTCCTCACTCTCTAAAAATAAATAAATAAAATCTTTAAAAAAAAATCTATTCATGGATTGATAAATTCTATTTTCTTGGACATTTCTGGACATTTATTTAGTTTTCTTATTCAAGGTGTTGATCTTCCTCAGACGTATGCTGATAATTAATCAGGTTCCTTAGTTTTGTGACAGAATGCTCTCATTTGCATTTTGGACTGCCTGGTCTCCCTTGTGGACTGTGACATTCCATATAGGTCCTTAGTGTATTGCTGTTTTGATAAATTTCCGTTGGGTGCCCCTTTTTAAAATATGCTGTACAAATTCAGTGCCTCTGAGACTGAGACTTCCTCTTTATTTTGATCATGGCTGTATGCTCATCAATTCATTTTTAGTTGTTTTTTTTTTTTTTTCCTGTACTTTTTTGTAGGTTTGGAGTGGCTAGCTGTGATTCCAATGCTTGTTTGGTCTTCCATTTTAATAGTGAAATTGTCCACTGTATACTTTATGTTCCCTTCCCCATAATTGATAGGTATCATATTTTTTTCATTTTGGCTTACATAGTAGTAGCTAAAAGAGTTATCTTAAAATATGCTAGGTGTTAAATTAATGTTTTTTGAATGAATTAAATGCCTTACTTCTAATTTAGGATTGATATTGACACTCTCTTGGAAATACAGTTTTAAAATGGAGTGAAACATCAGTATCACCTAAGATGTAGAATATAACAAAATATTTTTAACTAGGAGAAAAACTTGGGAGTTAAGATTACTTCCAATAAAACCATAATTTTAGATTCAATCTAGTTTTCTCAGGCATTTCAGTTCAGACTCTGGTTTATTTCTCCATTCAAAAAATATTTGTAGACTAACTAATGTTTTCAGGTACTTGTTCTGGATGCTGAGTTTATGAAAATAAACAAAGAAAAACTATTCAGCCATCAAATTTTTTATACGTGTCAGGGCACTGAGGTATTATGTGTCTCTTGTTTTTAAGGAGGCAGGGGTGGCTGGAACAAGAATGACAAGGAAAGTAGCAGCTGCTGAGGGCAGAAAGGCAATAAGGAAAAGATTGGATAGAAAACTTAGGCCACTGGAAATATTTTGGTTTTTTTTACTCTGAACTATATGGGAGACCCCTGGAAGGTCTGGGTAGAAGAATGACATTGTTTTATTTATATTTTATCAATATCACTCTGGCTGCTCTGTAGATCTCAGCCTGCAGTGTAGATATTTACCTGGAATTGTAAGGACAGAAGCCTGGAATCCAGTCAGTGTGTCATTGTCATTATATTGGCAAGAAATTATAGTAACTTTGTTTGTAGTAACAGTGATAAAGGTGGTGAGAAGGAGTCAGAATCCCGGCTAAGTGAAATGCAAAAGACTGAGGAGAAATGGGTTTTGGAAAAAGATCAGTATGTATTTTTTAAGTGTTCCAGGATGATTGCTAGTTTATTAACTAAAACCACAGGGGTAGAAAGAGAGTGTTCTAAAATTCTTATAACCAGGAAGGGATTTGTCTCTCTCGTTTTAGAAGATATTTTTATCTTCAAGCTTCTGTTAGAATGGAATTAACTTATTGCTTGAGGGACAAGGGCTTAAAATGATACTGTTCCCTTATCCCTCTAGGCAGTGGCCATCACCTTCACTTACTTTACTACACCCTTAATAGCCATTCTCAAACATTTCGGTCTCAAGGTACTTTTCCCATCTTAGAAATTATTCAGAATGCCGGGTTTAGCCAGGAGTCAGATACCACACAATAATTTAAATGAGTAAGTTTAAGGTAAACAATTATTACTAAGCTATTACAGTAGAATAATTATAAAGGTAGAAAAAGATGAGGTTAAAAGTACCCTGGAGCAGAGGGAAGGTTCCCAAAGGAGGACAAGCTTCAAGGAGGAACTCTGTCTCTGTGCCTCAGACTGCGGTTCAGACCTTTGTTGAAGGTCTGGTGCAATCCAGGGATGCTAAGGACATTTTCTGAGTTGCCTGGGAAGAGCTTGTCCAGAGTCACTGGGCAAGTGAAAGACCCCTCTGAGGTGCAGGTGAGCTGCAGCTGGTGTCCACACTCCCAGAGGGAATCAGACAGCCCTGCAGGAACTGCTGAAACCAGGAGCTGGACGGGCCTCCATCTATACAAACCCAGTATACTCTGTAACTGTACCGGGCTGAGTTGGATAAAGGCTGGGTGGGCTGCTTACTAGATGCAGCCTGATGGGACCTCTGGCATGCACCTCTGCATGCACCTCTGACATGCACTGGGGTGAAGAGAGGGTGCAGGGAGCAGGGACCTGGGCTGGGCTACATGTCCCACAGGGCCTGGGCGAGCTGGCTGCACTCCGGCTGTCTAAATGAAAGTCTACAGAAAGCACACTCTTCAGGATCCTGGTAATGAAGCCGCACCAGAAGCAGAAAGGAAATCCTCCTCCACCTCTAATGTCGCTCTAGTGCCCTTACTGACTAAACTGAACTTTCTGCTGACAGGCAAAGGAAAAAGATATAAAAGGCACAGTTCCATTATCAGAGAGCTGGCAAAAAGAATAAGTTCAGAGCTGAGAGGCAAAAAATTGGTAACAGGCACAGGTACCCAAAAGGGCTTTTGCTTGTGTGAGTTTAATCAATAATAAATTAAAATACAGAACTTAAAAAAAAAAGTTTTTTTAATTGTTCAAATACAGTTGTCCCAATTTTCCCCCATTGCTCTCCCCTGCCCCCTCCCTACTCTCCCTCAGTCAGTCCCCACCCTATTGTCCCTGTCCACGTGTCCTTTATACCTGCTCCTTGGCTGGACCCCTCCCCTCCTTCCATTTCCCCCTTCTCCCTTCCCCTCTGGTCACTGTCAGTTTGTTCCTTATTTCCATGTCTTCCGTGTCTCTGGTTCTATTTTGCTCATTAATTTGTTTAATGGTAATAATTAATCGATTACATGTTAACATATAGACATATTTTTTAAATAACCCTATATTTTAAAAAATAGTGAGAAGAGGGTTATTATTTTACATTTTGTGAATTTATTTGATGTCTGCTTTAAAAGAAGAAAATTTAATTCTTATATATGCTTCTGCATTCACTCTGTTGCAATATGTTGTTTTGGTTGCAGTATACAGAAAAAAATCACATTCATTCTAATAAAGATATGTAGTTGAAAAATGGGAGAACATTTGAATAGCTTTTCATATTATTATGGGTCATCCTTGGTACAACATCAGAATCTAGAAGAGGTAGTTTCTTAGAGAATGGTTGTGCTGTGAAATCTGAAACCAAAACAATGACTTTCACACTCTGTTAGATTATTATTTGTTGATCAGTTTTGAATTCTGAATGGATGTTATCCACACATAATTGTATAACAACATATTGGTCATTTGAAAAATATTGGCTCATTAATTAATGCAGATCTCTTAAATGTTGATCTATTTTATTATACGACATCAATAACAATTGCATCAATTAATAGCACCATTGATCTCATCAGGCAAGAATTTAAATATGTGGAAGCCAGGAGGGTCACAGTAACAGATACACATTTTCCAAAGTTTTAGTTTTCCCTCAGAAACTCTAATTTTGACAACCTATGGGTCAGTTGTTTTGGTCAGTTTTTTTTTTATTTTTGGGAAAATATCTGGTAAATACCCAAGTCAAAACATCCATAATTTGTTTGTCATTGTTTTTAGAAAAATCATGAAGTTCCATGAAAAGAGGTTTTAGTTCAGCTCACAACATAATCACACAAAGCCTTTTTCTTTAGGCAACCCATCCTACTTCTGTATGCTGAAGTATTATACATTATGCACATTTCCCATTTTGTCACACAGAATATTAAAAATGTTTACTGAAAGGTTGAGATATAATATAAATAATGCTCTTTACTGAGGACATTTATAATTTATAAATGGAACTATCATTGTAATATTGTACACCTATATTACAGTTAAAATAAGATGACTACTACGACATGCCATAATTCCTGCTAAGGCAGCAGCAATTTTACCCACTATTGTTTTTTAACCCAATTTCTTTCTTTTCTGCACTCCCATAGTTCTTTCAATGTACTTCTTTTAAGTGCATGTACTGTACTCACTCATGAATTATGACCAATTATGTTTCTGTCTCTTAAGCTCCCTGAAGTCAGGATTTACATCTGATTTTATTCCAAACTCCAACCCATCCACATCAGTGATTTCCACAGAATAGTCTAATAAGTGTATTTTAAATTGGTAAATTAACAGATACTTTTCTTTAAAAGGAGACAATATGTGTTAAAATCCTGTTGATGAATATCCCCACTGTCTTTCTGTACTTAAGCTATATAAAATATCAGGTTGTAATATATGTATATATTATAATTTATATTTATCAATATAATTATTTGCCTTACAGAAAAACAAACATGTCCAATTTTATTTTAATTACTGATTTACTTTTCTGTATGAATCCTTTATGATTATAGAACTCCTTACAGGCAAAGAATGTTTTATTCTTCATTTCGAAAACTCAGTGTCTAACACAATATCTTGTATGTATGAGTCATTCAAAATTGTTTGCAGATGAACAAACTGATGAGTAAATAAAAAAGTGTTGGATAAACCTTATTCTCACATATAAAGAAAGGAAACAAGTGGTGCAGGAACAAGTGGACATCCACAGCAAAAAAAAAAAAAAAATGAATCTAGACATAGACCTTAAACCTTCACAAAGAAATTACTCAAAATGGATCACAGACCTAAATGTAAAATGCAAAACTATAGAACTCTTAGAAGATAACAGGAGAAAAATCTAGATGACCTTGTGTTTGGTGATGACACTTTAGATACAACATCAAAGGCAAGATACATGAAAGAAATAATAGATAAGCTGGACTTCATTAAATTTAAAAACGTCTTCTCTGTAAAGAACACTATCAAGAGAATGAAAAGACAAGCCACAGTTGGAAGGAAATATTTGCAGGGACATATCTGATAGAAACTGCTATACAAAATAAAGAACTCCTAAAACTCAACAATAAGAAAACAAACAACCCAGACAACCCGATTAAAACATGGGCTGAAGACCTTGACAGACACTTCACCAAAAATGTACGCATGGAAATTAAGCATATGAAAAGAGGCTTCATATCATGTATCATTGAGGAAATGCAAATGCAAACAAAACAATAATAAGATATCAACAATGGCCAGGATCCAGAACAGACACCTCAAAATGATGGCAATGACATGGAACAACAGAAACTCCCATTCATTGCTGGTGAAAGTGCAAAATGGTACATTCACTTTGGAAGGTGGTTTGGCAGGTTTTTGCAAAATTAAACACACTGTTCCCATGTAGTCTAGCAATAATGTGCCTTGGTATTTACCCAAAGGAGTTGAAAGTGTATGTCGACACAAAAATCTGCACACAGATATTTATATAAGCTTTTTAAATAATTGCTAAAACTTGGAAGCAACCACTATGTTTCTCAGTACACAAACTGGTAAATAAACTGGTACATATAGACAATAGGATATTACTCAACACTAAAAAGTAAATGAGCTATCAAATTATGGGAAGTCATAGAGGTACCTCAAGTGTATATTACTAAGAGAAATAAGCCAATTTCAAAAGTCTATTTACTGTATGATTCCAATTATATAACATTCTGGGAAAGGGAAAACTGAAAACAGTAAAAAGATCGGTTGTTGCCCAAGGTTAGAGGAGAAAGAAGAACAAACAGAACACAGAACATGTTAGGGTAGTAACTACTCTTTATAATACTATAATGGTGGATATATGCATGTTATTATAAATTTGTTCTGTCCCATAGAAAACAAAACATCAGACTGGCAGTGACCAGAGGGGAGGGGGAAAGGGATAATGGGGGAAAGATTGAGAAGAGACTAGTTAAATACACATATGAATGACCCATGGATGAACAGCAATGTAGGAATTGACTGTGGGAGTGGGAAGTAAAATGGGCAGAGGAGGGCAAAGGGGGAAAAATTGGGACAGCTGTAATAGAATAACTTACTAAATAAATAAACAAAAGTTTTCAATGAATAAAAATTGATTCTAAAGAAAAGAGAAAATATAACATCAAGAGTAAACTTTAACATAAACTATGGATTGTGAATGATAATGATCTGTTGTAACAATTGAGGTTTATCAATTATAATCAAATGTATCACTCTGGTTAGAATGCTGACACTGATGTTGGCTGTGTACATGTTGGGGCAGGTGGCATATGGCAAATCTCTATAACTTCTGCAAAATATTGCTGTGAACATAGAGCTACTCTAAAAAAATATAAAGCTTATTTTTAAAAAAAGAAAACAGAACTTTCCTTGTATGCTGTTGTCCACTAAATATAATCCATACTGTATACATTGAAAAACATATTCACATAAAATTTTGTTTGTCTTTATGACAGACAATTAAATATAAAGTACAGATTTTATTAACTGTCACTTGTAGTTTCTCCCCTTTTATGCTAATATTAACCAGTCTTTTTACTAATGTTAACTGTTAACTTTCAATAAACTTTTGGCTCTATTAAATATGTATGCAAATGGTGGATTGATAATTACTGGGACACTTGGATAGCTTAATCACACTATAAAATTACATTAACAATAATAATTAACATGTATTATGTATTAAAAATTGTACCCGGTGCTCAATATCAATTATTTTATTTATTTTTCTTAAGAATCATGTGAAGAATGTTATATAAGTATTTCTACTTTTACATAAAAAGAAAAACAAAAGCATAGAAAAATCAAGCAATTTACAGAAAACCACATGGTTAACATAAGAGCCAGGCCTTGAACCCAAGTGAACTAATACCATCATGCTCTTAAGTACTGTAATATAATGTCACACTTATCGCAAGAATGATTGTTAAATATCACTCAAAACATTATATTTTGCTAAACATTCTAAAGCAGATACTGTCTAATGGTTTACAGGACAAGATGCCCACTGTGCAATTAAAAAACAAACATTCAACTAGAGTTTATATTGACCTTAATAGCTTGTTTTACATGATGGTGAGAAATTAAATAATTATAATGCTTTAAATAACACTGATTTATAGCTTCACTACTGTTTTAATAATCTAACAACCTACTGTATCCTGTTTTTCTCACCATTAGTTTTGAGGATCCCCAAGGGGAGTCAAATATGCTTTCAAGCATATCTTCTCCCCTCAGTTACTGCAGTTGTGATGGTTAATTTTGTGCCAGCTTCGAAGGTATTTTTGGATGATATTAATACTTAAATCAGTGAAATTTGGGTAAAGAGGAATGTTCTCCATAGTGTAGGTGGAGCTAATCAGTTGAAAGCCTGAAATTAAAAAAAAAAAAAAAAAAAGACCAAAAAGACTGGTTTACCTGAGCAAGAAAATATACTCCTGGACTTTGTAGCCTTTGTAATCATGGGATCCAATTCCTTACAATAAACCTTCCCTCCTTCATACCTCCCTCCCTCCCTTCCTCCCTCCATCCGTCAGTCCCTCCCTTCTTCTTTCCCTCTTTTCCTCCCTTCCTTTTTTCATCTTTTTCCCTCTCTCTCCCCTTCCCTCCCTGCCTCCTTTCCTTCCTCCTCTTCTCTGCTCCACTTCCCCCTCCTCCTTTCTCCTTCCTGTCATGAAGCAGTCTGCCAGAGAGCTCCCGAAGCAAAGATGCTTGTGCCCAAGTGTTTTACACAGTTTTTCTGTACATTTTTTATGTATCATCCCTTTACTCCCTGATATCTATCTATGAGAATTTGCATACATAAGCTCATCATAGTGAGGTCAGAATCATGACTTCCCTCCACAATGATGACTCTGGTTTGTACAGTCAGCTCTCATGCACAGCTACTTCTTCTCTTAGGATAAATTATCTGTCCCTCTGTTATTTTCAGAGTAGCCTGTTACAAGATGTTTCCAAGGAATGCACTAGACAATTCTTCTCCTAAGTAGTGTTCTTTCCTAAAGATCTCTTCAGTTACCATAAAAAAAAAAACCAACAAAACAAAACATTCTCTTAGGAATGCTCTGCCAGGACTTCAAAAATGTCCAGACGCCCCCAAATCATAGCAAAGGCAATATTTCTGCAGCATGAACCATGTTTACATTTGTTTTGATTCTTTTGGCATACATGTTCTCTGGGAAAATCAGCCTTTACACCTCTTTTTCATTTTTTTATTTGACCAGATGTCAATACACATGAAACATTCAAGTCCAACTAACCTCACATATAGACATGGGGGACTATAATTTTACCTAAATATTGTTTGTGTAGGAAGAGTCTTCTGCATGAGGGGAGGGCACATATTCTATCTTTGTCTGAGGCAGTGACTTGGCAGACATATACAATGTGTGATCTGACTAGTAAGTGTACACTTATTGGGACAATAAGACCAAACTGTATCTATACAGTTTGATATCAGAAATGTACAAAAAAATTTGGCATTTGTAATCATATTAATCATCATCCCACAGGAGATGAGATTGAAAAGAAAAAGTAAGCATAAAGGAATATACAATCTAAAAAAAGTTATATTTAAATTTTTGAGGCAATGAACCATGACAACTTTGGGTTTAATATTTAACCAGGTAAGGTCACAGCTGTATTTTTGGCTTTCCTCTTATTATTCAGTCTTCTAGAAAGAGGTGGTATTTCAGGACCTATTTGAGGATCAGAGGAGAAAATGTACTTAGCACTTCAGGGGATAAAAGAAATTTTCTCCAGGCTTAAGACAATTTCACTACTACCTACGAATTATCTGTCTTGTAACAATAGCCATCTAGATAATGACTCATCCAAACCAAATGTTCCAAGTGTTCAACACACTTTGAATAGATCAAAAGCCTTGTCTTCTATCCTCTGGTATTAAGAACAAAGGTATTAAAGTTGAGGTGCTAGAAAATAATATATAATGAAAAGTTTACTCTGTTGTAGGCTGTGAGGGTTTTCCAAATAAGCCAGCCTCAGTCATCTGTTGTTCAAACAAAGGCACCTCAGTCATGTCTCCAGAGCACTAATCATTGTCCTGACAGGTAACCTCTGGGTGATTTCTGAGGTAACAGTTCTGCTGGTCTGCTTGGGGGTTAAGCTAAATTTCTACCATATCAAAATTTGATGTGTCAGTATTTAAGGGATATGGAGACAGCACTTTCTTGTAACTGAATTCTCTGCTCATTTTTAATTCCAAAGTTAACTATTGGACAAAGTTAACAATTATTAACTAGAGTATTATTCTTCATTTCTTCTCCTTTTTTTACCCCCCCTTAAAGGCTGTTCATGATTCTGTGAGCAAGAATTTCAGAGCCTAAAATGTACTCTTCAAATTAATGTAACTAAGTTTTATTAATAAAAATTCAGGATGCGCTGGGTGGTGTGGCTCAGTTGGTTGGGTGTCACCCAACAAACAAAAAAGTCTCCCTTTTGATTACCTGTCAAGGCACATAACAGGGTTGCAGGTTTGGTCCCCACATCAGGTGAGTATGGAAGACAACCAATTGATGTTTCTCTCTCTCTTCTTATTCCTCCCTCCCCCTCTCTCTCAAAAGAAAAACCCAAAAACTTAAAAAACGAAACCTAAACAAAAAACTTGGAATACTATATTAGTTTTGAACTTCTTAATGGAGGAGTTAATTTTGAAAAAGGGAGTTGAATATACATTGAGAGAATTTTAAGAATAGTATTTGGGTGAGGCCTAAAATGAAGTTTCTTTTGTAATGTAACAAAAACTATTTATTGTCCCAATATTTTATAACCTTATTATTCTCTTTAGCTAGGTTAAGAGGGCTCAGTGTATGTGTGTGTGTGTGTGTGTGTGTGTGTGTGTGTGTGTGTGTGTGTGTATCCTTTGCCATTGAAAAAATACTAAAAACATTATTTTGTTTCTTCATATATATTTCTCAGTCTTTCATAACTGAAATAAAGTTTCCTTTGAAATGCTATCTTACTATCTGTAGCATTATACATTTAACAATGATATTAATGCTGACCAGTGAAAGAATTAGCAATTAAGAAAAAATATTATTTCTGCAAATAAAAAATAGTACCAAAAATATCCCATTTTGTTTTTCATTGCATTCACTTAGTATTTGTTATGACTCCTTTGAAATAATGTTATTATCTTCTATGACAGGAACTATTGGTCACCTACACAATAGCAATATTTCCCCAATTTGTCTTTGTTGGCCTATCTGCAGATTTACTCACATATAAAATAAGGTGGTAACCTGCTTTAGAAAGATGGACTTGTCCTCAGACCTAGCTTGAGGGTGAGTCTTGCTTATTGAATACAATGGCAATTCTACTCTCTCAACCCTGACTGCTTTACAAAGGATTTTTCCATGTAATTTCTGACAATAACAGTGTTGAGGAAATCTTCCTTGGTCTTATAGAAAATATTTTATTCCTTTTAAAGAGTTTCACATTCTCTTCATCCTTTTTCGCAGTTAGATGGCGTATGAAGGTGAAATGTTGAGAGCTTTTCAGTTATTGTGTCACCGAAAAAGGTCATGTCTGCAGATACTTGTTGACAGACAGGATGAGGATGCCTGCACAGAAAAATTTAAAAAACTGGGTGTTTGATGATTTCATTGAGCCACTGATTTAACAAATTCTGGAACGTCCTTCTTTGGGACTCATTACATGAGGTCATGTGTCCTTATTGTCTAAGCAATTTTAAGGTGGGTGTGGTGTTACCTGCACCTGAACAGACCAATATATCTCACATTTAGGACACATTTATATTTATTATAAGATCTCACATTAGCTCCAATATCTTGGATCTTTTTAAGGAAATGTTGAATCTCTGCTTTCAGAGACCTAACGTTCTCTCAGATAATATTGGTGATGCTGCTACAGGGAACATTTTGGAAGGATATGTGCTATTTTTAGATGTTAAATCTGAAATCAGGACTTTCCACTTAACTTTGGTAACTATACAGTTAGGCACCATATTTTAAAGTGCAGAAGAATAAATAATGTTGAATTAATTAGACTTTAAATTTAGCTATCATTGTAGGGGAGCTAACATTATCTTTTTTTATACATGTTATTATATATTCTTTATCTTCAAAACAGTTTAGACTAATCTATTATCTGTGTCAATATTACACAAATGATGAGATTTCTAACTAATAGATCTCTATTAATTTTTAGAGAATAACTATGAAACTACAAAATTTCTTGTTACAACAGGTGGTCTTTTGATTAATCCTCTAGTGCATAATTTTACTTGTGTTGAGTCTTTTTATTGGGAAAGATAAGTGTTTTATCCACTGGCTGGTCAAATTAACTACAGGCACCAAAGAAAATATAAGCTGCAAGAATAAATCCACTTAGTGACCCATGGGCAAGTGAAATCATATCCGGAAAAGAGTGTTTGTAGTAGAGAAGATCGTGAATTAAAAATTCAGAGTTGCATGAAAAAAAGTTTCTCATTTGCTTAATTTTAGTCAGTAACAATTATTATGTTACAGATCTATCTTAAAACTAGTCATCCAAATATTTCTAACAAACCATAAATAGCCAAAGTAACACAGGTCCTTTGGATTTTAGTCTTCAATATTCTGAAGCAAGATATGTACTGCCTCAACACCAGATTTAAGTCAATAGCAATGACTGGAGAAATGTCATTTTCAGCTCACATATTCATAGGTTATTAGTTTAATAGTGTGCAAACATCGTGTAGAACATTGTTGGTGTTACCTATATATCACCTCCCATCAGCAGCTAAAAATTTTTCCATTAAAAGAAATCTAGTAAACAACTTCAAATTTGAAATGTAGTTGTGCATCCACTTATTTTCTTTAAGAAAAATTTGAAAGCTCCTGTAATTTATCTATTCAATTTCAGTGTAGTTCATTTTAAAGGCCCTTTTATAAAAAGAAAGTCTTTTAGATTAAATTTTCCACAATGGTTATTTCCACAGATTTAGCATGTATCATAGTTCTGCTAGGAAAAAATAAGAGGCTCTTCAACTTTAAACCTTGTCCAATGGACTAAGTGAAAAGTTCCAGTAAGTTAGTAGACAAGTTTAGACTCCTGTGACGATGTTGCTGGTTACCTCATTTTGCTAGTGGATCTGTTGGGTTCAAAATTTAAGTGTATATGCTTTATACAACTTCCCAGCTCTATCATAGTCTTACTAATTTCCTCTCATATAATTGCTTAAAGATAACGTACTAATTAAAGACTGTTGGTCCTTCAAAAGCCCAGTTTCCTTTCAGCAATGTATTCATATCAATATATAGCTTCCTAATTTTATAATTTATTTTAGCTCCCCTAATGAATTTTGATATATTTGCCAAATGGATGCATGGGAAAACTAAAGGTCAAGTGATACTAAGAGGCCATCAGTCTGATATCTTAGAGAAGAATTAGTAGAGAATACATTATGCTGTGGTAACAGCCCAAGGTCTCTGCGCTTTAACAAAACAAAGGTTTCTTTCTTCCTTGTGCATAATCGATTACGGATTATGACAAACATTCAAGACAAACAGAACCCCAGTAACTGACACTGCACTGAATTTATGCCTCTACTCCATTGACACATGGTCTTGTTTGCTGTTGCTTCAAGGGAAGAGAGCTAGAGAATTGTATGCTGGCTTTTCTAGGCACTGGCCAGGAGTGACAGACGTGGCTCTGCCCACAGGTCAGAATTCATCACGTGGCCAAGGGGCCAGGAATGTGGTGACACAGATGGAAAATTCAGCAACTGCAACAGTTGCTGCTGTAGCGGGAGTCTGAAAATATTCATGCTTCATACGAAAACGACAAAAACACATCCTGCTAGTAGTATTCCAGAAAAGAGTGAAAATGGGCAGCAATATATTGTATCTCAGATGTAACGAATCATTAGTTGGTAAGCTGGATGCCCTTTTATTTATTGATTTTATAGTTTTCATATTGAAGCATATTTTTACATTTTTTAATTACAGCTATTGGAGTAACACTGTTTAATAGGATCACATAGGTTTCAAGTGTATATTTCTATGATACTAGATCTGTATATTGCACTGTTTACCTACCACCTAAAGTCACACCAATCTTCTGTCACCATGTAGCAGGCCTCCTCCACCCTCTACCTCCTCACCCTCATCTCTCTGGCAACCACCATATTGTTGTCTGTGTCCAAGAATTTCAGTTTTATATCAACCATATGAATAAAATCATATGGTTCTTAACTTTTCCTGACTGACGTATTTCACTCAGCATGATATTCTCAAGATCCATCCAGGTTGTCATAAATGGCAGTATTTCATCTTTTTTTTGACTGAGTAGTATTCTACTGTATACGTGTATCACATACTATTTATCCAATCATCTATTGAAGGACAGTTTGGTTGTCTGCATGCCTTGGCCACCATGAATAATGCTGCAATGAACATAGGGTGCATATATCTCTGTGAATAAATGTTTTTGTTTTTTGGGTAGATACCCAGAAGAGGGATTGTTGGGTCATATGGTAATTTAATTATTAATTTTTTGAGAAATCACCAGACTGTTTTCCATAGTGGCTGTACAAGTTTACATTCCTACCAGCACTGAAAGAATGTTCCTTTACTTACACAGCACCTCCAATACTTGTAATTACCTGTCTGGTTGATCATAGCCATTCTAACAGGTGGTATCTCATTGTAGTTTTGATTTGCATTTTCCTAATAGCTAGTGAACTTGAACATCTTTTTCATATATCCATTGACCAGTTTTATGTCTTCTTTGGGAAAGGTGCCTGTTCAGGTGCTCTGCCCATTTTTTTAAAAATTGGATTGCTTGGTGTTGAGTTTTATGAATTCTTTATATATTTTGGATGTTAATCCCTTGTCAGACCTGTTGTTTCCAAATGTCATCTCCAATTCATTTGGTTGCCTTTTTGTTTTTTTGTTGGTTTCTTTAGCTGTGGAGAAGCTTTTTAGTTTGATATAGTCCCATTCATTTATTTTGGCCATGAATTCCCTTGCCTTTGGGGTCAACTTCATGCAGTTTTTCTCTATGACCAAGGTCCGTAAGTTTAATATCTATGCTTTCTTCTATATCATTTTTTGTTTTAGATTTTGTATTTAGGTCTTTGATCCATTTTGAATTAATTTTTGTACATGGGAACAAACCGTAATGTAGTTTCATTCTTTTGTAGGTAGTTTTCAAATTTTCACAGCACTATTTATTGAAGAGGCTTTATTTCCTTTATTGTGTTTTTTGCTCCTTTGTCAAAAATTATTTGCCCATATACATGTGGCTCTGTTTCTAAGGTCTAAATTCTGTTCCATTGGTCTGATAAAGTTTTAAATTAGAGAAACATGAAATGTTAACAGGCTAGATACTAAACGTATCTTACTTCTCTACCTGTCTTTATAAATTTTCCTTTCTTTCTCTTTTCATTTGTACTGTACTCATAGAATGAAAAAATTAAATAATAAAATATGCCTTTATTTTAGAAAGTGTAAAATTTCATATTGGTTTAGTAAATCATGGCTTTTAGACCCTCAATACAACTGATGATTAAATGGCCCATTCCAACTTCCTATAGGTAAGAAAATCAAGGAATCACACAGAGTTTAAGTGGCTATCATTTCTCTTAAACTTAAGCACATGGCCACTCTGTGTCTTCCGAATCCAAGCCCCATGCTCATATATTTCTCTCTTTGTTCTATATTTTGAAAATATCATCTATGTTTTGTTCATTTCATCCACCAGACAAAGATTTCAAGGTTGAGCCACATGGCTTTTTGGCATATACTTGATTTACATTGTATCGGTTACTTATTTGATACAGGTGTTCTGACCAAGAATTCACCATTTTATACTCCTCAAAGGTCTAAGGATGCACAAGATGTTTCACATGAATATGCTGATGTTAACAGGTCTATGTTAAATATTTTGGGCAGATATAATAGCTGATATTCAGTAGTATCCATATCAGTATTATAAACTATAGATATACTGATTGTCCAGGATAAACAGCTAATGACAAAAAGAAGAGAGAGAGAGAAACAGGAGAATGGGAGAGACACTGTTCTAGGCATGTTGCTTATATTATATTATAAAATAGTGATAACAACCATTCTGACAATGGGTTAACTGGCTCAGAGAGATTCGGTGGCTTTCAAAAGTCAATGTTAAAACTGAAATTTGACATCAAGTCTACCTGCTTCCAAATGTTGTATATTCTCCAATTCCACAACGACTCTCCTAGATTGAGAATATATAGCAAATAAAGACATCATGAAAAATCATCATGGTCCTCTTTCTCTTTTGTTCCTCTGTCCTTAATATACTACTTACTTTTACACTGGGCAGCAATTTCATTCATCTATGCCAGCAGTAAGACCACCAATTGATTGGCTTTGTTAAATAAGTCTGTAGTGCGTAAAGATAACTGTTTAAATATTTACCGTAGAAATGACCCATGTGTTTTTCATCTTTGCTGAGAAAAGTCAGAGTGCATAGATGTCCTCAGACTAGGTAAATATATTTGGGGGAAATTGTGAAGTTTGTGATAAGGGTTCTCTCTCTTACATATATACCAACATTTTCTAAAATGGTGAATATTCTGGGATTAAAAAGGAAAGGAGCATCCTGCCTTCTTTTCTAATTTTTCAGTTCCCTTTCTATTCCAGAAAAGACACTGTTGTGGCAATTTCTTCCCTATTTCTTCACTGGAGGTCAGAAACATTTCTGGTAGTAAAGGGACATCAAATATGTATCAATTTATTAATTCAGTAAATATGTATTTGTTGAATAAATATTTATTGAATTTCTGAATGTGAGATACTGTAGGCATTATGTAAATTGAAAGTGTATTTAGCATTCTCTTCAATTTATAGTAAAAAAGAAGCAGATGGAAATAGCATGAGGGCAGAAGAAAGAAAAGTTCTTCCCCTCCTTCATTTCAAACATAAAATGAACAGATTTCAATGTTTAATAAAATTTTCAGTTTGAGGATATGAGAACAAAGAGAATATCCAAAGTCTTTTAATGTAATAGAATCTTGGCTCTCAGCCAGCTTTCTAAGTCTTAGAGATATCTGCACTAGAGGCATAAGCCAAACATTGTATTCACCGCCCACGTTTTTGGTGTCAAGTTTGTATGTCAGTCACTTACACTTATTATTCTATCTAAGCATCATGTTTTTCCAGGCAGTATAACCTGTTACTGATTCTTAGGGTAATGGGTCAGGTTGTTTAAGTGGATCTTTGTGCTGAATCAAAAGTGGCTTTTTGATATATGCCTGATCTAGATTGTAGAGAATACCTATTTCATGCAGATGATCTGACCAGGAATTCACTGCCTTAGACACTCCAAAGGTCCAAGGAGGTACCAGGATATGTTCACACTTACGTGTGCACTGATGTCATGAAGTTCTCATTCAATATTTTGAACTTGGGGTAAGGCAGAGACATGTTTTAAGCTAAGGAAAAAAATTTTAACTGTTGTTTCTGGGTATAATTTGAATGGACTTCCTTGTGCTAGTCTATTGCTCCTGTGTATATTTGATCATAAGCTTGATTCTCACCATTAGAGATGCTGCCGAAGGGTTCAAGCTTTAGACAGGACAGATTAGACTAAATGACTTCTAATGAATTCATCTTAATATTTAAAGGTTCATAAAACTAAGCAGTCATGGAACATTATAAATTTGGACATATTTTCTCACTTAATGTAGAAGAGCCATATTTTATTTTAAGTTTCAAAACAAAAATACCCTTCTGTCCATTGAAAGAATGTATATATTTGATTGAATCAAGAGTCTCAAAAGACATAAAACATCAAATTGAATGTATTTATAATCTAAACATATACTCAGGTTTTGTCTTATTTACAATTTGGGTGACGTTGGAATCAACTTTTGCTTAGAAACTGTGATTAAAAACTTCATTAAAAAAGGTGATGTATTTTTTTGACATTCTTCAATCACGAAGTGAAATCTGAGTCTTCTCCCTCTGAAACTGACTACTGGGCTTTTGTATCTTGACAAATAAAATTAGGTGAAAGTGATGCTGTATGACTTCCAAGTATAGTTCAGAAAAGGCCATGTACATTCTGCTGTTTCTCTTGGAACACTGCTGTGGGAGTATTAAGCCATCATCTTCAAAGTTCAACTACTCTGAACTGCCATAAGGACATGTCATGCGGAGAGAGACAAGGATGCCCACAGTATCCAGTACCAGATGCGTGAGGGAAAAAGCCTTCTCTGCACCCAACCCAGCCAGTATCTGACTGCTATCCTATCATGTACCCTGAGGAAAAAAAAAAAAACAACTGGCTTGGCTGAGTGCCATCCATTCCCAGATTTGTGAGTAAAATAAATAATTTCTATTGATTTAAGTCAATGTTTTGGGATGGTTTGTTACATAAAAGTAAATAACTAAAACAGATTTTTGCTATTATATTTTCCTTACATATGCTTATCCATTGAATAGGAAAGATAAATATTCAGTCAGTTGATCAGCATCTTTGGTTTTCTCAGAACTAAATAAAATTTTCTACTAACTTACTGGAGAAACTTATTTCTAGAACTATAGTCCATGTATGAATTTAAGTAAATAGAGCTTTCCCTTTATTGTTAGTGTTTATGATATATTAACTCTTATCAATAAATATATATATATGTGTGTATGTGTATGTGTGTAGATGTGTTGTATGTATATTATACATAAACATATATAAACATATATAGTATATATAAACATTAAGCAAATTCCTAAATTAGTTAAAAAGAGTGTTTCATTAAGACAAATAGGACAAAACAACCTCTGTAGTGCTGAGAAATATAAATGACATAGCTGTTTAGAGCCTGGGGATGAATAACCCGCTCAAGAAGAAATGAATGCTAAAAAAATGAATAGTGACTCAGTGCCCAGAACTGTGGGTAGAGACATGATATGTCCCTTAACAAGTCAGGTAAGTGAAGAACCTCCTTCACACCTGAAGATGTCCAAATGACATAACCTCTTCAATATACATATCCTTTTCCATATGTCACAGGACTAGCAAGAGTTTAAAATATTAAAATTGTATTAATCTTATCAAGCATGTAGCTTGTTAACATATACATGAACTCTACCTAATTGTTACTGTTTATTCAAACTATTTTAATCTGTATTATGTTATGAATTAATAAAATATTGTTGTAGTTTCATTGTTATAATGTTGTAGTTTCATTTTAATGTTGTAGTTTCATTGTTATAATGACAACATCACTTATAATAAAAAACATTAAAATATTCTATGAAGTAATGGTAAAAAATGATTATTTTATTGCATGTTTTACAGATTTATGTCCAGATTAAAGTAGAAGTGAAGTAAAATACATATATTCATGTAATATACCACATCATTTAAATATATTTAAAACTAAGAAAAGTGTGGACTAACAATCAAACTTTATATGTGTAGTAAGAATTTTTATATATATTTAAAATTAAATTAACACTATAAAAGAGAGAAAAACCTCTAATAATTATTCCAATAATTTACAATTTTCTACCAGAAGTTTGTAGTTATAAACTTTATTTTTTCTGTAAAGATCAGTTTTAATGTATGCCCCTGTACATGTTGAATTGCATTAGATATTTTAACATAATCCTATTAATTATCTGTAATTTCTATGAAAACTTTAAAAAGTAATTGATCATATTGGCTCTCATCAAGAGTGTCTCTATGTTCTCATTGATTGTCGACTTTGAATAATAGAAAATTTAAATAAACACTAATTTAAAAATAGTAAAAGCTTCTAACTTGAAAAAATACTAATTAACTTGTAAATCAAAATTTATCCTCAAACTAATTATTAGATGTTGTCCTGAAACCCTCTTTAATTCCTTACAAGAATGAATAAAATCTCTTTGATTAGATGAATAGGAGATTATTTACAACAGTAAACATTTTTACAAGGTAATGAATATGAATAATGTCAAAGTTTAAATAACACAACCAGTGTTAATTACCCATCCCCAAGTGATTTTTACAATTAAAAAATGAAATAAAAACTGAAAGTTTCATTATATGACACACTGATAATATACACTGTATAGTACAACAGTATAAGAGTGCCTCCAAGTGGAATTTATCAAAATTCCATATGAAAAGTTTATACACAAAATCTAAAAGTATCATCAAATATCTATACTTAAATCCCATTCATCCTCAAAATATTAGATTTTTTTCCAACTTCTTAATTATATTTTCTTGATATAGTGTTCAGGTGTCTGATCAGTATTTCATTTCTATTATATTTATAAGGTAAAATCTGTTTTGGTTAGTTATACCATGCCTCTCCTTTTAGTAATCTTCTTAGAAATATCATTCATATTTGCTGGATCTTAAACGATAAGAGGGACAAAGAACTTCTAGTCATAGAACCTTAGAGTTGTAGGATCATCTAACTCCACATCTCCAATTTTACAATTAATCATAAAAGTTTAAAGAATTTATCCAAGGTCATCCTGTTTAGTGACTTAACTAATGAAATCTCTCTTCTCAGAGCTGTAATTCAGAACTTTTTCAAATATATTTGTTATAACACCAAAATTAGAGTCTTCTCCATGCCCTAAACAATGCATTTTTAGTAGATGGTCTTTTAAAAACTCAACTAAACTCTAGAACATGAAATAAATTTTTTAAGTCACCCAAGGCAAAAAGCAGAAACAGATATAAACAAATAGTTTCTAAATAAATTTGTTTTAAAATTAATAAATGTTTAGTGTTTTGGAATAATATGTTACAGAAATTTTTAAACCAATAGAGCAAAAGGAATACCTGGACAATAATAAACAGGACAATTGATCTTATAACTTAGAGACTGAAATTTATTTGTTCTGGAAAAGTAATCATTGAAGAAAAGTTATTTTCAAACTAATTTGATTTGTGAATACCATTGTTTTCATTAGTTTACCAGTCTATGCTATTAATTCTAAATTTTATGTGTTACTGTTTATTTTCCCTTATTTTGTTCCATATAAGTGATTCCAGTAAGGCACTCTCTCTTTTCCTAATGGTGTCATAATAATGTTATTCTTTCCTAGTTCTTATTCCTTTTTCACATCTTAATTGCTTTTTATGGCTCTTTTTATTTCTTTCTTGCCACTTCATCGACAATTCCCTTGTAATGAATTAGCCAATATCTATAACAACATTTAAAGTTCAGTCTCTGAGGGGCAATAATGTAGATACATCTAATATATTAAATGTAGAAAACTGCATGTAAACTTCAAGTAAATATGTATGTGTTTATATATATATAATATGAAGTATTAACTAGTTAAACTTTAGTGTGTAATGCTGTAATAATATCTATGAAAGTATTTTACTGTGAAATTGGAATAAAATATTCAAATTATTATTTACTCTTACCCATTTATAAACTGCTTTTAATAATTGAGTTCACATTATCTACAGTTTCCATTAACTTATTCAGCTATATTCTATTTAAAAATTGAACATGTTTTAACTCTTTGGCCAATATTCTACCCATTTTTAGGTAGCTTCAGTAGTGACTTTTTTTTTAGTGGAATTTTCACAACCTGCTAATCTGAACTCATTTCAGAATTCCATTACTACGCTATTTCTTCCATCTTTGAGATCATAAATGAGGTTTCAAATAAAACCAGGCTGACATTCATCGCTATGGCACCCAGAGAACATGACATTATGTACCATCACTCTTTGATAGAAGCCCATTGTCCAGATTTTAAACATTATGACAATGCTAAATGCAAAGCCTTTTTAAATTAGCTTCTCTGAATAAAATTTGTGACTGAAATTTAATGAAACACATCAAAACTTGTCTATAATTAATGCAATAAGATCTTCTACAATTCTATAGTTGTTAATCCTCCCACAATTAACTATTCATGTGTTTATTTTGCCCAAAGTGTGTTTCACAGATATTTTCCTTGATATTTGTATTCATTTTGTTAATAATGAAAGACACATGTTAATTTTCATAAATACCTCAATAACTTTTAGTTTGGTAAAGATTGTTCAACTTTTCACATTGCATGCCATCTAAATCCAGATGGTATGCATATATCAAAACTAAATATGCAATTATAAAATCCAAGTTAATATTTGCCACATTTTTATGACTTCCAGAATTAGAACAAGCAACTGAAAATAAGTAAACTACATATTTTCTTTTCTGAGCTTTATGTTAATTAAATATACCAATAGAGAAAAATCATTTTTAAAAGACAAAAAGACCAACAGATTGATCTGTGTTATTAGATATTTAATAAAATCTACTAATAGTAACTTATTTACATATATGAACTCTAATTTTCAACCATCTGACACTATTTTATGTTACCTAGAAAAAGATGTACAACTACATATATTTCATATTTACCTTAAATGAGAATTTTCAGGGAAAATAATTTTAAAATTAATGTAATAAAATATATATGTATTTGATATATGGTTGTTAGAGACTCCTGAGCAATTGCATTTGTTCCACAATGTTCTAAAGTCTGTAGATAAAATTTACCTCCCTAACTAATTTAAACAAAAAAGAAATTTTACCGTTCCTAACAGCATGAATCATCCAAGAGGGAATTATGCTAAGTGAAAGAAGTCAGAAAGAGAGAAACAAAGACCATATTATTTCACTTACATACAGATTCTAAAGAACAAAATAAACCAGCAAACAAAACAAACAGACATAGATACAGAAAACAAACTTATGGTTGCCAGAGTGGAGGGGTTTGGAGGGCTGGGGGAAGAAGGTAAAGCAATTAAGAATTACAAATTGGTAGTTACAGAATAGTCATGAGGATGCAATGTAAAGCATAGCAATATAGTTAATAATATTGTAATACTATGTATGGAATCAGGTTGGCTCTTGAAATATCAGGGGGATCACTTTGTAAATTATATAATGATCTAACTACTATGCTATATACCTGAATATAATATAAAATTATATTTAATGTCCTCTGTGATTGAAAAATAAAATTAAAAATATTCAAAGACAGGAAAATATGCACATTTAAACTAATACAGAAGTTTTTACTAAATAAATGCTGTTTTGTAAGTGACTAATGTCAATGAGTTCTATTCCCTGAGTCAGTTAATCTACTTCAGAATTACCAGATTTTATAATAGACAAGTGCTGTAAACAACCTAAGTGCCCATGAGTAAATGAGTGGATCAAAAACTATGGTACATTTACACGATGGCATGCTATGCAGCAGAGAGAAAGAAGGAACTCCTACCTTTCATGACAATATGGATGGAACTAGGGAGCATTATGCTAAGTGAAATAAGCCAGACAGTGAAAGTCTTATATCATATGATCTCACCTGTAAGTGGAACCTAATCAACAAAACAAACAAGCAAGCAAAATATAACCAGAGACATTGAAAGAAAAAACAAACTGACAATAACCAGAGGGGGCGAGAGGGGGATAAAAGAGGAAAGAAGGGGAAGGGCCGTCAAGGAACATGTAGAAAGGACCCATGGACAAAGCCAAAGTGGGATAGGATTGAGGGTGGGAGGTGAAAGTGGATGAGATGGGGAAAATGGTGGTGAGAAAATGGAAACAACTGTACTTGAACAACAATAAAAAAATAATACAATAATAAAAAGGTAATTCTACTTAAGGGACATAAAAAACAAAAAGAATTACCAGGTTTTGTTTGTCAACTACTCAATCAAAATCTCTGTGATATAGCAGGTTACAAAACTCCTCAGATGAGTTGTGCAGTCAACAGTTGTCTTATAGGCCACATAAACAATAAATGAATGGATGAATGGATCAATCAATCAATCAAAATATTTAGATGTTTTCTAAAAACACAGTAAAAAACCACCAGAGCATTTCTATTACATTAACAGAGAACAACATCATAGAAGCTTTAAGTTATCAGCATTAATAAAATTTGATGGCCAGATAATTACTCACTTTAACTGATTATGTTATCTCTGTTGGCTGAATATGATGTATATTGTAGCTGTTTAATGACATAATCAAAATGTCAGATTTAAATGGTATTCTTTAAATTAAAATGACAATGAAAACAGGGGCCATAAAGTTATTTATGTTTATCTCCAAAGATTTAGAGATATCTGTATTTGTAAAATTGATGTCAACCATTGGTCTGGAAAACTAAGTCAAAAAACAATTACAAAGATATGTCTGAATCCCTTGAAAACTGACTTTAGATTCCAAAATTAATATACTAAAACAAAAGCTACGTAATTTCTCCAATTATTACAATAGGATAAGTGTAAAGAGTAAATGTAAGTTTAAGAAAATCTATTCGTTTACTTGATTTATTCAAGAATGTGGATTTGAAGAAAAACAAAATTATGTTTAAATCCTCATTATAGAACTTGTTAATAGGATGACCTAAAACAAGGTATCTTAATTTGTGATTTCTAAAGTGGAAAAATAAAGCCAAAGTAAGCAGGTTCTATCAGATAGGATGATTAATTGTGGCAAAAACACAATGTCCAAAACCTAGTGGAGTCTTTGTGAATCTTTTTTTAAAAATTATTTTAAAAATAGGCAACTTAAAGCTATCATAATGATAGATACCCAGAGATAACTAATTTTGAGGGCCTGATTGCAAAAATTTGACAGCTGAGATTCTTGCCTAGTATAATCAAACACACAATTCTTATCTTATGTGAACATAATTCAGAGTTCACAACGTGCTTCAATAAAATATTGTGATTCATGATTTTGTCCCAGCAGAAATGTTATACTGAGTAAGAAGCAGATGTCAGGGAAATTTTTGTACATCTTGTGAATTATAGCCTCTGGAGTGAGAACATGAACAGAAGGAAAAGTGTCGTTGATTAGAGAGTCATAGGGGAAAAGGTCCCTTTTGCACTGATGCAGATAGCCTACCTAATGTTTTAATCATTAGATGACTGAATATGTGCTGTTTGGCTATTAGGCAGAGCTAAGAGGATACTAAAATTAAATAATGTACAGAGCTGTATTGTCAATCTCATATGTTAATGTATAAATTGAATCAAAATAATTGATATTAATGGGTTGTAAATTACTTCTGTTTGTGATGCTTCAAACTTGGTTTTACAAGTCAAATTTACAGCATGTTTTACAGAAGTCACCTTATTTTTCATCACTATGCTAAATAACTAAAATATATAATCACAAGATGATAAACATTTTTAAATATTGAAAATACAAAAAAAAAGCCTTAATCATTTCTTCAAGGATTATGCAATTTTACCCAGATTAATATTAATAGTTATAAAACAATTAGAAGCCAAATACAAAAATATACACACAAAAATAATAATTAAAAGAGAAAGATGTATAGACTGTAACTTAGAAAAGTTTAATGAGGAAAAGAAACTTTCTTTACTTAGCCATAAGATTTTTGTGAATGTGAGGACCATGTAAAAATGGTGTTAGTTTTATTTTCTCACTTTATACTTATATTCACATTTCTATGGGTTTTTTAGAATGTACAATTTGAAGTACTCTTATATTTTATGGTTCTTAAGCATTTTAAAGTATGAAATTGTGGGTCATCAAATTTAATAGAGAAAAATAGCTATTTAAGATCAGACAAAAAACTGAAACAAAAGGTAGGAAAAGGACTTAAAGATAAAGACAGAAGGCAATATAAGAGAAATGAAATTCACAGTTATAATACACATCAAGTAATAATATTTTAAAACCAATATCTAATTACAGAAGAAATCATTTTATGTAAAAAAATGAATATAACAAAAATACATTTAAAATATTAATTAAAAAATTTTAAAGCAAATCTGAAAGACATACTTTTCTTGACAAATAGAAAAATATGTAGTAAGAGAACATTTTTGGCAGTAAAATATAAACAGAAGACTTCATTATTGTTAATGAAATTATATAATATATTCACAAATTAATTATTTAATGAAGATAAACAGAGCTATTGTTTTCACAGAAATTTTTTTTAAAAAGAGGATGACCCTATGTATCTATGAGGAAAGAGTCATTTATGCTTCGACAGAATATGCCTAAAATATGGTAAAATAATTTAGTTGCAAAAAGGAATACCCATGTTGACATCATTAAATTTGACAGAATATGTGTTCTATTTAGCTTCATTGTCTTTTTAAGCTATCAAAAATTCCCCTCTGTTCAGCTTTTTAAAAAGGACGTTAAATAAAAATAATGGCTCTTCATTGAAAAAATGCAATGCTGTATTTTACATTTCTTTCAAATTATAAAATTAAAATTCTTGTAATGAGATCATCTCAGGACAGCAAAGTCAGAGGAGAATAAGATCATACAACATTTTAATAGTCATACATATTTTAGTGTGAATTTAATATAACAAATATGGTAAATGTATCATTGCTACAAAATATATGGACAATATGGAACTTTCAGAAATTAAGTGAAGGAGATGGAGGTCGTCTTAAACCAGAGAGCTACTGAATATAAAAACTCTTGCAGTCTTAGATGTTATAAAAAAATACATATATATCTGGATTGTAAGAGTTGTTAGCACAGTCTTTTTTTTTTTTTCTTTTTTAAGCATTTGGGTACAAGGCATTTCTGAAATTTTATAGACTTTAAGGGGAATTTTTAAAGGAAATGTTTTTCTTTTTTCTTTCTTTCTTTCTAAATTTCTTATTTTCTTTCTTTTTTTTTTTTTGATGGTGTAAAAGAGGGACAGAAAAGTAACCACTTCTTAAGTGCAATATTCTCATAAGCTATCTTATGAATGCAAGGAAAATTCTTTGCTTTCAAGCATATAGAAAAGGGAGCATATATGTTTACTACAAAATGTCATTTGGTGTTGACCATAAAGTGTTTCAATTTTGTATAATATGGAAGTACCTGTAAAACATCAGAGGAAATTGTTTTCAAGCCACTAGGGAGAAAAATGCATCAATCATGGTATATCAATCGATGTGTGGGCTTTTAGTAGGTTTACAAACAGAATTCAGATAGGAGATATGAATGGGGGAGGAGAACTTTAGACCATAGTTTTTAAAGTTGTGGAGACAGATGGGATCCATCTTTTGGGGTAAAAAGGAGGAGTCTGAATATATTTTGGAGCAAGAAGCTCTTATACTGACTGACCATAGTGTGTATTCTTCTGACAGGCTGAGAGGACTCACTCACTGCTCACTTTGAAATACAGCTGGCATCTGTACTGCAGTTTTCTAACTTGGTGAATCTTTCATATATGCAACTCTCATTCAGACAGTTGATTATCACACTGAGCGAATTCACTTAAGTTTCCTGTCATTATAAGTATTTTCATTTTAGCTAAGATTGAGAATTTTTCTTTGGTTAAGTTTGAATAAAATGAAGATTGCAACCCTGGAGCCAATTTCATATTAGTCGAGCTTCATAATACAGTTCATTGTTTTATTTCTTTCCAAGATTAAAAAAAAAAATTTAGTAAACAGCTTTCAGACTTACATAAGCTCTCCAGGTCAAACACTGAATTTACCAGGAAAAGCTAATGAAGCTCTCATTCAAAAATTAGAGAGGCTATACTTTCTAGAATTTAACACCAAATTTTAAAATATGCACCTATAGTATTGTGACAAAATTGCCTAAAAAACCACAAGGCATTAGTTAATTGTTCATGATTTAATTTTAAATTTTAAATTTCTCCTATAGAAAATTAATAATTGTTTTTAAATTTGTAGGGTTTAACTGCATAGTATTCAGCACCCAATTAAAGTATATTGGGTAAAATTTCATGGTGTTCAGAGAAACACAGGGAGTGAATGACTATGAGGTTGTACTGGCAGTAAAACTTTTACTCTGAAAAGCAATTCTTTTATGGCCTATCTGCCTCTACAGATGTTGAAACATGCAAGAGGAATCACATCTCTCTCTAATCCACTTTCTATTCTGCAGTACACATCAGAGCATCAACTATGCATGAGTATTAAATAAATATAATAAAAAATAACGTTCATATAATCATGACATGAAAAACTTAGAAGAACGGGCCCAAGGAGGTATATAAAGGACTATCTATCTTAGAGATAGTAAAGAGCAAAAATCAGTAGTTCTCAAACTTTAATGTGAATGAGAAGCATCGGAGGACATTGTTCTTACTCAGTATGTCTTGGGGTCTTAAGATTCCCCACTTTGACCAGGCTTTAGACAGCAGTACACCATTGTTGCTGATTCATGGGTCACATGCTGAGTAGCAAGTAATGAGAGGACAGTCAAACAGCCTTAGAGTAACCCAGTGAGCTGTAAAAATGGAGACAAGATCTCAGTGCCTATGCCCAAGCAAACATGTGATCCAGAAACTCACTGGCACAGGAAAGAGCATTTAATCCATGCTCTGTTATGACAGTATTTGTCAACAAAATTTGTTTACCAACCATACAAACTAAGTTTTTATTCTGGAAATAATAACCTGGCCATTGGTCTTTCAGCTTAAAATTTTCTCTTTGTAAGCAGGCCAGCTGAATATCTAGGAAAAAAAAAACAAAAAACTAGGCCCTATGAAGAGATAAAGAATTGAAAAACTTAAGAAGGAAAACAGAGTTCAGAAATGTCAACCAAAAAAAAAGTAACTAATTCATTTTCTAGAGAAAATAGAGTAGAATGATGAGGCTGGGAAGATAGTTGCTTTGGTCATATGACTAAAAGAATGGTTACTTTTTGAGCTTCACTATATTGCTTTTTTTCAACTGCTCAGCTCTATTTCTTTACTTTTTTTCTATCACTTATTAGTTTCAAATAATCTTTTTATTATATTTGATTTGTAGTCACTATTCTGTCTTAACCTCACCATACAAGTACAATATCTATGAAAGCCCAAGGGTGGCCTTGGGCAAGATAGGTTCTTTGGGCTTCAGTTTTCCCTGTAAATTCAGAAGTTTTCTCCCTAGTTCAACTCTGAGATAACGATAAAGTCATGATAATGATAAAGTTAGTTAAATTTTCAATTCACTTCTCTCTCAATATTATCAGTCTTTTTATTTTATCCTACAAGAAGCCATGACTTTATTAACAATAGAAACAGAACAAAATTTATTCCAAGCTGCAGTTACTCTTTCGAACACCAAAAGGGTCCTCATATGTAGATGGTTACTTTGTTAATTCCGTAACAGCATTTACAGTATAATTACGTTGTTCTGCGGGGCTCAGACTGCCTTTGCCTCTCAGCACATTTGCTTGTTACATAACTAATCCTTTGTCCTTAACTTTCACAACCTCTTCCTCTACATGCTCCTCTTGTTCAGTTAGAGTCTGTGTGCTTTTCTGAATGTTTGAGATGGCATCACATGGAACTTTGAATTTTTCAGTAGCTGCTATCTGCGTGCTTGACGAGATAAATCCTTGATCTTGGCTTCCCCCAAAACCATGTAGGTGTCTACAGCCGGGCTGTTGTAGACACCTGGTTTTGTGACGGCAAAGGATATTTTTAGGCTCCTGGATCAGTGACTCTAGTAACCCCTGTCACCTGTCAAAGACCCAGTTTGGACAGAGCCTTCTTTGCCTTCTCTTCTCTCTGGCTCTGTTTGTCTTTACTGACCACTTCTTCATCAGTTTCAGTTCCAACTGCCAGCTGGGCTTCTTGTGTGGTTGCTGGTGTGAAATCTTGCTCCTGAAGCTCTGATACGGTTTCATAATTGCTAGATTCTGTTCCAGACCCTGCCTCAGCCATGGGTTGTGGCAACTCCTGCTCTGTAACGGGGGGTAGTTTCTGTGTCTTAACCAGGCATTTTGTGCAGAATGAGGAATGAAGACATTGGCAAAGAGAGACCAAGCAAAAGTGTGCCCCACTCTTGTGGCGGAAATATCACTGTAGCTCTTATTGTATTGGAGTATAATGTAAAAGTCAAAGGACTTGGAATCAGAAGACCTCCTGGGTCCAAATTCTGGCTTGTGTAACCTTGGAAAATTGATTTAATGTTTCTGAACTTCATTTATCTCATCCACCAAATAAAGATAATTCAAAGGGATGGTTTAAAACAGTATGATAATGTTTGGCTAATCTATAACCACCTCCTAAAAGTTATAAAAATAAGAATTACCATTAAACAATTATGTTGCTATTATACAAATAATTCACTGAGGGATCATAAATTAATGGTTTATAATGTTCTCCTAATATATTTTTATTACCCATATTTCAAATCTAACTTATGATGAATGAATTTTTATTCCAAATAAAATTTGCCCATAATTATTTTCCAAAACAAAAGGTTATATTTTATTGAGTAGTTAATAATTATAACAAATTTTATGTCAGATATTAATTTTTCAAAGGTATAACCTAATTTTTAAGATAGAGTATAGCCCCTTTGCTTCTTATTTGGAAAAGTTCTGCTGGTACATTTATTTTCCTTAGATAGTGCTGTTCGTAATGCTTTGGTGTCTCAAGCCAAATATTTGTCTCAACAAATCGCATGTCTGGAATGATGTTAACCAGTTTTGTATGATTTAAAAAATATACTATATTCAATTCTGAAATTTCTCCTCTAGAATTAGGTGGTAGGAATAAAAGTGGTTTGGCACACATAGTATTTTAATTCTGAAAAAGCTGTAGGATTTAAAATACAATTTCAAGTACATGATTTTCAACAATTACATTTTATTCCTGAACTTTAACAGCAAAACAAGTCAACAACCAAAAATTGAATTTTGACATCTTTGAAATATCTCACCAATATCATACACAGAACTAAGTTTTTTCTCAGTTGTAAAAAAAAAAACTATAATAATGGGCTTCCAGGAGCCTGTGCTTACAAGACTAGAGAAGAGGTAAAGGGAGCTACGTAGATAACAAGTGGACCAGCACTCATTTTCACTCTTGTTCGTGGAATTACAATAAAATAACGGAAAAAAAATTATGCAGAATTCTCCACCTAAGGAAATATAAAAGATAAGGTATCTCTAGCTTCCCTTTAGTTCCAATGCAGTGAGAGTGAAACTCAAACTGTCTTGATCCATTTCTATTCCTCCCTCAGTTCAACCAGCAAAGACAATGCAATGCTTTACCATATTTTAACTTTTTCATTAGAAATTGATTCTAATTAATATTTTCTAACTTAAAAATTATAAAGCTAATATTTCCAATAGACAATAATTAAGAAATAATTTTCAATTGTCCATTGGTGAGTTTCTTGAAACAATAAAAAGAATAAAAATCAACAATTACTGTATATCTGCTTTCATTTTCACACAGACCTATGGAGTAGTTAACTATCAATATATATGAAATGAAAAACTTGTGACTAGACATATTATATAACTTACCAGATATCATGCAGTTAATAAGTAAACGAAATTTGGATTCTTCTAAAACTGTATTAAAGTTTAGGTCACATTTTTCTTATCCCCAAATATATCATTAATTTTATGAAGTTATAAAATTGATAATGATTCAAGCCTTCCTAAAATAAGGTTGTTTGCATAGAAAGTCTCATTTGCTTTGTAATTCTATGATATCATGAGGCTGACTGGGTCAGGCACTGATCATATAATTGGCCAAGAATACAAGGTCATGGCATCATCTCTGAAGCTCACCATAAATGACCTAAACAAAGAAAACTCAAATATAATAACAACTCTATTATAATTCACTCAACAGTGTTCCTTTTGCCTGAGAGAGTTAACATACAACTTTGAATGCCATGTTTAATATCAGACAGTAAGTGAGTCATTTGGGAGATGGAGATCAATGACATCCCTACATTCAAATCAATTGTAGAATAATTAACTAAAACCCAACACCAGGAAGTTCAAAAATTGAAATGCTCTTCAGTGCACTTTTATATCACTAATCATCATTGTACTTAATGTACAGGATGTACTTGTGATTGAGGATAGCAACCTTGACAATTTAATGAAGAAAAGATAAAACACAGTAATCCCATAGACAGCAAAGCTGATCTCCTATTTAGCAATGAATGCATTAGAAATCTTCCATCATTAAATTATACAATAATGGGATGAAATAAAAAGAAACAAGTGCCAAATAGGATATCTGATATAACAAAAGTGTTCGAAATGTAAGTCCTCATACTGAGGTAAAAAAATTCTACTAATGTATAAGCTGATTGTATAGTGATATTAACAGGAATGGGTCTGTAGTTCTTAAGCAAAAAGTCCATTGAACTCAATAAGGGAATTTAAGAAACAGGACATAACTTCCAATAGATTGAGCAAATAATATGAACCATTTTTAAACTTATAAGGACATATATTAAAATAATATTACTGGTGGAATCATGCAGCCCTGCAACACAGGAAATAAAGTAGCCTAATAAACAGAAAACAATAAAAAATATTATATACTTTAGGTGTAATTTCTTTTATTAGACTTTAGAAAAAAAGTGGAAAATTTTGGATTAATTTTCAAAGATAATGAGGTAAATTTCTAACACCTCTCAAAAAGATCGAGTTCAAGAGAGATGATGAAGTTTCCTTTAATCCCAAATTATCTATATTGTCATCCTTAAGTAAAAATAAATTTACTGTTAAACATTTTGCTTTATAAGTATTCGATATCATCTATAAATCATAGCAATGAAAGTGATCTGTATATATTTAAAAAATACAAAACTATGACATTTGACTATAAATAATTATACAAAGTATAAATTTTTAATGACTTTAAGAAAAAATTATTAGATTTTAGTATTTAAATGAGTAGTATCCTTTTTCAAAGTAAATTTTTCAAAGTAGTTTACTTTTTCAAAGTATATTTTGCACCATTTCTAGAAAGACAAATATAGTATGTTCAAAAAATGTTGGAACTTTTCTTCAAAACTGTAAGTCAGAACCACAGGGAGAAAAGCTCTCTTTTTCTTTATTTTGTTTTAAGTAGTTGTAATCACCATCCTGACACTTTTTGTTCACAAAACTTGGGCCCAACTGGTTTTAAAATTTTTGAGAGATTGTGTTTAATTTCAATGAAAATGCAATGCACAGAGCAGCGGAGTGTGGTAGAGCATCTTTCACTTCTTGGCTAGGTAATGTTGGGCAAGTTATTTTAACTCTCAGAAACTATTTTCTTATCTTTTTTTGGAAATAAAATAACTACTGAAATAAAAAGAAGTGAGGACTGTATATTTAAGAGTAATATTATAAAATCTATAAAGATGTGTAAATTATAGTTATTGATTTTATTTTTTAATTTAAAATAGAAATTTTAATAAGACAGACTGTATTGACAGACAGGCGATTGGAATTATTCCCTTGTCCCCTCTCAGATATGCTGATGCAGAGTTTGATAAATTGAAGAGTTTGGCTCCCTGACCTTGGAGCCTGCATGGAGTTCTGGAAAAGAAGCTTCGCAAATCCCACTCGATAGTAATGTGGTCTCTTTTGACACTTTTTTAGAATATGTATGTTTTTACATGTTTTATTGTTTATATTCTTATAGTTGATCCAATTAGTTATTAATTTAAAATAAAAAGTTTTGCCCCATTTTATGAACTGATAGTGGAAATATGCTTCTTCATTCCAAGAATTTTCTTCTTGCCAAGACTGATCAGTGAGAGTGACTCCCAGACTCTTTTTGCTCATGTGTTCACTCTTCTCCAGGGAGAAAGTGACTTAACTGATGGTTAATTTGAGAAAACTAATAAGACATGGCTGCTCTAGCACTGTCTCCTTTTCTCCTCTTGCTGGCAGGGTGAGTTCTTCCTGCTACTTCGATCTTCAAGCTTTAAGAAGAGATATAATGCTAAATGAAAAATGTCAGGCAGAAAAAGCCAAAACCCATATGATTTCACTTAAATGTGGGATATAAAACTGAAAGCAATAAATGAACAAGCAAGGCAAAAAAACAAAAAAACAAAAAACAAAGACTTACAGACAACAGCATGATGGTTGGGGGGATGATTTGAAAAAGGCAAAGGGGTCAAATATACAGTGAAAGAAGGAGTACCAACTTTGGGTGGTAAATACACAAAGCAATATACAGATGATTTATTACAGAATTGTATACTTGAGACCTATATAATTTTATTAACCAATGTCACCCTAATAACTTTAATTAAAAACAAAATTAAGATTAAAAAAAAGAAAATATTGGGTTGGCCAAAAATCCCATTTATTTTTTTCTGTAAAATAAAATACACATTTTTCACTTTCACCAATAACTTTTATTGATTTGGATATTTGGGTATGTGGGCTATCTCCCATGCAGTATAACATTGATTGTTCTCAATTAATGTCTTGATTTGATTGCTATCAACTTCAATTGGTCTACCTGACCATGGAGCATCATCCAGCGAGAAATTTCCAGCACAAAACTCTGCAAACCTGCTTTTAACATGTTTGATCAGTCACAGCACCTTCTACATACGCTGCAAAAATCTTTTTTGCGTTTCAGTTGTGTTTTTACCTTTCTTAAAATAATAAAGCATAATATGCTGAAAATGTTGCCTATTTTCTTCCATCTTCAATATTAAAATGGCTACACAAAAATTCACCAATTTTGACAAGTTTATTTTTAATGCAGGCTGATATGACAGCTGTCAAAATACAATCTAACAAAATTGTTTTGAAAGAAGTTAAGGACACCTAAGTGCTACTAGGGCCATCGTATGGAAAAATGCAAATGAACTTTTTGGCCAAGCCAATCCACTTCTTTTTCAGGTTTGTGGGTTTTAGATGATCATTTGTGAGGCTTTAACTTTATATTTTTAAAGGAGTAGAAGAACATTTTTATGTATATTTTCCATGGTATAATTATTCATTGTTTAAGATTTTAAAATTATATTCAAATATTTTTTTAAGAGGTGTTTACAAGTACTGCTCTGCAGAGGGAGCCCTGCCTGGTCTCAGCACTGCTGTGGCTGCATGGGAGAATCTGCATATTTCTGGAATTTACTTAGAAGGCTAATTTGGCTCACATGCTCTTGCCTACAAATTAGATATTATCAGATTTAAGGTGGCATTGGCATCTGTATTTATGATTTGAAATATAAATGGTCATCTTCTACAGACCCAGATAGAACTTCTAAACATAAATATTGAAAAAAAAATCTACCATCAACTCTGAGAATAGCTCAAAATAAAAGTAACAAAATGTATAAGATAAATTGGGGGAAATTGGTACAGCACCTTTTAGTGACTCCAGATAAGTTCAGCACTTCTGTGTTATATGTATCTTGGCAGGAATCTTAAAAAAAAAAGTTCATTCAGAGTTAAAATAATCTTTTAATTCTGCACAAAAACATAAATATTTTAGAGTTCTATATTCAAAAATAAGAAAAAAATTAAAGATTTTATTTATTTATTTTTAGAGAGACGGGAAGGAAGGGAGAGATGGAGGAGATATATCAATGTGTGGTTGCTTCTCATGTGCCCTCTGCTGGGAGCCCAGCTGCAACCCAGGCATGTGCCCTGGCTGGGAATTGAACTGGCAACACTTTAGTTTGCAGACTGGCAGTCAATCCACTAAGCCACACCAGCCAGGGCTAAAAAATAAGAAAATTCTTTAGCATGTTATGTGTATCCTTGTCATTTTAAATTATGTTCCAGACAAATAGAAACAGAGTTAATCATAAATGTGTAAAGTTTAAATCCATATAATTTAAATTTTCTAATAGCCCCATTTAAAAATTTACAAAGATAAAATACAATTTAATAATGTCTTTCACTGAATATATCCAAAATATTATCATTTAACATGTAATCAATACAAAACATTGATGAGGTATTTATTTTTTCATGTAAAATATTCTACAGTCTAGTATGTATTTTACAATGATCTCAGTTTTGACTAGTTACATTTTAAATGTTCATTAGCCATATATGTCTAGTAGGTACTGTATTTGATTATATGCAGCTGTAGACCTTTAACAAAATATTATGTCAAAACATTACACACACACACACACAAACAAATTCAGATCTATTTAAGTAAAACTTCATTAAACAAAATGAGTGAGGAATAGAAAATTCCAGCTGAATTTTTTTGATTGACTTATGTTAGGGGTATCTATATACCCCCAAAACCCAGAATTTTATAAAAAGTTGTGTATTTATTCTTACATGTTTGAACTTCAGATGCCTTCAAAACCTCTCCATCTGATGCAGTTCAACTATCAAGACTTTTTTTTCCATTGCTCGAAACAGATTACGAACTGGTCAATTTTCATGCCTTTTAGTGCTCCTGCCATTTTTTGTTTCATCTCTTCCACATCAGCAAAACATTTTCCTTTGAGCATGTTTTTCGTCCAGGGAAACAAACAAAAAAAGATCACTCAGGTGAGATCTGGTGAATGGGGAAGTTAGGGCACAAGGGTAACGCTACTTTTTGTCAAAAACTGCCGAACATTCAGCACAGTGTGGGCAGCTGCACTAGGAAATTGCCCATAATGAAATGGACAAACCCACTGAAATAGTCTTCAAAAAAAGAAAATTCATTGAAGTTGTATGCAGCCTCTCAAAACAACAACAGCTGGTACAGTGATGCAGATGGGTTCCTAGAACACTCACCTAGAGGGGGAAGCCTGTACTACAAGGGGCCTGCCCTCCAGAAGATAATTTTGCTTTTTTTGTGTGTATGTGTGTGTCCCCTCATATACATCCTCTTTCTTTTCTTGATTAGGTGTCATTTAGCAAAAATATTTTTTATAGTTTTAAAGTGAATGAGATGATAAAAATTTCTTACTTTTTCTTAGAAGAGAAGGAACAGATAGATGTATGTGGACAAATTCATCTACCATGCAATCCTAGTTCATATGAAAGTTTTTTTCTCAAATATCCTTCAACACAACTAGTCACTTAAAATATCTGAGAGATTTAGCATAGGGAGGAATAAAATGTTATGTTTCTTTTATCAATATATTATGGCTCTTTGATTGACTGATTCCCCCTGCTTTGTGCCACAAAATTTTGAGGTGTTTTTTTTTAAAGCAAATAAATGCAGAAACTAAAATTACAAATAGATCAAACTTAGGGACAATGCAGATCAAATCAAGACAGCAGATTCTGTGCTTGTTATGATATTCAACAATTAGTCACGTAGAGTACAAAATTTCATTCTCTTTTTGTGTGCAAAATAGAAACTTTGATCACATAGAAAGAAAAATGCCTGATACTTTCAGATAATATACAACTTTCCTGCAACTCTTATCTTAAATTAGGCTTAAAACTTAATTCCTCTGGTATTTCCTTCCATCTTTTCATCACTCTCTTATTCTTCAGGATGCCTTCCAAGAGAACTAAAAGAGAAGTGAACACCTGTCTGTCTTCCTCTACCCCATTTTAAGTCCAACCTGCTCTCACTATTCAGTCTTAAAGTCAGAAGAAGATTTTCAAATGATAGGTTGTATCTGAAAATAAAGGTTGCAGTGAAAATTGTTTATATAGTATGTTATGATCGCAGTTATGTTAAAAGCAAAGACATGCATATAAAATTATTAAAAGAAGCCAAATGTTATTAACAGTTGATTTCTTTGTGTTAAGAGGTATGCTTGTTGTTGTTTCTTTGTTTATTTTGGTGTTTTATTTTTATTATGTAATAAGCATTGTATTATTTTTTAATCATAAAATAAACTTTGTAATCTAAAGTAAAGCAGACATAAATGTGTAGCATTAGGCAAGCACAGGAAAATATTTTGAAACCTCTAAATTCACAAAAGCCTCAAAAAGGTTATGTCATTATGTCAACAGTTGACTGAATTTTTAAAATACATTAGTATAGTAAATCAGAAACTGTAAAAGCATTACCACTGCTAATATAATTTGATGTTCTAAAATAGTATTACACTTGAAAGAGATCCCAGAAATTATTTTGCTCCTCATTACAGAGCTTTTAATATTAAGACTGGCATTGTTTTGGGTCAAAATACTTAATTCTTATTTCAAATAACCTTCCAAGCAGTACTGGTCTTGCTTATTCTCATTCATTTGCTCCTAGGAAAATATTATCTTTTAATGATTATATATTCTTCTATTTTTCACAGTGATTATGATTAAATTATAAATTTGAATATGAGAACGTAACACTTGCTCAAAACTAATCACACAGTAAGTGTAGCTATTGGTGGACATTCTTAATACTTTGCAGCATTCATTTATTTAAACAGACAAGCAGGCAAAGTTTACATTTTTTGTATTTTTCTTTAATATTTATATGTTTTTATCATGAGACAAACAAAGAATATTGTGACAGATATGTATGTTCCACAGTCCAGATTTAACAACTGTTAACATTTTGCCATAGTTACTCTTTATAGTTTAAAGAAATAAAACATTTCATAAATAGTGAAAGCTTTTCACTATATTCTAGTCCCTTCTTTTCCTTTTCATCCAAAAGTAATAACTAGACTCAATTTGTTGTATATTATTCTTGTGTATAGTGTCATTTTATAGTATTTTAAATTCATAAATAATAAATAATATTGTTCCTCATTTTTACTTACATAAATGGCATGTATCATTTTGTTAACTTTGCATGTTTGTTTTTTTTAAATGTCATCACAGTTAACCCACATCTAGCTAATTTATTTTAGTCATTATTTAGTAATTTAGCTATCCATTCTGATATTGGTAAGCATTTAGAATTTTTCCAAAATAAACAATATTTTAGGAAAATATATACATGTACATCACTAAGGTCGATACATTATAAAAAGAAATAAATTCTGGATCACACATCATGACCATAATTATTTTTTTAGATATCACCAAATACAAATCCATAATAATTGTGTCAATATACATTCCATCCAGCCATCTATATATTTTTATAACCTCCAATGAACTTGTTGGAATTTTTATTGAACTTGCAATAAAGTGATAAATTAATTTGGAGAGAGTTAACATATTTATATGATTTATCTATGCATACTTTTATATATACCATTTATGAACCTGGCACATGTTGAGAGAGACATTTCTCCTTGGGCCTCCTTTATCCCCACTACCCAACTTGCTGGCTGAAACTGCTCTCTAGTGGACTGGGACAGGACACGCCTCAGTGGTATGCACTAGCTGGTAACTCTGAGAGAAGAGGTATTGCCTCTCACAACCTGAAAAACAAAAGCCAAAATAAGCTCACTTGTGGCCTGCTACAGAAGCATTGCATTCCCCAGACTCAATGTCCCTCTCCTATAATCCAGCCCACTCTTTGTGCAAGAATCTCACCAGGTCCATCATCTTAACCTGTGGTTTTGGAGGGTGGGGTTATGGTGACCAAAGCAAATAGGCAATTCTCTGCTGCTTCCCTAGCTGCGAGTAGTGAACTTTCTCTGTGTGTAATTCAGAAGTCTTGTGTCTTCTGGCAGAACCTATGAAATAGTAACAGGCTAATTTAGCAGCTTTTGAAAAAGGTAAAATAAAATCTCACAGTCAGCAGCATACATATTTTATTGAACCATTTTTGGAAGCCACAATATAGATTTACAATTTTCTGCATAAAGAGCTTACATTTTCTCTCAAAAGGAAGGGAGGAAGGAAAGGAGAAAGGGAAGGAAATAGGGAGGGAAAATGTGACACTGAACTGATCAAGCAAAGGAAAATTTTCCAGCCAAGATGGAGGCGTAGGTTGATACACTTTGCCTCCTTACACAACCAAAAGAAGGACAACAACACATTTAAAAACAAAAATAATCAGAACTGCCAAAAAAATCAAACTGTATGGAAGTCTGACAACCTAGGAGTTAAAGGAGAAACATTCATCCACACCAGCAGGAAGGGTGGAGACAGGCAGCCTGGGTGTAGAGGACACCTGGCAAGGTGGCAGCTGGTGGTCTGAGTGGTCCCACATTTGCATGCAGATAAACCAAGAGGAACAACTAAGAAGCAAGACGGACTGTGCAACCTGGTATTCCAACACAGGGAAATAAAGCCTCAGAACCTTTGGCTGTAGAGACCTGTGGGGATGTGACAGTGGGAGAAAATCCCAGCCTCACAGGAGAGATCATTGGAGAGACCCACAGGGTCCTAGAATGTACACAAGCCTACCTACCCAGAAATCAGCACTAGAAGGGCCCAATTAGCTTATGGGTAGTGGGGAAAGTGACTGAAAGCCTGGCCGAGAGCTGAGCAAGCAGCATTGTTCCCTCTCTGACCCCTCCCCCATATACAGCTCCACAAGGTAGCAAGGTGGGTTGCCCTCCCCTCGTGAATATCTAAAGCTCCGCCCCTTACAACATAACAGGTATACCAAAACAAAGAAATATGGTCCAAATGAAAGAACAGATCAAAGCTCCAAAAATAGAACTAAGCAATGAACAGATAGCCAACCTACCAGATGCACAGTTTAAAACACCAGTAATCAGGATGCTCACAGATATGATTGAGCACAGTCGCAAAATTAAGGAAGAAATGAAGGCTATACAAAATGAAATAAAGCAAAATTTCCAGGGAAACAACAGTGAAGGGAAGGAAACCAGCACTCAAATCAATGATTTAGAGCAGAACGAAGAAATAAATATTCAACCAGAACAGAATGAAGAATTCAAAAAAATGAGGAGAGGCTGAGGACCCTCTGGTACAACTTTAAAAGTTCCAACATTCAGAGCATAGGGGTGCCAGAAGGAGAAGAGGAAGAGCAAGAAATTGAGAACTTATTTGAAAAAATAATGAAGAAGAACTTCCCCAATCTGACAAAGAAACTAGCCATGCAAGTCCAGTATGCTCAGAGAGTCCCAAAGAAGATCCAAGAAGAAATACACCAAGACACATCTAATTAAATTACCCAAGATTAAAGATAAGGAGAGAATCTTAAAAGCACCAAGAGAAAAGGAGAGAGTTGCTACAAAGGAATTCCCGTAAGACTGTCACCTAGTTTCTTAAAAGAAACCTTGCAGGCAGGAAGAGGCTGGCAAGAAGTATTCAAAGTCATGAAACACAAGGACCTACATCCAATATTACTCTATCCGGCAAAGCTATCATCTAGAATGGAAGGGCAGATAAAGTGCTTCCCAGATAAGGTCAGGTTAAAGGAGTTCCTCATCACCACACCCTTATTATATGAAATGTTAAAGCGACTTACCTAAGAATAAGAAGATTAAAAAATATGAACAGTAAAATGACAACAAACTCACAACTATTAACAACTGAATGTAAAAAAACCAAAAAACAAAAACACAAACATCTAGAACAGGAACAGAATCACAGAAATGAAGATTACATGGAGGGTTATCAGAGGGGAGTGAAAGGGGGGAGAATGGGGGAAAAGGTACAGGAAATAAGCATAAATTGTAGGTACAAGAATAGACAGGGGGAGGTTAAGAATAATATAGAAAATGGAAAAGCCAAAAAACATACGTATGACCCATGGACAGGAACTAAGTGGGGGGAATCCTGGTGGGATGGGGGTGCAGGGCGGAGGGGAATAAAGGGGAGAAAAAAATGGGACAACTGTATTAGCATAATCAATAAAAACTATATATATATATATAAAAATATAAAAAATTAAACTTAATTACTTCCAAAAAACAACCCAGTTTCAATCAGATTTGGGATTATGACATGCTGAATTGCCACCACTGTGCTAAACTACCCAATCTATGTTTTATGCATGCTTGTGCAAATACAAATCTGTCTCCTTAGCCCATTTTATTACAGTTATATGGCTGCATTGTTTTTTCTTATTTTTCCTCTAGAGTATATAGTCTGTATTAACCTTGCCATAATTTATACACTTGGCATTTGGTATGTAATATGCATATGTCATCTTTCACATATCCATTTAAGATTATCATGTGCTCCCTTCAAATTGTAAAGTCATCCAAAAGGCACCTATTATGTATACTCTCTTTTCTTTCTATCTTACCAGTTAGCATAATATAGCATTCTATATATTTATTCATAAAATAATAAAACTGACTGACAGGCTAACTGATTATCTAAGCTGGAAGCCGTTCTAAGATGTTCACAACAATTATTCTCGCTATTTAAGATTATAATAATAATAATAATCACTTTCATTTGTATAATGTATCATATTTTCTAAAATCATTTTCATATACATTATTTAATCTGATCTCATAAGAAGAATGGATCTAAATAATCAACATAAGTAGTATACATTTGGCAAGATAAATTGATTATATATACTTTTACACATACGATTAAAATAACCTAACATTATGCAAGAATAAAAAGTCAAATGATATACATGCTTGTAATTTTACCTATGGTGAGCATTCATCTAAATCATTCATGTTGACTTTGATCAAGAGACATCATTTTAAAAGTGCTTTGATCTGTTTTACAAAGCAAGCCTCCCCTGGGGTATTAATAGACTGAGCAGAAGAGGGTAAATTATCCTTTCTTTTCAGATTTTGAATTAGATAATTTTGCTTAGCCAAAATGTCTCAGGGCTGGGAACATTACCATTCTCAATTTAATTTATACATGTGGTCATAAGGTTTTGTTTTTTTTTCTTCCGTCTTCCTACTCATTTGTAATATTGCTTACTGCACTCCAGGTCTAAAACGTTTCCATGCTCAATCATGTTAAAGTGTAAAATTGTTTCTCAATTTGGACATCACTAGATGGACTGTGTCTTTGAGAATAATTAATATCTAGAGACCTAATTTAGTCCTTTTTGTTCTAATGTTCAACAAAGATCCTCATTTATCAATGTATGTTTCCCACGTGTCACATTGCTATCTGGAAAGTAGGTCACAGGATGAACAGTATTGACTTGTAAGGTCGCATATTCAAAGATGCTGTTGCAGTGAAAATGCATGTTCCCAAAGCAATGTCATCTAAATGTCACTGTAAGGACAACCACAATTGCTGAATAATGATGACAGAAGTTCAGGTAATGTCTCAAAGTAGCAGAAAATCTGTTTTCAACTGAATAATATAATATTATAAACCTGGAAATATATTTATGCATGCAGAGTACCTTCTAATTGTCCAATCAGCTTAAAGATAATACTATAATTGATATGATTACAATGTCTGTTAAGATTTTGAGACAATGTTTTCAGTAATATAGGTAAAGACAAAGAACTACACAGCCAAATCAATTAATGAAGATCTGTCTATACAGGAATGTGTTGCAACCAAAGATAATATTGACATAAGCAATTTTAAATTACAGGTGAAAGAAATATTAGAAGACATAAAGGAACAAAAATGAGGGAAGGAAGGAAGGAAAGAAGGAAGGAAGCCAGGAAATGAAGGAGGAGTTTGAAAGACTAATTCATATATAGCTTTTCAAAGTGGCAATTAAAGCAATATATAATATATGTCATCTAAACTATATTTGCTTTGGCATAACCTAAATTTTATAAAATCACCAGCTAACTTCTAATACTTTTAATAAGTCTTTTCAGAGCCTATTTTGTTCATCATAAGTGTTCCCAACTCTCATTTACTTCAAGAGCTTTTGTCCTTGATGAAGACCATCATTATTCACAAAAGTAATGCTGCATATACTATCACTAGACAGGCAAGAGTTTTGAATTTTATGCCAGTAAAAAAAAATAATAAATTACATTGTTTGACTAATTTTAGTATTATAGACTGCTGCCATTTAATTCATTTATATAATAAACTACTGAGTGCTTATCATACTCCTGAATGTAATTCACTTCAGAGATGTAGAAAGAACGAACAAATTCTGAATTTAAGGAGATCATAGTCAAGGGGAAAAAACAAATACAGAAATAGGAATACTTCAATTTGATAGATATTAAACCAGAAAAGAGTACAGGCTATTCTGGAGGACCAAGAGAGTTTTATTCTACCATGTATGTCGTGTCGTCATTAATATGACATTACTCAATATGGAGCTACCATCTTAAATATTATGGTAACTATTATAAGGACACAGAACTTTCCAGTTTAAACAGTTCTATTTACCAATAAGAAAGAGAAATTCCTCTGAAGTCCAGTAACATTTAAAAGATGCTTGTACTAGGTATATTAGTCTGAATTTTCCACAGAAAGAGAACCATTAGGAAGTGAGAGGGATAGGTGAAGATAGATAGATAATAGATTTATTTTAAGGAAACGGTTCACTTAATTGTAGGGGATGTCAAGTCCAAAATCTACAATCTACAGGGTAAGGTAGCAGACTGCAAATGCAGGAAAAAGTTGAGATTGCAGTTCTAGTACAAAGGCAGACTGGAGGTAGAATTTCTCTTCATTAGGGGACTTTTGCGCTTTCTCTTAAGACCTTTGAATAGTTGAATGAGAATTACCCACATAATGGAGGGTAATAAGCTTTACTTAAACTCTATTGATTTAAATGTTAATTACATCTAAAAATTAATGCTATAGCAATATATATGTTGATATTTGACGAAAAATTGGGAATCATTATTGTGTTAAGGCTAATATTTTTATATGGATGGATTTCAGGTAGAATAGCACATCTGTTGTCTCTCCCAAATATTTACATTCACAGAAAAGAAGTAAGACTCTGATTGCCAATGCCAAATGTGTGTCCATCTTGCCACTGATGGAATTAACCTATTAACCTGAAAATACTGAAGACTAATTCTCCACTCCCCCACCGCCCCATCTCATATATGAGACAATTCTTGGCTAATGTATAGGTGGGCTCTTCTACAATTTAGATGGGATTCATGGTGGTAGCAAGTCTTTTTACTACAGACATAAAGATATGCTTTCCAGTCTGCATTAACAGTACTACAGTTGACATTTACAATTTTATCTGTATCCTAGAAATTGCTAATTAGATGGTTCTAAATTCATAATAGGTGGGGAATGTTGTACTTATTAGTTTTCTAAAACCATAGCAGTTTGAGCTTTGTCCAGGACCTTGAGAAATAAACAGACTGGTACTTAGTGACCAAAACTACAAATGGACATCAATGTTTATGGGAAGTCATGTGGATTTCTTTAAATTTCCATCTTAATTAGCGCAAATAATTAAGGTGAAAGCTTAAATGGGATTGTCCTCAGTGGGGCATTGCAATTTATGGGTACTTTGTCTACTAGTGAATGGCTATCATCACAGACCCAGGACCATTTGTTATTTAATAAGAATTGGCCTGAGTATGGCTAAGTCCTAATAAGAGTAGAAAAAGTGGATATTCAACTGACCTTCACTTGATTCTTGTACACATAAAGATAAGCACCCAGTCAGCCAATATTACATAGCACAAAATAAAAAGCTTTGAAGTCTTAGTTAAAAGCTCTCACATAAAAGCCTTCTAGCATTTATGGATGGAATATTTTTTTTCCCTTACTTTTACTGTAAATATTTCTCAGTCAGGCTTCTAGGCCTGGACCTTAACTTGCAAGGACTGTAAAATTACAGAGCAATGTGGTGCTCTGTCCCAGGCTCAGTTAATCAGCAGTGAATCAGCTGCCTAATTCTGTTCATCTAATGCTGCCTGGAGCTGCATTCAGGGTCAGTAGAAAGAACTATGGAGAAGCTAACCTTTTAGAATGATTCATCTCATCCACAGGCTGAGGAGTCACCTTGTCGACTCCATTTTTAAAACGTATAGAAGAAATGACAATGACTTTAGATTGCGGGAGCCTAGTCTATGGCTTCATCCAGACATCAGAGAATGAATTTACTAAAGAACATATTAAAGACAGTGAGGATATTATTACATAAAGCTGTGATCTTCATTGTTTAATCATGTGTTCATATATGTAATATATAATTTTAAAAACTATGTACCCTCTCATAGAATTATTGGTTAATAATTAAACTTATAGGTTAAAATAATTGTGAAGACAATCATTTCAAGAATAATGTTGCTATGTTATTTTAAAATAAAATAACTGCTTAAATAGGACTAATGAATCCAAGTGCCATAGTATCATAGTGAATTAGTACCTGTTGTTTTTAAAAAGTAAAATAAATTAGCTTAATTTTAACAATAAAATATTTTTACATCATTTTTTCTTGATTTTGTAATTTTATTCTACTTTCCTCGCATAATTTTATTCAATATAACAAGTTTTTCATGCTTGGAAAACTTTTGTTGATCTCTCATTATATATCTCAGCAACAATAACAACAAATATATATATATACACACATACACACACAACAGGAAATTTAAAAAAATTAAATTTGTATTTACCTTAAGGTTTTAAGATAAACAATTTTTAAATTAAATTTTAACTATAATTATTCTGAAATGTAATTGCTAAAACCAATAGAAATCTATTATAAAATTTGGAAGTTACTCTTTAAACCTTATTGAGAATTATCAAATATTTTTGTGAGACAATGGTGACTTCTATTTTTCATTAGTGCTTATACACATAGATAATTGTTGTTTGTAGCTAGAATAAAACAGGATTTAGCATAAGTTCCATTTTTATAATTCATGTTTATTGATGTACACACTAAAAAAACATGGTCATATTAACACATAAATGGGAAAGAAAGTAGTTCTGTTTTGTATTTCTATGAGCAGTAACACTGAATTCTCTTCTGAGGTGTGTACCAAAATTCTCATAGTCATCTATCATTATTTGTCATTATTAATGATATATCATTTCACAAATTTATTACTTCCTCCTTTAATTTTATTGAAGTAAAAGAATTAGAAATTCCCTCACTTGCAAAAAACTTAGTTTGAAAGATATTTTGTAAATCACTGAAAAATATACCAATGGGGTGTTTAAATAATTTATCAAATAACAAATATTATAATTAGTTGATTCTTCTTTCTTCCCTTTCTTTCTTCTTGCTTCCTTTCAGTACCTTGTTAATTATACCTTGAAGTCCTGTAACAGGGCACATCCAGGGCCCCCCCACAGGGGGTATTTGTGATGGGGTCCAAGATTAGGATCTCCAAGAAATATATATTCTCCCCACCCCAGGGCGGGTCACCATGGGAGCCTTGAGCAGGGCCATTGAGAGTCACTTTGCATGTCAATAACAGAATAGCTTGATTCCTCATATGCAAAGAGGGTTATTTTTCATATCACCAAGGCTAATCAGGGAGGTTTGAAACAATGCAGAATGTAACTGAGAGAGAGGAAGAGGAGAGACAGGGGCCTGCCTGAGAGACAAAGGGACACAGACTCTGGGGAAGAATGTGAAGACCACTCGGGAAGAAAGAGGGGAGAAAGGACTCTTGCTAGTGGACCTTGAGAAGGTGTCACATGGTTTTCGTTTAAGAGCTGGAGATCGTAGCGATGCAGCGGATAGTGCTGAGAACTGCGAGAGGAGTGCCTAGCCGAGCCCCGGACTTCTGTCCTTTTTCTTCTGAAGGACGGTACCCCTGACAGGCCTGACTGGGCAAAGGGGGGAAGGCAGGACGGTGTGTGTGCTCGTGGTTGTTTCGAAGGGATTTTGAGGTTTAAGGGTGACATTTAGCTATTATCAAACCTGTATAACTTTTGAATAAATAGTTCTTTTCCTTTTCACCAAACTTTGCCATTCAGAGCCATAATTCCAAGGGCGATGGGCAAAGGGCCTACAAACGAGGGTCCCTAGGAAGGGGGGTGTCCTCTCGGTAACAGCATCTGGGCAACCCGCCCCCCTCCATGGGTCCATTTGTTCAGTAACAGTCATTGAAGCTGTTCAAATTTCATTTCAATACATTTTGCCAGTAAAATATACAAGACAGTTTTATTATTTCACAAATACATTTTTATCAAACTATTATTGAGCTGTGTTCACTGAATAAAGAGCTCTTCTTCACCATAATCTAAAGTGAAGGTTTCTGTTGGTGTTGAATTAGCATCAACTATTGTCTGACACTCCAAGCCCCCACAGATTTGGCTCATTTCATTTACGGAACATTAGCCCAACCTCATATAATTAACCAAGATAACCATTTTTATTATCCAACTAACCAGCCAATTAGAATTACTTTTGGTTAAAAGAGTCTGACAAAATTTTCTAATTCAAGTAAATTGGTTAATATGATTTAGGGGAATATAAAAACTATTGCCATATAAATTATAGAATATACTTGGGACATAGATTGCTAACATTAGCTAAATCAAGATTAAAATAAAATGTCTAATATAATTAATTTAGACTTTTTCATAATCGGTTAAAAACAGAATAAGTTAATCTGTTTTTTATAAATTGATTTGCGGTACTAAATATTATGTATGTTTTTCTTCTTTTTTTTAAATTTTTTAAAAAATTTTATTTTATTTTTTCAAATACATTTGTCTCTGCCTACCCCCCACCACTTTCCCTTGCCCCCTCCCTCCTTCCCTCCCTCAGCTCTTCCCCTTTGGTTTTGTTCATGAGTCCTTGCTATATGTTCCTTGACTTTCCCCTTCCCTTCCTTTTCCCCGTCCCCCCTCCCTCCTTCCCTCTTGTCTCTGTTGATTTCTTTTCCTTTCAGTGTTGCTGGTCTTATTTTCCTCGCATCTTCGTATTGTTGGTTAGGTTCCGCTTATAGGTGAGATGATATGGTATTTGTCTTTCGCCCCCTGGCTTATTTCGCTTAGCATAATGCTCTCCAGTTCCATCCATGCTGTCGTGAAGTGTAGTAGTTCTTTTTTTCTTTCTGCTGTGTAGTATTCCATTGTGTATATGTACCATCACTTTTTGATCCAATCATCTACTGATGGGCATTTAGGTTGCTTCCAACACTTGGCTATTGTAAATTGTGCTGCTATGAACATTGGGGTGCATAGGTTCTTTTGAATTGGTGTTTTGGGATTCCTAGGGTATAGTCCCAGCAGGGGAATCACTGGATCAAAAGGCAGTTCCATTTTCAGCTTTTTGAGGAAATTCCACACTGCTTTCCACAGTGGCTGCACCAGTCTGCATTCCCACCAACAGTGGACTAGGGTTCCCTTTTCTCCACAGCCTCACCAGCACCTGTTTGTTGTTTGTGGACCTGTTTATGATGGCCATTTTGACCGGTGTGAGGTGGTACGTCATGGTGGCTTTGATCTGCATTTCTCTAATGGCTAGTGATGCAGAGCATCCTTTCAAATGCCTCTGGGCCCTCTGTATCTCCTCCTTGGAAAAGCGTCTGCCCAGGTCCTTTGCCCATTTTTTGATTGGCTCGTTTGTCTTCTTGGAGTGGAGTCGTGTGAGTTCTTTATATATCTTGGAGATCAAACCTCTATCTGATGGATCATTAGCGAATATATTTTCCCATATGGTTGGCTCCCTTTTCATTTAGCTGATGTTTTCTTTTGCCATGCAGAAGCTTCTTATTTTGATGAGGTCCCACTTGTTTATTCTTTCCTTTATGTCCCTTGTTTAGGAGACATATCAGTGAAAAAATTGCTGCATGGGATATCTGAGAGTTTCCTGCCAATGTTCTCCTCTAGGACTTTGATGGTGTTGCGACTTATATTTAAGTCTTTTATCCATCTTGAGTTTATTTTTGTGTATGGTGTCAGCTGATGATCCAAAGAGTGGACAAAAATGAAAGCGGTTCTATGAAAAGCAACCTCACAAGGCGATCTTATTTTCAATTCTTAGCTGGCAGGTCATGGTGGGTACTTAACACCACAGGCATATAAGTTCTTCACCAAATGGCTTATCTTTGCCTTAAGTAAGCCCTGTCCACTGTGTCTGTGCATCTAGTTTAACACACCTTTGAAATGTCTTTTTTCAGACCCTCCTAATATGTGGCCATACTTTCAGACGTCTCATTCTAAAGCATGACTACCCTCAAAAGAACACATGACCTTAACCTATAATCCAGTTCCCACTTTGCTTTCCTCTACCTTCATGTAATCTTGCTTACATTCAACCCCTCCTTAATCTCAAATGAATAAAATAAAATGAAAACTGTTATTCTTGAAAATATTTTTTTCAGAGTGTTGAAATTTTGCTTTCAGGTATATCATCTGTTTAATTCAAATAATTCAAATACATTTTTATAAAAATTCTGTACAGTTTTATGTAACCAAGTAAAGAGTTCATCCTCCCTGCAGTCCAGATAGCCAATTATGCTGACACCAGGGTGCAGTGAAAGAAAGTGTCATTTATTGTATAGCACTACACAATGGTTAATGGGCAGCTTGTGTTGGAAAAACTCAAATCCCTTGATAGAGGATAGACAAGGGATTTTATTGAGCAAAAATCATAAGTTATCATGACTAAGGGGTTTTGGGCATTAACCAATGGTCATTGATGTCAATTCAAATTGAACAGGAATCCCCAGTAAAAACAGCTTAATTATGACACAGCATAGCTGTAAGAACGACTCAACAGTGTTAGAGCTCAATCATGAGAAAGCACAGCTGTGATACCACCCTGGGGTTAGTCTCCTCTGGCTAGACAACTCTGCTCTGCTCAGCACTGCTCTGCTTCACCTCAGTCTGCTCCTCTCTGCCTTTCCCTTCTTTGCTCTGGTCTAATGAGATGTCTTTGATGTTCCATCTTGTGTTTCATCCAGCCAGGGAAACACGGTCTTCAGTCTGTGGTGGAAAAAAAAGTACACATCCATGAGCCAGAGGGGAGCTATCTTATATAGGCAGAAATCCTCACCCAGGCCCTGATTAGTTTGGAGTGTAAATTTATACTCCAAAGCCACATATTTGATTGGTTCAAGAGGCACTGACCTGATTGGTCAGAATGGAGCTGCCCTGACTGGTTCGTGAAGATGCTCATGAGGTTATAGTTGCACAGCTTCTGTTGGACAGGTAAAGCCTCAGACCTATTGGTTGAAATACAATTCAAGGAACTCTTCTATTGGCTCAGATGTTAGGAACACAGTGCAGACAGGCAGTTCAGTGCAGAAGGCATGAAGCTTAGTGCAGGCTTCTTCCTAAAGTGTGGCTTTTGTGAGAGCTCTTTGTTTGTAAACGGCTACTATATTCTGTTTTTAAATTGAACCCAGTTAGTAATCAGAAACCCTTCTTAGAAGGTATCTTCTTTTCCAAGGTCCACAGGGGGCTTAGGTAGAACCGATTGTTTAAAAGGTAAAGGCAATAAATCATGATTTCAGGTCTTGAGATCAGTTTTGGCATCTCTCCTTTCGGGTTCACGGTAATAGTGTAGCCAGGGGTTCATTCTGCTTTAAAGCTCAGAAGCTTAAACACAACTTAGGGCTTGATGTTATCTTCAGTTTAAGGTAATCCATTCTTTGTGACCATTAGTCAGGGCCTGCACATCATTTTTTGCTGGTCAGGTTGACAGATGTAATGGGAAGGGCTGTAGTTTATGGAACATGCTACAAAGAAACTGATTTGAGTGCTGGGGCTACAGGTTAATTCAAAGTTATATATTAAATGAACACACACAGTTTTATTTGGATGTTCTTGTGACATTCTGAAGTGAAGAGTTTGATGATAGTCACTGTGTTGATTGGGTAAATGTTGGTACACAACTACATCTACCTCTCATGTTCAACTTTAATAAATAAGTAAATAAGAACATGTTAAAAGAAATAAGGACCAACTCCAAATTAATGTAATTAACACATCAAAACAAGATGGGAATTTACTAGGAAAAGCACAGTCAACAAGCAAAAGGTAGGTATACAGATTTAAGTCATTGCCTTCCGCATTATAAGAGTTTCTAGAGATAAAGTTATCTCCTCTTATTGGTACAGATAAGGAGAAGACTTTACAAATGTAGATTTCCCTTACAAATGTAAATATCTTCCACAAAAGTAACTTCTACCTGGTTTTCAGAGCTTCTCCCCTTTGCTTTTTTTTTTCTTTTTTAATTAACCAGCCTAAAATAAACCTATGCCAAAGAGACATATTTTGAGGTGATAGATTCTGTTCTCCAGAGCTTGTAGGCTACAAAGCAATTTAGCTATTACTGCACTGAATGCTGTAGACAACTGTAACACAATGGTAAGCATTTGTATAATGCATTGCATTATTGTAACCAAGTGAAAGATTATACCAGTTGGCCATAAGACAAGCCCTAAGTCTAGTTGTTACCATTGGTATTTAGCTAATTATTAATAAGGAAATGGAAACAAAGGGAATTAGACATTGTGTTTTATAAACTGAAGAACATAAACCAGCTTGCTTCACCAGAAAGCTGCAGCTTCACACTACAGGGGATTACAACATTGCTCTGCCAAGGGGATAAATACTCCTTTCTAACCAGTCCAGTACCCACCCAACTGTTGGTAGGTGCAGGGGGAGGTGCTGGATCACAGAGTCCTGTCAGTCAAACTATGGGGTGGACCTAGCAAAATCCTGTGAAACTTGGGAATTTCACTGCCAATTTGAAAAAACCTTCTGGTCTTTTCCATGTTCAGCCTAATAATATCCCATAGGAACAAAGAAGCGCACTCTCTCGCGCTCTCTCTCTCTCTCTCTCTCTCTCTCTCTCTCTCCATGCATTCACCCCATTCATGCACATATCCTCTCTCCATAGCCATGTGGCCAATGGCTGTGCAGCCTTCACATGCAGGCTCCAGGAGGGAGCCCAAATAACACAGCCCAGCAATGAGCTGGAAACACATGCTAGGCTAGCTGGATGCTGGTGCTTCAATAGGGAGCAGAACATCTGCACAGAGGCCTTTATTTTGACCCTACTGAACACAAGAATAAATATTTTTCATGGTGAGACAGACAAAGATGGGACATTGGGAAGTCAGGAGGAGAACCCCTTTAATTTTACATCAGTGAAGTTTACCACAGAACCCCCTCCTCCTGAATGGGTTTCAGGAAATTCTTTTCTTCACAACACTGCAAGAACCCCACTTCCACCAATAACACCATGACAAGATGTTGGGGCAAGGGAAAGTGAATTATTTAAAAAACCAGGAAACTATAAAGATGGTAGATTTGTGTCCTAAACAAACATACTGAGGAAATACAGAATTCAGGCTTATTGTTTGTCAGAGGAAGGCGGAAATGGGAAGCTTTGTGGTCAGGAGGTGACTGAGGACAAAGACATCTGAATACCAGCCAGAGCCTGAGGAGGATGGTGAAACTCCTTTGTTTTCGTCAAAAAATTCCAATTGCTGTGGTTCTGGTAATGATGTTCCTATAATTTTTTTTGGTAAAAATTCATTACTTTTGTACATTTCTTATCTCCTTATACTGGTAATTTAGAGCCGGGAGTTTGCTTCAGTAATTCCTAGTCTACAAGTTGGATTCTTGAAGGAATGGTTAACATTTATGTGCATGACTAAGCAGAAGTTGCTCACTAACATGTTATGGGAACTGGGCAGTCTTGAACAGGATGGTGTGAGAAGATGGATTATTTTATTCTATTACACTATGATGTTATGATGGCCAAATTCACTAGACAATAGGAATTTTAATCATAATTTTATGGGACCACTCTCATTTAATGTGTTCCATCTTAGACACAACCATCATAGTTATTTAGTTTATGACTATAAAGATTGTTGATATAGAGTATACTAAATCTTCTTTGATTGAGAAAGAAAGTAGCTTAATGACATTATTGCATACTTAAAGATGAATAAAGCAATTACATAGGCTTGTGTTTAGAAATCCTCATCTCTATCAGATGAGATTGTTCAGGAATTCTTATGGTAAATGGATTGGTTTTAAAAAATATATTTCAGTACAACTCTCAGAACAGAAGCAATGAAAATTATCAATATATCAGGGTAGGATAGGGTAAGATCAAGATTTTCTTTAAAATAAGTTATAATCTTATAGGACAAGGCTAGAGTGATGTAAGGAATAATAAAGGTGTGCTTGAGTCTAACTACTGATAAAGATGTGATGAGAAAAGGTGGGTCTATATTAGCTAATATTATGTACAAAAAAATGAATGGATATCAATGTTATAAAACAAAAGAAAGGCAAGATCTCAAAAAGAAGATGGAAATGACTGAATAAAGCCCAGGGAATCAGAAACACAAAGCCAGTGGGGAAATAGACATTAGGAGATTTTGAACATTTTGGATAGGAAGGAAGTCATACCATGTAGGTCCTAGTAACTCTAGCTGCCAAATTACAAATTTCTCCACTTTATAAGAAAATAGGGGTATCTCAGTGGGTACACTCAGAGAGGAGATGCAATATACAAAGATAAGTTTTTCCCCAAGGAAACATTAAATAAGGCAGATGTAATGTCATAAATAGTCTCTTGATATTTCTTCCCCACTGAGTTTTAGTTTATACATCATTTCTGTGGACAATTATGATAAGCAGACCAGTGAGACATAACCTAGCAAGCTGTTGTGGCTTGACCCTTTACACAGGCTCTCCTGTGGCTTTTAGTAGGACGAACATCAATGATCTGGTTTTTATTAAGTATTGAGTTCTGGAAATATCATTTTGGCCTAGGAGAACACTCTAGCAACCACAGAGTTATTTTTAAAATTTGTGATGGGAGCTTGTACTGTGCATCTGCATATTTAACTATAAATTAATACCATTAATACTCAATTTTTTAAATATTAATAAATTTAGGTTGGATTAATTTAAATTTTGAAAGTGCTAAGGAAACCATACCTAATGTACTTAAAGACAGTACAGTCAGTTGCTGCTGAAAGAACACCAAATGTACCCAGGCTTAAAAAGGAAAGGAAAGGGAAGGAAAGGAAGGAAGGAAGGAAGGAAGGAAGGAAGGAAGGAAGGAAGGAAGGAAGGAAGGAAGGAAGGAAGAAAGAAAGAAAGAAAGAAAGAAAGAAAGAAAGAAAGAAAGAAAGAAAGAAAGAAGAAAGAGAGATAAGGAAGGAAAGGAAGAGGAAGGAAGGAAGAGAGGGAGGAAGGGAAAAAGAAATAGAAAAAGTACTGTTTTGACTGAAACAGAAAAGAATAAGCAATTGGGAATTTTTTTTCCAGCTTTTTTTAACCCAAAGAGACAAAAAAAATTGCACATCTGCAATCCTTAAATGATTATAATTTTTTCTTATGGATATATGTATAATTATTCTAAACTAATGACTTAGGATGATTTTGGCTGCAGAGAAAACTCTATGTAAAGGGGCTTAACATATAAGAATGCATATGATCTCATATAAAACTAAATAAAAATTAGATGGTTCTTAAAATAGACTTCTCAACAATACCATCAAAGCCCAGGTCCCTTTATTTCTGCTCAGATCTTTGCAGTGAATGGCTTACGCTCTTAAGCGTATCCCTGCTTTGATCCACAGGTAGCTTCCTTATCTGCGTCGTTGTCCCGTGCATGTAGAAGACAATACCCAGACCCTGCAAAAAGGCTTTCTTTCCATGTTTTTTTTTTCAAAGAAAGAACAGTGTTTTTCACAAGTTCTCATTAGAACTATTCTCATTATTTATTGTCCAGAATTAAACTTCATGGACACTTCTAACCCAATAAAGAAAGAAAATGTATTATTTAAGGTGATATTTAAATATTTAACAGCTAGTATAGCATGGTTTTCTATTACGGCAGAACATTACTAATTAGAATGGAAAGCAGTTATCAACTAATGTGTGTAAATATTCAGGTGTCTACTGCCTGAATAGCATTGGAATTACTATCATTTGCTTAGTCTATTGGTTCTTAAATTGCATTCTCTGAACCAGCAGCATCAACACCATTTGAAAACTATTTTAAAATGGAAGTTCTCATGTCCTACCTCAGACCAACTGAATACCTGAGTCAGGTGTGATTTAAAGGCAGGCATTATAAAGCGAGAGCTAATGTCTAATAGGAAAGCAGAAAGTGAGGAAGCAGATGATAACCATCAGTGTTTCCACCATAACCACCCTCTCCTTTTTATCTTTAATTCATGTTCTCTCTCTCATCTCTATCTTTGCTTATTATAATATTATCTACAGTATTTCATGCACTGACAAACCCAGAAAAGTTATAGAGAGTGCTCAGATAAAACACAAGTTAAAGTACCAAGTAGAAAATTTGTACTACATTGTGGCTAATAGTATTATATTTGCTTTAAAAAACCTATAGTGAAAATAACCATAAAGCAATGTGGTTCTTTTACTTGTGTTTATTGTGGTAAGCTGTAATATGCTAGAGATATTTCCAACAAAAATGAGTTCATAAATTATTTAACTCTACTAATAAATATTGTGCACCTACTATATGCCTGACTATATGGTATACATTAATTATCTTGCAATTTTTTCTTAAACTAGTTTAAGAGAAAATCTCAATGTATGTGAGTAGGAGGGCAGTCTTATGGTGAGGAAGTCTGTTAGGTTCAAATTTACTTGGTTATTAGGGTCCAAGGCTGCTTCTTTGAAGAGAGTCATTGCCTTATCAATTATTTATTATAGAATGAAACAACACTGAGAGTCTTGGGATAGAATGATTTAATGTTGAGCACATATACAGATAAAAATGATATTTTCTTAACCTATAATCCTCAGTGATTTCTGTCACCTTTTATAAACCCCCAGGAGGGAATATCCTTTCTCTACAGAGAGGATCACAGCTATTGTCTTGAAAAAGATCTAAGTTAAAGAAAAGAGGCAAACTATAAAGCTTTCAGGACATCAAAGAGAATATCAGATATTTTATTAAAAAATATCTCTTTCTCTCTCTGTCTCTCGATATGACAGCCAATGTGTTCTCAATCAAAGGAAAATTTGCAAAATTCCTTAAACAACAATTTTCATGAATGCAAATATAAATGTTAACTCTGGGCTTATTTTAATTTTATTGAAATATTTAAACTACTTTTAAATATTGCATATTGCATATTGCTTTAGCATATTGCTTCTTATTTTCCAAGCCTTCTGAAAAAATAGTCTTTTTACAAAAACTGAGATTTTGCAAGCTGATGAATCATTATCAATCATGAGGTATGAATATGCAGTGAAATTTTCAACTAAAGGTTATTAATAACTTGCAATTTTGAAACTGTTTATTATATTTCTTATACCCAGCAGTTAACAATGCTTTCAACATTGTGGATTCATCACATATTATAAAACTCTAGACTAAAACCAAAATTGCTGGATTTGAGCTTAAAAATACCAATTTGCTTATACATTCCTCCCTCATATAGTCTTAGTCCTATGCTCATTTCTAAAAATTATATGATTAAATTTATATTTCTCTTTTAAATTATTTAACAAAAATTTACAAGTCTTTACAAAGATTTATCCAGCACATTTGAAGAATATACAATTATTCTGTTTGCAAAAACATTAAAATTCAGAATTATAAAGTTAATCACAGTAAATTCTACTCTTCTCAACTAAGCTTCAGAGACTGTACTTGAATAAAAACTTTGCTCCTAATTGTAGAGAATAAATACATTGACCTTACAAGATACAGAAGCAGCTCTACTAAACCTGAGATAATGCTGAAAAAATAAAAATAAAAACCCAACAATCTGGGATTAAAGATGTAAGCTGACATTGATTGTAAGGCACATTCTAATTTTAAAATGTTAAAATGTGTAAATAAGTGAGCCTTAGACTGACGACATAAACTATGTCATATATGCTTTCCTTCCTCTTGGCATTATTTTAAAAAATGTGAGAGGCTTATATAAATTGAGTCCACTACTACTAGAATGTATATTATGTCTTTGGAACACTTATTGTTAGAAAAAATATCAAACTCTACAATTTGGATTTTTAATTTCGCTTATCAACAATTTGGAATATGAGACTAAGTCACTAAGTCAGAGAGGAAGATCTTGATTAACGTTTATCAATGGCTCTTCAATGCCTACCGGAGCAAGTGCAAACCGACAGCATGAACTGCAGGCAAACTGGAGCCAAGCTTCTACCTTCCCTATAATATCTCATCTTGGCTTCCCTTCTGCACCATACATCACCACCAGGCACAATAAAATAATGCCCAGTGTCCTCGACTATTTCATACTTTTGTGGTTTAACAGATGTTCTTCCCATTGTACACTCCATGGGATACCTCATTATCCCTTAAAGTCCTTCTCCAGGTGGTTCTTCATCTCTGAAGACTTTTCTAACCTATTTTTCAAAAAAACTTGCCTTTAGCCACCACATGTGTTAGTGTACATGGATTGAGTGAAATTATGAAAGTCTTCTTTCTTTGCTTCATTGTACACTTTATGAAAGAAATTTCTATGATAAATGCATATTATTTTATAATTGTAAAACCTTACTTAAAAGTTAATAACTCATAGAACAAATTCAGCTACTTTAATGTTAACATATTTCTCAACTTGCTTTCTGGCCATCTACCACTTTCTATTTTTTGATTACTTCCCTCTATCATTTATAAATGCATTTCTTCCAGGGCACATCTTCCAGGGAAAAGATTATTTAATCTATTCCTTAGATCTCACAGCATTAAAGTATTTTACTCAAACATGCAGATAAACAAAAAGTGATAAATTATAAATAAAATAGATTGTTTTATGTTCCATTACTATCAGTGTTTTCAATTTTCTTGCAAACTTTTGTCATTTAACAAAAGTGAAATTCAATGGTTAGACTCTTCATTTAACAGAATGGACAGAGGAAGCACATCCACATATTCATTTTTTTAAATTTTTCATTTATTAATTTATTCATCTAATATTTACTTAGCACCATTTATATTGTAGGTCCCAGCTTAGAGCTTAGTATCCCTTCCTGTTCTTTTAAAATGAGAAGTGTCCCAATGGTATTCTTCTTCTACCTCCTACACCTCAGTAACTTGGTCTCCACTAATAGTTTCCACAGTCTGTTCTTTTTATTTAATTCATTTTTCAAATAGAAAGTTTCTAAACTCTGTTGTTGAAGTAACATTCTGTCATCTGTTGAATGTGCAGGTATAACTACAGGGTGGGGCAAAAGTAGGTCTACAGTTGAGTATGTGAAACTCAGAGTTTATTCTTGTATTATTTATTAATTATTGTATTTTCCATGTGAACAACTGCAAACCTATTTTTCCCCCACCCTGTTTTTTGTTTATCGGGGGATAAAAAAAAAGATTATTTAACCTGCTACATATAATGCTTGGCATTTATTAAGTTAGGAAAAAAATAAAACTAATCTTACAATTTATTTATTCCAGCCTTCACCAACTCTCTAAAAAAAGATTGATTATTTGAGGTAATATTGACTGTTATGAAGTCAGCAGAAAGTTTTTAAAAAATCTTTTAGCATCAGAGTTAGAGGCTCTAATCAATTTGGATGAACTGGATAAGTTTACAAAATGGAAAACAGCCTAATTCCTGCCATCAGTTCTGAGCTGCCATGATATGCTTGTATGCAGACAGACTGAACAAACACCATAAAGGTTGTGAATGGCCTGAAACATTATAACAGTGATGCCGATTAATGAGAAGCAAAGGTTGCTGTCAGAATATGGGCAAACAAAATCATAAATATGGCTGTATTTTCATACTCAAAATTGTTTCATCGTTTACAAGAATATTGCTTTGCATTCTAGTTTTCTATATGATATTAACCCAATTAAGAAACAATGAATCATGTTGATGGACAAAATACTTCTCTAAGGCATCAATTTGACCTATTTGATTTTAGTACTAACCCTGTTTCTTAAAATTGCAGGCAGGAAAGATTTATGTATATAGTATAAGGCAACAGAAAAGAGTAAGTTCTAATAAAGGCTACTCTGTAAGAGTATTTATTATGTCTGCTTTTTTAGAATAGTCTAAAGGGAAATTATGTATTGAATCTACTCAGACAGCCCTCATTGGTCTTAAATGCATTTGAAAAAATAAAACAAAAAAACTTATATATTAAAAAAACAAAAAATTCTATGAAAAATACTATATTTTTATTATATTGACCATGTTGTTAACTTGAGTCAAATTCATGAAAATCTACTAATTCTGTGCAGTGTGGCTCTGAAACTACCTTGTCATTATGTCTTACTAAAGAATAAGGGAAATTCTTAACCAAGCTAGAGATTTTTTTGTAATGGTTCAGTCTGGATTATCTTTTTTATTATCTCAATATCTGCTCCTCTAAGGCGGATGAGTCTACGGTGAAATGGCACATATGCATTATATCAATGCATTATACTAACTAAAATAATTTCTAGGGTTTGAATATTCAGTTGCTCAGAATTCAGATTCTAAGCACCATTATAACTCCAGTTACATGTAATAAAGTTCCTTGACTTCTGTTCACTGTACAGAATGTTAACACCTTTTCAGACTAGGAATTGTCTCTTTGTGCACTGCTGTTATCCCCAGGTGTGTCCCTCCCAACTGTGTCTCTGTGGGCAGGTGGCGAATTACAATATTCTATGTTCTACCTTCACCTGCAGAAGAGGTGGGAATGCAGACTGGTGCAACCTCTGTGGAAAGCAGTATGGAGATACCTCAAAAAATTAAAAGTGGACCTGCTTTTTGACCCAGCAATTACACTTCTGGAAATATATAAGAAGAAACTCAAACCGCTAATTCAAAAGCACCCCTATGTTCATTGAAGCATTATTTACAATTGCCAAGATATGGAAGCAGCCCAAGTGTTCATCATTAGATGAGTGGATAAACCAATTATGGGACATTTACACTTGGCTATAAAACACTACTCATCTATAAAAAAGATGAAAATTTTACACTTTGCAACAGCACGGATGAACCTGGAGAACATTATGCTAAGTGAAATAAGCCAATCAGAGAAAGACAAATACCATGTGATTTCACTCGTATGTAGAATCTAATGAACAAACTGAACTAACAAGCAAAATAGAGACAGATTCACAGATAGAGAGCAGGCTGACAGCCATTGAGGGTGGTAGGTTAGAGGTTGGAGGGATGGAGCAAAAAGGGAAAAGGACCCATGGACATGGACAACAGTGTGGTGATTGCAGGGGGAGCAGGGTATAAGGAGGTTAAGTGGTCATAGGGTAAAAAAAGGTTCTATAGATTCTTGCCTTGGGATTTAGTCTTAAAAGTTTTCCCAATCAAACAGAAGTTTTGACCATATTAATATGAGTGTAACTCTATTAAATTATCTTCTTTTAACTTTGAAATTTAGTTTTTGTTCCTATTTTGTATCCACAGTTGTATGTCTGAGTTAAGATTCTTTGGTTAACAAGTAACAAGAACCTTACTCAGGTTAGCGTTAAAAAAAGAAGAAAGTGTAGTCATTGACCTTAAGAGAAGGTAGTGATGTCAGCTTTTGTGGGGTGCAGAGCACAGTGACCAAAGGAGCCATCAGCATCTTGCAGGAAAGAATATCCAGAGTCAGGTGTATGGCAGCGCAGAAGTCCTCATCCCAGCAGGGCAGAGCCTCCAGTGGCTGATGCCAAGGGAGATCACCTTGGCATGAAGCAGCACTCGTGTGTGGAGCTCAGTTGTTTTAGCAGTGATCTGGAGCCTGTCTCAGTTATATATGGAAAGCGGTGTACTCCACCCTCTGGGTATCTTGGTAAGTGTCTTGGCGCCCCTGATGGCAAGTGAGCAATATCCCCAAGAGCCTCTATGGGTAGTCCTGCTCTGCATACACAGTTGCTCTGACCACGTGTGCAGGTATCTTAGGTGTGTCTCCTTGCCAGAGATTGTCAAGTGTGACTTGGGTAGTCTCCCTCTTGAACAAAAGTGTCATGGTTAACTGGCAGTTATCTTGGTTGACATGAGTGACTCTATTTTACTTAATATACTTTATGCTATCTTGACCAGACCAATGCGATTTTATTGGTCCTACTCTCCACAGAAGCAGGGTAGTGCCATTACAGTTTGTTCTAGTGCCATACTGCACCATAGAATCTGTACTATAATGCAGTTAGAAATATACACAAGGAGAATTGCTTTATTGTATATTGCATTATATTCTCCAGTCAGATAAGAAATGTTTTTCTGCACTGAAATTGGTATTATTTATATCATGTAACAGTTCAAATTATTGTTGTATATAAGCTATACATCTGTCTATCTCTAAAATAGAGAAGTTTAATTTGATCACAATTTCAAAAGAATCTTTTAATTATTAACAATTTTTTGATCTAAAAGTGAAAATTTATTAGTTAATTGTAAAAGTCAGATAAATGAGCAAAGAAACTCCTATTCTGTAATAAGAAAATATCACTCATATTAAATTAAGCTTGTTTTCTTTCAATCATCACATAAGTGACAGAGACAACTGGAAACATATCTTTTTCTATATAAAATTTACAACTAAAATTTGTCCTTGTAAATATATCAATCATTAAAATGATTATTGGCCAATATATCTCTGCCTTAATTAGAACCAACAAATTTTCCTTCATTTACACCTGTTTCTTCCAACTCTTTATAGCATTTTCCTTTAATAATGATATCAATAATTTGTATATATTCAAAGTTATGAGCACAGGATATATGACATGAGTAATACAAGCAAGGGCCCATTGTACCCCACCAGCTTCCCATTTTGCATTGGGGGAACTTGAGTTTTTCTTGAAATTCTGGGCCTTCTTCCCTTAAGTAGGAGGTCATGACTTCATCTGAGCTGTTCTTAGAGAAAGCTTGAGGTGGAGAAGGTTTGAGATAACACAGGGAAAAGAAAAACAATGGGTTGCTGCTTTAATTAATAATAATAACAATAATAATTTATCATAGGGGATTTATAATTACCCTAAGTTCATTTAGTCACCAGCAAGTTAATTAAGACATCATGTCCTCTGGCTGTGGAAACAAATTCCATCCCCTTATATAAGGATTATATATTTTGAGTCTGTATGTTTTTATCTTCAAATGAATTGAAAAGTCCTCTTCAACAATCACAGTAGTGGTTTATTTAATATCTCAGTAGTTTGTTTAGACACTCAGGCACAATCCCTATACTGATGTTGAAAAACATAAATTGACTATATGAATGGCTATATATAGAAATACCTTATTTCCAGCCATGTTCATGTTACTGTGCTCTTGCTTCCATCATGAGCTACCTAGGCATCTGAAGTGTTTTGAAGATAGAGAACAATTGTATTGATCTTTATCCATCTCTAGGATGTATCACAGTGCTTGTCACATAAAACAAAATATTCAAGAGGTGTATTTTCTTGAATATGAAGGAGAGGTACTAACTCAGTTAAGTTTCTGACTGCCCCTTAATCATCCATAGGCTATACTAAATCACCTCTGTGATTCTGTCAGATTTTTATGTAAATATTTCCATATTCTACATAGTAATAGCATTCTTCTTACTGTTTCTCATTTTGAGTAAAAACATTTGATCGAAAAGTCTACAAAAAAAAATGTTATCTTGACAAAAGAACATTTTTTTTATTACATTCAGACAGCAATCTTTGCAACTGAGAGTTACAATAGAGTTTTGCAAAGAATAATCCACAACAGATCCAGTTGAGGCATTTGTGGATTTATGGGAAAGACTTTGAAAAGGGTTCCATTGGTATATGGGATAGTGATAATTGTTGGACAAAGCTTTTATGGTGTTCTGTAGTCTCAACTACTTTAGAGAATTTGGTAATCATCCAAAGTTACTCCTTATAAATGATTGCAGCTTTCTTTCAGGCATTCAATGCAGGCCTCATTGAGTCTCTTCATGATTTATTAAGCCAGGGCACTTTTGTGATTAAGTGACAGAATTCAGACTTCACTGTAGTACATTTTGTGATGGTTTGCATACACAGCTTTATGCAAAAAAGCTTTATGTAAAAAGCTTTATGAAGGAATATGAAGATGTATATTGCCTAAATTGTGTACTTATTTAAACAAATATGACTTGCTTTCAAACCATTTCAAAACTGCTCATAGCTGATGCTTGCATCAAATATGTAATTATTTGACATTAGAGTATATTTAAATACTTATGTAAATACAGTGTTTATAGAATGACTTATTTTAACTAGGACTTGGTTGGAAAGAGAATGGTCTTGTCCATATGACCAAGACCTAGGAACCAACTGGATTAAAATATTCTAGAAAAACCATGGAAGATAGGTACGCATCCTCCAAAAGGTTATCTCTTAAGATGTTTGTTAGGCAATTGGCCTCAGAAGTGTCTCAAAGTCAGTAGTGAAGACTCCACCGTAGAGGAAAAAAACCAAGAAAGGAAATATATTCCTGGAAGAATGGAGGACAGGGGAATGGAGGGTTTTGGTTCAGTGGAATTTCAATACTATCTTACAAACTGAGGAACAACCCAATTACATGTTGATACAACAGGGATGCAATAATGAGAAATGCTGTGCAAAGCAAGTTGCTGATCATAGTCAATGAAAAACCCTGCTCCTAGGCCTGGTGCATAAGGTCAAAGTAGGACAAGCCTGGCTGACTTAATCCTAGAGTAAATAAATAACACCCAGGGATTTTTCTTTTAACCTAGCCACAAGTTTCACATTCTTTTGAAGAGTGAAATTTATGTAAGGAAGTTAAATGGCTTCATTTAAGGGTAAAAGGTTTGTAGGAGCTGAAAACCTAGCAGACTCGGCATTTACTGCATTTGCTGCCTATACAAAGATTATGGAAACCTAAGGGCATTTAAAAGACGGAGAGATTTTAAGCTTTTAAGTGGCTGTCTAGAATTTTTTTGCATGAAAGTGTACAAAAGGAATATACCTTTTGTTTGCTGATGTGTTTTGCTTTTTTAGAATAAATGCAAAGGAATTAGAAATCTTCTGGCCTTTCCAATAAGATATAACGTATAACAGAGAAAAGATTTATACCTAGGTAGAGTAATGATGGAAGAGTTGGCATTTTCACTACCTTTAAGTTATCGAGGGAGTTAATACCTGGAGAAAGGAACTGAAGGAGAGAGGGAAAGACAGAGACCCTTGCGATTTGTTTCTGTCTCCATTAAATACACATCATTCATTATTTATCTTGATTATCACCATATCTCTCTGTGTCACTCTTTCATTTACTGTGACTTTTTTCCTTTTAAAATGACATTTTCTTTGGGATGGAGAAAACAATAAGAAACAGAAGGTAGAAAATAATGTTTTGAAAAAAGAGCATCAATAGCTTTATAGCTGAAATTACTTTCCTCATCATTCTTCATCTTTCCCCAACTCCTTTAACAGTATAAACCTGAAAAATCAATCCACAACTGCATGTTGATTCTTTTTCCTCTAGGTAAGAAGGAATTAGTGTGCAGTGTGAGCATATAATACAGAAATAAGATTTCTGAATGAAATCATTGCTTCTCTGAAAAAGTTAATGAAATAGGGCCTGCTGTGAAGAGTGCATTCCTTTATGCACAATAGATGTAGGTAAACTTCTATAATAAAGTATAATTGGTCTTTTCCTAATACATTTCATAGTTACCATTGATTTTGACAACCATTCTTTTTTCCTGTTTGAGTTTGAGTTTCACAACTCAAAATATTTAAAACGTATAAATTAAATCTGAACTAGGCATCAGATCTAAACTCTGCAAGAAACTATATGTAAAATTAGTAAGAGCAGAACTGAAAACAGGAGACTTCTGAAATTTCAGGGGATTCCTGAAATGTTTGCCAATTTATAAACATTTTATAAGCAAATTAATTAGCTTGCCTTTCCAGCCGACTGCCATGTGTTTTCTCTCTCTCTCCTCTGCAATCACAAAGAGGCAAATATAGTAGCCTCATTTTAGATGCAAAAAGATGAATCTAGGTCATTAAATAATTTATGCTGTTTGGAAAGATTTATACCCTTCTAAATTCTGTGGGAAGAAGCTCAATTTCTTGCTTAGGTGTTTGATTTTAGTATGTGACCCTTGAGCCAGTGTTTTAAATTGCCTGAGTCTGCTTTATCTTCTGCAAAAGCAGAGGCAACAAAACCCTCTTTACTCTTTGCATGGATGTTTCTGCAAATTACTAGATTATACATTAAACAGCCAGAATAGGTTAAAATTTTACAAAAATACAAGGTGTTCGGATTAATCCTGGCATTCTGAAAGCACTTTCTAGTACTGAGACCTCTTGAGTCTATTCTTAAAATATTGAGAGCATTCTGAGGATGTGAACTATTCCTGCCAGTTTATAAAAAGATCTTAATTATAACAGCAAGCATGCAATCTTTATTCACATAATAAATATTTATTGAATACCTACAATTCTCTACCAGCCATTATATTAGTTGCTATGTACAATTGTGAATGAAATAAACATAATCATTATTCTGATGAAAGTTATATCTTACAATGAAGCTGACCATTTTACAAGACTTTTATTTAAATATGAGAAATAAGTTTTTCTATGAGAGAAATTACTTTTTTAATGTAGGCCTATGAACAATTCATAAAACCACAGACAATCTGAAGTAATTCAGCTCTCTTTGAATTAAATCTTTGATTCTTAGTATATAGAAGAATAAAATATAGAAGAAATCGTGTGTGTGTGTGTGTGTGTGTAATCAACAATTTATTTTTCTTTGCATCATTTAAACCTAGAATTCAAATTCTAAAACAAAATTTAGCTAAGTTGTTTCTATAGCTTACCAAGACTGACTTGAGGAAAAATAAGCAAACATTGAGGATGATTTATAGCTCATTAAACTCATCCCACTAGTAATATTCATCATAATCAACTCAGTAATGGTTTGATCAAGTGAGTAAAAGTCAACACAGTGCTGATATAACGCATCTTAAACTCAGGAATGATGATAGCTTTGAGCTGATGGCTAAGAGAATTAATGCTACATTTGCTCTGGTAAAGCCTCAGTTCACCATTCACCAGAAGTTACAAGAAGGCTATATTCATATTAGTTCTTCTGATTAATATAAGGGTAAGCAATAAAATAAAGTAAAATAAAATAAATAGTTTTTAGCAGGATTTTTTTTTTTTATTTTTCTTCTTTAGTAAGTACCTAGATGACTGAATCTTTCATGATTCAGGTTTTGTTTTGCTTTAAGTTTTAAAAATTTAGCTATGAAGTGCTATTGAGGAAACCACTTTATATTAAACAACAAAATAATATCCAAAGATATTTTTCCATTCATGAAGAATATGGATGATAATTTTAAATAAACTTTAGATGTAAGAGATAATAATATTTAGTGATTAAACAGGTACCATGTGGGCCGGACATTCTGAGTTTAGTCTGAATCCTTAAATTCTTAGTGTGTCCTATTGGGCAGTGCTTCAGTTTCTTCACCAATAAAATTAGGACTATCATATTACTTGCCTCATGAAGTTGTTCTCAGACTATGTAAGTAAATATTTAGATACGATACTGCCTTAGGACAATGCCTGTATCATATTTATCATATGTAATTGTTTCTTAAATATGTAATAACACAGAGACAAATACTGTTCTTAGGTGTCTTATAAAAGCATTCTGAAGCCAAATTAAAACAAAACAAACTAACAAAAAGCTTTGAAATATTTTGAATTATAAAAGTGTCATTAGAATAAGTAAATAACCCCCCAAAGGTGACCATTTAGAAGAAAACATTCATTTAAATGTATAAATAGAAACATGCTTCTTAAAAGCTACTTCATTTCTATAGAATCACACCTTATATCATGGCCTAGATCTGTGCACTAATCATATCAAAGGTATTGTTTTTGCTCTTCAGGTTCCTTTGGAATAGTAAGGAAGCTTTGAAATCAGATAATAAAATTGAAATCTAGTACATTAGACACAATAAAGGATTCTTTGTTTTTCAAACTAATAAAATGTCATTAGCTTTGTAGCTAAAATCAAAAATAAAAAGAGAGTTATTAGGAATTTGAGCTAGAATTTATGAAAAAATATGGAAATATAGGAAAACTAGAATTACTCACTGTGGTGAGTATGGGTATGGTTAATATTGCAGAAGGTGTTCTTTTTAAAAACAAATGCATATCACAATTCATAAGAGTTAAAAATATTGGAACTTTTGATATCAACTTCAAAGAATCAAAATTTTGGAAGGTTAACACTAATATTCAGTTGTAAGAAACTGGTTAATTTAGAAATATTTCGTATTTTAATTTCTTAAGATATATTTCCCCACTGCCAAAACAGTTTTAGATTTACAAAAAAATTACAAAGATAGTAAAGAGAGTCCCTGTATACTCTGGTTTCCCTATTAGTAATATTTTATATTAGACAGGTACATTTGTTATAATTAATGAATCAATATGTATATTATTATAACAAGAGTTCAGGCTTTCTGTGTCCTTCTTCAGTTTTTTTGATGTTCTTTGTCCTTTCTGGGACAAGATGTCCCATTACATTTAATAATCATGTCTCTTTAAGTTACTCTTGACTAAGGCAGTTTCTCAGAATTTCCTTGTTTTTAATCACCTTGACAGAGTACTGATAAGCTATTTGTATAATATTTTTCAATTGTGATTTACCTTATATTTTCTTGTGATTAGAATGGGAATATGGGTTATTGGAAGGAAGACCCTAGACATAAAACTGCATTGCAATACATCATATCAAGGGCATATACTTCCAACATAACATCACTATTGATGTTAACCTTAATCAGCCGGCTAAGGTATGTTTCTCCCCTGTAAAGTTTCTCTCTCTCCCACCCCATTTTCACACTGTGCTCTTTAGACTGAAATCACTATGTGTAGTCTAGACCTAAGAAGTAGGGAGTTATACACTATATTTTGAAGGCAGAGTCTCTACATACATTATTTGGTCTCCTTTTACATGGGATATTTGTCTGTTCTCTATCATTTATTCATATCATTATAAACTCATGGATATTTATTTTATACTTTAGATTATAGTACAGTGCTATATTATTTATTTTTTGTTCAAATTGTTCCAGCTATGGTCATTGGGAGCTCCTTCAGTTGGCTCCTGTGTCCCATTAATGTAACTCCATAATTGTGGGATTTCCTGTTGAGTACTTTTATAATTTATGACTTTATAAGATGCTCTAGAAGTGGATTTTTAAGGATGATCAGGGAACAATGATCAGAAGAAAGGGGGATGCATATAAATAAAAACTGAGGCCAACCACATGTGTCAAAATCCTTATATATAATAAAATTAAACCAAGAGAATTTTTGTTCATTGAGCTCAAATTCTGTTCTATGGTGTATAAGGCTTTGTTTTAATTTTTTCTATCAGAAAATTCTAGATTTTGAACTTATATATACATTGACAATTACACAAAAATCATTTATTTAAGAAGAGTTTTTACATAGTTAATCATCAAAGGTAGTATTCCAACTCAAATGCTAAGGTTCATATTGGTTGAATTTCTTTCAGTTCACATATCTACATTTTAGTACTTAACGTGGATTATATTAAATAGAAGTCAATTGTATAAACCAGTGGGCAAAAATTATTTTTTATTTATCTTTGTTTTATATAATTCAACATGTTTAAATTTTAGAAAATACTTTATTCTGTAACAAATCCCCAAATTTTAGATTGTGACAGTTAAATAGTAAACCCCCATTTTATTGCATCAATCCCAATTAGTTTCAGTTGTAGATTCTAGTGTGTAACACAACAAGGCAGAAGAAAGAGAGTCTTTCTCTGCCAAGGTTATTTCTATGAAAAATACAAACTTGGGGTTAATTTTTCTTTAGAATCCAGTTTATCATTGAGTTTTTTCTCCCAGTGATGCTCTGATTCCTACAAAAAAATCCATGCTCTAGTATGACTCTTTATCTTTCTGACAAATCCTCAGCCTAAAACTTCTTTCTCTCAGAAGCATATATTTATAGTCTCTTAGCCAAAGACTATTTATTGTCTCTTAAAAAATTGAATCATCTACGAACAAAATGCTTTCTAACTTAGTGCTATTTGAATTTATTTCTTCTGTGTTGAAATTATTATTATTGTTTGTTATAATTTCTTACTGGTTTCAGAAAGTTTCTTACTGGTATTAATATAATTTATCACTTTGGAGCCAGTAGAAAGAAAAAGAAGGTGCATCTCTGAATTCCTGGGATTTTCATACATGGTTGAAGAAGATTGCTAAGCCTTGTGTATATAGTATTCTCCTTTTCCAAGGTCATGTTTTCCTAGAGTCAATATCTGCAGGCTATTGTCACAATACAAAATTCATACTCTTTGCCTCTCCTCTTTTGTGTATTTCTCTTTCTGAGTATCTTCCCATCGATTCCTGGTTGATGTCCTATAGATCTTCATTTCCTCAGTTTTGGATGACTGACCTTAAGAGCTCTCACCAAATATGGCTAACAGCAAAGATCCTTCTGTTCCTTCTAGTCAGTTGTTTCAAAGAGATTTACCGGAGCAAGGCAGTTAAAAGACAGTGATCAAATAATATAGTGTGTGTGTTTTTTGTATAATTGATAATTTTAACAAGACAGTATCATATTATGTAATCAGGAAATAAATTATTTTCTCCTATTTCTACTTTGAAATTGATCCAATAGTGATAATAATGGGGGTGGGGAGCAGGATGGTGATACTTCCCACAAACTTAAAGAATACAAAGAATCCCATGACTTCTCTCATTGTCTAAGAGTATCCATAAGGTACTCAATATCACAAACACAATTTTCATTAAATAATTCAAATTGTTTGATATAAAACCCCACGTAACAATCAGTTTTTAAAAATTCACTCCGATGGATAGTTAGCTGTGGAATGTGGTAGTGTTTGGGAAGCTCATCACCTCTTTTAGAAATATTCTCCCCAAATTTAGAATCAAGCTAAAATACCACATAAGGTTAGAATGTGCATACATGAAGGTTAGTGGACAACAATAACTTTAATTCATTGAAATTTGAAAAAAAATAAAAAAAGTGAAACACAAATTGAATCATTTTATGTCTTCTTCATCTTACTCAAAACCCTTTAGTGACTAATACCAAGAAAATTATGGTCAACTTGTCTAGGAGTTTATAAAGATATTAGTAATATGGTTCTTGAATTCTTCCCTAATTTCAATTTTCAGCAAAGCTTTCCTCATATTCTTTTGCCATATAGAACTGCTTACAATTCTTAAAACTCACCATGCTATTTCAAATCTGATATTTTCTATCATGCTGTTTCTTCTACTTGGAATTTATCACTTCTAATAGAGCCATTCAAAATCTCAACTTATTATTGTTGGATATTTAGAGGCCTAACTCTCTCATTATGTTCTATTTTTATCTATCATGTGTTATTCATTGTTATATTCTAAGTGTCTAACAAAGTGCATAATATCCACTAGACATAAATGAATGCTTGTTGAATGGGTAATTGAATCCAATCCATGATTGAAGAAAAGAGATAAACTAAGACCAGGCATATGAATCTAGGACATAGAATTATAATAAAAGAAAATAACAAAGGCAGTATGACACATGTAATAATAGGTACACTTAGCTATTACCATAAATGGTAATAATTATACCTATACTAGGGTAAATGGTACCCTTCAAAAACTATGCTCACTTGGAACCTCAGAATATTTGGAAGTGGGGTCTTTGTAGGAACGATTAATTAAAATGAGGCCAAATTGGATTAGGATGGGCCCTAAATCCAGTGCATACTGCCCTTATAATGGGACAGAGGACATAGAGACACAGAGAGAAGAAGGCCATTGAGCAAAGGGGCAGACTGAAGTGATTCAGCTATAAGCCAAAAAATGCTAAGGACTGTGAGGAGCCAGAGGCCAGGCAGAGGAAATTAAATATCCCTCCCTAGAACTTTCAGAGTCAGCATGGCCTTGCCTGCACTTTGATTTGGTACTCACAGCTTCCATAAGTGTAAGAGAATGAATTCTGTTTTTTAAACCACCTCTTTTATGGTGATTTGTATGACATTTCCAGTAAGCCTAATATAATAAGTGTGTTAAATAAGTGACTGTACCGAATACAGATTTTCATCATTAAACTTATTTTTTTCTCACAATTTTGTTCATACACTGAATAAATGACATTTAGAATTATTTCCTTTGTAATATGTACAGTTTATTTCTCAACCTTCATTTGAAGCATGAGCATGGCATGAAAATTCCTTACAAGGCTGACATTCCACAACTTCTTTCTAGCAGCCATAACTCCTGAATCAAATGCCTAATCTCACCCATTCACAATGCCTAGGGTAGAGATTCCTTATATTACTCCCCATGGATCCTCCTGGCATTCCTATTCAGAAAGTCTTTTAAAAATGTACTTGCTGTTGAATTTTTCTCCGGGAAAGCCTTCCTTTCAAACTCATCTTTTTTTTGAAAGTTCTCTTGTTCTCTTTCCTTCTTCCTGAAACTGACTTTGTAATTAAAACAGTCCTATAACTTTTTACCCAGCAGCACATTGCTGTTTTACATGTGAAAGGCTGAAATATCACCAGTAAAAGAAGCTGAGAATAACAAAAGATAAAGAAAAAGGGGAAATGACTGGAAACTGGAAGTTCTGATCAAAACTTTGCTGAAATGACTGCCCTCTTTATTATCAACACTGCTGTGACAAATACAAATGACAAGAATGGAAGTACTGGGGGTCTCATTGCCCTTCAGATATTAAAGTGAAAGGAGAACCTGTGAGTGTGGGGAGGCACTGAGACAAGGGCTCACTAATGACAGGAGCAGACTTCAACTCTGCTCATGGTGAATTTGGGATCAAGATCAACCCGCCTGCTTAGGAACTCTGAAAAATTAGGACAAAATATACAGATCATTAGACAAACATTAAAGAGCTAATAATATAATGAAGAATTAGAGATCTAAAGATCAAGAGAGGCAAAAATCACAGAGGAGGACCCAGCATTTGGTTCTGCTGAAGGCTACATTGGGTACTTTGTAACACGGCAGGTGTAAGTTTTTATTACTAGTCCAAAGCTTGGAGCTGTCACGTTTCTCACATGGTTAAGTGGGCTGGGTGAAGATCTTTTCTGTGTGTGTGTATGTGTGGTGGTGGATGGGGGGTAAGCAGTTAGGCAGACATGAGCACAGTAAGGACAATGGACCAGGTACAGAAGGTCACCAGGGCAAAAGGCCGAGTAATGGGAAAAACTGGGAAAACAAAGACCTAGCCACTAGGAAAACCCTTCTTCCCCTAGCATATCTTTGGTCATGTGGCTCAGATCCTCACCTGAACTTTTCCCCCATGGCATGTTGCTAGTCCTGCAGGTTAGACCCTCTCAATACATAATACTTAAGGGGGTAAACCAAGAGAAAAATATAACCCCTGTAAACATATGCATCCAACATAGAAGCCCCTAAATATATAAAGAAAATCTTGGAGATCATCAAGAAAGATACTGACAATAACACAGTCATTGCAGGGGATTTTAACCTCCCCACTGTCAAAAATGGATAGATCTTCCCAACAAAGAATAGGCAATGATATTGTGTCACCGAATGGACTTAATTGATTTTATATATATATATATATATATATATATATATATATATATATATATATATTTCAATTCCCTAAATGTTTGGTATACTCCACCTGTAAAGCTGTCCAGTCCAGGGCTTTTGTGTGCCAGGAGGTATTTGATTACTGCTTCAATTTCACTAGTTACTATTGGTCTATTCAGGCTATTCAGGAAATATATGTATAATCTATCTATCTATATATATCCTTTCACCCCAAAGAAGCAAAATATATATTCTTTTCAAATGCACATGGATTATTTTCAAAGACAGATCACATGATAGGACACAAAATAAGCCTCAACAAATTCAAGAAAATTGAAATCATATCAACCATATACCCAGGTTACAATGGATTGAAACTAGAAACCAACCTCCAGGAAAAAAACTCAAAAACATTAAAATACATGAAGACTTAATAAGATGTTATTAAATAATAGATGGGTCAACAATGAGATAAAAGAAGACATTAAAAAGAATCTGTAATAAATGAAAATGAACACACAACAACCCAAAACCTACAGGACACAGCAAAGGCAGTACTGAGAGGGAAATTCATGGAAATACATGCCTACCTAAGGAGGATAGGAAAATCTCAAATAAACAACCTAACCCTACAGTTACAAGAATTAGAAGAAAAACAACAAACAAAGCTCAGAGCAAGTAGAAAGAAGGGAATAATCAAGATCAGAGTACAATTAAATGACATAGAAATTAAAATAACAATTCAAAGGATCAATAAGTCCAGGAACTCGTTCTCTGAAAACAAAAACAAAACTGACACATCTTTAATGGGACTCATCAAGAAAAAAAGAGAAAGGACCCAAATAAATAAAACCAGAAATGAAAAAGAGAAGTTACAACTGATACCACATAAATAACAAGGATTGTAAGAAATTACTAGGAACAACTATATGCCAAGAAATTAAATGAATTTCTAGAAACATACAATCTTCCAAAACTGAATCAAGAAGCAGCAGAAAGCCTGAATAGACCAATAGTAACTAGTGAAATTGAAGCAGTAATCGAATACCTCCTGGCATACAAAAGCCCTGGACTGGACAGCTTTACAGGTGGAGTATACCAAACATTTAGGGAAGAGCTAATGTATATCCTTCTGAAACTATTCCAAAAAATTCAAGATGAGAGAGGACTCTCAAACTCCTTTGATGAGGCCTGTATCATACTAATTCCAAAACCAGGTAAAGACACAACAAAGAATGAAAACTACAGAAAAATTATCTCTGATGAACATAGATGTTAAAATCCTCAACAAAATATTGGCAATCTGGATTCAGCAATACATTCAAAAGGTCATACAATATGATCAAGTGGTATCCATCTCAGGGATGCAAGGATGATACAACATTTGCAAATCAATAAACATAATATACCCCATAAGCAAAATGAAGGAAAAAAACACATAATCATATCAATAGATGCTGAAAAAGCATTTGATAAAGTCCAGCACCCATTTATGATAAAAACAATCAGCGAAGTGGAAATATGGGGAGCATACCTCAACATAATAAAAGCTGTATATGAGAAACCTACAACTAACATTGTATTCAATGAGCAAAAAATAAAACTTCCCCATTCAGATCAAGAACAAGGGTGTCTTCTTTCACCACTCTTATTCAACATAGTATTGGAAGTTCTAGCCACAATGAACAGACAATAAAAAGAAACAAAAGGCATCCAAATTGGAAAAGAGGAAGCAAAATTGTCATTATTGGCAGATGACATGATGGTTTACATAGAAAACCTGATAGGCTCCACCAAAACATTACTCAAACTAATAACTGAATTTGGCCAAGTAGCGGGATATAAAATCAATACTCAGAAATTGAAGGCATTTTTGTACACCAACAATGAAATATCAGAAATAGAAAGTAGGGAAAAAAATCCCATTTACTGCAGCAACTAGGAATGAACTTAACCAACGAGGTAAAAGACCTGTATGCAAAAAAGTACAAAACACTGAAGAAAGAAATTAGGGAAGACACAAATAAATGGAAGTATATACCATGTTCATGGACTGGAAGAATTAACATCATCAAAATGTCCATACTACTCAAAACAATCTAAAGATTCAACACAATCCCTATTAAAATACCAGTAACATATTTCACAGATTTAGAACACATATTTCAAAAATATATATGGAACCAAAAATGACCCCAAATAGCCTCAGCAATCTTGAGAAAGAAGAACAAAGTATGAAGGATCATAATACCTGATGTCAAAGTAAATTACAGGGCCACTATAATCAAAACAGTCTGCTGCTGGCATAAAAACAGACACATAGATCCATGAAGCAATAAAGAGACCAGAACTAAACCCATGTCTTTATAGTCAATTAATATTTGACAAAGAGGACAGGAATGTAAAATGGAGTAAAAATAGGCTCTTCGAAAAATGGTTTTGGGAGAACTGGAATGGCACAGGCAAAAAAATGAAGCTAAACCACCAAGGTATACCATACATCAGAATAAAACTCAAAATGGACGAAAGACTTAGACATAAGCCACAACACCATAAAAGTTCTAGAGGAAAACATAGGCAGTAAAATTTCAGATATCCCACACTAATATTTTTGCTGATCTATCTTTTAAGGTGAGAGAAATAAAAGAAAGAATAAACAAATGGAGCTACATCAAATTGAAAAGCTTCTGCATGGCTAAAGAAAACATAGTCAAAATTAAAACAGAACCAACCGTATAGGAAAACATGTTTGCCAATGATATCTTGGACAATGGTTTGATCTCCAAAATATGTTAAGAACTCATATGACTCACCACAAGGAAGACAACCAATCCAAAAAAAAAAAAGAAAAAAATAGGTGAAGGACCTGAATAGACAATTCTCCAAGGAAAAACAGAGGGTCCCTAAGCATATGAAAGGATGCTTGAAACCCCTAGCAATCACAGAGATGCAAATTGAAACCACAATGAGATACTACCTCACACCAGTCAGAATGGCCCTGACCATCATTAACAAAGCAACAAATAAGTGCTGGTGAGGACGCGGGTAAATGGTACCCTAGTGCACTGTTGGTGGAAATGCAGACTGGTGTAACCACGGTGGAAAACAGTATGGAATTTCTTAAAAAAAACTAAAAATGGAACTGTCTTTTGATCCAGTAATTCCACTTGCTGGTATTATACACTAAGAATCCTGAAACACCAATTTAAAAGAACCTATGAACCTCTACATTCATAGCAACATTATTTACAATAGCCTAAATGCCCCTCGGTAAATGAGTGGATCAAAAAAATTGTGATATAATTACAGAATGGAATACCGTGGATCAGAAAGAAAGAATGAACTCATGCTTTCTTTCCAACAGCATGGATGGAAGTGGAGAGTATTCTCGTGGGGAGTGGGGGCTCCTGGATCTGAGGGTCACTGTCTGGAGCCAGCTGAGGAGGGAGCGGGGCTCTGAAGCCTGCAGAGCCCATCCAAGGGTTGTCACAGATGGGAGGAATAAACACGAGTTGTCGCAAACACTTCTCTGTCTGCCAAGAGTGGGGACAGGGCTCTTCCCTCTAGTGGAGAAGGCCCCAAGCCCCTTTGTCCAAAGGCTTTTATTGAAAGGGTTATCAGCAGGGCCAGGTAATAGGAATGTGTAGGTTATCTAATTACATCAGTATTTTAATGTTTACAGAGAATAGATGATGTTTTGCAGAAAACAAATGGCAAGAACACACCATTTACATGGGTCTGAGAGGAGACCAGTAAACATGACAGCGTAAACATGAGAGGTTAGGGTCTGTGAATAATGTAAATTTCTTCCCCAGCATGAACTGGCTATCATAGCTTCTGATTGAAAAATAAAGCATGCTTTAAAGAATTTACTTCTAGGCCTGATTTCCCCTGGGAACCACCAGATCCAGTTTAGGGCTGACTCCAATATTGTTTCAAGCCTGAGCCAGGCAGGGAGAGGGAGCCGCCAAGAGACAAGGAGACTACTTTCAGATAGAATGAGGACCCCGGCCATATCCAAGCTGAGCCAAGGGGTGCAGGCCTTTTTGCCCTTTCTCTGTGTCCCCCAATTCCTTGACCTTCTGCCCATTTAGGCTGTGTCTGGCTTAGGTTGTCACTCCTCAAGGTGTCTTACCTGTCGTTAACTACCAACCATCACAGGGCCAAGCAAGGTGATGTGAGAGAGGCAGGGACTGAGCCCCTACCAGGGGGACAAGTTTCGTCTCCTCAGTGGCCTGTTTTCCCAAGGCCTCCTTGAATATTTCCAGCCTTGGGGCCCTCTTGCCTGTTGGCGGGGCTACAGTTCCTGAAACCAGACAGAGCATTTCCCAACAGAGTATTATGCTAAGTGAAATAAGCCAGATAGCCAAAAACAAATACCGTATGTTCTTACCTGTATGAGGAACCGAATGAACAAAACAAACTAGCAAAATAGAACCAGAAGCATGGAAACAAGGAATAGATTGAGAAGGATGAAAGGGGTGTAGGGAGAGGACTAAGAAGAGAAAGAAGGGGAAGGGTCTAGTCAAGGAAGAGGTATAAATGATCTATGGACATGGGAAACAAGGTCGGTATTGACTGTAGAAGCAAGGAGGAGGGCAGGGCAGGGGAGTGCAATGGGGGAAAATTAGGATAGCTATAATAGAACAACAACTTAAAAAGAAAGCCACACACAAAAAGACCCCTAAAAATGTAAACTGCCTTTTGACCCAGCAATTCCATTGTTGGGAATATACCTTAGGAATCCTGAATCATCAGTTAAAAAGAAATGATACACACCTATGTTTATAGCAGCACTATATACAATAACCAAGTGCTGGAAACAGCCTAAGTACTCACCATTAAATGAATGGATCAGAAAACTGGGGTACATTTACACAATGGAATACTACACAACAGAAAGAAAGAACACCTACCTTTCACAACTGCATATTATGGAGAATATTATGCTGAGTGAAATAAGCCAAATGGTGAAAAACAAATACCATATGATTTCACCTATAAGAAGGATCTAATGAACAAAATTAACTAATGAACAAAATAGAACCACAGGCATGGAAACATGAAACAGACTGGCAGTGACCAGAGGGGAGGGAGAAGAGGGGTAATGGTGAAAAGAAAGGGAAGGTACTAGTCAAAAAACATGTATGAGTGACCCATAGACATGGATAAAAGTTTGGGAATTGACTGCAGGAGCAGGGGGTGAGATGGGCAGAGGAGGGCCATGGGTGAAAAATGAGGCAACTGTAATAGAATAACAATAAAAATCAATTAAGTAAAGAAGGTGAACAAACAAGGGAGGCAGTAAATAGGCATTAAGTAGTAAGCCTCCAAGACAATGAAGTTATGACCCACATCAAGTACATCTAGGCCTCATTTGTGTTTTAGCTCCAGGACCAGAAAAGCAGCAAAACCAGACAAGAAATGCCATGGCTGACATTAGGACCAGTTATGTTGACTAATGCCCCTCTGTTCTGGTACCAAACAATCAGTAGAGACCATGACCCTGAAAGAACACACCTGGAAAGCTGATGAACATTCTGTTGAGATGTTCCCCTGGGACTTCCTCTAAATTCTTTGTCCTTAAAATCCCTTAGGATAGAGAACACAGTGCACTGTCCCTCTTGGGAGCATGCTTAAGTCTTTCGTGTCCCCCTCCTCATCCCACCAAGGTGCTACCTTTACCTTTCCTCCTCCAAGCTCCAAGAGACATTTCTTTTGCCTCTGTAACTCATTTCCTAGCCCATTAATTTTATGACTCACTTCTCCTCCCCCTGTGACTTTCTAAAAACTTTTTCTTATAATTTAAGTCTTACCTCTGAATTCTTTCTTAGCCAGAACTCAAGTACCAAGGTTGCTGAACAAAGGTGCAATGTGACTTCATAGGTCTAAGACATGGTGCCCTTCTTGCTGCCAACACTTGGAAATGGAAACATTTGAACCTTGCATTCTGGAAGCTATTTATGGTCCTATAAAAGAAGGATATATATGTTTGAAGGTAGGAAACTGATCTGAAAATAAAAAGTGAATTAATAGATTATATTTAAATTTCCTGTCTCACTATTAACTCAAAGTATAAAATGGATAAATCCTATCCAGTGCCACCAGTTTGAGGAAGGTTATAGAAATGTAAAATTTACTTCTGCAAAACTGCTCATACCCAAATGTACTGAATAAATGAAGGAATTCTGTGGACATCTCTGCCTTTTCAAAGCCAATGGATTCAAGAATAGCATCAGTGCACAACTCAAAACACGTACCAAATAAATATTTATTGAATAGAAAAAAATTCAATTTTAATGTTTGTAGTAATTGCATCAACGACCAAAAGATGGCCTCAAAGTCATCAAGTTCGAAGACCAAGTAGCCTAGGTCCTTTCACAGAGACACTAGAGAAGACGCAGGTGAGGTACCATGATGACTTACTGACACCATTTCAAAAAAAAACATGGATTCACCAGGACTTCAATTTACTGAAGGTTAATAACGTAACATTTGACTGTAGAAGTCTCCTGACATAGGGTTTAGAAAATGTATGTATAATTTAAATACTGATGAAAAGAAAGCTAAAGAAAGCCAAATTCAGGTGTTGCTTCTTCAATGAGCAATTTCTGTTAAGAAAATACTATAAAGAGGCTCTGAGTATAGCTGTTAGGAAAGGATGAGAGCTTGGAACCACCACATTTTCCCAAACGGAGAAACTAGACATGGCATGTTATTAACACTTTCACACTTGAAAATGGGATTTTTATTTATTTCCTGACATTCTGTTGAGACAAGGTTAGGTCTTTAATTTTCTCCCTTGTATTATAAACAAAATAGAATTTGATGAGATTCAGAATTTGTATCTTTAACATGTTAATTAGCTAGAGATATCAATATTACTGAGGAAATGTGTAGAAATTATAGCATTTTAAATTGCTTATAATTAAAAGACAAGGAAGCATTTGAAAATAAACAAATAATTGAATTCAATATCAAACTTGAAATCCACAAAGCAAGGTAATATATTCTATAACTACTCAAAAAACAACTGCAATTATGCATTAATATTGGAAAGATAATACTAAATTTGTTCTCTATTATCAAAGATTAACACAGAAAGAGATACAGAGTTTAACTTCGCAACTGACTTCAATTATTATTCAACACATTGACCAAACAGTACCAAAATTTTGCTAAGCAAGCCTTATTGAATATCTGTCTTAAAAATGCTTAAATCAATAAGAAAGACAAAGTTTATTTGACTTGTAGTCAGATTCTAATTCTACTCTCACTTTTTCTACAGGCTAAATAAATACAATTAACTGCTGATTAATGTTGTAGTTAATGAGAAATTAAAGCATGCTTCTATTTTCTCCTCAAACCAAAAACATTTAGCTAAAGTATATTTCATGGTTGATGGGAAAAGCAGACTAGTAAGCAAACATTTTTTTAATTAAATACTAATTTCAATCTTTTTGTTTTAACAAAAAACTTAATAGTTTAAGTTTTTTCCAGGAGTACTTGTATTTTAAATACATTTAACTTGTTTTGTTCTTTAAAAAATAATTATATGTCTTTTGAATCATTTAAGACATTATTGTTCTAAATAAAATTCATTGTAATCAAAAGAAAAATTTTCGAGATGATGTAATCTTTAATATAAAATATTTACCTTCTATTCAATTTTATTTCAACAAATAATTTAATTGCATTGATTTGCTTAACTATGAAAGCACTTTAGCTGGTATATGTTTGAAGGAGAAAATTTGGGAGATTTTGAAGTTCATGTTTATATGTAAAAGCAAAAAATTTAATTATCACAAAATATGTTTTGTGCAGCTCAATTAATTGAAAAAAGATCATGATCCTAAGACCACCTCTTCATTATAACCTTAATAATCTGTGACTGAATTGTTTCCCATACAAATTAATTATTTCATTTCTGTGATAAGGTTAGGTAAATGGATGGCTAACAAATATCCTTCTTTAACACCAAATTTTCTCATTACTATTAATTCTACTACATCACTTAACAGAAGTTCCATTCAATATGTGGGGTGGGAGTATAGTTAAAAACAACATGTAAATCTAACTTAATCATTTATTCTTTCTAGTTTCTTTCTCTATTTTGAATTTTCACCACAAGGTAAGGATGAGAAATGATGGTACATTTTTAATTTTACATATCTACATTTATTTAGCAATTTTAGTGGATTATGCAGTCCAATGCAAGTTTTGAGGTGGGAAAGCTTGGCTTGATGTCCTTTCACATTCTTATGCCACCTTTATTTTCTATGGTTCATTCTTTTATCAAGTGCCTGAGACCCTCATTCTGCTCACTGGTACCCTGAATTCCCCATCACAATACCCAAGTGGCATTTTTCTCTGCTGTTCCAGTGTCTTTTAAAAGTGCCTAATATACAATGATCTTAACAGAAAATAAAATTTGAATCCCAGAGATGTTAAATATCTTGCCAGAGATCATTCTAGAGAGATTTCATGGATTATCAGATTCTATACTCTCTGTACTTTTTACTCTCCCATGTTGCTTTTATTTGATTAGAAGAAAAGAACAAGTTAGATAAATGTTTTAGGAAAATGACTCTACACCACTCTAATGGGTGCTATTTCCATCCTGGTTTATGTGAATAGAAGCCCTGGAATCGTAGAGAGCACAGCATGAGTGACCACACTTGACAGCCCTGATGTTGATAATAAAAAAAGGAAAGATATTTCATATTTCAAGCAATAGTAATTAATGATTAAATATAGAGCACTAGAGAGGGGGAGACATCAAGGATGATTCTAAAACTTTAATTCTGAAAGACTAATTTTAATAGAATAAAGGGACATAAGGAAAGTGGTAGTTGTGGGAATGAAAATGATAAGCTCATCATTAGATATTTTGTATTTGAAGTTCACATACTATATAAAGACAGTTTTTCAGAAGATAGTGAAATTATGGTGTGAAAATTGAGAGAAGGAATCATAGAAGATTCAGATGTAATTCTTGCTGACAGTGAAGTAAGAGTTGAAGTCATGAAATTGTAGGAAAACAGATTACAGAGAAAATAGATACTTTTCTGTTCAAAGAAGTGAAAATTCAGACATTGGAGTATTAATAGATAATGTAGGATCAAGACCTTTACAATGCGATGGACTTCAAGGACTGAAAGGTCTTTAAAGTGGAAGATGCAAAGTCCTCCATAAAATAGTACAAAGAGGAAATAATGGATAAAATTTAAAAAGGAGCTTGTTGATGAAAATAAAATACAATAAATCTACATGGAGATGTGCATATAATCATTTAGACTCACTCAGCTGAGGCATTTTCCTTCATGATAATCTCAAAATATAGCATTTATTTTAGCCTCACAACCTTTTGCAAATTAGATATATCCATTTAATAAGGGTGTTTAGGATAGTTTGAGTTTTGCCACTATCTAGACTTTATAAGATCTATTTTATCTAATAATGTATAAACTCCAGAGTTTGAAAAAAACCTTGGTTTAACAATAGGAGCTGGGCAGTGAGGAGGATGAAAGAAGTATTTTCCTGTATCACCCTGTTGTCTTTTCCTGAGTTACAAGGAAATCTAAAAAACAACAATAGCCAAAAGTAAAAAGAAATATGGTACATATGTACAATGGAATACTACTCAGCCACAAGAAAAGATGAAATACTGCCATTTGTGACAACACGGATGGACCTTGAGAATATCATACTAAGAGAAATAAGTTAGAAAAAGCTAAAAACCATATGATTTCACTCATATGTAGAATATAAAAATAGAAGAAACAAACAAACAAGACAAACAAGCAAACGAAAACTCATTGACACAGACAACAGTGTGCTGGTTACTAGAGGAAAGAAGGGGTGAGGGAAGGTAGAAAAGGATGAAGGGTCTCAAATACATGGTGACAGAAGGAGCCGACTCGGGCAGTAGACACACAGTATACCGTACAGATGATGTATTATAGGGTTGCACACTTGAAACTCATATAATTTAATTAACTAATGTCACCCAAATAAATTCAATAAAATTTAAAAAGTAACAATAAAAATGTAAAAAGTGCTCTATCTTTCCTCTTTAACACATCATTATGTAAAACACATAAAATGTATTTATCATGTTTATGGCCTGTCTACTCATTAAAACCTAAGCTGCAAGAAATTAGATTTTTTGCCATTTTATATTTTCAGCATACTGAATTGCATCTGGGACAAGGTGTTATATAAGCCTTTGCTGAATAATGCATTGGACTTTGAACCACCAAGGGCCAGAGTCCTAGATGTGTAAGGGTAGTTTATTTGATCATATGTGATTGTTCATCTTGTTTACTGTCTTTAGAATCTAGTACCTTCAGAGGAAAAGATGGCGGAGGAGTGAAAGGGAGTCACGCTGACCTCCTCCCAAAACCAAACTGGAATTGCAACTAAATAATGGAGTAATCACCTGGAAAGCAGTGGAGCGATAGTGGGAGAGGAGCCTTGGTGCCGCGGACAGTGGATTCGACTCTCACACATCCCAATGGGTGGGAATTGCGGTGGAGGCTCGAGAGGGTGGGCTGGGTGCGCACGGGAACTGGCGCCGGAGGGACATTGAAACGGCCAGTTAGCGTCCCCCCGAGAAGAACGGGGTCTGAATCATAAACAGGAACCCCTAAACTACAGCAGCTAAAGCCGAGAAAATACAGACAAAACGCAACCCCAAAAAGCTTAGGGGCGCTCTCTGCCAGAGACAGGTGGCTGGGGATGCAAAAAGACATTTAAAGGGCCAACGCAAAAGTTGCAGCGGCAGCCACCCTCCTTGATCGCTGGGTACAGGCGGCAGCAGGGTGGGCTGGTGCCTGGGAAAAGACTGGTGAGGAAAACTTTGTGAAGAGAACTGAGACAGCGGCCGGTAGAGCCCGAGTGATAACGCACTTCCCACTCCGCAGCTACCATCTCGCTGAGGCATAAGGGAATCAATTAACCTGCCTTTTGTGCGCTCCGCACACAGCTTGTACGCATGTGAGCTACGGGGCTGAGTGCAGACTGGCTGGGAGAGCCTTGAGGAGAGACTGGAGACGGAGGCATTGGGGAAAGAACAGGAGGAGGAACCGGGGAGTCCCGACTCCCTCCCCGTTCGGTAGTCTCCATTGTGGGCTGGAAAGGCGCGAACCCAAACAGGCAGAAGCGGGGCGCGCATGAACCAGACTGCCTGCAATTGAAACGCAGTCCGCACAGGGGTTGGATCCTCGGCCGGAGGGGTCACAGAACTGCCCAGAGGCCCCTAAGGGGAGACTAGAAACAGAGGCATTGGGGAAAGAACGGGAGGAGGAACCGGGGAGTCCTGACTCCTTCTCCTTGCCGAAGTCTCCATTGCGCGGGAAGAGGCCACACCCCCAAAGACCCAAAAGCCGAAAAGCAAACATAGAAACCCCCAAAACACCCAGAGCAGGCGCGCACACTTGCCCCGAGTGACTGGCGAGGGTTGGCGAGCGTGTGTGTGACCCACGCGGGCTGGCGAACGCTTGCACCTGCCGGCAAGGCCTCACACAGACTGGCACCCATACGGCCTGCCAGGGATTGCACAGATGGGCAAGGGCAGGAGTAAATTGACCTACCCACCGCGATTGCGGAGCGGCCCACAAAATAAGTAGAGCTGCCCAGAGTCCCTGGAGGAGAGACCAGAAACAGGATCAACCGGAGAGTCCTAGAGCTGATTTCCTCCCATTTCCGTAGTCCCCATTTGGCGAGGGCAAGCAACGCACCCAAAGAGCCAAAAGCGGGGAAAACACACAATAGAAGACCCTAAACTGACCAGTGCCGCGAAGCTCACGTGCCAGGGAGGCCAGATGAGTACGGGAGGTCGCGAATAAGCCCCCTGGTCTGGGGCAAACACATGCGAGCCCAGGCAGGTGGGGGACCCTGCCGCGCTGGGAACGCGCTCAAGGAGCTCTCGTGAGAGCGCAGAGAGATCCCAAAAAATAGCCCAGCCCTGACCAAAGGGGTCACAGAGCTGCTCCAAGCAGGAGTCAGACACAGGCATTAGACTCCTGAAAGGCTCAAACAAACAACCCAAGGCCCTATAGGGTCAACAACTGACATCATCAGAGGCAAGCCCAGAAATAAAGTAAAGGACAAAAATACTTAACAGACTCTCACAAAAATGGGAAGAAAAAGAAGTTCCCCCCAAATGAGTGGAAAAGGGGACTCCCCACAGAGAGAGCTAAATGAAATAGAGGCAAGGGAACTCTCAGATATGGAATTTAAAACAATGGTTCTAAGGAAGCTCAATGAGCTCAGCCAGCTCAAAGAGAACTATGAGAAGCTGCAGAGAAACTATCAGGATCTTACAGCAAACTATATCACCCTGGAAAAGGACATAGAAGCTATCAAGAAGACACAAGAGGATATGAAGAATACCATTTCTGAATTGAAGAACACAGTAGAAGGAATCCAAAGCAGGCTGGATGAAGCTGAGGATCGAATCAGTGAGATGGAGGACAAGGTAGAAAAAAGCTCCCAGAAAGAACAAGAAATGGAAAAAAGACTCAAAAAGAATGAAGAGGCATTTAGGGAAATGCAGGACAACCTGAAACGCAATAATATCCGTATAATAGGGATACCAGAAGGAGAAGAAGAGGAGCAAGGAATAGAGAACCTCCGCGAAAAAGTAATGATGGAAAATTTCCCTAATTTGAGGAGAGAAAGGCTCTCATGGATCCAGGAGGCACGGAGGACCCCACTCAAGAAGGACCCAAGGAGGTCCACTCCAAGACACATCATCATTAAAATGGCAAATGTCAAAGACAAAGAGAGAATCCTCAAGGCAGCAAGGGAGAAGGAGAAAGGAACATACAAGGGGGCCCCGATACGCCTAGGAGCTGACTTCTCAACAGAAACACTACAAGCCAGAAGGGAATGGCAACAAATATTCCAAGCCATGAAAAGCAAGGGCCTACAGCCAAGGCTGCTCTACCCAGCTAGGCTCTCCATTAAAATAGAAGGAGAAATACGCAGTTTCCCAGACAAAAGAAAGCTAAAAGAATACATCTCTACCAAACCAGCACTCCAAGATATGCTAAGGGGACTGGTTTAAGCAGATGAAGGAAAAGAATGAGACAGAGAGGAACACAAGTACAAAGAGAAAAGATGAGTAAGTTTCTATCAGTAATATCTCTCAATGTGAATGGACTAAATGCCCCAATCAAAAGACACAGGGTAGCTGAATGGATAAGAAAACATGACCCACTCATATGCTGCCTACAAGAGACCCACCTCAGAGCCAAAGACCTACACAGATTGAAAGTAAAGGGATGGAAAATAATATTCCAAGCAAATGGACATGAGAAAAAGGCTGGCGTTGCCATACTTGTATCAGACAAAGTAGATTTCAAAGCAAGGCCATAAAGAGAGACCCAGAGGGCCACTTTATCATACTTAAAGGAAGAATCTATCAAGAAGACATCAACATTGTAAACTTATATGCTCCCAATAGAGGAGCCCCCAAGTTTATAAGGAAATTGTTGGATGACTTCAAAAAAGATATAGACAGCAACACACTGATAGTAGGGGATTTCAACACCCCACTGTCAAAAATGGACAGATCTTCCAAACAAAACATTAATAAACATATCGAGGCGCTGAATGACACACTGAATCAAAGAGACTTAACTGACATATATAGAACCTTACATCCCAAAGAAGAAAAATACACATTCTTTTCAAATGCTCATGGCAGTTTTTCAAAGATAGACCACATGATAGGACACAAAGCAAGCCTCAGCAAATTCAGGAAAATTGAAATAATACCAAACTTTTTCTCAGACCACAAGGCCTTGAAACTCAAAATCAACTTCAAAGAGAAACTTCAAAAACTTGGAAACTCATGGAGACTGAACAGTACACTATTAAACAATGAATGGGTCAATAATGAGATAAGAGAAGAAATCAAAAAATTTCTGGAAACAAATGAAAATGAACAGACAACTGTCCAAAACCTATGGGACACAGAAAAGGCGGTCCTGAGAGGAAAGTTCATAGCAATACAGGCTTACCTAAAAAAGATAGAAACATTTCAAATAAAAGACCTAACACTACAACTTGAAGAACTGGAGAAACAACAACAAATAAATCCCAGAGCAAGTAGAAGGAAGGAAATAGTCAAGATTAGAGCAGAACTGAATGACATAGAGACAAAAAGAACAATTCAGAGGATCAACCAATCCAGAAGCTGGTTCTTTGAAAAGATTCATAAAGTGGACAAACCTTTAAGCGGACTCATCAAGAAAAAAAGGGAGAGTACCCAAATTAATAATATCAGAAATGAAAGAGGAGAAATAACAACTGACACCACAGAAATACAAATGATCATCAGAAACTATTATGAACAATTATATGCCAAGAAATTTGAAAATCTTGATGAAATGGACAAATTTTTAGAAAAGTATAATCTTCCAACACTGAAGGAGGAAGAAACAGAAAGCTTGAACAGACCAATAACAGTTGGGGAAATTGAAGCAGTAATCAAGAAACTCCCAGCACACAAAAGCCCAGGGCCAGACGGTTTCCCAGGAGAATTTTACAAAACATTTAAGGAAGAGCTAACCCCTGTCCTTCTCAGACTATTCCAAACAATCCAAGAGGAGGGAAGACTGCCAGACTCCTTCTATGAGGCCAGCATCACCCTGATCCCAAAACCAGATAAAGACCCTACAAAGAAAGAAAACTACAGGCCAACTTCGCTGATGAACATGGATGCTAAAATCCTCAACAAAATATTGGCAAACCACATCCAGCAATACATTCAAAAGATTATCCATCACGATCAAGTGGGATTCATCCCAGGGATGCAGGGATGGTTCAATATACGCAAATCAGTAAACGTGATACACCACATAAATCAAAGAAAAGACAAAAACCACATGATCATCTCGATAGATGCAGAAAAAGCATTTGACAAGGTACAGCACCCATTTATGATCAAAACACTCAGCAAAATGGGAATCAATGGGGCATTCCTCAACGTAATAAAGGCCATATATGAAGAACCTACAGCCAATATCATACTCAACGGGTAAAAACTGAAAGCTTTCCCACCAAGATCGGGAACACGACAAGGATGTCCGCTCTCACCGCTTCTTTCCAACATCGTATTGGAAGTCCTAGCCACAGCGGTCAGACAAGAGAAAGAGATAAAAGGCATCCAAATAGGAAAGGAGGAAGCAAAGCTATCATTGTTTGCAGATGACATGATAGTGTACATAGAGAACCCTGTAGACTCTACCAAAAAACTCCTCAACCTAATAAGTGAATTTGGCAAAACAGCAGGATACAAAGTCAACATTCAGAAATCAAAGGCATTTCTGTACACCAGCAATGCAATAGAAGAAGAAGAAATCAGGAAAAATATACCATTCGATATAGCACGAAAAAAGATAAAGTACCTAGAGATAAATTTAACCAAAGACACAAAAGACCTGTATGCAGAAAACTATACAACATTGAAAAAAGAAATTAAGGAAGACACAAATAAATGGAAGCATATACCGTGCACATGGATTGGAAGAATTAATATCCTTAAAATGTCCATACTACCAAAAGCAATTTATAGATTCAACGCAATCCCTATTAAGATACCAATGACGTATTTCACAGAAATAGAACAGACATTTCAAAAATTTATATGGAACCATAAACGACCTCAAGTAGCCGCAGCAATTTTGAGAAAGAAACACAAAGTAGGAGGGATCACAATACCGGACATCAAACTCTACTACAAAGCCACTATACTCAAAACAGTCTGGTACTGGCACAAGAACAGACCCATAGACCAGTGGAACAGAATAGAAAGCCCAGAAATAAGCCCAGGTCTCTATGGACATCCAATATTCGACAAAGGGGGCAGAAGCATAAAATGGGGCAATAACAGCCTCTTCAACAAATGGTGTTGGGAGAGCTGGATGGCTACATGCAAAAAATTGAAATTGGATCATCAGCTGACACCATACACAAAAATAAACTCAAGATGGATAAAAGACTTAAATATAAGTCGCAACACCATCAAAGTTCTCGAGGAGAACATTGGCAGGAAACTCTCAGATATCCCACGCAGCAATTTTTTCACTGATATGTCTCCTAAAGCAAGGGACATAAAGGAAAGAATAAACAAGTGGGACCTCATCAAAATAAGAAGCTTCTGCACGGCGAAAGAAAACATCAGCAAAATGAAAAGGGAGCCAACCATTTGGGAAAATATATTTGCTAATGATACATCAGATAGAGGTTTGATCTCCAAGATATATAAAGAACTCACTCGACTCTACTCCAAGAAGACAAACGATCCAATCAAAAAATGGGCAAAGGCCCTGGGCAGATGCTTGTCTAAGGAGGAGATACAGAGGGCCCAGAGGCATTTGAAAGGATGCTCAGCATCACTAGCCATCTGAGAAATGCAGATCAAAACCACCATGAGGTATCACCTCACACCGGTCAGAATGGCCATCATAAACAGATCCACAAACAACAGGTGCTGGCGAGGCTGTGGAGAAAAGGGAACTCTGGTCCACTGTTGGTGGGAATGCAGACTGGTGCAGCCACTATGGAAAGCAGTGTGGAATTTCCTCAGAAAGCTGAAAATGGAACTGCCTTTTGATCCAGCGATTCCCCTGCTGGGACTATACCCTGAGAACACCAAAACGCCAATACAAAAGAACCTATGCACCCCAATGTTCATAGCAGCACAATTTACAATAGCCAAGTCTTGGAAGCAACCTCAATGCCCATCAGTAGATGACTGGATCAAAAAATTATGGTACATATACACAATGGAATACTACGCAGCAGAAAGAAAAAAAGAAGTACTAAACTTTGCAACAGCATGGATGGAACTGGAGAGCATCATGCTAAGCGAAATAAGCCAGGGGGCGAAAGACAAATACCATATGATCTCACCTATAAGCGGAACCTAACCAACAATGCAAAGAAGCAAGGAAAATAAGACCAGCAACACTGAAAGGAAAAGAAATCAACAGAGACAAGAGTGGAGGGGGGGTGGGCCAGGAAAGGTAAGGGAAGGGGAAAGTCAAGGAACATATAGCAAGGACTCATGGACAAAACCAAAGGGGAAGAGCTGAGGGAGGGAAGGTGGGAGGGGGCAAGGGAAAGAGGTGGGGGGAAGGCAGAGACAAATGTAGTTAAAAAGTAAATAAATTAATTAAAAATAAATAAATAAATAAATAAAAATAGTAGGGGAAAAATACAATAAAATAATTTAAAATGAAAAATAAATAAAAAATTTAAAAGGCAAAAAAAAAAAAAAGAAGAATCTAATACCTTCATAAGCTGGGACACCATTACTTTGACAAATGTGTATGCACAAAATTTGTGCTTTTGCTCACATAATGTATCTATAGCACTACACACAGTAGGCATCCACATAATACACAATCATCCCAGCATATGTTAGAATATAAAAGAAAAATATCAACAAGCAAGAGCTAAATTCTAATAAATTATAAATACCAAAAAAGAAAAATTAGCATCAAATTTGAATTTTGAAAGTACTTTAAAAATCTAGCTTTAAAAATCAATACTTTTGAATTTCAGGTATATTTTGAAGTTTCACAAAGTTTTTGGCATTAGATGTAGTCCATGAAACCCAGATGTAACTCATTATAGACTAGCCTATATTTTGAGATACAGATTGTATATTCACAATTTCCAGGAAAAATTATAATTTGTATCAAATTTCAAAAAGTGAGGTGCTATTGATAAATGAGATTTTTTAATCATTTTTTTTACTCATACTCAGTAATTTTTCACTTATTCTATAAACACATACAAGCTTGAAGTATATACTTGGTGTATGCTATGTGGTCCAGGTAGGCCCTTGGATTAAACAACAATAGACTCAAAGTGTTCATGCACCTTTAGTTAAAGTAACATTTGTAACTGTTAAAACATATAGTCCTATAAGTATTTTCATCATCCTGCCTGTTATTACTTCACAAAAAATCAAATTCAAATATTCTAATTACTTCAAAATTTATAGGTACAGATATGAATCATTCTATTTCTTGTTTATGAAAATATATTTACAGAACATGAAAACATACATTTCTTATTCTGTAGTGTAACATCATAAATTATTGATAGCTTTCCTTTTACTTGTTAAAATATGCAGCATTTGGTCTGATATTTTAAGTGTTTTACACATTTACGAAAATAAAATGGCACTTTAGAGTTGTGATTCTGAACCTTATCACACTGCAAATGTAAAATTTCCTTTTGCAAATTAATAACAAAAATACATGAAAATAGACTAATTTGAAATTGCTCCTATCCCATTTTACTATTTATAGTGCTTCTTTTTATTTTTATAGGTGTTTTTAAAAAGTTAGCTCTTTCATGTAGTTCATAAAGTGATGCTTTATATTCCTTTATTTATAGAATATCCATCTTCTGACATAAGACATATAACTCCTGTGGAAAGTTCTCAAATTTCATCACTCTTTTCCTGATATATGGATAATCAGGTCAAAGATCTGTCTAAAGACCTAATGAGATAATGGCTGTTGGTTTCAGGTTCATTTTTCCTCCTTCCTACAATTCTTAATTCCATACATGATGCTGATATGAGCAAAATGTGATTTCATTCCTTTTTCTGTAATCTCTTTACCTAGCTGGCATTACACCTTCTATGGTGATAGTAAAAAGTGAAGCTATATTTAGCTTTTTCCATAGACTTATGTCTTTTTTTTCCTTCATTTTAAACTTATTAAAGCAAGTACTGATTAAAAGCTACTCTTCCCTAGTGAAAAAAACAACAAAAAAACACGTTATCTACAGAGCAGGGAATTGCATTTATCAACAAATTTGCAGTTCTATTCTCAGACTCTAGAATTTAATCAGTGGACCTGTAGCTAAATGATTTCCATTAAAACTACACTTTATTTTTGGTACCCCTCCTGCCTTAAACACCAAATTTGTATTTTCTGCACGCATTTACCTTCCTCTTGTACTACATATGCCTGTTAGTATACTTTAACTCCTTTAATTTGTTTCTTAAATATTTTATACATCTTAAAATTATATACTTTATTTAAATTAAGTTCCATAATATTGTAATAATTGTTAGCATTTTAGCCAAGACTTAACGTTTCAATTAAGCAATAAAGAGCATGAATTTTGCTTTTTCTCAAGGCTGCAGTCAACACTGTTTTCTTTGAGTGTGTAAATAAAGCTCTGTGTTTTCATTTCTTATCTAGCCTCTTTTTAAAAAGAAAAAGGCTTAGAGAAGTCTGTTTTTGGAAAGGCAGCACAGAGAGCTGCTTAGCGCCAGCAATGAGGATCCACAGCTGTCCCCAGCAAATCTGCAAGTTTTGTTTGAAGTGAGAGAGCTCTGAGAGGAGGGGAAAGAGTTCAAGAAGTGGCAGATCTGTACTCCCTCAGCCCCCTCTCCTGTCCTTTTCTTCTCAGGAGAAGATGTGCTTCCTGTTCCCCCATCTTTTGTTCTGTTTTCTCTCTCCATCCTTGTGAAAACCTCTGCTTGCATTGAAATTTGGAAGATGGGTTTTTGAGGACAAAAATCTCCTTATCTTCATGAATTGCCAGCAACTCAAGCAAACCACTTTCCTTCTCTCCGCTGCCTGTCTCATGGATTTGGTTTTCACTGAGACAGGCAGCCTGGCCTGCGTAAGGGTCCCTTCAAGGTTATGTCATCAGTGTTCATAGATTTATTCCCAGATTCAAATCTTTTGCCTTTTTCCTCCTTGCTTCATGTATGAAATTCCAACTTGAATCATTTATTTTTCTGCATGAAGAATAGTTCTTATATCTTACTTTGGGTTTGTCTGCTGTTAACAAACTATTTACTGTTTCTATGCAAATGCCTTCGTTTTTTTCAGTCTTAAAAGTATTATCCACGGTGAGAGAAGTTAGGCACGGCAATTGTGTCTTGTAGCATCTTGAAGATGTTCCACTGCCCTGTGACCGCTAATGCTGTTCAGTAGTCAGTCATTTCTTTGATGTTAATCTCTGGCTACTTTTCATGTGTTATGCATTATGTTTTGTTTCCTTCAGTAATGGGACATTCTCAATCATTGTCTCATGAAAAATTTCTTTGTGGCCCATCTTTTCCTTTTTTTTCCCCCTTAATGTTTCAGCTAAATGACTTTCTCTCGTAACCCCTCTTACCCATTCTTTATTTCAATATTTTGCCTCTCCTGCCTTTTTTTTAGCTCATCTGTGTATAACTTGCTATTAAAATCATGCATTGTCTTCTTTGTTTTAGTTTTATGATTTCTAGTTCATTCTTATTCATATATGCAGTATTACTCTTTATATTTTTCCAGTTCCATTCTCTAAATTTGAAACTCATTCTCATTCCCCTGAACATAGTAAGCATAGTTGCATTTCAATCTGTATCTAATAATTACCATCAGCAGATTTCCTTTCAACCAACTTCTGTTGAATGTTGTTCCACTGATTCCAGCTTGTGCATTTTTATTTTGCTATTTTCTTAATTATCTTTAATTCTTTGGCCAATTATTTTCAGAAACAATTTGAGTCCTAAGATGTTTCTATATTCTTTTGAGCATGACTTTGTTTTCTTCTTGTAGTCAGAAGCTTGAGCTATCCAAAAAGACTAACACTTGAAAACTGTTTGTGTTACTTAGATGGCCTGCCGGAACCGAGCACACACCTCCCTTCCAGAAGGCACTTTCTCCAGTTTCCTGAAAACAGCAAGTAATGTCACATTAGAGCTTCTACCTTTCACAGTCACTTAATATTAACTCCCATCTTTCCAACTTAGTGAGTCACCTTAATGACCGATTTTCTCTCAGATGTGTCCTGAGGATTGGCAGGATGTCTCACTACAAAGGTGGCAGTGGGGTCCTGGCTCTCCATAAAAAGTCCCTGACGCTGGTCATCCAAGACTCTGAACCCTGTTGTCTGCTGCCTCTCAGCTGCCTAGTATGACTGAAAATATCTCTAAGGAAGAAGTGGTTCATTCTCTCTCTCATTATTATCTAAGAACCTCATCGGTGTTTTAGGATGCTTTAAGTCCAGCTTTTTAGGTGCATCTGTAGGAGCTGCTGTGAATCACATAGGTCACCAACTGGTGGAATTGGATTTCCCTCAAATGTTAGTTTTTCATAGTCTTTATAAATAGACAAATTATACTTGGAAAATACTAACAACTTTAAAATTTGTATTGGAGATCTTTTTTTTTTATTGTTTTTTTTTATCTTTTTTTTTTAATTTACTTTTTAAATACATTTGTCTCTGCCTCTCCCCCACCTCTTTCCCTTGCCCCCTCCCACCTTCCCTCCCTCAGCTCTTCCCCTTTGGTTTTGTCCATGAGTCCTTGCTATATATTCCTTGACTTTCCCCTTCCCTTCCCTTTCCCTGCCCCCCCCCCCGCCCTCTCTCTTTTCTCTGTTGATTTCTTTTCCTTTCAGTATTGCTGGTCTTATTTTCCTCGCATCTTTGCATTGTTGGTTAGGTTCCACTTATAGGTGAGATCATATGGTATTTGTCTTTCGCCCCCTGGCTTATTTCGCTTAGCATGATGCTCTCCAGTTCCATCCATGCTGTTGCAAAGTTTAGTACTTCTTTTTTTCTTTCTGCTGCGTAGTATTCCATTGTGTATATGTACCATAATTTTTTGATCCAGTCATCTACTGATGGGCATTGAGGTTGCTTCCAAGACTTGGCTATTGTAAATTGTGCTGCTATGAACATTGGGGTGCATAGGTTCTTTTGTATTGGCGTTTTGGTGTTCTCAGGGTATAGTCCCAGCAGGGGAATCGCTGGATCAAAAGGCAGTTCCATTTTCAGCTTTCTGAGGAAATTCCACACTGCTTTCCATAGTGGCTGCACCAGTCTGCATTCCCACCAACAGTGGACCAGAGTTCCCTTTTCTCCACAGCCTCGCCAGCACCTGTTGTTTGTGGATCTGTTTATGATGGCCATTCTGACCGGTGTGAGGTGATACCTCATGGTGGTTTTGATCTGCATTTCTCAGATGGCTAGTGATGCTGAGCATCCTTTCAAATGCCTCTGGGCCCTCTGTATCTCCTCCTTAGACAAGCATCTGCCCAGGGCCTTTGCCCATTTTTTGATTGGATCGTTTGTCTTCTTGGAGTAGAGTCGAGTGAGTTCTTTATATATCTTGGAGATCAAACCTCTATCTGATGTATCATTAGCAAATATATTTTCCCAAATGGTTGGCTCCCTTTTCATTTTGCTGATGTTTTCTTTCGCCGTGCAGAAGCTTCTTATTTTGATGAGGTCCCACTTGTTTATTCTTTCCTTTATGTCCCTTGCTTTAGGAGACATATCAGTGAAAAAATTGCTGCGTGGGATATCTGAGAGTTTCCTGCCAATGTTCTCCTCGAGAACTTTGATGGTGTTGCGACTTATATTTAAGTCTTTTATCCATCCTGAGTTTATTTATGTGTATGGTGTCAGCTGATGATCCAATTTCAATTTTTTGCATGTAGCCATCCAGCTCTCCCAACACCATTTGTTGAAGAGGCTGTTATTGCCCCATTTTATGCTTCTGCCCCCTTTGTCGAATATTAGATGTCCATAGAGACCTGGGCTTATTTCTGGGCTTTCTATTCTGTTCCACTGGTCTATGGGTCTGTTCTTGTGCCAGTACCAGATTGTTTTCAGTATGGTGGCTTTGTAGTAGAGTTTGATGTCCGGTATTGTGATCCCTCCTACTTTGTGTTTCTTTCTCAAAATTGCTGCGGCTATTTGGGGTCGTTTATGGTTCCATATAAATTTTTGAAATGTCTGTTCTATTTCTGTGAAATACGTCATTGGTATCTTAATAGGGATTGCGTTGAATCTATAAATTGCTTTGGGTAGTATGGACATTTTGAGGATATTAAGTCTTCCAATCCATGTGCACGGTATATGCTTCCATTTATTTGTGTCTTCCTTAATTTCTTTTTTCAGTGTTGTATAGTTTTCTGCATTACAGGTCTTTTGTGTCTTTGGTTAAATTTATCCCTAGGTACTTTATCTTTTTTCGTGCTATATCGAATGGTATATTTTTTCTGATTTCTTCTTCTTCTATTGCATTGCTGGTGTACAAAAACGCCTTTGATTTCTGAATGTTGACTTTGTATCCTGCTGTTTTGCCAAATTCACTTATTAGGTTGAGGAGTTTTTTGGTAGAGTCTACAGGGTTCTCTATGTACACTATCATGTCATCTGCAAGCAATGATAGCTTTACTTCCTCCTTTCCTATTTGGATGCCTTTTATCTCTTTCTCTTGTCTGACCGCTGTGGCTAGGACTTCCAATACGATGTTGGAAAGAAGCGGTGAGAGCGGACATCCTTGTCGTGTTCCCGATCTTGGTGGGAAAGCTTCAGTTTTTGCCCGTTGAGTATGATATTAGCTGTAGGTTTTTCATATATGGCCTTTATTACGTTGAGGAATGCCCCATTTATTCCCATTTTGCTGAGTGTTTTGATCATAAATGGGTGCTGTACCTTGTCAAATGCTTTTTCTGCATCTATCGAGATGATCATGTGGTTTTTGTCTTTTCTTTTATTGATGTGCTGTATCACGTTTACTGATTTGCGTATATTGAACCATCCCTGCATCCCTGGGATGAATCCCACTTGATCGTGGTGGATAATCTTTTGAATGTATTGCTGGATGTGGTTTGCCAATATTTTGTTGAGGATTTTAGCATCTATGTTCATCAGCGAAATTGGCCTGTAGTTTTCTTTCTTTGTAAGGTCTTTATCTGGTTTTGGGATCAGGGTGATGCTGGCCTCATAGAAGGAGTCTGGCAGTCTTCCCTCCTCTTGGATTGTTTGGAATAGTCTGAGAAGGACAGGGGTTAGCTCTTCCTTAAATGTTTTGTAAAATTCTCCTGGGAAACCGTCTGGCCCTGGGCTTTTGTGTGCTGGGAGTTTCTTGATGACTGCTTCAATTTCCCCAGCTGTTACCGGTCTGTTCAAGCTTTCTGTTTCTTCCTCCTTCAGTGTTGGAAGATTATACTTTTCTAAAAATTTGTCCATTTCATCAAGATTTTCAAATTTCTTGGCATATAATTGTTCATAATAGTTTTGATGATCATTTGTATTTCTGTGGTATCAGTTGTTATTTCTCCTCTTTCATTTCTGATATTATTAATTTGGGTACTCTCCCTTTTTTTCTTGATGAGTCTGCTTAAAGGTTTGTCCACTTTATGAATCTTTTCAAAGAACCAGCTTCTGGATTGGTTGATCCTCTGAATTGTTCTTTTTGTCTCTATGTCATTCAGTTCTGCTCTAATCTTGACTATTTCCTTCCTTCTACTTGCTCTGGGATTTATTTGTTGTTGTTTCTCCAGTTCTTCAAGTTGTAGTGTTAGGTCTTTTATGTGAAATGTTTCTATCTTTTTTAGGTAAGCCTGTATTGCTATGAACTTTCCTCTCAGGACCGCCTTTGCTGTGTCCCATAGGTTTTGGACAGTTGTCTGTTCATTTTCATTTGTTTCCAGAAATTTTTTGATTTCTTCTCTTATCTCATTATTGACCCATTCATTGTTTAATAGTGTACTGTTCAGTCTCCATGAGTTTCCAAGTGATTGAAGTTTCTCTTTGAAGTTGATTTTGAGTTTCAAGGCCTTGTGGTCTGAGAAAAAGTTTGGTATTATTTCAATTTTCCTGAATTTGCTGAGGCTTGCTTTGTGTCCTATCATGTGGTCTATCTTTGAAAAACTGCCATGAGCATTTGAAAAGAATGTGTATTTTTCTTCTTTGGGATGTAAGGTTCTCTATATGTCAGTTAAGTCTCTTTGATTCAGTGTGTCATTCAGCGCCTCGATATGTTTATTAATGTTTTGTTTGGAAGATCTGTCCATTTTTGACAGTGGGGTGTTGAAATCCCCTACTATCAGTGTGTTGCTGTCTATATCTTTTTTGAAGTCATCCAACAATTTCCTTATAAACTTGGGGGCTCCTCTATTGGGAGCATATAAGTTTACAATGTTGATGTCTTCTTGATAGATTCTTCCTTTAAGTATGATAAAGTGGCCCTCTGGGTCTCTCTTTATGGCCTTTGCTTTGAAATCTACTTTGTCTGATACAAGTATGGCAACGCCAGCCTTTTTCTCATGTCCATTTGCTTGGAATATTATTTTCCATCCCTTTACTTTCAATCTGTGTAGGTCTTTGGCTCTGAGGTGGGTCTCTTGTAGGCAGCATATGAGTGGGTCATGTTTTCTTATCCATTCAGCTACCCTGTGTCTTTTGATTGGGGCATTTAGTCCATTCACATTGAGAGATATTACTGATAGAAACTTACTCATCTTTTCTCTTTGTACTTGTGTTCCTCTCTGTCTCATTCTTTTCCTTCATCTGCTTAAACCAGTCCCCTTAGCATATCTTGGAGTGCTGGTTTGGTAGAGATGTATTCTTTTAGCTTTCTTTTGTCTGGGAAACTCCGTATTTCTCCTTCTATTTTAATGGAGAGCCTAGCTGGGTAGAGCAGCCTTGGCTGTAGGCCCTTGCTTTTCATGGCTTAGAATATTTGTTGCCATTCCCTTCTGGCTTGTAGTGTTTCTGTTGAGAAGTCAGCTCCTAGGCGTATCGGGGCCCCCTTGTATGTTCCTTTCTCCTTCTCCCTTGCTGCCTTGAGGATTCTCTCTTTGTCTTTGACATTTGCCATTTTAACGATGATGTGTCTTGGAGTGGACCTCCTTGGGTCCCTCTTGAGTGGGGTCCTCCGTGCCTCCTGGATCCATGAGAGCCTTTCTCTCCTCAAATTAGGGAAATTTTCCATCATTACTTTTTCGCGGAGGTTCTCTATTCCTTGTTCCTCTTCTTCTCCTTCTGGTATCCCTATTATACGGATATTATTGCGTTTCAGGTTGTCCCGCATTTCCCTAAATGCTTCTTCATTCTTTTTGAGTCTTTTTTCCATTTCTTGTTCTTTCTGGGAGCTTTTTTCTACCTTGTCCTCCATCTCACTGATTCGATCCTCAGCTTCATCCAGCCTGCTTTGGATTCCTTCTACTGTGTTCTTCAATTCAGAAATGGTATTCTTCATATCCTCTTGTGTCTTCTTGATAGTTTCTATGTCCTTTTCCAGGGTGATATAGTTTGCTGTAAGATCCTGATAGTTTCTCTGCAGTTTCTCATAGTTCTCTTTGAGCTGGCTGAGCTCATTGAGCTTCCTTAGAACCATTGTTTTGAATTCAATATCTGAGAGTTCCCTTGCCTGTATTTCATTGGGCTCTCTCTGTGGGGAGTCCCCTTTTCCACTCATTTGGGGGGAACTTCTTTTTCTTCCCATTTTTGTGAGAGTCTGTTAAGTATTTTTGTCCTTTACTTTTCTTTCTGGGCTTGCCTCTGATGATGTCAGTTGTTGACCCTATACAACCTTGGGTTGTTTGTTTGAGTCTTTCAGGAGTCTAATGCCTGTGTCTGACTCCTGCTTGGAGCAGCTCCGTGACCCCCTCGGTCAGGGGTGAGCTATTTTTTGGGATCCCTCTGCGCTCTCACGCGGGCTCCTTGAGCGCGTTCCCAGAGCGGCAGGGTCCCCCACCTGCCTGGGCTCGCATGTGCTTGCCCCAGACCAGGGGGCTTATTCGCGACCTCCCGTACTCATCTGGCCTCCCTGGCACGCGAGCTTCGCGCCACTGGTCAGTTTAGGGTCTTCTATTGTGTGTTTTCCCCGCTTTTGGCTCTTTGGGTGCGTTGCTTGCCCTCGCCAAATGGGGACTACGGAAATGGGAGGAAATCAGCTCTAGGACTCTCCGGTTAATCCTGTTTCTGGTCTCTCCTCCAGGGACTCTGGGCAGCTCTACTTATTTTGTGGGCTGCTCCGCAATCGCGGCGGGTAGGTGAATTTACTCCTGCCCTTGCCTCTCTGTGCAATCCCTCGCAGGCCGTATGGGTGCCAGTCTGTGTGAGGCCTTGCCGGCAGGTGCAAGCGTTTGCCAGCCTGCGCGGGTCACACACACGCTTGCCAACCCTCGCCAGTCACTCGGGGCAGGTGTGCGCGCCTGCTCTGGGTGTTTTGGGGGTTTCTATGTTTGCTTTTCAGCTTTTGGGTCTTTGGGGGTGTGGCCTCTTCCCGCGCAATGGAGACTTCGGCAAGGAGAAGGAGTCGGGACTCCCCGGTTCCTCCTCCCGTTCTTTCCCCAGTGCCTCCGTTTCTAGTCTCCCCTCAGGGGCCTCTGGGCAGTTCTGTGACCCCTCTGGCCAGGGATCCAACCCCTGTGCGGACTGCGTTTCAATCGCAGGCAGTCTGGGTCATGCGCACCCCGCTTCTGCCTCTTTGGGTTCGCGCCTTTCCAGCCCATAATGGAGACTACCGAACGGGGAGGGAGTCGGGACTCCCCGGTTCCTCCTCCTGTTCTTTTCCCAATGCCTCCATCTCCAGTCTCTCCTCAAGACTCCCCCAGCCAGTCTGCACTCAGCCCCGCAGCTCACACGCGTACAAGCTGTGTGCGGAGCGCACAAAAGGCAGGTTAATTGATTCCCTTATGCCTGAGCGAGATGGTAGCTGCCGAGTGGGAAGTGCGTTATCACCCGGGCTCCACTGGCCGCTGTGTCAGTTCTCTTCACAAAGTTTTCCTCACCAATCTTTTCCCAGGCACCAGCCCACCCTCTGCCGCCTCTACCCAGCGATCAAGGAGGGTGGCTGCCGCTGCAACTTTTGCGTTTGCCCTTTAAATGTCTTTTTGCATCCCCAGCCACTTGTCTCTGGCAGAGCGCCCCTAAGCTTTTTGGGGTTGCGTTTTGTCTGTATTTTCTCGGCTTTAGCTGCTGTAGTTTAGGGGTTCCTGTTTATGATTCAGACCCCGTTCTTCTCGGGGGGACGCTAACTGGCCGTTTCAATGTCCCTCTGGTGCCAGTGCCCGTGCGTACCCAGCCCACCCCCTCGAGCCTCCACCGCAATTCCCACCCATTGGGATGTGTGAGAGTAGAATCCACTGTCCGCGGCTCCAAGGCTCCTCTCCCACTATCGCTCCACTGCTTTCCAGGTGATTACTCCATTATTTAGTTGCAATTCCAGTTTGGTTTTGGGAGGAGGTCAGCGTGACTCCCTTTCACTCCTCCGCCATCTTTCCAATCTCCTGTAAAGCAAATCTTAATGGACATAAAGGGAGAGGTCAAAAATAATACAGTCATAGCAGGAGATTTTAACAGCCTATTGACATCAATGAGTAGATCTTTTGGACAGAAAATCTACAAGAAAATGGTAGCCTTAAATGATGCACTAGAACTCATAGATTTAATTGATAGTTTCAGAGCATTTCACTTCAAATATACATTCTTTTCAAGTGCAAATGAAACACTTCCTAGGATAGACCACATGTTAGAATACAAAACAAGTCTCAATACATTTAAGAAAATTGAAATCATATCAAGCATGTTCTCTGACCATAATGCTTGTGAAACTATTAAGAATCAATCAGAAGAAAAAAAAGCTGAAGAAAAAAACCCACAAAGACATGGAGATTAAATAACATGCCACTAAACAATGAATGGGTTAACATTGATTTCAAGGACTAAATCAAATGATACCTTGAAACAAATGAAAATGCAAACACAACAATCCAGAATCTATGGGACACAGAGAAAGCAATCCTAAGAGGGAAATTCATAGTATTACAAGGTTATCTAAAGAAACAAGAAAAATCTCAAATAAACAACCTAACTTTACACTTAAAGGAACTAAAAACAATAACAGCAAAGCCCAAAGTGAGGAGAAGAAAGGACAAAAATAGAGATCAAAGAATAAATAAGAGAATAGAATGTAAAGAAATAATACAAAAGATCAATGAAACCAAGAGCTTGTTCTTTCAAAAGATGAACAAGATTGACAAACCTTTAACCAGACTCATCAAGATGACAAGAAAGAGGACACAAATAAATAAAATCAGAAATCAAAGGGAAGAAAACTGATGCCAAAGAAATACAAAGGATTGTAAGAAAATATTATGAACAGCTACATGCCAACAGGTTAGACAGTGTGAAAGAAATGGACACATTCCTAGAAACACACAATCTTACAAAACTGAATCAGAAAATCCAAATAGATTACAGCTAATGAAACTGAAGCAGTAATCAAAAAGCTCCCAACAAACAAACCTCCTGGACTGATGGCGTCACACATGAATTTACCAAACATTCAAAGAAAAACTGACACCTAAACTTCTCAAACCATTCCAGAGAATTCAAAATAAAGGACAATTCCCAAGCTTATTTTATGAAGCCAGCATGATCCTAATTCCAAAACCAGATCAATAAGACCATGAAAAAAATTAGAGCCCCATATTCCTGATGAACATAGATGCTAAAATTCTCAACAAAGCATTAAACAAACTGGATCCAACAATACATTAAAGAGATCACACACCATAATCAAATAGGATTTATTCTGGGGATGCATAGTTGGTACAAAATCTGCAAATCAATAAGTGTGATTCACCACAGAAGCTAAATAAACAATAAAACCCCCATAATTATATCAATAGATGGCAGAAAAAAGCATTTGATGAAGTCTAGCACCCATTTATGAGAAAAACTCTAAGCAAAGTGAACTGCTTATTTTAGAATTATCAAGGATAATTGTTAAAAATACATATTCCTAAACTTAATAAAACTGAATCAGATTCAACTAAATCAGAATTTCTGTAGGTGAGTCCTAGGAGTCTACATTTTAGCAATTGTTCATATAACTTTTATGCACACCAAATTTGAGAAGCAATGATGTGTGTGTGTGTGTGTGTGTGTGTGTGTGTGTGTGTGTGTGTCGTGAATGTGCTGCTCAGTTAGCATGAACATACTTTGCTTTTACCAAATAATGTTGGTCTCCGAGTCTGAGAAAAACTACTTCTTCACTTCACCCCTTAAGTCTAGTGAGACTGGAAATGTATTGTTGTGAATGTGTGGATTATTTTACTGTCTCTTGCTCCCTCATTGGTTGTGTTTGTCTGTTTTTTGAGTATTTCCTCACTTGTCTAGTCAATCCCATGCTTTTCAAGCCCTTTAGTTTATATTCTATTTTTTTATTTGTTCTTATTTGTGTCCTGATGCTATCCTTGATTTCTACTAATCCCAGATGTTTTTGGGATCTGGTCATTCTTTAATCTAAGATTGTTGCTTGAGTCAAAGACATTTTGTAAGAAACATTAGGGTCAATTTTTAATGCTTAAGTTCTAGGAAACTGCATATTTTTAATGGTTACCATTGAGGAAAGCTATGTAAGAAAAACAATTTTTTTTACCAAAATTCATGTTGCTTTTTGACTTGACTATATACAACCATAACCACAGACTTGCAACTTTAAACAGGGGTAGGTGTAATATTATTAGTCTGCTAGGTTCAGTTTCTAACCCTGTAACACAATTATATATTATCATTCATGAAAAAGGCTAAAACTGAAAACAGAGAAAGGTACTTCACAAGCATGAATGATAAATGGAAGCATCTCAAACTTGTGAATAGTATCAAAGTGGAAGTGATCCTAACATTTTATAAATTCTACGAAATGTCTAAGAACACTTAGATTTCAACTTAGATATTAGAGTGGGTTGGGAGAGTTACTTATTCACCAGAGGTCTATGATGCTTAAAGATTTTACTGTTATTACTTTTAACTCAGAAAAGAAAAAATGTGATAAATTTATTCTTAAATCATTTTATTTTATAGAGTTAAAGTGGACATAACAGAGAGAAATGTAAAACATTATTTTTATAGGTCAAATTCCTGTTTGTCCTGTGAAGAAGGAGTAAGGACTAATGTAAATACTACTTTAGGGCAATGGAATTTACCTTGTTGGCTGAGAATACTTTCATTCCTTAGAAAAAATAAATAGCGTCTTTTATTTCTAGGCAATATGTTCAATGGTAAAGTTACAGAGGTGATTAAGACATATTTTCTCTCCTTGGGAATTGACCAGCAATTGAAGGTATTAAGACAAGAAAGAGTGGCAATAGAAATTCAAAAGTAAAATGATTTTTTTCTTATGTTCTATTTTAGTTCTATGGTGAAAGCATGGGAAATAAACCAGAGGAAGGAGTTAATTTAGAGTAAGGAGAAAATTTTGTTGAGTACTCAGTTTAGATAATACTCTTTTTATCTTTCATTCTACAACAATTTAAAAAAGTTGGTATCGATATCTTTGCTTTGCAGAAGAGTGAATGTATTTGATGAGATTAAGCCACTTGTCAAAGTTCATTTTCAAGTTTCTGTTGTACATCACACGTTCTTTCTTTCGTCTCTGAATACTGAAGTGCTCCATGGCTTAGTCTTCACACCTCTCCCTTCTCCATCTATACTTACTCCTTACGTTTGCTTTTCTCACTACTCACTGTGCTGACTACTCTCAAATCAAATCTTCAACTCAACATCCTCCCTGCTCTATATTCACATATTGAACAATGAACTTGACTTTTATACTTGGATGTATAATTGACACTTAAATTTAATACATCCCATATTGAACTCCTGGTATCTCTCATTTCTCAAACCACTTCCTCCTGTTGCAGTCTCTATTTGATTAAATAACAACTCCATCTTTCTGGTTTCTCAGGCCCAAAACCTTGATTCAGTATTGATTTATCTTTTTGTTTAAAGCTCCTTCATCTCATCAAAACATATCCAGATTGTGATCACTTATCATTACCTTTCTTCTCATTACCTCTTAAAGAATATTTCCCTAAAATTTATTATCCATCTATCTATCATCTATCTATCACCCATATATGTAATCAGTACTGGCTGTGGCATATGGAACCTGTACAATCTCAAATTCTGTATAGAATCAAATTCTAAAAAAAGAAGTCTAAGGTTCTGATTTTCACTTTTTACATATTTCCTATTTTGGAGTTCACACAAGAAATTTAAACATTTTCTTATATCATAATAAATTTTGTATCCATTACATATGATCTCTTTTGCAGTGTTTGTTAATTTATTTACATAGTCATGGATCTAAATAAATTGGCATCTTCTTGAGACCTGCCCAAAACAACTGTAGTCTGGTCTCTATCTTTATGTGGTATTAAACTACAAGTACAATTTTACATTAAAAGGTTTTTACTTACCTCAGTGATGATATATTAGGTACGAATTTAGTTACTGAAGTCCAGCCACGAATAAAAGAATACTTTGTAGTTTGTTGGAAATTGTATAATTCTAGCTGACAGTATGACTTAGGGGATAATTTGTTTTCCAGAAACACTGACTTACACTCCACTCTCAGTTGAAGATGTGAAAATGAAAAGAAGTAATGAATTAGTTTGACAAATATTGTGCAATACAATGAAAGTGTTAACTTTGAAGTTTTAATTTTTAAATGAGATAGGCCTTCATAATAGAGTTGATAATTTATAAATTGTTTGGTAAATTTTTTCTACAATGACGATTGTTTCTATCATCTTAGAATATGTTGTAAAAATAATATCATATTGTTGATAAATGACTAGCAGAAACAAAGAGTTGGTTTTTGAATCGATGTGTTCCTTACAAAAATAAAATTATAGCAATCACTCATAGTAACTCATAGTAACATCGATAGTAAAATCAAGTTGTAAAGGATCTTTGTTTTTATATTTACATTTGATTAAAGAATAAAAATCCCCTCCTCACATGCCACTCTTTTTAAAAAAAAACTAGTATGGATATATTGATTCAAGTGCTAAATTTTTCAAACATTTTCTCCTTGAGAGATTAGTCTTCTGTCAACTTATCTCTCTACCACACACCGTTGGAATTCATAGCATTCTACCCAAAAGATGAAAGGCTCAGCTTTCATCTTTTATTTCATGGTCTTTAGCTGTGAGAAAAGCTGCAGCTTGTTTTTCTTTACAATAATTTCATTCCAAATAATTTCTTTCATTATCTTTATAATACTAAGCATTATATTTCTATTGCATTTAAAAAAATATTCTGTATTTTGCTATATTGGTTTGGTTTAAAGACCTTATACTCAAGTCCCAAATGATGGATCTTTTGCTGGTTATTTTTGTTCAAGTTTCAAAGTGGAGAGAAAAGCGGAAGTAATTTCTAATGGGAGGTCATGACTTTGACTTTGTCAATATTATCTTCTATCAATGTTTTTTTAAAAAATACTTTTCCCAAGAAATACTTTTCTAAAAAGAAAACGGACTATTTGATGTGTAGCTTTGATTTAATTTCTAAGTACCCTGATGATTATCCCATTTACAGATGAACATACTTAGAGATGGTTCACATCACCTCCATGTTTGAACAGTTATGAAATATCAGATCTTGCTCTGCCCGAGTGTCTCAGTGGTTGGAGTGTTGTCACATACATTAAAAGTTTGAGGATTCTATTTCCAGTCAGGGCACATGTGTGGACCTAGGTTGAGAGTTCGATCCTGGTTGGGCACATACAGGAGGCAGGCAGCCCATTGATGTTTCTCTCACACCAATGTTTCTCTCTCTCTCTCTCTCCTTTCCTCTCCCTCTAAGATTAACAAACATATCCTTGGGGGAGGATTTTTAAAAAGAAAGAAAGAAAAGAAGAAAAAGAAGCATCAGATCTGGATTCATCAATGTCAATTGAATTTAAGGCTGTATTCTTAAACACTGATCTCCAAAAAACAAATACAAATAGTGGAAATACCTTTCTATACAATTCATCATTTAAAAAGTAATAAAGGCAAACCACACACCAATATTTTACAAAAAAAACGATTCTATTGCATAGCTCATTTTTTTTCCACCTTTGACTTTTACTTAAATTTTAAAAAATCTCCTTGTGAGCTTGGTCAACCAAAGAACTGTTTTGTTTTAAGAATTTTTCGGTTCCTATAATAAAAGAAGAGGTTGAGAGAATAGTTGTTTAATCATGGACTTGAGAAGTCCATAGTTCATATTATTGGAGGGAGGAGGAAGTGTGAAGAGATTGGTTATGAACTCAGATACTTTGCTCAGTTCAGCTATAGAATGTGTCTATAGGCAAGATACACAATAAAAGACAAGATACATGTCTTAGTCTAGTCATATTTGACTACATTATTTTTACAAGTAATTAAATTTGCTAAGCCTCAGTTAAATTTTTGTAAAATCAGGCTAAATTTTCTTGTCACTAAGGCTTCTGAAAGTGTTAAACAAGATACACAAGCATAAAAATTTCCTCATAGGTATGAAACTCAATAATTATATTTTGTGTTTCCTTTTTTTTTTTACTCCATTTTAAGCTTCTGCACCCTTTGTTGAACATTAACTGACCATAGAGACATGGGTTCATCTCTGGGCTCTCTATTCTGTTCCATTGATCTATATGTCTGTTCTTATGCCAGTACCAGATTGTTTTGACTACAGTGGCCTTATAGTATAGTTTGATGTCAGGTATTGTGATCCCTCCTACTTTGTTTTTCTTTCTCAGAATTACTGCGGCTATTTGGGGTCATTTATGGTTCTATATAAATTTTTAGAATGTTTGTTCAGTATCTGTGAAATATGTCATTGATATTTTAATAGGGATTGCATTGAATGTAAAAATTGCTTTGGGTAATATGGACATTTTGATGATGTTAATTCTCCCAACCCATGAACACAGTATATGCTTCCATTTATTTGTGTCTTCCTTAATTTCTTTCATCAGGGTTGTATAGTTTTCTGTGTACAGGTCTTTTACCTCCTTGGTTAAGTTTATTCCAAGGTACTTTATTTTTCTTGTCGCTCTAGCAAAGGGGATTTTTTTCCTGATTTCTGATTCTGATATTTCATTTTTGCTATGCAAAAACGCCTTCAATTTCTGAATATTGACTTTGTATCCTGCTGTTTTGCCAAATTCACTTATCAGGTCAAGCAGTTTTTTAGAGGAGTTTATGGGATTTTCCATGTGCACTATCATATCATCTGCAAACAATGATAGTTTTACTTCCTCCTTTCCAATTTGGATGTCTTTTAATTCTTTTTCATGTCTGATCATTATGGCTAGGACTTCCTATACTATGTTGAATAGAAGTGGTGAAAGCTGACAATCTTGTCTAGTTGACGATCTTAGTGGGAAAGATTTTAGTTTTTGCTCATTCAGTATGAAGTTGGCTGTAGGTTTTTGATATATGGCCTTTATTATGTTGAGGTATGACCCCATTATTCCCACTTTGCTGAGGGTTTTGATCATAAATGGGTGTTATACCTTAGCAAATGCTTTTTCTGCATCTATTGATATAATCATGTGGGTTTGGTCTTTCCTTTTGTTTATGTGATGTATTATGTTTATGGATTTGCAAATATTGAACCATCCTTGCACCCCTGGGATGAACCCACTTGATCATGGGGGATGATCTTTTTAATGTATTGCTGGATGCAGTTTGCCAATATTTTGTGGAGGATTTTAGCATCTATGTTCATTAGAGATATTAGCTTGTAATTTTCTTTCTTGGTTTTGTCTTTATTTGGTTTTGGGATTAGGATGATATTGGCCTCATAAAAAGAGTTTGGGAGTCTTCTCTCTTCTTGGGTTTTTTGGAATAGTCTGAAAAGGGCAGGGGTTAACTCTTCCTTAAAAGTTTTATAAAATTCTCCTGTGAACCCCTCCAGTCCAGGGCTTTTCTGTGCTGGGAGATTTTTGATTACCGCTTCAATTTCACCAGCTGTTATAGGTCTGTTCAGGCTTTCTCCTTCTTCATTCAGTGTTGGAAGGTTATATTTTTCTAGGAATTTGTCCATTTCCTCCAGGTTTTCAAATTTCTTGGTGTATAATTGTTCATAGTAATTTCTTAAAGTCCTTTGTATTTCTGTAGTATCAGTTGTTATTTCTCCTCTTTCATTTCTGATATTATTTATTTGGGTCCTTTTCCTTTTTTTCTTGATGAGTCTGCTTAAAGGCTTGGTGATTTTGTTTATCTTTTCTTTTCTTTTTTTCTTTTTTTTTACATTTTATTTATTTTTTTTTCATTTTTTTAAAATTTATTTACTTTTTAAATACATTTGTCTCTGCCTCCCGCCCACCTCTTTCCCTTGCCTCTTCCCACCTTCCCTCCCTCAGCTCTTCCCCTTTGGTTTTGTCCATGAGTCCTTGCTAAATGTTCCTTGACTTTCCTTGTTTATCTTTTCAAAGAACCATCTCCTGGATTGGTTGATCCTTTGAATTGCTCTTTTAGTCTCAATGTCATTCAGTTCTGCTCTGATCTTGATTATTTCCTTCCTTCTACTCACTCTGGGCTTTGTTTGTTGTTGTTTCGCCAGTTCTTGAAGCTGAGGGTTAGGCCGTTTATTTGAAATGTTTCTATCTTTTTTAGGTAAGCCTGTATTGCTATGAACTTCCCTCTCAGGACTGCCTTCACTGTGTCCCATAGGTTTTGGATTGTTGTGTGTTCATTATCATTTGTTTCCAGAAACTTTTTTATTTCTTCTTTGATCTCCTTATTGACTCATTCATTTTTTAATAGTGTACCATTCAGTCTCCATGAGTTTGAATGTTTTTTGGTTTTTCCCTTGAGGTTGGTTTCTAGTTTTAGACCCTTGTGGTCCAAGAAAATGCTCGTTATGATTTCAATCTTCCTGAATTTGTTGAGGCTTGTTTTGTGTCCTATCATGTGGTCTATCTTAAAAATATTCCATGTGCATTTGAAAAGAATGTGTATTTTGCTTCTTGGGATGAAAGGTTCTATATATGTCAGTTAAGTCCATTTGACCTAATGCATCATTCAGTTCTACAATATCCTTTTGAAGTTTTGTTTGGAAGATCTATCCGTTGTTGATAGTGGGGTGTTAAGATCCCCTAATATCAGCATGTTACTGTCTATATCTTTCTTGTAGTCCTCCAATATTTTCCTTATATATTGGGGTTATATTTTGTGTTTCCTAAACTGTACTTTCTGATTCTGGAACATCAAATGAGGCTTTAGCTAATGCATCACACAATTGTCAACCCACAGTAGCAAGCCCTGAGCAAAATTTCGTCTTCCCAGCTTCTGTACTTCCTATAGATCTCCTCTTACTCTGTGTCATTTGGCTTGGTTTTGAACCTCTGCTTGTCTTGACATTTTAACTTTTTTTGTGTGTGACTTTTTTTAAATTTATTGATTCTTTATAAATGGCTTTACTGTGACTTTGTATCATCCATGCTGTCACTAGTGGGGACCTCTCACTTCTTCCAGTTTGAATTTAGCCCTGTGGATCCCAAACTATCCCTAAACCCATGATCATCCCCTAGTTAGGGCCTATCCATCCCTGCATCCATTGCTTGTGAGGGAAACATTCAGATACCTCTTTACTTATGCCACCTGATTGGTGTATTTTACTTAACACTTAATTTTTTGTAAAGGATTATCTTGATTTATTTCTAGTGTTTTCAGTGGTCTAGCTGTTTGTAGTTTTCTTAGTGGTTGCTCAAGATATTAAAATATGTTTTATGTAACTTATCACAGCCTACTTATTTTGGGGTTTTATTATTTCAAAGGAAGTGTGGAAATTTTACTTCTATGTATACTTTTTCACCACCCCCATACTTCTTCAGCATAATAGACTTGAGTATTTCTCCTACACACATTGAATACCATATCAGGTGGTGTTATCATTTTTTCTTTGATCATCAAATCTTTTAAGATTCTTGAGAAGGAGGATAGCTTCTTGTATTTTCCCTATTTCTACCCAGTACTTATTTATTTATTTTCCAAAGTCCCAAATATTTTTCTATGAACATTTCCTTCCTGTTTATAGAACTTCCTTTAGCCATTCTTTAATGACAGATTTGCTAGTGGCATATTGTCTTTGTTGTTCTTCATCTTAGAAAGTCTTTATTCTGAAAGATAATTTCATCAGATGTTGAATTGGGTTTATTTTTGTTCACCACTTGAAAAATGTGCCTAGAAAGGGTTGAAAAGAAGTATTCAAAGTCATGAAAGGCAAGGACCTACATTCAAGATTATTCTATCCAGCAAAGCTATTGTTTAGATAGGAAGGGCAGATAAAGTGCTTCCCAGATAAGGTAAAGTTAAAGGAGTTCATCATCACCAAGCCCCTTATTATATGAAATGTTAAAGGGACTTATTTAAGAAAAAGAAGAAGATCAGAAACTATGAACAGTAAAGTGACAACAAACTAACAACTATCAACAAATTGAATCTAAAAAACAAAAACTAAAACTAAAAAAACAACTAGAACAGGAACAGAACCACAGAAATGGAGATCACATGGAGGGTTATCAGTGGGGAGGAGGAGCGGGAGGTGGAGAATGGGGGAAAACTGTACAGGAAATAAGAAGCATAATTCGTAGACACAAAATAGATAGAGGGAGGTTTAAAATAGTATAGGAGAGGGAGAAGCCAAAGAACTTACATGTACAACCCACAGACATGAACTAACGGTGGGTGGTGGGGAATAATGAGGGGAGGGGAGATGCAGGCAGAAGGGGATAAAGAGGAGAAAAAAATTGAGACAACTGTAATAGCATAATCAATAAAATATACTTAAAAATAAATAAAATATTATAAAGCACAGACTAAAAAAGAAAAGAAAAATTTTATGTCACATTTTTCTCTGGCTTGTATGGTTTCAGGTGAGAGATACACTCAAATTGGTGTTCTTATTCAAATTGGTGTTCTTTAGTAAGTAATACATAATTTCTTTTGCTGTTTTAACGTTTTTTTCTTGATGTTGGTTTTCTGATGTGTCTTATTCTGGATTTCTGTGGGTTTACTCTATCTAGGGTTTGCTCAACACAACTCTATGCCAAGAAACACATACACTCATGCATGTACATGCACAGATATTAAAAAGAGAGAACTCAGCTCTAGAATATTGAGTTTAAAGACATTGTAGGATTTTTGTAAGTCATACAAGTGAACATTTGTAAGTCATACAAGTGAATAAAGCCTCAAAAATTAGTCACCTATAAATTTAAAACTAATCCAAGTGAAACAATAATTGCATCTTTACTACTCATATTATAAATGAGTCTTTAAATGTATAATTAAATCCTAATATTGATTTAACAAGTTACAGGTACATTGAGAAAATTAAGCTGTAAATGAGTGATTTGAGGCTAATGTTCAATTAAAAGATTTCAATAATCTAGTGAATTCCTTTAAAAATGACATTTTTTGGAATGTGTCAATATTTATTTTTTGAAATGACTTTCAAAAGAAAATTGAAAAATAATGTCTTTACATATAGTTGTTTGAATTTTAAAGACCACAAATTCAAGTATACAAAATGAGAAGTTTGTTTTATGTATCTAATAGAATTTTACTTGGTTTTTTGTACAGCATGTCTTCTTTTAGTGGAAAATCATCTATTGTCTCAAAGAAAACCCATGACTTCTAATGTTTTCTGATTAAATATTTAATCAGTTCAGTAATTTCTACCTCCACCTTTTTCTTTGATTTTTTCCAGAGGGTGGTCTAAACTCACTATCAGGTAATAAATTTCATACTCAAAGAAGTAATGGAACAGAGATTGAAGACACGATTATTTACAGAGCTATGGGCAAAGTTAAGGGATGTCAGTAAGGGATTGCAAAGAGGAAGTTGTTACTACTTTATGCCTAAAGAGCCAACAGGAAGGACAATATCTGAAGCCCGGGGAAAATGAATCCCCATACGTCATAGAGAGAAAGGTAGCCACTTCCAAAATTTGTCTTTGCAGGAACAGGTGGAGTAGGGTGAAGTATGAAGATGTTAAGTGAAATATATAAATAAATTGCCTCACCTATTATTTCTTTCTGACTCTTATATCTTGTCGTGTTTCATATTGTCCAAATCCAACCGTGATTTTGCTGGCCCAAATGAGGCAGCTCATACACCAAGCCGCTAGGTTTGAAGTAAGGCAGGAAAAAAAAGGTCTGGAAGGATAAATGGGGAAGATCAGTCAAAGGCTCACATATTCTCATATAAAGAAAAGGCTGCTCATCTTTTCATCAAAAAGTGTCTTCCTAGATTCTACTGTGGTGCATAATTCTCACTGATTTTTAATCATGAACTCTTATTTTAATTGCTCAAAATTTGGGGTCTGTGCTATCAATATGAACATTTAGACATTGTGTTCACCCCAACAATATAGTCCTTAGTTATCTCTGTCTTCTAGGGGTAAAGATAAAAAAAAAACATTAAATTTCTTACAAAAAGACTTGGAAAGCAGTAAGGATCTCTTCTGCAAATTCATGTCCTGGCATTTACTCTTGGAACTTGCTCCTTTCTGTCTTCAATATTAAAAAAAAAATTAATCATCAAACCTTCTGAAATTAGGTTCCTCTTGAACTATTAGTCTTCTGTCATCTATTCCTAGACATAATAGGCAGCTTGGGGAGTAAAAAACAGTGGAACAGGGTCAGGTCATCCTTTGTGGCCTTCAAAATTATCTAATTTTCTTTCAAAAATTTCATCTACTTTATACTATATAGCTGTATCTTGTTTTAAACAAGAAATTTCTCTTATATCATTGGTAATTTTCCCTTGATTTTTATGGTATAAACTCTTTGTTTTGAAGAAAAATAAAACTAGAAAACTGTGATGAAACATCAAAACTTCTTTCAAATAGGTCAGCTATTGAACTTCAAAAATCCCTTGATTTGAGACTATAGTATGAACTATGAGTTTTTAAAATAATCTCTTAAGAAACTTGGCTGACTACTTTGCTTTCAGTTGTGATCCCCAATACCCTACTGCCAATGGCCCAAGCAAGAGATGCCACTAAGTTAATGGGTAGGAAATCATAGTAGCAAGAAAAAAATCATGAAAAGAAAATCAAATATGTTATTATTTATTGTTGTACATATATACTACAGCAAATAGATTTATTTTAGGAAGCTTTATCATTAGAAATGCAGAATGGCATACACGTTGGAATCTACAGTGTCAAAGTGCTTAAAGTTATGCTTCTGTTTTACTAAGTGATGATTCTGTAATAATAGAAGCTATTTGAGTATGCTATCATTTTACTTGTAAACCAGTATTGCACATTTAAAAATGAACTAATAATAGTATCAGCATACATCTTCTGTCTAAATATTGCAAAAAACATACTCATATGACATAAATCTTATCAGCCCACTAAATTCAGCAGAGATTTGGAACACTACAAAAATAATGTTTTTATAGTTTTACCTCTTCTGAGATCAATGCTACATTTTACTATGTTTAATGTGTTTGTCCAGAGAAATGTCAGAAATCACAGATTTTAACTAACCATAATTATAGAAACATAAGTTAGAACTGTATTTGTGAAAAATATTGTGGAGAATTTAAATATTCTTTTCAAATTACCTTTCTCAGCAAGGTAAACAAAAGAAAGTTAAAACATGTTTCCAATCTGATGCCCACAGGAGCACCACCAACACAGTGCATCATGGTAAACAGAACCATAAAGTACATAATTCTTATGATTACACTATTCATTTTCTCTTCCTTGTTACCTTAGCTACAGATTTTTTCCTATAATTATTGACAGTTAATGAGAAGTAATAAGTTTCAAATAATTTAACAGTTTGACTTACCTGTATTTCAAATGTAACACTTTGACTACTTAAGCCCCAAAGTGTGATGGCAATAGTTTGACTACTACAAATATGCTGTTACAAATATAATAGATTAACTGTTAAGAATTTAAACTATGAGGATTATTATTTTCTCAATCTTATGCAAAATGCTATAAAAACACAGCTTTAGCAACTCCACCTATTTTGACTACCAACCATAAGGCTGTGCTATTTAGAAATTCTGGAAAAGATATGGAATTCTAAATAAAATTTTTAAAATTAAATTGTCATGCATTTTTACTAAATAGTAACCTGTCTTATTATTCCCTAATAGATTTATATATTTATTATATATTATATATTATAATTATAATTAGAAATATTTGGCTATTTTTAATCAGCTATGGGTGGTATTATAAAATAAATTTAAGTGGCACCTAATTTAAACATTCAAAACAGTCCACCAAAGCCCTGATTGGGTGGACCAGTTGGTTGGAGCATCATCCTGAACACCAAAATTTTGCAGATTCGATTCCCAATCAGGGCACATACTTAAGTTGTGGGTTTGATCCCAGTCAGGACTCATACAGGAGGTGACTGATGGATGTTTCTCTCTCACATCAATGTTTTTGTTTTGTTCTCTCTCCCTTCTTCCCTCTCTAAAATCAATAAAACATATCCTTGAGTGAGGATTAAAAATAAACAATAAATTTAAAAAAATAGTTCACTGAAGGATAATCTACAATACAATATGTAAAGCCTAATTTTTAAAACAACACCTATGCCCCCACCCGTGCCACAAGAAAAGAGAAATAAAAGCATGAGAAACAATTTGGCTTCATTTAGACATTCACAGATGACTTTATAGACATACTGGTAGGCACAATGTTGAAAAATCAATCCACTGGATTTAGAAACAATAGTAAGATAAAATAAGAAAACTATACATGTCAGAGTTAATATCTGAAGTTAAAGAAAAATATTTACCAAATATCACAGTATATCTTTTAATGGCTATTTTTAACATTAAGAGTATTAACATTAAGAAAACCTTTTCTCTTTGAACATTTAATTAAATATTTGATAGAGAAAAATAAGTTTTGTGTTCTATAAAAATTAAAGGACTTATGAATATATCATCCTCCCCTGCAAAAGCTCAAATTTTCGGTGGTCTCAGCAGAAAGTAAACAGTTCACAATTTAAACAGAATTTATAGTATTGTAAAATTTTACAGAATTCTTTTATTATCATATTTTAATAACAAAGATTACGATGACAGAACTGAATGTTCAGAATATACAAATATTTCTGTAAAACTGTATTAATTGTCCTTACCATTTAATAGAGGTAAAATCTATGAATATACAATGACAGTAATAAAGAAAAACTACATTGAAAGTAATTCTATTTTAGCTTTCAAACAACATGGATTATACTATTACTAAACATTAAAGAAATGTGGCACTATGAGCAGTAAGAGCCACAGATGATTTTGGCAGTTATGCCAGCCAAGGAGGCTGACACTGGAATATGCTGGAGTTTATCTCCATACCAGCCATCCATCTTAAAAGACTGGAAACAATGTAGGGCTTAAAACTCAGTCAATGTCTCTATTCTTGAAATTGGTAGACCATAAATGACACATTTAAGAAATTCTTGTCCTGGCTGGTGTGGCTCAGTGGATTGAGTGTCAGCCTGTGAGCCAGAAGTTTGCTGATTCCCTGGGTTCAAGGAATATGCCTGGGTTGCAGGCCAGGTCCTCAGTAGTAGAAACACGAGAGGCAACCCCACATTGATGTTTCTCTCCCTCTCTTTTCCCTGCCTTCCCCTCTCTCAAAAAATTAATAAATAAATTCTTTAAAAAATATTTTTTTAAATAAGAAATTCTTTTCACCTGCTCTCAAGAAATTTTCTTGTGTCACTGGAAATCCTTAGGAGAGTTGAATCATAGATTCTCTGGATATTCCTACACCAATCTGTTTAACCGGAACTTGAAACTTATCTTCAACAATTAAAACATAATTTTGTGCATTAACAGGTAGTTTTTAAAACATCTTTGCATTTGATTTGTCCTTGTTTCATCATGGAAGATTCTTCAACTTTATTAAGACCTCTTGGTTTGCTGGGAAATGAGGTACAATTTTACCACCTACCTTGTAAGCAACTCCAACTTTGATTTCTGTAAACATGTCCAAAATATCTGATTTGGTAAGTGCCAACATGGTAAATCCATTAGTAAAATGAGGATATTTAAGCAAAACGAGGTCCAACCAGCCATACCATCTTTTCCTTCTAGTAGTTACACCAAACTCTCCACCCTTTGTTTGTAATAATTCCCCAATTTCATAGTCTTGTTCTGTAGGAGAAGCCAACAATACCAACTCTAGTTCTGTAAGCTTTCACAACTGCATACACTTCTTCAACATTTTAAGGGGGCATACTCAATCTGGTACAAACACCTCCAACTATACAGTTTGAAGAGTTTACAAAAAGATATAGGAAACTCTAAACAATACAGTGTCTTACGATGATTTATTTTCATTTACCTTTTTTCTTTTATCTGTTGTTGATTTTTTTGTTTATAATTTGCCTGCTTTTTAATTATGCTCCATTATTTGTCATCAAAGCATTATTACCATTTTATACTCTCAATACTTATTTTGACTTGCTTATATTTGCAGTTTTCTTGTTTACCATTTAAAAAAAAAATTTGTGTTCCAGGTCTTCTTCTGAGAAACATCCATTCGGATTGCTTCAAGGAAGGTATGTGCTATCTACCCTTGTTTTTTTCTGTTTGTTTGTTTGGTTTTGTTGTTGTTTTGTCATTTTTAATGAAAGTTTCATGATTTATATATATGCATATGTATAGTCATGAAATGTAGGTTTGAATGTGGGCTATATCTAATAACTTTTCTAACTAATAAAATACAGTAAAAATGATATAATATCACTTCCAATATTAGATTTACCAAAAGTTTCTGGCATGAGTTGTGAGCCCTACATTGTTTCCAGTCTTTTAAGATGGATGGCTGGTGTGGAGATAAACTTTGGCATATTTCAGTGTCAGCCCCTTGGCTGGCATAATTGCTGAAAGCATCTGTTGCTCCTGCTACCATTGACAGACACTAGTTGTACTTACCTAACTATAATTTCTGTACAATTTCTCTGGCTTACAAGAACACAATGTTCAAGATGAGTCAAAATTTGTGTGACTCTATCTAGATGCTCTTACTTCTTTTGCTAATAAATAACTTAAGGTGAGTGTATAATCTAGCCTAGCCAATGAGATGTGAAGGAAGTACTAGGTGTATATGTGATAAAAATTGTCTCTGATCTTAATGAAAAAGCACCTTTAAAAGAAAAGATTACAAAATGTCTACTTTACCATGAAAGGAGTGAGCCAAAAGAAACATTCTGAAATTGGATAATCATGAAGGTCACAGAACATATGTCCTTGATGCTGATGCTGATCCACTGAATTAAAAACCCTGAAACTAACTTGGAATTTTGCTGTAAGATAGTCAGTTGTGTCTTTTACCACTTTCAACCCAAATCATCCTAGCTAATACAAATGCTAGTTGATGTAAGGTCAGGCTGCTATCTCAATAATCTCTACCAGAACCTCATCCTTTTTCTCCCATCTCTTTAGAAATTTACATCATAGCCACAGGTGACTCAAACATGTTTCCAGAATGACAACCTATGAGTTTTGGTTGCTCCTTTCTTTATCTCTGGATCCCAGGGCATTTAATGTGTCTTACCAGTGATCCTATACATCTATCTCTGAATGGACCTAAAAATGCTTTTAGACCCATATTAGGCTTCAAAATATCAGGAATATCTGTATTATTTCCATTTCTATCTGCAGACTTTCATACCATCTATTCATCTCCTCTATTCACTTCTTTCAATCTGGTAAAGAAAATGCTTCTCTCTTTAGGTGCTTGACTAAGAAAGAATGATGGCCTGCTTTAGAGATCCTGAGATTCATACTGGCCTAATTATAGAGTTTTACTACATGGCACTCATCCTTACAAAGTGCATAGATGTTTTGAGAATGAGGCACATAGCTGGATTTAGTAGACTCAAGTTCGGCTTTACCGTACACTCAAACAATAGCTATCAGTCCTGACTGGTGTGGCTCAGGGGATTGAGTGCTGGTCTGCAAACCAAAGGGTTGCTGGTTCAATTCCCAGTCCAGGCACATGCCTGGGTTGCAGGCCAGATCTCCAGTAGGTGCATGAAAGGCAAACACACATTGATGTTTCTCTCCCTATCTTTCTCCCTCCCTTCCTCTCTCTCTAAAAATAAATAAATAAAATACTTAAAAAAACCCCAATAACTAACACTTGTTAAACTCTTGTCCCTGCTTTTGGACATAGTCCACCTTGATAAATTCATTATTCTCGCAAACATTTTCTCTCAGGGCTGCAGTTGGTTACTTCCTAGAATCAGGTTACCATATGGCCTTCTTCTCCATTAGACATGACTGTATAGATTTGTATTCCTACTAAGGATCATGAAAACTTTTCTCATGAAGGTTCAAAGTACCAGAAGCTTAAAATATATTTCTTGACTACTGTCCATGTGTTCAGGTATTACTTGCCCAATGTTTATTTAATACCACTCTTGGAGGTCCTGCCTTTGTGAACATGCAATGAATTATCAAATCAACCAAAAGATTTAAACAAGATTAAAAAATATCAAATCTATGTTTTAAACACATCACTTTGGTATAAGTATACATATAACAATAATTATAAAGACAGACTGGAGGAAGAGGGATAACTTAGATTGTTGCCATAATCAAGGGGAGAAATAATTATAGCCTGAATTAAAGCTAGAACAACAGGAGATGCAGCAGAGATCTAGCCTGTGAGAAAGTTTTATTATCAAATTACATATGGGTCATGAAAATAAGAGGGAAATCCAGAATGGTCCCATTCACCTAAATTTGCTATTTCTCTCATCACCAAATAATTATGTTTTATTAAGAGATGACGTGAGTTTAAGGTGCCATATAGACATAAAGTTGACCTCATTAACCCAAGGTACACTGCGTAAGACCAAAAGAAATTATAGCTACACTGAGGGATTCAGCTTGGGGCTCTAAATAAAACCATGCAATGAAACTAAATGAGCATAATGCATTCTGCCTGGCCTTTCTAATCCATTTGGTTCTTCAAAGGGATATTTATTTGTGAAGGAATGCTAACATATATTATAGTACAAGCACTTACTGGCAGCACATACGTATGTTCTCTTAACCTATAAATAATGAGAGAAAATAAACGAAGTTGTGGAAGCAATGAAAATATGAAGAATTTATACACAAGGCTCATGTGGATTTTGCAAGTCATATAGATTTCCAGTGGACATGAAAATCTTCCAAAACTACTTCAGAATGTGATATTTTTGGCTTTCACAAACAGGAGGTATAACTTTGCAGAAGAAAAAAAGGCATTTTTTTCCTAGAGCTGTGCACTGAAACAAGCAATTACATCAGTTAGAAAATACAAGGGGCATAGAAATTTTAGACCTTCCACTTGCTCATTATGTTGTATTTGTAGAGTCACCTCCAGGTGCTTGTCTCAGTCATGTTGTAGTTCTGGTTCAGTCTCGTTTCTTAAAGAAAATTGCCTACTAATCTAAGTGTTTATAATTCTTGCTATTTATAATTCCTCTAGCACAATGTCATCTTTAAAAAACAAATCCTTGTGCTTTCTCACAGCAGAATATGAGAAATACTTAGAAAATGGAAATTAATAGCTGGTTGGATTTTTATAATCATTCTTTCACTCTCAACTTTTGCTGATGGTAGACTCTAAAATGCACTAAAAGATTTTTTAGTTGCAAAGAAGGTCATCTTACAGGCTATTCTATCATCTCCAACAGGTTTACCAGTGAGCTTATTATTCCTCCTCCTTGAGTCATGACACTTTTATTTAATCATTCTGAAAATTCCTTTGTCATAAGGTGAAGCTGAAAGAGGTTTTGTAATATGCCCCTGAATTTGACCATTTGGGACTGAGAGGTTGTTTTGCCATTCTTGTGCACAGAAATGAATCAGACTCTTTGAAAACAACAATGCATTCACTAATGTGCTCATTAAAACCTTGGCATGGAATGCCTTTGAACTGTGATATTTCCACACACATGTAGTGGTACTGCTTTATATTCAGTAAGTTCTGTAATTATTACTCTACTCAATGTTATTTATGCACATTTCCCATTCTCAGAAATGTACAACTTTTCTTTCCATAGTACTTGTCAGAATTTTAGAGGACAGTCAAGAATCTACTTGGACTTTCCCTGGCGATGAAAAGGAAACTAGCCTAAAGGGAGGTGTGAAGCTATATTCTCCTTTGAGCAAATCCCTGTAGAATGAGGAGTGGTGATTGGCAGTAGCTGACTAGGCAACTTGCGTTCTTTCAGTCCTTGTTTTCAAAATGCACAAATTCCTGAGCTGAATGAAAACACCAAGTATTTCATAAATGCCAAAAGTTCCCATTGTGATGGGAATTGACATTTGAGCAATAAGCTGACTGCTCTCCCCACACCCCTCCAAGAAAACATATTATGTTTCTACCATTTGTGAAATGCACCTGTGGAATTCTGTGTTGCTAAGTTTGTGCCTCTGGACTTTGACTGCTAGCTGCCCTATTGCCCTTTAGTATCACAAGTGACAGAGAAAAAAAATCTTTTTCTTTCTCTCATTAGTACATTAGGTATGCATGGCATTCTGCTTCTGGACTTTGGAGAAGTTCTATTTTGAGGAACAATCATACCAGCCTTCATTGGCTAAAGCTAATGAAAAGAACCCCAGGAAGGCCATCGGTAGCACCTCTTTCCTCTACACCTCCAGTTGCTCTGGCAAATGGCTGGGCAAAAACCATGATCTCACCAGAAGATTCTGCCTTGGAACTATCAGAAAAAGTAGTGCCATTGTCATCACTATTCAAATCACCATTCAGACACCAAGGTTGGAGCAATGACTCTATCTTCATTGTATAAATGCATTCATTCACCTTTGGTGGCAGTTCATAACTCCTGTGCACATGAATAAAGGCTGTGCTCTTGGCTCAAACAGTAACCAAATTTTAAGGTAAAGGATAAATTAAGATGTGTAATGAAGTATTGGATTTTTTTTCTGAAATCTAAATGAGATCATAAATAACAGACCAAATGCAATGGCTTAGAACTTAAAGATAAATGACCATACAGAGATCTGGATTTGCAATTAGATTCAGATAAGCATGTCGAAATTTTGTCCTTCAGTGTATTCAAAACTGTGGTCAGTCTGGCACTGGTCAATTTTTTCACTTCAGTAACTCTTCACATTGTGTGTGCGTGTGTGTTTGTTTTATAGCTAAATTATTGGCCAGAAGAATAATAGTTTGTTATTGATCAATCTGACAGCCCATGATGTAAATTACAGCTCCCTCTATTATGCTGATGGTACATGGGGCAATGGTGAGTTCCCCCACTTATGTTTCATTAAAATGTGAAAATGGCCCAGGCTGGTGTGGCTCAGTGAATTGAGTGCCGGCCTTCGAACCAAGGGCACGGGTTCAATTCGCAGTCAGGGCACATGCCTGGGTTGAGGGTCAGGTCCCTGGTAGGGGGCATGCAAGAGGCAACCACACATTGATGTTTCTCTCCCTTTTTCTCCTTCCCTTCCTCTCTCTCTAAAAATAAGTAAGAATATATTTTTTAAAATGTGAAAATAGAGATATAAGTGTTTCCTCCAGGAGTTAAGTGAAAAGCATTGTGTAATTAATCAAACTGTGTTGTGCAAACCCTCCTTAAAAGCCAAAATAATATCCATAATATAAAAACTAATTAATGAAGCAGTTTAAGTACAAAATGACAAATCAAAATATTTCATAATAGCCTTGCCTGTTAGCCAAGACCTCCATTTTAAAACTACACCAGGACTGCATGTGGTAAGTATAACACTGGCCCTCCCCCACAAAATGTGTCCATCCTCTAAGCCCTAGCGACTAGGAATATGTTATTCCATGTGGCAAATAAGACTTTAAGATGTGATCCTGAATACAGGCCTTTGAGACGATCCTGAAATGGGGAGATTATTTTGTATTATCCAATTGGCCTAAATTTATCCCATGAATCCTTCAAAGTGGAGAACCTACCCTAGCTGGGTGAGAATGATGACGAGGAAAGAAAGAGCATAGATTCAAGCATAAAAAGGACTGGACCATTGTGACGGCTTTGAAGATAGAGAAAGGAGACCATCCATCCAGCATTCCCGGTGCAATATGGGAGTGGCTCTCTGCTGACGGCCAGCAAGAAAATTGGGATCACAGTATTATCCCTGAAAGAAACTGAATTGTACCAAGAACCCAAGTAATCAACATGGGAGATACCAAAAGCCTAGAGCCTCCAGTAAGGAATGGATTCCTGCTGCCACCTTGATTTTAGCCCAGTAAATTATGTATTGGACTTCTAGCTTACAGAACTATAAAAAAATAAATATGTATTGTTCAAGTCACTGTTGCAGCCTATTACAGCAGCAAAAGGGAATTTTATGCTACAGTACAAAAATATGCATTTTATAAGAATGTATAAAAATAAAGAGATATATTTAAAAACGTAAATAGTTGAGATAGCTTGGTGTATATTTTATATCTATCTATCTGTCTATCTATGTATCATTATATCTATCATCTACCTATCTAATAACATATTAAAATTGTTGCTTTTCTTGGTGGGTAGAAAAATGGTAAAGGGAATTAGGACAAAAGGAAATCAAAATTAAAATAAAACAAAAGAGGAGTCTCACTCACATCAATGTGAATCATGAACTGACTTATATAGTTAATACAGCCCTCTGTACATGAAATCCAGAAAAACATAAGTAGAAGGAAATGAAAGAAAATAAGTTTCAAATTTTAAGAAATGTAACCCATAACAGTTAATTTTGGTGTGTTGTATATAGCACAATGAATGAAAGGTAGTGACAATTAGAACAGAGAAATTAATCTCAGCTGCTTTCATACTTTCTCCCATATCCAATTGTACTAAATATTTTGGGGGTTTGAAAATCCAAATTTATCAAAAATGTCCCAGAATAAAGAAGTTCTTAGAATACATCCTATCTTAACTTATTTTAATTTTTTTCTTTTTTAGTTTTATTTATTTATTTTTAGAGAGAAGGGAGGGAGAAAGAGAGGGAAACATCAATATGTGATTGCCTCTCATGCACCCCCTACTGGATATCTGGCCTGCAACCCAGGCATGTGTCCTGACTGGGAATCGAACTGGCTACCCTTTGGTTTGCAGGCCGGCACTCAGTCCACTGAGCCACACCAGCCAGGGCTATTCTTCTTTTAAAGTGTGTCAGTCTGTGAATTCTTTCCTGCCACCAAAAGACCTCCATCTTTCCACAGTCCAGACTTAGTGCTTAAGTTCTACACCATGGTTCCAAGCAGTTCAGCTTCCAGGCATGAGACAATGTGTCATGGGAAGAGACAGGAAGATATAGTAGAGAGGGAGCTTTAGAGTCTCACTGCCTTCGTTTAAATCCCAGGTCTACTAGTGATTAATTGTATGTCCTTGGAAAAATGATTTAATTTCAGTGTATTTGTAAAATGAATACATTATTTTATTTATCTTACATGGTTATTTTGAAGTTTGAATATTTTTTGTTAAAAAAATTAGCATCTGACATAATAATCCTTAACTATATGTTAGTTATCATAATTCATTATTTTAATTATAAACACTCATAACATTTAGTGAATCAAAAGCTCTGTAGTTAATAAGACCAGCACTCTTTAGGAGACAATATAAGGTAGATTAATTGCAGTGTTATTCAAGTTGTGTTCCACTATTTGTCAGTCTGCAAATTTATTGTTATCAGTTTGTGATTAGTTCAGAAACTGAAAGTGTTTAGAAATTTGTATAACAATATAGCATAATACTCTACTAAATAAAAAATTAACACTTGCATTTAGTTTGTTATTTTATTTCAATTTTCTATTGATTCATTTTATTATAGATTTTTAAAAAGAATTGGTCTACAGTGAATTGGAACTTAAAATAAGAAACGACAGTAACACTGGTGTTTTAACACATATAGTATAAGAAGCAGTGGTCTATATTTACTCATTTTTTAAGTGATTTATCAGATACTTCAAAACACTTTAAAAATTCTCTCAGGATGTACAGAACCTACACTTTTCTCTAGTTATTGCACACGAACATAGATGTCTTCAAAAATGAATTCTGGGAATTTATGAATTATAATAGATGAATGATGTTTGAATTTATGATGACCATTTATTAATTCTTTATATTGACTGTTGAAATTTTTTATTTTATTTTCTATTATACATCATAAACATTCCTGAGTATAAACGTTTTTACAAGCCCATAATTATTTCTTGAAGATAGGTTTCTAAGAGTAAAATTAGGAATTTAGATTTTTGAAGCTTTGCTATATGTTGACAAATTTCTTCCTGAAACAGCGGTATTCATTTATAATTTCTTAAGCAGTGCTTACAGGTGTGTCAATATTTTTCTTGTCTGCTTTTTCCTGATTATTCATAGATTATTATGAGTAAATAGGTAAAATTTTTCAAAAATTTGATATCATTTATTTTATGGATCAATTTTTCTTCTGCAATTATAAGTATCTTCAAAAGTTCATTAGTGTTTTTAATTTCCTCTTTTGTTAATTAAGTAAACTACACATCAGTAAATGCATCTGCCCTGCTTAGAGTTCCTGTAAGTAACAACCAAGAAACTGCAAAATTATCTCCTAATATGAAACATGTCCCGAGATCACTCAAATAATTGGTAGTTGATTGGACTTTTTTGAATATCTAGACATACAAACCCCAGAAAATATTCGAACACAGTAGTCCCTTCACCAAAAAAAGATGATAAAATTTTACTTGAGGTAGTTATTTTTTTAATTATCTTAGTTCCATTTGCATGTTATAAATATATATTTCCAGTTTGTTGGTTTTTACTTTTGCTTGTCACTTTTAAAGAAGCTATTAATATTGTTAAAATGAATATATTTCCTTTTAGATTTCTGCCTTCAATTATAATAATTCAAAATGATTTTTATGTCTTACATTTTTTTTAATACTCATGGACATGCTTATTGATTTTTAGAGAGAGAAGCAGAGAGAGGGAGAAAAACATTGATGTGAGATAGAAACATCAATCAGTTGTCTCTTGTACACACTCCAGCTGGGGACCATACCCACAACCTAGACATGTACCCTGACCAGGAACCAAACCCAAGATCTTTGGGTTTACAGGCCGATGCTCCAATCAACTAAACTACACTGGCCAAGGCTCATGCATTACATTTATTTGTGTTTTTACCAATACTGTATCCTATCTAATTTAGTTATTCACATACTTATTGTTGGGGAAAACCCCAAAATTCTAAAATCAGGATCAATTCTGAAGAATTAACTCATAGCCGTATTCCAATTCATAAGAGCTTTAATAGAAGAAATTTACATACACGGGAAAAGTAGCTGCTCCCAGTGGTGACAGGCTGGGGGGTGGGGGTGGTTGCGGGGGCGGAGCCACAGCCTTCCCAGGACAGGATCCCTTTTTATAGGGGTAAATAGTAAAACCACATAATGGATAATCATATAGACAACCAGAAAGAACAACGGATTCCTAAGTTAAAAGATAGCATCTGACAGTTATCACATGATATACATTCATTAACCTCCATCTTGGTGGCATGACATTTGTCTTTGGGTTCATTCAGGTTTTCTGGGTAGTGAGACAAGTCTAAGGCTACAAAGAGTAAAACGGTCATTGAGAGTTAAACAGAGTCCAACATTTCCTAGATGCCTTTGCTGCCGGAGGCATATTGCATTTTTCTAAAGTGAGTTCCCCTATACTTATAATTTTTAATACAAACAGCCCTTTCCTTGCAAAGTAATATGGGCTACAAAAATGGTCATGCATTATGTAACAATGTAAAGCATTTCTGATAATCAGTGGAAAATTTAGGATTTTTCTGTGACCTTTAAAATTTGTCACCAGTGAGTCATTTGTTAACTTCAAAAGTTCATTTAACCTCCAGAATGTAATCTTTAACTTTAAAGCATGTAATGATTATAAAGTGTAAAAACGTGCTTGTTAAAGGAAAACAAGAATAAAAATTACTTTCCTTTCTCAAAAAAATTGTTGTCAAAACATTAAAAAGTATGTTACTGTTGGTTATAAATGTATAGATATATGGAAAAATTAGTAACATTAATATTTAATTAGTACACAGTAATTTAAAACATTAGAGACATTGCAAATTAATGCATTATTTATTTGCAAAAAGAAACTTATCAAGAACAATTTGAACAGCATTTTCCTTTTCTTCTCCTGTATAAGTAACTGTATGAAATGAGTATCTTTTGTGTGCTCTGGAGAATTGCTCCTTTCAAAGTTTGGATCAGGTTCCAACATTTTATCCTTCGTGCTTTGAATGTTATGAAATACGTCTGAGAGTTTCTTTAATGTGAAGTTTTTGTTGGCATCAGTTCCTCTGAGACATCATCCTTTCATCACAACTACTTTACTCAAGTACATCAACAAGTCCACCTTCACTAGTTTACTATGCGCATGCTTAGAATCTCTTGAATGGTGCCAGTGTCAACATAGCCACCCTCAGTTCTTTCTTCTGTAAGTCTATTTACTTTAGATTTGAATTTCACTTCCCAATGCTACCATTTCTTTTCCCCTTATTTCTCTCCTCTTTTTCTTCCCCTTTCTCCTTTTCTTTTTACTACACTTTTATCTTTGTTGACCATATTTCTCTTTCAAGTATACATTTTTTGTAAAATGTCACATGGATTTACCACTGGGAGACAAGAAAGCAACACAGTTACAATGCATACCTTGCTGTGTGTGTGGATTTTTTAACAGTTGCTCACAAATCTACCACCAGCACACTTTGAAACAAGTGACCCATTTTGTCATGGACCATGACATAAACCTATTATTAACTTAATGATTTGTGGACTGACGAGCTTGTAGTTGAGTTTGTACTACGATGAAATCACTTAAAATTCTTATACTATGATAACTGAAACTTACATTGTGTTGTTAGGGGACTGATGTAACTTAACTAAGTAAATCATTGTTACTAAAATGTGTGCATTCATAATGCAAAAGCAAGGACTGCTTGTACTTAATCCATTAATACATCGGAATCTGACCAACCTAATTTGCAGAGAGACTTATGTGAATTGGAAAAAGGTGTCCCCAAACCACCATGAATACTATCTTTTAGGCCACATACCAGAAAGGATAGTATTATACACAGTACCACCGACCTAGCCACAAGTTGCAGCACCTGTTGGGTCTACAGCCACAACTCATCTTAAGAACTACTTTAGCTCTGGCTGGTGTGGCTCAGTGGACTGAGCACCAGCCTTTAATCCAAAGGGCCATTGGTTTGGTTCCCAGTCAGGGCACATGCCTGGGTTGTGGGCCAGGTCCCCAGTTTGGGGGCACATGAGAAGCAACTACATATTGACATTTCTCTCCCTCTCTGTCTGCATCATTTCCGCTCTCTCTAAAAATAATACATTTTTTTACAGAGACACTTTAGCTAGCCCATGTGTATTCCTTCATTTCTGGGCAGAGATGACAGTGGCTTTCTTCTTAGGCACATCCTTGCTAGGGGGCACCACCTCCAGAAGCATATGTCACACATAATGCCAGCTCAACTAGCTGACATTACATACATTCTCTTGTGTCTCTTTCCTTCATTTGAAGCTGGCTAAGAATTAAAACCTTGGAATCACTGTCATTTAATATGCAAGATGCTTAATATGAGAACTTTTATATATAGAAAAGAATCTTTCAAGAATCTTGAGTTGAATGGTGGCCTTTTCTCATTCATCTAGAATGAACTTGATGCATAAAAAACAGCACCATGGACCAACGTGTTTTCTTTAGTATAAAAATTATCTTTAGGATAATAAAGCACCCTTTTTATGAGAATTCACAGAAGTAATTTCTGGTCTTAGTGTCAGGGACAATGATCATTCTTTTAGCAATCTTTTTTTCTTATTTACTTATTTATTTTATTTATTTTTATTTCATATTAATTATTAAAATTAACTATATTATAAATTAAGGTCAAATTTGTATTCTTTAGCCTACAGAGATATAGAATCTCATTGGTGAGCTTTTCCTAAAATAATGTCATGTTTGCTTTACTTTACCTTTTTTTTTGGTCATTTTCCTTTTGTCCTACTTTTATCATGTATTAATTTTATGAATTTATATCTCAGTATATATTATATATGTTATATATACTGATTGTATATATTATATATACTGATTATTTCAGTATTTTATATACTTAGATATAAATCTTAATATATATATTTATATATAATCTTAAAACCTTTCAGACAAGGTAGGGTATAAACATGTGAATGGGTATAAATAAAGACTGATTTGATAAACACCTTAAGTCACACTAAAGGTACTTGTGTTTAAAACTTCTATATTCAAGTTTGGCATAGAATTATCTGCTCAACAAATTTTGTGAGAAAAACAGGATTTAAAATCTTGACAAATTTAAGATATAAAAGCATTTACCGATTTGTTTACCCAAATATCAGGAGTTACCAAGTGTGTGTTTGAAAGTAATTGATTTGTAAACAAAATAAATAAATAAAATTACATTTTACAGGATTCATTTGCAAAGAGCAACATTCTGTTTCTTGTAAAAGTTAAACCACCTTAGTATCCTAATTACAGTTCAATTAGCAATTTGTTCCTTATGCTGGGGTCACAATAAACTTGCTGACAGGCAAGAAACAGTTCAAGGGCATAATGCTTTTATTGTTTGATTTGTTTTATTTCTGTAACTAAAGACTACTGTGAAAAAAGTAATACCTGCAGGTTCATAAACACTATGCCCGATGAATTATTACACAGCAGCCACTGCGGCATTAGAAACAGAATTGTTGCCAAGAGTGATCAAGAAAACAACCCTGGAATTAATGGAAAGTGATTGATTAGGACATTAGATTTAGATACCAAGACAATAGCGGGAAGAATTAAATCTTTTTTCTCTCATGATTTACAATGAGATAAAGTATGTAAGGATCCTTTGCAAGAAGCAGTTCAATGCTGGCAGAGAAAGGAACATGGCACATGGACCAGAAGGCTGTACGTACCTTTATGCCAATAATTTATATTACTCTTCAACATTATTGTATTTATTGCACAAAAGGTTTGCTCTAGAAAGTTAACTAGTTTTAGATAGCAAATGGTGTTTTACCTCTAATATAAAGACTTTAAAGACTGCTTTCCCTTATTTAGCTATATTTTTATATTGAAGAAATGATTTAAATTGATGCCATAATAAATGTTCCTTTAATTAAGGCCTTATTTAAACACAGTAAGTGCATTTATTTTTATAGCCAAATTGTTTGGGGGAAAAAAAACTTGAAAACACTCCTGTCCATTCATGTTGATTACCTTTGTGAACTGTTATTGTAAGCATTAACAGTTATCCAGATAAACACTAATAGGTATTCAGATTGCCTAGAACATTTTTTGCAGAACTTTACCACATATACTTTTGATGAGTTTAACCTTATTTTAGGGATAGTCTTATGTAACACATATAAGCAAGAGCTAATGTAACATTATTTTCAGGGAGAAATAAAGACTTGGATTTTTTAACATGTATCATGGATGGAACTGGAGAGCATCATGCTAAGCGAAATAAGCCAGGGGGCGAAAGACAAATACCATATGATCTCACCTATAAGTGGAACCTAACCAACAATGCAAAGATGCAAGGAAAATATGACCAGCAACACTGAAAGGAAAAGAAATCAACAGAGACAAGAGAGAAGGGGCGGGGGGGGGGGGGCAGGGAAAGGGAAGGGAAGGGGAAAGTCAAGGAATATATAGCAAGGACTCATGGACAAAACCAAAGGGGAAGAGTTGAGGGAGGGAAGGTGGGAGGGGGCAAGGGAAAGAGGTGGGGGGGGAGGCAGAGACAAATGTATTTAAAAAGTAAATAAATAAAAAAAGAAAAGATTTGCTTTACATATTTAGGTGTCCCTATGTTGGGTGCATAAATGTTTACAAGGGTTATATTCTCTATGCAACAAGCCCATAGTAATCAGAACAGCTTGGTGCTGGCATAAAAACATATATATTGATGAATAGAACAGAATAGACCCCAGAAATAAAACCACAACTTTATGGCCAATTAATATTTAACAAAGAAGGCAAGAATACATGATGGGATAAAGGTAGTCTGTTCAAAAAAAGATGTTGGGAATATGGGACAGATATATACAAAAAAATGAAAATACACAACTATCATCATACAGAATAATAAAATAAAAATGGATTAAATATTTAAATGTTAGACTTGAAACCATAAAAATTTGAGAAGAAAACATAGGCAGTAAAATCTCAGGCATTTCTTGTAGAAATATTTTTTTCTGATATATTGCATTGGGAAAGAAAAGAAAAATAAACAAATGGAGATACACCAAACTAAATAATTTTACACAGCAAAAGAAACCATCAACAAAACACAAAGACATCCCAAATAATGGGAGATGATCTTCATTGATATAATGATAAGGGATTAATATCCAAAATTTATAAAAATTTATAAAACTCAACACCAAAAAAAAGACAACACAATTAAAAAAATGCACAAAAGATCTGAATATTCTCATCCCATTCCACCAATCTCAGATTAAATATTTGTTTCTAAAGGTATATATATTAATTGGGATTCCCTAGATTGCAAGTAATAGAGACAGCCTCAGGTTAGATACTGAACCTCAGGATTTAGCATCTATTTACTCTGGAGGGTAAAGAGCAAAGAAAACTACTTTAACACCTGCATAGCTACTTCTGTAAAATGAAATTTTGAAGTGTTTTTAGGACATCATGTCCAACAGGAACTGTGGTAATCCCGCAGAAGTTTGGTCTCTTTTATATTCTTGTACATCCAGGTCTGCACCTCTATTATCTTAGCCATTCTTATGACCTCCTTTTCCCATTGTGTTTTATCTCATTCTCTCCATGTCTGCATTTTCCTCAAATGATTCATTTATTGCTAACTGTGTGTCTAAAGTTATTTATCTATTTTAGATTCAAAGCTCCCTAAAAATGTTACAATCAAGTAAGTTAGGCAGAATCCTATATGAAACCTTTTTAGCATACGTCTCAGATTTTTATAGACGCTTCAGTAAGAAGCACGTTCCAATCCTGCTTTGATTAAGACTGCACATCCCCATATTTCTTCATATAATATTAATGAGCACTTGTTCAAGTAATTTCAGCAAATGACTGATTTTTATTAATTTCATTCTGATATTTTTCTAAATTTTCTTTCAAAATTATGGATACCGTTAAACCTGTCTGCTAAACAAAACATTCACTAAAGACACTGAATTAATGCTACTCAAATTTTTCTAATAATGGTGACCTCATTATATAATCTGTCTGCCTGTTCTACCATTGCAAATCATTCATTATTTCAAGGATCTTCTTTTAAAGAAGTAGCATATTGCTTCTCTAAATCTTTAATAAAACACACTGATGATGGTTGAAAGATATATAGGATATGCAGAAGCTATTCTTTCTCTAACACAATAGCTACTCAAATACTTAAAATATCTATTATGAATCTCCTTCGTCTTTTTATTTCCTACTGAAATTCCTCAATTTCTTTGATCTTTCTTCATGCGTGGGAGTTCTCAGATGCTTCACTGTTCTGAACACATGCTATTTTGCCAATGTCTCATTTACATTATAGTGAACTGTGTCATAGATGACATGAATCACTTTCTTTATCTGGATATGAGAATTTGATTAAGCAATTTAATACTGTGTCATGATAATATTTTCAGTGGCATGATCAGAGTGTTGACTCAAGCTGAGCTTGTCACAGTCAACCGAACACAAAAATTTTCTATTAAAAATTGCTATTAATATTAGTTTTCTTGTCCTTACCTACACAATTGATTGTTTTATCCTAACTAGTAAAGGCAGATATTGGCATGTGTTTCTTTTAATATCACAATATTGATTTTTTTCATTGCTTTTTTATAAAAAAATATGAAATGTTAAAATTATTGAAACAGCACTTGGAAATTGTTTAATTGTATCTATAGGATTACAATAAAGCAAAATGAATAAGATTCTACATTCCAGAGTTAATTTACCTTCCATACACACACACACACACACACAGTCCGTGATTCCCTAATCTTCTACTTCATTTGTGTATGAATGAATAGCTGATATTTCATAACTACAATTAGTGAGCCTAATCTGGTTCCCAGTTATCATCTGATATTTACAACATCTCTGGAGCATACAGCTGAGATGATAACAATCTTTCTGAGACTCAGAAATGAACTAATCTAGATGAACAGAAAACCCACTTGGGGAGGGATGAGAGTTCCAAAGGGGTATAGAAAAATCTTCTACAATGATGGATATATTTATTATCTTGATTGTGGTGAGGAATTCCCAAGTATAGTCTTATGTCGTTTATCAAGTTGTACTCTATAAACATGCGAAAATTAGTGTATATAAGTAAAATTCCATAAAGTTGAAAGATCCAAAGACCTTCATTCATGGCCATTATATCCATCAATATTATTGAATATGTAGTTAAATCTCAGAAAGTTTAAAAAACATTTGTTAAGTTATCAATTTAAAACTAATTATAGCAATTTCATTATATACTATCATTTTTTATGATAATAACTATTTTCCAAGATAAAAATGTTAGTAAAAATAAGGATAACATTTTACATTTTTGCAAATGTCTCTTCACATTTGATAATAGAAGGAAACTGAATTTTCATATGCTCTCACTTCAATCTATTGCTAAATGTTTTATTGATTTAAATCAATCATTTAGCAAATGATTGATCTGTCTCAAGAAAATACAGCCTCACATTGATGCGCAATTAATAAAAGAGTATTTTAATAACGTTTTCAGAACATTCTGGATATTCTTTGATGCTATATCAAAACTCAACAAGTGGTAATTTTGTAAAGGCACATTGCAATGTAAAAATTTAAATTATATCAATAAACTTTATATGTTATTACTCTAAAACCCATTGGATTATACATATTAAAGAGATTTTACCCACAGATGAATGTGTGCCATGCATTGTAAATCTGAAAAAGTACTGATTCTCCACATTCTGCAGTTTTCCCCAAATTATGACCCATTCATTTTCCCATATCAAAATGACAAATTCCAGTTTCATCTCAAGAACAAAGACGTTTTCTGTAGTACTATTGTTTTCTTAGTCCTTGAGATGATATTCTGATTCAATAAGTTAGAATATATATGGTCATCCTTCAATGAGTAAATCTTTAACTTACAGAATGTTTATCTGTCTTTTGCTAGAGACTGTTTCAGTACCAAACATCTACTCCTTACATTTCCTGCTGTGAGATATGTGGCCTTGAGATCTAAATTTCTTCATGTATATTTGCAGCCTTTTTAACATCTTATTTACTGCACTCAGGGTCCTCAATTCAGCTTGTTGGAATTGACTTTCCACTTACATATTTATTCTATTCTGGAAAGTTCTTTATCATTTTGACCAGAGAACTCTTACTATTTACAAAGATAATATTATTAGCCATTATCTGAGGTAAGCTTCCTTGACCATCCAGAACAAGATAACGTTTCCTCTTATATATCACCTGATCATATAACTCTCTTGGCCTTTTCTAATGAATTACAGAAAGGAATGACTTGTAGTAGGATGCAGAAAGGCACATGGCTTGGCAAGCAGGTAGTAACATACAATGAGAAACAGGCATGTCTTTCTTTTACTGGCCACAGACTCCATGGAGGAACAGGGCTGGGAGGGAAGACTTGGCTTAGATTTTAACCACCATTCGATGCTCAACCAACGGCCCTTCTAAGGGCACAATATGCAAAATAATTTGTAGATGCCCTCATCCTTCCATGGCACTTTGCAGAGTATAAAAGCATGTCCTTAGGTAAACTATAAGCACCTTGAGGGAAAAATCTTTACTTGTATTCCCAAGACGCAGCACAGCATCTAACAAATGAGAATTGCTCACCAAATGGGTAATGAGTGATGAAATATTTGGCAAAACATGCCAGGATGAAAAGATATGTATAAGAAAAAAATGGCACTTATCAGGGACATATCTTGGAGCTTTTGTTATGGTATATATGTATTTTTTCTTCACTGACAAGTTCATCACATCATCCATCTTCACAGGATAAGATAGCGTGGAAGCCAACACTTTAAAACAAAATTATTCATTGGAAAATGTCATTTTCTAATTTTCAAAATAAGAGTGTAAATCAGAAAAAACACATGAATAAACGTATTTAAATATTAATTTGGCTAGTGGCAGAAAGAGAGAAAAACAGCAATTTTCAGAACTGCTCAGAATTAACAAGGTCCTGAGGAAGATGGAAGCCATGAAAAGAACAACAATTGTCCTTAATAAGTGTGGACAGGAATTCAGGATCAGTCACTTTCTGCACATGAATTTGGGCATACGGCTTAAAAACTCTGACCCCAATTTGTTATTTTTAAAATCAACGTGTATATACTTCCATTGTAGGATTATTGTGAAGATTAACAAAAAAACAAATAATGAAAATAAAATACCTACAACAGTATTTGGCAGATTGTAGGCACTAAATATTCGTTAGTTTTTCAAATTATGCACATATTTTTCATCATATTACTAAAAATAGAAGTCTTTATACAAAAAAGCAAATAATTTTTAAACATGAATTTCAAACTTTGGGATTCTTAATTTTATTGATGTGTCATTTCTGTGATGCAGTTCTTCGGATTTACCTTTTCATATCAGTGACAAATACATGAAAAAGTATATATTTTAATATATTTAAATCAATATACATTATTAAAAAACTACATAGTACTTTTATCATTCTGTAGTACATCTGGTTTCAAGTAATCAAAACCATGATGAGTAGCAACTCAAAAAATTGGAATTTGTTTCACATAACATAACATAACATTTGAGAGGAGGCAACTTAGGGCTGATGAAGCTCAATATGTCTGAAGGGACACATATTCTTTTTCTTCCCACCCATCCTGTTTTGTGGCACTGATCCTTGTGCTAGTGAATTCAGCACAGGCATCACATGGCTGCCCCTACCTTCAAAGTTGTGTATGAAATTTAATTTTTAGTATTTAAACACTTATAATAGAGGAGGACAAGTGAATAGTGGATTAAGAAAATCTCTTGACTTAGAACAACGTGTGCTATAGAAACTAATCAAACTACATTCATGTGTTTTCATGTAAATATTGGAGATTAAATTTAAACAAATTTACCAGTACTTTACAGTATACTTTTAGTTCAAGTTGTTTTTGTACTTTAACACTGAAAAATGTCAATTGCAAACAATACACCCAAATACAAATAAACTATCAGAATACTGTGAATTTAACATTTATAGTAAGAGTTTCATATGAAGTTTTTGAAATGGATATTAGATTTATTTTGTTAGACCTAATAATTGAAAGTACTTTTTAGTTTTCATGAATTATTTTTATTTATAGCTATTTCAAAACATCTGAAACACTTTAAATATTATTTAAAACAGGTCATCACAGGATGGCAGCAGAGTAGGAGGGTCTTTTGCACATCTCTTCCAAGAACCAAACTAGAAATAAAACTAAAGAAGACTATTGACCCAAAATAATTAACCAAAGACTACCTGAAAAAGAGAATTTTAACCAAGGACAGCCAGAAACCAAGTAGAGACCAGTAGGAAGGATAGGAACATGAAAAAAGATGGCCCTGTTCCCATGGGTGGCAGGCTGAGGTTATAGCACAGCTGTAGGAACTTCCCCCTAGAGGAGAGAAGTCTGAACCCCAGACCAGGCTCCTGAGTCTGAAGCAGCTCTAGTGCTGGGATCAGCCAGCCACATAGCATCCAGCAGTGAAAGGCCACGTAGTTTTTGACTGCTGGGGAGCCTGGGGATACAAAACCACTCTTCTTTTCCTTAAAGGGGCTAAAGCACAGGTTCTGTATTCACAGCCACTCGAGTGGAAGACATTGGGGAAAGATGTTGGGGAGCAGCTGTAGGGATTTCTGTGCTAGGATATACCTCAATCCTGCAGCAGCCATCTTTCTTGAGAAGAGCAAACTCCTCCCAGAAGAAAAACAATTATCTCACCATGTAGGATACTGCTCACCCTACCCTCTAGAATCCTACTTGCCTCACGCTCTATTTTGTTCATTTGTTTTTGTTGATTTGTTTTTTTTCCTTCTTTCTTTTATGCCATCCTCCATCTTAACCCCTGCTAAGGAGACAGCAATATATGCATACTCAGGGGTTGTCAGAGGCTGACTTTAGGTCGCAGCGATTCTATTCACAGTGCCAGGAACAAGATCAGTGCTTCCTCATGGGAGAACCACAGAAACACACTCCTGGTTTCCAGTAGACCCAAAGTCTGGACTCTGGAGACCCCATGCGCTAGACTAGTAGGGGCTCTGCCCTGCCAAGGTCAGAGAAATAATTTTGGACAGATTCAGACGAGTGGCTTGAGGTCAAGGGAAGACACCCACCATCCATATTGATGTCTATAGGCACCTCCCATGTGGGATCCAGGAGGCCCATCTCCCTAATTCCATCTGAAGTTTTCTCAGAAACAGTTGGATCAGTGACTAGTTTAAGACTGACAACAGATCAGCATACAGCGACAGGCAGAGGTGGATCCTGCAGTGCCTTGGGACATTTGCTGACCCTACCCTGGACCTGTGCTGATAAAGGGCAAATTTGCAATGCAGTGCATCTTGGCCCATCCTGTGTGCAGCCAAGCCCAGAGGAAACAGCCACAAACTGTGGATGGCATGTAGTTTCAAATAGGCAGCTGAAGGCTAGACAGGAACAGTACCTGACATTGGCTTATACCAGCCTCAGACAACATCAGACCCATATCCAAAGGGAGAGCCCAGCAGGCAAACAGTAACCTTTGCTGAGACAAATTCCACTATGTTCTTTTTCATCATTTCTGTTATTTTTCATAGGCTTTTTATTATTATATTATTATTTAATTTTTTCCTTTTTCCCCTGTGTTGCTCTATTTTTTCTTCATATCTCTTATTTTGTTTTTACCTTTGCTTATTCCATTTTCCCTTCCTCTTTCTTTTTTCTTAATTTTGTTTTTCTTTCTTTGCCCCTTTTTCCTGTTTTCCTCTTTCATTACTCATATAAGTGTTCTTCCTTTTCTCCTCTTATATTCAATTTCCCTTTCTCTATTATTCTACTTTTCCCCCACTTTTATTATTCTTTGCTCTTTTGATATTGATTTAGCTGTTGTTGTTGGGGACGGCTGCTTGTGTAATTTTTTGTTTTTTGTGGTTTGCTTTGTTCTGCCAGCACCTATAAAACAGCGTACAAGACAAGGTAGGAGTTGAGCCTCTCAGTCAGTCAGCTGGAGGGGAGACCCCACCAATGAAGGGGCCAACAGCAATCAGGACCCAAATATAATAGGAGAACCTACATAACCCACACAAAGGACATTCCTAGAGCATCCAGCTCAGGATATCAAGGAGACTGCAGCACTGGATCCCACAGGACAACTAACACATTTAGTCTCTACACAAGACAAGGAGTCAAAGCAAATCAATCTAATACATAGAAACAAACAAAACAGACAGCTAAAAAAAAAATCCAAATGAAAGAAAAGGAAGACTCATCAGGAAAAGAGCTAAATAAAATTGAGGCAAGCAAATTATCAGACAGAGTGCAAAGTAATAGTCATAAGTATGCTCACAGAATTTAGTGAGAGGTAAATCAGCATGAAAAAGGACAAAGAAACTATGAATAAGAACCAGCTGGAAATGTAGAAGGCGATACCTAATATGAAGAATATACTAGAAGGAATTAAATGCAGGCTAGACGAAGCAGAGAATTAAAACAGCAATTTGGAAGACAACATAGGAAAAAAACACCCAGTCATAACTAAAAAGAAGAAATAAGTCTTTAAAAAAAATGAGAATGGTTTCAGGAAGCTTTGGGATAACATGAAACATAACAATATTTGCTTCACAGGGAGAGCAGAAGAAGAAATTGAGCAAGGAAAACCTGTTTGAAGAAATGATGACAGAAAACTTTTTTAATCTGGTAAAGGAAAAGGTCACACAAGTGCAGCAAGCACAGAGAGTCCTATCAAGATTAACCCAAAGAGATCCACACCAAAACATATCACAATTACAATGGCAAATTTTAAAGACAAAGAGGTAACCTTGAAGGCAGCAAGAGAGAAAGTTAGTTAACTACAAGGGAGCTCTGATAAGGCTGTCAACTGATTATTCAATAGAAGCATAACAGGCCAGAAGGAATTGGCATAAAGTATTCCAAGTGATGAAAAGCAAAGACCTACAACCAAGACTACTCTATCCTGCAAGGCTTTAATTTTAAATGGAAGGTTAAATAAAGAACTTCCTAGACAAAAAGGAAAAAGAAAGACTAAAGGAATACATTTTCACCAAGCCAATTTTGAAAAAGATGCTAAAGAGATTCCTTTAAGAGGAAGAGAAAATAGAGGAACACAGGTACAAAGGTGAAAAATGTCAATGAATGAGTACCTATAAATAATAACATTAATTGTAAATGGATTAAATTCTCCAGTCAAAAGACATAGATAACTAAATGGATAATAAAACACAACCCATATATTTGCTGTCTATGAGAGTCACCTTAAAACAAAAGTCTTACATAGGTTGAAAGTAAAGGGATGTAAAAATATATTACAGCAAATGGAGAAGGAAAAAAGAGCTGAGTAGCAGTACTTTTATCTGACAAAATAGACTTCAATACAAAGGCCAAAACAAGAAACAAAGAGGGCCACTACATACCACTAATGGGATCAATGCAAGAAGAGTCTATAACCCTTGTAAGCATATATGGACTCAATAAAGGAACATCTAAATATATAAAGAAAATCTTGGAGAACTTCAGTGAAGACATCAGCAACAATACAGTCATTGAAGGGGATTTTAACAACCCACTGTTACCAATGGATAGCTCTTCCAGACAAAAGAAGTCAACAAGGAAATAGCTACCTTAAATGACACACCAGATCAAATGGATTTAGTTGACATTTACAGAATGTTCCTACCCAAAGCAACAGAATGCATATTCTTCTCAAGTGCACAGGGATCATTTGCAAAAACAGAGTACGTGGTAAAACAAAAAATAAGTCTTAACAAATTCAAGGAAGTTGAAATCATATAAAGCATTTTCTCAGGTTACAATGGCTTGAAATTAGAAATCAAAATTCAAATACCTAAAGGCTAAATAACATGTTATTAAACAATGATTATATCGACAATGAAGTAAAGGGAAAAAAATCAAAAAGTATCTTGAAACAAATGATAATAAACACAGAACTCAAGACCTGTGGGACACTGCAAAAGCAGTCCAGAGTAGGACATTCATAGAATTACAGGCCTAGTTAAAAAAGATAGAAAACTCAAATAAATAAACCAACACTACACCTAAAAGAACTAGAAGAAAAGCACAAACAAATCACAGATTGAGGAGAAGAAAGAAATAATTTAAATCGAAGGAAAACAAACTATATAGAGAAAAAAAATTTTAAAGATCAATGAATCCTAGAACTAGTTCTTGGAAAATATAAATGAAATTTATTAAGCTTTAACCAGATTCATCAAAAAGAAAAAAAGAGAAAGAGAGAGAGGACTCAAATAAATAAAAAAAAAAAAAGTGAATGAGGAGAAGTAACAACTGATACCACAGAAATACAATGGATTGTAAAAAAAAAAAAAGAAAAATACTAAGAACAACTATATGCCAAGAAAGTAGAAAACCTAGGCAAAATGGATAAGTTTCTGGAAATACACAGTCTTCCAAAATTGAACTAGAAGAAGCAGAAAACCTAAATAGAAAAATAACAACTAATGTGACTAAAGCAGTAATCAAAACCTCCCGGCAAACAAAAGCCTGGGACCAGATGGTTTCACAGGTGAATTTTAACAAACCTTCTGAAAAGAAATAATGCCTCTCCTTCTCAAACTATTTCATAAAATTCAAGAGGAAGGAAGATCTTCAAACTCATTTTACAAGGTGAGCATTATCCTAATTCCAAAATCAGATAAAGACACTACAAAAAGAAAATTGCAGGCCAATGTCCCTGATGAACATAGATGCTAAACTCCTCAACAAAAAGTTAGCTAACCAAATTCAGCAGTACATCATGATCAAGTGGGATTTATCCCAGAGATTCAATGTTGGTACAATATTTACAAATCAATAAATGTGATATATCACATAAACAAGATGAAAAACAAAAATCACATGAACATATCAATAGATGCAGAAAAAGCATTTGATCAAATCTAGCATTCATTTACGATAAAAATACTCAGCAAAGTGGGAGTAGCGGGAGCATAACTCAACAAAATAAAGGTCATATAAGAAAAACTTACTGCTAAGATCATACTCAATGGACAAAAACTAAAAGAGATCAGGAACAAGAAAAAGTTGTCCACTTTCTCCACTCTTATTCAACATAGAACTAGAAGTCCTAGCTGGAGTGATCAGACAGGAAGAAGAAATAAAAGGCATCATAAGTGGAAAGAAGGAAGTTAAACTGTCATTATTCTCATATGACATGATATTATACATAGAAAACCCTAGAGGCTTCACCAAAAATTACTTGACCTAATAAGTAATTTCAGCAATGTAGTGGGATACAAAGTCAATATTCAGAAATTGATGGCATTTTTATATACCAATAATGAACTATCAGAAAGAAAAACTAAGAAAACAATCCCATTTACTATTACAACAACAACAGCAAATAATATATAAATAAAGTACCTAGGAATAAATTTAACCAAGGAGGTGAAAGACCCAAGGGGGATGCATAGGGCAGGGAAGAGTAATTGGGGGGAAATGCGGACCACTGTAATTGAACAACAATAAAATAATATTTTAAAAAGACCTGTGCTCAGAAAACTAGGACACTGTACAAAGAAATTGATGAAAGTACTAACAAAGTAGAAGCATAGATCCTGTTCATGGATTGGAAGGATTAACATTATTAAATGTCCATACTACCTAAAGCAATCTATAGATTCAACACAATTCTCATTAAAATTCTAATGACATGTTTCACAGATCTAGAAGAAATATTCCAAAAAATTATATGAATCCATAAAAGATACCAAATAGCCTCAGCAATCTTAAGTAAAAAGAACAAATTTGGAGAGATCACACTACCTTATGTCATATTCTACTGTAAGGCCATTGTAATCCAAATAATCTGGTTCTGGTATAAGAACAGATATACAGATCAATGGAACCACATAGAGAGCACAGAAATAAACCCACATCTTTATGGTCAATTAATATTTGACAAGGGAGGCAAGAACATACAATGGAGTAAAGTCAGCCTCTTCAATAAACAATGTTAGGAGAACTGGACTGTATATGCAAAAAAATGGAACTAGACCACCATCTTATACCATACACCAGAATAAACATAATGGATAAAAGACTTAAATATAAGTCATCATACCATTAAATCCCTGGAAGAAAACATAAGCAGTAAAATTTTAGATATCTCATGTAGTAATATTTTTGTGATATATATCTTAGAGTAAGGGAAACAAAGGAAAAAATAAACAAATGGGGCTACATCAAATTAAAAAGCTTCAGCAGAGCTAAAAAAATAAACATCAAAATGAAAAGGGAACGCTGTGCATAGGACAACATATTTGCCAATGCTACACTGGGGAAGGATTTAATCTCCAAAATATATAAAGAACTCTTAAGACTCAACACCAGGAAGACAATCAATCCAATAAAAAAATGAGCAAAAGACCTGAATAAACACTTCTCCAAGAAAGGCATAAAGATGGTCAATAGGCATATGAAAAAATGTTCAACATCACTAGCTATCAGAGAAATGCAAATTAAAATGACAATGAGATATTACCTTACACCTATCAGAATAGTTATCATCAATAAATCAACAAACAAGTGCTGATGAGGTTGTGGAGGAAAGGGAACTGTAGTGCACCATTGGTGGGAATGCAGACTGGTGCAGCCACTGTGGAAAGCAATATGGAATTTCCTCAAAAAATTAAAAATCGAACTGCCTTTTGACCCAGTGTTTTCACTGCTGTGACTATATCCTAAGAATCCCCAAAACAACAATTCAAAAGAATACATGTACCCCTATATTCATAGCAGCGCTATTTACATTAGTCAAGATTTGGAAACAGCCTAAGTGTCCATCTGTAAATGAATGGATTAAAAAACTGTGATAGGTTTACACAATGGAATGCTATGCAGCAGTAAGTAAAGGAGTTCTTACCTTTTGTGACAGCATGGATGGAACTGGGGACTATTATGCTAAGTGAAATAAGCCAGTTGGTGAAAGACAAATACCATATGATATCACTTATAAGTGGAACCTAATGAACAAAATAAACTAACGAGCAAAATAGAACCAGAGGCAGAGAAACATGGAACAGACTGACAGCTTTAAAAAGAGGAGGGGGAAGGTAGGTACTGGATGAAGGAAGGTAAAGGGATTAGTCAAAGAATATATATGAATGATCCATGGACATAAAGAAGGGTGTGGGGATTGACTGCGGAATGGGGAGTCTGCTGGGCGTGGGGAGTAAGGGCGGAACATTGGGACAACTGCAATAGCATAGACAATAAAATATTTAAATTTAAATAAGTATTATTTAATAAGAAATCATACGCATTTTTGTTACACAATTGTTAACTTGTAATGTGTAGCTAATTTCTTTTGGTATAACCATTATTTTATAACAATATGACATTCTTTAAAGTGATTGCAGAAGAGAGTAGGGAATATTGTGATAAAACCTCAGGTTACAATACTATAGAATTTGTTGTCTCTAGGGATGGAATAGATTTCTGACTAAATTTCTAAAAGCTTTTAGTAAATCAGAGAGCCTTATAAGAGATGTGTGTTTTTTGTATTAACATCAAATATTTTAATAACAATTTAAAATATGTATAATTTACATTGGATATGCTTATAATTTTTATCACATATTTGTCAAAATATTTCTGTGCATAATACAATTAAAGGGGACAACCAGAATTGAAATATGACATAGCCATAAAACCTTCAATATACTCACACCTTTTATTTATTTAATCAGCCAGAATTTTTTCCTCTCTGATATTCTTAGTATTTGTCTGTTATTTTCATCACCCACAGCTTTAATACTTAATAAATAGGAATAACCTTATGAAAGGATCATAACTGCTTTCCTTTCTTTGATTTTAGCAGAAAATCAAACATTTCAAATAGTTCTTCCTGACTCCTCCTGAGAAGTAATTGCTGTGAATATTTTCTTGTTTAACCTTCCACTCTTTCTACATGTATATTTCTCTCACACTATTCTATACCTTTTTTATTTCCCCCTGTTTTATTTTATTCAGACCTGTTTCATTTGTTTTCATGGCTGCATAAATTCCATCATATTAATGTAACATAAATGATTTAACTAGCCCTTTATTGACAGCTATTTAGCTTTTCCTAAATCTTTTCTATCTCTACTGCACTGAAATGCATATTGTCGTGCATTCATTGCTTTGTATGAATGAATTTAGCTATGAGATACATTCTTAAAAGTGAAATTGCTTGATTGTTTCCTGAATTTTTAACTTTGATTGATATTGTTACATAGCTGTCCATTAAACTAGAAGCAATTTATATTGTCATCAGCCATATATAATTTTAAGCATTTGTATTTCAGAAAAATAATTCTGTGTGATATTGGAACATGGCAAATAACAGTGATATGTAGGATGTTAATTAGGGAGCTAATACAATAATAGTTTATGCAAGTAGGACAAAAACAATAAGAAGTGAGAGAAATTGTTTTTAAGAAGTATTGAAGTAGTAGAGTTGAAAAGATTGGTATAATGACACCTTTGCATGCTCTATCCATAATGGCCTTAAGTATATCTTTTACTAAATTATCCAAACTGAAGTTCTAATAATTCAAGAGACATTTAGTCCATTACCACCTCAACCTTTGACTTGTCAGCCTCTCAGTTACTTTTGCCAAATTCACACTTCATTAATGCGCTACTAAAATGAATTCCCTTTGTCAAATGTCCCTGGTATTCAACATTAAGCTATCAAAATGGACCCTTCTCTCTTAAAATCTTTGTTCTTAAAGGTTCCTAAACTTGAATTTCAAATGCTTGGGCTTTATGACTAAAAGTCTAAGAAAAAAATATTACTAAAACTTTCCCCATGTTTAACTTCCAAAGTATATCAGGTTCAGTATTTTATACTCCCCAGAGGAGAACATTCCTCATAAATTCATGTGAAGAAACATTTGAATTCCCTCTAGAGAAACTGAAATTTATCAAGAAATACAAGTAGCAACTCTTGATAGAAAATGCAGTGTGATCTCCAAGAAGGCTTACTAAGGGCTTACATACATCTTCTACTGGTAAAGATATCTGTGGAGGATGGGTGTACTAGTTACTTGGATTCAGCTTTAGATGTAAACTTCATGCTAACATCTTTGAAATCTAAAGCTGACATAAGTAAAATTAAACGAATGTTAGAGCAAATATAAAAACTAAACAAACCTGTTATTTTAAAGCAGTCAGGATATTTTCTGCTTTCTAATTATTAGAATATTGCGTCTTACTTTCAGGGAGGTTGGTTTATTGTTCCAGGAAAACTATGCAATGATAATGTGCTTTTTGAAATTTTGATGCTGTAAAGTAAAGAAGTGGCTTTAAGGGAGGCAATTGTTTTACAAAATCATGTGAAGAGTTTGGCCATCTTGCAAGTAGAATCGAATATCTACGGATTGTGCTTCCCTTTGGGGGAATTTTTTTCCAAGTATGGATTTAGAACATACTGTCTCTGAAAATTATAGCAACCCATTGGGGGAAGTTTTTGTAAGAATAATGGCCACAGATGTGAGCAATAGAGACGCCCAAAGGATTTAAAGAAAGATGGGAACATCCAATTAACTTGAGCTTGGAAACAAATTGTACATTGAAAATAAATTGGCCTTGGCTAAATACTAGAATTTTGCATTGAATTGCTGATGTCCCACACTATTATTATTCATGACAAATAATTTCTTTGTCAGGAAAGGGGCTGATGCATATCTATGGTATTCTAAGACAATTATTCAATTGAAGACATTGGGCCGACTACACCTCTGTGGTTGGGGGTAAAATCTTCCTTAAAGGAATTAGAAAAACTCCTGACAACCATCCTGGGAGGAGGTCAAACTGGGGACAATGAACTTGATAAATCTTAGGTTAGAAGAAAAGAAAGACATTGTCCTATTTAGGAGAATAGATAGTCATGTTCAAAACCACTCTTAAGTGTGTGGGGAGCAGAGGAATTTGGGGGAAGGAAGTTGGCCATTACCACGCAGATATAGAATTAAAAAGAAATAGAAGACATCTTATTAGGAATGTTCTAATAGTAAGTCTGGTTTAGGAAATACCTTAGAACTGACATCTAGTACTAGAAATATATTACACCTAAGATTTTGTTTCTTTTATGTTATATTTTAATTTTCAATGTCCTTGGTGGGAGATTAAGGGAAAGTCTATGTCCTTGCTTGAGATAAAAAGACAAGAGAGAATAAACTACATTCAAAGAAATCATACTCATTTGTTCCTTCTGCAAATGTTTGCCTCACCTGCCAGGCACTCTTACAGATGCAAGGGACAAATTGCTGAGCAAAACAGTCTTAATGAATGAGGCAATGTTTCTCATAAAGCTAGAAAGCCATTGTGAAGAGATCAACAAAATAGAGAATGAGAAATTTAAAAATAAGTAAATAATATAATTTCGGGTACTAATTAGTCTTACCAGAATAATAAAATTGTAATGAACATAGGAGTTCATATAGTCTTTTGAATTGGTGTTTTGCGTTTCTTTGGATATATTCCCAAAAGTGGAATCACTGGGTCAAAAGACAGTTCTATTTTAATATTTTGAGGAAACGCCATACTGTTTTCAAATATGGCTGCACAAGCCTGTATTCCCACCAACAGTGCACTAGGGTTCCCTTTTCTCCAATTATTGCCAGCACTTATTGTTTGTTGATTTATTGATGATACTCATCTTGTTGTGGCTATGGTTTTAATTTGCACCTCTGCTTAGTGACACTGAACATCTTTTCATGTCTATTGGCCATCTGTATAACCTCTTTGAAGTTCCCTTAACTGATATCAGCCCAAGTGGCCCTCAGTAGATGATTAGATAAAAATGCTGTGGTACATTTACATGATTTAATACTAAGCCGTAAAAAAAAAAAATCTTACCCTTTGTGACAGCATGGATGGACCTAGAGAATGTTATGTTAAGTAAAATAAGGCAGTTGGTAAAAGACAAATACCATATGATCTCACTTATATGTGGAATGTAATAAACAAAATAACAAACAAAATAGAAACAGAAGTATAGATACACAAAATAGGCTGACAGCTATGGGGGGCAGGTTTCGGGAGACTGGGTAAAAAAAGATGAAGGGATTGAGCAATATGTAAATAAATAAATAAATATATTTTGTAAGTAGACACGGACAACAGTATGGTGATAGCGGGAAAGAGCACTGGGGAAAGGTGAAAGAGGACCAGAAAGAGACTTTACTTTCAGTGATGGGCACACAATGCAATATTCAGATGATATTTTGTTTAAGTTGTACACTTAAAATCTGTGTGGTTTTGTTAACAAACATCACTCCATTGAATTCAATGAAAATAATGTTAGTTGATATATAGTGAGTTATTGCATGATGAGGGCATTAGATAGTCTTTTCAAGGTTGGCCTCTCAGGGATGACTGCTGGACAGACACCTGAAATTATGAAGATATCTGTGAGGAGTTGAGTAAAATGTGTTCCATGGCCTTGAGGACAATCAGGGCAGTAACAGTCAAAGGATGGGTAAACAAGAATCAACAGATCAGAATCAGATGCGGAGGGAATGTAGAAAATGAACACCAGCTTGCTCTCTAGAATATGCAAGTGCACTCTGGAAATTTTCAGAAATTCTCTAGAACAATTTTCAACCATTGTGCTATAAGAATGTTTAAAACATAAAATACTTTATTCTTTTAAATTGTCAAATAAAAAAATGTCAAAAGCCAACACAACAATATCTATCTGATGTGAATGAATCAAAATTACAGCTATTTTTGGTCAGATTCACAAAAATATATATATATTGGTGTGCCTCAGAATTTTAGCAATTAGTTTGTGTGTGCCATGAGATGAAAAAGGTTGAAAATCGCTACTCTAGAAGATGAATTAATTGGAAAAAAAAAATATTTTTATTTGCATAGTATATTTTGTTTACTTTTTAAGATGTATTTATTTCTTTTTTTAAAAATTTTTCAAATGCATTTGTCTCCATTTACCTGCCACCCCTTTCCCCTGCCCCACCCACCCCACCTCCCCCACTTAATCCTTCCCCACTTTGGCTTCATCCCTGTAGTCTTCACAACTATTCCTTGATCTGACCCTTCTCCTTCCCCTCCCCGCTACCCACCTCCTTCCGTCCCTCCTGTCTCTGTCAGTTTCTTCTTTCTTTCAATGTTGCTGGTCATTGGAAAATATATTTTTATTAATAAAAATCAGGCTTGTCATTATTGAAATACAGTTTTGAGAGAAAGCATGAGCTAATTTGATACTCATAGACAGGCAAACCCTGGCCATACCATTTACAGTTACATCTTTTAATAATGTAGAATAACTAATTTGTTCTGAATAGAGGTTAATTTTTGAAGTTTCTTTTATATAAATATATATGCACACATATGTATACATATATGCATTTATAAATATACACATATTTCTATATGTATATATGTGTATATTATATATTTATATATAATATATATTTATATTTTGTATAAAATATATACACATATATACGTGTGTGTGTGTGTGTATTTCTATGTCAAAGGTTGACTCACTCCTCACAACAAGCCCTGATTTCCCTTGGAGATCTGTTTTCCCAAACAAGCTGACTATCCCATAATGCCAGGGTAACACTTGTGACGTACACTTAAGCAATCATTATATTCTATTCATTCCAATGATCATTCGAGGATAAGCACTGGCTCTAAAATAATCTAATCCAATTGAATGCCTGTAGTTTTTCAGGATTTCTGAGGCTAACATATAAAAGAAGAAGCATGCAGTCCCGGTGAGGTGCTAGAAGCTATCTTTATATCACGAATGGGGAAAGTCTTAGGATGATGTTAATAGCATTAAGCAAAGTAGAAAGTCAGAAGAAAAGTCTTGTCCTAGGGAATATCCTTGAATCTCAAAATTAAGTGTCATCTGAAGACAGGCTACATCAAATGTTCTATTTACATAAATCAGAAAATTCCTTTTACTAATTTAAGGCAGCATTTGCCATATTTACTTATGTTACTTCCAACAACCACCCAAAAATGTATTATAAATTTGCTTATAAAATGAAGATGAGCTTATAGTTTATCAGAATGAAGTGACTGGAAATATTTATTACATGATGTTGGAATTATTATGAGACAAAGGGATAGACAAAATCTCAAATCAGATCACAAGTATATAAAGTTTAACATCTTAGTACTTTAATAACATCACATCTTTAATGCCACAGTTGATGTTTAATGGTTTTTATATTACCAAAAAAAGGTATATTTGTGAAGTTTCTGTTTCAAGAAGCTTGGAAATTCTTTAGCATCTCATCAGTCCTCTTCATATATCTCTATAAAGTACTCAGGTTATAAGTAGTCATTCATATTTTACTTAAGGCAAAGAAATTTAAAATTCTTATAATCCCATGTATACCAGTTGTACTATTTTCAAATAATACTGTCACCCTCTTAACTTAATGTTATTTTTATATACAGAAAAATAACAACTAGTATGAAATCGTCAAATAGAAGCAAGTTTTGAGATACTATTTTAATAATGATATTAATAATGGTAGATGATAAATTTTATGTTGATTAAGCTTATCCACCCATCTCAACCTCAGTATTTCTTTGCACTAATAATGCATATTTTGAGAGACCAGTTTTCAGAGTTAGAAACACTTTATGTGCAAAAAATTAACTTTAACCAAGTGAGACAATTCATTATCAAATCGATAATCATTCCTTTGCTAGAATGAGCATATAAATAGCACAACGTCCCACAGTAATCTTCTGAGTTTTAGCCTCATTTTGTAATATTCAACATTGCATATACATTGGAATTACAATTAGTAAACTCTCGCTAGGCACATTATCATTATTAAATGAGTGAATCCTGCCCTCACAGACAGTCACAAAATCTGGTGCCATGTTAATGAGCTTAACTTTGAACTATTCAGTGTCTTCTGTCCAAATAGTCAAGTGTTCTTTAAATGTCTTTGTAATACAAATGATAAATGGTATATCTTCCATCAACTATTCAAGAAACTAAATACATTTTTAAATTACTTTTTACTAAATCACATTAAAATGAAGAAATGATGAATTTTTGTAAAGGTAGACTCTTACGCAATGTTCCTGGAAAATGAATCAATTTAACTCTTAAATGCTTTCTAGACTAATATATGTTACTAAGAAATTCATTCTGATGTGCACATCTATCAATTTAAACTGCTAATTGAAATGTCCTGGCTACAAAAAGTCACCTTAGAGACTGCAAGGTCATAACTCAGAAAAGTTAAATACTATTTCCAGTAATGTTCTCCCAAAATTCATGAACTTCCAATGACTAGAGTTTTCTCTGATTCAGGTAAAAATATATTTAATTAAGAATAGTTTTCATAGAAAGTAAAAATTGGTATATCTGTTTTTAAAATATTACAAACTGGTTTTAAAATTAAAATTTTTCAAATATACACCAGATCCTCTCTAAAATTCTTTAAAAAATTAAAGCAATGATATAAAGCAACTTTTTGGGGGGCAAGGAAATACCTTTAATGGTATAAAAAATAGTTAGACAATGTAGAAAGATAATTAACTATGTAAAAGAACAGTGTTTCCCTAATCTTGATGACTCTTAGCTAGTGAATTATCTACAAACAAAATGCCTGTGCATTGCAATTAATAGCATTAATAGCATTCATCCTCAAGACTTAGGATTTTTAATTGAACTTTTCAGTGATAACAGCACTAAGTATAGATCAATTGAAACATTCCTGGAGTTTATTTCATAAAGGAATTTCACCTTTATCTATATAATTACTGTCCCATAGATGACATGAGCACACACACACCAACACAACATAAAAATCTTCATGAGAGTTTCTCATCATGTCTTTGATCATGATGTATAGTGCTAAATGAGATTCAAGTTTGTGTAGGGATTTGCGAGAGTAGTTGAGTAGAGAATGTAAGGTAATATAGAGTGTGATTTCAAGGATGAAGTGGGGAGAAGGCAATTTCTTATAGTAAATTATAGCATTTAAGGAAAGCAAATCAATACAAGAATTTTATAAAACAATTCATTGTTAAGTTCCAATAAAGTTATGTAATTTTAACTCAGTCATCTCATTTTTAAGAATTGATTCTTAATAAAATATATAAAGACCATTAGGATTTTAACATCTATGTTTATCAGAGAAAATTGTTCTGCAGTTTCCTTTCTTTGTTGTGTCTTTACCTGGTTTTGGAATTTGGATAATACTGGTCTCATAAAAGGAATTTGGGAGTCTTGCCTCTTCTTGAATTTTTTGAAATGGTTTGAGAAAGATCGGAGTTAGTTCTTCCTTAAATGTTGGGTGAAACACCTGTGAAGGCATCCAGTCCAGGGGTTTTGTGTGCCAGGAGTTTTTTGATTACTGTTTCAATTTCATTAGTTGTTACTGATCTATTCAGGCTTTCTGCTTCTTCTTAATTCAGTTTTGGAAGATTGTATCTTTCTAGAAATCTGTCCATTTTGCCCAGGTTGTCAAATTTCTTGGCATATAGGTGTTCATAGTAATTTCTTACAATCCTTTGTATTTCTGTGGTATCAACTGTAACTTCTCTTTCATTTTTGATATTATTTATTTGGATCCTCTCCCTTTTTTCTTGATGAGTCTGGTTGAAGAGGTGTTCATTTTGTTTATCTTTTCAAAGAACCAGTTCCTGGGTTTATTGATCCTTTGAATTGTTCTTTTAGTCTCTATGTCATTTAATTCTGCTCTGATCCTGATTATTTCCTTCCTTCTATTCACTCTGGGCTTTGTTTGTTGCTATTCCTCTAGTTCATGTAGATGTAGGGGTACATTGTTTATTTGAGAGTTTTCTATTTTCTTTAGGTAGGCTATGAACTTCCCTCTCAGGACTGCTTTCACTATGTCCCATTGGTGTGGGGTTGCTGTATGTTCATTTTCATTTGTTTCCTGATACTTTTTGGTTTCTGCCTTGACCTCATATTTGACCCATTAACAACTGTATAAAATGAAGATTCTCTTTGCAGTGAAAATATTTATATTGACAGATGTTAGAAACAATAAAAAATTCCAGGGATATACAATTAGCTTGCTTACTTCAGTATAGCTACTTAATAAAATTTTTCATATTAATTTATTTAGCAAGACTTTATTGCCTTCACTATTTCAAGAAATGTCTTAAGTGTTGGAGGTAAAGTGGTGAAAAATTGTTCATGGTTCCTGTCTTACTGGAAGTAACTGCATATCAGTCACCATCAATTATGATACTCTTGAAAGCTGAATAAGCACATGGAACAATGGTTATAAATTATACAATTATTCACTTAAAATATTTACATATAAGTTGCAAATATAATAAAAAGAATTTTCATGTATCTTTCCTCTAAAAGACCTCAAAGATAACATTTTAAATGACCAAATTACAACGGTCAAAACCAGGAAATTGAATATAATACCTACGTATAAATTTAACCAAGAAGGTGAAAAACCTGTACACTGAAAACTATACAACATTAATGAAAAAAATTGAAAAAGATACAAATAAATGGAAAGATATCCCATGCTCATGAATTAAAAGAATAAATATTGTTGAAATGTTTATACTACCCAAAGCAATCTCCAGCTCCAATGAAGTCATATCAACATTCCAATGATATTTTCTTCACAGAAATTGAACAATCCTAAAATTTGTATAGAACCACAAACAACAACAACAAAAGTCCCATCCAAATAGCCAAAACAATTGTGAGGAGAAAATAAAATAACAAAGCTGGATGCATATTCTCCATGATTTCTCACTATATTACAAAGCTATAGAAATCAAAGCAGAATAATATTAGTATAAAATATACACATAGATCAATGGAACAGAGTAGAGAACTCAGAAATAAACCCACACATGTATGGTAAATTAATTTATTATAAAACAGCCAATAATACACAGTGGGAAAGATAGTCTCTTCAATAAATGATGCTGGGAAAACTGAACAGTCACTTGCAAAAGAATAAACTGGACCCACTATTTTATACCATATGCAAAAATAAACTTACAATGAATTAAAGGGGTAAATGTAAGCCTGAAGCCATAAAACTCTTAGAACAAAATGTAGGTGAAAAGCTCCTTGACAAGGGTCTTAGTGATATTTTTTAAATCTGAGACTAAAAGCAAAGGCCACAAAAGCAAAACTTAACAAGTGTGACTATGACAATCTAAAAAATTTTTGCAAAGTAAAAGGAACCATCAGGAAGATGAAAAGACAACTTATTGAATGGGAGAAATATTTTCATATCACATACCTGATAAGGAGTTAATATCAGAAATATGTAAAGAACAAATATACCTCTATAGCAAAATAAACAATTTCATTACAAAATGACCAGAACATCTGAATAGACAGTTTTCAGAATAAGAAACAAATGTCCAGGAGTTACATGAGAAGATGTTCAACTTCACTAATTAAAAAGCAAATGTGAATCAAATCCCCAATGATATATTTATTATCTGACATTTCTTATAATGGTGGTTGAAAAAACCAAGCAACCAACCAACAAAAGAACCAACAAAAGCTGGAGAAAAGGTAGGCCTATAAACCAGTGTTTGGAATGCGTGTTGGTGCAACCACTGAAGAGAGAGTATGGACATTCCTCAAAAAAATAAAAATAGAATCACCACGTAATCCAACAATTTTGCTTCTAGATGTTTATATGAAGTAAAAATAAAAACACTAACTGGAAGATATATGTATGTCCATGTTCATTACAGCATTATTTACAATAGCCAAGATATGGACTACAAAAACAACCTAAGTGTCCATCCATTGATGATGACTAAAGGACATGTGATACACACATGCATATACACACAAGGGAATATTATTTAGCCATAAAAAAGAGCAGAGTTCCGTTATTTGCAACAAGGATGGACCTCATCATGCTAGGAGAAGTAAGTCAGACAAAAAGACAAATATCATATGATCTCACTTATATATAGAATCTAAACAATAAAACAAAACAAAAAAAGGTCATAAATACAGAGATTAACAGAGTCATGCTTGTCATAGGTGGGGGTAGGGTTGAAATGAATGAAAGGATTCAAAATTCACAAACTTCAATTCATAAAATAAGTCATGAGGAGATAATGTATAGCATGATGACTATGGTTAATAATACTTTATTTCATACTTGAAAGTTGCTAAGAAAGTAGATTTTAAAAGTTCATGTCACAAGAAAAAAATCTGTAGCTATGTATGGTGACCCGTGGTAACTACACTTATTACAATCATTTCAAAATTTAAACAATATCAAACGTTGTACACCTGAAACTAACACAGTGGCAAGCAGCAATTATAACTCAATTAACAAAAACAGAAAAGACATTAATATGATACTATTAACTATTGATCTTAATGACACTTCTCTAGATTTATCGTCATTCTTGGTGTGATATAGTTCCATATAATTTTATCACATGTAAAGATCTTTAACCACCAGAACAACCCACAACCAGCATACATTAATATTCCCTCATTCCAAACAAAATTCCCCGTGTTAGCCTCTTGTCACATTTTCCCAAAACCCTAACCACTGACCATCATTGATCTATTCCTCATTACTACATTTTTACGACTTTTAGAATGCTGTAGAAATGGAATCTTCCAATATGTAATTTTTTGAAATTAGCTTTTGTTTTTTTCACTCAGCATAATGCACTTGAGATCCACGCAAATCTTTACATATCCCAATAGTTTATTTACTTTTATTACTGAGTAGTGTTCTCTTATATAGATATATCACAGTTTGTTAACATATTCATCTATAGAATATTTAATAATTGATGTTTAATAATGTTAAAGTAAAATATTTTATATGTATATATTTTAAAATTATAAGAGTACATAGGTTAACTTAAAGCCTCAACTTCTAGCAAGATTATTAGATTAATAAATATTTATTGGTTGAATTGGTTTCTACACAATGAAAAAAAAATTTATTGGTTTATTTTGTGAAATGATATATAGTGACTGATGTCATAATTTTATTTTTATAGAGCTCTATTGTGAAAAGAGTATGGGCTACAGAACCTAAATATTAAGCTTCAAACTCTTCCTATTGATAGCCATCATAACTTTCACATCTTAATAATAATTTTCTCTGCACTCTAAGTTATCTCTTTATCACACAAAAAAATGATGAATTATAATTTTCCCATGTTTCAGATAAGAAAATTGAGGCTAAACAAATAATGAACTATTACAAATTAATAAAAAGAGACCAATTGCAAAACAGAAAAATTTAAAAAAAGAAAATTAATGGGTGCCTAATAATTATTTTAAAGTATTAAACTCTTTTAGTAAGCAAAAGTATACATATTTAAAAATCAATATTATTTTTAACTATCATATTATCAAATTTTTTTAAAAAAATTAATAAATGCCCAGCACTTATTACTCACCAATTATGGGATGAAAAGTTGATACGAAATTATAGAGGGCAATTGATTACAAATATTTTCACTAAGATGGTTTAATAAATCCACCTCTAGTATTTTCTTAAAAAAATAATTATATATCTTTATATACAGTATGCATACACAGAGATATATACATATGTTTACATATATACTTGTATAGTGGTGCTTATGCTAATAGAAAGTTAGATTAATTTAAATATATAAGAAAAAGAGGATGATAAAAATAAAATAGCAATATTTATAGAATTTATAATTTATGTTTATAATTAGTGATTTCTATGATTCTTATATTTCCTTTATTTCACAGTATCTTGTAATATTTATATATACACTTATATATTTTAAAATAAAAATGTATGTAAAATATATCCTTTACATTGTAATTTTCTATGTTTAAAATTCACTTCTCACTTATGTCTCATTTGACTTCAACAATGATGACTTAAGAATGTCATTATCATTCCCAATTTACTAACAGAATTCTGAGACCTAAACTGATGAAGTAACTTACCAGTATCTCACAGATAGTGAATCGTTGAATTCAGTTCTAACAATCATGTTTTTTTCTCAGAGTGCAATATTCTATGTACTACATCACTCTGACAACATATGAAAAAATACAGTTCATGAGTAATAAATATATTTCACCATATTTATGCACTTTAAAACTTACATTTGCATAAGTAGTAGTTTTAAGTTCACAGGTCTAAAATGATTATAGCAATTTAAAAAACTATTCAGTGCTTGACAAATGTAAGCTGTGGAAAATGCATTTTCTATCAAAAGAAAGATTGTCAATTAGCTAAACACTGAATGGAACACTGCCATCAATATTTTCAAAACCTGGTTGCTAGGGAAGACATTGAATTTCTCTGTAATACAAGCGCAGTCCAGGGGTTCTATGCTTAAAACTACATCAGCATTTCTATTACAATCCTAGCATTTCAAGGGTTTATGTGAAAGCTATTAAAATTCTATTTGATGGAAGGGTGGAATTGAAAGTCTCTGTGGAGATTGTTTTCTTCTCTTTTTGTATAAAATCAGCCTGTTTGTTTACTTCATGGAATTCAAACAGTTTAGCAGAACATGGATCTTAGATAATCGTTAATCTGTAAATGTATACCAGCACTCTCCCAGTCTGAGAAAATGTGAACTGGTCATACTGTCTGAAGGTCTGGCTGATTGAAATTCTGTTCTTATAAATCTAAAAAGCTTTTTGTTGATGCTAATTGACTCCAGACACAGAATATTTTGAATAATTATGCCAACAGTTTATATTGAACAAAGAAATGAAATGTTAGATTTTTTACATTATTGAGAAAACTCTGATTTACATTTTACATTTTGAAGGGTGGCACAATCTAGTCAGCTATCAAAGCCATATGAATTTAAAAACTCAGTCTTCGTAACTCTTTTTTTGTTATTCAATTACATATGTCTTTATAAATCCTAGAGTTATCTGCTTTGAATCATTACTACTGTGGGAATAGAAAGAATTTTTGGAGATGGCTGTATCCTCAAAGAGCTAACAATTTCACTGGACAGGTAAGGTAAACCTGGAAGCAGTGTAATTCAAATACATAACTGTCATCATTGTGAAGCATTCCTGAAGAACACAGATGAAAAATCTTGTGCTTTTGAATACAGTTTACCTATTGCTTCACTTCTTAAAGACTTTGTGACTGAAAACAATGTAACACAATTACGTACATAAGGAATATTAGGAAATTGGTAGTTAATGATCAACTCAGTTTTCTTAACTGTAAAGGACACAGTTCAATGTCACCAGTGTTTTTTAAACTTAAAGGGGACTGTTACACCCCTTTGATTAGTTATAAAATCAATAAATAGGTTACACCAGCAATCTTTTGCAAAATGAAGTAGTATAAAATAGATAAAATAGACAAGTATCAAAGTGCATCACCTAGTTAGGGTGTTGTTTCATAAAACTTTTTTAAGTTGTGTGTTTATGTATTTGAGTATGTAACCCACCATAAAATATATTTTCTTTTGTTGGTTATAATAAATGAAGTTTAAATGAGATGAACTAGTTTCATGGCATATCTTAAAGTCTCTAATTTTAAAAACTGTCTCACATTTTACCAGGCTATAGCAACACTACAGCACATAAGTATTAATTATCACTGGCTTTAAACTTTTATTAATAAATTCATTCCTTCTAAAATCCTTGTACTCCCAAACTGTTATCATAGAGAATATGAAGGTTGGTTGTATCTCACATGCATGATCTTCTCTAGTATATAATTTTATCTCCTCTAGCATTCTTTTCTAGTCACTGAATCATATCTGTCCTGAGACTCATTACCAGTCCAATTAATCTCTGCAGGTCTGTATTTCATGCACCCTATTTTGTAGACCCTGAAACACCATGGCTCATTCCTGGAGTCTCAGTGCAATTTACTAGCTGATTTCTATCAACTTCCAACTTCAGTCTCTTTTTTTCTTTAAACGAGGGATCAAACCTTGTCCAACTGGCTGGTATAGCAGGAGATGCTGCCCCATCATTTGTGTATTTTGTCACTTCACTCTTTTCTCCTTGAACTGCTCCTAAAGAATCTCTTCCTCTTCCTCCAGCCAAAAGATAAACCATTCTTTGTGTAGATCTTTATCTTATTTGCTCTTAGTTTCCACACTTTCCTGTCTGTGCTATATGGAGTCTTGTGGTCAGTGCGTTATATTTCTCATGTCCCTTCGACAGCTGGATTTTTGAGGAGTTCTTATCATTAGGCGCTCAAACAGATCAGGAAGTGGGATAAAGAGGTAAGTTTTATACATCTGGCTCCTTCAAGTTGGTAGCTGTTCAAGAATGCTAGAGATGTGGGGAGTGGTTGAACCTGATTAATACAGTCCTATACAGGTTTTATTTTCCAGAAAAATCTTTTTCCAGCTGTGGTTTACTCCATGAAATATTTGGGTTTATTAGTGTCTTTAGCCGCTTACTAGTTCCCCAAAGGTACTTGAAGGAGATTGAGATATTTTTCAATAAACTTCATTGCCCCTTACCTCTGCATATGGACCGTATACTCCTCTGCTCCATAGCCGTGCTCATGCCCGCCTCCTGTCTTCTGATTCATGTGATGTGACAGTGACAACATTGAAGTGGTGGCTGAGCCTAGGCCTTATGAGGCAGCTATGTATTTCTCTGAGACCCTTGGGGAGCTCCTGACTGTTAGCAGAAGAAAATCATGCCCCAGTTGACTTCTGCACCTATAGCCTAGGAAGTCAGAGGAAACATGCGTGAAACAGAACCATCCCAACTTACATATAGGCCTGCAGAATGAAGTTGAATTCTCAGGTTTATCAGATGAGAATAAAAGCTGTCATTTGCTAGAGATTTTGCAATTGGCTGTCATGCAGACCATGATACTAATGCCATAGATTTCTACCACATTTTAGCTTTCCCTACCTTGTTGACTTCTGTATTTGCTGATATAGATAACCCCTGCAGTCAATATTCGTGTAATCATGACCTAGTCATTTTGATCTGTTGTGATCTGCTACAGAACGTAGAGTAATTTCACTGAGAGCCCTAAGAAAGTGAAAATGTGACTTACTTTACAGGACTTGCATAAAACTTTTAAGAAATTATATTTCTCAAAAAAAGATATGGAATTCTGCTTAAACCAAAAATGTCTTACCCTTTATGCATTTATGTATTAATTAATCATTATTTCAAGTGAGGGAGATACAGCAGCAAATCAAAAGAAGTTCCCTGTTCTCATTCTAGAGGTGAAGACAGACTGCAAAACATGAACTAATAAATCCATAATAAACTTCCATAGGCCGTTTTATGCAGGATGATCAGTGAAGACCTTTAGTCTTCTTTTAGAGTTGCAGTAAACACCAACAGAGCCTATGTCTGTGTGTGTGTGTGTGTGTACAATTACTTTGTTTATGCAATTAGTCCAGAAAAATTCTTCTGTTTTATTCAGCAATAATTTTGTTAGAGTTCCTATGCCCTTCAGAATACCTGATAATAAAAAAGTTGGTATTTATTAGAAAGTTACACAAAGGGTATTTTTCAGAACCCAAAAATAAGAACTGCACCCAGATATATCAATGACTAAAACACAAAATTAGTAAAGTATCCAAAAACTGCTTTTTTAATTTCTTTTTTTTCTTTTCCTGAAGCACATTGTCTCTTTGTTTTTGCTTTTGTTTTGCTTGGTGAATGTCTCCTTTCTCTGCAAAATGTCTTTCTCTAACGGCACATGACCTAACATAACTACTACTGTCCCAAATTGATAGGTGTTATACAAAGATAACTGGTACTGGTAACATTCCCCAATTCTAAATTAGCAGTAAAGGGAATATTATAGGCATTGTCCAAGCTCTAAACTTCTCTGCATCAATGATTTTAGGTGTGGTTTCTGGACCTGTTATAGCAGCATCACCTGCGAATCTGTTAAAGGTGAAAATTCTCAACCCCAGCGCCAGATCTATTTAGCTAGAACCTCTGGAGCAGTAAGCAGAAGTCTGTGTCTTTCCAAGTTTTTCAGATGATTCTGATGCTTGTATGTTAAACTTTGAGGACCACTGTTCTATTTTGTGTCTCCAACATTGATAAAATTAACTCTAGGTAGATTACTTGTTTTATATAATAAAACATATTCATATCTATGATCCATGGGGTGAAGTGGAGAATGGATGTTAAAAAGAAATTTTCCTTAAAATATAAAAGTAAAGCATGCAATAGAGCAGAAATTATTAACGTCCTTCATACATTTTCTAAAATCCTTCTCTTCGATTATTTCATCATGGAAATCAGTTATACCTAGGCTTCCATCTACATCAAACTGGGCTCTTTTTATTACTATAAATTGTTTTCATTAAATATAAAAAATTGTTTTGGTATTTAAGTAAGTCGTAATTTGGAACACACAAGAAACATGAGTTTTTATTTATTTATTTTTCATATGGATTCGTTCCAAAGACGTTAAAAAACATTTATATAGCTCCTAACAAAAAGCAGAGTATTTGAATTTCTCCTATATTGAGTGTTGGATTTTAAAATAGTACAAGTGTTGGTTTTAGAGCAGTTTGATGGCTAAATAACTCCATGGGAATTCCAACAAAATGTAGTTCATATATATTAAACAAAGCTATTTGACATTCATAAAGTTTTTTATCTGACACCCTTACAAGCTATGTTAGTATTAAATTCATAAAGGAAGCTATGAGATTTAAGAACGTTGTTTGTTCTATTTTCCAGTGAAAATATGAATAAAGGCTTTGGTGTTTGGGCGCATCACAGCAGAAGTGAAGGGGAAAATTCTGGTGACTTAAAAACCACTATTTACTCTGAAGAAGTAGAAATCACAGAAAATCCTCTCCACAATAATGCAGTCCAAGGCACTGAACAAAGAAAACTGTAAGATATGCCCTTTCTCCTTCAAGAGATTACAATTTGAGAACATTTATTTTGCCTTAAAGAAACTGATTTAAGTGACCCAGGGCAGAGCAGAATGTACACAAAAAGCTCCCAAGCAATTAATATGTGATGAAACAGAAAGGAGAAAGACAGGACTTGTTTTATATCAATAGAAATGCAAACCTTTGAAGGGTGGGAGAATTGATCTTTTATTTTTGTTAAATACCAGTAGGGCACAAAATAACTTGATTTCTTTTCAAAATATTTTCTCTGCACTTTACTACCTTTGCTTCTTGATTTTCTCTCTCAACTAACAACAGCTTAAATAAATCATAGGAAGTGAGACAAAAATATGTTTGTTTTAGAAATAGCAGAGACAAATAAAACACGTAATAGAAACCCATTTCATGCAGAAGGCAACACAGGGAGAAGACTGTTGTCATGGTAGAGACAGGGAGAAAAATAATATAAGACCTAGGCATATGTTAGTGATGCCATTAAGGTACAAAGAAAACAGTGAGAATCAAAAGGAGCTTGAAAAACCGAGATCTGAAATGGAAACTAGAGTGAAAGGACAGAGAACTTTTGCTTTTAAATACTATTTAACATTTAATACATACAAAAACACATACATTAAAAAACACCTGAATCCACCAATAGTATAGAAATTACTATTTCTATAACATTTCATACCTGTGTGTTTCTCCTTGATTTTATCACTATCCTGATTTTTTTGTCATTTCTTTTATTATAAAATGGATCTTGCCATGTACACATGTCAAAAGAAAGGTTGATAATTATGAGATCAAAACGTATGTCTTGATAAAAAAGGAGGAAAATCATCTTAAAAGGTACATTGTAGATGCTTAAACTTTTCTCTACATTTATAATTGGTAACATTTGAGAATAAAAGTGGGATAAAAAACCAGCAAAGAATCTGAACAAGCAGTATATATAAAACTCAAAAGGCATATATATATATATACTATTTCTCATTAAAATCATAATAATTTAAAATTATAGAAATAATATTACATTATTTATCATATTAGAAAAATTAAAGACAACAAATATTAATATGGCAACAATGCATTGACAATTTGTAAGAAAATATTTTTAATCCTCACAGTAGGGTAATTTTGGAGAAGAATTTGGCAATATCTGTTAACATTGAAAAAAATGTATATGTACTTGTATATACTGTGATTTACTGACTCAAATTTTAAGTATTTATATTGAAAAAGAAAATTCACATAATACAAAGACATATTAGGTTGTTTTATGTTAATTTTGTGTGAAAATTAGAGACTAAAACAATCACAATTTCAAAACTAGAAAAATAGTTATATCTAGTTTGTTCATTTGATGTACAGGTTTATAGGAACTATAAGGAATCAACTAGGCCTATATGAGTTAGAATAAACAGATTCAAAACATGTTTGAACAAAAGAAAAACAAACTGCAAAATCATATGTATACTATACTGTTGTTTATGTAAAAATGAAAACCTACAGAAAAAATTTTATGTATTTTTGGCTCATGTATTCAGCTATATAAAGTCTCTTTAGTTTCTGCTAGAGAATACATACCATATTCCAACAAGAATGAGGGGAGGGGAGGATGGTGATAAAAAAGGAAGTTAAGCTTCAAATGTAATTTATACATTATTTTCAAAGACCAATGCAATAACATATTGCTTGTATAATTTTTTAAAATGAAAATATATTTAAATAAGATCAAGGAAGCACTTTCAGGGAAGTGGAAGTTTGAATCACATACTTAACGCGGACTCTAAATGTAATATATATTATATCTTCATGGAAATGAATGCCTCCGATTATCATAGCATGAGACATGCAAATAATTGCTCTTCTTTTGATTCTGTTTACACCTAGCATTTTATGGTTTTGTATCTACCTCCAAGGAAGGAGTATGATTAGCTTAACAGAATAAATGTATTTGTTTATTGAATATTGGGAGTCTACCATATACCAGTCACAGCTCTCTATAATAGGGCTCTAAGCGTGAATAAAACAAGTCATAGTTCTTGCCCTGTGAAGCTTCATTGTAGTGTAATATATTTTTAAAAATGTTAGATGGTAGCAAATTATATGGAGAAAAACCAAGTAAAAAGAAGACATAAAATTGTAGGAAATAGTAATTAGGAATGAGAGGTAGGCAAAAGGATCATTAGGTTACTGTAGGTTATCCTCAAGATTTTGATTCTTAATCTGTATTAGTAATCTGAATTTAAAGCCAAGGAAATTTTATTAGGATCTCTCTAGGTTCTGTGTTGAGAATACGATAAACAGAAAAAGGATAGAAATGATGACTTTTTTTCAGTAGGTTACTTCAATAATCTAGGAAAGAATAGATGCTGGTTTGGACTGATGTGATAGTGGGGGATGGTAAGAATTCTAGATATGTTTTGAATATAGGATGGTTGGGAAGGTTTACAGAAACAGGGAGTTCTGAGACGAGTCCTAGGCTTTTCACTGAAGTTATAAGGATCTACTGGCAATTAACAAAAGAGGATAATACTGTACAAGGAGCAGATTTGCATGAATGATCAAGAGCTATGTTGAATATGTTCAAATTGAGTTAGATATTTCTTAATAAATGGCTGCTCGAAATTTTATTGTAGATTATAATAAAAAATTCTAGTTAATACATTATTGCTTTGGAGCGGGGTTAGCATCCTTTTCTCTATATGATAACATGCCTATCATGCACACGTGTGCTTATGAATGTAAACTATAAAGAAGAAAAAAATGACTGGATTCTGGGAGGTTTTCCTTAGCAACTGGCCAGCCAGTCTACACTGTGACATTTTCTAAGGACATCTATGATTCAGCATCTCCCTGCTTTCAAGCATCCAGACTATCAAGGGGCAAATACATATACCTGAGAATCGATGCACTCAATCCACCATTTAACTTGGAAGAGAAAAAGGGACAAAGACAAGGGTTGCTCCTTCCAAAAGTATGTATTTAGATACTAAGCAGGAGGGAACAATAAGCAAAAGAGGAACTATGTGTATGTTTTTTGGCTGCTTTTGACAGATTTTCACATACATCTTTTTGAGGGTTCAAGCATAAGGAAGCAGTCTCATCCAATTCAGTTGCTTTCAGTTTGCTTTCTTATTTGTTCCTCCTTCAAAGGTTCACAAAAACAAGTTAAAGAAAGAACCTTTGGTCAAGGAAGCTTATCCCAGATTGAAATGTAACTGTTTACAGCAGTTGCTAAGAAGGAATTTGTTTTCTAGAAATTTTGCAGACCTTGGAAAAAAAGATAGAGAAGTAGATTTCACAAGTAGATTTTACTACAGAGAATGCAAGGTATATTAGGACAAATTAGCAATGTGATACTTTAAAGATGTGTATCAAGGGAGGTCAATATTACTTTAATTTATGGAACTAAAAGGAAATTAAACTATGCCGAAATTGTTGTTTTGGTCCTAAAAGGAATGTATTTTTATAAAAAGATAATATATTAATATAACATTTTAGACTTTGATTTTAAGACCTTACTATAAATGAGAATAGTTTCAACCAAGCGTCCTCTTGAATGAATGATTGTGCGGAAATCAATAATGTCTACAAACAGTAGTCAGCCAGGTACAAATTATGGCATAGTTGTCATTGCCTGTGCATGGAAAACCACCAAAACACCTAGTCAAAACTTGCAGAAAAGGTGCAAGTGGCTAGTCAGAAAGTCCAGAGATAGTACTGGAGCAGATACATCAGTGAAGACACTGAATCATACAGTGTTTAACAAAATTTCTGACATGGTCCTTAAAAGTAAGTAAGACAATCATAACTGCAAAGTTGTCTTACGGGCCCATTATTAAAGAATTTTAATTCTTTTGTGTAAATTTTCAAGAAATGTTATATAATCAATATTTTTTAGGCTGATATTAATGACTGAATTAAAAATTTTCTCAGAAAAGTTGCAGGCTGATTATGTAAAAATGTTAGGAACAACTAAACCAATTTATTTTGATTATGGTTTCCTTATATGCATGTGTAATACAATTGATAAATATAAAACCATATTTTAAGTCTAGAGAAGCTTTTCAGTATAAAAGTATGAGATATGAATCTAAGTGAAAATAAGCATTGAGTTGTAGTTTAATTGGCAGCATCATTTTTAGAGGTAACAGTGAATTTTAGAGTAAATTGTAATTTAGATTCAATTAAATACAATATATGCTTTAAAGTGATAGATTTTTATCATAAGAATGATCAAGTTACCTTTAGAAACTAATACTTTAGGACATGCACTGGGTGGTAATGATGAGGTTTAATTGTGACATTAACTTTCTGGGAGACATTAGGTGGCAATGCAATTTTGCTTGTCACAAATACAAAAATGAAAATGGTTGGTAAGGAAATAAATTATCTGGCACAAGTAATTGTGTAAATTAACGTAGTGTCTCAAACATTTTTATGAATTTTTTGCATGCCTGCTTATATACAAAACAATAATCCACATGGCACACTATGGCATAGTAATTCTTTTTACCAAACATATAGCAATGAAACTCAAAATACCAACTTTCAAATTATCTATGAAAGCTCAAATGTAGTATCAACTCTTAAATCAATGAAACTACCTCTCCAGGGACCAGAGAAAATATGATCTTTCTGAAAACTTAGAAAAACAAATAATATATGACCATTTGTTTCTTTGATGATAGAAAAATAATAGCTATTACAATTAAATAGAAGCTGTGAGTCATGTCATTTCTCTCTCACATATAAAGTAGCGTCCTAATCATTCTGTGTCACCTGCTTCTGCTTTTGTGGCCATAGCATGCATTATATTAGTATTTTATATTTTTCTTTATTTGTTACAACCTTGTCCTCAAAAGAGAGCTTAATCTTTATGAGAGCAAAATATAGATCAGACTCCTTTACTACTGGACTTTTGTCACCTAGGAAGTTTCTGATATATAGGAAGTTTTCAATAAAAGTTTGTATAATGAGTGAATAAATCAGGTGTTTAGAAGAATCTTTAGGTAAAAATACCAAGTATTATAAAAATGCAATATGTTGTTGAGAATGAGACAGAGGATGGCATGAATCTTATCCTATACTTAAAGAGAAACACATTTAAAGGTGTAGATATATTTACTTGAGGGCAAGTACACTTATCTGTGATGTCCAAGGAGAGAGATATAATCAATCTATAGGGTAAGGCAAGGGTTAAGAAAATAAAACTTGATCCTTCTTCTGTTCTCTGGCTTTTCTTGTTTTCCATTTCTTTCTGACATAGTTTAAGAGAAATTTTAATGCCATCTATTCTATGACATGGAACAATTTTTTGATGGCATTAAGAAGAATTTTGAGAATAATTTTTGTATCATACTGAAACTTAAATTACTCTATTTTCTTTTAAATTGCTATGGTTATGTACTTCTATTTTAAATTCTCAAAAAGAGAGGTGTTCTTTAACTTTGCAGTTTTACTACTTGCTTAAATTTGGAATAAATATTTCAGTTACAAGTAAAATTACTTTATCTATGAGGCCTGGTACAAATAATGCCCCTTTATTATTAGAAAATCTTTTATTACAAAATCATAAGCATGTAATTCTGTAACATAACAATATCACACTCAAGCATAACATATAACATTTTAGGTGACATGTTCAAATTAAAATTATAAATTACTACTCCCACATTATTACCTTACCAACCACATTCAAGCAGGTGTTACTTCTGCTGGACCCTGTATTTGCTAAATAATTTAAATAAGTTGCTATTTAACTTTTTTTCTTTAGATTTAGATCTTAGTATTAACCATAAGGAAGAAAATTATATAATATATGCACATTTAGAGAAACTTGCCAATATTTAAAGTATTTTCTTTTTTGTGATAAGTACTGGGAATTATATTTCACTTCTAGATATGTATCTAATCACATTTACAAAATTAATTCACTTTTAAAATTATCAATCATTTTCATGTTTTCTTTCATTACGTACTCTCATACAGAGGGAACATTAAAGAATTCCTCTTAGTTAATCTTTAGAATTTAAAAAATTTAACCTGATCTCAAGGTCTTAGATTATTACTTCTACTAAGATGAAAATTAATACAGTGAAGCATCTTCTACAACGATTTAACAAAAGTGGAACACTTTCTTTCTTGTCTCTCCCTGAAAGTCAAAACTTTTCAGGCCATAATAATAGTACTAACTACAACTAACATTTTTTTAAAAAATTGTAATCCTTAACCAAGGGTATTTTTATTATTAATTTTAGAGACAGAGAGAGAAAGAACCATCAAAGTGAGAGGAAAACATCTATCACTTTCTTCCCATACACACCCTGACTGAGATCAAACTCACACCCTACGTGTGTGCCCTAACCCGGAATCAAGCCCGCACACTTTGGTGTAGGGGATGATTCTTCAGCCAACCTAGTCACCTGGCCAGGGCACAATTAACATTTTTATGCCCTAACTACTTGTCACTAAACACTAGTGTAACTGTGCATAACTAAAGCACCAAATATTCTTGACATATTACTTCATTTAATTACAAAGCAATCCCATAAGGCAGGGGATATTTCAGAGTCCAGGAAAAACAACATGGAGAGATGTGTTGGAAAAGCCCAGAGTTCTACACCTGTGAGTTTCTGTTTTATTTTTACACTGAACACACTTTCTTTTACATCTGGTTGCCAAAAGTGTGGGGAATTTTCGCCATACCATGCGATCTCTGCACACCAGCTGGGTGTCTTACAACTCAATTCTGCCACTCTCTACTTAGAGATAGGTTAAGGGCTCAGTCTCAAAAGATTGCTCCCACCACAGTTCAGATCAAGTATAGGTCCTCAGGTTACCCACAGCTCTATCTGACTTGGCTACAAATTGGAGGTTCTCAGGACACCCTCCTTAGGTTCCATTAATTTGATAGATAGGTACACAGAACTCAGGACAAACCTTTACTGTGTGTTTACCAGTTTACTAAAGAATGTGAGATAAATAGCCAAATTAAGAGGTACTCGGGGTAAGATTTTAGAGGGTCCCAAGCTCAGGAGATTCTGTCCCTGTGGAGGGAGGGTGCATTAGTGTCTTAGTATAGAGATGTGTTCACCAATCTGGAAACTCCCAGAAGCTCCTACCCTCTGGTTTTTAAGGAGGCTTCCTCACATAAGCTTGATCAATTATTAATTCCCTTTCCAGTCTCTCTTCCCTCTCTGGGGGTTTGGGGTAGGGGCTAAAAATTCCAAGCTTTTAATCATGGCTTGGCCTTTTAGTGACTAGTCCTCATCCAGGAGCCCACGAAGAGCCACTTCAGTAAAACAAAAATGTTCCTTGTGATTTTTTTTCTTTTTTTAATTGTATTTTTTCCATTGTCAATTAGCCCCCTTATACCTCCGTCTTCCCTGCAATCACCACACTGTTGTTTATGTCCATGAGTCCTTTTACCTTTTTGCTTGATCCCTCTACCCCCTAAACTCCACCCCCCATAGCTGTCATCCTGCTCTCTATCTATGAGTCTGTCTCTATTTTCCTCATTAGTTCAGTTTGTTCATTAGGTTCCACATTTAAGTGAAATCATACGGTATTTGTCTTTCTCTGATTGGCTTATTTCACTTAGTATAATGTTCTCCAGGTCCATCCATGCTGTCGCAAGGAAAAAAGAAATCTTCTTTTTTATAGCCAAGTAATATTCCATTGTGTAAATGTCTTATAGTTGTTTTATCCACTCATCTATTGATGGACACTTGGGCTGCTCCATATCTTGGTGATTGTAAATAACACTGCAGTGAGCATAGGTTGCTCATGTTCTTTCTAATTAGTATTTTGGGTTTTTTTCAGATAAATTCCCAGAAGTGAGATGACTAGGTCAAAAGGCAGATCCATTTGTAATGCTTTAGGGATCTCCATACCGCTTTCCACAGTGGATGCACCAATCTGCATTTCCACCAACAGTGCAAAAGTGTTCTCTTTTCACCACATCCTCTCCTCTTGTTGTTTGTTGATTTATTGATGATAGTCATTCCAATGCACGTGTAAGGTAATAGCTCACTGTGGTTTTAATTTGCATTTCTCTGATGATTAGTGACATTAGCATTTTTTCATGTCTATTGGCCATCTGTATGTCCTCTTTGGAGAAGTGTTTATTTATGTCCCTTGTCCACTTTTTAATTGTTTGTTTTTTTGGTTTTGAGTTTTGTAAGTTCTTTTTATAGATTTTGGATATTAACCCCTTATCAGATGTATCACCAAATATGTTCTCCCATTCTGTGGATTGTCTTTTTATTTTGTTAATGGTTTCCTTTGGTGTGCAAATATTTTTTCATTTGATGAAGCCCCATTTGTTTATTTTTTATTTTGTTTCCCTTGCCTTAGGGAATATATCAGTGAAAATATTTGTACAAACAATGTCTGAAATTTTACTGCATATATTTTCCTCTAGGATTTTTATGTTTTGGGGTCTAATATTTAAATCTTTAATCCATTTTTAATTTATTCTTGTGCATAGTGTAAGACGGTAATCTAGTTTCATTTTTCTGAAAGTATCTGTCCAATCTTCCCAACATTGATTATGGTGTATGATCTTTTTTAAGGTGATGTTGTATTTAGTTTGCTAATAATTTGTTGAGGCTTTTAGCATTATCTTCATCAGGGATATTGACCCATAATTTTCTTCTCTATCTTTTTTTTTGTAGTTTGTTTATCAAGTTTTAGAATTAGGATAATGCTGGCTTCCAAAAGTGAGTTTGGGAGACTTCACTCCTCTTGATTTTTTTGATTGGTTTGAGAAAGAGAAGCATTAGTTCTCAGATTGTTTGGTAAAATCCACCTGTGAAACTATCAAGTCTAGGCTTTTGTTTGTTGGGAGTTTTTGCATTAGTGCTTCATCCTCACTCGGTGTAATCTGTCTATTCAGATTCTCTGATTCTTCTGGGTTTAGTTTTGAAATATTGTATATTTCTAGGAATTTATTAATTTCAGCCAGGTTATCCAATTTGTTGACATATAGTTGTTCATAATATTTTCTTACAATCCTTTGCACTTCTATGGTGTGAATTGTTATTTCTCATCTTTAATTTCTGATTTTATTTATTTGGGTCCTCTCTCTTTTTTTCTTGATGAGTCTAGTTAAAGATTTGCCAACCTTGTTTATCTTTTCAAAGAACCAGCTCTTGGATTCATTGATTTTTGTATCAATTTTAGACACTATTTCATTTATTTTTGCTCTAATTTTTATTATTTTCTTGTACTCACTTTGGGCTTTGTTTAGTTTTCTTTTTTAAGTGTAAAGTTAGATTGCTTATTTGAGCTCCTTCTTATTTTCTGAGATAGTCCCATAATGCTATGAATTTTCCTCTTAGGATTGCTTTCCTTGTGTCCCATAAATTCTGGATTGTTGTGTCCTCATTATCATTTGTTTCAAGGTATCTTTTGGTTTCTTCTTTGATCTCATTCATTGTTGAGCCATTCATTGTTTAATAGCATGTTTAGCTCTTCATCTTTGTGTATTTTCCAGTGTTCTTACTTTGATTTATTTCTAGTTCCATAACATTGTGTTCAGAGAAAATGCTTGATATGATTTCAATCTTCTTAAATTTATTGAGACTTGTGTTGTGTCTTAACATGTGGTCTATCCTAGAAAACATTTCATGTGCACTTGAAGAGTATTTGTATTCTGATATTAGGGGATGAAATATCTGAAGATATCAATTAAATCCATTTGATCTAGTGTGTTGATTAAAGCCTCTGTCTCCTTGTTGATATTCTGTCTGGAAGATCTATCTATTGAAGTCAATAGGGTGTTAAAATACCCTACTCTGACTGTATTTCTGTTTCTCTCTCCCTTTACATGGCCCACGTTTGGAGCAGGTTGGCCTCCCGAGGGAACCCTTAACCTCTCCACTATCAGAGCAGTCCACTTAATAGTGACAGGGAGACCACGGCACCCTGACCAATTTGTCTATATAGACAGATGGCAAGAGCGGGCTCAGGACATGCCAAAGCGGCTGCAGCAGTGTGCTAAGCAAGCACCCAGGCGTCCAGGCGCCACCGGAGCGCGCCCGAAAGGCTTTCGGGGGCGCTGTTCGCGACCAGGAAGTAAGTCAGAAGATAGGTCTCAGATCCTGGTCGCCAGAACCAGACGGCCGCCTATTCTTAACGACCCTGACGAAGAGCCCCCCCCCCCCCCCCCCTTCCGCTCCTCAACCCGCCTCCCTACTGGGCAAACCCGCCGGAAGCTCAGCCGCCATCACTAGACACGCCACCGAGCTCCGTTTCCCCCGCTCCGGCCGAGCCCACGGCTCCACCAAGGGAGCCGTCCCCCGTAGCCTCACGTCTCCGGAACCGACACCCCCTCCAACTGCCCCTTAGGGAGACCCCGGGACCGCCCCACATAAACCCGGACGGGACGGTCCAGCCTGGGGAGATAGTCCTCTCCTATCAGCCGTTCTCCACAACTGACCTCCTGAACTGGAAGCACCACACGCCCTCTTATTCGGAGAAACCCAGGCTCTCATGGACTTAATGGAGTCAATCATGCAGACTCACAGGCCCACCTGGTTCGATTGCCGCCAACTCCTCCTCACCCTGTTCCATACTGAAGAGAGGAGGAGAATCATGCAAGAGGCCCGCAAGTATTTAGAGACTACTGCCCCTGTTGGGACCCTAGACCCGGCCCACTACGCCCGCACCGCGGTCCCAGAGACCCAGCCCGATTGGGACCATAATACGGAGCAAGGGAGAGTAGCACTCGACAGGTACAGGGAGGCACTCCTGCGCGGCATTAGAGCAGGCCCCGAAAACCAACCAATATGTCCAAGGCAGCCAGCATAACCCAGAAGCCAGACGAATGTCCCGACGACTTCCTAGAAAGGCTCTTCGAGGCATATCGCATATACACCCCAGTTGACCCTGAGAGCCCCGAAAACCAGCGGATGATGAACACTGCCTTCGTTTCGCAGTCAGCCCCAGACATCCGCAAAAAGCTCCAGGAACTGGAGGGGTTTGCCAGCATGAACACTAGCCAGCTTATGGAAATTGCTAACAAGGTATTCAGTCATAGGGAAGAGGGAGCCGACAGGGAAGCCCAGAAAAGGCTGGAAAAGAAAGCGGCCCTGCTGGCAGCTGCCCTAGGCCACGCCCCCGCAGAGCCTAAGAAGGGCGACAAAAAAGGAAAAGGGCATCAAAAGGGAGAGCGAGACCAGTGCGCCTACTGCAAGACACAGAGAGAGGACACTGGAAAAGAGAATGCCCGAACCGGAAAAAAAAAAAAGGGAGCTGGCCCTCCGCCTCCCGAGTGGGCCCCCACCCTCCTCAGCCTAGCCGGCCTAGACTCAGAATGACAAAGACCCGGCTCCCTGAATCCCGGCCCCCGCGAGCCCACGGTCACAGCCACTGTTGGGGGCCAAACCCTTTCCTTTATGGTAGACACCCGGGCAGAACACTCGGTAGTTACCGTCCTGGTGGCACCACCGTCAGGGTGAGAAGTCACCATCGTCGGGGCCACCAGCCGACCTAGTAGCCCAAAGAGCTTCTGTCAAGCTCGGACGGTAGACCTAGGGGGCCACCGAGTTAAACACAAGTTCTTGTACCTGCTGCGGTGCCGTGTCCCACTACTGGGCCGAGACCTCCTCTCTAAAATCGGGACGCAGATATCCTTCCAGCCATCAGGTGAGGCCTCGCTACAAATAGGGGTCGTCCTACCAGGAGAGGAAGAGTACCGGCTATATTCGAAGGAGCCGGCCAGCCCAGACTGTGAACCGGGAACTAGGGACAAACTATCACGGGAGTTCCCCACGGTCCGGGCCGAGGACAGTCCCCCTGGACTCGCTCAAAATCAGGCCCCAGTGGTCATTGAACTCAAGCTGGGGGCTAGACCTTGTCGCCTGCGGCAGTCCCCTATTTCGAAGGAGTCCCGCCTAAAAATATCAGAAATTATCCGAAAACACTTACAGGAGGGCATCTTAGTCCCCTGTCAATCAGCATGGAATATGCCACTCCTGCCAGTCAAGAAACCCGATGGTGCAGGATACCATCCAGTCCAGGACCTCAGGACGGTGAACGAGGCCGTTGTCACTCTGCACCCAGTAGTTCCAAATCCGTACACCCTGCTAAGTCAACTCCCACCAACTGCCGCCTGGTTTACGTGCCTTGATTTGAAGGACGCCTTCTTCTGTGTCCCAGTGGCTCCTGTTAGCCAGCCCATGTTCGCCTTCGAGTGGGAAGACCCACACACAGCGGTGAAAACACAACTGACCTGGACCCGACTGCCTCAAGGGTTTAAGAACTCCCCAACAATATTCAGCGAGGCGCTAGCCCGGGACCTGCAACCCTTCTCGAAAAAGGAAAGGGAACTCACCCTTCTCCAGTAGGTAGATGACCTCCTCTTAGCCGCCCCTAACCAGAGCTGATGTCTAGGGGGGACAAGAACACTCCTGGGACTGTTAGCTCAGCAAGGACACTGGGTCTCATGGAAGAAAGCACAGATTTGTCAGCAGGAGGTCAAGTATCTCGGGTTCCTGATCTCCCAAGGCAGGAGATCTCTGAGCGTAGACATTGCCTGCTTCCCAACCCTGGGCAGCTGCTGGTAGTTGCGGGAATTCTTGGGGGCTGCCGGCTTCTGCAGAATCTGGATCCCAGGGTTTGCAGCCATAGCGAAACCACTCTATCAGGCCCTACGCAGACTGGACACCACTCCTCTAACTTGGGGAGAGGAACAGGAGCAGTCCTTCAATCAGATAAAGGACCTCCTCGGCAAGGCCCCAGCCCTTGGCCTACCTGACCCCAGCCAGCCCTTTAATCTACACATTCATGAGAAGAACAGGGTGGCTCTAGGGGTCTTGACCCAAACTGCCGGGCCTTGGCAGCGCCCTGTAGCCGATTTATCCAAGCAACTAGATAACATTGCTGCTTGGTGGCCACCTTGCTTAAGAACAGTCACGGCCACGGTAGCCCTCCTGCAGGAGGCCGACAAACTAACTCTGGGGCAAGAAATAACCCTGTTTGTTCCCCCACGGTATCCATGGCCTCCTGGCAGGTCAGGGACACAGGTGGCTGTCAAACCCCAGGCTGACGCAGTACCAAGGCATTCTCCAAGGGAACCCTCGGGTCTAGGTTAAAACGGTAAGGTGAATAAACCCTGCAAATTTTCTGCCCGCCGAGCTAGGGGACCCAGACCACTGTTGCCTAGAGGTGACTGAAGAAGTTTACACCAGCCAGCCGGACTTGTGCGACCAGCCGTTGCCAAATGTGGACGTGATTTATTTTGCAGACGGCAGCAGCTACATGAAACAAGGGGATCGAGTGGCTGGGTATGCAGTAACCACGCTTGATCAGATAGTAGAGGCGAAAGCCCTACCCCCTCGATGGTCGGCACAAAGGGCTGAACTTTGGGCCCTGATCAGAGCGCTAGAACTAGCTCAGGGCAAGAAGGTCAACATTTATACTGACTCTAAGTATGCCTACGCCACCCTGCACATCCACGGGGCCATCTACCGGGAACGCGGCCTACTGACAGCAGAAGGGAAGGAAATCAAAAATAAGGCAGAAATCCTCCACCTCCTAGAAGCAGTCTGGGCTCTAGCTGCAGTGTCCGTAATCCACTGCAAAGGCCACTCCAGATGGACCAGACACCATGCTGGCCCGCGGGAACCAAAAGGCGGACCTGGCAGCGAAGGTTGCCGCCATAAGCAACGATATGGCAGAAAGAGCCCTCTCTTCTCAGACCATTGTTGGGAAGTCCTGTTAACCACCCGGACTACAAGCCAGCAGAGGTAAAGTGGGCCCAGCAAGCAGGGGGCCAGGAAACTCCCAAGGGAACATGGAAACTACTTGATGGACGTTTATGCATGCCCCAAAGTCAGGCCAGTAATCTAGTGAGGAAATGCCACCATCTGACCCACCTAGGCAAAACCTCTCTAGAAAGGCTGCTTAAGAGATATTTCTACTTCCCCAATCTCCCCGCCCTGTGCTCAACCGCGGCCACCCAATGCATCATCTGCACGAGGAACAACGCGGCCCCACACCCCGGGGTCCCACCGGGTATCCAGAGCAACAGAACTCAGCCCTTCGAGGACCTCCAAATAGATTTCATGGAGGTCAAGGCATGCCGAGGGTTTAAATATCTGCTAGTTCTGGTCTGCACCTTTTCAGGGTGGGTAGAGGCCTTCCCCACCAGGACTGAAAAGGCGTGGGAAGTAACTCAGGTTCTCCTCAGGGAAATCATACCCAGGTATGGGCTCCCGCTCACGATAGGCAGCGACAACGGGCCAGCATTCTTCACCCAGGTAGTCCAAAAGGTCGCCCGACTCCTACAAATAAATTGGAAACTGCACGCTGAAAACTGACCTCAAAGCTCGGGCAAAGTGGAACGGATGAATCGGACCCTTAAGGAAACTCTAGCTAAGTTTTACCAGGAGACAGACCTGCCATGGACTGACCTGTTGCCACTGGCCCTGCTGCCAGTCAAGAATGCCCCGAACCCCTCAGGATATACCCCCTATGAGTTAGTCTTTGGCAGGCCCCCACCAGTAGCTAAGCTAGAAGGACTCCATGACCTCAGACAAAGGGGGTAATTGAGTCAGACCCAGTACTTAAAGCAGTTGGGCAAGACTTTAGATACCATTTACCAGGCCAAATTAGGCCAGGAACCCCAACCCCGAGGGAGGCCGACGCACTCTTTCCAACCAGGGCAATACGTATGGATAAAAGATTGGAAAAATAAGCCGCTCCAGGCAACCTGGACGGGCCCCCACCTGCTGCTATTAACTACCCCAACTGCCCTTAAGCAGGCATTGCACCGTGGATCCATTATAGTGGAGCCAAACCGGCGGCAGACCCAGATAGAAGGAGGACTGCAAGAACTCCAGAGGGCAGCCCTGAGGACCAAGGGCCGAGCGCAACTCCAGAACAGCAACCGGCTGCACCGATCCTGAGACTGCGGAGAGAGGCTGTCACCAGAAGGCAGCCAGGGACATGGACTGTTGTTCCAGCAGACACTTAACCATCATCGGTGTCTGCAGTGTCATCCTGGGCATCGGGCTAGCAACGGTACCGCCCCCTGAATGGAGCCCAGCGGAGCGAGTAGCCCTTGGGTTCGTCTACCTTTGCTTATGTTGTATCTTTGGATATCTAGTTTGCTTTGCTTAACCTACTCAGCCTCAGTTACCCTCCCAGTATGTCAGTGTGGGGCCCCTGCTGAAATGATCCCAAAAGGCGGGGGAGCAATCCGCTATCCTTTTCCCGCCTGGGCCTTCCTCTCTAGCACTGATATGCCCTCAGGATACATAAAGTCCGGCTCCATAAAATCTTGCGCCTGGAGGGGGCGCCAGTACCAGACTGGAGTAATGGAAGGCACCTTAGGGTACCAGAGTCGGAAGTGCAAGGTACACGGCACCCTCGGCCGACAAGTCTGCTGGAGAATGTACGGAATGCTTAGTAGCCTAAACCAGGCAGAATTTGAGCAAGAAAGGCTAAAAGCGGTAAGCAACCTAAATAATCAGCTTAAGAAACAGCAGGTAGACTATAAGCAAATCAACCTTACTGCCTTCCAGGAAGCAACCGACCAGTTAAGGCCAGAAGCCCAAGTCCGGCAAATGATACAGACCTTATATACCAGTTACCACAACTCTACCAATCAGACAGAGTGTTGGGTCTGTCCGTCTCTCCGGGATAAGGGACTGATTGGAATACCAGTCCCTGACAACTGGGACCGACTCCAAGCCACCGCAGGTCAAAATCAGACAATAACCATAGGGTTAGTGGCCACACAAGTATTCCTAGACCCTGGGAAGGCCAGTGTCACCTGCCTCCTACCCATCCAAGCTTCCCAATTAGAGAACCATATGGGGTCCCTTAACTATCAGCTTTGTACCCATAACATGAGTCTCCCTAACAATAGTTCCTTCTGCCCCGAGCCAGGGATATTCCTCCTCTGTGGGGCTACCACGTACAAGTACCTCCCTACGAACTGGACAGGAGTCTGCACCCAGGTATTTTTAGCCCCTAGCATAAGCATAAGGCCCCCACAAGAAATAGCAAAAGCCCTCCAGGAGACTCCCAGAAAGGCAACCCGAGTGCGAAGAGGAGCAATAGTAGGGGCCGTAGCAGGGGTGGGCATCGCCTTAGAGCAGGTACGGGAGTTGCAGGACTCGGGTTATCCGCCTCCACCTACTACAAGCTCTCTGCCCAACTCAGCGAGGGTATGGAGAAGGTAGCAGACTCCCTAACAACCCTGCAACGGCAAATTACATCCCTTGCCGAAGTAACCCTGCAAAATCAAAGGGCCATAGACCTCCTTACAGCTGAAAAAGGGGGGACCTGTGTGTTCCTTGGGGAGTAATGTTGTTATTTTATTGATGAATCAGGAATAGTAAAAGAGAAGGTAGGAGAAAGAAGGGAAGGCATCAGACGCCGCAAGGAGGAACTAGGGAAATGGAAGTGGGGTATGGATGGGCAAGCTTGGGTAGGTTGGCTACTACCGTTCTCAGGGCCCATCCTCATTATTGTACTTGGTTTAAGTCTAGGGCCATACATCTTGCGAACCTTAGTTCGCACAATAGAGACGACAGTCCCCAGACAGACTACTGCAAAAATCCTGGCCCTACAGCACTACCAGTACCAGGCTCTCCGATAGCCAGACCTACAGCCAGCCCTACGATGATGCCAAAAGCCACCTGAGTAGCTAATGGCATCAAAGGGGGGAACGTGGCGGGAAGAGAAACCAAAAATCAGAAAGCCCGATACTAATTAACCAGCTCTGCTCTCGCCTCTGTCGATTGCTAACCGCCGCCAGCCGCGATAAGCCCTCAGGCGAAGGGCTGACCGGTCCAATCTACTTCCGCATTCCGATCCTTTTCCCGCCCAACGCCGAGGCTTACAAACCCCGCCCCAACCCCAGGTCGGGGCTCAGAATTTGGAGACCGCCTCCTCCGAGCGCGCGCGCGGGAATGAAGGCTTACTCCGTTCCCTGAACCGTGTCTGAGTCTGATTGCCCGCAACAATGTGACACCCAGTGGCAAGCCTTCTGGCATCATGGGCCCCACCCAGGGAGTGGCCCAATGTCAGTGGCACACCTGACACAGTGGGAAAAGCCCTAAGCGAGGCTGGGGAGACCCTGGAGCGGCCCGGCACCTGAGCGGCCACAGGGGCTGTAGGCTGCGTGTTTCTTTCAGCTTTGTGAGCTGAAACGGAGACTGCACTTCACAAGACAGTGAAACTATGCGAGCTGCAAGGAGGAGAGGAAGTCCTGGAAGCCCAAATTGATGCCCTGGAAGAAGCCCTGCGAGCGTCAGAACAGCTACACAGCTCCCCATTTCCTGCTGCAGCTGACGAGTCAGAGTCAGAGAAAGACAACATCAACGTGGAACCAAGTTCCCGGAAAGCCCGCCCTGTGGTAGTACAGAAGATAAAGTCGCTACAGCCTATGGGACTGGTAGTCAGCCAGCCAGTCCCCTGAAGATGACAGAACATATTAAGTATAGGCCCTATACACAGGCCGAATGGGTCGATCTCGTGAATCAGTTTCGCCAGCGACCTGGGGAACCCTTAGCTGCTTGGCTCCTGCATTTGAGGGACCTGGGGGTGGATAGTATCATTTGTACTGATACGGAGATGGAAATGTTTGCGTCCATCATGACAGACCCCTCCCAGCGCCAGTGGCTGCAGAATAGCCAGAGACACAGTGCCGGGGACAGGGTTCACATTCTTTGATGGAGTAGGTAATGGCGGCGATCCGTATTGTCTGGGCAAATGTGGGTGACATGCCAAACACAGTAAGCAAGTGGCAGTCCTTTACAGACTTAGTGCGAATCCTGTGGGAGTTGAGCATGTGCCAGGCTATATTCAGTCCCAATAACCGGGCCCTGATGATGAATATTTCAAGGCTGGAATGCAGGATCTGTGCTCTAGCATGCTCCCCCTGCCTCCTTTGGCTATCTGATGGCAATTCTCGCGCTGTACATTGGTCGTCACATAACTGACATCATGACAATGGTGGCCAGTCTGGGAAAGGCGGAGTCTAGCCACCGACAAAAAGCTGTTAGTCCAGTTTCTCTGAGTTCTATTATTTCTCAAACAGTGCCCCTGTGCAGGTGACCAGAATGCAAATGTGGTCAGATTTTTAGGGGCTGGAGTCCATTGAGCTAAGATTGATAGGAAGCTGATTGGGTACTTGTTAAGAGCTCTGGAAGCAGCTGCAAGATGACCAACGCTCGAGAAGAAGAAGAAACTGATGGAGAAATCCGGGAGTGCGCCCGGAGTGTCCCAAGAAGCCTGTGCGGTCTGGCTTGAAGATCATCTGGGTGCACCAACCCCGCAAGATGCGGTAGGAGATATCCTTTGGACTTTTGGCCAGTGGAGAGGCCAAGGGTCCTGTCTGCAAGGGAAGGGTGCAGACAGGAGGCCGCATGCCAAATTGGCTATCCACTGGTCCTATGCAAAGGTTCGGTGGGCATTGGCTCTTGTGGACACAGGAGCTGAATGTATTCTCTTACATGGAAACCCTGAGAAGTTGTCAGGGCCTGAGGTTTCTGTTGATGGTTATGGGGGACAAAGTGTGAGGGTAAAGGCTGTAGAGCTCTCTCTGGCTATCAGGCTTTTGCCCCGCCATGAATACCCTGTCTATGTAGCCGTCATTTCTGAGTACATCCTGGGTACTGACATACTCCAGGGTCTGTGGCTACACATGACCACAGGAGAGTTTCGCTTGCGGGCGAGAGTGGTAAAAACCGTTTTGCGGGGACATGCTAATCACCCCACTGTGCAATGGCCAACTCCACGATACTGATGGTGGTGAAACAGTACTGGTTCCCTGGGAGACATGAGGAAATTACTGCCACTATAGGAGAGTTGGAGAAGATGGGAATAATTAGGGCTGCTCACAGTCCTTTTAACTCTCCTGTATGTCCAGTAAAAAAGCAAGATGGTACATGGAGAATGACAGTTGACAACTGGGAGCTCAATAAGGTCATTCTCCCACTGCACCCAGCGGTCCCTTCTGTGATGGACTTGATGGACCAAATAACTAATGAGCTGGGATCTTACCACTTTGTAGCTGATTTAGCAAATGCCTATTTCTCAATTGCCTTTGCTCCAGAGAGTCAGGATCAGTTTGCTCTCACCTGAGAATGCTGGCCATGGACCTTTACAGTGCTTCCCCAAGGGTACTCGTGCAGCCCAACCATCTGTGATGGGCTTGTGGCAGAAGACCTGGCTGAGTGGCCCAGCCTCCATAGCCTGCAACACACTGGTGCTTGCTGTAGCCTGTGGATCCCAGCTTGGAGTTTAGACATCACACTTCTCTTGAGGAACCCTCCACCCTCTAAAATATCCCTCTGGATCTTCAGCTGTCACACATGGGATCCCAGACAGCCCTCTCATGCCTCCTTTGCACTTCGTACAAATCTCATTGTGGTAAAGTGGTTTCTTCCATTTGTCCTTGAGTATAAGGGTCTGTCCAGCTAGTGTTCAGTTGGTAATTCAGAATTATTTTTCTTTATTTTAGTTGTATTCCAGTTTGGTCCTGGGTGGAGGTTAATGTAGCTTCCACTTATTCCATTGCTATCTTGTCAATCTGCTCCTTCTACTCTTACAACTTAGAAATTTAAGAGAGTTTTAAGTCTGTGCCCAAAATGGGGAGCAGAAACTGATATATATTCCCTATTATTTCACAAGATGTAAAGAGACTTGCTTCAGATTAAAGAGCTTTAAACAGAGTGGGAGTTGCCTCAAACTCTAGATCCCAAATATTGGCCATGGTGCTATAAAGAAATGCTATGCTATAATTAATTATTTCACATGAAACAACTTTGTTGTAATATAGAAAATTATATTACAGTATAATGTAGCAAATTAACACTATTGCTTTTGTTATTTCTAACAGTTCTATGTCTCAAAACACCTGACCTGAGAAGAGCTATATTTGAGAAAATATGCATAAGGGCTAGTATATTATCATTGAAGCAAAATGTATAAGCTACTATGATAAGCATATCTGTAAGGTAAATTAGATCTCCAATATATCTCCTTCTGTTATTCTAAGTAAAATAACACATTGTGTCTTTAATACATTATAATTTAACTTAAAACTTTTAGCACAGATGGGTTTTTCTTTTGACCTATATATATTTTTTTTGGAAATCATTAGTCATTTGATCTACAATTTGTCAAACTATCTAAATATATTTGAATATAAGCTCATTCAAAGTAACTGCAAACTATATTCATACTTTTTAAAAATTTTTAAAAATTTTTATTTGGGCCAAAGGGAATGCCTTGAAGATCTCAATCGACAGAAAATGATTCCTAGAATGTGAGTTTGCAGCTTATTTACACATTTCTAATTACGGAGGGAGCATAAGGAAGATAACATGAAGGCAGGATAAAGCAAGGCAGGGATAGGAGTATAGGATAATGAGAATGTGTGCTCTTTAGAGTGGTTTTTCTTCTGAAGGGTCTGAAGAGAGGCATTTAAAAAGTGTATTATCCTAGATGCACAGAGGCAAATGGACAAAGCTTGCTTAGGGCAAAGATAAACCTTCTATCAAAGAAGTTATATGCCTGGAGCATGACTACCCACAGTGGCTTGCCCATTTAGGAATCTACAATAGGATCACCCTGTGAGGTTACTTTCCATAAAACTGTTTTATTTGTGTACATAATACACAAAAATCACCTTTTCTATCGAAGGAGAGGTGATTCCAGAACACATTTGTGTTCATACTATAGACCATGACATTTTTCATGCAATAAATATTAAGTAAATATTTTTAATCATGAGCAGCAGTAATAATGATAGCATAACTCAAGAGTTAAAGATTTTAGCCTTACTTGATAGGTGTAAATGAATAATGTACCTGGAGAACTGGAATTCCAGGAACTGGAATACATGACCATATGACTCCAGAAGGTCAGAACAAGCAAAACAATCTTTGTGCCCTAGGATGTCTGCAAGCAATGGAGATGACTTCTGAGACATTGCGTTCCAGGGAGAGAATGAAGGTGATGCAGATAAAGAAGTACTAGGAAAATCTCTGCTGGACTGCAACTCTTACCCAATTAACCTTTCTCCAACCCCCTTACCTACACTTTCTTTTCCATATAAAAAGTGTCTTGAAATGACATAGTGAAACAGTTTTTGAGGGTACATAACTTGCTGTCTTCTCAAATCACCAGCCATCTAAATAAAGCACTCATGAAGATTTCATCTTTCTCTCTACTGTTGGTTCTGGTAGTAACAGGCAGCACGAACACCAACTTCTCTGGTTTCAATAAGAATCAGGAAAGTAATTTTTCAGAAAAAATTAAAAATAAGTTAGATGTTCCTATAAAATATCTACTTGTTAGCTCTGTAATTGTCTTAAAATGGATCTGACAGGGATGGGAAACTAAATGATGGCCCTCAAAATATGCCCTGTTTTGATCCCTGTAAACTATGAATATATGACTTTACATGATAAAAGGAATTATGCAGATGGGATTAAATTAAGGACCTTGAGATAGGGAGATTATACCAAACTATCTAGGGGTTCCAAAAGTACTCATAAGAGTTCTATAACAGTGAGGCAGGAAGATCACGTGAAAAAAAGATCTGATGAAACCAGAGGCTGGAGTAAAGCACTTTGAAGATGGAGGATAAGAGAGACCATGAGTCACGAAATGTACTGAGCTTCTAGATACTGGAAAAGTAAATGGATTCTACCCTAAAGCCTCCAGAAAGAACAGTCTTGCCAACACATTCTGACCTTCAGAACTGTTAGAGTGAGAAAAAAGTAAGATAGGGAATATAAAAAATGGAGTCATTTAACCAAGATGCTAAAATTGACATTATGAAGGTTGAGGCATGAGGAAAGATTCAATTCTTGTTTTAACTAACCTGCAAATTTAAGCTTTTTTGAACTTTGCAGTCCTCCATCAGTGTCTGGACCTCCAGATAACCCTCTAATTATCCCCTGAAGGACTGAAATATTCAGGTCGCCTGATTACAACCTGAAGAATTCCTGTGTACGTTCACCTGACAACTATTGTCCAGACCCGTAGGACCTAACCAGACCACCTGGCACATAGCATTCTGACTGCTTGACCTCTGACCGACAATTGTCTTGTACCACCAATTCCAGGGCTAAGAATGCAGGACTCTAATTTTCAAGAACGTACTTTCTACTATAAGAATTTTTAATTCTTATTTCTTCTTTGGAACACTTCTGGGTTTTTGCCTAACTTGGTACCTAGTTTGCAAACTCCAAGGGCCTTGAATATATCGTTATCATTTATATAGAGTAAAGCTGCTAGGCTCTTTTTGAGTTTGTTCAACAAAAGAATGAATTCATGTTGTTTTAAGCCACTAGGTTAATAATTGCTATAGCTAAAACAGTAACCTAGTACATTATGATTGTCAAATTGAACCTCCCACACTTTTACCTCTGGTGAAGATTTACCATCGTGCTTGAAATAACCAAAAACAAATAAACCAAAAAAAACAACAACAACAGAAAACAAAGATGTGGAGAAAATGAAGCACTTGTACATTGTTGGTAGGAATGCAAATTGGTGTAACCATTTTGGAAAAGAGTATAAATGTTCCTCAAAAAATTAAAAATAGAACTACCCTATGATCTCACAATTCCACGACTGGGTACATACACAAAGGAAAGAAATGAAGTCACTATCTCAAAGAGATACCTGCATTGTTATGTCCATTGTATCATTATTCACAATAGTCAAGACATTAGAAAAACCTACCGTTTGTCAATGGATGAGTGGAGAAAGAAAATTTGATTTTGTACATATATATAATGGAATATTATTCCATCTTTAAAAGGAAAAAAATCCTGTCATTTGCAACAGCATGGCATCATACTAAGTGAAATAAGCCAGACACAGATAGACTAATACTGCACAGTATCACTTATATGTGGAATTAAAAAAAAAAATCAAGCTCATAGAAACAGTGTAAAAATTGTTGCCATGTGCTGAGGAATGAGGAGTGAGGGAAATAGGCAGAGGTTGGTACGACTTTCAGGGTACAAACTTTCAGTTTTAAAATTAATAAGATCTGAAGATCTAATGTATAACAAGTTAATACTGGATTGTTTCTTTGGAACTTGCTTAGAGAGTAAAACAAATGTTTTCACGTACACACACACACACACACACATACATATGAAGTAAAAGGTAACTATGTAAGACAATAGGTGTGTCAATGAACTCTGGGATAAATTCTTTTACAATGAATATTTATATCAAGTCATCACTTCATACATTTTAAATATCTTACAACTGTCAATTAAATATCAATTAATTTGAAAAATTATAATTTAAAAAATTGATAAATCAGACTTTTTCAAACCTAAAAAGCTGCTCTTTGAAAAACATTGTTTGAAAAAAATTTTTTAAAGGGCTCACACTGAGAAAATATTTATAAAGCACATTTTAGATAAAGTAAATATTTGTCCAGGTTGTTGTGGCTCAGTGGATTGAATGCCAGCCTGAAAACAAAAAGGTCTCTAGTTTTATTCCTAGCCAGGGCACATGCCTGGGTTGCAGACCAGGTCTCTAGTAGAGGGTGTGCAAGATGCAACCACACATCAATGTTTCTTCCCCTCTCTTTCTTCCTGCCTTCCCCTTTTTCTAAAAATAAATAAATAAAATCTTTAAAAAATAAAAATAAAAAGTAAAGTAAATATTTAACTGGCAAAACACAATAACAAATCAATATCTGATATAAAGAAATGAGCAAGGATTTGAACAGATATTTCAACAAAGAAGGTATATGGATGGCATACAAGTACAAGAAATATTCACAACATCAGTAGTCATTAGAAAATGCACATTAAAATCCGAATGATATATCACTACTGCAAGTCTATTAGAATGGCTAAAATTAAAAAAAATAATAATACAAACAAAAAATAAACTAAACATAACAAGTATTTGAGGGAACCAGAACTCTCATACACTGCTAGTGGAATGTAAAATAGTAAAAACAATTTGGAAAGCAGTTGGCAGTTTTTTAAAAAGTTAAATATACACATATCATAAAAATTCATCATTCTATTCCTAGATAGGTGAATAGAAAAACACATTGCATTACATTCACACATTGGAATGGGCCTGAACTATTGATACACAAAACAGTATGGACAAATCTCAAAAGAATTATGTTGTATAAAAGAAACCATCTAAAAGTCGTTTCATTGTCTGATTTCATTTATGTATTGCAAACTGATCTATAGTGACAGAAAGCAGATCTTCAGGAAGGCAACATGGAAAGAAGCAAGAGAGAGAAATTACACATATCCATGGCAAAACTTTTGGGAAGCAGATGTGTTCAATGCTCAATCATGGTAATGCATTCACATATATGTTTACATATCTCAAAATCTACCAAATAGTTCACTATGGATATGTGCAGTTAATTGCATTTCAATTATAAGCCAATAACACTGTTTAAAAGCAGGCTTTTCCTGTCTTACTTTAACCTAATAAATGAAAACAAACAACATGCGCTACAAATTAAGATACTCATTTAGAAATTTGAAATCAGTGTTTAAAAAAACAAAAAGCAGTAAAGCACTGGTTGGGTGGCTCAAGTGGTTGGAGCAACATCCTGAACACCAAAAGTTTGTGGGTTCAATTCCTGATAGGGGCACATACCTAGGTTTTGGATTCGATCCCCAGACAGGGTGTATGCAGGAAGCAAGCAATTAATGTTTCTCTCTCTCTTTCTCTCTTCTTTCTCGCTCTAACTCTCTCCCTCCCTTCCTCTCTTCCTCTACCCCACCCCCACAAAAAATCAGTAAAAATATTTCCTTGGGTGAGGACTTTAAAAAATAATAAAAAATAATTTAAGAGAAGATTGTGAGAATAATTTGGGGGATAAATTATGATTTTGCTACAATTTGTACCATTCACATTGGTACTTTCCTCCTTATTTGAACTAAAATATTTATTAGAGACATGTGTATCTCCTGTAATTTCGAGATTAGAGGGGATTGGTGTCTTTTCTTATCTAGAGCATCTAAAGTGTCAGGTACCTCTTTTGACCTAGACCAAAGGGGAGATAAGTGCATTAGCCTGAGTTTTGTACCAAATCAGAGCGTTTTAGGTAAGGATGCATGAATATATTTCCTGTGTACCCATTGTGGACCATGCACATAAAGGAAGGCTATTGTGGGGGTGATTAGATTCTCTAGAAGAGAGCTGCCTAGTAGGTAATGGAGTGGAGCAGAGGGAAACTGAAAGGGACAGATATTCAAGGTCCTCATATTAATCTGCATGGACATACCACCCATAGCAAGGGAGATTGAATGATATCCCAGGTGCTCAGAGAAAGCACTCACAGAAAAAAGACAAAAAGCATTTAGAGGAGAAAAGCAGAGTTAAATACCTTCAAATTTCAGAAAGTGAGATGCCAGTTTATAAGAAGATCAAGCAGATAAGAAGTTTCCAGCTTCCCTTATCTCTTCTCCATTCTGTCCACACACATTTCCTTCCCCTGGAGTGCTCCCTGTATCAGAAACCACTTTCGGCCAGCTCAGAGAAGGGATGTGAAAGGGCCAGCTGCAAAGCCAGCCACTCTGTTTTCTATTGCAGTCTTTTCAGCTGAAACAGGTCTCAGCCAGAGATGGTGAGGAAAGATCTGATGTGAGGTTCAACTCAACATTTTGACTGTTAAATAGAATTGGACTATTTTCTAAGTTGAAGTGGTATGTTTTATTAAAAGTGACCAGAAAATTATTTATACTCTATAGGAATATCTTTGACAAAATCAGAGATTAAAGTTGTAGCCCCTACTGAATCTACATGGGGGCAACAGGAGACAAAGTTTCTTTATGATCATATATCATTCACTATAACTTTATGAACATATATCATTCACTATGGTAAAATATTGTCATTCATTTAATAAATAAGATATTGCTTATAAGTTCAAAATAGTTGTAAGTTACTTTTTTGACAGAGAATTTCAGAAATAGAAACATGTCAAGTAGTACACCATCGATCTGATTTTTTTTTTTCCCACAATCCCTATAAAGAGGTATTAAACTGTTTTCTTGAACACAAAGTCAACGGTGATAGTTCTCTGCTGACAGAGGGCCTGTAAATGCATTTCTGTATTTAACAAAGAACCTTATATCAGAATGGCCTTTAAATATTATGAACAGTTATAACAGCAAATGTTATGCCCCTTTCTAAACATAATTGAAAGGACTTTAGTCTTTTCCACCTGCAAATAAACACCATATCTCTGTTGGCAGGTTATTGGTATTGATTTAGGTGATGTTTTCAAAACTGTTCCCCTTGAGAACCTTGGACTAGGAGTCAGCAAGTTTGGATTTCTTTTTTTTTTTTTTTGCCCCGTTGTTGGCTTAACACATCACTAGAGAAACACTATCTAATTTTTCAATTCTCTCCTTTGACATTTTTAAAGACATATATTATAACTCCTCCAAATAGGGCAGAAAATCATTTTCATGTGCCAGGCATGTAGATGTGGTGTGGTTTCCCAGTTTCCCAGTTTCCCTGTAACGATGCTTTCCTTTGTGCTTGAAAGAGGCTTATTTGGAGATTTAAAATTGCATAGAAACAAGCAATTAAAATGAATTTTAAAAGTTCTATTTTCAATACCTTCAAAAACAAAAAAATGAAGAACAAATTTAATGAGAGATGTATGTGTATGATGTCTGTGCAGAAAAGTGCAAAAATCTAGAGAAAAATTTGAGAAGATCTAGATAGGTAAGGAGACTTTTACCTTGTTTATAGATTGGAAGTCTTGATATCTTTAAGCTCTCAATTCTACTCAAATTATTCCATGCATTTGATGCCATCTCAATCAAAATCTCAGCAGCTATTATTTTGGTAAAAATTGGCAAGTTAGAAGGTGTTAGAATAAGTAACTATTCATGTAGGGGAAATAATTACCCTCTATTTCACACAATACATAAAAAAATAATTCAGTAGGTAAATTGATGGAGACCAAAAGTCAAAGGGTGGTTACCAGGGATTTGGGGAGAAAGTGTATTAGGAAGTTATTGCTTAATGAGTACAAGGTTTCAGTTTGAGATAATGAAAATATTCTGGTATAGTAGTGATGGTTGTTCAGCAATGTAAATGTATGTAATGCCAACAAATAATACATTAAAATAATCAATTTTGTCATATACCTATTTTTTAATCACAATTGTAAAGAAAAAGTAGTTGTGTCTTTGAAAACCAGGTAGCCCTCATAGCAACCTCTCATCATGACTGTATGACTTTATAAAATAGAATGAGATAAAACCACTGCCTCATTTTAAAGGCTTGGGATAAAAGACTAAATAAAATGGTGCTTCAAGGCTTGAAATTATACATCAGACTGATGAATTAGAAAAAAAAAAATGCCTAGCAAGTACATGCTGAAAATATGTGCTTGGAACAACAAAATAACATAATCTCCATTAGAATGAGAAACAAGACTACCTTAAGATGCCATAGCTGGCTTCCTGCACAACATGTGAACTTTAGTCTATGCCAATTATATTCCAATAAAGCAATGAAGACAATAATTCAAAGTGAATGGTAAAAAGAAATGTAAAAGCTAAAAATATGAAGCTTTTAGAATAAAACAAAAACATATCTTTGTGATGTTATATTAAACAGATTCTTAAAGGGCACAAAAAGCACTAACAATAATACAAAGAAAATGGTAAAACAAAAAATGTGTGCTAATAAATAAGAATATTTTAAAAATTGAAATATTAACCACAGACTTGGATATTAATATTTGCAATACCTATATATGGTAAAGAACTTGTGTCTAGAATATACATATATTTAATCTCTAAAACTCAATAATAAAAACAAAAGCACATTAAAAGTAAGCAAAACCTTCACATTTTCCCAAAGAAAAAAACACTGATCAATAAATACATAAAAGTTGTTTAATACTATTACTCATTGTGAAAATACAGGACCACATGACTAGAATGGCTAAAATTAAGAGGAATGGCAACGCCAAGTGCAGGTGAGCATGTGAAGCCACTCGAACTACTGTATGTGGTTGGTGAAAGAGGAATTGGTGCAATCACGTGGAAAAAGTTTTAGCAGTTCACTGTAAATTAAGATATGCCTTCCCCGTGGCCTAGAAAGTTCAATCTAAGACATTTTCCCAAAAGAAGTCAAAACTTATGCTCCCCCAGATACTTGTCTAAAAATGTTTACAGTTTTATTTATAATACTGAAAACTGGAAATTAATTAAAATGTAAATGAATAACCAAATTGTGGATATTTATATAAGGGAATGCTAGCCAGAAATATAAATAAAAGTATGATTGAGGCATACTACAGTATGGATGAATCCCACAGAGAGCATTTTGGACAAAAGAAGCCAGATATTTAAAGTTCTTTACATACAGCTATGGAACAGGGAAAATTAGTAATAGAAATCAAACAATGGTTACCTGGCACAGGGTGAGATCAAATACAAAGGTACATAAGTAAACATTGTAAGGTGACAGAAGTGTTTTTTATTGTAGTATGGTTAAATAGGAGCATTATTAGTATTTACATCAGTGAAATTTGAATCAAGCAGATTGCCCTGCATATATAGGTCAGCCTCATTCAATCAGGTTTAGGCTGGCATAAAACAAAAAGCTGTCTTCCCTAGCAAGAGGGAATTCTCCACTTGGCTGTCTTTGGACTTTATCTGCACAACTGTCTCTTCTGGGTGTGCGGGCTGCTGGCCTGCACTGTACATTTTGAACTTGCCAGCCTCTTAATTGAATGATTCACTTCCTTAGAATAAGTCCCTTTGTACACATTCTATTAGTTCTGTTTTTCTGGCAAACACTGAGTTGAATAACTCAAGTCCAGAAAAAAATAGGGAGCAAATGTTCTAGAAACGTATACCAGTTCAAGGAAATTCTTTCAAAACAATAGATTTTATTCTAAATTAAGAATAAATTTAGTTTATTCTAAACTAATATTTTATTCTAAACCATCTCTGAAATGTGAAGAGTGCACACTTCAGAGATAGCCAGAAATACTGTTAATTTTTCTCTATGACTCTTGAATATTCCTACTACAAGAAAAATCAGTTCTAAGGTTTTAGTCAATCCTGTTGATTTCTTCCTTCCTGACTGTCATAAGTTACTACACTAGATGAAATCTGTTTCTAAGCACCTATTTCAGTTTGTCCCTACTCTTAGATCACATGTAGTTCCTTAAGGCTATGCTCTTGCAACAGAGTCTTATTGCAAGATTTGACCTTTCTGTGGTCTCAACTGGAAGTGCTTGAAGTTTCACAAGGCCTCTCTGTCCTGGCAGTGTCTAAATGCCAGTGTCTTCCTTCCCAGCACTGTGTATTTCAAATATTTACTCACCTGTTTTGCTTTTAGCCACTGTTTTCTGCCAGGTATTTTGGAATCCTGTTATACATGAATCAGCCAATCACTTGAGGGAAATTTGTATGCAGGTTTTTGTGCTCACTTTTCTGAAGTTCTCTCTGTCTCCAGGATTTTTCTCTCTAAAGTTCCATCCATTTTCTAATTGTCAAGCTCATCCTTGTAAAAATATCTGCTTTGTCTCTTTTCTCATAAACTGAAAACTGGAAAATACTTTCAGATAAAAGAGCCAAAATACCTGAGTAACATCAGTTTTGCTTCCCCTCTCTTAAGGAGCCCTACTTCTTGCCTATCTCAGTAGCTCTCCAGTGCTTTTCAACTTCTGCTTTTCATACTTTGTCCATATTTAGTAGTACCGTAATTATTTTCTAGCCATCACAGCTAGAAGCAGGTTGCCAGAGCAAACCAAAATCATGAATCATATTGTCATCCCCAAAACTTTAAAATTCTGTAATGACTTCTCACCACATTCTGAACAAATTTAGATACTAGCCTTGACCTATAAGGACTGCGTAATATGAACCTTGACAATCTCTTCGATTTCACCTAGAGCCACAGATGCATTATTTTCACAGTTATCCAGCCATATGTTCTTCCATTAAGCTCCTAAAACATAACAAGCCCCTTGGGTGCCCTGAGGCCTTTATGTTTGCAAAACACTATTCTCCATATCTTTTATGCTCTTGTTTCTTCATATCCCCATGGTTGACCTCAGTGCAACCTTCTCATACTATGTAATTTCATACTTTTGTTTTTCACTATTTCTGTTCACTGTTTTTTACTTTTCCCTTTCAGTGTATACCGCAATAAAATAAATCATACACAGTTGGGGGAAAAGGGAATGAAACAAGCAGGGTTTAGCTAGGGAGAGAAGAGAATTCACTTACAACATCTACAGTCATTTACATGCACACTAGTGATAATAGTCTAGTCTGAGGAAGATGAAAAAAAGGCAATGCATATGTTTTTATTAAATTCAAATTGCTTTTTATATAATCGGCATGTTTTGATTGAGATCTGAAATGAACATTTAACAAACATGAAATTATTTTATTTTAACAATACTTACACCAAATTTGCTGTGTGTGTCCTGATCATGGGATTTCATGCAACAAATAAAATTAACATTTGAATTGTCTTTTGTTCTCAGTGCCTTGTACAATTAAAGAGGTCTTTTGTTCTCAATTATAAATGGGTTCCAAAGTCTTTTACATATTCATTTTGTAGTAACATTAAGCTTTATTATATATAGTACTTATTTTAAAAGTTCTTGACTTTTAATTTTATTCTGACTTTTTGCCACACCTGGATCTAGGCATTTTGCTCTGCTTAATTGATATATTCATTAACTTTTAGAATAGTATTTCATAAATAAATAGAATTACAATACATATTTTATTAGTCATTAATTTTTTCCCAATATTTACTTAGTAACCAAATTGAATAATTAAATATAGCATATAACATATCAACTTTACATATATATTTTAATATATTCTAGGAAAAAGCAATCATTCATTATCCCTGTTTTCAAGTTATTGAGTATTTTACTTTTTATATTTTTTATTACTCCTAAAAATGATACATTATTAAATGACGATCTCAAACTACATTAGGAAAACGTCACATTTGATGCAAAAATGAGATTCATCAAAAGTTCGGGATGAACATAGGGAGAAAAGTGTTTTCCATAAAACTAGGATGAAACTAGATTACAAAGATTTATTTCACCCTATTAGGATACATCCAGTGCCTTACTGAGTACACAGAAACCTTCAGTAAATATCAGTGAAACATATAATGTGCATTCAACCACTGGGAAACAAGTAAGAATTCTGCAGGGAAAGAAGTTTGTAAGATCTGGAATCTCACAGTTTCCCATAAAGAAGGTTAGAGAAGGTTGACCTTCTTCCTCAGGCAGAAAAAGAAAATGTCCTTACAGCAGGTTCTTCCTTCTAGGACTCAGGAAATGTAATGAGAGAACTTTGGTGTACTAATCCCATAGAAGCAGTAGATTACTTGAGTCCTATGACCATTATTTTAGGTGGAATTCTTTTGGAAAGTACATTTGACAGAAAAATTAAACATGATGCTTTTGATTCCTTTACAAATAGTGTGCATTTTCCGCTATTTTAATTTTGATTTTCAATTTTTTACTTTCTTCTCCTTTTTAAAAATTCCATTTCCAGAAAAGAAGCTTGGGTTGTAGGCAAAGGGTAATGACATATGTATTCAGTGCTGTTTTCTTCGGTTCTTAGTACTACCCATATATTTAGGTTATCTATTTTCTATGTATACTTATTTTCCTTAACTACATAGTAACATAAGCATAGAATATATTAACAAAGGAAACAAGGGGAAAAAAGATTAAATATAGTTCAATCTATTGTAGGTTGTGCCTATAGATATGACGTTGGGTAGCTCCATGGAAATTATAGATTAGGCCCTTGAAAAGGCCCACAGGGGTAAGACCCATGCAAAGGAAAAAACAACAATGACAAAACAGAGATAAACAAGCTAATTTTTTATTGAAGTTAAAACCTAAATAATTAGATGATAATTGTTGGTATTTTTCTTAATGTGTCTATTTACCCTTAAAAAAAAAATCTCTGTAATATTTTAAGGATTTTTGGTGAAGTAAATTCAAAACAAAACTTTTCACAACAAATATGTCAATTTGAGCATTGCATTTCATATTTTATGAATTCTCTGTTCCATTAAATCTTTACCCCAATAACCTTAAAAGTTCCCTGAGATTATCCATGTTATTGCTTGTTGGTTGATACTTATTTTTCAGCAACAAATACTCTTATTTTAAAATTGCTTATTAAGGTTAAAATGGTTCAGAAAATAAGTACATTTTTTTCCCTGACAAAATATTAAGAAAATTAAAATAAAGATGTGGATTTATGGGTTTATACCAAAACATCGCTACAGCATAGTTGGCTCTGCTTACAAAGCCAAGTTAATAATAATCAGTAGGAGATCCCTAGCAAATCCATTTGACAATAGCAATGAACATCAATGGTAAATATAGTCAAAAACCCTTCCAATTTCCTTGTTTCCTAGCCCAGTTACACAACTGGGCAGTCATGGTTCCAGATACTGAACTCTCCTGTGGAAGCCTGGTAAATTTCTATGTATAAGTAATTCTAATTAATTATATGTTATTAAAATATATACAGTGTGAATAAAATACTAGAATAGGTTATAAGAGCAAATGTAGGGATTTTTAAAATATTATAATAGACAAACAGCATAGTTATCCATCAGTTCAATAGATATTTATTGGGCATCTACTCTTTGGGAAGCATAGACCTCTGAGAAAGAAAGACAATATTACTGACCTGCTGGAAACACATGTAAACAAGTAAACAAACTGAAATATTTCAGAGAGTGGTAAATCAATGAAAACTTAAGATGGAGGAGGAATGAAGTCAGGTATGTAGAGAGAGTCTCCTTCGGAAGTGACTTTTGAATTGAGATTGTAATGGAAATGCTGTAGATGCTATGACAAGATTAGAAAGAAGAGTTCTCCAGGCAGAGAAAACAAGCATGATAGACTAAAGGTCAGCAAAATGAGCATGGTAGCAGAATGGAATGACACCAGTATGGCTGGAGATCATTAAAGAGAAATGTGGTAGTGAGTTGAAGTCAGAAAGTTATCAGGGATTAAATTATGTAATGCCTTGTTGACTATGGAGAGAGTTTGTCTTTTGTTTCTTGTTCACTGTTCTTTGATGAAAAGTTTCATGGTGCAAGTAATACAATTTTATGTACTTCATACATTAAAAAATAACCCAAGTGTGTATAGAAAGAGGTCTATGCTGGTGGGAAAAAATATCTTTATTACATGTAGTTTTCTTTTTTAATTAAATTTCTCATTGAGAATTGGAAACAAAAAGACAGTATGTTGAATTAACATTACAAGTCTATATGTACCTAGCCATCATGCCATAAAAGTCACGCTTTTGCAATTTTATTTATGTGCATTGCAAATACGAACATTTTTAATCATTAATTTTTATCTTAAAGATAATCACTTCTTTAGAACCAACCTAAATTTTCCTGGATTGTGGGGGGAAAATTAATGGCAGTTACTCCAGTCCAAGGATATTACTTTCTGTGGAAGTAACCCCAAATCTTGGTTTACTTCAGTCCTTTTCAGTGAAATACACATTAACCCTGGCTGATTGCAATGGGCAAAAATCATCAATATTTCACTTCTTACTCTTCCTATAAAACTGAAACCTGATGGACCATAAGTAAATTTAAAACCTAAACCACAATGTTATATTAAATTCAGTTTTGACATTTAGTAGATATTTTTTATCCTACAACAGCAGATGTGACAGAAAGAATTGATCTTGTTGATATTGTTACCCTGCATGAATATAAGTCAATAGTAACAATATTGTTTACCATTGTACATGCTGGCAAGGAAGTTTTTACCATTCATAAAGCCAGCTTGAGATTGTCCTCTATCGTAGTGTCATAGACTTCTTCTCATGAAAAAAAAAAAAAGGAACCTTCAATTGACTAGTCATTTATCTTAATGAGACATCACAGGCAGTAGATGGTATCAACAAGTAGACATAGGAAAACTGCCATCATTAATTATATTGAAAACTGGAATTGGGATTCCTGAACTTCCACTGGCTGTCTTACAAGGAAGGTAATAAAATTTGTGATTCAAATACAATTAAATATAATATATTGTTAATATCTTTTTTAATGACCTCTTTAAATGAAAGATTATCTCTAAGTCTACACAATGGTCAGTAGTATCCAATCCAATTTTGGGGTGCTTAATTTGTGTTTACAATTGGCTTTGCATTCGAGCTTCTTAAAAATTTCATGACAATCACCTGTTGTGTTATGGGTATCTTTAACAAGTTCTACACACATGAAAATTAATAAATAAATAAACTCAAAGACTAAAAAAATGTTAGTTTTTCTCCCACATTTGATTGTAGATGATCAAAATTTCAAGAGAAGTTTTCAGAGAAGCACCAACTATCCACTTCTAAACAATTTTTATAAATGTTATTTAAAATAGAATTATGCAGTAACACTATTATTTAAACAAAACATATTTTCAGAACATAAAATTAAATAAATAAGATTATATGAAAAATTTAATGTACCTTTTGCCTCCATTATAAAATGTCCAAATCTAAGTGGCCCTACTATTAACAAATATTAATCTAGTTATTTATAAATTTAGCTATTGTACCTTATATTTCATATTATTTAATTTTCAGTTTTCAAATGCATTTCTACTTATGCATATATATATATATACACATATATATGCATACATATATATATCGCAGGTGATATTTTACTAGTCCTTCTATTTGGTGAGCTCCACAGCATTTTGCTATGCTCTTCTTTCCATTTAAACTTACTAATCTCTTTAATATTTTCAGTATATTTAGCAATAAACTTTAATTTGGCTTAACTGTCTAGATCTCCTCTTTAAATTTACACTGGTATTTCTATTAACATTTATCAGAACTTTTATATACTGGTTAATCCACTTTTACCTTTCTTAAATTATAAAAATAATCATTCTCTAACAAAATTCAGCCATGTTGCCGATTCAGAAAATTCCATGATTACATAAATTAACAATCTTGTTACAAATGGTTTTTCCCACTGGATTAAATTTAAAATATTTTGGAATATATAAGGTTGCTTTTGGTGGAAATTCTAAGTTTACTTTCAGAAAGATAAATTTAGAAATCAATGAGAGATATAGAAACACTATATACCTGTCACATATTAATATTTACACTTATGAATTAATGTATATGTGTGGTATGTGTGGATTTTAAGTAATCAGTTGGCTTTGTGTTTGGAAATTTGTTGGCTTGGTATGATTATCTTAAAGTCATGTTTAACCAAACATTAAGAGAAATAATTTAAAAATATATATGCATCTTTTGTTTATATTACTTTCTTCCATTTTCAATTGACCAATTTCTGTAAAGATTGATTAATACTGGGGCATACCAGCTAATACTAGTATTTGCACTATCTACCCACTTCAGCAAGGATGTTGGTGTTTGTCTTCTCCTGTGCAGTAACTTGAGATAGGAATAACTTGAGATAGGAGTAACTTGAGCACATTAGGATGTTTTTTTTCCCCTTGGCTGTGAGTATGGTGCATGTGTGGAGTGGACAGAGAACAGGAAAATAGCAGAAGTCATTAAACTGCTTATAGAAGCGCTTTTTACATAAATTAATATCCTGCTACTTGGCTATTATTGGTTGAACCCGCCAAAAATATAAGATGAGGCCAAAATTCACTCAGTTTCACTACCATTCTTTTCAGGCTGGGGCACATTCTTACAGAACACGATATTAATGTATTTTAACTTTTCCATTCTAATCTTTTCCAATCTCCCTCCTCCCACTGGGAAAAACAGAACAAAACTAATCAATAACTTTAGATCCATCAATGAATGAGCACGCTTATATAAAATACTATACCATTAACACAGCCTTATATCAATATGTCCTTCACATTACAGAAAGGAAAACAGCTATTCCCTTTAGCTCAAAGGAGCCTATGGTTAAAAATTATTCACATTTTTGAAGCCAAGCTCTTTTCCAAGAAAATCCTGCTCAATTCAGACCTGGTGTTCCATCTTTCATATCTACAGAAAAATTTTATTAGGAGATTGATGCAATACAGGAGAAAGAGATACCCCCTGAGCATGTTATTATGTTCTTATGACCATAACTCATCTAGTGAGCCTCCTATGTGACTATTCCTACATGTAGATTATCTCATGTAATCCTCAAAGCAATCTTGTGATGTAGAAGGATAAATGAGGAAACTGAGACTCAAAGAGGTTGTGCTTTGTCAAAGGCTACATACTAAAAAGAGGCAGATCCTCTGTATGCATTGTGTTATGACTTTAAAGTCAGCGTTCCCTACACCATGTGTTATAGAGAAAATCTCAAGACAGCTGGCAACGTAACAGAGCAAAATGAGCTACTGAGCTCTCTTATTCTGTTCTCAAAGAGCTTCTTGGCCTGATTATACAGCATCAGTTTTTGATTAAAAAAAAAAAAAAAAAAAGAAGCAAAACCAATCAGTCACTCTTGTGCCCATTAAAATAAGCCATATATATAAATTTAAAATGTTTCTATGTATTTCCCAGTGGCCTGCCTCTGATAGCTTCAGATTCCAACATTACTAACACATTCATTCACATTAAGCATTTCCCGCTCATATTTCAAGATGCAAATAGTTCTGGAACAAGTAGAGCACGGAAATGGGTGTCAGCTATTAAAGTTTCTTACATAATTGGAAAGGCAACAGGAAGAAAGCACTGCACAAATTTAAGTGAGAGACTGAAGAGAATTAAAGATCATACCCATAAGGAGGCTTCTCCAACTCACAATTTCCCCTATATTTGACCTTGCTTATAAATCAAGGGATTATACAAGTTGGAAGCATAGCTAGCTCGTGAATGTCTTTAAAATGGATTGATGCATACGAGTTTTTTAAGAAAAACAGATATTTTGAGAGTTCTTTTTTGGCATTTGAGTTTAGCATCAAGTACAACCATGTCTCTCTGTAGCAATTTTTCTGTGTCCCACTAGGTGACAGGATTCTGACAAGGGCAGTACCCAACTAAGTCAGTGTAGCAAATATCATATTTTGACCTATGCTCAGCATCTGCTTTGATGATGCTGTCTGCTGAGAAACACATCATCATAAAGTTGAGTGTGTCCTATGCTCATTTCTTTGACTGTGGCTGATATAATTGACTGATAACAATAAAAATGCACTAGAAAGAGAGACTTCAGTATTGTCCAGTGGTTCTTACCTGACCCATGACTTCCAAACTTCAGAAGGATGGTAAGAACACAGATGGCCTGAGAGGAAAGAAACCACTGTTCAAGGAGAGAATGGACGAGAGTACAGTGTGAGACAACGTGGTATCTCTTTCTGTGTTGGGAGGGGCTGAATGTGGAGAAGAATAAATAGGAGGCATATTTTACACAGTTAAAAGGGTAGTTTTATTGAAATAGGTAGTGCATGTTAACTACCTATTTCATTTTAAAACTAGAATTCACTGAAGTAATTAAATATAATTTGGGTTTGTTTTTATGCTATATTTGACATCTCAGCACAGTATCACTTATAGCACACTGAAGAAAAGTTGTCTTTAATGAGCATTCTGTATAGGTTATGGCTTTATAGTTATTACTCCTCTGTATAAAAAATATGAAATTAATACAAAGTCAGTGTCCAGCCAGAACAGGACACTTTAATATACAAAAAGTTTGAGGTGTTTTTTGGGAGGACTGAATTTAAAAAAAAAAAAGAAAGAAACAATATGTAGAAGATAGCTGAACCAGTATCTGTTATGAGAGTCAAATTCATGTTACTCCAAATATTTACGCACAATGAACTATAATATCCACACACTGGAATTTGTTATGTTCTTTAGTCACTGCCCCCTGCCCCCTACCCCCGCCACTAAAGAACTAATGGAAACCACTGGCCAAAATTTTTTGATGACCTGATTGGATTTGTTGCCTGTACATCTCTCTTTTGCTTCAATATTCTTATTACTCATCATATATTTCTGAGCACTTTCTTGTTAATCCCTTCAATCACTTTTGAAGTTTTAGTTTTGCTTTTCCAATTTGAGTATACTATGTACGTGGGATTGTCCTTTGCTTAGTAATCTTCTGAAATGAAAGGGGATTTTTTTTAAATCAGATTTCTCTTGGACTGTCTTGTGAATGGAGTCAATCTAAAACGAAAAAAAAAAAAAAACAACTTGTATAAAACATGTACATCTTGATTTCCTACCTTTGTATTTTCCCAATCTTACAATCTTAAATACTTTGAACTTTGTCATGTAAGTAGATTACCAAGGCATCTTAATTACTGTAGAGTGGCAGACTATGCCACTCCAAAATATACCACTTTAAGATAAGTATTATTTTGAGCTCAAGGCAATTGAGAAGAATTAGATACAGAAAGTTCTCTGACCTCCCCTATTTGCCCAAGAGCAGGACATAAATTTACAAAGGTGTCCATCCCTTCTCCTGTCTTTTCCAAAAAGGACAAAAGTCAATTATTGAAAACAGTTTTCGACTCCACCCGTCAGGAAACAGCACCAAAGGAACTTACATACCAAACTTTGCTAACTAGCCTCTATTTCCCATTAGTTTCTCATGTATTTGCCTTTTTACACTTTACTACATCTAGCGATTCAAGGTCCTTTACACTTCCTTAAAAATGTGTTACTCTTAGCTAAGATGATATAAAAGGTTAAGTTCTAACCAAATTTTTGATGTACTCATCTCCAGCTAGTCTTATGTGCCACATGCATGATGCACATGTTGATAAACTTTTGTTTCTTTTTCCCTTATTAATCTGTCCTTGGCCAGTCTCATTGAAAGGTTAGGAACACTGAAGAACCTAAGTGGGTAGTAGAAAAAATTTTTCTCCTCCTACATCACTTAATTCCAAGATTCTGTGGATTTCTCTGTAAATCTTTATGACTATATAATTTCCATATAACATAATATTCAATATAAGAATCTTGAGTCCCAGCTATACAATGCTGAGCAAATCCTTTGTGTACCTGGCTTTGCCATAAATGTAGGCCTAAAAATAGATAGCAGCAACAAATTTAGTGAGCTCTTGTGTAGGGAGAAAAATGGGAATGGCAGAGAGCATTGTAAATAAAAGAAACAACTAATTAATCACTCAGCATTGATGTTTGGTGCTCCTACCAGAGTCCATACCAGGCATCTTTAGAGAAGATGACATAAACCTTTCTTGCCTTAGAAGATATGATTTGCAGATCCAATATTTATTCCAACATTTAAAATATTTATCCTAATATTCCAAAATTCCAATATTAAATAATTAAAATTTAAGATCCAATAGTGATACTAAAACAGTTAAATAGTAACGTTATTGCAGAGGGAATATCGCGACCCTGGCGGCAAACGCCATTTTGACCCTGGCTGAGACAATAGTGGCTCCCCTGCTTTGCGCCAAAAGCAATGCCCCGCCCCGTAGAATCCCGCCCCCTTAGGGCAAGCATCAAAGGACTGCGGGGTCGTGATTCTGGGGCCCAGACTTTGTGAGGATACTCCACTGGGCCCGCATGCGTTAAAAAAGTCTACCTTCCCTTCGCTACTCCTGGTGTCGACTAAGTCCTTTCCAGATCTGCCACAACATCATGTGAAGTCATTATGACTTTAAGGCTTAGAATTTTGTAGCACGATTAAAGATGAGGGAGTCTCAGAAACAAATATGTAAGGTCTTCTAAGGAGTAAAAACCAATGAAGCAGAGAAGGTAAATAAAGACTGACGGTGATATATCCTGGAAATAGTGAGGAGGTTTCACTTATGAGAAGCCTTCATTGGAACAGAGCCTGAAGTAACAGAAGATCATCTATTTATACATCAGAAATGTCATGTTTCACTCAGCATAAGGGCCACAATTCAAGGGACAATGAGCAAAAGTTGTTGAATGAAAAGTCCAGCTTTAAAATTGTGTTTCTTACTGATAGTCTGTTGATACTCTGCACATAATATGTATCTGAACACCACCAGAGAATTATTATTTGGGCAGAATAAAATATGCCACTTTAAAAGTGAAATTGCGGCTTTTCTCCCCAAAATATGTTCTGACTTTAGAGACTCAGAATGAGTAATTTCTATTACTAGGAGAGAACCATGCTCTGAATATTGAGTTTAAGACTTGTCATTTACTTGAGCTACATTATAACAGTTTAATATTTAAAATAACGTTGCTGAAATAGTTTTCATATAGGAGCCAGATAATAGATTGTGATATAGATTAGAAGAAAGTGCAATACATTTCTTTAGGGTGCAAAGCAGGTGCAGTTATGTCTCTGCATGTGTCCCAGACGCTCATGTATTTTAAATGTAAATTGTTTTCTTTTAAGAAAAAACATTCCATTGAATATTGATGCAAAAGGATCATATGTTTCTGTTTCACTTTCCTGAATTGTAAAACTCATCTTCCGATACTAATGAGAGTTCCATAAAATATTCCACAATGTTTATCACAAATCTGGCTTTTAAGGAAGCAGATTTATATAAACTATACCTGGAATTTTTCTGTACCTATATGCAATTTCTTTCTTTCTCACATTTTATGCAGGGTTATGATGATTTATCTATAGATGTATTTAAACATGTTTTGAATAGTAGGGGAAAAAATCAAAATTTGAAATTGAACCTAGAATTCAAAGTGTATTGCCAAGACAAACAGTTCTTAAATACTGAATTTTAGAAGTAAAATAAAATCTTCCTGAAAAGGCTGAACTATAGAACATATATCTGAACGGTTTCAAATTGTAACCTAGTAATGAAGACTTCTCTATATCACTATCTACAATTATCATCATTAAGAAGAGTATGATATCATAAATAAATCAATGTCTAATATAACGATAACTGAGGGGCATTTACACACACAACTTTATAGTAAAGAATAAGCCTGATGGTATAAGAACAAGTTAATTTCAATCTCAGTTTGAAATTAAATCACAAATTAAGACCACAGTGAACATCTGTAATTACAGGGATGTATGTACTTTGCTGTGTTGTTTTTTTTTTCTTGAAGCTATTTCTATAGGTCATTTGTAATAAACCTAAGGTGGCTTGGAAGAGGAACAACTGCTCGTTCTGAAACTGTAGATACCAGGCCAATGTCCCTATGCAAGGATGAGCAAAGGAAGTAGTTAAATTCTTCGTGGGAACACATCCATGAAAAATGAGTAAACCGTGTTTTTTATTGTTAGAAAAAGCTGGAAATCCACAACCATCAAGTAAACAAGTAATAACCCCCCCAAAAAAGATTCTGGAAAAATGATGTCTGAATGTCTATTCCTACTACCCTACCCTATCGATACCAATCATATCATCAACTACTGGTCCTGAATGAATCACTACTGAGTATATGGTTAAGCTCTCAGACTCTGCTGGGTATTGAGGCAATGAAGGAATAATTAATCATGCCATTATATAAGCTCTAAATTCATAATAGTTCTATTACTGTTCAAAGCTGGCTTAAAGTGCACTGATAGTGGGTTCCTGACCCTTTGCAATATATCACCTCTATTCCTCCAATAAAAACATAGGCCTTTGCCTTTTTTGAACCAGACCCACACCTGATTATCTTACCATGTGGGTGAGTGAAACAAAATGTAACTTTTTCATAGATGAGCAATCGTGAAATACAAAAATACAACTTTTCTATATGCGTAGTTCTCTATTAGAGAAAGCTCAGAAGTGGTTGGAGTTAAACAGTAATTCAAGCTAGAATTCCTCCACATGAAAGCTTGAGGCCAGGAATCCCAAACCCCTCTCCCCAAACTCAACCCCAAACTGATCTGTGCAGAAAGAGAAAATGTATGCAGGAAGTTTATCCTCTCTTAGCCAAATAGATTCCTGGGGACTGAGTGTGGAAAGACCTGGGATGAAAGTTAAATTCTGAGGTTTCAAGAGAAAGCTTGATCTCAGAAATCCATGGACTGCTGTGAAGCACATGGCACCTGAACATTAGTGTCATCTTACGCGTTCCCTGACCTTGGAAGTTGAAGCATTGTACCAGTGGACACACTTGAATCTGAATTTTGGAGAATAGCAAATTTTTCAATGAAAGACACTATCAAGTTAAAATGTTCTTGATGGAGCTTCAAATGAAGGCAGACATATCGCCAGCTGCTACATCACCTATATTTGATTGTGAACACTATAGCACCTCTCATCACTTGTATCCCTTAAATTGTCTCAGTAGCTTGGTCTGAACAAGACAAATAAAGCCAAAAGGAGATGTACACTGAAGGGAATTCAGCGCATAAAGTCCAGAACAACCAGGAAAATGTTCCATACAAGTAGGTTATTCTAGTGCATTTGAATGTGTTTTGAATTTAAATTTGAATCTAGCTTTGAAACTGAGTCTGGAAGATATAGATGGCAATGGTTGCAGAAACAAATGGAAACATGGAGATTAGTTCAATTATATTTTAATAAGGTTTTCAGGTACTAAAACATGTCATTTTCAAATTTAACAATTATTATAAGAATAAAAGAATTGGATGGTGAAAATGAGGATCCTGAAACCTCGCAATAGTTAAAACACAAAAAGACTGACAAGAGACTTGTAAGACATATCCAAGAATTCTGAAGTGTGAAGTTTTTCTTTTAAAGATTTTATTTATTTATTTTTAAAGAAGGGAAGAGAGGGAGGGAAACATCAATGTGTGGTTGCATCTTGCATCCCCCTTGCTGGGGACCTGACCTGCAACCCAGGCATGTGCCCTACATTGGGAATCAAACTGGCGACCTTTTAGTTCACAGGCCAGCACTCAATCCACTGTGCCACACCAGCTAAAGCATGAAGTGTGAAATTTAGGAGTTAAAAAAAAAAAACATAACTAAAGAAGTTTGGAAGAGAAAATAACTACATAAATGATAGAGAAGAACTTCCCCACATGTATGCACATGCATGTGCACACACCTATCCAACAATGTTTTGACAAAATTGCTCGTTTCTAAAAATAGAAAAAACTCTAAAGGCAAAAAGAACAAGTTATCTACAAAAAAGAAAAAAGAAAAAGAAATTCTTCTGTCCTTGAGCTTTTTTTTTCTTTTACAATGACAAAGGAAAGGAGTATGTGAAATAACATCTACAGACTACTGAAAGAAAAAAATTGGAATCTAATTGTCTATATCCAACTCAGAATTATTCACCTGCCAGAAAAAAAGAAGCATATTTGTTGATATTTAAATATTCAAAACAATATTATTTTATATCCATCAGAGGAAATATACTCAAGAATGGATTTAAAATAAAATAACAACAACAAAAAAATGGAACAGATTTTTCAGGCATCATTATGGAGGATGATGGTCAAGAGGGATCCTCTGAGCAGGAAAAGTCAGGTTTGTCATTCCTGTCCTTCAGCGTTTGTGCATGTGTTATGTCAGGGGCATGATGCTTTAATTTTCTGAATGTTAATATTGTCATTATTGCAGTTTTACTCCAGTTTACCGTAAATTAGGGATAAGTCATAAATACCAGAATATTGAGAAGCCATATTTGTAAAAAACAAGAAGAATACACATATCCAAAAGTTGCTGCTTTTCAGAAAGGATCTTTAATTTGGGTGGATTTTGGCTTATCTCCTTTTGGAAATAGGGTTATTGTGTTTTAACTGCACATGGAATACTTGAATTGGGTCCATGGGCACAGGTTTAGGGTTATGTGTTTGGGGGGTGATTGCTTGTGAATGCCAGAGGTCAAATTATAGGATATAGTAAATATGCTGCTGGGTCAGGTTACATCCTTTCACTTGGGAGCAACTCAAGTCTTACTCTATACTAATTCTCTACTCAACTGCTTTCCATCTGAAGTTATTATGTTTGTGGATTATGCATCTATATCAAGGTTTTGATATGTTTTATATTCATATCTGCTTGTTTTGATTTTCATTTTCTTACTTTTTAAATAACCTAAAACACACTTATTCCTTTACAGTTTTATGTAGAGAAAATTTATCACATGTTTAATCATTGTGTATGTCTTTCCTAGTGCTATACTACTTGATATAATTTGAACTTTAATTTTCAGGCTTCTTTTGAGAATGAGAATTTTATGTGAATTATTCATATTCTCTCTTTCTTCCCACTCTAATTGACTTACCCAAATCATGCCCACCCACTCACCCCTCACTATTTTCAAAGCCCTGTGTCATAAGTCTCGTAGCCTAATTTGTAAGTGGTACTTTTGTTTCCTATAGGAGCCAAACTTGTATCCTTTCTTTTTTCAACCCTATCCAGAGTTCTGTAGACGTGTAACTTCAGCCTTTTGTTTGTCTGTTTGTCTGTTTTCTATTTCATATCCACAGAAATATTTGTCTACTTTTTTATCCAAATTTTGATTATTTTGTCTTTTATTACATGGTCTATTGTTGATTTGGGGATCCGTATAGTTCATGGAAGTTTTCCTATCCATGCTTTCATCACATATACACTATTTTTATATCCTTTGACACATTCCTAATCCCAATTTCTTCCCTCTATAAGTACCTGTTATTTTGTCCACAATTTACATCCTTCCCAAACCACTATCCATGACTGGCTTACATCTATGTGGATTTTTGAATAATATATACTATGTGTCTGTGTGTTTTATGCTTTTAAATTGTATTATGCAATATATCTCATTTTGTAATATATCTCAAAATGTCATGGTTCTGGCTTTTACCAAACATTTCACTCTTGATATCTACCTATTATGACATAGGTAAATCTTGTTCTTTCCATTGTTTTATAGTATTCCATCATATGCATATCATATATTTGTCTATTAACTTCCTTTCCTTGGCAGCATTTCTAAATCCTTTCTTTGCAAAGCATGCTGAGGTGAACATCATCATACATTTCTTTTCTTTTCTTTTTTTTTTTTTAAATGTGGGAGTGTTTCTACCAGAGATAGAACTGATTTCCAGATGGACAGGAAGAGCTATATCTTTACCTCTGGCAATGACTGGATGTCTGATTTTTGACTTGGCCAAGGTAAGGGCAGTGGACTTTAAAATGTTCTATTTATGGTCAAAATTCCCCTGATGACAACCTAGATTACCTTCTGCACTGAAACTTTGTAAATGGCTTAACCAGTTAAATGGGTCTGGCTTGACTACTTAAAAAGCCACTGAGTGCTTTTGGAGGGAGTTCTCACAAAGACAAAATTTTTCATGCAGGCCTTGGCAGTTCAAGTCAAATACTCAGCCCAGTCCCAGTATGCAGAGATTAGGCCAAAAGGGAGTTCATACTGTGACTGTCTTCTAGATCCCAGAAGCTTGCCTGCATTCTCTAAATAAAAGCCTCAAGTTGGTGTACTTTTGTGGGTCTGGTGAGTCAGTTTCAATACCTGAACTGGTAACAATAATATAGCTCCAGAAGTAGGATTGCTGTGTCATTGGGTATGTTCCTGTTTCATTTCAACAAATTACCAAGAAAACCCTCCAAAATGTCTTCACTAGACCTCTTTTCCTCATTCTCTCCAGTTCTAGATGTCATCTGAATTTTTAATTTTTTCAATGTGATTGATGTAAAAGTTATATCTTTAAAGTGTATGTCTTTTTAAAAATGTATTGCCTGTTCAGGTTTTTCCATTTTGAATTGCATGCTTTAATCCCTTACTCATTTTCTTTTTGTTCTCTGTCTATTTTCCTGAGGAACTCCTTAAATATTATTGATATTAAACTTTTTCTAATTTCTTACTTTTCTGTTAGCTAGACCTAATGTATCTCCACTTCAGTTTCTTCCTTGGTAAACTAGAAACAGTAATAGTAATTATAACTCCTCTTTTCCCTCTGAGGATTAAATGAGAGAATGCAGATAAAACAGTAGTACAATGTCTGACACTTAGTGAGGATTCAATACATAGTAGTTTTTTAATAAACCTTTTTCAAATTAAACTAATATTTTTGTTGGATCTAGATATACATGTAAACTTAGATTTATATTTAATTTAGTCTTATGTTTAATTTATATTTAATTTGAATGGTTTGTCTTATGCTACATTTAATTCTGGACCAAAATCTCAGGCTAGATACAGGATGTTCAGAGTGTATGCTGTAATGATAGATGGAGGTGATGTGGCTGGGAAACCAGGCACCATTACTCTGCTCTTGAACTCACATTAGCCTGGCACTCTTGCCTGCGTGGGAAGCGACCCTGTCCTTAAACCTGACCCACCTTTCTGCAGCACTCACCTGACCTGCTGCTGATTGAGGGACCCGCACTCTCTGCATTAGGCCACAATTGTGTTCATTGAAGCCGCTTGTTTATATTTTCAAAACTGCAGCACTTTAATCATTGTTTCTCTTTCCCCTAGTGCACAATTTATCACCCAACATGAAAAAATATTTTGAAAAAAAAAAGACACTATAAATTATAATGTCTAAGTTGTGTCTGATTTTTTTTCTTTTTCTTTTTCTTATTTATTTATTTATTTATTTTTTTACTGGGGAAGAACAAACCTGGAAGGGCAAGAAAAAAATTGCACTGCTAATGTCATGATAGGAACTAGAATCATAGCTTCATAAATTCATGAGGCAAAATGGTTCCAAAATTTTGTATTATAGATATTGGCAAAAAGAGGTAGATATGAAAAATGGAGAAAGTGAACTGTTATTATAAGTGCATGGAGTTTTCTCTTAGTAGAAACTTTTCCTTTCAGTTACTAAATAAATTCTGTAAGCATTGGAACTATTTCAGAAGTTCTCAGGAAATGATTATTAAAGTAAATTGCTAGTTTTTGATAAATTCTCACTCCAGTGTCCTTTCTTGGCTCTTTCAATCAATACCTCTATTCTTGGCCATATTTTTTACTAGCAAGTAGTTCTGGGGAATATTTTATATTCACATATCTATATCAGATTAGTCTAAGGTACACATTGTCTCTGGCTGTGTATGCTCAGTCTAGGTCAGTAAAAACATTCCACCTGTTAAAATTAGTTCCTGAAGTACTCTTATAAGATGGGGAGACACATCAAGGCACAGAGGAAAAGAGGATTATGTGAGCTTCATTGGCCGTGACTGGCACAGGCAAGAGAAAAAGGAGCAACTTTATGTGTGTGTAGACCCTTCTCTAGAACCCTCTCTGACTTTCCCCAAGTTGGAACATAATTACACTCTCCCATTTCTCTCGGGATATACTTTCAGAATACTTTGAAAAATTAATTTTAATCATGTTCTCTGGAGATCTAATAGATTAAATATAAATGTGAAAAGATGGCTTTTTTGGGGAAACTTCAGACAAGCTAAGGAACTTTATTAATCAATAAATTTAATTAATTAATCAAGTAGATTACCAGGTATTATGGATTTAGAGACTGCCCATGTGCTAGCTAGGCCTTTCCAAACTAAGTTAACCTTCTTAAGTATGTTAGTGAGCAATAAGGTGTCCTTGGAGTTTTGTTTGGATTATTAACAGGGACCTAGAATCACCCTTTTCTGTAAACTGTTATGTCAATGGGCTCAAGTTTCACAAACCAAAGTGTTCCTTTTGTTGTGTTGTGCTCTAATTGTACTGTAATTCAGATATAGAGAGCAAGAAGCAATAGTAATAAACACATTAGTTATATCTCATAAATAACGAGAGATTCATTTAATAAGCAAAGACTCTGGGTCAACTTTTAAGCAAAGAAGCAGAGTTGCAAAGAATAAGATTTTCATAAAATTTCTTTGGCAGAAAAATATAAGCACAATATTTTTGTGGGAATACACTGGAAAGAATTAATTCTTACTGCATGTGTATATTTTCCCAAACACGCCTATGATGGCTCATAACAGAGGCAACGTTATTTTTGAGAGTCGGCTGTGAGGATGTGATAATGAAGAAAGTAGCTCCGATAAGGCACATTCCTTTTCCTATTGCCTTGACAGCTAGAGTTTAATAGTGGGTGAATATATTTATTAACCTTAAAAAAATTATGTTGATTTTATTGGTGAGTTTTTTCTGTTTTATTAAAATTGCATACCTGTATAATGCGTTACTTATATAAATTTGTTATAGTAAAATTATAGACTAAAATATAGTCCAAATCCTTGAAATTAAAGAATCTCAAAACTTAAAAAAGATTTTAAAATTAAACATATTATGTGTGTGAAATAACTTTCTTCTTTGTCCACTTCATGTGTGCCTATTTATCCTAAGGTCCCATATTCATCTCCAGTAATGTTGGGTCAAGACTGTAAACAGAACCCCAGGTTCATGATTCAGAGTTTTTGTTTGTTTTTGTTTGTTTGTTTTTAATTTTCTATTCCATTGACACAATGCTTCTTTTGCCCTTTATTACAATCAGTGATGTTTTAATATATTTAATTTATGAATTTATCTGGTTAATAATAGATCCTAGTGAATGGAGGCAATGAAAAGGCAATCTAAATAATTAATTAATAATATTTCAATATCTACTATGGTAGAAGCAGTAAAGAAAGATAAAACCTCATGCTCAAGTAACAAACACTTTAGAAAGAAGGTAATCATGCATACAGATAAATTGAGAACTCAGCCTGTGCTTAGGGCTATTAAGAGCAGTACAAAAAGTGCTATAAGTACAAGAAAAAGGGACACAATTTTATTAGTAACTAAGGAAAATACTGTGGAATAAAACTGGAAGAGAAGAGGCAAAGAAGATTGAGAAAAGAGATTAACCTGAGATACTTACTGCAAAAGAAGTGATAGAAACAAGAGCTTATAATATAGGGGCCGTAAGCAGAGAAGACAGTTTGGATTTGCCAGTTAAGAAATCATCAGAGCTTTACCAGAGAGGAAGTTCAGTAATACAGTGAAAGTGGAAGTAAGATTTAAAAGGTGCTGGCGATTAAGGAAGCACATTAACGGCATCTCTACTCTGCTCTTCTTTCTAACAGCAAGAGAAATCTAAGAAGAAAACTTATAAAGTGAAAAAGAAAACTCTCTTTATTAATACAGGTAATAGCTGTAATTCCAAACCACAAGTTAATTATGAAGAGTAGCTGCTGAATGCAATAGAGTTCATAACAACAAGTCTGGGCGTAGGGAGTGTACGCGTGTATCATGTGAGCCCTGGAATTCTCTCAAGGCATGTGACATGGTCCAATAGGATGCAGGGATAAATACCTTATCCAGAGCAGTAATTCTGGAAAATTGGACAGGCTTGGGAGCAATCTCTAAACTCCATCCCACACTGAGTATTGGAAAGAGACATAAGACTGGAGAAGGAAGTACAGAGATCATCCATTGTCATAAGAAATTGCCATCAGTAGGGCAGTGGAGGAAAGAGCAGCAGCAATTTGCTATATACACAATAATGAGTTAGCTAAGTCATCTCACAACACAAAACCCTGTGTCACCTGGACCTCAGCTTTAAGACATGTTGGTTTATTGCATCAACAAGAAAAAAGAATTAAACCATATTGGGTAGATAACTCCCCTCATACCTCCCCAACACCTCAGTCATGCTTTTGAGTTATAGAAGACTTTAACTCTCTCAAAAAACATAATCAGTTAAATAAAATACCATAGGAAGCATTATAAAACAGACAATAATAGACTAGACTATAAAAGGAGGACTAAAATTTAAGATAAAAATTCAAGTTGATTTTTGGAAGAAGCAATCAAGAGAGAAAAGAATATTTAAACCAGAAGGAGGTAAACTGCATAAATGAAAACACAGAGGTGGTGGGAGTTGGAACTAATTCTCCTACTGGGTTTAATGTAGCTGGACTATAGCACCCATGAGGAAGAAAGACCCAAAATGAGACTCCAGAGGTAAAAATTGGGCAAAACACAAAGAACATTGTAGAAAATGTCGAGAACTTCATACTTTTCGGATACTGTTTTAAATGGCCTTTTATGATCATTTTAGACATGTTTGGAAAGGTTAATGTGTGGATAACTTGATTATATAGGAAAATATAAAAACAGAGAAGCATGTTAGGAGACTGCCCAAAGGAAATCACAAGGTGACAACAGGTCAGACTGGGACAGGCAGTGATGGTGGACACAGGGTGGAGGAAATGAATAGGCAGTAGTACTTGGACAAAGAGTTTCATACTTAATGTAAAGTTCCCACAGGGATGCTAAAGATAGAGCAAAAAACTCCATTTTAATTCTAGCAATCAGAGCAAAACATAGCACAATTCAACATAGTTTGCCAAAAACTAAAATCTGAATGGTATTGCTCCAATGGTTTCTCAAAGTAGGATCGTGTTTTGAGGTAGAATACAATAAAGTGAATTTCATGCTTCTGCTTCTTTTATTCCCTGCCGTTCACTCAAAAACAGAAAGACAAATTGAAGTTCTAGAAGAACCAATTCATTAAGAAACAAAAGAAGTTGGGTTCACGGATATAGTCTGATGATATAGTCTGATACAGTCTGATCAAATCACTGAGAAGTCAACTAATTTCACCGTGTTCCTTTAATTGCCCCTATCTGAGGATATTCATTCACAGAATGTCTTTCCTTGCTCCAAGGATATGTGTGTTTAGTGGAGGGAGAATATACTTAATATCACTTCTTTCCTATGTTCTTATTTCCTACGTTATGTATTTCATTTAATAGAGTATCTCATTCCACTATACACTCTCTCTTTTTCCCATTAAATCACACTGTGCTGAACACAAACTCCATTCTTTGATTCCCACCAAATATAAAACAGACACTAGAAATGTGGTTGGAATTTTAGTAAAATAAAGCTCATATTGCAGAACAGTATGGTGAATAATCCTCAAGCTTCTTTGTCTCTCTCTTCTTTCTTGGCGGGTCACTTTCCACCTGCAGGAATCTTAACATTGTTTCCAATTTAAAATGGCAGAGAAGGTGGTTTGACTTTGAGTGGTGGACACACAGTTCAATATACAGATTTTATATCATAAAAATGTACACTTGAAACCTATATGATCCTATTAACCAATGTCACCCTAACAACAAATAAATAAATAAAAGAGTAAACAAAATGGAAGCAAAATGGAAAAAAAAAAGTTTCTTTTTCCCCACTCTTAGTTATATTCACTTTACAGAAAAAGCTGCTTTAGAGTAAAGCTTTGTGTTGGTTTGAGTTTTTTCCTTTGTACTCAAAGGATTAAGTGGGCAAAAACTTGCCTTAATCTTTTGGAAATATTAAATCATTGTTGAGTCACTACATACAGCTTTCTGCCTCACCCAGAGGATAATAATAAGGTCAAGTTGGAGCAGAGTATTGGAAATCATTTCATGTTAATGTAAAAAGATAATGATTTATTTTGGTATAACAGCATAATATTCCATTGTGATTTTTTTTTTTTGACCAGTCTCTTATGCTTGGACATTTAGATAGTTTCCAATGTTTTGCAAATAAAAATGATGTTACACTGAAAAAATAAAAATAAATAATAAACTAGTAGATAATGACATTTGTAAAGAATCAGATAGTATACAGTCATTTTGTTGTGTTTGAAGGCATATGAATATGGGCATATTTATATAGAGAGAGGTATTAAAAGAGAGATGCTTTGGCTTTGGGTTCATATGGTGGCAAACACTGAAGACAAACTTGTCCTCTCATTCAGTGATCAGCCTGTTTTTAGGAACTACTATGTACAAAGTCAGTGGAGAATGTTTGAGGCAGATAAATCTTGTACCAGTACCCCAAAAGCAGGTTTAATAGGAAACTACACCTTAGGGTTCCAAATCCAGTCCACCGAGCATAGGTACTGTTATGCTTTCGGGACATCTCTTCAGGAGCCTGAGGGTCATTCATCACCTCAGCCACTATTCACACAGAGCTCTTGTGACTTCTACATGTCTCTGATAAGCCATCCAGACCATGTGAGACTGTTATGTGTACTTCCACATGTAGTCACCCCAAGATATGCTGGCCCCGAAATTTCAATGCAAACAATTCAAACATATAGCCACCTGTATGCTCACCCTCTAAACACATTTTCAATATCCTCTAAAGAAATTTTGTTTTCAAGTGTTCTTCTAATTCAATTTTTAAAATGTCTATTTTACTAAAAAGGATCTATTTCCTCCAGATTATAAAAACTAATTTTATAGAGTAGGATATGATTCTTATATATAAATGCAAGTTCAAATTTCAAGTTATGGATATCCTTTTCCACTTACTATTTAAAAACATTAAAAAGTAGATTATTTTGCTAATTCCAACTCTTCATGTAAACAATCAGACATTTGGGTAAATTTACATGTAATCATGTCATAAAGAACTATTAAAGTTCCCCTGCTAGAAAACAATACATTGTCTTAAATATCTCTGTAAATTTAACAGTGAGAGAGGAATTTTGATCTAGGAAAAAGTGAATGGGTTATAAGAATTTTAGTTTCTAAATGAATTTTAATCACCACCTGACAAACTGCCTATAATGAACCTTTGTGTTTTTCTCAGAAAAACAAAAAATACTACATATGGAAGTGTGGGGGTCACTTTGTGTGGTATCAGGAACTGTGGCCCTGGTAAGCCAGGCCCTGAAAGGGGTCTGTAAATCTCACCGGACTGCAGGGAATGCTGGGAGGCAGGCATGCCCCAATGCTAACACCAAGGGCACCCATTCACTCCATTGAAGCTTGCTCTGCTTTGTACGGCCCTAATAAGGAAAAATCAGGAAAGGAGAATACTGTGTCTTCTTGGAAGTTTAGGGAATGCCAGTTCTGGTTCTTGCAGCTATGACCCAAGCAGAGGTGAGACACCAGAAGCCGAGCGTGGCCAGGGGCAAGCAGCATGTAAGAAAATTGGTGTCCCCGAACATGTTCATACCTTGGATTACAATAAACAAATCAAGCAAGATGTGCAGGCAAGTGTATCCTGCTCTGCAAAGCATGCAGCTGTTGTTCTGAGAAATAGCTTTCCCCAGCTTGGGGGGTGAGTAATGATTAACAGCATTGGCCTCGTGTATGGGGAAAATATGACTAAAAGCACTCAGAGAGGCTTGGTCAGAAGCACTCTCTGCCTAGCGATGCTCCCCCTTTCTCTCTTCAGGTTCATTAAGTTCCTGTGCCTGGAAAGTTCTTTCATCTGTTTCTGGGGCCTGGCTATACCAGAAGCTTGGCATAGAAGAAAGGAAAGACCCTGCCCATTACTGGGAAATTTTTCTAATAATGAAAATATATACCTTACAGGAAGAAGGGAATAGATTATCTAAATAAAACCTAGTGATTTGCTGGTACGTTAATTTGCTTTGCTTTCCCTGACATAGAAGTGAGGGAGAGGGAGAAGAGAGAAGGGGAGGGGGAGAGTAGAGGAGAAGGGAGAGGAAGGGAAGAAATGGGACAGTAGAGAGAAGAGAAGGGGAGAGGTAGTGCTAGAGGGAAGGCATGGGGGAGAGGAAATGGGGACAGAAGAGGAGGGGAGGAAACGGGGAGGGGAGGAGGGTGAAAAGGAAAAGATAAAGGGAGGAAAGTGGAGGGTAGAGAAGGAGGGAAAAAGAAAGGAGAGGGAAAAAAAGCAGAGAAGAGAAAATTTTTGGTGTGTGTCTTCTGTTCTTTATATTTGTCCCTACCTGTATAAAGACAGTTATGCATTCATTGGCTTCAGAATAGAAATTGCTTAATAAGAAAGTCCTGAGCTGGCTTTTGAGAAAGCTATGTTGTGTTATATTACGTAACCCCAAGTGGAAAGGCAAAGAGTGCTTGGGCATGCAGGGTGGTGGGGTAGGGAACGTTCAAAGGGAATTCAAATTTAAAGAATTCAAAAGGAAGAAAGAGAAGGAAGACAACAGACCAGCCCCAGGGTATTTCCCTGTGGTTGAAACATCTGGTAAATTTTCATCACCCACTTGAAGAAGATAGGAGAGTCCCAATAATGACTCAGATTAAATTTCTGTCTACAAAAATGAGAAATGAGCGCTTAAAAAGCTTTTATTTCATTTAAACAATAGATTAATGTGAGATTTTCTATGTACTAGAGAGAAAGAAAATAATTTCCCTTTAACTTTCTGAGTTCTTAGCTGGGATCCCTGTGATAAAGGACAGATTAACAGAAAAAAAGAAGAGGCAAGTTTATTAACATGCGTGCTTCTGTCATATGTATATGGGAGATAAACAGGAACATTGAGTTACTAAGGTTGCTTAAAATTCAGACTTAAATCTCATCTTGATGGGGAAAGGGAAGAAATGAAGACTTTTGAGGGACAAGCAAATGATTTTTAGGAAAGACAAATGAGCTCTGGAAGAAGAAATGAGAGGTATGAAGTTTGTGGCAAAGTTTGCCTATGTGTGATGTCCACTTGTAATCCTTCCTGTGATAAGAATCAATCTTCCCTGGTTGATGAAACTCCCAGGTAGAGTATTTATGACTATTTGCTTCCTTTTTGAGGATCTGTCTTTAGGTAGATAAAGGGAGTTCAGAGACAGACTCTGTCTTCATTTTCTGTTTTTCAAGTGCCTACTGCTCAAAATAATTAATACACCAAAGCAACATATTTTGAAATAGCAAGCTCTAAATACATAGTCATGTTTTGGGGTGGCATATTCTGTTACCCTTCAGTACGCAAGTTTGAGAATGCAGTTTTTCATCTATTTTCCCTCAACCTGCCTCTGGGGTTGTAGTTTTTTTTGACTTCTACAAAATACTTTTAATTGTGAGACCTGAACTGGCCACCAAGCTTCACTCATTTTTACTTAAACTCTCCTTACCCGTTTTTGCTTAGAAAACATTCAGAAATAGAGGATCACGATTGTATTTGTAGCCTTGGGTTCTGAGACATTTTGATACACTGAATTTAATTTGGTTCATAATACAACAAACAGCCATTGAAATCTACATTAGCTCTAGTGAATAAGCCCTGAAGAATAAGGATGAAGTTTACAGTTTAAGAATGACCCTTCGGGAGAACAGAACTTTCCTTAAAACCCTGATCATTGATTTTGATGGAAGGAACGAAATCTATTTTTTGAAAAAACTTAACTAATTCAACAGATACTTATTTAGCTTCATTTACAGGCAAGTCTTTGATGGGCATAAACTCAGTCTCTGCTGCTCATAGGCTTATGTTGTAAGCAAGATGACAACCATGGAAATTAATGGACAACTCTGAATTGGTACAGATAGTTATCCTTGCAACACGTTTCCCGCCCCGCCGCCCCGCCCCCACCCCCACCCCCGCCCCCGCCGCGCCGCTTTTCAAAAAAGAATGTAAGCTCACCTCCTTCTTTCTGTTCCCTCCACAGATGGCCCCACAGTGGATTTTGCTTTCACCGCTCCACCCATGACTTGCTATCTCACAATTTCTTTATATTTTTAGGGGCTCTTGTTAATATCACAAAGAGTATTCTCAACATCATATCCCTGGCATTTAGCTTTGTACCTAGCGCAAAGAATATGGTGAATACTTTTAAAAAATGAAGGTAACAGATTAAAAAAACAAAGCCTTACCTAATATAAGAAATTGGAGTATAGCCTAGAACCTCAAGCAAGTTCTTTAAAAGCAACTATGTTAAACAATAGTTTTCAAGATAATATTTTGATGGAATGGTTTTTAACGCTGTTATCAAAAGATTTTAGAAGAAACAATATGAAACTAAAGACTTCTTATGTAGATCTTCGTCTCTATTTCTATTTTTATATCCATAGTCAGTAATTAAAGGAGTATGATTCGCCTATGAACAATGACACAGACTTCACCCTCAGGCTCATATCCTGGGTATTCAAACTTAGCAGATCCTCCAAAGTTCCTGTAGAAAGGAATATAAAGAAATAAAAAGTACAAGTTTTTAGACACTCTGACTAGATTTAATGTTTTGCACTTCAAACTTAATAAAGTGGGGCTGTTGTACTTACTCCTATGATTACTGTAGAGATAGGACTGATAAAACAAAATGTATTTTCTTTTCAATATTTAATTACTTATATTAAAGTAAGTGCATAAGTTTAATCCCCCTCTCTCAGAGCCAAAAGAGCAGTATCGTTAGTCTGGTTAATTTAAAAACAAAAATAATATGTCATTTATTGTCTTATGTGTTTTGGTACACTGGCTTTCTACATGCATTTAAAAAAATATTTTGGTAATCTTGTGAGGAAAGGCAATTTTATGCCTCCATTTGAAATGTGTGATATTGAGCCTTTGTATAGATTAGTTGAATTGTGAAGGGTTATATGGCAAACAAATGGTATACACATATATGATTGAATCAAATGCTATTACCAAACCAAAAGTGGGATTTGGCTGCCCATCACCACCAAAAAGAAAACTCGAGGGCCAGAGGCATGTGAGAAAATAAAGAGGTTTGTTTTTGGGGTTTTTTTTAATAGCTACTTTACAATCTGGGAGAATGGTGGACTCTTGTCTCAAAGCCCATCTTCTCCACAAAACCCAGACAAAACCCAGCTGTCTTCAGGAAGACCAAAACAAAAAGACAGTATGCAGAGTTCCTGTTCCCATTTAAAGTACTGTCATTTAGAACCCAAGGTGGCTGCAAAGCAGTCACCCAGGTAGCTTAGCTTGTCCCCAGCTCTTGTCTGGCTTCAAGTTCCCTCCTGTTTCCACTCGTAGGGCCAGTGCCATCGTTGGTCATGTGGCTTCTAGGGCTGCAAGATACTGCCAATGCACGAGCCAGTATGTTCACCAAATGGTCAAGGGAGCAATTTTTTTTGTTGTTCCTGGGCTTATATCAGCTCAGGTGTGGAAGAAGGCAGGTGCTTTCTCAGGCTTTGGGTAGGCCCACCTCCCAACCAATCCTTTGTTTTCCCTGGCTAGACTGATGGTCCTTTTTGGTCCAGCTCGTCCCCTGCCACCACTTTAACTTCTATTGTGTGCATGCTTGCCATCTTCTATTCCCACTCCCAGTCCGGTACCAGAAGCAGGTAGGAGGGCTTTTGCCCCTCTTATTCAGTTATCTTGCCAGCCTGGTGCATGCTGAGCATAAGAAATTCCTCCTGCTGCCATCTTGCGCAGTGGAGCAAGGAGCATGCCTTCAGTTACCCAGGCAATGTGGCCCCCCTGCAGGACCTGGCAGGACCTGGCACTGCCTCCCTATAGTTCTGGGTGGTTAGCCATCTTCCCCTGCGACTCCTCCGGTTCCCTGCCCTCCGCGCACTCCCCGCAGTCTGGACAGCCTATCTCTGTGTATCAATACTGCTTTCCCTGGTGTGTTGTGGGAGCTCAATAAGGTATAGGTATACAAAAGTGATTCAATTATTCAGGCCCACTTTCTGTCTTTGGTCTTAATTCTGAAACCCTTTGCTATTGTTTTTTTATAACTAAAAAGACAGTCCTCAAAAGACCCAAGCTTGAAAATAAACAGGAAGAGAGAATGGAGGTAGAACAATAGATAGCCCACAGGCTTAAAGGAATAATTTATTTTTATGAAGTTCCTAGGCTACTTTCAACATGATCTTGAAACTTTAACTTCTATTTCCTTGATTGTCCTATGACCTGTCTAGACTTATGAGCTAGGAATTGCTAAAACACTCACACTGGGAAATAGAGTATATGCTGGATCCTAATTTAAACTTTTGACTGTAATGTTTGTCCATTAAATGTCAAACTCTTACTTCAACATGGAAACGAAGCATACATTTGACAGTGGGGTACTGCCTCAAAAATCCAGTTTCCCTTATCTGCAGAGTTGAGAAAGAACTTCTCTCCAGCCCTTAGTTTATAAAATCCCAAAGGAAGCAAGGAATGCAAGCTTTGGAATCCAGCCCCTGGACAAACTTTTTGGTGCAGCTAACACATCAATGAGGATACCTTACTTATAAAAGATGCAGTGCCCAGGCTGTACAGTTGGAGGAGCAAGGAAGTGTTTACTGCAGTCTAAAGAGCAGAGCTGCTTAAGAAAAATTGTGTAAGCAGACTACTTGTGTATGAAACAGAAAACGAAAGAAATGTTTTACTGACACATTCATCTGTGATTGGAAATTTACAGTCACTCTAGAGAGAGTGGGAGGAACTAAAGTTAGCTCACAAATTCCCTGCAGGGTGGAGTTAGAGCAGGTAGATTTGGAGCAGAACTAGTAGACTTCTCAGCCCGAGATCTGGTGTATAAATCTGCCAGGAACTCTTGAGAAATTTTTTTTTTCTCTTTTTAACAGGAGACCAGGAACTGTGAGCTCCATTGGAATCCTAGCTGGTAAGCACTGAGACACTGATATATACATTCTGTAGACAAATACATATTCAATGATTTTTCCAAAGAGATAGTCTCTCTACTAGTATCCTTGTCATAATGCTTTAGAGGTTTCTTCTGCCAAGTTTTTCTTCTTCTTTTTTTTCCTCTAAATTTTATTCACAAAAGTAGTAAAATCTCCTAATAATTATTCCTTTAAATTTTCAGAGATCATTTCTATAGTTTGTAAAACTTTGTGTCAAATGGAGAAATCTTTACCAATGCAGTGAAAAAGAATTCATGTCAATAGTTCACTGAATTTATCTACAAAAAGATAAATAATTTTGAGTAATTAAAGTTAATCCTGTAGTTACTGGAGTTTAAATGGTAAAATTAGGTAAAAATTCAGATCATTAATTAAGCTTTAAGTCCTTTGTTTTCTGGTAACTCTTTGGTTGTCTTACAGTGCTATTAGTCATGAAATATTTATTTAGAGGAGTGAATATGTGTATTTCTTAAATGGGGTTACTTCCATTTTGATTTTATGAAATATTGGGCTGACCAAAAAGTTTGTTTGTTTTTTCCTGTAAGATGGCTCTAGTAGCATTTTGTTGTCTTTAAATTCATTTGGAAAAATTTTGTTAAATTGTATCATGACAGCTGTCATATCAACATACATTAAAAAAATCAAAATTGTGAATTTTTATGCAGCCATTTTAATATTGAAAATGGAAAAAATAAGCAACATTTTTGCCATATTATGCTTTATTATTTCATGAAAGATAAAAATGCAACTGAAATGCAAAAATAAAAAATAAAAAAAAGATTTGTTCAGTGTATGAAGTGGATGGAGCGGGTGCTGTGACTGATAGAAAGTGTCAAAAGTGGTTTGTGAAGTTTCGTGCTGAAGATTTCTCACTGGACAATGCTCCATGGTTGGGTAGACCAGTTGAAGTCGACAGCAATCAAATCAAGACATTAACTGAGAACAATTCAATGTTCTACCATGTGAGAGAGAGCTGACATACTCAAAATATCCAGATCAATAAAGTTATTGGTGAAAATTAAAAATGTGTCTTTTATTTTATGGGAAAAACTAAACTGTCATTTTGGCCAACCTAATATATGCCTAAGAATAGGAAGCTTTTTTACATAGCTAAAAATTTTTTTGTTTGTTTTCTTTTCTTCTTTTCCTTTAAAAAGGGTGGGGTGTTATTTAGGTAGTAAATTGGAATAAATGCATTGATCTTATTAACATGAAGATCAGCAGGTAATTAATATATCCCTAGATTTGAAAAATGCAGCTGTGACAGAACAATGTCACTCATTTCTCAAACAATGATAAGGTTAAAGACTGTTGTTTTATGCACATATAGTTAATAACATTTGCTTTCCCTCGTTCTCAATAAAAAGGTAGACGCTTCCTTTGTAATTTAATTTACTAGGTTCTATAAACTTTGAGCTCATGTGCACAATTTGTTCATTTTAGGCATGATACATGAAACTGTGTAAAGATTTACCACTGGGTACTCATAGTCATTTATTTAACTATTTAAATTTTGATTTTAAATGGGTGACTAGGAGATCCTGATTTCCATGATTTTATAAAAGCAATCAATTTTTATTATTATAAAAAATTTAGCTATGAAGTTTTAGCTGTATAAATAAAATTGTGATGCAAATACAATTTAAAAAATTTCAAAAGCTAAGTTGAGGATACAATGGCAATTATCACCCCAAGGTATTAATATTGAAATATATTATGAGAATATCTTCTGTCGCTTTTCTTCACTAATTTCACTTGATCTTAATCATAATGCTCTGAAGAAAGTAATGTTTCACTTACTTTTATGTAACATTGCAATACAAAAAGTTTAGATGGCTTGCACAAGACCATATGTGTATACACCCACCTTCTTCATAAAATTAGCACTAAATATGTCAAATACAAGATCTGGAGTATTGTTTAACTTGAGATAAGGTCTGGAGTGTTGTTTAACTTGAGTTGATTTCAAAATAATAGCATGTCCAATTACTTGCAAAAGGGAAACCTAAAAAGCATAAAATTATGGCTTACAATGCTTTGCTGGTGAGTGGAAGGCAGGATTAAGAAGCAGTTTTTATAAATTAATAACGTGCTTCTTTGGAGTGAGGGCACTATGGTCTCATGGGCACTAAACAAGAAGGGTTGAACAAAAAGAGTAAATGGATTCATAGCCTGCAGTGCTTTGCAGACTGAATAGAGGGCCAAAACAAGTAATAAAAAGAATGAGGTGAAGAAATAGTTTATATTTATATATATATAAAAGGCAAGTAAAAATAAAATGAGAGGGTCCCGTCTCAGGCCAGGAATTTTGCTCTGCCCATTCCACCCACGTGACATGCCACAGCAGCACTGCTGACTCAGCTCCTCATGTAGTCCCCAGCAGTGACATTTATTATCTTTCTCTTTGTTTTTTCCTGCTCTGTTTATTCCAGAATTTAGTTCCTAAATATGGGAGATAATACTGATCCCTCAGAATTACTATAAGGATTGAATAAGAAACAAATATAAAGAAGCTAATGAATGAATATGTGTATTTTTAATTAAGGAAAGTTGAATTTTATTGGAATGTGATGGTAACAAAATTACCTGTATATTAATGCCGGTAACCCAATTTAGAGTTTAGACTTAACCCCAGTGAAGCCTCAAAATGGTTCTATAGACTGGTTCTATGTCTAAGATTCTGACATCCTGGCTAACACTGTTTGACCCACCATGGAGATCCCCAGAGACTCCACCTCACCCAATGTACGGGCCCAACCAAGCTGCTTTTCCATCTGAATTGGCTGGCTTTGGCTCCTGTTTCACAACTTCCTAAATCTTCTCCAACAAGCAACAGCTGTCCTAAGTGAGCCCCAGGCCCGCCCAGGACTATCGTCCCAGATTCGCAGCTTGGCATTACTTGGAAATCTCCAAGCCCAGCATAAATAACTATCTCCGTTTGCTTTATGTCCCAGGCAAAACACTGGGGTGGGGGGTGGGGGGTGTTGAACTTGGCCTGGACCTCTCAGGAAACCTCATGAAGAGAACAAATAATTTAGTATGATGAGATATTAAAAGAACTATCAAGATCAATGCTGAAGTCATTAACTTTTGTAAAGAAGCATGGATTGTAACAATCAAGAGCCATCACGGGTATCAAAACTTATATATATTCAGATGAAGCTCAGTATCCTTATCTGGGAATGTAAAGGATGGCTCATTAGTGGAAACCATTGGCAAACGAGAAAGGAAGAAGTCAGGTAAGCAGAAGAGCTTAGCTTAGAGGACAGGAAGAATGTCTATTTTACAGGCATTGTGTAAACTTATACACGCAGTTCTTTATTTCCTAACACCGTGTGTGTTGGGGTAAGAGGAAGGGGAGTGGGGAGAGGAAAGACATTTAAATTGCAATTCTAGAGTCTTATCTATGTTAGTTTTAGTTTATCCTTAGGCATTTTAGATCTTAAGTACAGTCTATGAGTTGAAAATATCAAACATATTGTGGGGGGAAGAAAAACCAAAAATCAGAAAGCCCGATACTAATTAACCAGCTCTGCTCTCGCCTCTGTCGATTGCTAACCGCCGCCAGCCGCGATAAGCCCTCAGGCGAAGGGCTGACCGGTCCAATCTACTTCCGCATTCCGATCCTTTTCCCGCCCGATGCCGAGGCTTACAAACCCCGCCCCAACCCCAGGTCGGGGCTCAGAATTTGGAGACCGCCTCCTCCGAGCGCGCGCGCGGGAATGAAGGCTTACTCCGTTCCCTGAATCGCGTCTGAGTCTGATTGCCCGCAACAATATAACTTGTGATCCAATTTTCCCCTGAGCTACAGACTTACATATTCAAGATCCAGCTTGCTACCTGAATATTCAGTATTTATTTCAAACTTAACATGTCCTAAACAGAGCTCTGATTTTCCTTCTTAAAATGTTTTTTCGATAAGTATTTCTTTAGGTATTTCTCCCAAAGCTAAAAGTTATCCCCTTGCTTAACTTTACCAGAGATTATCTAAACTTTTTCTCCAAAATACATTATAAATCCAGATGTTTTCCTCTACCTTTCCCCTCCCCACATTTCATCTACCTTCATTTTCCTTTTAACTGTTAAAATAGGCTTAATTTGCCTCTTTTTTTTAAAACTAATAAATCAACAGAGAGCAGAAAAAGTGATTTTTATTTAATGTAAAATTACTTCATCACATTTTTCTACTGAAGATACTCGATAATTATTTCCCATTAAACTTAGAAAAATACACAAAGTCTTTCTGGGTTTCAAAGTGCTTCATGACTAACTCGTGCTTCTCTCTTACATCATAGTCTCCTACGCCTCCTGCTGAGTTCATTACTTGGACAGGTCAAGTCCATCTCCACCTTAGAAACTTTGTACTGGTTGTTATCCTCCTCCAGGTCCAGCTCTTCCCCATAATATAATTCAGAAATGACCATACATCCCTGGCCCATAGAGAAGCACTTGAGCTCCCATTGTAGTTATTCAGTACCTCAAACACTCTCTATCCCCTCACTCTGCTGTTTACTCGCAGATCTTGAAACCATCTGAAATTGCATAATTTAATTATTTTTTCATCCTTCTCTTAAAAAGTAAATTCCACAAGAGTTACTACTTATACGCTATCTTACACATTGCGGTTCCATCGGTGCATGGTGCAACGTGGTAGGTGCTCAATAAATGTTTATTGAAAGAGGAAATGAATGGAAAAATGTAGGAGTGAATCCAGCAAAAGTTTACATATGCAAATCAAGCTGGCCTGAGGAAAACAACTTTTTTCTCTAACAGTATTCTTACTCAATTTCAAAAAATTAAAACTTTGAGAAATATAAAAAAATGTATAACACTTGGGTGAAGTTTAAAATATGTATTTAAATCTCCATTGGTATTCATCCCTTTCGGGAAAAAAATTTATTTACAAAAAGGCAGGGAATATTCAATAACAATTAAATGGAGTAGAATGTGGTTTCAAGAAACACTGCAAGGACCTGCTTTGTTCTAAGATACAGCAGTGAAAGAGAAGTTTCTCATTGTCAGCTGGAAGTAGATCTCTGCTCTTCAGATGCCAAAAAATACTAATATTATTTTAAGTGAATTTACCTTTTTTATCAACATTGTTTTCATTCACAGCAAAGAATTTGTTAGGGTTCTGTTGTATTTACTTCCATACTACTGTGACCTAAGAATCACTGGGGTTGAGTTAGTGGAGGCAAGATAGGGAGAAGGACAAGCTAGGTGGTGCACTGTTTTTCTACACTTTCACAGAAGTATCTTTAACTGTAACCTTCTAGGAAGGCATCTAGAGGAACATGTGAAGTTATATATGTTTGACAGTCACTAATTTTCCAGGAAGTAAAACTAGCATTCATTGAGAGCACTATTACCTAATTTAATTCTTTCAGCATCCTTAAGTGACTATTATTTCCTTTATTTTGTACATGAGAAAAACTCAGGCATGGAGTTTAGTACTATTTGGATAACTGTACTATTTCTGAGGTTGAAAAGATGAGAATCTTAGTTAAAACAAAGGGTGTTTTACCTACAGGGTTAATTTTCTGCAGAAAAGCAAATGATGGTGGCTTTATTATTATTATTCATTTTTAGAGAACAACGTGCAATGGAGCCTTTACCTTTTGAAATGCCAGTGGACACAGTGCAACGCGTGGCGTCTGAACTTAGATGTCATCCTACAGATGAGAGGGTTGCTCTCCATCTTGATGAGAAAGATAAGCTGAGGCACTTCAGGGAGTATTTTTGTATTCCCAAAATGCAGGATCTACCTCCAAGTAAGAATACTAGAAAGGGTTTTATTTTTTAAATCAATTTATTAATTTATTTTTGTTACTGCAAGTGTTTTCCATAAATCTTTGAAAATCATTATTCTGTTACAAATAGAGCCATTGAAATTGTCTGAAAAACAGCAGATTCCTGGTGCTACCAAATCAACCTGTCAGCCTTCCTTAGCCTTGGGTTCTCTATGTGTCCTCTCCTCCTCTGAACAAAATACTTAAAGGGTGCTTATATTATCATCTACTTATCTGAACAATAGAGTGGTTGGTTGAAAAATCATAAGCCCTTGCTGGGTAGCTCAGTTGGTTAGAGCATCATCTTCATAGGCCAAGGTTGTGCATTGGGTCCCACTCAGGCCACACAAAAGAATCAACCAATGACTTCATACATAGGTAGGACAACAAATCAATGTTTCTCTCTTTCTCACTCTTACTCTCAAAATCAATAAATAAAATATATACAGTGTCTGGCAGAAGTAAAGCCTGCTTGAGTGTGGTTGGTAGAGTAATAATATAGGTGTAATAATTTATAGTTTTAATTTGAACATTTCACATAAAATGTCACATGGTATGCTTGAGCATGATATTGTTGTTATAGAATTACATGCTTATGATTTTGTAATAAAAAGGGGGTATTATTTGTGCCAGACTTTATATATAGGTAGATGAATTTACTTGTTCTCTATGTACTTTGAGCTCAAAACAATTCCTTGGCAATATATTAGTATTAGAATATCTCTGATTTTTGTGACACCTAAGTTTATGATAGCATGTTATTTGCCTTAGAGAAAAATATAATTTTTGGACTTAGTATATTATGAGGACTTTTATGTGAATAACCATTTTCTTTTTTGTGCTGTGAGTAAAGATGGCATGTATAAGACTTGCAAAAAATAAAACAATCAGTGGCTAAAAAATGAATAATGCATTTTAAAAAACAATAATACAGTAAGTAAGCTGGGTCTCTTCTTGGTTAGGGAGATGTTCTGTTTAAAAATAACTAGGTAACTCAGGTATACAAATTAATTTTTCATATTTGTCCTTGCTTCAATTTACTTCAATGAAAAAGGCTACCAATTTGAATGAAATAGATCTACCAAAATTGGTTTTGCATTACACTTTATAATAGAGTCTAATTTCACTTTTTCTTCAGGTTAAGTGAGGCAGGTACAATTTTGGATATTCATAATCCAAGAGAATCTGCTAGAATGATTTTAGGGTGAGATTGATTCACTTAACTGTCTTCACTGACTTCTGTGTTATTATGTCACACTGTATGGCACCTGGTAGAATTATGGAAGGGTGAAAGAAGAGAAAGCTGTATGTCCAATTTAAAGTTGCTTGATATCAGTTGAGAAATGTATTGATAAAAATGACACCTATATGAGGCCAGACAAAATAGGGTTGTAAGTGAAGTGTTCTTAGATCACAAAAGAAAAACTTTCTGCATCTTTCTAGAATCTAGAATGAAAGAGCATTTTGATTTGAATCTTCAGGAATGAAAAGATTTGATAATGGCTGAAAATGAGGAAGTTAAATCTAAAGACATTCTTTCAGTGATGGGAAGGACATGCAGCACACAATGTGGAAGTCCTCAGAAATAACCATGACCCAACTGAGACAAGTCATCTCTAATGACCTTGTCCATTGCGCTGTGAGCTGCCTGGGAGATCTGAGGTGCTCCTATGTGCAGTATGGGAGCAGAACTCTGGAGTGCTACAGAGCTTTAGGTCACCTTCTCGGCATGCAACAAGAACTATAAATTGGGAATCAGTGCTCTAGAACTTTATGACATTTGTTGAAAGTTGTAATTTCCTCACAGTTTACTAAAATGTATTTTATTCATTTTCATTATCATTTTCAGTGATAAGGAAAACAGATACAAAAAAGAAAAATAAATAAATAAAAATAGTAAAAGAACCTTTCCAGTAATGGCAGATGGTGGCATTACAGAGAAAAGGAAAAACATGGCAGGAGCACTGAGGAGAGAAAGAGGCCAGTGGTCCATTGTGCCTTTGTGCTGGGCTGGGCTGTCCTGGGGAACGATGCTAAATAACCACCACATCTAGAGACACATTTATGAGCGATGACTACTTCCTGGACACTAGCGGTGTTGTATTAAGGAGTTGGTGTTTTTATTTTCCTTTTTTAAGACAAATGTATATAAAAATTCAAGATTTGAAATAGAATCCAACCCTGAATTTCCAGGAACAAAAAGTTGTTGAAATGAAGGGGTACACAGAAAGTTCAAATGGTATTTTGAATTTGTTGCTTTTTCTCTTACTAAACCTAACACTCTAACTAAAATAATTTTCATTCTCATGTTGAGTCACTTCTGTTCAACAAATATTTTTTAGCTACATTTTCATATTTCTCCCCATGCTTTGAAACTCTTTTCTAACCTATCTCTCTTACTCCTAGCTCAATGAATTCACAGCATAAACAATAAGTCATACTGATTGTCTTGGGAGCCACTGTGGTCTGAGATTGCTGTGAATTTCTGGCTCTAACTCTATAGTTGGGTGAATTTTGAGAAGCAAGTAACCTTTCAAAGCCATAGTTCTTCCACATGTAAAAGACAAATGCTGCTGAGAAATGTTTAAGTTCTTACAGAGTGTGAAAGTGAGATTAAAACAAACAGAATGTATGTTTGGCCTTTTTAAAATTTTTTTCATTGTTGTTCAATTACAGTTGTCCCCAATTTTCCCCCATTACTCTCCCCTGCCTTACTCACCCCCCGCCTCCCACATTCAATCTTCCCCCCTCCCATTGTCTTTGTCCATTGGTCCTTTATACATGTTCCTTGATTATTGCAGACTTTTAACTTTAATAGGAATTATTAATACCAGGTCAATGCAGGACACTTCTACTAATCTTGAGAGAAAATAATCAAAACCCAGGTAAAGATAGCATTGTACATATAAATATGTCATTATACTAAATACTTTACTCTAGTATCCTGATAATAGGTATTACATTTGTTTTCATCAGATCTTCAATAGAAAATAACTCAGGAAATTACAATTTTGGGTAAATTATGGCTTTTTCTTAAAGAAATGTGAAGAGAAAGAAGGTGAATTGATTCAATGAAGAATTTAATTTCTCCAGATCCTGCCCCTGCTTCCGTGCCTCACGCAATGCTAGGGGAAGCAGAACCTCCCCTAAAGACAGGTGGGTCCTCTAATCCTCGTGCTTCCTATGACTGAGTCTGCCTGGCCGCCACAGGGCCCTGCCCAAAAGGCTAGTTACTACCTTGAAGCAAGAAGAAGCTTTTAAAAGGAAAGGGGAAATAGTAGAGACTGTGAGAAAGATTTCTGAGTTTGGAAAAAAGCTCTACATATTGTTGAACAGCTTTTAGAAGAAAATATTACAGACAAATTCTTAAGGGAGCATGGGAAGTTTTCACACCTGCTCCTAGAGTGATGTCATCGATGAATGTACTATTATCAAGCTCTGTCACAAGAAGCTAGGAATTGTACCAACGTAGAAATACAAAATTTCTACTAAAACCAATAAAATTTATGCTATTACTGAAAGAAAGTGCTTTTCAGCAGTTTTTGTTATAAAACATCTAAGTTTTTTGAAGCACAAATTCCTAAAACTCTAGTGTGGGTTGGAAAAGAAGAAAGGCTGCTACATGGAGCACAATGTGGCCATTCTGGAGAAGTACAGTTATTCAGGAGGGCCATTAAAACATCAGATATTGACAGTCCTGGCTGTTTTGAGAAGCCGTATGAATCTATTTCTTCTAGCACTCTTAGTGGTAGTAGCAGTGATAATGAGCAAAACTTTTTTCCTCCATTTTCCCAGAAAAAAGACCAAATGCAACAGATATAAGGCAAGAGCTGTGAAAAAAAATAATTATGAAAAAGAAAGCTGGTCAAAAAGCTCACTTCAAGCAAGAAGAAAAAGAACAGACAGTAATAGATGTTACTGAGCAGTTAGGCAATTGCAGATTAGATAGTCAGGAGAAAGCTGCTGCTTAAGAACTTCTTCACAAAAAAATAGATTACTTCAAATAGTCCTTTGAGAGAAAAAATTAGAAACTTCAGAAATAACTCTAGTAGGCATAAGTAAGAAAAGTGCTGAGCATTGTAAGAGGAAATTTGCCAGATCAAACGAAGTTTCTAGATAGGCTTCTAGTTCAGTGCACATGTGTCCTGAAGTTGCAAACGCAAACTCGCTTCAAGTTCTGAAGGAGATTTCCAGTGGAAGACAGAAGAAACTTTAAAGTTTTTATATGGCCAGAATTATGTTTCTGTGTGTCTGAAACCCTCTTTATCCCCTCTGGTTAAAGAACTTGATGAAGATAGCCCTACCTGGTGTGGCTCAGTGTGTTGAGCACCAGCCTGCAAAACAAAGTGTCACTGGTTCGATTCCCAGTGTAGGGCACTTGCGTTGCAGGCCAGGTCCCCAGCAAGGGGTGAGGGAAGTGTAACCACACATTGATGTTTCTCTCCCTCTCTTCTCCTCTCTAAAAATAAACAAAATATTTTTTTTAAAAAGAACTTGATGAAGATGGCATAAACTCTGACCCAGATAGTCATTCTTGCAAGGCAAGAATCTCAGAAGAGCTTGGGTGAATCTTTGCTTTTCGGGTCTCAGAGACAGTCATTTAACCACTGTCATGTTATGAGAACTTACAAAAAGAACCTGAAACATTAAACCTAAGGATCAGAGAGTTTTATAGAGAATAATGCATTTTAAATCAACAAATCACAAGAAAACAACAAATCACAAGACTCAGAAGCATGTGACCTTTCCACTGATCGATTCAAGTTCTTACAACCCAATTAGAAAACACATCATACTTCAAAAGTTGAGTAAAGTATTGCCTGGATTTTTGGGGCCTCTTCAGATTGCATTAGGAGATATTTACACACAACTTAAAAATCTTGTCTGAACTTTAGATTAACAAATAGAAGTATTATACACAAATCTGCAAAATGAGCCTTAATTGCTATGGTATTGCTGTCATTACTCACCTCAATTCTTTGCATTTGGAAGTATTCTCAGGAAAATATGGTGTTTATATACTTTATGGCCATCCTGCTGGAATAATTAAATTTGAAGAATGAAGACCTTGAAGTTTTAACCATCATATTTAAAACCAGCTGTTTACCAGAGTGGTATAATCCATAAAGAATGAAGAGGAAATGAACTTCTATACACCATTTCTGGAATTCTAGCTACAATAATGGTGTAGGGGTGACTAATAACTAGCTTTGTTCTGAGAAACACTTTTACCTTCTTAGATTTCAACTCCCTGCCTCCTAGGCCCTAACTGTACAGTGACTTCCCCACACAGAGGAGAACCAACAATTTTTCCAACAAGGATAACCAAGTCCTTGCCTCCCTGGCTATAAAACAAAGTACTTTTATTTGAAAATAAAAGTTAAAGTCTTAAATTAAAATTTAAATGAATATTTAAGGAAATAATTTAAATAATTTGTTATTCAAAAAGTACAGTTTTGAATGACAAAAATTTACTTCATTAACCCCAAAGTTCTTATAAATTAGGTATTGTAAAGTGTGTGGTTTCCTGACCAGCTACCTGAGGATCACCAGTTAATGCACTAGAACTTGTAAGTTCTTGGGTCACACCCCTGAATTACGAAACCAGAGATTCTGAAGGGAGTCTGTGCTAGATCACTTAGGATGGTGTCGTGGAGTTGGATCAATTACTTCTTATTCTCACTCTAGGCACTTATTATTCTCTGAGGGTTCATCCTTTCAACACATTTTTTTTAGGCACTACTCTGTTCAGGGAACTATTTTCAGAACAGTTTATTGTGCACTAAAGAACAAGGTTGTCACATGCCTGAACTTTTATTGTGATAGGAGGAAACATAATAAACACACAAAAAACAGGGAGTGAAATATTCTCTACTCTCAGGTAGTGCTCTAAGTGTTATGAAGGCAGCTGGGAGGGAAGTGTTATTTTACTCAGGGAAGTCTGAGAAGGAAACACTGAAGAGATGGCATCTGAGCAGAGGGAGCCCCAGAAAAAGGTGAAGATGAGCCTGGTGCCTATTCAAGTTTGTACTGCACAAGAGCACCAGACTCAAGGAGAGTTGGTGTTGGAATTTCCTTTTTATTTTTTGGTCAAGATAAGAATACATTACCAATACTTCCTCTCTTTCAAAAAGCTTCCAAAAACAACCCTGGCTGGTATGGCTCAGTTGGTTAGAGCATCAACCTATAATCAAAAGGTTGCTATTTTGATTCCTGGTTGGGTCATACACCTGGGTTTCCAGTTCAATCTCTGGTTGGGGAGACTATGAGAGGCAACCAATCCATATTTTTTTCTTGCATCATAATCTCTCTCTCTCTCTCTCTCCCTCCCTCCCTCCCTCCCTCCAAGCAAAGCGTCATCACATTTTTTCCAAGAAGTATGAGAGCCTTTCTTTTTAAGGGAGCCCTTACTGTGGACTTATCTAAAAACAAAGTTTCCCCAGAATGACCATTACAATTTCAAATTATCCACAAGATCCCTTATTTTTTCAGAAAAGAACAAGACCCTGGACAAGAACTAAATGGAACCTGTCTTGCTTTGAATTCCCTAAAACATCTTAACTACATTTTCCAACAGCTATTTCAAATACCAAGAATCATATGTTTTACTTTAAAAAAAAAAAAAGGCAAGATAAATGAATTACCATAAAGCTTTAACATAGAAACAGAAACAGAACAGAACAAAAATAGAAATTAAGTGTGTATAATAAAGCTGCAGAACTCAGAATGTAAAGAAAGCAAAGCTCACACAACAGAGACTTCCCCAACAGTCTGTGGTCAGTTAGAAAGCAGCAAGTGAGTCTAAAGGGCTCTGTGGGTACCAGCACCTGGTTTTTTCACTGCCCTCAGGGTTGCTGGAGTTTGTTTTCTTTGGATCCCACTTCAGACCCTATGAATTTGAAAGGTTCAGGGACAGCCAAAGTAAAACCAATGAATCACTGAGGTAGTCATTAGTAACAGTTCTGTGCACGCAGGAAAAAGACAGTTTGCACACCAGAAGCACTCAAAACAAAACTTTGAATCAGGATCAGGGGTATATTGTTACAAAGCAATTTATAAAAGCATTGACTGTATATATTTCACAATGATTAATAATAAGCTAAATTAAAATGACTAAACAGATTTGACCTGTTCAAGAAAACGTGAAGGCTGGTTTCTGTTTGATTTGATTTTTAAAAGGATGTTTGTGTCCAGCTTTGGCAACTATGAATAATTGGATACAAACAATCATGTATGGGATTTGTGTGAATATAAAGTTGTTAAAAAACGTATTTTGTGCATGTGAAAGGTAAGATAGTAAATATTTTACTTTTGGCAGGCTACACATTCACTTACCCATCTTTTTTTCCCTCCTTCTTCCACTTAAAAATGTAAATAAAAGAAAGAAAGAAAAAGAAAGGAAGGAAGGAAAGAAGGAAGGAAGGAAGGAAGGAAGGAAGGAAGGAAGGAAGGAAGGAAGGAAGGAAGGAAGGAAGGAGGGAGGGAGAGAGGGAGGGAGGGATGGAGGGAGAGAGGGAGGGAGGGATGGAGGGAGAGAGGGAGAGAAGGAAGAAAGAAAGAGAGAGAAAGAAAGAAAGAAAGAAAGAAAGAAAGAAAGAAAGAAAGAAAGAAAGAAAGAAAGAAAGAAAGAAAGAAAGAAAGAAAGGAAGGAAGGAAGGAAGGAAGAAAATAAGAAAGAAAAAATAATAGTTCTTACTTTGCAGGCTATATAGAAACAATCCATGGGCTAGAGCTGGCACACCAACCATAATTTGTCAACCCCTGGTCTAAAATGCTATAAGTTGATTGTGGGATCATAATGCAAATGTACTTCTACTTTCCTTTTTCCTTTTTTTAATATAAAGGATAAACTTTTTTTATTTTTCAGTTCAACTTGACATTTGATATTATTTTATACTTGTTTCAGGTGTACAGCATAGTAGTAATTTAATATAATTTATGAAATGATCACCCTGAGACATCTAGTACCCACCTGGCACTGTGCATAGCTATTAAAATATTATTGACCATATTCCTTATGATGTACTTTACAGTCCCATGACTATTTTGCTGCTTCTTTTATTTTTTATTTTTAAATCATGTTTATTCTATTACAGTTGTCTCAATTTTTCCCCCTTTTTCCTGCTACACCCATCCCACCCGATCCCCCTCCCCTGCAGTCAGTTCCCACTCTGTTGTCCATGTCCATGGGTCATTCATACATTTTCTTTGTTTAGTCCCTTCTCCTTCTTTCCACCATTGTCCTCCTTCCCTATCCCTTCTGGTCACTTTCAGTCTGCTCCATGTTTCCATTCCTCTGGTTTATTTTGTTCATTAGTTTATTTTGTTGAATAGATTACACTTATAGGTGAGATCATATGGTATTTGTTTCACCAATTGGCTTATTTCACTTAACATAATATTCTCCACTTCCATCCATGTTGTCACAAAAGGTAGGAATTTCTCTGTTTCTTTGTTTGTTTGTTTGTTTCTTTCTTTCTTCTTGTTATTCTTTTTTTAATGCAGATTGATTTTATTTAGCTTTTTAAATGTCAAGGTCTATTATAAAATATTTAAAAAATTAAATCCATTATAGAGTCTCATCGATGAAAACAACATGACACCAGCAGAGAATTAGTCAAATAGATCAATGAAATAAAATGAGCATTCTAGAAAGAAATGTATATATCTGTTTAACAATGTAATATATGATTAAATTGATATTTCAAACCAATGGGGAAAATAAGGCTTATTCAACAAATAAGGTGCATGGACCACTATTACCTGATATAAAACAAATGTAAAGTTCTATTTCATACATTGTACAAAAAATATTCAGGTGAGTTACACATCAATATGTAAAACTCCTCTCCTAAGGAGTTTAGGAGAAAATACAAACTAATATTTTTCATACTCTGAAGTAACATATTCAAACCCGGAAGCTATAAAGTAAAATATTGACAATATGACTATATTAAACATTTAAGAATATACTGTAACATATTAATAAAAAAGTTAAAGGACAAGTAATAGCAAAGTATTTGCAGCACATGTAAAAAAAGGTTAATTGTCTTTTTTTTTATTTTTTAGGGAAAAATTCTACAAACCTTTAATAAAAAAATGTAAAGAATACCAAAAAGTCTTTTAAAGCTTTTTAAAAATAATAGAAATAAGCAAGAAATATACAAAAACAGGTTTAGTTTCAACAAATAGTAAAGGAACAAAATAGCACATCATTGTCACAATCAGATAAATAAGTATTAAAAATATTGGTAATATCAAGTATTGGCAACACTGAAAGGAACTGGGGATTCATAGACTCTTTTTTTTCATCTTCTTAAAGCAGTCCCTTTAGCATATTTTGCAGTGCTGGTTTGGTGGAGGTGTATTCTTTTAGCCTTCTTTGGTCTGAGAAACTGCTTATTTCACCTTCCATTTGAATTGAGAGCCTTGCTGGGTAGAGCAGCCTTGGTTCCAGGCCTTTGCTTTTCATGACTTGGAATATTTCTTGCCATTTCCTTCTGGCTTGCAGTGTTTCTGTTGAGAAGTCACCTGCTAGCCATATTGGGGCTCCCTTATATGTTACTACCTCTTTCTCCCTTGCTTGCTTTAGGATTCTCTGTTTGTCTTTGATATTTGCCATTTGAATGATGATGTGTCTTGGAGTGAGCCTCATTGGGTTCCTCTTGAATGGGACCCTCTGTGCTTCCAGGACTTGTGGGACATTTTTTCTCCTCCAATTACGGAAGTTTTCCATCATTACTTTTTCAAACAGTTTCTCTATCCCTTCCTCCTTCTTCTGGTATCCCTATTATATGGATATTACTATGTTTCAGGTTCTGCCACATTTCCCTCAACACCTCTCCATTCTTTTTTAATCTTTTTTCATTTTCTTGCTCTTTCTGGGAGCTTTTTATCTACCTTATCCTCCAGCTCGCTGATTTGATCTTCTGCTTCATCTAGACTACTATTGATTCCTTCTACTGTGTTCTTCAATTCAGAAGTTGCATTATTCATTTCCTCTTGTCTCTTATTGATAGTTTCTATGTCCTTTTTCATGCTGATTTAGTTTGCAGTAAGTTCCTCGTAATTTCCCTGAAGTTTTTTGTAAGTCTCTCTGAGCCCACTGAGCTCATTGGACTTCCTTAAAACTGTTGTTTTGAACTCAGTCTCTGATCATTCCCTTGCCTCTATTTCATTTAGTTCTCTTTCTGGGGATTCCTCCTTTCCCTTCAGTTGGAGGGTGTCTTTGTCTTCCCATTATTTGTGAGACTCTTCTTTTTTGCTTCTGCTTCTTAAATTGATCTGTCTTGATTTCTTGATTTGTGGAGTGACCTTCAATGGGAGGAAACCACTGTTTTTTCTTTCTGGATCTGTCTCTGATGCTGTCAGATGTTGACTCTGTCTGACCTTAGGCAGTCTGTTCGAGACTTCCAGGAATCTATTGTCTGTGGCTCTTTCCTTCAGCTGTTAATCTAGTCACTCTGCACTCAGCAGACAGGCTTAGATCCCACAGGACAGGGCAGAGTCCCTCCTGGGGGCAGGGTTATTGGGTCTTCTGATGCTGTTGCTGCTCAGGGGAGTGTTCTGCCTGAGCAAGATGGCAGCTGCTGTATGGGAGGTCCTTGCCAGCTTATTCCGTCAGTTTTTTTCCAAAGCCTCCTTCCCTAGTATCTCCTCAGGTGTCTCTAGCCCACTCTGTGGCCTCCTTTGCTGGAGACCAGGGTAAGTGGCCACAAATAAAAATTTATGCTTTGGCCCTTTAAACGCCTCTTTGGGTTTCCAGTTGCCTATCTCTGGCAGAGAGCAATCCTGCAGCTTTTCGCAGCTGGCTGTTTTCTGTATACTTTTTGGGCTCTGGTGCTGTAGGCTGGAGATCCCCACTATGGTTTAGACCCCACTCTTCTCAGGGGGATCCATATGGCCATTTCAATATCCTTCTGGTGTTACCACTTGGGGGTGCCCTGCCCACCTTCTTGAGTCTCTACTGCATTTCTTACACGTTAGGTTGTGCTAAAGCTGATTCTTTTGTCTGTCTGAGGTTATAAGGCTCCTCTCTCATTATTGTTCAGTTGTTTGTCCCAGTGATTTCTCCATAATTTAGTTGTAATTCCAGGTTGGTCCTGGGAGCAGGTCAGTGTGACTTCCACTCACTCCTCTACCCTCTTAATTCTCTGCAAATGTACTTTTACCTTTATAAGGAACTGTCAAACTGTTTTCCAGAATAGCTGTTCCATTTTGCATTGCTATCAGCAATGTGTGAGTTATCTGTTCTTTCCTGTTGTTATTAGCAGTTGGTATTGACATATTATTGTTCTTTTTTTAGTCTTTCTAATGTGTGTAGTACTGTCTTATTTTGGTATTTATATGCATTTCCCTAATAGCTAATGAAGTTAAGAATTAATTGTTTTATGAGCTTGTGTGTCATCTATATATTTCCTTGAAATATGTCTGCTCAAATCTTTTAACCATTTTTAAATTGGGTTGTTTTTCTTAGTGTTGATTTTTAAGAGTTCTTTATATATTCAGTACACAGACCATTTGTTGAATAAGTGGTATGAAAATATGTTCTCCAAGTCTGTAGCTTATTTTTCAATTCTCATAATAATGTCTTTCACAGAACAAAGGTTTTTAAGTTTGAGGATGCCTAATATACTGATTTTTTTCTTTTATGGATTGTACTTTTGATGCCATGTCAAAGAACTCCTCATCCAAACTTAAGTGCCAAAGACTTCTTTGGCCCATGTTTTGTTTGGAAGTATGCTGATTTATTTCCACGTGTTTGGATATTTTTCAATTTTCTTTTTATTACTGATCTCTAGTTTAATTCTTTATGCTCACAGAACATTCACTGAATGGTTTCAATTTTTTAAATTTGCTCACCTTTTTTTTCTTTTTGACCTAGTATATTGCTCTATTTTGTTGAACTCTTCATGTGCATTTAAAATAATGTTTACTCTGTTGTTCGCTGGAGTATTCAATAAATATCAGTTATACTCATTTGCTTAATGGTGTTTTTCAGTTCTATATCCTTACTGATTTTCTATTTACTTATTATATTAATTATTGAGAGAAGGGCATTGAAGTCTTCAACAATACCTCTGCAGGTTTTTCTATTTTTCCTTTTACAGTTCTTTCAATTTTTGCTTTGTATGTGTCAGGACTCTGTTGTTAGAAACATTCATATTTGGGATTGTTATATCTTTTTGTTGAATTGACATATTTATTATCTTGTAATGCCTTACTTTATCTTCAGTGATTTGCTTTCTATGCAGCCTACTTTTTCTGATATTAATACAATGATCATGCTCCATTTTGGTCAGTGTTTCCATGGCATGTCTTTTTCTATCCTTTTATTTAATTCCTACCTATATGATTACAATTAAAGTGTAGACAGGATGCTTATAGACAGAATTTAGTTGGGTCATTTTTAATTTATCCTGGAAATCACTGTCTTTTAATTGTTGCATTTAAACTATTTAAGTTTAATGTGAATATTGATATGTTTTGACTTAAGTCTGCCACTTCATTATTTGTTTTCTGCTTGTCAGAGTTTTTTATTTTTCTTTTCCCCACTTTGATGCCTTTTCTTTGATCATATTTGTTTTCTTTTAATAATATTAAGTTACATATAGAGTTTTGAATTATATTTCTTTGTATAGTTTTTTTCTTGTTTTAATGGCGGCTTTAGAAATTTTAATATATGTAATATATAGTTTTCATAATATGTAATATATTAATTAATAATTATTAATATATTAAATATCAACCTTTTTAATCACCTTAAGTATTATTGTATTACTTTAAATAGGTTATAAAAACCTTACTATTAATAATTATATAGTTGGTTCTTTAGATCTCTCTTTATGTTGTAGTTGTCATATACATTACATCTACAAACACTGAAACCCAATCAGATAATGTTTATATTTTCTTCCAAAATTTAAAACTGCTTATTGTACATATTTTAAAATATTAAAGAAGAGAAAAATAGTCTGTTACACTTACCTGGATATTTGCTATTTCTGTTGCTCTCTCTTCATTCCTAAAGTGCAAATTCTTCTTTATTATTATGTCTTTTTATCCTAAAGAATCTCCTTCAGCATTTCTTGTAGACAGGTTTACTGGCTACAATTTTCCTGATTTTTCTTTATCTGAGAATGTTTGTATTATGCCCTCATTCCTGATGAATATGTTTGCTGTAGAATTCTGTACTGACAATTTTTTTTTCAGAACTTCCTTAAAATTGTTATTTCATTGCTTTCTAGTCCCTGTGATATTTGATGAAAAATGTGTAGTTGTTAGAGTTGTTGGTCCCTTATTGGTCATTACTATTTTTCTCTGGTGGCTTTAAGAAATTCTTTTTTTTAATTATCAACTGTTTGATTACATGTTTGGCATGAATTTATTTGAATTTATCCTAAGTTCACTGAGATTTTAGAATGTGTAAGTTTAAGTCTTTTGAGGAATTTGAGGAGTTTTCAACAATTATTTCTTAAAATTCTACTGTACCCTACTCTTTTCTCCTCTCTTTCTGGTATTCAAATTATATAAACGTTATACCTTTTGATACTGGCCTATATGTCATGTTCATTTTCTTATAATCTCTTTTTTTCTTTGATGTAATGGTTGTACCATTTCTATTGATAGTCTTTAAGTTCATTTACTCTTTTCTCTGTCATCTCCATTCCATTCTTGAGTTCTTCAATGTATGAAACATGTATAATGAAAGTGGTAAGATCTGACCTCATTGGTTTGCTTCTGGACATAATTTGTCTACTGATAAAATGTTGACCTAGTTTTTCAAAATATTATGGTATCAGAGATAAATGGACATAAACATCAATCCCATTTAATCAGTATCCCAAATTGCTAAATTCAAATCAATATTGCCAACAACAACAACAACCAAAACCCAATCACATTAGTATCACAAGTATATAGATTTTAACAATTTTACAATTAGACAGTTTTTATCCAACAAATTCATATTAGCTGCTTATAATCTTGGTATTATCAAGGCTCCAAATAATCAAAATACTAAAGAAAAAAACAAGCTGGAATCTTCACACTTTATATTACTAACTGTAATAGAATCAGCAATAATTTCATGTTCCCCAATATACAAAAACATTGTTTATCTTTAAGGGGGGCATCGTCTTTTCCTTTCTTGTTTCTTTTATTTTTTTTCTCATTAAATTTGAGAACAGAATACTTAGTTTTTAAAAAATTAGCTTAGATTTCTCAAATGAGCAGTCATAACATATTGGAGTTTTATCCTAAGATTTCTCATCAAAAGAGCTCTGCAATAATGCACCTATATCTACATATCACATGTTCTTTTAAAAGGGTTTCTTCTTTTCACATATATATATATATAGAGAGGAAAATATGTCTCAAATATCAATTCTTTCAAAACAAAGAAACAAATATATTTCTTGTAGGGGTTAACTTCTACAGAGATATTTTCTTTTTTTTCCCTCTACATTTTCAAGCAAAAAATATCATTAAAATCTAGAAATCACAGCAACCGATCACAGGACAATGTTTAACAAAGTAACTTGGGCAATCATAATCCTAGGCCTTGACTCAGTTTTGCTTCTTTATATCAAGTTATATCTTGGGCTTTTGACATACATAACAGGTAGAAAGAGAAATCCCTACATTAACAAAAGAATTCAACTCAAACTAAACTATATTTTAAGAAAAAAAATTTACTTTAAAAAATTAATCAAACTATTTTAGCAAACTAGTCCTTTAGTCTAATAAAAATATATAACTAATAACATTCCAAAAATAAACATTAATTATGGGGAATGGATTAAATTTCTGCAATTTTGATAAGAAATATTTATACTTATTTCACACACTGAGAGGCCTATTTAATGTTGGCTTGTATGTATACATTAACCCCATGGCATACATATAAAGTTACACATTGGCACTTGATAGATAAAAATCATTAATATTTGAATTACTTTTAATAACATTTTTATTTAAAAAATATTCTTTGCATAGATAAGTCAGTTTAAATATTTTTAGAACTTACCTTTTCAAACCATTCACTTACTTCTAGATTTTCTCCTTAATTTATAAAAAGAAAAATATTTTTGAGTTATTTCATAGCTCTTGTAATAATCTGCATAACTGAAGCTGGTTCCTGGGTTAGATTTAGAACATATAAATAAACTAAAAGAGTAAGCAAGTAAAGTTTAGAATGATGGACATTTTTAATGTACTTAAAATATTACTCAGAAGCAATCAAGTGAATTTCCAGACTCTTGAGCTCTATAGCAATCATATTGCAACCTTTTTCAAGAGGTGAGACTTCCAGCCAAATGATTCTAAGACTTTTGACTTAAGACCTAACTGAGATGAGTCTTGTTTGTATAAAGCTGACACTCTTGAGTTTTTAGAGTTCTTAGACCAGATGAAGTCAAGTGACCCTTTCAGGAGGGTGTTATAGGTTGAACTGTGTTCTGTAAATTTTGTATGTTGAAGTCCTAACCCCTGCTACCACATAATGTGACCTTCATAGAGTTAAAATGAGGTCATTATGGTGGGCTCTAATCCAATGTGACTTATAAAGAGGGAAGATTTGGAGACAGACAGGGATACATGCAGGGAGAACATCTGTGATCATGAAGACAACCATTTACAAGTAGAGAAACCCAGGATAGAGCTTCCCCTCATGGCCCTCAGAAAGAACAAATCCAAAACCTTGATTTTGGACTTCTGGCTTCCAGAACAGTGATGTAATAAATTTCTATTGTTTAAGTGCTCAGTTTGCAGAGCTTTGTTATAGAATCCCTAGCAAACCAGCACAGGTGGCCTATAACAGAAAACAGTATTCCCAGAATAAGGAGGATTTACGGAAGATAGAGACTTGACTGACAGAGAAAATTTATGGACTGTTTCGGCATGCCTAATCTGTACTAGAATTTGGAGAGTGACCATAGGACAAGGGACAGCAAACATTTTTTTTTTTCAAAACTAAGGGAAAAAGTAAAAGTAGAAAGACCATGTAGGAGGAACTTTTTGAGTGATGAAGAAAGTTTGGATTATAGCTGCAGAGATGTAGAGGTGAACTGGAAACTTTTAAGACAGACTTTAGCTAATCATATACAATCAAATCAACACCCCTAGATGAAAGGAAAGTAGATTGGTTTCCAAGCAAGTCACAATAAGAAACTACTGTATACTCAGGCTCTGCAGGTTCTACTTACTATTCCTGAGAGCTACAGCTATTTGCACATGCTCACGGACTCAAGCCACCAAACAAAAAACTATTACCAGGGAAGTTCCCACAGAGTATGCTTGTAGATGACACAGATTTTTGCTGTGTTTTTATATTTAAATGAGAGAGTATCTCAGAACAAGTGAAAAAAACCCCACAAAAACAAGTGTAGCCAGCTCTGATCAATTGTGATTAAAGTACAACAGCATTAAACAAGTAACACCCCTGCAAAGCATTTTCTAGCTAATCTTGCTTTCCTTTGCATAATAGGCACCTTCAGTTGAAGGCACTAACTTGACCAAAGTGCCCACTCAATCCTTCCTAGTCAGTTTGCAACATTATTTCCAAAGGACTTAAATCAGAAGCCAGGAAATTAGAACACAAAAAAGGTAAAAGAAAACTGTGAAGTCAGAACATCATGACTCTCTTTACCCATCTATCCTCCCTTGCCTCACCCTGTATTAGCTCTTCATGGTTGGAACTTGACTGCAAAGTACCACACATGCTCGGTATAACTGCTGAGTGAAAATCCAGCTGACCTCCACAATTTCATCCTCCGTAATGTGGTCCCACAACATTCATCAACTTCTTTTCTCAGCATACTAGTGCGGGATTACCCATTACCTCACATAAAGCCTTCCTGAAACCTTTCTATGCCACTTTACTGTTCTGAGCAACAAGCTCCATTTCGCTGGCCGTGTTAATGTTATACAACATTATGTGATTTACCAGAAAACTAGCTTCACAGAATACTGTTGCTTTCTTTCTGCTTTTATTCTTCCTCTGCTTTCAGGCAATATTCATCTGATGTTTCGCCCTCCCATGGAAGGGCGGGGCTGGCAAAGAGAGGTCTAACAAGGTAAAAAAGGCAAAGACAAAAAACTGGGTGCCAGTCCCAGCTATCTCTATTCTTTTATCTAAAAAGTGCAAATAAAACACATGCCAGGTCTCCTTCAACAATGTTCTGAAGTCTTATCCAAATGAGAAAAGCCTGCAAACTGCCAAGTGACACACAAAGATCCCCGTAAAGATGCATTCAAAGCTTAGCTCAAAACCAACATGACCAAAACAAACGAAAGAAACAACATAACAGATTGTGACCAGCACCCTGAAGTCACGCAATAAACAAGTCAAATAAGACGTATTTTCCTCCAATAATGAAATGAATAGAAGCAGCATAGTGACCAGGTCCCATGGTGTCCCTGGCAGGTAACTCCCCATCTCGGTACAATAAGGCTTTGACAATGAAGGAGTCTAATAGTGCTACTTTGAGGGACATGCAACCAGCGAGGCCAAACTGCCATTACCTGCAGTGTCATAAAAACGGCACCAGAAAAGAGGCTCAGGACTAGACTGAGAGGCAAGGGGGCAAAGGTCTGGGTCACAGAACACCAGCAACCAGAAGAGCGATCTTGGCCAACTCCCATCCCAAGCAAACCGCTCAACATTTTTTTAATAATAAAATTTTATGAGAACACAGCCATATTTATTTTGTTCTATGGCTCTTTTTATGTTACATCGACAGAAATGAGTCCTTGCAGCAGAGAGTATATGTTCCACAAAGCCTAAAATATTTGATCTCTGGACCTTGACAGAATAGGTTTCCCTTGTCTTGCCTAGAACAAAATCACTGACTGGGCATCCTACCTACTGGGTCTATCTATAACACAAAATCACAGGATCCCCAGGTCATAACTTTTAGAGTAGATCTAGACAGGATTAAGATGGATTAAGAGGAAGGAAATAAACTCTTTATTTACCTCTTCATCCCAAACATGAGCTGGAGACAAATCCAAAGGAGAAAGAACTTCCCAAGTAAAATCAGTAAAGGCATTAAAAGTAAGAGTTGTGAAAGGAAGAGTTAGTCACAGCCTTAAGGCTTAATCAAGGATTTGGGACTCATCAGAATGACATATGTTAATCAAGCAGAAAGATATCGTTAAAAGGGCGAGATTGTAGTACGCTCCTTGTTCTTTGTGAAAAGGCCATTAAAGTTCAGGAGAAAACCAAAAAAGAGTATTGAGAAATTAAAAAATCCCATGCCCAAATTGTCAACTCCTACTTCAAAGAAAAGAAATGTGAATGTTATTATATCTAAACTATTATAGAACCTTGGTATTTGTCACTTATTCCAGGATTTGTGGTGAGTGCCAAAACTGAAGAGTACTGACTGATGAAGCATTTTCTCTTGTGGGGTAGTGTCACGTGACTCATACAAGTTCTAGCAAGTGCAACAAGTCCAGAACAAGTGCCATGCCAACTGCTGCGACATTTTTGTTCTTGTCAAAATGCAACCCATTCAGGGTTTGACAAATCCTGAAGCCAAAGCGTACTGAGGTATGACCGTATAAATTTGGGAGCACACCAAATCCTCGCTATGCGAAAAAAATTATCAACAGACAGAAAGTATCCTGAAAAGCAAAAATGACTGGTTTTTGTCAATCCATACATGACTTTGGAAGAAAGAATAAATGCAATAAATAATTTTATAAAGGAGACTCTCCGAAGACCATGAACATACGTTAAACAAATCATCCAACAGGTCCTACTTTTGATGTTGAGTTGTGCAACAGCCAGATCACTGGCACTGAAACAGTAAAAAGTATGTTCTTGCTTCTCACTAAGACACCAGGAGCAAATAAGAAAGCTGCTGCCCATCCCAAAACAAAGGCTTTGAAAGCAAAGAAAGCAGTGAAGAAAGGCGCCCACAGCCACATAGAAAAAAAGATTGCACATCGCCCACCATCTGATGGCCAAAGACACTGTGGCTCCGAAGACAACCTAAGTCTTCTCAGAAGAGCATCCCCAGGAGAAACAAGTTTGCTAACTATGTCATTGTCAAGTTCCCCCTGAATACAGAGTCAACGGTGAAGAAGATAGAAGACAACAATACACTTGTGTTCATTGTGGATGTCAAGGCCAACAAGCACCCAGGTGGAACAGGCTATGAAGAAGCTCTGTGACATTGATGTGGCCAAGGTCAATATCCTGATCAGGCCTGATGGAGAGAGGAAGGCCTGTGTTTGACTGGCTCCTGACTATGATGCTTTGGACATTGCCAACAAAATTGGGACCATTTAAACTGAGTGTAGCTGGCTAATTCTAAATTAAAAAAAAAAAAAAGAACAAAATCATGTTTTCCTCTAGAGCCCTAACATTCTCACAGGTGTTTTTCAGAAGACTCTAAATTTGGAGTCTAGCTATCAAAGAACAGCAAATGATTATCAGTAATGATTGATAGTCAATAACAATTAACATGACAGTCTTGAGGATTGGAGGCAATGATCCCAAGATCTAGCAAATAATTGGCATCCTAACCAAGGGGCTTCCCTTAGCACAAATGTCGAATAACCCCACGCAATCAGGGAACGTATAAAGAATCCTATAATTGAAAAAGACCCAGAAGCTAATCACAAGTTGAGAATGCTATGCTCAACTTATTTCCTTTCCCCTTCATATATGGAAAATGCAAAGAGTTGCTGGGTTGCAACAAAGAATAAAGAGTACAAGGGAGAGAAAAGGAAAAGGGAGAAAACTTTGATCCATATAATTATAAACATAATATTTATGTGCGTGATATATTCATGTACAGCAGCTGTCTCAATAACCCCCAGGGTTCTTTACTGCTGTCACTTAAGCTCTCTATCTCCTCCCTTACCAAGCACCATAGCTATTGTTTCTCATAGTTACTGATGGGGGGCGTGGGGGTGGGAGATGATTGTACAGTAGGTATGTATAAAGGTGGGAAGTTGTTCTTCCCAACCTCAGGTGCCAACTATCCTTCTCACATTGCTAACATTGCTTATTCTCTTCTTTCCCTAAGAAAACAAGCCATTCTGGCAGTGCTATGAGAAAGAACGAGAGAGACAGAGAGAGAGAGGTGGAGGAGAAGGGGCAAAGGAGAGCAGGGATGGGAAAAGAGAGAAAGAAAATGAATCTGTAATACCAGCAAGTGTGGGACCTGCAGGAGATATCACATAGATGGATGAATGAGTCTTAAGAAAAATTTGTTTGAAGATCAGAGGTATGAGAAAAAATAATGCTAATTCATAGTGAAACATCCTTTGGGCTGACATGAGACAAGATAACTTAGTTTAGAATTCTGCTTTTCTCTCACATGAGCACATTTTAAAACTGACTTTCTAAATAAAAGTAGCCCACTACCTATTTGTCTGTAAAAGCATCAGCAATGAAAGAAAAAAATTAACACAATGGAGTCAGAGACCTGAACGACTGCCTCCTGATCCTTGATCATTGATGGGGCTGACACCCAGAGGACATGTCTAGTTTTCAGTATGTATTTATTTGAGTGCATAGTTGAAATTTGACCCATAATACACCAATTAAAAGCCCTGAATTCTAAATAAAGTCTTTCAATATTTGTTTTCTAGCTGTTAAGAGAACTGTTAATGAATCCAATTTAAATGTGAGAACAATATTTACACTTCTTTTAATTGGGTCAGGCTTAAAAGGTACCAATGAAAAAGAAGCACAGTATCTATAAAAGCAATCTGGTCGAAATAGATTTTATGTCTTTAAAAAGTCTGGAAAGGTTTAATTAGGTAGTCTAAAGTAAAGACAAATACATTACCAAATGATCTGAATGAAATATAAGCCAGAAGTTACCTTTTTTCCCCCTTACAGTTAAGAGAAAACTTAGTAGAACACAATTATAAACGTGTATTTCTGGACTATAGTTTAAGCACGTGGATTAGTTCACTAATGAAACCACATTTCTTACTCTCTGGAGAGTTGTATACAAACAAATCACTAAAGTTGTTATTTATGTGAACAAGAAGTAGATATAGAGAACAATCTTTGCCTATATATGTATTAACATTATATGTGTATAGATATATAGAATGAAAAAAAGTAACAATCCAATATATCTACTTGAGAGAGATATATAATCATTTAGACTTTTGTTTTTTTAATTTGGCATATCTACAACATCAATTTATTTGGAATTCTTAAATTCCAAATTCTGGTAATTCTTAAATTCTGGTAATTTTTCACTGTAACTGGGTAGGCTGATATACTTTCTGTAAAATTCCTGTTTTTAAAACTTTTCTAATTCCATTGAGTATTTAAGATTGGGAATAATTCATAATTTAGATTTTTTTTCATGGAGCAAAATAAATATGAAAGATCTCAACAAAAGCTTGTATAGGTATGTTATATTTTAAGATAAAAATGGAAAAGATTAATTCTTTTTCACAGAACCTGATGTTATCCTTGGCAGAAATTGAAGTTATTTATTATCCTTCTTGAAGTTAATCATATTAATTGTTTGCATTGAATTAACAATGCCAAATGGAAGAATGTGAATTAATTGAATAAGCATTTTGTACATTTTCTTCTATTTCAGTTGATTTATCATTAGTGGGTAAGGATGAAAATGCCATCTATTTCTTGGGAAATTCTCTTGGCCTTCAACCAAAAATGGTTAAAACATATCTGGAAGAGGAACTACATAAGTGGGCCAAAATGTAAGTATGATTTCAAAAGATATCATTTACCATCTCATATAAGAATTTTAAAAATCATACTAGATTGTCTAATATTTGAAAAGGTGCATAATAGAATTTTAGGGCAGAAAAGAATTTTAGTGATCATATCATTCAACACTGTCATTTTATTAATGAAATAGCTGAGGATCAGTAAATAAGATCATATGGCCAGTTGCTGGCAGACTCAAAACTAAAACATTTAAAATATTTAAAAATTTAAGCTTCTTTCCAGAGTTGACACATTTAAAACATATATAATTATTTTATTTCTTTAATGATTAACAAAGGAGTTATCATTTATGGTTTAATTTAGTGTTTTTATGATTAGTTCTTGGCTAAACTCTGTCATAGTAATTTTTATAAATAAGGAAGTTAAAATTATTGAGGGAAGTGCAAGAGGTTGAGTGACACAGAAGGCATTTTCTTCCCAAACTGAACATGATTATTAAGGAGATGCTCCATTTGGGATTAGCTAAGCAACTTCGTTCCAACTATGCAGGGATCTTAAATCAGGATCCATTCTATTCTCCATCTCTTCCGTTCTACTTTTAATTTTTTGCCTGTGAAAGCTTTCACACACTTGGTTTACCTGAATGCTTACTGTCTTTTATTCCAAACGTCTCCAATACCCTGATTATCCCTCCTGCATATCCATTGCATTAGTAGGCAGTTTAAACATGTTTATTTTCATTAGTTCCACATTCTTAGCTGCATTATATATCCCTAATCATATATATTTCTTATCGTTCTTCAGTAACTACTGATAAAGCTGAAACTAAAAATAATTTCAAAATATTTTAACTATGTAAAAACAATGAAATGAAAATAAAACAATGAAAAATAAATGAAAATATTTTTAAACATTTTCTGATTATTACATTCTGAAAAGCAGTTATGAAGAGGGAGTCAAACTTGAAGGTCAGAAACAAAAAATTAAGGAGAATGAAATCAAACCATCTGAGAACTCAAAAGGCTCTCATAGAAAATCAGAACATCTGCTTCCTCTCTATTTATTCTTTATGTCTCTAGCCTTTCCTACTGGGAATAGTATCTGACCTTTAAAGTTAGTTTACAGCTATTAAATAACACTGCAAAGTTCTTAATTTCAGTGGTTAACATGTAAGTTCACAACTTAACACCAAAATATAGAGGTTTATATAATTTATCAAGCCTGTTATACCTTTATCTGCATAGCTTTTATGCATACATTGGAAAATAAATATCACTACATTTGGAAGCATTTTGTACTAGCAGGTTTTAATATGTTAAAAGTGAGAGTCAGAGTTAATAAAAATGGTTAATATTCATTTTTGGCCTTAATGTAAAAGACAGCAGAGAATTAGATTGAATGAATTTGAACTTCAGAGAATGTCCTTGACTCTTGGATATTCAATCAGCTAGGCTATGCATTTTTATTCTCTAGGCATTTTAAAAAATGCTGTCTTGCTATCCTATTCATATCCTTATGATTATCCTACTTCATTAAGGGAATGGTTGATTATTTTCAAGACTTTGAAGTTATATTTCAGGAAAGTGTCTCTCTGTCATAACACTTGCCTTTCTATACAAACTGGGGTCCATCCACGTGTCGCTGTGATACACAACCCAACAATTAATGTTGAAGAAACGTGTTTTTATTTACAAGATTCCAACCTCAGGGGGCCTGAGAGCACTCCGGCTCAGAGCCCTGTTCCACCATGAGACCCAGCACTTCCCTTGCTCCCCACTGGGCTATAAGCCAAAAACATGCCCAAAAGTTCCCCATCTCCTTATCTGTTCTTAAATCAGCTGCACAAACATTTCTCCATCTCCTCTGGAATGTGCGCTTGTGGGTTTCAGAATCACCATCCTCTCGCAGCAGCTCCCTCCTTCAGGATCTGAGGTACCCTGTCTTCAGCTTCCATGTAGTAGTCCAGGAAAACATGCCGTGTTACACTAGCTCATGGTGGAGTCCCGGGAAGCACACATCCCAAGAAAGTGGCTTCTCTGTACATCCTTCAGAGAAGCAGAAGTCTACATTCCTGATCACAGTTCAGTTCCAAAGCATCTCCTGCAAACCCGTGCTTGACGAAACAGATTCCCACACAGCTCCATCCTTTCTGCTAGATCTCTGCACAACTCCATCAGCTCTCTCCTTGCACCCTTTTCTCAGGCCACATGCTGCCTTCCTCACTACCTCAGGCCTCGTGGTGGAATCCTGACTCCCAGCGGGCATGGCTTCTGCCTTACACACCAGCCGTCATGGAGGACCACTTTACCACAAACTGCATAGCTGCTTGTTGCTTCTTCTCTCAGACCTCATGGCCAAATCCCCCTGCAGCCCACATGGCTGCTTTCCTACTTTTTGGGCCCTCATGGCAGAATTCCCTTCTCTTTCAGCCCATGTTTATTTTAAATGCTTGGCCTGGGACTTCCTACATGACGTCATATCTGGTCTCTCCTACAGGGAGCTACTTTTGCCAGATCCTCCATATCTTTTACCTTCTTTCAGCGGTCATCTTTAGTCAGGGCATGAGTTCCCCATGACTCAGGGGTCTCTGGCTGCCTCCCTCTTGTGCAGGCAATGTATAAACTCACCGGATTTGTCAAGAGTCACATTACACTCTGAAAGTCACATAGTCCTTTCCCCTGGGGCAGCAGCCTGCTTCCCTTCAGGAAGGACATGGCTATCAACTTGCAACTGTTATGAAAAGTATTGTAAGGACCTTATCATCTGCTCCCTTTTTTCCTCCAACTGCGGGCTGTGGGGAATTTCTCCTCTAATCTGGGGCCCCCTGCTTTGTATCCCATTACAAATATGCTTGGACCCTGTGGGTCTGCTAGAATGAGTAGGCCATAAGCTTAAAGAATTTTTGAGAACATTTTATATTATTTACTAATGGCCTAGATAAGTTAAAGGAGAATAGCATGGGTTAATAATCATAGTGGTAAAGTTCAGCTAGAAGGGAAGTGTACAAACCAATCCTAAAGAGCACAATTGTAACTTGAGAAATGTATATTATATCCCTAACTATTAATCACAATATTTTAGGTCTTTTGTATTGTCATATCTGCTAGATAAATTGTTTTCTTTCTTTCTCATAAGAGTAAAAAAAATTGCCATAGTTGTGTCTTTAGAGAGATTCATCGAAAACATGTAACACTTTAGATAGAATTATTAAAGAAGAAAATAGTCCACTGAATTACATATTCAGAATAAAAATACTGATTTGCAGACAATGACCTTATACGGCAGTGTGTGCACAGAAGGGGCACTGGTGAAACGCACAGGCGTGCTGTGCTCCTGCAGATACTGCAGTCTCCTTAAATTTAAGTGTTTTGTTTTTTTTTTTTAAAAAAAAGAGTATTCTATCTTCCTAAGTCTGATAGTTGGGTGTGTTAAATAAACTGACAACAGGCAGATTAGCAGGAGAAATGGCATAAAAATATAATAATTTTAATATTATGTACATGAGGACATCACAGGAAAAAATAATAATACCCTGTCAATGTAAGACACATCCAAACCTGTAGAGAATTTTTATGAGTTTATTTGGGCCAAACTGACAACGATTGCTGGGAAGCAAAATCTCAATGGATTGAGAAAATGCTCTGGAGAATGGCAGTTTTGCACCTTCTTTTATACATTAAAATCAAAGCAGGAGGCATAAGGAAGTTACATGAAGTTTTTGGTAGTAGATTGGGGGGGCAAAGAAAGCAAAGTGGAGAAACCTCTGATTAGATAAAAAGTAAAATGGATGGACACGTACTTTTTTAAAATTGGTGGGTATAGGATAGTTAACAATTAACATTTACAACACAGAGTTTCTAAGCAGAGAAAAAGAAAACAATGAGGGGTTCCTTGATCTTGTGCTCTGCTGGGAGATTGTGCCCTGAGGTGTCTGGAAAAAAATGGGATTACTCCAACATTTCAAAGGTTATGTTATCATAGATGCAAAAAGACAATAGACAGGCTCAGCTAAAGTAAAGATTGATCTTTGCCAGGCAAGGTAACAGCCAAGGATGTGACTACCTGCTTTCACTCACTTTTACTTAGGAAGTTTTAATTTCAGACTACCCTATATGACTACTTTAGGTCTCTGAGTTTGTAAGACCCACTATGCAGGCTTCCCTTGAGCTTATTAGTTTCAGTATGTGGCCTCTTTTTTCTTGTATACAACCCCCAAAATGCAATGCAATTTGAGAATTTTTATGTTATTTCAATAGGGGAAAAGTGAGGAGATGTAGGCCACTTAGAGTATATGATTTTTAAGCAACACAAATGGGCCCTTTGAAGAATAAAGCGGTATAGTTTGAGACAGTTTGCCTGTATGTTGTGTTGACTTCTAGTCGCCTCTCCTGTGACAAGAGTCAATCTTCCCTGGTTAATGAAGCTCCTTAAGGAAAGGATTTATGACAACTGAGTTCTTTTTGGAAAATCTGTCTTCAAGCAGGTTAAGCGGATTCAGAGACACTCTTTCTATGCATTTGCTGTTTTTCAAGTTTCTTCAGCTCAAAGTAATCCTATGCCAAAGAGGAAAATTGTAGTGTGGCATAATCTGCTACCCTTTGGTATTAATAAGAGAGTAAATGGTATGACATGTTACAAAGATTTTCTTGATATGTGTTAGTGATCATCAATTTAACAACAACAACAAAAAAAAGCTGTGCTATCATGAAAGAAGGCTGTAAAATCATTTACTTACCTATTGAGGGGAAAAGCTTTTAAAAGCAGGGCCACTTTTCGTTTTGCAGGATGGTTAAGTCATAGCCTTATTTAAAAAAGGCTCTATGTTTCTGTTAAGTTCCTAATTAGATTTTATATCCTGAATTTGAATTTCATGACCAAATACTGCTTCTTGGACTTCTCAGAGAACACCCCACTCATGGTGAGATATGCCCAGGTGTGAGTGGTAAAATGGTACCAGAATGTTACTGGAGATTGGACTCAGTTCATCAACTTTGGTATTTGTGTTCTGGCTAAAGAAGAATTCAGAATCAAGACCCAAAAACAAGCAAAAGTTTATTTAGAAAGCCACAGAGGTAGAAGTGAGCCATGGAAGAAGTGAGCCAGCAGGGCCATGTGAGCTCAGAAAACAAGTTACAGAGGCAGAAGAAGGGTCCTTGGAACTTAGGGAAAAGAGAGCAAGGATATATGCATCTGGGTGAAGGCAAGGGGAAGAAGCTTTGCAGCGCTCCACAGAGAGAAAAAGCCACGCTAGATTCTTAAGAGCATTTAAGGGTGGGGATTTTAGAGGAGGTCTCTGGGGAGAATCTCAATAGAGTATTCATCAGCTTTCTAGGTATGTCCTTTCAGGGGGTGTTGTCCACTGATTATTCGGTGTCAGGGCAGCGGGTCATTAGTCACTGCGGATGATCCTGATGTCAGCCATGGGATCGTCTCAGCTGGCCTTGATGCTATCCTTTGCCAGGACCTGAAAGACAACTGAGGCCTAAATGTTCTCTTCGAGGAGTTAATGCTTAATGGGGTGGTTATGCAAGTGTTTGTATGGAGGTCATATGAGGTTATTTTCCAGTCCAATGTCTGGTGACATAACAGGGAAGGAAAGGCCTAATCTTATGACCATCAATATGAAAGGTGAGGGGGTGTAAGCCACATGACCAGGGATACGCTAGGTTAGGGTAAGAAAGGGTGTCCCGGCCCATTTTACCCTTTGCTAGCTACGCAGGGCTTTCTGCTCTTGTGACCTTCAGTCCCTAGCATATCTTTTCCATTCTGCTCATGTTTGTCTGTCTACTAACTTGGAGTGAGTTAACTGTTTCCCATCCTCTCTTCCTTTCTTGTATTTGTAAATGAAGATTGCAACTATGTTGCAACTTATTTTAAGCAGTTTTGAATGAAAGTGATACAATGATTTCCTTAACTCTAATATGAACGTTTATAATTACACTATTATCTACATCAGTTCTTGCAAATGGCAGGCCACTTTACTTTTAGTTTATTTGGGTAACAGTTTCTAAGTACATTTTATTACCCCAGGCTAGTGGCCTGACAAAATGAAGAAGCAGTTTCTGTGTGTGATATTTTAAAGGGGCAGAGATGCCAAAAGCATTGCAGGAAGAAACATATTCTTAAAGATTATTACCACTACCACAGTGTCTACCAGGGTGAGAAGTAGGTGGCATAATATTCTGAGATATAAATTCTCTGAGACAGAACATAGAATTTTACTACTGAAATGTAATAAGATGTATTGTGCTCTCAGGGAAGGCCATGGAGCTCTGTGTGATTAAAATAAAAAAGGATACAAGTATCTGCCTTTAATTACCATTTAATGATGATGATTTTTGTGTTTAGCATTTATATTTGAAGTCAAGAACAAGCCAAGCTGCAGGCTATCTAATAAGACTATGAATAATAATAACAACTGCCTTTCTCTTCCTCCTTAGATCTTACAGTTTATGTTTATTCTCAGAGACAGTCCCCTTCCTTGATCTCAGTTTATATGGTAATTGAAATATTAGTTTTAAAATTGTGTTGTACACCACATGCCCATGAAAGGAATTTTAACATTAGATTTATGTTAGTAAGGAAGACTCAGAAAAGGCCTACTATATATCAGTCTTTTTTTTTTTTTACATGTTATTTTATTTATTTTTCATGGCAACCCTTTAAACTACATATTGTCACCTATCTACTTTTACAGAAGTGGAAAATTAGGTCTGATAAGCTTCTAATAAAGATAGTCTCATACCCAGCAGTGACACAGAACTGGCTCAGACTAGGTGATGAAAAGCAACAAATATTCAGGATTTCTGTTGTTACCCTGAAGTCAGCCACAGTGGGGGAAACTCACACCATGAAAATCAGCAAAGGTTAAAAAAGAGGGTCCCTCTTCTTCATTTTTTTCTTTAGGGAAGCAGTTCTCTAGGGAAGGAGAAAAATCCCCACCAGTTTGAGTTGTTATCTGAGACCCCTGTAATAAAAGACAGAGGAACAAGAGAAAAAACAAACAAGTTTATTAACATGTATCCCTCTTGTATACATAGCAGATACCCAAGGGAAAATGAATAACTCCCCAAGGTGGCTTAGAATTCAGGCTTAAATCCCACCTTAATATGGAGAGGAAAGAGTGAGAGTTGGTGAATTTTAGGAAAGATGAATGGACCCATGAATCATAGATGGGAAATAAGTTGGGACAAAGTTTATCTGGGTGTGGTTTTGACTTCTAATCTCTTCTGTGATGAGTCAATCTTCCCTGGTTGATGAAGAATTTATGGAGGGTATTTATAAAAGTGTAGTTTATTTTGTAGGATCTGTCTTTAGGCAGATAGTTTAGAGAGAGCCTCCCCTACAATTGATGTTTTTCCATGTCTACAACTCAGGATAATATACCACAGAGAATTTAAGGGTAGCATATTCTGCTATCCTTCAACTCTGAGAACAGGTTTACCAGCTCGCTACTCCCAGTTTACTGAATTTCATTCACAGTCTGCAATATGCAAAACAACAACAACAAAAACACAAGCTTATTCTTTCTTCCAAGTTTACATAGGTTTTGAATTCCTAAAAATCAAGAAAACTGTAATTAGGAGCTACCTAAGATAGAAGTTTGTAACAAACCCACCCTCCCACCCCACCCCTACCACCTGGCTTGACACTTTGTTTTAAATCCTTTATATTTTCAAATGATTTATTTGCCGTCCTCACTTAATGAAAAACTTGTTGAGAGTTGAAGTTCTCTTATGTATTTTTTTTTTCATTATGCATACTGGGAGATTTACTAGAATAATGAAATTAATCTGAAATATGATAGATGAAATTGCTAAAAATATGTCAAGATGTAGTACTGGTTTTATTGCCAAGTTTCTTTGTATAACTAAAATGCCATCAGAAGTATAATTATATTTTATACACTTTTTAGAGATTGTAATCATATTTTAAAATTGAATTTATAATCACTGTAATTTTTAGCCTCAAAAAAAGATATGTTTTAGTATAGATACTACATAAGCTATAGGTATACAAGTAGAATATCCAAATAGTGTTAAAATTCTTAAAATAATAAAAAAAAATCTTAGATTCTAAGAAAAGTAATGAAATAGTACATGGGCAATTTCCCCTACACCCTTAGAGAAAGCAAATCAAAGACATTTTTTAAAGTATATTTTACTGATTATGCTATTAGAGTTGTCCCATTTTTTTCTCCCTTTTATCCCCCTCTGCTCTGGACACCACGTCCACCAGCACCTCCCCCCCCCGCCCCCCCACCCTTAGCTTATGTCCATGGGTTGTGCATATAAGTTATTTGGCTTCTCTATTTCATATACTATTCTTAACTCTCCCTCTCTATTTTGTGCCTACCAATTATGATTCTAATACTTGTACCTTTTCCCTCCATTCTCCCCCTCCCCACTGATAACCCTCCATGTGATCTCCATTTCTGTGATTCTGTTCCTGTTCTAGCTGTTTGCTCAGTTTGTTTTTGTTTTTGTATTTGTTTTAGGTTCAGTTGTTCATAGTTGCAAGTTTGCTGTCATTTTACTGTTCATAGCTTTGATCTTTTTCTTAGATAAATCCCTTTAACATTTCATATAATAAGGGTTTGGTGATGATGAACTCCTTTAACTTTACCTTACCTGGGAAGCACTTTATCTGCCCCTCCATTCTAAATGACAGCTTTGCAGGACAGAGTAATCTTAGATGTAGGTCCTTGCTTTTCATGGCTTTGAATACTTCTTTCCAGCCCCTTCTTGCCTATAGAGTTTCTTTTGAGAAATTAGCTGATAGTCTTATGGGAACTCCTTTGTAGGTAATTGTCTCCTTTCCTCTTGTTGCTTTTAAGATTCTCTCCTTATCTTTAATCTTGGGTAATTTAATTACAGTGTGTCTTCATGTGTTTCTCCTTGAATCCAACTTCTTTGGGACTCTCTGAGCTTTCTGGACTTGTATATCTAATTTCTTTGCTAGATTAGGAAAGTTTTCCTTCATTATTTTTTCAAATAAGTTTTCAATTTCTTGCTCTTCCTCTTCTCCTTTTAGCAGCCCTATGGTTCAGATGTTGGAATGTTTAAAGTTGTCCAAGAGTTTCCTAAACCTTTCCTCATTTTTTTTGAATTCTTGTTTCTTCATTCTGATCCATTTGGATGTTTATTTCTTCCTTTTGTTCCAAATCATTGATTTAAGTCCTGGTTTCCTTCCCTTCACTGTTGGTTCCCTGTATATTTTTCTTTATTTCACTTTGCATAGCCTTCATTTCTTCCTTTAGTTTACCACTAAACTCAATCAATTCTGTGAGCATCCTGTTTACCAGTGTTTTGAACTCTGCATCTGATAGGTTGGCTATATCCATTTTGGTTAGTTCTTTTTCTGGAGTTTTGTTCTGTTCTTTCATTTGGACAATATTTCTTTGTCTCAGCCAACCAGTTATGTTGTAAGGGGTGTAACCTTAGGTATTCGCCAGGGTCTGGGGACCCACTTTGATGCGCTGTGGTGCTGTCTGTGGTGGAGAGGTCAGAGAGGGAATTATGCTGCTTGCTCAGCTCTCGCCCCACTTTCAGTCACTTCCATCACTTCCTGCAAGTGGATTGTACCCTTTCGGGTGCTGATTCCTGGGTGGGTGGGTTTGTGTGCATTTTAGAACCCTGTGAGCCCCTCCAACAGACTCTCCTGTGAGACTTGGAGTTTCTCTCACTGCTCCAATTGCCACAGGTTTTTACAGCCAGAGGTTTTGAGGCTTTATTTCCCAGCTCTGGAACCCTGGATTGCGCAGTCTGTCTGGCCCCTGAGTTGTTCCTCCTGGTGCATCCGCACATGAATGTGGTACTCCCCGTTCTGCCAGTTGCTACCTTGTCACAGGACCTCACCACCCTGGCTTCCCATCTTCACCCCTCCTTCCAGTCTGAATGAATGTTCCTTTAACTCCTTTGTTGTAAGACTCTCATACAGTTTGGTTTTCTGGCAGTTCTGGTTGTATTTTGTTTTTAAATTGGTTGTTATCCTTCTTTTGGTTGTGCGAGGAAGCAAAGTGTATCTACCTACGCCTCCATCTTTACCAGAAGCCCTCAAAGAAATGTTTAAATGACAAGTTAAAAAACAGAGTTCTCAAATGTTATTTTTGGTCTTAGAAAGCATGCTTTCATGTAATTATTAAAACATTACAAAACTCAATTTAGAATGGTCCAGTTGCTAATGATGTTTGAAAAATCAAACACGCACACATACATACAAGCTAAGAAAGTTTATGTCTCTTTTCAATTTCAGGGGATCCTACGGTCATGAGACAGGGAAACGTTCTTGGATTACAGGAGATGAGACTATTGTAAGCCTTATGACTGACATTGTTGGTAAGTACAAAATAGTTTTATTCCAAACTAATTGTGAATACCTTATTATTTAGTTACAGACATAGATTATGAAGTCAAAATCTTATTGAAAAACATCCTGATTTTCCATTTCAATCCATAACAGAAAAGAGCAAGCATACTTTAAATTAAGACTTGATTGTTATAGACTAGAGAACATAACTAGGTTATTTGGTACAAAAATAAAATAGGTTATTATTTTTCTTGTATATTTTAAAACTAATATTTACTCCCCAATTTAAAACACATGCATTGCATTAATTTATACTTAGAAAAAATCAACTTTAGTGAAATTTCTAAGATTTCATTATATGGTAAAATAAACACTAACCTTTACATGCTAAAGGATTAAATCACCAAACCTTTTTTATTTTATTTTATTATTATTATTATTTTTTTGGCTCATTACAATTTAATCCATGGAAAGCTATTTAAGATTAAATGAACATTATTTAAAATAATAGTGTATGCTATTGTTGGTTTATAATGTGTTTCCTAAAGTGAGCTATACGTACTCTTAGTGGTACTCAAGATAGTTTTAGATGGTAAGTGTATTAACATTTTGAAAAATATTTATTTAATTGGGTTGAATATTCAGTATTGCCTGAAATCTTATATGAAATTTAGGGTATTAAACAAACAAAAAAAATCATAATTAAGCAATTTGAGTAGTATTATATGGAAATATATGAAAGATTTAGGAAAACCTCAACTTTTAAAAGGCTTTTTCATAACTCTTTCCCGTATAGAAAATTATAAAACTATCTTTGTTTTACCTGACTTATATCTTGGCTAGTAATCAGAAGACAAAATCAACTTGAGCTGGTGAGAAAATGGAATTAGAGTGGGGAAGCCTGGGTGGTTTAAACAACAAAAATTTATCTTTTCACAGCCCTGGATGGAGGCCAGAAGTCCAAGAACAAAGTTTGGTTTCTGGTTTGGCCTTCTTCCTGGCTTGTAGATGCTGCTTTCTATGATCTCACTTGGCTGGAGATCGCTGATATCTCTTCCTCTTTTATGAGGAAAAACAGTCCTATCAGATTAAGGCCTTACCCTAATGATTTTATTTAACATTTATTACCTAAATATAGGCCATATTTCCAAATCCTGTCACACTGGGAGTTAGGATTTTAACATAAGAATTTGGGGAGGACACAGGTCAGTCCATAATATATTCCATGGTGAAAACCAAAGAATTAACTGTTTATCTACTTCTATCCTAATTTAAGCCCTAGTAACTATGCAGGAGACTGGAAAAGTCTTCTCTGTGATATTTAGACAACCTAAGATTTTTAACATTTTTTCCCAGTATGATGGCCCAATAGAATCACCTTATATCAGATTCTATTTCATGCACAAAGAAGAATATGCTCATGTTTAAAACAGCCTCAATTACCAGACTTTTAAGGAAAATCTGTCCTTAGTTTATAAAACATATTAATATGTTATCCATTCAAAATGTTTTTAAAAATTTAAAAACTCCATAGAAGGCTTGCAAGCAAAAGCAAGCTCTATTTCCATCTAGTTATTATTAAATAATCTTTCCACCCTACACATTTGTTTTATATTATAGGGTCAGAATATTGACTTCTACTTTAAGGTAATCAGTTAAATACAAACTGAAAATTCTTCCTTCTATTCCAAACACAGAGAAGTGATAGAAAAATTAAGTTAACAAACATATAGTCACATTAAAGAAATTAAATTGAAATCATTACAAACCAGAAATAATGCCATTGCTGAAGAAAGGAGCAGTAGAAAGGCTAGAAGGGCAGAACTAGGGGCTGTGCATGGAGTCAGGCAGAGTGTGTAGGCCTGAGTCCAGGACGGTCCCATGAAGCCTCAGGGCATTTTAGCACATCCTTTCATGCCTGGGCTATTTTGGGAATGAAAGCCAAAACTTTTGTCAGCCAGGTCAAGTAAAGGCAAAAACCAAGCATTTTCTGCCAGACCCCCCCCCCCCCAGTTCTTAGGAACACGGCACTTGATTGATTAGGCTGTCCGCATTGCTAATAGGAGTACATATTCTAATGGAGGAGATTACCACCTGAGCAACCCTGGATTGTGTTTAAAGACGTGTTAAATATTTGTTTAATAAAGCCTTCATTTGTGTTCATTTTCTAGAAGCCACTTATATTCATTCAAATGTCTAACATGTAAATAAAGAAACCTAAAATAGCTCCTAGAGTACCTGAGAATATATGTTTTCCTTAGCTGCAGAACTTTCGTCTCTCCCCCCAGGTTTGCTTTCAGAATATAAATTCTATTCTAATCCTGTTACTTTGTGCTCAATATTTATCATTCTCTAAAGAGGAGTTAAGATGTTTATATCCAGCCCAAGGAAGTGGTAAGATGATATCATTTAGTGAGATTTATTTATAAAGCCAATAAACCCTGCAAAAAGATCTCCTTTGACCACTTAAAAGTGTGTTGTAGCTCTTTTGCTGCTTAGTAAACATGCACGTGTTTTGTTGCCTAGTAAATAAAAATACGTCACAACAATCCCGAACACTTCAAACCAGGCACCTCTCATTATCATTTCTAAGGAAAAAGAAAATTCAGATTTGTTTAGAAGGGTAAAGAGACTGAATTTATTTAATTTTTTTACAGACTATTTATTAACTCTAGCTTTAGGATGTTCTGTTAGTCTTTGAAATACCATACAAAGTTATAACACGTATGGAACAAATTTCTCTTAATTTTCTGTGTTTTTGTCATATTTCCTTTGAAATATTATCAGTGGCTGAAAGTAATCTGTATTTTCAGTTTATTTTATTGTTTTTTTTTTTTGTTGTTGTTGTTGATCAGAGAGATACAAATTGACAGTGTCTACAAAAGTGTATTTTAAAATCTTGGTATTTTCTTTTAATTTTAGTAACTATTAGGCCCAAATTTCTTTATTTTTAACATGATATATATTAATCAGAGAAATGGTTCTTAAGTCAAGTTGAAAAATGAATGATTTCACTGTTTGCTTTAGTAGAAACACATCCTTTAGAAGGTGTTGATATGTGTTTATCTTGTTTGTTGCTAATCCAATGCAAGTTCCTTTTCTGCCTCATTACTAGAAAGTCCTGAAAAAAATTGGTCAAGTTTAAAGTAGCAAAAACCTTTAATAGCTCCTAATTTGTTTTTATTTTCATATATTGTACTCTATATCTATTTTTTATCTTTTATTTCACATAGTAGTGCTAGAACCCTGGAATTCTCCTTGAAAATAGAGTTGGTAAAATAACAAAACATTTAAGATAACTGTGTGGTAATTACAGTAAAGAGCAGCAGAAGTCAAATTTACTTTTGCTACTTGCTAGACAAATAGACAAGTTGTATATTTTGGTTTATGATTGACTCTTCCAGGTTCTTAAAACCATAGCCTTTATTTCATCATAAAATATCTCAAAAAGAAGTAATGGGAGGATAATAAAAATTATTATGCTGTACAAATTGATAGAGTAGATAGGAGGAAGAGACAATGAACAAACAGTATGTATTCATAGACGTAGAAAAGAATATCAATTTCAGATGGGAAGAATATCTATCAAGTAAACACTTTATATAGAGCCAATGATTCTTTAAAATGTAATAACATTCTCTTATAATTAATATATTATTAAGATGCTAGAAATAGAATTGCTAAAGAATATTAGTATTATTATTAAGCCTACTTTTCCCTGGGTACATAAAAATCACAAAGATCTAGATACATGCATCTCAGCTTATAATATTGTTGTAATGTGAACATAAATTTGCTTTATGAAACTTGGAATTGACCCTCAGAGAAGCAATAATCTCGGGAAGCTCTCTGCAAAGAGGGTGAATTCTCAGCCATGCACTGGCCACTTCTAGAGGCCAAAGGAATTTGCTGCTTGAAGAACAGTGTGGAAAGTTCTCAAACGTCTCCCAACCACAAACCTTACAACCAGGTCCACAATAATATTCACATCTGCTTAATAAAATATGCAGAAAAGGATATGGAAGTTCCAAGACTCATCATGAACCACGTTATCAAATGTTAAGCAACTGGGCACCCTGTCACCTTCACTTTCCAAAATATTTGACATTAAATTACAATTAGAGAGATGCAGGAGAAAGTTCGTGACTAACATGGGCCTCCTGTATTTGATTTACAGGGAATAGATAATGTAGAAAATTTTTGTGTAATTGTGAACAAAGATTTTAATTATATATTTTTTTAATATGAGAGTGTACATATTTGTCTTCTACTTCCTGTCTGTGAGACTTTGGGCAAGTTAGTTCATCTCTTTGGATATCCATTTGCTCATTGATAAAATATGGAAAATCTAAGTAGATAACCTCATCAAAATTGTGTGAAGACTATGTGAGATAATACATGTCACATATATAAAAGTGTTGGCACATAGTAAGGGCTCAATAAACTTTAGCTTTCCAGGCATAGAGATAAGAAGTCAGTGCTTGCATTTAACTAGGTTTCACCTCTGGGTAAAGCAAAAAATACCTATATATGTTCATTAAATGAACAAGCAGGAATTCACTTTTCAAATGAGAGCCATGTCTCACACCCATCTCAAAAGAAGTGATTCAAATCTTAACATTTACTGTAGTGAGTTATAGGATAATCTTCAAAGTGAAGACTCTCAAAGCCTGATAAGTTTTGGGGAAGATTTTTAAAAGAATTTTCTTCCATATTTGTTGATGATGTGACATTAATTTCTTAAAAGCTCTTTTTTAAAAAAAGAATAGAAACAAAAAATATAATAAGTTTTTTTAAGTTTATTTTCTTAAGGAATGCTGACGATATTTAAATATGTTAGAAAAAATAGTGGTTTCAAAAATATAATTTGAACTAAAAAAGATATGTCAATTAGGTCACTTCTTTTTTTAAAATACAATAAAAATCATTTTTGGCCATTTGATGTTAAGAACATTTTATTCTTCCATGCCTTCAGGTTATATTTGGAATGAACATTTCTGTTAGTGTTCTGAAACTGTAATCTTAATACCACTCTCAGATATACATATGTGTGCATGTATGTATATATGTATATTAGACTGAGCCTGTCTTTGATAAACTTCAGTAGCACATAAGGAGAGCATTTTGAGAAGCATTTGGTTGAATTTAATTTAATATATACCAAGGCAGAATAATTTTCATGTGTATGGACAGACAAATTATTCTAGTCAATGACAGATTCTTTACAAAGAATTGATTCAGTGTTAATATTTGAAGGGAGGAAAGCACATACCAAGTGTGTGTCTAGACTAATTCAACCCAGTACATCTGGTTTATCACAATCCCATACAATAAAACATTTAGGTGATCTCATATGAATGCTGCACTCCATAGAGAACTAAAATTTTACAGGATCTATAATCATTTTTAATCAGAATGTAATCATTAAGCAAAAATGAAATGTCTGAGCTGCTAAAGAAATTCACCCATACCCCATCCTGACTCTTCTATTTCTATATTTTCATTTTGTGATAATGTTTTCTTTTTTGTGTTTTTTCTTCTTATTTCAGTTCATTCTTTAAATGCTTCCCTTTCTATTAATTCTGTCTTCACTTCAAATTATTTTTCCTTCCTTTCTTCTACTCTCCCTTCCATTTTATTGTAATAAATGGTTTTCAGAAAAGATGCATGTAAATAACTAACAAGGAGATAAGGATAATATCAGATTACATACCTTAGTTAATGGTTTGTTGTAGAAATAATACTAAAATGTATACCATTATACAGAGACACAAATATAATAGAGCTGATATCATTTCTTTTACAAGATTTCAAAAAGATTTTCATATGATAGGAGATATATGCCACTGTATAAAACATAAACATATCATATTCATATCTATGTGATATGTTTAAGAGAAATTTTATTTAGTGCTTGGAATGTAGAATACGATTGTTTCTATTGCCCCTTGACTTCAGACAATTTACACCTTACAATGACAAGGCATACACCCACCTTGCGTATCAAACCTTGCATATCGAATGGGGAAATCCATCGGCCAAATGCAACAAGAAGTTTGTTTGTTTGTTTGTTCATTCATTTTTACTATATGAAGACACGGGCTCTTTCTTTTTTGGGGGGGCTAGTCAACAGGAAAATCAACCTCGTTTATTATAATATTCTAGTGATCAGCAGGTGTATAACTCACAGCTATGGTCATTAATGACATTCATTCTAAATTTAACATCTACATTTGCAAACCATTTGAAAGTAAAATTACTTTTCAATTCACTTTTATATCTTCACCTTTGATTGACAATTTTTTTTTTTCACAATGGCAACTTCAGTGAGTATCTGAGTAAATGGTAACAACCATTTGGTTGTAGATACACTCACTTGTTCAGATTACCTATTCACTTTTCTTCTGTGTATGTACAATCATTTACAACCATTTGTGAATGTTCATTTCAGGTTAAAATGAACTTGCAAAACTGATGTCAGACTTCTGATGATTTGATTAATTTACTAGAATCATTTGTTCTTAAAGCCAAAAGGGTATTTATTTTTCTTATCATGAACTAAAAAGAGAACCAAATTTGAATGTACACTTTCAGTGATGCCACCAAATAACTGTTGCAATAATTATAAGGAACAGTAAGTTTACAAAATAGTATACTTAAATATGTGCAATGATGTTTAGGTATATAGCTAATATGGCTGTGTATTGAAATTTATTCATTTATTTTTATTTATTTATTTATACATTTTTAAATTAATTAATTTTTTTCAAATACATTTGTCTCTGCCTACACCCTACCACTTTCCCTTGCCCCCTCCCTCCCTCCCTCCCTCCTTCAACTCTTCCCCTTTGTTTTCGTCCATGAGTCCTTGCTATATGCTATGTTGAAATCTAAATACCTAGGTTGTACAATTATTTCCAGTGGACTCCCCTCAAGTAAACTAATCCTGCAATTTATCTATTAGAATAATTATTCCAATTACTGCCTATTCTATTACAATGACTCTAGTAGAAGTAACTCTATGCGTAAAAAATAACGGACTTATATTATAGGTTTTTTTCCTAATATTTAGTGCAGCTTACAAATATTAAAGCTCATAGCCTATTTTTCTCAGTGATGGTAAAGAGATATTATTCCTATTCCATGGGTCTAATTGCCTTTAAGAGGCAATGTAAGAGCTAAAAATAGGGGAGAATCAAGATGGCAGAGGAGTGAGTGGAAGTCACACTGACCTCCTCCCAGGACCAGTCTGGAATTACAACTAAATTATGGAGAAATCACCTGGAACAAACAACTGAACAATAGCAAGAGAGGAGCCTTGTAACCTCAGAGACAGGAGATTTTAACACAATCTAACTAGAAAGGAGTTTGGTACAGACCTGAGAAGGCAGGCGGGGCGCCCACAGGCAGCAGCACCAGAAGGATATTGAAACAGCCAGTTGAGAAGAGTGGGGTCTAAACCAAAATAGGGGGTCTCTAGCCCGCAGCACCAGAGCCCAAAAAAGTACACAGAAAACAGCTAGCTGCGAAAAGCAGCAGGTTTGCCCTCTGCCAGAGACAGGCGGTTGGAGACACAAAGAACTGATTAAAGGGCCAATGCATAATTTTTATTTGCAGTCACTTACCCTGGGCTCTGGCAAAGGTGGGGACAGACTGAGCTAGAGTCTCCCTGAGGAGGGACTGGGGAAGGGGCTTTGGGGAGAGAACTGAAGGAGTAGCTGACAGGATCTCGGTGCTAACTCATCCTCCACATGGCGGCAGCCATCTTGCTCAGGCAGAGACCACTCCCCCTGAGCAACACCAGCATCCGAGGACCCAATAGCCCCATCCCCATGTGGGATTCCACCCCACCCTGTGCTGTCTAAGCTGCCTGTTGAGTGCAGAGTGGCAGTCACAGACAGTGGATCCCTGGGAAAGGGGGTGCAGAGAGGTCTGGAGACACTTGAGGAGAGACTGAGGATGGAGGCTCTGGAGAAAGACCGGAGAGAGTACCCAGCAGGATCCCAGTGCTTACTCCTCCCCCATACGGCAGCAGCGTGAAAGGACTCAATAATCTCACACCCAGGAAGGACTCTGCTCCACCCTGAGCTGTCTAAGAAGGCCTGCTGAGTGCAGAGTGACTACATTAACAGCTGAAGGAGACAGCCACAAACAGTAGATTCCTGGAAGTCTCGAACAGACTGCCTAATGTCAGACAGGGACAACATCTGACATCACCAGAAGCAGATCCAGAAAGAAAAAACAGCGGTCTCCGACCATAGGAATTCATACCACAAAATCAGGATATCAAAACAGATCAACTTAAGAAGCAGAAGCAAAAGACAAGAGTCTCACAAATAATGGGAAGACAAAGAAATATGCCCCACTCAAAGGGAAAGAAGGAATCCCCAGAAACAGAACTAAATGAAATAGAGGCAAGTCAACTATCAAATATTGAGTTCCAAACAATAATTCTAAGGAAGCTCAATGAGCTCAGTGAGCTCAGAGAAAATTACCAAAACTACAGGGAAACTATGAGGAACTTACTGCAAACTATATCAGCATGAAAAAGGACATAGAAACTATCAATAAGAAACAAGAGGAAATGTAGAATACAATTTCTGAATTGTAGAACACAGTAGAAGGAATCAAAAGCAGGCTACATGAAGCTGAGGACCGAATCAGCGAGCTGTAGGATAAAGTAGAAAAAAGCTCCCAGAAAGAGCAAAAAAATGAAAAAAGACTCAAAAAGAATGAAGAGGCATTTAGGGAAATGCAGGACAACCTGAAACATAATAATATCCATATAATAGGGATACCAGAAGAAGAAGAGGATGAGGAAGGGACAGAGAAACTGTTTGAAAAAGTAATGATGGAAAACTTCCCTAATTGGAGTAGAGAAAAAGTCCCACAAGTCCTGGAAGCACTGAGGGTCCCATTCAAGAGGAACCCAGTGAGGCCCACTCCAAGAAACATCATCATTCAAAAGACAAATATCAGAGACAAACAGAGAATCCTAAAGCAAGCAAGGGAGGAAGAGGTAGTACACATATCAGGGTAGTAGCCCCGGTATGGCTAGCAGGTGACTTCTCAACAGAAACACTGCAAGCCAGAAGGGAATGGCAAGAAATATTCCAAGTCATGAAAAGCAAAGACCTGGAACCAAGGCTGCTCTACCCAGCAAGGCTCTCAATTCAAATGGAAGGTAAAATAAGGAGTTTCCCAGACAAAAGTAGGCTAAAAGAATACACCTCCACCAAACCAGCACTGCAAAATATGCTAAAGGGACTGCTTTAAGAAGATGAAGAAAAAGAGTCTATGAATCCCCAGTTCCTTTGACAGTTGCCGATACTTCATATTACCAATATTTTTAATACTCACTAATCTGATCATGACAATGATGTTATTTTCATTGTTCCTTTACTCTTTGTTGAAACTAAACCTGTTTTTGTATATTTCTTGCTTATTTCTATTATTTTTAAAAAGCTTTAAATGACTTTTTGGTATTCTTTGTCCATTTATTGATTAAAGGTTGGTAGAATTTTTTCTCTAAAAACAAAACAAAAACAAAATCTATTAACCATGTTTTAAATGTGTAGCAAATAGTTTATCCTATTCTAAACCTTGTCCTTTAACTTTATATATATATAGATATATATATAGTTTATAAAGTTATATATATATATATATACACACACTACTATATAGTCTTAAATTTTAATACAGTCATTTTGTCAATATTTACTTTATAGCTTCTGAGTTTGAATATTTTACTTCAGGTTATGAAGAACATTAGTTCCATTTTCTGCTAAAACTCCTTAGATTCTACATATTGATTTTTAACTCACCCAAATATTTCTTGTATAATGTGTGAAATAGGGCTCTATATTTGTTTTATTTCAAGTAATAGTGGTCTATGCACCTTATTTGTTGAATAAGCCTTATTTTCCCCATTGATTTGAAATATCAACTTAATCATATATTATATTATTAGATATATACATTTGTATTTAAGATGCTCATTATATTTCATTGATCTACTTGATTATTTCTGTGCTGGTGTCATGTTGATTTAATTGCTGGGACTTTATAATGGTTTTAAATTTTTAAATATTTTATAATTAACTTTGACATTTAAAAAAATAAGTAAAACAATCTGCATTTAAGAAATAAAGAAAGAGAGAGATGGAACTCCTACCTTTTGCGACAACATGGATATAACTAGAGAATATTATGCTAAGTGAAATAAGCCAGTTGATGAAAGGCAAATACCATATGATTTCACCTGTAAGTGGACTCTATTCAACAAAATAAACTAATGAACAAAATAAACCACAGGCACGGAAACATGGAGCAGACTGAAAGGGACCAGAGGGGACGGGGAAAGAGGACAATGGTGGACAGAAGAGGAAGGGACTAGACCAAGAACATGTATGAATGACCCATGGACATGGACAACAGAGTGACTGTAGGAGTGGGGGGTGAGGGTGGAATGGGTCGGGGTAAAGGGGTAAAAATTGAGACAACTGTAACAGAATAAACATGATTTATAAATTTAAAATAAACTAAAAAATAAAGAAAGTATTATCCTTGTTGTTATTATACTCTGAGTTTATTGTCCAATATATGCTCTGGATCTTTTTCTACCGCCAAAACCCTCAGTAATAGGAATTAGATCAAATATGATTGTATAATAGATATTTTAATTTTGCATGTTTTTTCATCAGACAATACTTATCTATGTTAATTATCTTATATCAGTGTTTATAAATAAGCCCCAGAGCTATTTAGATATTTGTATTTTTAATTACTAGCTCTTTTGTCTTATAAACTATCACATAACTCACTGGAATAAAAGAGAATTACGTTTGGCAAAGTAGCCTTCTTTTATGAAAGGTGTATTTTAATTTGACATTAGAAATAATCAGCTTTAAAAATGTGATTGACCTTCATTTCATTTATGATTTCTTTTGGAGATACCATACAAATATGCTCTGTGGGAGTTTGACCAACTAGCTGATGATAGGATAAATCATTTTTAGTTTATAGGAAAAAAGCAAATGCTTCATTATTTTGCTGTTATTTTTCACTATATCAAAAATAAATATAGTTTTTAGCTAGCTATGTACATTAAGTGCAGATATTGTTTGATAAAATGAGTCAAGTGGGAAAACTTCCATTTTTTTGTGATGACACATTAAATGTGTTTTTATCTCTAAAAAACATTAAGGAGGAAAGAGCAAAACCTTCCTACTTTGTTTTTTCAAGTATCTTTAGCACTAATAGAAAAAATTTAATCATGACACATTTACTTTGCAGGAGCCAATGAGAAAGAAATAGTCCTCATGAATGGTTTGACTGTTAATTTACATCTTCTACTGGTAAGTTTTCTTTCCCATCAATGTTTAGTATACATTTATTTACAAAATTTGACATGTTTCTATCTTTAATTCATGAGCATCTGGTGGTTTACTTGCTTAAAAACAAGTTGTGAGGTTATTTTTATTTTTAGCAGGAAATGCTGGACCATGATAAAAAGGCTTCTTCATAGTCATAGGAGAGTTAACTCTTGCAAAAAGCTTTAGAATGATGAACAACTCCTGTCTCAGAATACAGGGAATAAGAGTCACAGTGGGTGAAAAGCAAAACTGCTTGCAAGCACACAATCTAATGATGTACGAATGTTAACAAATGTTGAGCTTTATAGAGAGACACTTTTAACAGAGTGGATTATGGATCAGTATGGATCAGTATGGGTCAACAGATAAGTTTTTTGAAATAGGTTAAAAAAGAAAATAAAATTAAATTGGAGAAAAGGGACCTAGTACCTGCAACAAGTTGCTGTGTTTGAGGTGCTTCTTACACTATAAGTATTTAATAAATGTCAAATATTGGGTTGGCCAAAAAGTTTGTCTTTTTCCATCTGATAGCTCTAGTGGCACTTAATTGTCTTTAACTTCATTCAAAACTATTTTGTTAGATTGTATTGTGACATTGTGACAGCTGGTATATCAGCCTGGATTAAAAAAAAAAGAAACTTATCAAGATTGGTGAATTTCGGGGTACTTGTTTTAATGCTGAAGATGGGAGATAATGTACAACATTTTTGCCATATTATGCTTTATTATTTCAGGAAAGATAAAAACAAAACTGAAATGCAACAAAAGATTTGTGCAGTGTATGGAGAAGGTGCCATGACTGAACAAAGGTGTCAAAAGTGGTTTGTGAAGTTTTGTGTTGGAGATGTCTTACTGGACAAGGCTCCATGGTCAGGTACACAGGTTAAAGTTGATAACGATCAAATTTAGACATTAATTGAGAACAATCAAAGTTATACCATGCGAGAGGTAGCAGAAATACTCAAAATATACAAATCAATAAAGTTATTGGTGAAAATGAAAAATGTGTGTTTTATTTTATTAAAAAAGCAGACTTTTTTGCCAACCCAATCTATTTTTTATTTGAAATATGATGTCTACAGTAACTGCTTGATGTTTGGATTTTTAAAAAGTTTTTGTAAACATGTCTACATGACCAAGATGCACAATGAAGATATTAATATTTTATATTAGTAAAATGGAGAAATGATTATTAAGTATGAAGAAACACACTTATGGAGTATATTAAGTATCAAGGTAAAAAGCATAGTTGTAAGTTCAGACACCTCTGGGTTTGACTCCCAACTAAGTCTCTTAATGCCTATTTGAATTTGGGCAACTTTTTTTAGCATTTTTAAATCTTAACTTTATTCTTTGTAAAAATGAGGAAAATAATACCTCCCTTGTAGGGATGCACAAGTATGAAATGTAATAATCTGTGAAAATGGCTTTAGCACCCATACCAGTGATGAGCACCCAAGGAGCAGCAGCGATCATCTTCATTGCTGTTGTTGTCAGTCCCCTCTTCAGGGACTGTCGGGAGGAATCAAAGGACCCCACTGAACAACTGAGCAACTTCTCCCTGGTGCCTCTAGAAATGTGAAATGGTTCATACCAGGCTTAGGTACTTCTTAGTTGGACCTAAAATAAAAACCCATAAAATAGTGGAAATTTATGTACTAGAAACCAAATCAGCAGTGGCAGATAAATCAACATAAATAAGACATCTATGGGCCATGAGATTTCAGTCTCACAATAGAGAAATTACCATTAAATGCACTGGGAAGACAATTGTTTAATTATAATTCAAGTAAACTTTAAGGATTTGTATTTTCTGATTCACATTTTCTCCTGAATTTGCTTCTACATCAATAAACATAATGAGTCAGTATTTTTTTTCTCTTTATAATTCATTGGAAACAAGGCTAATTGGAAAAGGTACCCCTGACAGACCCCTAGATGTGTAATTAATTAGTGCATGTAAAATGTTGAAGATTATAAAATAGTAACATACTGTTTTACTATGGTGGTGTAGTTGTAAGATAAACAAATGTATAATTGTGCATTAATGCTTTTCCCAATAAATCCATTTTATTGCAGTTATCGTTTTTTAAGCCTACACCAAAACGGTATAAGATTCTTCTAGAAGCCAAAGCCTTCCCTTCAGATCATGTAAGGATTCTTCAAATTTATATTTACATTCTCTTTATTCTTCCTAGAAGAACATGAAATATGCCTGACTTGAATGTTTATTCACTAGTCTTTTCCAAGTAACCTTAGAATAAAAAGAACTGCCAAATAATTTAGGCACTTTTTAAAAATAAATTGTAGCTTTATTTCTTTTGTTCAAGTAAAACATGTGTTAAAGGAGGAAAGAATTGAATAAGAACATTGATTTATTAGTCTTTTTTTAACAACATTGAACAAACTGCTGGTTTAAATCTAGTGCAGTTATAAATGTTTTGTTAATTCATGTTTCTCTTCTATTTTATATAAAATGAAACTGATACATTGCCAAGTACTTAACACATTAGCTGCAAAGAATAGTAATATAAACTTTTATCTGTTTATTTTTATAGTATACTACCATAAGTATTAAATTACTTGTTAGAGATTAAAAATATTTCTTCTGGTTCACTAAAAAGATCATGCTATTTTATCAGCTATTCAAGTTGATAAGAAGTTTAATTATTCCAGCCACAGCCACAGGTAAAAGTATATTGCACATTTCAGTTTTAGTGCCAGAGAAACTTGAGTTTTGTCTTTATATTTTCACTGTTAAGTATTCTAGCCCACATCTTGTAATTTTAAGTCTTCGAATTATGTTCATGTTAATAGTCATTACCATAATAAAAAAAAAACCCTCAATTAATATCTTGAAAAAAATTCAAGGTCACTGTAATTGCGACCCATTCAGATCTTGTACTCTCAAAGAAGGGAAATTTTTGATGTTTTTTTCTTTTACTAGCTTATCTTGTCTAGGGTGAGCTATTTCTATATTCTCTGTTCTAGCCCAGCAAGTCCACACTACTCACTTTGGTTATTTTGTAAATTCTGGCTTTGACTTTCATAGATAATTTAATATCCCATTCTAAAAATCTCTTGCAACCTCCTAAAGTCTAGATGATACTTATGTTTTAATTTATCTCTATTACTTAGTGTTTTGAGGAATATTCAGATTCCTGAACATGTAAATTATAGTAAGCAGTTCTTTTCTAATGTGTTGTGTTTATCACTTTTAACCTTGACCTTGCAATTAATATAATAACATACTTTTATTGTTATTTTATTATGTATTTTCAGGGGTTATTTCAAAGTACTTTTAAAAGTACTATTGGACTAGATTCAATAAATTATCCTTCTTTTCCAGTATGCTGTTGAATCACAGCTTCAACTTCACAGACTCAATGTTGAGGAAAGTATGCGGATTATAAAGCCAAGAGAGGTATATGAGAAAGAAATAAATATTCATAATGTCTCTACTTAGTATTGATTTTTTCTCTATTTTCTTCAGTTTATTATCATCACTACTTTAATAGAACTTTCAAGAAAGAGTAAAAAACCTATATTTCTGTAACACAATTCTCTATTTTGCTAAAAATGGAGAATTAGAAATGTACTTATTTTTATTTTTCAAGGGCTAGTCATATTACAAGTATATTGTTTTACTGCAAATTTTTATTATCAAATGCCATACCGGCAGATGCCATTAAAAGAATAGTAAAAAGTAGTGATATTGGAACTGAATGATGCTTATCTTTTAGGTCGTTTCTTAATCTAAGAATCAAACATTTTCTTCTGAGCTTGGACTAAGGTGCAGAAAGGGATGTGGTACCGTAGAAAAAGCTTGGACTTTTTACGTGGCTAATAAATGCCTGAGAAATTCCATACTCACCAACTTACTGGATAAGGGACTTTGGAAAAGTTACTTTATCTCCCTGGGATTCCTTCATATTTAAACTGGTAACAGAGGAAACAAACTAATAGATTTGAGCATATGTTCAAGATCTAAAGAACTGCTCACATTACATTAATAGAGCAATAGGGCTAAGTTGTAGAAACTTTGACATATAAACCCTGCAGCTTGTGAAATTTCACACTAAGAGACCCACACAGAATAAATTTTAGTTTTCCCAAATGATGCTGCCAGGCTGTTAAGCCAATGTTTGAGCAAGTATTTCTTTCAACCCAGAATATTTGGAGGAATTAAAATCTACTTCATTCACTTTTATTTGCCGACATGCAATAAATCAATGAAACAAAGTCCCCACACCTGTAAGAGGATATTTTTTCATAGGTCATATATAAATAGCTAATGTCACACAAAAATGAATGTAGCCACTAATATATCACATTTTAATTTTAAAAGTGACAAGTGTTATGAAGCCTCATTAGGCAGTCATAATCTTGGGAGCACTCTTGGACACTAGATTAGAGCAAGTCAACATGAAAGAGGGCCATATCCCAGAGATTTTCAACCTGTTTCCTCTCATGACACACATAAACTAATTATTAAAATTCTGTGGCACACTAAAACCATGTTATATTTTTGGCCAATTGACAAAAAAATAGGTATCATGTTGATTGATTCTCACTGGATGGCTATTGTATTGGCTATTGTCATTTTTTATTTGACAATCTAAAGGAAAAGAGGTCAGTGCCCCTTATGAAATAGTTGAGTATTGCATGTTTTAAAATTTTTTGCAGCACACTGGTTGAAAATCACTACCATAGTCTATATTTAACAAATACATTTATTTGCTTAATACTGATTCTTAAAATAAATAACACGTATTAGTATATTGAGTCCTTTCCTTACTCTTTTTGAAATTGTGATGGACAAATCATATGAAAGTCTTTCAAGAAAAAGAATTTTGTATTACTATGTTATTAATTTTACTTAGATTTTCTCATAATTACTGAAATCATTATCTTTATATATAAAGTATGCATCCTTAAAAACTTAGAGATTTCAATATCAATATTGTTTTTATAGATTGTTTTGTGAACAAGTTCTAAGCTTCTGGTAGAAATTAAAGTGTATATTATATGTGTGATTATATATATATATATATATATATATAATTTACGCTTAACATGGGATGCAGTAATTAGCAAGTGACAAGAATTACCAAAAATTAAAAATAACAAGAAAAACTTACGAATACTATAGTGAATTTTTCTCAAATATTAATATAGTTAGTGATGCTTCCACCTCATAATCATGTGAGATTCAGCACTGGAGAAAAGTCCTTGAGACTTCATAAATAGATAAAAATTGTTATGATATAAGTTGATATTTCTTATATAGCTGATTTCTTTCTGTTCAAGTTGTTTTCAGGACCAAATCTAAATTCATTCACAATTTTCACTAAATAATGTAACCAATCATTAGTTTTAGCTAGGGAGATGTGCAGAAAAATAGCCTTAATAATAGAGTGTTATTGATATTTTTTTCATAATATTTGCGTTTTGATCTTTAGATTGCTGTGAAGGAGATTTAACACTTAAGTTAATAGGAGATATTGGTTAGGTTATATTTAGATGAAAGACACATAAGTCTTTTTATTTATGAAAGATGCATAAGTTTTTATTTAAACTCATAAAACAGGATATTAGGTTGAAATACTTATTTCTATGAAATTTATCTTGCTATTTAATATTTTGTGGACTTTTACTTCCTTTGTTTTATTGAATTAGAGGGAAACAATTTATAAGCAAGCATATGGTAACAGTTAATTAAAAACTGAAAAATAAGTCAATTAAGGTTCTTCAAAAATATACACTTTATAAAACTCTTTTCACTCTTTTATTATCATTACTTAATAATAATAAGAAAATATGCTCAAATGATGCTTTCCTGCCAAGTTTTGGATTAACCTGAAAAAATTTTACCTTTGATTTTACTTACGGTGGGAAAGAGCTCCTGGTGAATTTTAGATGGGGAAATATGAAATGAGAAATTTATTATTGTGGATATGATGTAACTTGGGCCTAATGCAACTTCAGGGGGAAGAAACTTTGAGAACAGAAGATATCCTTGAAGTAATTGAGAAGGAAGGAGACTCTATTGCAGTGATCCTGTTCAGTGGGATACATTTTTATACCGGACAGTTCTTTAATATACCTGCCATCACAAAAGCAGGACAAGCAAAGGTATGTGCCTCATTTGCTCCTTCCTATTACACCCAAACATCACTCTACTGAGAAGTATGCTAACTGAACTTAGAGTAAAATACCTTTCTACCCGTGTAAAATTACTTAGAGTTAAAAAAAAAAAGAGAGAGAGAGAAAGCTTTGCATTTAAAAAACTTATAATCTTTTTTGCTTCAAGCATCTCTATTTAAACTTCTTTTTGTCACTTCTCTGGCCTCACCTTTTTACTAGCATCTGCTGTCTCAACATTTACCTCTAGTCAACAGAACAGGTGAGCTTCCTGCAGGTGGTAGTAATGGTAATGAGCTGCTTAGTCAATAGGAAGCAGATGGAACACTTAGGATAGTAGCTATATTTTAGGACAGTTTGTCATACTGTGACTACTGTGACTCATTCTAAATATAATTCAGTCTCGATTAACCCTGGACATCTGAAGAAGAAATGCAGAGTAAAAATTTATCAGTAGATTGAGTTTTGCACAGATTACATTAAGAAATACATTTTTCCCCTAAAAATCTTAAGAAATGATTCCACCTATAATAATTTCTTAAGTATTACTAAATCACATTAGATTGTTTATCATTTTGAAATTGTGTCTCTTTATATATGTGTTCATAAAAAAGTTATTTTAACATTTGTTTGCTACAAAAAAGAAATGAGAGAGGACCAACAGTTAAAATTTGGATTTAAAATATTTCAACAACAGTTTTATTTGATTTGGTAATCAAGTCATGTATTCAAAAAGGTGACAATCTAATTTTGTTCTGAACATTAATAAGTTATGGGATTAATATATGTGTGAGGTCTAGTTAATATATTCAGTTATTGAAGCTAATGAATGGAACTAATGAAGAGAGATTTAGCACCATTATCAGCAGTCTCTAGGAATTTCCAACCACGAGTTCCAACTGGTTTGATGGATAACTGTGAAAGTGGTGCATTAGAAAAGATATAAAGATAATGTCTTCTTAATTTGGATATTAAATGTTAAGCACAAAAATAAAGGGAGGCCAATAAAAAATCATATTTTAAAATGTTATACAAGTAATCAGCAGTCCCTGAGTCCCTCAGTATGCATGCACGTCTCATTAACCTTCATACAAATGAGCACAAAGACACAGAATAAGAACCACGGGTTTAGGAATCAACCACAGTCTGAGGTTCAAATCTTGGTAACAATCATTTCATTGGTATATGCTTTCAAGCAAATTACTTGACTTTCCTGAGTCTCTGTTTTCAAAAGTGTTACTTTGGGATACCAAGACTCAGGTCATAAATTAGTGTAGATGTAGAAGAGTATAGAATATCTATGCAATTGCACAAATTCAACTGTTTAGTGATGGTCACCGACCCCTTTCTACTGTCCTCAGCAAATATGAAGTTAGGGGAAGTGGCTCAGATATACGTTTTCTTTTATTCCCCAATTAAAAGCAAAATATACTTGTTTACTTAGGTGTTAATATGCAATTCTCACTCTTAACTACTTTGGTTGCTAAAATCATTCTCTCAGCATTTTGCATGCTATCTTTCAGTTAAAATATGTAGCAACCACCTACCAACTGAAATTTTCTTGGACCTTTCAGTGGAAAAAAGATAAGAATGAGCAGTTTCATCTAAATGAAACCACAAAAAAGTGATATACTATGGGAGTTAAATGGTAATATAATGGGTTTAGAAATATCCATTATAAAATTATTCTAACAAACATTTATACTCTTGGTATACAGTCTCCCCCTCCCTCATTTTCACTGGATGGTGAGAAATGCTCTTTAAAATATAGATATACATAGCTCTCTTGGGTGGTCTATGAAGCCAAAGCTGGATGAGAGGCAGAGAGAATATTAGTGTCAATCAAGAAAGAGATAGGAAATTCTAGAAAAGGCTGTTAGGAATGGCTCAATGAGATAAAAAAAAAAAAGAGGAAAATTTTCAGAAATAAGATATGGTTGGAAACAAAAATCATGTTGGTATGGAGCAAAGACAGTCAACAAGAATAGATTTTTGAAGAGGACTTCAAATTATGTAAAAGGAAATAGAAGGTAGGAATTTTGAATAACATATTCAATAAAGAAATGCATGCATGTGAAAAAACAAAAATCATAAGTAGCTTGATAAGTTATTTTGAATACTGAAAACCATCACGCCCAAATCAAGAAACTTCTAAGACATTTATATTACTCAGAATCGTCATTTGTGCCTTCTTCTAAATACTGCTTGTTACCTCTTCTCCAAAGGTACCACTCTTCTGACTTCTAACTTTATATGTCAGCTTTGTCTTTTTTTGAACTTTATAAATGGATTAATATATATTATTTTTTCTGGCTTATTTGATCACTATTGCATTTGTAAGATTTATCCATGTCGCACATAGCAGTTTTGTTTTTCTTTTTATTTCAGTTTATTATTACAGGGTATAAAATAGATCACAATTTATTTTTATCCATTCCAATCAGGGTAGATGTTTGAGTTTTATTTTCACTCAAGGGCTTCTAAAATAAATGCTACTTTGAACATTCTTATAAATGTCTTTGGGTGAACATTCACACACATGTCTTCTAAATATATAGCTAGAAGTGGAATTCTTTGTGTGTGTATGATGATTTTTAATCAATAATGCCAACTTTCCAAAGGGTTGTATCCATTTGGCATATAGTGCTACCAGCTTTTGTGAGAGTTTCTACTGCTCCCCAAAGCGTATCTGATTAGTTTGTAATAGTAGCTACATTGTAGTTTTTCGTGGTTTTTTTTCCTTGCTGTATAGTCAACATGTAGTGTCTTATTAGTTTCAGGAGTACATCATAGTGATTTTATATTTATACACATTACAAAATGAACCTTATAATAAGCCTAGTTATTCTCTGTTACCATACAAAGCTTCTACAATATTATTGTTATATTCCCTGTACTTTATATTATATGCCCATGGCATTATCTTAAAACTGAATGTTTATACCTTTTAAACCCCTTCACTTATTTTACCATCCTGCAAACACTCCCCTTTTTGGTAAATACTACTTTGTTTCCTGGCCTTATGGGTCTGTTTAGATTTTGTTTTGTTTGTTCATTTGTTTTGTTTTTTAGATTATGTATATTAGTGAAATCATACAGTATTTGTTTTTCTCTTATTTCACTTAGCATAATACCTAGGTACATCCATATTGTCACAAATGGAAATATTCAGCCTGAGTTATGTTCCATTATGTATGTACCACACCTTGTTTGTCCATTCATCTCTTGATGGACACTTGGGTTATTTACATACATTGGATATTTCGAATAATGACTTAAAGAACATAGAGGTATGCATGACTCTTCAAATTAGTGTTTCAGATACTTTTGGATAAATACTCACAAGAAGAAATGATAGATCATATGGTAACTGTATTTTTTAATTTTTTGAAGAACCTCTGTAGTGTTTTCTATAGTGGCTGCACTCTTTACATTCCCACCAGCAATGTATCCAGAATCACATTTCTCCACATTCTCACCCACACTTTTCTTTTTGATGATCACTCTTCTGACAGATGATATCTCATTTTAGCATATCCCTGATAATTAGTGATGTTGAACATATATTCATGTGCCTGTTGGCTCTCTGTCTGTCTTCTTTGAAAAAAAGGCTATTCATGGTATCTGCCCATTTACTATATGTTTGTTAATTATTTAACATGTGTAAAATTTTGTTGTCATCTTTATACAGTTTGTATACATTTTTGTGTGTCACTGACCAAATTTATAAGTACTGCCCCCAAAAACGTGTTTTCCATGTGCCCTGTGGATTTTATTGCATAATATTTTTTAGAGGGAAGGGAAGGTTTCATTAATTAATTTATTTATATTTTCATCCCATCACCCTCTCCCCTTTGTCAACCATCAGCTTGTTCTCTATATCTCAGGTTCTATTTCTGTTAAGTCATTTATTTTGTTTGTTTGTTTGTTTTTAGATTACACATGTGAGATCAGAGGGTATTTTCTTTCTTTGATTTATTTCACTTAGCATAATAACATCTAGGCCCACTGTATTCCTGCAAATAGCAAGATTTCATTCTTATTTATGACTAAATAATATCACATCTTTATCCATTCATCTACTGAGGAACATCTAGGTTGCTTTCACATCTTGGCTATTATTAGCAATGCTTTAATGAACATAGAAGTACATATATCTTTTTGAATTAGCATTTTTGTTTTCTTTAGATAAATATCCAAAAGTTGAATTGCTGGTATATATGGCAGTTCTATTTTTAATTTTTGAGGAAACTCTGTATTGAATTTACAGTTCCACCAAGAATGTACAAGGGTTCCTTTTTCTCCACATTTTTGCAGTATTTTTATTTGTGTATTTGTTGATGATGGTGATTCTGACAGATGTGAGTTGATATCTTACTGTTGTGTAAACTTGCATTTTCCTGATAGTCATGTTGAGTGTCTTTTCACATGTCTGTAGACCATCTGTGTGTCCCCTTGGGAAAAATGTCTATAAGGTCCTCTGGCTTATTTTTTAATTGGATTTTTTTTTACTGTTATGTTGTAAGAGTTTTTAATATATTTTTTGTATTAACCATTTATCATCAAATATATCATTTGCAAACATTTTCTCCCATTTAGTAAGTTATCTTTTTGTTTTGTTGATTTTTTCCTCTGTGGAAAATCTTTTGAGTTTTATGTAATATGTAATCCCTTTGTTTATTTTTGCTTTTGTTGCCCTTGCTTGAGGAGACTAGCCCCCAAAATTATTTCTAAGAATAATGTGAAAGAGAATATTGCCTATGCTTTCTTCTAGAAGATTCATGGATTTATATCTTACATTCAAGTCTTTAATTCATTTTGACTTTATTTTTATATATGATGTAAAATAGTGGTTTAGTTTTATTCTTTTGCATGTAGCTTTCCAATTTTCTCAACACCGTTTATTCAAGACACTGTCTTTCCCTCATCGTATATTGTTACCTCTTTTCTTATTAGGTTAATTGACCATATATATGAGAGTTTATTTCTGGGCTCTCTATATTCCATTGATCTATGTGTCTGTGTTAGATTGGCATAGTAACCACTAGAAAAATATTTTGTGTAAGAGTATATTTCCATTTTATATCAAAGTGGGTCTCTCTCTGAATAAAAGTATCATTACCATGTGATTGATAAATTATATGATTGCTTTAAATCCACTTTATAGCATGACAGGCAGATAAAAATAGATAAATAAATGTTAAAAGTCAATATGCATCTAAAAAGTCAATTGCACATTGTTGGAAAATTTGCAGTTGGGCACATATATATCTTATTTGATCCCCTACCTTGCATTTCTCCCACATGATGACCATCACTCTTCTACCATTTATGGGAAAAAGTTAAACTCACTTTAGCCTTTTATGATTTTGCATACCTAAATTAGCAATATTATATTTTCCTTTACTTTCCACATAACTTATATAGCAGCTAAACCAAGCTTTTGATGTATTTCCTGCTAGATATTGTATTTTCTCCCTCTATGTTTTTTATTCTTAACTTTCTCTCCACATAGAATTACCATATGTAAATATTTTCTGTTCCTCCACCTAAGCAGTCACTACTTCATAGGTTACACACTGTCCTAGAGAATTACTTTTAGTCCTCTTTGTATATGCAAATATGATATATTTAAAAATTTTTAATCAAGTGCCAACAATGGAAGATCAGAAGATTTAATATTAAAACTCCTAGTTTCAATTCTCTTTTGGAAAATTAGAAGTGTAGCAACACTGGAGCACCATTTCTGTAGAATATTGAGTAGTAAGGATGAGTAACAGCTCTGCTCATTACTTGGGACTTGAGCAGTTCAGTATAACATCCACCTATACTATTGACCCCAACACTGAAGCACAGTGACAGCTGGCCTAAATATATATGTTTATATGCAATATTCTTACAAGAAAGTGTAAAGTGAAGTATTTGTATAGACCAAATTTATATATTACTTGACTGACTCTGTAGAAACTTAAGTGTTCAATCACTGACCATAAACAAAATTTTGTGCTCCTCTGTCAAGTTAAATATCTCTTACAGTTGTATTTTTATGGCATAATGGGAAGTGTTTCATTGCCCACACTTTGGACTGCGTTGTGATTATTTCTATGCCTATCTTATCTTTCAAATTTAAGATTATGTCAATAGTGTTTAATGACTGATTGAAGATGGACCCTACAAAACTCACAGATGTATGCTTGTGCTTTGCACAGTCATTTATCTTTGCATGCATAACTGTTTAGCCAGTGAAAGAATAAGTGAGTGTGCATTAACAAGAGTAGATCAGACTTTGATGGATCACATATTGCATAAAAATTATAACTATATTCCCATTTAAATAGGCTCAGAAATTTTTGGAGAATGATTTATATGATTAATTACTTTAAAAATCAAAATATTTTTTGTATATTTTGAGTTGCTTTTCAAATTTCATTTTTATTTTTTGACACACTTAGAACATGTGTGGTGCTTCATTAAGTCAGTAATATTAAAGGAACTAAATTAAGCTTAAAAATTACCTTGAGCTATTTTTCCCATCTTGGGTAATCTGAAATAAACCGAACAAATTATATTTTGTGTGAGGTCCTTACGAGCTGCAGACAGACTCAAGAAGACAATCCATTTTATTCTTCCCCTTCAGTTTTGTACTTACTGTTGATAATAAACAGAGAAGACAATCACTGTTTTCCCAGTTTAAAAAAAAAAAAAGTTGGCTTTGCTCTTGAAAGCATACCCTTCGATAGTAAGATGTCATCTACAAATTTCTTAGCTCTTTAGGGTCTCAAGATCTTTTTGCTTTTCCTACCTCCAAAATCCTTTACTCTTTCTCTCCATGTATCTCTTAACTCCGTCTCATACCTTCTTAACTAATACATTCCCCTTACATTTTATTATCAAAATACTGCCGTGCTCCCCACCTCCTATTTCTCATCTCTAGATTTGTCTGTTTCATCAATATCTCCTTTAACATAGCCTGGCGAGAGGGATTAGTCTAGTTTGTACATTAGTGCTTGGTACAAATATTACACACAGGCTCTGTGTATAGTATTTTATTGGTTAAAACCATATTTAATATTTTGTTAAAGATGACAAGAACAAAAACACATATTATTTGTTTTATTGAGAAGATTTTCAACATTTTTTAAAAAGATTTTATTTATTTTTAGAGAGAAGAAGGGAGGAAGAAAGAAAGGGAGGGAAACATCAATGTGTAGTTACATCTCACACACAGGGGGCTGGGGACTTGGCCTTCAACCCAGGCATGTGTCCTACCCTGGGTATTGAACCAGCAACCCTTTGGATCACAGGCCAATGCTCAATTCCCTGAGCCATGCCAGCTAGGGAGGATTTTGAACATTTTTAAACTACTATTAGTTGTCCAAGAAAATTTTTATTTTTTTAAGACTTTATTTATTTTTAGAGAGAGAGGGGAAGGGAGGGAGAAAGAGAGGGAGAGACATTGATGTGTGGTTACCTCTTGCTCCCAACTGGGGACCTAGCCTGCAACCCAGGCATGTGCCCTGACTAGGAATCAAACCAGTGACCCTTGGATTCACAGGCCAGAACGTAATCCACAAAGCCACACCAGCCAGGGCAAGAAGTTTCATTTTAAAATATGCTTTCTGAATAGCTTATGCAATAAAATTACAACAGAAACAAAGGACCTCAAATAATATTCTTCTAAAATTTACCATCAGTTTAAAGGATATTCATTGAAAATTTTATGACTTTATTATTTGTGTATCCCTTTATTCAATAATGATTTAGGTTTATATTGTGTAAAAGTAGAGGTAAATTGTTACAAGATATCTGTACAAATAGGGCTGGAAAATGAGAGAGAAGAGGCTTTGGCAACGGGACATTTCCATAGAAGTTATATTGTGATCAAAATCTGAGTTACCCAGGCAAGTGAGGATGGACAGAATACCCTAGAGGCAGAGAAGGATTTATGCAAATAGACAAGAGATAGGTATGGGGCACCCCAGACAAGAAGGCTGGATAGGGCCAGATTAAATGTAATTAAAAGCCATACCAAAAAAAAAAATGAGTTATTTTCTGAAGTTAATAGGTGAGTTCTTTGAGTGGGCACAGGAAATCTTACAATCAAATGTGTAATTTAGAAAGTTCATTGGAGGAAGCCAGGCTGGAAGTATTTAGAATTATTAGAAGACTAATGCAATAGTCTGAGGATTGACTATAAAGTAAGGTTCTGTGTGGTTCTATCAATCACAGAGTGTGAGCCCTGTCAGTAATTTTAATAAATTCTGTTAATACTTGTTTATTTGAAAATTTGCATGAAATCGGTACTCAAGTATGGAGTTTGCATTTTTTCCTATTCATATTTTTTAACATACTCTTTTAAGTAAATTTACATTTAAGTAGTATAAAATTTCCTCTTAAAAGTAAAATAAAAATTTTAACTGAATAACAAGAGAGGTTTGTGGGAACCATGAGTTCTTTATTTTTATGATGCTGCCATCTAGTGAAACTTTGGTAAAATCATCTTTTCATAATCAAATTTGTATCTTCTCATCTTTTAAGATTTTATTTATTTATTTTTAGACGGGAAGGGAGGGAGAACTTGAGAGAGAGAAACATCAGTGTGCGGTTGCCTGTCACACACTCCCTACTGGGAACCCAGCTGGCGACCCAGGCATGTGTCCTGACTGATTCGAACCGATAACCCTTTGGTTCACAGATTGGCACTCAATCCACTGAGCCACACCAGCCGGGGCATCATCTGGTCTTTTAATCAATTGTGTTTTGTGTCACCTGTTAGGAAAGAATTGTACATGCATTCAAACATATTGTAAGCACCACAAGTCTTTATTTGTTTTTGTTTTTTTTAAAGATGGTGTCACAGATGTGAGCACAAGGCTTTTAATAACAGGATAAGTGTGAAGTTTCATGGTTCCTCATTGTGTCAGTCTTTATAAATAATTGATAATAAAATAAAAGTGTTGTTTTTTCTATTCCTTGAGTTTTCTAAAATAGTTTGATTTGCAAAATCATATCTATGAAAAATTGAGTTAGTCTAAAATTTTAGTTAAGAATAAAAATTGTTAATCTGCAAACCCAGGTTTTGATAACCTCTAACTCTTAATAAAAATTAATTGTATTTCTTTTCTATCATTCCTAAACCTTATGTTAGAATGGAGCATCTATCATATTTTTATGCTATGTATTACTCATTTTTTAGAAAAACAAAGTCCAAATCTACAGCCCCCACAAAAAATTAGTTATTTTTTTTACCAGTAAAAACTTCTCTGAGATGCTAGTTATGTCCACATTATAATGAACAAGGTTTCTAATTAACTAATTCTTAAATGTATTGACTTTTTAAAAATAGAAACTATGCTCTGTGGTAAGGGTCAGCAAATCTTTTCTGCAACAAGTAGGGAAGTAGATAATTTAGACTTTGTCAGCCATATGGTCTCTGTTGCAACTACTAAATTCACTTGCTAAAGCATCAAGAGATAATATTTAAACAAATAAGAGGGTTGTGCTCAAATATAATTTTATTTACTAAAAGCAGGTCATAGTTTGCGTCCTGTAATAGCAATCTGGGGTTATTCTTACGTGATGTTAGAACAACTAAAATTGGTCCCTCTGCAATTATTTCTTTCAAAAACATCTAATGGTAGATGTTTCTTCAAAGTTGCAGGAAATCTAAAGTTTTGAGAATGTAATATATGTGCAATTAGTAAACCAGCAATAGAGAACTCAGAGCTAAAATATTTTTCCAAGGTGAACTATCACCCTTATTTAATGATCAGTTGTTTTGTTGTTGTTTTATGTTCATGTACAAAGTTGACTTTTTACAAAATATTTTACTTATTTTTTTTTTTAGAGAAAGGGGAAGGGAGGAATAAAGAGAGGGAGGGGAAACATCAATGTGAGTGAAACATCTATCAGCTGCCTCTCACTCCACCAGGACCAGGGATCAAACCCACAACCCAGGCATGTGCCCTGACCATGAATCAAACTAGTGATCTTTGCTTTGCAGGATGATGCCCAACCAACTGAGCCAGCCACACCGGTCAGGGCACAAAGTTGTCTTAATGTGAAATGAATCACTGTATTCTCTAAGTAAAACTTAACTTTATGATAATCAGAAAGCTAAATAATTTTGATGTTTATTAATTTAGAAAATTACTACTTCGGTACAGTTTGGATAATACAAATTCACTAATCCAGATTGTCCTTCTGGAAGAATTTGTTTCTAAAATACTGAATTCTACTAGGCAGACATACAAAACGCTTGAAACATGCAAGTAATTAACAAGAGAATAAAGTCAGATAAGAAGCTGTTAAGGATTCAAGTCAATGTATAGAGACAACACAGTGTAAAGTCGCAAATATTATTTTTATGAATTGTGTGGGGGAGGAACTAACTTTTCTCTACCATCAAGTTTCTTTTGGCTGGTTAATAATTAAATAGACATAAGAGATGAGTAAGAGAAAATAAGTAAATTTAATACATACATATGTATGGGAATCCTGCATATGTGATAGAGTCAGAGATCCCACATACAGAAATGGTTCAGAGATAGCAAGGGAATATGGATATACGCGACATGGGTATACAGGGAATGAAGTAATGCACCTTGGAGGCTTCAAAGGGTCATTGGAGGATGACAAGAAAAGATGTTTAGGAAATAGAAGTTATATCTGATGATCTCTTATTATGGGCAAGGCCCTAAATTCAATTTTTTTTTAGGTAGTTAGAGGCAAGTGCAGAAATTTCTCTCGAGTCTGCTGCTAAAGTTGACTATTTTCTGAAACAAATAGCAAAGTTGACTTTAGCTCAAAGTTATCGACATACTATTGAGGTACATCTTTTTTTTTATTTCCTTTCTTTATAGCCAAGTCTAAGTACTTTAAAGTGTTGGGGGGTTTTTAAGATTTTATTTATTTATTTTCAGAGAGAGGGGAAGAGATGCAGAAAGAGAGGGACAGAAACATTGATCAGTTGCTTCTTACTCATGTCCCCAACCCAGGATCTGGCCTGCAACCCAGGCATGTGCCCTGACTGGGAATGGAATCTGTGACATTTTGGTTCAGGGCCTGCTCTCAATTCGCTGAGCCATATAAGCCCAGGCATCATTGAGGCACATCTTGGTGTGATTCGTTCTCAACCCCCAACAGTTATCTTTATCTCAGCTGATTGAGGCAGGACTTGATCTCAGGAATCCTGCCGCTTTCCACTGTGCCCATTCGTGCATCTCTAGCCACCTAAAGGAGGGTGGGGAGACAAGTAGATCCAGGCTGAACTCACTAAGAGAGATTCTGATCCAAATAAATTTCTTTTGTCTTCCACCTGGGCAGCAGGTTGGCCCACGCTAGTCCTTCTCACAGAGATGGCAGGGAGCAAGAGAGAGCAAGCCTATCCCATTCAAGTGCTTTTGGGATTATGCTTGTATTACAAGCTTAATCCCAGGCTTGAGCTAACTTCCATTGATCAGAATAAGTGCTTTTGGGATTATGCTTGTATTACAAACTTAATCCCAAACTTGTGCTAACATTCCACTGATCAAAACAACTTACCTGGCTGATCCCAGTGGCAGAGAATTGAACCCTGCCCACAGTGGGAGGGGCTGAAAAGTTATGTGGCAAAGGACTTGAATGTAAAATGAGACAAAGAATTAGAACTGTTAAGGAAATTTACCACAGCATGTATAGACTTGATTAAATTAAATGTGGGCATGACTGAAATTAAGTGATAAACTAAAAACTATTAATTCCTTCAGTTTAGTAGGATACACTATAGCAACTGTTCTCAAATGTTTTAGTAATTCAAAACTTTTACAACTTTAAAAATCAGAGAGAACTTAAAAAGGGTTTCTTGTTATGCTTATATCTAATTGTATTTACAGTATTTGAAATTAAAGATTTAAAATTTATAATTTATTATTTTAGAATAGCAAATAAACATATTACATTTTAACATAAATTATATATTGTTAGAAAAACAAACTTTTCTGAAACAAGTTAAAACATGTTTTTTATTTGAGAAATCTATAGTTTGGTTTAATAGTGATTTTTTATATCTGCTTCTACATTCAATCTCTTGTTTTTTTTTATTTTTAATCTTTGTGAAGAATATGAGGGAAATTGGTCCTTGTGCAGAGATAGAGTCAGAAAAAGCAATAGTTTAATTGAGAATATTTTTTGATAATGCACCAGAGTTTGACAAGCGAGAGCTTTTTGGAGTGGTAGTATGGAATGTGAAATAAAATTACTGAACTTTCTGTACTTTGTTACATGAAAATTTATTGGTTGATTTTGCATTTTGAATAGAGCATTTATCCATGATACATAATGTCAAGCATTTGGTTTTCTGAGCCATGAATATTTTCCAAAATTTACATACTTTATTATGTATTAGTTTTAATTAATTTAATTTTAAATTATATAGCACTACCAAGATAATCAGAAACATTTTTAAATACTGGGAAAGGGTCATATTCACAGAAGTGAATACAAGTTTTCTGAAGTTCTAATTTCTCTTGGAAACTCTTTTTTTTTAAGTTGGAAACAAATACTATGAATTGTTTTCCTCTAATTGACAGACTCATATGATTCATACTGTTACTTATCAGTTTCTGTTCCATTAAAAAAATAATGGTTCTTCATCGAGTAAAAGTAGCCTGTTCAAATTGCAATTCAATTGCATTAAGTACATTACTTTGAGACAACCTTCTTCAGAATGTGGTCAAATACTTTATGCATACTTCCTATATTATTAAACCTTAAAGATATGAAAATTAGGTTTTGAGATTTAATACAAATTCATCACTTTTGCAGATCTATCAAGATTTTTAAGTAAAATTGTCTTTTTTCCCCTGCAACTGAATGGCTTTAATGTGCAGTGACTACTAGGAGAGCTTGGTGCTACTGCCATGATTTGTGCTAAGATGCCAACAGTTTTGCCCATCATTGCTTTTGCATTATCTCTGTAAATACCAACCCGATGAAGAAGACAAAGAATGTCTTGGTATTATGAAAATTGTTCGACCTAAAAGAATTTTGGGAATGCCCAGGGTTTTGTGATCAGCACTTAGTGAAACACAGAACCATAGGGTGATCCATATTTATATTGAATATTACAGCAGTTTGTCAAAGATTCTCTTAAAGATATTTGTACTTATTATTTCTAATCATTAAGCCAATTTAAAACTCGTTATTATGTTCTCCCCCAGGGTTGTTTTGTTGGCTTTGATCTCGCACATGCAGTTGGAAATGTTGAACTCCACTTACATGACTGGGGAGTTGATTTTGCCTGCTGGTGTTCCTATAAGGTACAAAGTAGTTAGTATATTTACATCCTGCTGTTCCACATTAACTTTAACCTAAATTTAAAAACTGGATAGGTGACCAATTTGAATATTATTAGAATATTTCTTTTATTAGAATATTTCCTGATGTTAATTATAAAGTCATACAATAGAATGGTATGATAATTAAATTCTGGTGTTTTCATCCACTATAGAGTACTTATTCTTTCAGTTCTGTGGTTGCCATACAAAGTCAGGTGGTGATGGGGAAAAAAAAACACCTCTACACTTAAAATGTAATTCAAATTAAGTTTTTTTGGATATGTTGTGAAATTTCTACATGTATAAGATAATTCTTATGAAGTCAAGTTGACAGTGACATTTAAAGGCAACTTAATTAACAGGGAGCATAGAAATGAAACCAATTTATTTTAATTTTGGCAATTTTAAAATATGATAGTTTTATTATTATTTAAATATTATTGTGACAAAATGATTTAAATGAATGAGTTTTGAAATTAGATTGACTTCAGTGGAACTGTTATCTACTAGTTGGGGCAAAATTTGGCTAAAAAAGTAATAGTTATTTATTTTCAATTAATAATCCTATGTTTCATTGGTTTTTCTTTGAACAAGGTGACCTAAAATTCTGTTTCCTTATGAATGCTCATATAATCACACATTTTGAACTAGTTAAAAGTTGGGTTCAAAAAAATGTCTGATTACATTGTTTATCTTTGACATATATACAGATGAACCCATATAATTTAATTTGTTTTTATTCCAGTATTTAAATTCAGGAGCAGGAGGTCTTGCTGGTGCCTTTGTCCATGAAAAACATGCCCATACAATTAAACCAGCGTGAGTACCATTTTTAAATTCTTTTTTGGTGATGAATAAATTAATTTGCATTAATAAAATGCTAAAGATCCATGACTCTTTAAGATGTTATCTATTAAGAATCTGGATTAATTACAATTATTTTACTACTATATTAACAATGATGTACTTTATCAGAAATAAATGCTCTCCAAATAATTCAATTCATTGAACAAAAAATATAATCACAAAAAAAGGAAACTTCAATGCTAAAAATGAGTCATTGTTATCATGTAGAGCAGATAGTTTAATGTGAAGAGACTACTTAATTTTTTTTCAGAAATTAGACTTCAGAAAAGTTCAGATTTCTCACATTAATGAATAAATCAAAACCAACCAGAGATGTGCCTAATAGAGCCTTAAATGTAGTGTGTTACTATTTAAATCACATCTACCTTTAAAGCTGGAAACATAATAAGATGGTCTTGTAAAGAATATCTTATGTCCTAAAAGATTTTATAATCCATGAAAACTGAAGAAGCTGAATACTAAACAACAGATTAACTACATAAAAACCAATACTTTTTCTATGTTATATAACTTCATTTTTTTAGAGCAAGTGTAAATGCAAATGTGACACGCCAACCAATTTACACATTTTTATATGAACTCACAGTGTATCTTTTACTTTTATCTGGTATGAGGATAAAGAAATAATATTCTGGGGGAAAAACCCTTTTCACAGTTGTATCAGAGTATGTGTGATAAGGAGACTGTCTTGACTCTTCATAGATAACATAATAAAGTTCAATTAATTTTCTGAATATTCTCAGCTCCTGGATTAGTGGTAAAATCTTTAAATAATTGAAGCTGAATTAGTAATAAAGCTTGGAGCACCTCACACTTCTGAGGTTCTATGCATTTACACCCTAAAAATTTAAGATAATTTTTCTATAGTTAATTTAATCATTTCTACAATTTCTTCAAGATTTTTGAGTTTTAAAATTAAATAAATCATTTTCTCTAGACAGGTATTTTGTCAAGCAGATGCTTTCCTCTAATGATTATCAGTACATTAGATTTTTTTCCGTGTCCCAAGTTCTCTGAAAATAATATAAAGCCTATGTTATAAGAATGCCATGCATGTAGGAGAAAGACCATCTAGGCAGACCAGATTCACATGACAGCTTGACTGCTTGCTAGTCCATAATTTGAAGAATGTTACTTGATATCTCCACGTTCTGTTCTAACCTCTAACTAAAGAGAGTATCACCTTCTGCCTCATAGTCAGCTGTGTGAGAATAAAATGGCATGATGGATGTAAAACAGTAAGCTCAGCCACATAAGCATTATATGCGATCCACACATGTAGGCTAAGAAATTTGTTGCATCTGTCAAGTGGCATTTTTAACTTGTAGACTTTTGTAGATCTCTAGTAGAGATCATTTCTCTAAAGGAGAGAACAAAACTCCAAACATTGTATTTTCTGACCATTAGGACATGATACAGTTTTGTACCTATCACCAAATTCATTTCAGCAGACCTTTGACAGATTGACTGTGTAAGTTTCCATTCCTTCATTCTCTTTTACTGGCCTTACATCTTACTGGTTTCTTCACTAATTAATGTGGTGAATGAGACCTTTATGCATGTCCATTTTTTTTTTGTTTGTATGAGAGCCATGCTTTTAACGTTTTGTTTGTTTGTTTTTGAAAATTATACTTTCTTAACTGTTACTGAATTTTAAGTATCTGGCCTTGTAGACTGACAAGACTCAAATCGGGCTTAACTCACTAAATCCTCCTTCCAGGAAAACCTGATTGTTGTCAGTTTGTCAAAGCTTCTTTTATGTGAAGTCAGAATGGTTCATTCAAATGTGGCTAATTTATACTCTCTAGGGAAAATAACTGATACTAATGTTGCAAATTTTGCTTAAAAACCAGTGACATCTAGTGGCTAACTATGTTATTTCAAATAAATAGTATCCAGATAACATGTCTTTTCCTGGTGGAATCTTTTGTTCCTTATCAAATATTTTTAAAGTGTGTGTGTGTGTGTGTGTTTAAATTATGTATTTTGTATCATTTGGCCATATATTTCCAGGGCAAAAATTGTGTAGTCAAAGCCTTTGATAAAGAGGTAGAACAGAGTGAAGGTGGAAATTAAAGTGAGAGGTATTCTAGGTGCATGGTTAAACAGCACGCACCTGTGTTCATTAAAGCTGGGAAAGAAGGACATTGCGGCCCGCGTGGTGTAGAGAGGGGATCCAGGATACGCAACCCTGCTCTCTAAAAGAGTAATATTCGGTATATAATTTTGAAATATCTTTTATATGATATTTCCATTAGCAACTGGTAAATTACATCTTTATCAAGGTATTTCACTTCCTTTTTTTGATTGTTTAAATAGGCATTTTGGCCATTGTTCAATACTGATGACCTGAGACTTTTTCCAAGAACATTTTGCCGATAAGGGGAATAAGTAAAGGTCAGAGTCAATCCACTGCATTAAGCGTCATAACTCAAGCTGTTACTCTCAACTAGAATTTGACCTTTTCCTAGTTTATCATCACTTTTTATCATTCTCAGGGTCATATGATAAATGTTGTATGTAGCTAAGAATTATAGTAAATTAGGACTGGTCATCAGTAAATACCATCTTGTACATTTTTCCTTAAGGGCTAACAGTGATTCGGTCCATAAAGTTAGTAATTATTGCTCTCAGATATGAAAGGAAATACTTTTAATTGTAATAATTTGATGATCAGAAATATATCACTAAAATAAGTACTTAAATACCTTTAAAGTTTTATTTTTATCTTTATAAATGTTGCATTTCTGATACACTTTAGATCACTACTAAACTTTTTTATTTTAGTGACTTCAAAGATATCTGAAGCCCATAAAATGTCTTCTGTAAGAGCCCATAGACTGCAATTCAGGATCCCACCATCCCCCGCCCGTCTTTTTAGAGAAATTTTAGCACGAATGCAGGAGTTGGTCATATGAGCTATTAAGATTCCTTCTATCATTTTACCGTTTTACCCTGTCCGGTGACATCAGACATACTAAAAAACTGCTGCTCCTCACTTTCCATGACAGCATAACACACTTTCCAGTGCTCCCATGTATTTGATCTCCTAAGATGCTCTTTTCTCCTACAATTTTTTAAAAGCTTTCTAAGTGACCAAGAATGCTACCTAATGATAATTTTGATGGCAATGCTAGGATTTCAAATCATGCCAAAACACGTCCATAATCATCTACAGCTGTTTGATTGAAGGCTTTAACTAGATGGCATTTTTAAAGCCTTATTAAGAGCTTGAGTCATCTCCTTTATTGTAATAAGTAATTTGCAGTTAAAAAAGCACCAGCCTTTAACCAAAGAGGCTGATTGACTTCAGTGTGTGGCTAGGGCAAATTTTAAAACTCAGAAATGTAGTGCTTTTTTTAAAAATTATCATTTGGCAAGTTGAAAAAAGGCACATCAAACAATATTTAGAAAAGCCTAAGAAAAAAGCATCAAAATTCTAGCAAAAATATATAAAAATGATTAACTTATCCAATGTTTGACCCAACTTTACAATTAATGTTACATTAGGAGAAAGGAATATCCAAAGCACCTTTGTTCTGGGCAATGCCGACTTCATATATCTGATTCCACGTAGTTCTCCAGACAATGCCGGAGGATGCCATAGCCCAAAATTTATACCTTGTTTTCGTTCCTCAGTAATCCATTCTGGCTTACTAAATATTACATCCTTGTCCAGTACCTGTGTTACTGAACAGAAGGACCCGTAGAAGGGGTGCCCAGATGCTATTACCGAAAAAACGACACCCTCCTTCCCCGGGACCCCTCGGTTGTGGGTCCTTTGCCCGCCGCCCTTGGAATTCTGGCTCTCAATGCCAGAGTGTGGTGAAAAGGAAAGGAACTACTTATTCAAAAGTTACGCAGGTTTGATTAATGGCTAAATGTCACCCTTAAACCTCAAAATCCCTTCAAAACAACCACGAGCACACACACCGTCCTGCCTTCCCCGCCTTTGCCCAGTCAGGCCGGTCAGGGGTACCGTCCTTCAGAAGAAAAAGAACAGAAGTCCGGGGCTCGGCCAGGCAGGCCTCTCTCAGTTCTCAGCACCATCCGCTGTGTCGCCGCGATCTCCAGCTCTTAATCCATAACCCTGTGGCACCTTCTCCTGGCCCACCAGCAAGAGTCCTTTCTCCCCTTTTCTTCCCGCGTGGTCTTCACACTGTTCCCCAGAGTCTGCGTCCTTGACTCTCCTGCAGGCGCCCCCGCCCCCCCGCCCCGCCCCGTCTCTCCTCTTTCTCTCCCAGTTACACTCTGTATTAAGTCTTTTCAACCTTCCTGATTAGCTTTGGTGATATGCCAAATAATCCTCTTTGCAAATGAGGAACGAAGCTATCCTGTTATTGACATGCAAACTGACTTCTCAATGGTCCTGCTCAAGGCTCCCATCCCCCCTGGCGGCCCGCCCTGGGGTGGGGAGAATATGTTTTTCTTGGACACCCCAATCTCTGGACCCCGTTACAAAAGCCCTGCTGTGCCCTATTACACCTGCATAAGGTCTTCTTGTGAAGGACTGAAAGAACAAAGTATATGTGGCAGTAACAAGGTGTGCGAATTCACAAGACTCCAGATACTTTCAAGAGGGATAGGCTGAGTCGAGGAGGGTGGACTGTGTCCCGCAGAGTACGCTGCGTCACAGAGGGAAAATAAAATAAGTCGTCCCAGACACTTTTCTCAGTCTGTCAGGGGAAAGGGCGCCGATTCCCTTCAGTGGAGAAGGCCCCCGAGCCCTTCTCTTGAAGTAGCTTTTATTGAGAACCATATATGCAGGGGTATACAGCATGGATGCCAAGCTCATCAATCAATGTCAAAAGACTATGTTTACAGAAAACAAAAAGAGATCGTAGATAACAATGGAAGGATCCTAAGGGATTTGCCTCAGGTCAGGGTCTGGTGCCCATTCCCAAGAGCATATCAATCAAATATTTTATTTTTTCTCTATCAATTACTATAAAAAATAGTTACTGGTATAAAATTGATTTATTTTAAATGCATTTTTTCTAATATTTGTAATCAAATAATGAGAACTTATATATCCATATAACTCTCTAATCACAGGAAATTTCCACTTTATCTTATTCCAACATAAGTGTCTTTTCTCACATGTTCACTGCTTCACCATGTAACGAGAATGATCCACAATGAATTAAGGACACATAACAAATATAATCAACAAACATTTTTGTACAAGAAATTTTCATAAATGGAAATAAATATAGGATATGCCTATGACTTTTAAAATCTTACACTCCGTTTGGAGGAATACTGTTTCAATAGTCAAATAAATGATTTGAATAACAGGTAACACAAAGTTAGAAATATGCCACACAGCAACTTCTTAGTGAGAGGTGAATTCTCAGACACTGCCAAAGGCGCAGTGGAGGGACAGATGGCTTTAACTCAGAGCTGCTTCAGAAAATCTTGAGCAGGGCTGTAGGGGACTTACAGATACCAATCCTTTACAAATTGGAATGCTATATTAACTAAGTGAATAAATTTACTGTTACTCTGAAAGCTGAAATGGTTGCCTATGAGAGACTTCACTTGATTAGTTTCATAAATTTAAGGAAGTATAAAGAAGACTTACTTAAATGACATTTCTTAAAGGGATATGTCAAGTAATCTTTTCCTTTTTATACTTTTCACTAAAATTTTTATGGAATCTCAGATATTGACTTAACATTTAATGTTTTACCTTTTATCATAAAATTGCCCTTTATCCACATTCTACACAATATTTTAAAATTATAGTGGTAAAGTTGATTTTGCTCCATGCTCTCACTTAGTTCGAAAGCCACACTCAAAGAGTAGGTTATACCTGTCATAACTTCTAGTCCCCAGATTCTCACTGTAAGGATTACAGAAAAAGAAAAATTGAACCACAGAAAGTCATCTATGGACTCATGACATATAACCTACAACTATCTTCTTTTGAAACCTCAAAATTTATTTTCTCTTCTAACACTGCAATCTAGTGTCTCTGAAGATATATGAGGTCATTGAACCTTTAAGACACAAAAAGTAAGACTTGTCAAAGAGTTTCAGCTCTTGTTTTAATTGTTTCACATTTTATCCTCAAAATAACCTTTGAAATCTGCAGGGTGTTGTGTTTTTTTTAATACTAACTATGAAAAGCTATTGCTAAACCTTTATGTGTTCTTGTTGATAAAATACATGCGCGTAGCACTTTATGATTGCCAAAAGAGTCATAGTTCAGTGACTCATGCTGTGTGGGGCAGCACGGAGAGCCGTTCATCACACAGGGACCCACTGAGTTCGGGTGCTTCCAAGACGGGCAGGGTAACTTCACACACCACAAGAGCACGTGTAAAACGTTGCTCAGAACAAAGGTCTGAACCCATCTGATCCATTTTCTTTTTGTTCATTTCTTTTAACTCTACTCCAACGGAGATTTAATTGGATGGGAACTGTCCTTTTCTCCAGAGTTAATGTCTGTCTTCATCATGGCCAGTTCATGGGTAGATAGCTTGTCGTGGTACCTATATCAGTCCCTCCTCAGTCTGCTTTGGTCAATGTCACAGAGGATTGGGCACAAACTATGATGGTTAGGGTAGAAAATGACAATTTAGCTATCTTTATTTTTAGAGGAAATTGCTTGAAAAATTGATAATAAATTAATTCTAAATTTCCTGAGTACAGGGACATTGTGGTTTTGACTTTTTTTTTTTTTTTTTTTTTTTGCTTCCACAGTCCACAGTGCCTAAGAAAATATTTTTAAAAATTTTGTTGTTGAATGTATGGCTTTTTATTTTAACTCTCAGCATAGTAGAGAAATCATTTTCTAACACATGGAAGCATGTCTACTTTACAAGTTATTCTGAAAGGATATAACTTGCAAAATACTGCCAAATGAAATATGAATTTCCATATGCTTTTACAAAGACCAAATATATCCATGAAAACTAGCTGTAGACAACAACTTAAAAATATTTTATAAGCATTTTAATCAACGTGGCAAATAGTTCTTTCTAAAGTCCTAAATTCAGATGTATTCTCTCTGTGTGCTTTTAATGTCACTATACCTCAAAGCATTGTAAACCAATATTTCAAAAATATATTTTAAGAAAATATATGCAAGAAATTTTCAAAAGCTTTATTTGTTAATAAAGCTTTCACATCAAAAAAATACTGACTTAGCTCTTGTAAGGACAACACCTTATTCAGGAACTTCAGGAAACTATTTTCATTAACTAAAACTCACAATATCAGGAAGGACTTTTTAAATAACTATGCCTATGACACTGTCAGCTCATTGGACATATTTGAAGAAGCCTTCTGCTGAGTAAGATTTAAAGATGTAATTGGATATGTAATAGAAACAACTGAAGAAATCTTAGCAATATTTACAGACAAGTGGGCAAACATGAGGAAAAGGAATGGAACTTTGTGATCCTACCTCAAACTACTTTCCATTGTATTAAATCACTTCACTTAGAAAAGAGTACAGAAATTGTGAACAGATGAGTATTTTTAGAAAATAGAAATTAAATTTATTTACCAAGTTTGAGTTAGTAATATTCTACCTGTCATTCTAAGGCCATGACCATCTCAAGCTTTTAGTGTCATACCTTGCCACTAGTTGCTGGCATCAAGGGATGTATGTAAAATTTATGGGCTGAAACAATCTATTTTGCCCATTTTCAAGACTTTTATTTATTTTAGCACCTTTGAATCTGATCCTGTCACTTAGCCATGTTTTTATATTTCCTACAAATACGCTGGTTAACAACTGCCTGAATTTAAATTCTCCTTGTTCTTTGTCTCATTTTTCATTGTTTTTTTTAGGGGGGGACACCTCTTGTTATAGTTTATATTTACTGCTTTCTCTGATCCTTATTCCTGTGCACTAACTCCACCTTCCCTGTATGTGCCTAAACTAAGGTTATTTTTGGATTCCACTAAGGATCTCAACTATAGAGATTCTGTTTCCCAAATCTTTTTTCTCATTCTGCATGGTAGGTTAGGGACATTAATGCCTTGCTGTGAGGGATGGCCTAAGAACTTGCCAAGGAGACATGTATCTGTGCAGTCGTGCCCAAATTTTAATGATCTTACTTCCCCGAGGGTCAAGTTTTATCATACTCAAACCCATCTCTGTTTTCATTGGGTCATCTGAATTGGATTAAAGACTGTCAGTGGAGGCTGAAAGAAACACTATTACTGATGACAGATTAATAAACCTTGGAACAAACAAAAAGGAAGGGCAAGAAAATTCTATAATTATTTATGAAAAAAGTTAATATTTTCATGAAACTTGTGGAAGTACTTTGACTACTAATCCTTGAAGTAACAGCTGCATAATGCCTCTTTTACAATTGCATTCATGAGTAAGTATTTATTGAGCATACGTCATATTCCAGCCAATTTTTAACGTGTTTCATATGAATAAAAAAAGGAAACAAAGATTCCTGCCCTCATAAAGTTTACATTCCAGCAAGGGAGGACAGACTATACACATAATAAAGAGTAAATTAAATAGTATGTTTGAAGTTGATAGGTCTTATGGACAACTAGTAAAGTAGGGGATAAAAAGTAGGCATGGGAATACTCTGTGTGGGATCCTTGGCAATGTGCAGTATTAAAAAAGCATTCAGGAAAAAAGTCACACTGGGAAAATAAGATGTGGATAAAGGGATGAGGGAGATGTAGATAACCAAGCAGTTATCTTTTGAAAAGCATTCCAGGCGGAGGGAATATTTTATCAAAGGGTTCAAGGGCAAGAGTGTGTCTTGAGTATCTCAGGAACATCAAGAAGGTCCCCACAGCCAAAATAGATTGAGCAAACTGGGGATTAGTAGATGAAGTGAGAGAAAGAAAGGGCTCCAGAAATGCAAGCCCTTATAAGGCAATCTAGAGACCTGGCATCCATTGCCCATTTCTCCCTACAAGTGACATGATGTAAAAACTTTTAAAATGATCATTTTGGTGGCTTTGTTGGGAATAGTCTGTGTGAGGGTAATGGTGGATTTTGGAAGACCTGCTGGGGAACCATTATGGGAAGCAGGCAAGAAGTGACAACAACTCAAGGCAGGGGAGCGGCAGAGAGGGGGTGAGAAGTTGGAGGATTCCGGATCCATTTTAGAGGATGGGTTGTAGCACTCTACATGAGAATAGAAACATGAATGTCAGTTAAGGGATGTTTGCGATCATACAGAAGTGAGCTGCTCATTATCTAAATTATGGTAATGCAAATTAGATGAAAAAAGCAGGGCAGGGTTATTAGGAAATTGAATCAAGAGCACAGAGAAAAGTTTGGGTAGATGGGTAAGAATGAACTGAGAATCAAAGATTAATTTGGTATGTAGGGAAAAGGATGCTAAATCACTAATCAAATGTCAGACAGTTATTTCATTTATTAACTAAAAAAGATACTTCTTGAGCATCTACTGTAAGCTAAGCAGTATGCAAAGCATTGGGGATACAGACATAAATGATCCCCTATGTCTTGGAACTTAGTATTCAGTATAAGGAATGAAAAAGAGAGAGAGAGAGAGAGAGAGAGAGAGAGAGAGAGAGAGGTTAGAGGAATTTTTGCTGAGGAAGTAGTGTTTGAGCTGACTGAAGAAGTCCTCCTGACTTTTAGTCAGAATGAAGGAAGAATGGGGAGTGATGTGTTGTTCCCGGCAGAGTGGTTTTGCATACATCCATGTCTGGGGCCAGGACATTGAAGTCTTTGCATTCCAAATAAGGAATTTTGATTTTTATCTTAAAGGTAAAGATGAACCATTGACTGTTCCTGTGGAACATGATTACAAATATAGGTCTCTTTGCCTCAGCAGGTCTTAGTGTGCTCATAGGAAAAAATAAATGGTTAGGCCTAGGGGATCTCTAAATTTCCCTTCCAGATTTTAAGCTCTCTGATTCTCAAATGACGAAAATGAAGCTTCAGAAGAAGGAACGTTGCTAGTAGGAATAGTTCAGAATCTAAAACCAACTCATCTAAACCTGTGTGTCATTGGCTATCTTGGTGACTTTGGTGACCCTCTTCCCCTCCCCCATTGTGTGAGAGGTGGATGCAATAAAGCACAGTGAGTGCAGACAAATTTATAACAAACTTTACTATAGTTTGCTCATCTTTTTGCTTTCCTCAAGTATGAAAAAGTACGATGTACATGTTTCTTAAAATTTAAGTCAAAAATTTTATTATGAAAATTAAGAATATGTAAAAGCTATGTGAATGAATAAATGTCTCATTGATTTCCGAATGAAACAACCTTTGTGTAACTTTTGATTCTGTGAAACATGATTATTGGAAGAAGGTTTTTAAGTAATACACTTTTACTTGAGGTTAAGTTATAGAGGACATTAGGATGTAAGATGACAGACATTCAAATTTATCCCCAATTGCTATTACAGGCTTTTCTTAAGAATAAACTATTATGTCTACCCCCAATGTCCCACATTTTTGCAGGGTTATAACAGTTTGTCTGATTGAATACACTTTTTGAAGCCATGAAAGCTATAAGACAATTGTATTTAGTGCTAAGTTGTGACTTTAAGAGAAAGAAGAAAAAGAAGGAAGGAAGGAAGGAAGGAAGGAAGGAAGGAAGGAAGGAAGGAAGGAAGGAAGGAAGGAAGGAAGGAAGGAAAGGAGGAAGAAAAAAGGGAGGGAGGGAGGGGGAGAGGGAGGGAGGAAAGAGGAAGGGAGGGGGGAAGGAAGGAAGGAGAGAGAGAATGAGGGGGAGAGAAGAGAGGAGGAGGGAAAGGGATGAGGAAGAGGAAAGGGAAGAGGAAAAATAAAAGTGAAAAAAACTTAGCCTCAAGTTCATACTTTTAAGCATAGACAAACTATTAAATGTATAGTGATAAATTGTTAAATTGAAGGACATTACAAGAGCAGTATTTAATGCAATTGTACCTTCTTAGAGAAGACTGTGATCTCATTTTTTCTATATGTAGGATTTTGCTCCAGTGATTAACTGCATGTTTAACAAGCTAGGAAAACTGGGATAAGTTGTTTTGTTTGGTTTTGGTGCAGTACAGAGTGAGAAGAGGTAAGGGATTTACAGGGTAAGTTAAATTAATTCATTGTATGAAATATTTAGGGACTGATACTAAAGATGCTGCCACTAAAGGCTTATTAAAGAGATCAAGGAGAATTTGGATATACCATTTCATAATTCTTAGTTTCCAAAATTACATTCAGTGGGTCCCTTGTGGTTTCTCTTACTGAATCTGAATATCATGCCTCAAGATGCTATTATAATAAGTGATGCTTTTCATTGAATAATATTTATTTGAAATTTCTTTTATGAAATTTATGATGTTCAAAGAACACTAAACATATCAAAATATTTTCTTGTTTTATTATTTATCACATTTCTTTCAATATCTTTTCTCAAAATTATGTTAATAATTTCATTCTAAGTAATATAACTCCCTGCTTGATTTTTAATTTTTGATGGCAAAAGATTCAAATTTTTAGTTTATGTACTATGAGATTACATCTTAATTGTTATTGTTCATATTCAGTTTGTAGGAATGATTTATGAGGTTGTGATAATAGCTGCTTATAAACCAATTTAATGCTTTTTAATTTTACCTTATTAACTTTAGAATATTTGTTTCTTAGAATTCATGCCAAGATTTCATTTAGACTATATTTCTATTGTATTTTGATTTTACGTGTCCTATGTTCCAAATAGTAGAAATCTTGAAATAAATTTAACTTTTCCCTACGTTCTTTGGGATATTTTGAGTTTGAATGAATAATTTCTGAAATAATTATCTCTTTATTTGACTTTAAAGAGCTCCCTAACTATCTGTAAAGAATTTAGGGTGTAAATAAATATGAGGGATATACTTACCTACGTTTCCTAAATTAGATGCCTAGTTTTGTGCATTTTGAAGAGAAACTCCCTATAGCAAGTATAAAAGAATGTGAAAGTCAGAAGAACAATTGTTAAGGTGGAAAAAAAAAGCACTGTATATGTAAAACATATGGCTGTCATTAGCTTGGCATTTCGCCAGCTCAGAAACCTAAGTGCAGTGTTTAAGTAGTTTGGGGAATATTGCTGTTATAGAATTTCTGATTTTTTTAATCTACCCTAGACGATTTTGCATTTGATTGTGAATATTCTTGAGCATTTTACATTTGCATTTGGGCTTCATCCACTAATAATTGTGTTATCTTAAGCTATTTGTCAAGCATCTTAAAACCTCAATTTTCCTATCTGTATAAAAAAGGTAATAATCGTATCTACTTTACAGGAGTATTTGAAGATTAAGCGATCACTTAGAACAGTGTCTGACTCATAACAAAAGCTCAATTAACATTTGTTTTTGTTGCTCTCAGAATTATTTTCCTAATGAGGAAAAACCTACATTTCCCTAAGTTAAACAAACTTGTTTGACTATTTTTACAAGACCTTTGCTGCATGTTTGAGGAGTCAAATCACCTGGGCTCACATTTACTTTCTATCATTTGGAAAACAATGTGGTGGAAAGACTTTACCTAACATATTATTTTAGTAAATGATTTTTTATTTTCTTATTTTATTTAAATTAAAAATGCCCTCCAAAACTTTAATCTAGGTTATGCAAAAAGTTATATTACTATGGGTACTTACGTTTGAAACATATAATTGATGTTGTTTTTCATGAAAATATTCAAATAACCTGAAAAATGTCAGATATTAAAGAAGTGATCTACAGAATATTTTTACTTCAAAAGGGATTATAGGTAAAAATAAATTTTAATAAGATAAAAGTGTCATTCATTTGTTATAAAGCCCCATAAAATGATTAAATTTCTTTTTATCAAGTCAAAGTGTTAGACAATGTATTTTAAGATGTTGCAATTATATCCAGAAGAAATGACATTTAGAATTTCATTTAGATCGAAGATAGGTAGTACCGATGATTAAAAGAACATGATACTTATTAATACTTAATATCAGAATACAGATGCAAAGGAAAAAGAAATATGAAAAATCAGTGAGTCTGAAACAATTAACCAGTATTGACTGTGAAGCACAACATGGAATATCTTGCCCCATTTTTTAAATGGCTTCCTGGCAGAAAACTGTAAGAGAGATTGTATTTATCATTTGCTTAATTATTTTGATGAATATTCCCTTCCAGTAATTGTTTTGATCACTAGTCATCACTGTCACATCTAGATATTAGACTTCTGTGGTATGTTAAATAGGAAATTATATTATTTTCCTGCTCTGGAGTAACCTGACCCCATGTACTTCTAGTTGTTAGGGAATTATGGTATAAAATATATCTATAAGAGCTGTTACGTCCTTCTGTTTCTCTTACTTTACTTTCCTTCTTTGAATACATTTAATATTCACGTTGATGCAACTGAAATTATCTTCTTGAGTCTTTGGTTTCATTTCTTTCGGGGTCTGAATCCACTCAATGCCTCACTCCTGATAGAATTTGATAGCAACTCTTATCTTCCTCTGCTCTGCTTAATATCAAACATGTAGGTATGAGTCCATTTTCCCTCTCAATTTTTTCTACCTCACTATGCCCCCTGAATTCTTGCTTTTTGATGAAGAGTCACAGGTCCCACTATAATTAAGAGGAGAAGGGTCACTCAAAGCCATGAACATCAGGAAGCAGGGATTGGGAGGGGGGTAACTGCCCATCCTTTTGTTGGGTTAATATTTGTTTAATATTCCAGGAGGAAACAAAAAAAATATTAATATTTTTAGTTTGTTTGGTTCTTTTCTAATTCCTGTCTCTATCTCTAGCTTCTAACAAAGTATCTCATTAACTATTTTAAAGAATTAATGAATGAAATATAGAAAAACTCTAATAGGCCTCAAGGGAAAGTAATTAAGAACATAACAATAGAAATAGAGTCATTAATAACCATTATCAACTTTAATTGAATTTCCCTCTAACTTCCATCAAACTATCTTTACAATGGTTTACTTTTAAATTCTGCTCCTCTATTCCACTTCCAGAGACTGAGCATCTCTGAGTCTACTCACTTATTGGCTTGTTAAGAAACTTGCCTTGAACCCCATCCTTCAGCTTAACTTCTGATGATGCAGTCTCAACCACAGCTTCCTGTTTTGGGTCAGTGTTTTCCTACTTACTTACTGAGCAGGATATGGGCAAAACTAGTTATGTTCCTTTGGGTAATCACTCAACCTCTGTAAGCATTACTTTTCTCAAATTTAAATGATGGAAATAATACCTACCTCAGAGTGTGTTGCAAAGACTAAATGAGATGACACAAAACTATCATGCTCATTTCCCAGCAAACATGTCTTAGTTTCCATCCTTTTTTCCCTAGCAATTTATTGTGCAAAACCTTTGGTTAACCATGTCTTTTGAACTGGGTTTCCTCCTGGCATGAGAATCAATCATTTAATTAGCTAGGCCACTCTTAAATATTCTGTGGGATTATATAACTTCCATCCAGGTCATATGAATGTGATGGTCAAGGGTGATGGATGGCAAACAATTAGAATCTCTAACAGGCCTGGTCCAAGGGCTTGTCTTCCAGTGTCCTTTGTACTAAGCTGTTGGATAGCAAAATATAATTTCTTTAGTGAATAAATGCAACTGAGGCATGTCATCATCAACTAATGAGGCAGACAACTTGGAAAGAATCATAATTTCATATTTACACTTTTTCGGATACAAGTTAAAGTACTTTTATAGGTTCAGTAAATAAAGCGTAAAAATGATGTCTTAACCTCTGTTATACATTGATTTTTAGTTTGTTTGGTTCTTTTTTTCTTCTCTAACAATAACACATTTTTTTCCTTCATGGAGTTACTTGTTCCTTTCATATTTGGGTTAAGAATATGTCATCAGTATATTCAAGTATAAGCTATCATTTCCTCCTATGATACCATATTTTCACACTAGGTCTTTGATGTTTCTGTCTGATATACCCAACAATCACCATAACCCCTACTCTTGAATATTTAATACCAATCCACAAACAGAAATTACAAGTAACTAGTGCTTTAGTGAATACAAAAAAATATATATTAAATAAGAAAAATGCACTTAAATATTTTCTAATCTTTATTTTTATCTCACTAAAAAGAAATGGGGGAAAAGTGTTGTTTTTATTACCCTGTCTCACAGCCACTGTATTTGCTCCAGATTTTTTAAAAGGAAAAGGAAAAAAGTAAACTTTGAATCGGTTTCCACAGAAAGCATGACAGACCAAACACTCATATACTATTCTCATATGTAAATACAAAAGAAATAATTCTCTTTAACAAACTGTAGTCTTTTTTTCCCTTCTCTTTCAAAAGACATAAAATGAAACAATAGTCAATTCCTCTGTTCCAGATGATAGTAAATGGATCTAATTCATTCAGTCTAGAACTTCTTTCTTAGTTCCTCATTTTTATGCAACCATAATCATTGTCTCAGTAGAAAGGGTGAGACCGAGTTTTCTTTAGTACCCAGCACAGTTCCATGCATTCTGAAAGAATGAGCTTTTAATAAATATACATCATAATAAATATAAACACCTCAAATAAACTAATATTTTGTATGGTGGTTTCGTTTTCCCATTCAATTTAACTCATTGATATAGCTCAGTTAGGTGTTCAGATTAACTAAGCTAGGTTCTGATATTTAATACAAAAACATTTCATTTCAGAACTTTGATAAATATACTTTTAATTTCATTATTGTTCCGGTACAGTAGTAAATACACAAAAATGAAAGAAAAGTTGCTAGATAAAAAAAAGAAAAAAACATTGAAATAGTCTCTCAGTTTTTATAATGACCCTATTAAAAAGAAATGAAAAGATGTTTCCTTTTTTAAGAAATTTGATAATTTAAAAAAAACTACATATGTAAATGTCATCAGGTCATAAACTTCAGAGGGCAAATACTTTTATTTTCTTCATATTTGTCCATCCACTTATTTGATATAGGAAATGCCCTCTTGCAACTTCTAGGTAAACTTAGTAACTTTTCTGATTTTCTCAGTAAATTTGTAGTTTAAGCTCTGTCAATAGGGAGTACTTTTACTGTCTTTTTCCTCTTAGGAAGATATCTAAGGTGGCAGGGATGGGTGATGCACAGAGCACCCACACACAGGTAAGGGGAAGGCTTCTGGTTCCTAGCCATCTCCTGGAATCCACTCCAAGTACCCGGCGCTCCTTTGGTCATCTTCTCTCTGCTGCTGCATATTCCAAGATATTTGTGGAATTCCCATGGTCCCTTGCCCTTCATCCCAACCTTCTACACCCTTCTCTGGGGGCACAGGAAGCTCAGGATACTCTTGGGTCTCTTGGGCGAGTATGATTCTGGGCTGTAAATGTAGGAGATACTATCTCAGGTTCATTCTCCTAACATTTTTACATGAAAACTATGGCACCAAACTGGCACAGAGACTATATACAAACCCTTTGGTCGCCTCATAATGTGAGGTAACATGGCTCAGGCAATTTTTATCATTAGGTCCTTTTCAACATCTCTGAAGTTCCTACTGACCCCTCAACCTTTCAACTCCCATCCCCTAGAACTTACCTGGGGGAAGGCATGCAGCTGGGCTCAGCAGTAAGAAGATGGATCCAATCTTTCTCTTCCCTTTTCAAAGCTTCCCTTTCCTTAGCATGAGAAAACTTAAATTATTCCTGGGTTAGGTTCATTGTTTCTCCTATTCTTTTTGCTGTTTACAGCATAAAATTTATGCTAGGCTATATGAGATATGTAACAACTAGAATTCCAAAATGTCTGTCTATTGCAAATCAGAAGCCTTTGCTTTTAAAGATTACTATCTCTGCTATAAGTTTCAAAAACTCAATTCAGAACTCAGAGCTAAAAAGTGTTTTGGTACAATCTTTACTGCTCTTCACTTAACATATAACCCTGAAGCAATAAAATTTATTTATTCACTCTGGGGAAGAAGAAAGTGGTAGAAAACCATTTGTTAAATGATGAGAAAAATTCTTAATTAATATCTTCAAAGTTTTTACTACCCCAAACATTTTTTCCCAAACAAATATGATATCAATAGTTGTTTCTAAATACATACATTTTCCAGGTGAGGGGAAGCTGGGAATTATGTGTGACCAAAATAACATACGTAACAGGAGAACTTAAACTAGACAATCTATTTTCTAATCAGATCTAATATTTTATTCTAGAAAAATTATTTAATGACAATTCTAAAGTTGACTATTAATTGTATGTCTAGAAATTTAGTAAACTTAACTTTAAAAATTAGCTGAATTCATTTAGGATAAAGCAGTATTGCACAAAAAGAAAAATAAGACTGGTAAGGAGAGCTAAGGCCGAGGATTAGCCCTCATAGTCTACATGTGTATCTGAAGTATGAAACAGATCAGGGAGGGCATCATGCAAAATGCTCAGTGAGCCATCAATGAATTGGTACTTGATGATTATTTACAACATCAATGATTAAAACTAAAAAACTGATCAGTTATTAAATGCTAGTGGCTCAATAAAGAACAAACATTAACTAACCACCTCTCCTGGAGGCACAAAGATATGCTAAATGTAAGCTTAGATATTTGTTCATTTATTCATGTGAAGGATATACCATCTTATTTTTTAGGTAATTCTCTCACTCTCTCTCTCCTTTGTTTTTTGTTTGTTTGTTTGTTTGTTTGTTTGATTGCTTGTTTTACTTATTGTTTATAGAGATGAAGGTGGGTGATGTGTAGGATTACTGAAATATAATCATTGATTTTTGGCATAGAAATAAAGTCATCCAAAACATTTCCCTTTAAAGCAAGACTTTTGCGATGGACAGGAATAAATCATATAGAATTGGCAATTTACATTTTAACTAGTAACAAATAGTATCATTAAGATGAAATGTCATCCTCAAACAATGTGAAGCTCACTGATGGGGTCTTTGAAATAAACTCAGTGGCCTGAGTGGAATTTCAAGTAATTCCAAATAAAAGTTTTGGCCTAAACTTAGGAAGTACCTTTTCTATTTTCTCCATTTTGAAATATAACTTATCTCCTCTACTTTTTCCCTACAGACAATTCAAAATCTATCATTTAGCTATCAGTTTAAACATCAAACAATTCTAGAATATACTTTACACTTAAAGTTTCCTCTGTTAAAATATTGACAAGTTAACTTTTAAATGAAGCTTGCCCTGAGGGTTTTAAAATTGAATGTGGACATCTTTATAGATAAAATATTAAGTTAATTACTATTATATAAGTTTCATGGTTAATGATTGTGTCAAGTGGGATGTATGTAACTATAATTCAAATTCTTTTTTAAATAGATACATCTTTCAACACATAAATATGTATATTAGAAAAGTTCTGGCCATTTCTAATAGAATAATTAAGTTTTTCTACACAATATAAGTTCAGAATTTTTTGAGTGTATGTGGTTATTATAAATTACTACCAGAAAATTTCAGGTAGTTTGTTATAACTGTCTTTTACATTAATTCTTAATGTTTTGCAAAGTAGATATACATTATGATAAACTTCAGCATCTCATTTAAAAGAAAATGTGCCATAAGTTTTTATTTTTCTCTCAGTTTACCCCATGACCAGGATCAAAATGTGATATGAACTCAAGTCTAATACAAATGAGTTCCTACTACAAGCCGTGCGATTTACTTTGCTATTTTTGTTTATTATTTTTTAGTTAGTTTCTCTGGTTATTCAAGATTTTATTATTTTTAATGTTTTATTGTTGTTCAGTTACAGTTGTCCACATTTTTCCCCCACTACTCTCCTCTGCTCTTCCCACTCCTCACCTCCCACATTCAAACCGTCTCCGTTGTCCTTGTCCATGGGTCCTTTATACATGTTCCTTGACTTGACCCTTCCCCTTCTTTCCCCCGTTATTCCCCTCCCCTCTGGTCATGGTCATTTTGTTTTTTATTTCTATGTCTCTGGTTCTATTTTGCTCGCTTGTTTGTTTTGTTAATTAGGTTCTGCTTATAGATGGTATTTGTCTATGGCTACTTGGCCTATTTCATTTACCATAATACTCTCCCGTTCCATCCATGCGGCTTCAAAGGGTAGAAGTTCCTTCCTTCTTTCTGCTGGGTAGTATTCCATTGTGTGAATGTACCACAGTTTTTTGATCCACTCATTTACCGATGGGCACTTAGGCTTTTTCCAGCACTACATCCCTTTACATCCCTTTACATTTCCTTTATATCCCTTGCTCTAGGAGATATGTCAGTGAAAATGTTGCTGCATGGAATATCTGAAATTTTCCTGTCTATGTTCTCCTCAAGGACTTTTATGGTATCATGACTCATATTTAAGCCTTTTATCCATCTTGAGTTTATTTTTGTATATGGTATAAGTTGGTGGTCATTTCAAGTTTTTGCATGTAGCTGTCCAGATCTTCCAACACCATTTGTTGAAGCTATTTTTACTCCATTTTATGCTTCTGCCTCCTTTGTCAAATATTAATTGACCATAGAGACATGGGTTTATTTCTGGACTCTCTATTCTGTTCCATTGATCTATGTGTCTGTTCTTATGCCAGTACCAGACTGTTTTGATTATGGTATAGTTGATATCAAGTATTGTGATCCCTCCTACTTTGTTCTTTCTCAGAACTATTGAGGTTATTTGGGATCATTTATGGTTCAATATAGATTTTTGAAATATTTATTCTATTTCTGTGAAATATGTCATTTTAAATTAATTTTTATTTTTTTCTGTTAGTTCCATTCCATAAGCAACAATAACTTTAGCATGTTTTCTCTTCTGGCCTATTCTTTCATTACCCCATATTTAATCAATTTTGACTTTCATGGTGTTTATATTTTACATCCTATTATACTTGTATTAATTTACCAGTAAATTATAGATTACCAATGAAATTAGTTTACTTTCCTCTACTTTGCTAGTTGTTTAGTTTTACATTGTCATATAGTATCTCCTTTCATTATGTTCTGTCCTGACATTTGTTTAATCTTAGTTCAATAATTAAATGCATTCATTAGTCACCACATATCTTTTTGTCATGATTTCCCAGTCATCTCTTAGCTGGTCTAAGTTAACCTTCAGATAGGTTTTCAAGAAGAGTCCATGGGAAAAATATTAGCTAAATTCTTGTTTGGACAACACCAGTAACCTTTATATAGTTTGGCTTATCCAAACATAATGTTTATATGTTATGTTTTCTTTCTCTTTCTTTGAGTATTAAATAAGTATTTCTACAGTATTCTCTGTCATTATGGTTGTATTAGATAAATTTGAAGCCAAGCAGATGTTTTTTTCCTTGGTTCTGTCTTCATTTTTTTGCTTAGAGCCACAAATTTTTTTCTTCATCTGTAAAATCCTATAACTTTAATAAGCAATAAATACAATTAACAACTCCAGGTTTGTTCTCCCCAATCTCTCAGAGACAACATTGCATTTTTTTCAATATGTTGATTCAAATCAGCTTTTACTTAATCAAAGTTGTCCTGAATCACAACTTTTTAAAAAGTTTTGATTTTTCTTCTTTGGAATCTCACTAATGATAGAACTTTATTGTCTGATTATTATAGTTATCATTTTCTCCCTAAACTATTTTAAATCTTTCTCTTTTCTTTTTCTTTTTATTTTTTCCCACACAGCTGTCCTCTTTGATGTCTTCTAGTTTCCTGACTTCCTTGCATTCTTCCCAAATTCTTCTCTTTTTTGTGTGTTTCATTTTTCTTTTCTAATTCTTTTCTGATTTCTGTGAGCTCATTTTTTTAACTCTCCTATTGTTAAGCCAAATCATTCTTATTCCTGCATTTCTTCTTAGTCATTTTCTATTTTATGAAGTATTATTTTATTAAGTTTCTATTGTTTTGTTTATTTATTCACTTGCTCTATAGTATTTTAAAACTAAAAATTTATTTAGATAGACTTTATTATCAGAAATATTATATTACTCTTTCTTTGATTTTATATTTTCAAATCTATTTTATAATTTTTTATCTAATATGCACACATGCACATTCAGTTATATGATTTTTCCTATATGTCTCATATTTTATATCTGACCAATTAACCATTTTATTAAAATATGAAGGTAACCAATTTCTTTTGAAAATTATTCAAAAAATTTCAACTCACATAGGTTTTTTTATACCATTTCTCTTTAGGGTTTTTATTGTAAAAAATATTGTTTTAACGCTTTTCCTTTTTGAGCTTTTATCTTTGTTTTCAAATCAAAAAAACTTACCAGTTTTGTTCATTTTGTTTTAAATTCAAAAGGTCATTAATATAACTCTTTATAAAAACATAACTAGTGATAGGAATAAATTGATTTTACCCTTATTCTTGACAAGGTTGTAAGCATTGTTTTAAGATATCATATAGAATTTAATACTTAAGTATTTGATGACTCATACAACAAATGCTCTCCATTTGCAGGCCCCAGGTTACTATATTAATTGTGGTTATTTTTGTAGACCAAAATATCTAACATTGTTTTTGTATTTTAGGTTAGTGGGATGGTTTGGTCATGAACTCAGCACTAGATTTAAAATGGATAACAGTAAGTGCACTCCATTTTACAAGTAATTTCATTTCAACTTTATTTTAATTTTCATCTGTCTTTGTTGATATGTAATATAAACGCCACATGGAGAGGGCACTTTGAAAATGACACTGAGAATTTTTAAAATAAGAAATGACATTTCCAGAATGTAAGACTAAGTGTTTGTAGATTTTAATATGATTTTGAGTCTATCCCTTTGTAGGGAGACAAGAGAAAACAAAATCTAACATAAAGGACTCAGATCTCATCAATATGGAGCACCCAAAACATGAGGCAGTGAGGACAGGAAGGAATGTTTCGCCTGGAGTCAGACCCAGAGAGACTTTGCTGCCAATCCCACTTTACTGTTTAATACTTTTGTGATGCTACACAAGTTACGTTATCTTGTTTTGTTTTGCTTTTTCATCTTAGATATTTAATGTGAATAATATCTGTGTCAGGATTTGGTTTGCGGGTAAGGACAATTTTAAACCAAGTAGCAAACAGCAGTGTTATTGAAGAAATATTCATTTTTATCTCCTCCTTTCCCAATTTTGCCTCCTTTTGTAACTCTTGTTACTTACTAAGCAGTAGCTGTTAAACACCAATAGGTAGAAATGAAAGTACATCAGGCACAGTGAGCTCCCAAACTGCCCTGCTTCTTTTCCTCAATAACTATTTTCAATCACACAGGATACAAAAAGCTTTGTAGATGTGATGAGAGTTCAACTTAAACAATTGCTTTTAACCCTAAGATACTATTTTAAGCCAATTTACACTCACAGAAATTAAGATGCAAAGGACCAAAATGGGCCCTTCCAGTCAAATCAAGAAACCTCTTTTTTATCTTGGCTGCTGAAATAATTTTCTATGTTATTATTCCAGTTACTTAAGTTTTTTGTGCTGGGTTTCTTATCTGTAAATGAGGGAACTAGATTAGATCAGGAGGCAAAGTTTTTCTGTGAGGGACCAGACAGGTGATATTTTAGGCTTTTTCTGCTAAATTGTTGCTGTTGCAGATACTCAGCTCTGCCATTGCAGTGCTAAAGTAGTTATGGACATGCATAAATGAATGACAGTGGATATATTCTAATAAAACTTTATTTATAAAAACAAGTGGTGGGCCACATTTGGCCCATAGGACATAGTTTGCCTAATCCTGGGTTAGATGAATCTCTAAAGACCCACAATATTCTAAAGTTTTTTCAGTCAGTTTTAGTTTTAGTTTGGTCCCTAGTCAACAATCTTAACTCTATTGGAGTTAACTTTCTACTATTCAATCTAATTCATTCTCTTTTAAATAGGATACTATTTGGTATTAATTTACCTTTTTAATATATCATACTTATATTGGTTTTCTAAACCTCTCCCCCCGCCCCCCAAGAGAAGCTACTTGACCTAGTACTAAAAGTCACCTTCATAGTTCATTTCATTCATATGCCTGCCTTTGTGCAACATTACAATTACAAGTCATTTAAATCCTGATGTTTTCCTCTCAGGGACATGGTTTCATAATAGAAAAGCAAAGCATGAAGTAGAACAAGAAATATGGACTTGGGAATAGCAGAGGACAGCGTCCAGAAAAGCTTCTAAAAGAGGTTATTTTTATCTTGTGTCTAAGGGCTCTAGTTTTTGATAAGCTGCTCAAAAAGTGAGGGCAGGGGAGACAAACATTGCAGGTGAATGGGGAAATGTGCTAGATTTTTTAGGTCCACAGATTTTCTCTTAATATCATGGAAATCTTAGGAATAAAAAAATTAATCTTATTATTTTTCACTCTACTAATTCACTGTCATTTAAAACAACAAATAATGAATACTTTTTAAGATATATTCTAAAAAATGACATGATATTAATTTTTCAGAATTGCAGTTAATCCCTGGAGCCCGTGGATTTAGAATTTCAAATCCTCCAATGTTGTTGGTCTGTTCCTTACATGCTAGTTTAGAGGTAGGTGATCTATGCTTCAATCTTCCCACATCTTTACCTTTTTGTTTACTTGATTGTGACATGTTATAGTACTTTCTCTGATAATCAGCAAGATTTTAAATGCTCACTGTGCACAGACACTGTGCTAAGGGTAGTTTTCTCCTTTAGGACAATGACTATATGTGAATTGTTATCTTTTATGTATATATCCAGGTCCTAGCAGAATGCTTGGCAAATTATTGGCACTTAATAAAATAAGTAGAACAAACCTTAGGAGATATATTTTTAGTTCCACTTAGAACTTGTGTGAACTTGAATGAGTTTTTTAATCTTCTATTAGTCTCTCTATCTACAAAATATTCAATAGCTAATTCTTAATTAATCCAATCATTCAGTGTTTATTAAGAGAGTACTTTGTGCCAGACAATGCTGTGCTTACTGAGGGCTCTGCTTCTTCTAGTTCTGTGAACCAATGAGCTGACAAAGTGCCATGTGGCAAAGTTATAGGAGGACTGACTTTAAGGAAGGAAAATTTAAAAATGTATATGAAAAATCAGAGTAAAACAAAGATTGGGTAAGGTTGTTTCATGAGGTCCAGTAATTTTTTTTTAAACAGGGTCTTTTATGCCATTATATCCATATAAAATCTCTACTCTTACTGGTTGAATACTTTTCCTTAAATTCATTAATATTTTTACTTAAAATAAAGTTATTCTTACCCTAAATAATAATATCCAAGGAATTAGTTTGTTTTCCTAAATATGCATATCTATGTGCCTGTTTCTATATATCTAGATAATCATATGTATCTCTGTCTATATATTCCAACTAATTATTTGAATATTAATTGATTTTAGAGTGAAATTAAGTTTATTTAAGAAAATATATTTTAATAGTTATATAACATATCATAATAGTAATATATCTATTAAAAATATATATTTATACACATATTTAAGTAAAATATACGTGCATATATTTCTAATAGGCATTTGAAATATATAGCTATTCAAATAAATTTTTATTTTCAAATAAATGTAGAGCCTCCTAAAATAGTCTAGCTTATGATATTTTAGGAAACCGTGTTGTGGAGTGGCTGGATAAAAACTTCCAAAATTTCTTCTAAACCTAAAATTCTAGGAATCTGAACACAGCAGTTTCTCATTTTGACCACTGGGCGGCAGTGTCAAGCTCCTCTATTTTTATACAACTGCCACTAAGATTTTGATAACCCATTCATTTCATCCCATCCCAATTTAAAAAGAGTAGGTACTCAGTTTGACCACTAGATGGAACTTGTGCTGTTCAAAGTTTTTAGCATTTTTTTTTAAAGTTAAAATAGACCCAGTAACAAGATTTTTCAGTCAGTGATATGTTTTTGGGGAGAATATACTTAGCAAATCAGATAATGATATTTGAATTTTTTTAATATACATTTAGAAAAATTATCTTAGTTATTTTAAAACAAAGTTTTGCTTACTTTGCCAGTTTATATCAGAGAGGAGTTACACTATCTAAAACAGACACGAAGGCATACTTTAGGAAAAAACTAGTACTTAAAGTTTCTTCCTCTTATTTTGTCCTCTTATTTTTCTTATCTTTGTAAACGCTCATCTATATCAAGACATTTTCTTTTAGATACTCCACTTTGGTATTTTCTCTGCAGTGGGCAGGCACTTCTAGGATACATCATTTTTGCCATGGGAAGAGTCAGATTCTTATTTCCCCTACACTAGAGTGTGTTATAGTTGCCTAGGGAAGGTTTTTATTATGTGGTGAAATCAGAAGACTGATTTCTCTTTTCCTTTAATATTAAACTTAAACCTAACAAAAGGACCTAAAAGCCACCAGAAGAGCGATGTACCCTTCCCTCGAGCTTCTTATTACCTAAGTATTTTTCTGGAGCCTCTTAGAAACACCTTACTTAAGTCATTCATTCACTGTTGAGGCTATGTTCTAACTGAAATTATACTTAAGTAATCAAACCTTATGTAGAAGAAAGTATTGTTTTAAAATTCTTCCTCCATATCATAAATTGCAAATTCTGACGTTACAACCTCATACATTTAATTGCTTCCCATTCTCTTCCTACTGGTAAAATGTTCTGCTTTCCAGATGATTCTGAGTTTGTCATGAAAGAAATAAATATGTGAATAAATCCAACTTTCTTTACTGTCCCTACTTCCCTTTCAAAATATATGCCACACAGTCAAATGTCAATGGCAGGGGAGATTCTATACTTAAGAATCAATGTGCATGAACATAATCTCAGATTTACAGTATGATTTTTAAACAAAAAATTAAAATGGCTTTGTTTACAATTATATACATTTGATTGATACTTTTAAAATACCATGTTATAATCAGTATAAAACTGTCTTTTTCTTTATATTGTTGCCTCTAAATCATTTAAACAATACCTTTAAAACTATTGTAGACCAAGGGAAAGAGCGCTAGGGTAGGAACCTGTTGGCAAATACTACCCCTCTCACAGGGACACTAAGTGTGGCTCACACAAATGACAACTACTCAGTAGTTGTTTTGCCTTAACTTTAAAGTGAAGATGTTTAGACCACAGCATTTCAGAGGTCTCAATCTTTCATTTACTAACTTGAAATTAAATGACATCTATATTGTATTTTGAAAGGTCATATTTGTATATATAAATATACTCATATAAACAACTTTTAAACTCTTTCAGAACTTATAAACTCAAATTTAAAATGAAATAGCTTCAAAATAAAAATTAGATCATTCAAATAAAATACATGGCAAGTCAGAAGAAATTTCCTATGTATTGTCACAGAAAGTTATTAGGGAGCCATTTTTAAGAATTTAAGAGAAAAAATGATAATTGAAAATGACATGCTATGCTTCTTTTTTCCTATTTAAATTTATCTGACTTTTCTAGCTTTGCATTCATTTTACTCAGGAAATGAGAGAGAGAGATCCAAGCAGTGGAAACTCTGCCCAGAGTTCTGTTATAAGCTGAATATTTTTAAGCTACTTTTAATTTTTTAAAATTATTCTTTCTCAGTACTGAAAGCACAGACATAATGAGAAGAAAAAAGATATTTATTTCATTTACCTGTTAATTACTCCCATTAACCTCTCTTAATATTTTTACGTGAGTTTTCAGGAGAGACTTTTATACTCCATGAGAAGAATTTTCGAGTACCTAAGAATGCAGCTACACTTGTGGTTGTAAGGCGGGGGTGGGGGGGCATAGTTTTAGATTTAAGTTATTTTATTGTTAATGAAAAATAACAGCATGTTAAAACTGAGATATTTGTTATAAAAATGGTTTCTGGTTATCAAGAAAAATTTGCTAGAGCAAAACCTCCTATAAAAAAATTTGAATTTAAATAATATTCCCCAAAGTCTTGCTAAGCTATGAACCCCAATGAAATATCATTAAAAGTACTACTTCACGCATTGCCCCATCTGCATCTTCTGTGGCCCACAGCAGAACCAGGAAATTTTCCAGAATTATTTATTAATTAAAATTTCTTCAAATAATTATTAATCTCCAAAGTTAAGCTTCAAAAGAATCCTCTAAGTTTTTGAATTTCAAACCTAATAGTCAAAACACTGGTAGGCTGCATCTTGCCTGACACTGCCCTGTCCTCTGAGTTTGCTGATTCTTGAACCAGACTCACTTGTTCCGAAACTCAGAGGATTTCCTTGAGTCCTCATTGTGCCTGACATGTTACATGCTGTTTTAAGCAAGGAGATAAAGAGATGTCTCCTACCAAACTCCATGTAACTGGGGTTACCTGAATCGTAAGTACAAGCAGGGACTCCCCACAAAAAAGGGAATTATCTTCTGGTGGGTTGGCCCCTTGCAGTATTGGCTTCCCTGACTAGGTGAGTGTTCCAGAAACCCATCTGTATCAGTGTACCAGCTGGCATTGTTGTGAGAGGCTGTATTCGGTTTTAGTGACTTTTTTTGAAAACTCTTTCAATGCACTTGTCCATTTCAAGATGGGTGATTAACGAGCACACCTGCCCATACCGTGCTGAGTGTTCACCAAACAGCTTTTTTGACCAAAAACAGAATGACCCCCATGCCCATCCTCCATATTCACCTTATCTCACCCCGAGTGACTTTGTTTTTTGTTTCTCTGGATGAAAAAGTCCTCGAAGGGAAATGTTTTGCCGAAGAGAAAGAGGTGAAACAAAAAATGGCAGAAGCAATAAAAGGCATCAAAATTGACAAGTATAAAAAGTGTTTTGAGCAGTGGAAAAATGTCTTGATAGGACTATTGAATCTAATGGAGAGTACTTTGAAGGTGACTGAAGTTTAAACGTGTAAGAATAAATACACAATTTTTCATAAATAAATTCCATTTTTTTAGTTCCCCCTCATATTCTGTAATAAAAGTTATACAAACATGGTCTCAAAATATCTGTGCTCACCCTTCTTTATAAGTTCTTTCCTTCTTTTACATTTTCACAGATTAATTTTTTTCCATAGATCTTAGGAACTTCAATGTACCATTTTTTTTTCTTTCTTCATTAGTGGAGAACTCTCACATTTTCTTTTAAAAGACAAACTTTACAACGTCTCTTTGGTACTTCCAAATTGCCAGAATCATTACTCTTGCACTTTGGGGTCATTATTAAGTAAAATAAAGACTTGCTTGAATAGAAGCACTGTGATACCTTGACAGCTGGTCTGATAAGCAAGACAGTGGCTAAGAGATAGGACACACAGCATGGACACACTGAACAAAGGGATGCTTCACATTCTGGGCCAGAAGGAGCAGAAGTGCAATAGATTTTCATCATGTTACTCAGAATGGCACACCATTTAACACTTATGCATGGTTTATTTCTGGAATTTTTATGTAAGATTCTTGGACCTTTGTGAGAAATGAAGCCATGAATACGGGGGTATTACTGTGTTCTCACTGGGATCTATGGTGCCTGCTGAAACAGACAACAGCTTTACTTGCAGATATTTCTCCAGGCTGCAGACATAGTCTGTGAGGTCTTGTTGGCAAGAGAGAGACAGATGCCATTCTATCCTCCCTTTGAGAGATGAGTAGTTTGGGCCAGAGACATTGTAAAGCAGGTAAACCATGGTAAAGTTGTCTTATTTTAGATATATTTTAAAAATAGGGCTACCAGCTTTTGCAGATGGGCTTGTGTGAGTTGTTTGGAAAATAAAGGAGTCAAGGATGACACCAAAGTGATGGACCTGAGCAACTGGTGGGGAGGGAATTGCCAAAAGCTGAGGTGGTGAAGGCTGTAGGAGTAGGTGACTTGAGGAGAAACCTCAGAGACCCAGTTTTGAATGTTTGTATTGAAATTTCCATTATATATGTATCCAACTAGAATGTCAATTAACAGTGGGATATGCAATTTTGGATGAAAGAGTCCAGGTGGGTATAAATTGTTCTGTATTTTAAATCATTGTTTTTGTAGGGAAAAGAAAAGGTGGGGAAAAAAATACAATGCTCATTCTCTTCTTCAGCCAAATCTATAGCCTCCATACAATAAAAGCAAAGAAAATTTATGCCTAAATTGTTTTTTTATTAAAATGCTTGCCCACACATAGGTACATATATGAGTATATAGAAATAAGTGTTTTCATAGATTTTATAAAGTCTAGATATCACTAAATGACCCTGTGTTTGCTCTGTGGCATGACATGATATAGTAAAGGGACAGCAAGTGGCATGCCAGTGCATCGCAGTCCGTTTGAAGTTCAGTCAGCTCTTACATGTAGGATATATTTTTAAACTCTACTTGACCTTAAGGAATAAGCTAGAAAAGCATGTCTGTTCTGACCTCTAATGTTCCAACACTAGTTATTGTGTGCCCTTGTCACTCATCTTAATATAAGACACCTCAGGCAGGAAATTGCAGTGTTTTCAGACCGCTGCTAGAGTTTAACAGTGAAAAAGAATGATGAAAGAAGAAAAATAAGAAAAAAAAAAAAAAGGGAGAAAGTAAGCCCAATGTTTCAGAACTAATAAATGTATTATCTAACATTTTTGCTTTCTTGTCTGATAAAACTTAGCTTTATTATTTAAGTGCTTGTTTTCTTAATGCTAAACTGGAGGAGATTTAGGAATTGGTAAAGCAGTTCTAAATAATATTTGTAATGCTAGCTTCCACATATACATGCACATGTAGCTCTTACCATATTGTTTTGTGGACCAAACAAACTTTATATAAGAATAGGAAAAAACTATTCTTGATTATTATTGTAAAAATGGTTTTGGAGAAAGTGTTTGAATTTTATGATATTTAAATTTATGAAGGGGTGCTTATACTAATTATACTAGGCTAGTTTAAAATAACTCTGAAGGAACATTATATTAGATTTATCTTTAGTGGCAAAGGATTTAAAAGAGCACATGTTTTTACAAAAGACTACTTAAAATGGGATGATTTTTGGAGAGGTTGCAAGTGATCATTTCCCTTTTTATGTACAATTTACAGTTAATATTTACTTCTTTGTAAATCAAAGGATTAACATTATTTTTCTGTTTCTTATTCTATAGATCTTTAACAAAGCAACTATGAAAGCACTGAGAAGAAAATCTATTTTGCTTACTGGTTATCTGGAATACATGATCAAGCATTACTATGGCAAAGATAAATCAGAAACCAAGAAGCCAGTTGTGAAAATAATTACACCATCCAAAATAGAGGATCGCGGCTGCCAGCTAACATTAACATTTTCTGTTCCAGTAAAACACATATTTCAAGAACTAGAAAAAAGAGGAATTGTTGTAAGTATATCTCTTGCTTCTACTACCAAGTTTTCTCTATGAGTTGCATATTAGGGATAAAATTTGGATTATTTGGTTTCTTCACTGTTCACATCAGTCAGTGAAGATAAACCAAGTGCCAGCTAAGTATTCAGCCCTTGCTAATTGAAAGGCACAGAGAGCTGTTATCTCAGATAAAAGAGAAGAAACCATAAAGTTCGCATATGGAGAATAGTTTTATATAATTTATTCACTTTCATTACATTTTGAGCAGCAAGTATTGTTCCATCATAATTAGGATATGTTTTAAGCAGTTTTTTCTAGTAAAAAGGCCAATATGTATTTATTGGATAAACAGAATTAAAGAACAATTCAACATGGTGGAGGAAGGAAAAAGAAGTCAGTCTTATTTTGTTGTTTAAGTTATTTTCAACCTGTCACTTAAGTCATAAAATATATATGGACATATCTTAGGAGTGTTAACATTGTATAAAATAATATCTTTAACCATTAGACCTAAGTGGCCCTCTTAGTATTTTGAAAGAAACTAGTAAGTGTTAATAGAATAATTTCAGGAAAAAATGGTGATAACAAATCTATTTCCAGTGATAACGTAATCTAGGAAGTGTTCCACTCTTGTGACCTTCCGACATTTTAGAAGTCGTCACCACAGATTCTGGAGGCACAAATTGGAATATCAGCATTCCAAATTAGCCCCCACTGTGTCCAAGCTATATGCTCTTGAGAAAGTTAATTAACATCTGTTTTTGGGTTGCAAATCTGAGGCCTGTCCAGAAAGTATTCAGCCATGTACTATGAAAAGTAGAGACATTTATTGAAGATACCAGATACAAGAAACATTGTAAATAGGATAATGATGTCTCAGTTCCCTTCAATGTAGGAACCTTGGGACCTCACAGAGTTCTCCCAGTTACAATCAGCTGCCACGCCCTATTTTCCTGAATCTCATGGACGGTTTGAAATCTCTTCCATGGTGATTTTAGTTTAGGGAAAGCCAAAAGTTGCAGGGCACCAAATATCAGCTGTAGTGGGGCTGAGTCACCTGGATGATTTGGTGTTTCACCAAAAAAGTCTGCCAGAGATGTGATGCATGAGCGGGCACTTTGTTGTGGTGAAGCTGCCAATCACCGGTTGGCCTTAGCTGTGGCCTTCTGAATCAGTATAATAGTTTCTGGAGAGTAATGTTCAAGCTTAACGCAAAATCTGATGAGGATTCATTGCTGTACTTGCTCAGTCATTTTGAATGTGATGGCCACACAATACACATGCTCATTCAATGGCATCTACTGCCCCCAATGACTGATACAATGAAGTTCTCATTGTTCACACATATGCATTCCAGTCCACTCTCCTTGGCTTCCAGGTTACATCAATGTTGTTCAAACTGTTCTTGTTATATTAACATGGTTGGACTATTTCCAGACAGACCTCCTGTACTTTCTTCAAAAGGGTGCTATGGGAATTAGATAGATCAATACCCCGAAACCATTTACTATGCTGTCTAGTCTGTAGTGGATATTTCTTAACATAGTTGTAGTGATCTTTAGGCAAGGGCAAATTATCTGGGCCCATTTCATAATATTTCAGCACTCTCAGTGTAAACCAAAATTAATTTTAGACTACAATAAAAAATTTAAAAAAAGTTTTATTTTAGCAAAAGGAGATATAGCCCGGGAACACAGGTTCAGGTAGCAACCTAAATTGTGTCCCTCATTTCCCTGACAAAGGGGAGGCCACGTTTCATAGTGACAGTTTCTACCTAGATTTCCAATTATGTTCATTTTATGTAAATGAATTATTCAAATCATGCAGTTCTGATTGGCCAGTGTAGATTAAAACAAGGACACAAATTGTGCTGTTCTGATTGGATAGGACAAGTCTCAGTCTGTTGGTAGAAAGATAAAACCAGAGTTTCTCCACAGTCGTTGACTGAGCATACATAAACTGCAGGAAGCCAGGAGTTTAATCTGAGGTGTTTCTCAGTGTACCAGGTACTGTACACTATATGTGAGAAGCCCCTGTCCTCTAATGGTCACTACATTCTTATTAAAAACTTTGGGCTCTTTGTTGATCAGGGGAAGTCCATCTCAGCAGATAAATTATTTTCAGGGTTCATATCAAATGAATTTTCTTCTCAGCACCCACTCCAGGAACACAGTCAACTCTACAGCTCAAAGATTAAGAATTAGAGAATTCAGTGTAAGGATAATTGTCTAAAACTTTCCAGAACAGTGTCAGGTTCTCATTCATTGAAATGTGTTCAAGATTCCAGGCTCTCCAGGGTCTCCCCACAGACAAATCATTCATATGCTCTATTAAATGCTTAAAGAAGAGGCTTGCTCAGTGGACTTCAGGAAGTACTTTTAGGTATCCTTGTAGCAACCCATTGCTATTGCAATTATAATTTATAAAAGGGTTTCAAATGACACAGAAGCACTATATTTTAGTTAAAGTGAAATCAGCATGACTGTTTCATGTAAGTTTATCATTAATTCAGATATTCATTATGAGAATAATGCTAACATTATTGTGGCTTTATTTTTCCCACACAGTGTGACAAGCGGGAACCAAATGGCATCCGAGTGGCTCCAGTTCCTCTCTACAATTCTTTCCATGATGTTTATAAATTTATCCATCTGCTCAATGATGCACTTGATGCTGCAGAAGAAAGAAATAGCAGTGTTTAGAGCAAATTAAGCAAATAATATTGAAAGCTTCTGTGACTATTATTTTTATTCAATTATTAGAAGTATTAAAAAACTGATTACACATAGCTAACATTAAATTGTATACTTTACAAAAAACCTGGTACAATTTTTACAAGTCAATGTCCCTGAGGAATCTATAACTAATTTCTTGGTGTTTCGTGGATGAAGGTGTTCATTGGTCCAAATATTAGTACACAGTCTTGCTTAGCTATTACATTTCATGGTCAGTGAAATTTTTATTGGTTTAATTTATAACTTGACTATTTCATAATATATATGAATTTTTCTGTCAATTTTATAAATACTACTTTAGTTTTAATTTCCCAAAGCCTTTCTTATAAGAATCACAGTTGAACAGTCTGATATACGTATGATTTTTGCAATATTCTATCTAGCGCTAATCTAAGGAACGGAAAATGTGTTTTCTGAGGCAGTGGCCTTCAAATATTTTTGACCACCATCCACACTAAGAAATAAATCTAATAACAGAAATCAGTTTTTGTGTGTATATGCCTTAGTTTATGTATTTTAGTACACACCTTTTAATAATATTTTGACACCTGTGAAAGAAAAGCCTTTCAATTTTCAATCAACTGCTTCTTACAATTGCCATTGACCACTCTTTCCCATTACCACCCTTGACATTAGCATACTTCTCACAATGACTACATAGCACCTTAGTTCAAATTAAAAATGATATGTACAACAAAAAGTTTCACAAATTATTCACCTGTGCTCTGATATTTATTATTATATTTTAATTTTATTGCTATAAGTGTTGGTTGAAACTCAGCAAATTGATTTTTCCACCCACTCTTGGGTTCTGAATCATTTTTCAAGCATATATCTTTATATAATGTTATCAAATTTTCTCTTCTTTTTAATGGGACTTCCCCTGATGAAAGACATTTGCTGTTACTCTGTCGCTAAAATAGTGCAATATATCACCTGATGATACTTTCGATTGAGGATTAGAATTAGGAAATGACTGCTTCTTCTCTCAACCTCTATCCCAAATCTAAGGACCTTTCTTACCCACTGTGAAGTTACAGTTGCGCTCAGCCCTGCTGGGTTTCCCTAGCATTTAACTGTTGATGCCATAACCACTCTTCATGGATTGACAAAATATTCCATATTTGTATATATTTTCAGCAATAATTTGCATTATTGCTTTAGTAAAGCTTCCCATTCCAACTTTTGGCAAAATATATCTTTATATATGGAGAATTTCTCAAAACCTTAAACCTCAACCATGCCTGGCCTCGTGAAGAAGAAATCATTTTTGAACCTCAGCATGGTAAACAAAACAGAGATGGTTTCAACTCTCATGGAAAATACAGCAAAGTGGGAGAAACAGGTAGTTAACATATAAACACTTGTAATAAATATATAATTACAAGTTTTAACCACTATAAAAGACAAACGGATGATACTATAAAAAATACCTCAATGGTATTAATTAGGCAATTGAATATGGGAAGGTGTATGAAGGTACTTTTAAGCCTAAATTCTAAAATATTCATGCTAATCAAATTAAAATTACATCCAATTGTATGTTCAAACCATTTAAAGCATGGTCAGCACTATGTCCTTATCACTCTGGTAAGAAATACAGCATTAGAAATTCCCTTTCTCCTAGCTTGTGTCCTCCTTCATCCCCTAATCCAGGAATAATTATTGAATTATATTCTGTATTAATCATTTCCTTACTTCTTTGAAGTTTTACATCCATGTGTGTACTCATAAAAATATATTAGCTAATTTGGTCTGTGTATGGACTTTCTATAAAGGTAATTGTACTGTATTCATTCTTCTGGTTCTTTTGCTCAACATATTTTTTGAGACTCTCCCATCTGTTGCATATTCTGTTTACATCCCTTTTCATTGTTTTTCAGTATTCCTTTATGTGATTGGAGTTATGACTTCATTCTATAACTAATGAACATTTTCGATTGTTTCAATTTTTTTTAATATTGCAACAATAGTGTTATTAACATTCTTAGTACATATGTTCAAAAGTTTGTCCAGGACATATAACTGAAAATGCTGGGAATAGAGCATACATGTGCTCAACTGTACTATGTACTGTTAAACTGTTTTCCAAAGTGGTTGCACCAGCTTCCATTTCAAACATAAGAGATGACCATTCCATTGCTCCTGATCTTAGACAAGGGTAGCTATTGATTGCTTTTTTTCATGTACACAGGTTAAAATAGTCAGGGTAATTATTAAAATAAGGGAGAATAAATGTGTAACTTCCATACAAGTAGAAGGGAAAAAACAGAAGGAGACACACATGCAAGACCGCACACAGGCACACATGCACCCATGCACACTCACATCCTGCAGTTTATGCTTCAGAAACCATTCTTAATCTGTGGATTAAGCCAAGCCTAGAATTTCACATGGATTTTACACTTGTCCAGCTCTTTCTCCTTCTCTTTTGTCATTATTTCCCTCCTGCATAACTTTCTGGTGAGCACTCCTTCAATAAAACATACTTTCCTAAAACCTCATCTCAAGCTCTACTTCTAGGGAGCTGATCTAAGATAGCACTTCCTTTATTATGTCTTAATAATCATAAGTACTTTCTCTTCTCTATCTAATATAAAATGAATTTGCAGTTCTACTTCTGTTGGGTTCCACATACAATGTTTGTTTCCTCATGGATATTGTAATTACTAACTTCAAACTGCTCATATATCTTGACCTTTCCTGAATTCTTTCAGAAGTGGGATAAAGAGTGTTTTTTAAAAGATGTATTTTTTTCTACTAGTTGCCCATGGTCACTTCTGACACAAGAACCTTTTAAGTTCTTGTTTTCAGGCTTTTCAGATCACATGAATAGCTTGAAAGTGTAAATATTAATCCACATGAGGGCCAATTTATAGTTACTAATTCTCAGAAGATATTAATTTTCTTGCTGACCCTTTACATATTCTTTGGCTGTTGACATTGTGTCAGGCTCTCCTATCAGCTCATTTACCTGGGTCTGTCCCAGGCTTGTTCCATGTCCTATTTAGTTATCAACACTGAAGCTCTGTGACTCTAGGACTTGGCAGAAACTGTTTGGGTGAAAGCCATGCTTTAATCCTAAATTTACTTTGACCCTTGTCTACCTCCCAGGTTTCTGTTTTTATTTCATTTTGGAGTTGTAAGAATTTCTTACTTTTATGACATCCCATTTTAAAAGGCTTGTTTGTTGTTTATCTTTTTGTATGGTATCTAATATCCCATAACAAGTTATTTGGCAAAATATTTTATGACTAAAAACAAAAATATATATTATTTTCTTACATAGAATATGTGAACAATGGATTACTCTTTATCAATAACTCAAGCACATTGATATAAATATCAATAATTTTATAGTGATGCCTTTGGGAGCTATTGTAATACACAGGGTTGTTTGTTATGAGGTGCTAAATTATATTATTGTACAAATCTGACTGGAGAAAAGGCTTTGTGTGAGGTCAATTACTTATTTTCAAATTAAATAATATTTTTTCTGCAGCTATTTTCTGCTCAGTGTCTTTATACCTACTCTTGAGTTCTACACAGACATATATCCAAATTGTGTCATGTTTGTTTCATAAACTGAAGTTACTAGAGCATTGATTTTGAAGATTGTTGCATAATCTTAAGAAAATAACCTGCAAACACTGTGGAAGCATCACATCATAAAGCACAAGATGGAAATCACTGGATTAGGGGACCCTGTTACTGAGATTATAGATTTGATACTTGTACCAGCCATTACCATGTGATTATGTGTTTGAGAAAGATACATTATTTTTAATAACATCAAGATGTATTCTCAAAGAACAAAACAGTAAAGTTTCTTTATAAACTAATTGATTTAAGCATTTCTCATGTGTTTTCAGTTTGTTGCAATTATTTTTATTAGTATACCAGTTTTTTCCCCTCAATTTTGACTCTTTAAGGTGGCCTTTTCTGAGTCCTTAGACATTACCTCAACTAATTCTTGATAACTTTATTGTTTGTATGTTAACAAAATGTGGCTTACTTTGTATATTTTGTACCTGAAACTTGACATTACTCAATCTTCTAACAACACCCAGGTCCTTTTGGATGAAAATGGTATTTAGAAACCATAATCTTAATTGCAAGAATGCTTCTTGTAATTGGGTTGTTATTGTTTACAGGATTTTCAGTTAACAGACTTAGAAAATACATATTTTGAAGAGAACTTGTATACTTCTTATTCATATTTCAAATTCAATTAAAAATAAGATTTTATTTAACTTTACTGATTTTTATCTCTTATGCTGAAAATCTTTATTTTAATAATATCAATTATTAGTTGCCAGATACAATATAAGATACACTACTATTATCACATCTATACATATAGTTTTAACATTAATAACAACAATATTATAAACAATGTGATTAAATGAGTTTTTTTTGAAGTTTGTTTTGTTTTTAAAATACATTTTACTAGAAATGCTAAGTCAAATTACTATTTTTTAAAGGCACTTGTAATATTGATAACTCTTCTCTGTATGGTTACCCAACCAATTACACATATAGTTAGGTTTAGTTCTTTAGAATTTTTTTCAATCCTTATAAATTTTATTTAAAATTATAAAATTTATTTTAGAATTGCATGAAATATTTAGGTAATTACAAATTTAAATCTTCAAAGGAAGCTATACTCAGAAAAGTCTAGACTGTGTCCCTGCCCTTTACCCTATTCCTTCGTACTATCTCTGTGTATTATTTTCATATTTTGGTTTGTCTTATTATGATATATGTATATATGTAATATATAAAATATAGGTGTGTGTGTGTGTGTATATATACACACACACACATGCACATATTTCTTTCTTAGATATAAGAAATAAGGCAGCATATTACAAATATTTTTTACTGTTTGGAAAGACATTTTTTTAAAGAAAATTACCTTTAGTGCTCTAAAAAGGAGTAATAGGATGAGAAACTACATAGCCAGAGCATCAGATTGTCACCACCTAAACTCATCGATCAAAACTAGTACCACCAAAAATGGAACAACCTAAAACGCAGTCCCTGATGCAGTGCTACATGAAATAGCACCACTTATGCAGTATACTGAAGAAATAATAAGCCTGAGTCCAGTCAAACTTTTAGAGTTATTTTCCAGTCTATGAAAACTATGAAGAATACAGGGACAAGTTAAATGACCCCACAAGGAAATTAATATGGGGCATTCTACATGGCAGGTGACAGGTTTTTCTTTTTCTTTTTCTTTTTCAACAAGTCAATGGCATGAATAAAATAGGGACCAAGGGGGAAAAAGGGACTATACTGGGTTATGACATAACTAAAGAAACACAACAATATGTGGACTTATTTTGGATCAAAGACCAACTATTAAAATATATTGCTGAGAGAACTGAGGACATTTGAATGATAAAATAATGTTTATTCAATTTATTAACCATGATAACTGTACTGCGGATATAAGGAAATATATATATACTCAAATGTAGTATATACTATATATTATATCATTTCTTTCATATATATGTAATATCAGTACATTCTTACTGATCTTACTGATCTTACATAAGAATGTACTGATATAGAACTGCCTTTTGATCCAGTGATTCCCCTGCTGGGACTATACCCTAAGAACACCAAAACACCAATACAAAAGAACCTATGCACCCCAATGTTCAGAGCAGCACAATTTACAATAGCCAAGTGTTGGAAGCAACCTAAATGCCCATCAGTAGATGATTGAATCAAAAAGTGATGGTACATATACACAGTGGAATACTACGCAGCAGAAAGAAAAAAAGAACTAGTAAACTTCGCTACAGCATGGATGGAACTGGAGAGCATTATGCTAAGCGAAATAAGCCAGGGGGCGAAAGACAAATACCATATGATCTCACCTATAAGCGGAACCTAACCAACAATGCAAAGATGCAAGGAAAATAAGACCAGCAACACTGAAAGGAAAAGAAATCAACATAGACAAGAGGGAAGGAGGGAGGGGGGGCAGGGAAAGGGAAGGGAAGGGGAAAGTCAAGGAACATATAGCAAGGACTCATGGACAAAACCAAAGGGGAAGAGCTGAGGGAGGGAAGGAGGGAGGGGGCAAGGGAAAGTAGTAGGGGGGAGGTAGAGACAAATATATTTAAACAATAAAAATAATAATAATTAAAAAAGAAGGTGATGGCAAAAAAAAAAAAAAGAATGTACTGATATAATACAATTCTGGAATTTGCTCTAAATTCCTCTGACAAAAGAATGATGATAAAGAAGTTCCCACAAACTTGGTGACTTGAAAGGACACACATTTATTATTTTGCAATTCTGCACATTAGAAATTCAGCATGGGTCTCACTAGATCAAACTTAAGGTTTTGATGGAGGTACATTCCTTTCTGGAGGCTCTGGGGGAAGATCCATTCTCTGCCTATTTTAGCTTCTAGAGGCTGGTTGTATTCCTTGGCTCTTCCTCCATCATCAAAGCCAGCATCTCTGATAATTCTTTCATAGTCACAGTTCCCTTTAATTCTACTTTTCTGACTTTTTCACTTATAAGTGACTTTACGATTACATTGGGCTCAACAGTGTTATCCAGGATTATCTCCCTATTTTAAAGCCAGTAGATTAGTGATCTTAATTACATTTGCAATTATAATTTTCCTCTATCATATAATGTAAGATATTCACATGTTCTCAAGATTAAGACAAGGACCTCTTTGGGGGCCATAATTCTTCTTCTTCTTCTCCTCCTTCTCCTTCTCCTTCTCCTTCTCCTTCTCCTTCTCCTTCTCCTTCTCCTTCTCCTTCTCCTTCTCCTTCTCCTTCTCCTTCTTCTTCTCCTTCTTCTTCTTCTTCTTCAGAAGGGGTATGATGAAATTTTGATAATTCAAATCTGAGTAATCATAGTTGGATTCTCTGTACTTTTATTAATATTTAAAGATTAAGAACAAAAAAGAAATAAATGGTGATGACTTAGACAAAACTCCATCCAGGACACGCCTCAAAATTCATGATTTCAAGGTCATGTTTATAATGTTTTCCACCACATATTTTTATGATGGAAACAATCCCTTCAGCCTCCACATATCAAAAATCATGTTTATAACTTCCTTACAATGATTTTGAAAGGAACATCATATCTTACACTGTTTTTGTATATATACAGCAATATGCTATACAGTGATATGGTTAATATTGTGTTTTTCTTGGTATGTCCCTCAATTCTTACCACTGAGCTGAATATGCAGTTAGCCCCTGACAAGTAGATAATTAATATTAAATAGGCAGTTTTAATATGTTTTATATGCTGCCCACATTTACCTTGAAGCTACCCCTGTGACCTTTGCCTCAAAAGAGCATCTAATAAAAGATCCTTTATGATTGAGTCTGGTTAAGACCTGAGGCCACTAGAATATATCAGAAATATGTAAGATGTTTAGAATACAAAGATGAGTAGGTACCAGTTCTCAGAGGTATAAATTAAAGTTTTATTTTTATATCAAGGTTGGAGATAATTCTAAATTTTTCAGAATCAAGGGCATGTAATGTACTGGTTATGTCATTTACCATTACGTGCCAGTCTCCTTGGCCCTAAAAAGGCCTCACAGATCCTCTCCCATATTCCACCCAGGACCCAAGTTGAGAATGACTTCATTGCACTATATCAAATGAGGAAAAAAACTTTATTGCACAACTTCTCTTGAAAGACAAATAAAATAACAAACATAGGATTCTTGGGCCTCAGTTGAAATTTCAATCACATATACTTACAATACTATTTTAGGTGAAGAGAACTGTGCCAATATTTACTAAACGGAGGTCTCAATGTTCTTGTTCCCAGTATGTGAGAGCTTTACTTCACGTAGTTCTCCTTACATTCTATTGTGTTAAAACAACAAGCTTGTCAAGAATGGAGACATTGCAGTGATATATACAGAGTCTATGGGAGCATTTTCTCTATGGGTTAAAGTAAGTAGTTGGATCAAAGTCAGGACATAGATGCTACAGCTGGTCTCTGAAAAAAATGGCAATTAAGAGGCAAAAAAAAAAAACAAAGAGAAAATCACAGACGTCTTTTTTTAGGTAACAACAACAGAACCAGACTGTTTGAAACTTGTAAGTGACTCCAAATGTCACATTTTTCACTGAATTCTAAATAATATTGCTATATATAACTTATTTTATTATACTAATAGCCATATGAACTTATAACAAACTTGTTACATATATTTTTATACACTACATTTGTTATCTTTCTATTTTGCATGTTTTTTTCGACAATAGATATTTCAGAGGAATTAAGACAAGCAGATTAAAACGTAGAGAAAGAAACATGCACATTTCCTTTAAATCACTTCCAGTCTAGACAAAGCTGGTATATTCATTGTGATCAATCCCTGAACTTCTGTGCAGTCTAAAATCCAGTATCTATGTGATTTTTTTATTCATTAGAAAACTTTATATCCTTTGAAGATTTAAATGTATATTTGCCAGGTTGTCAATTTTTGATAGTTGCTGGAGGGGAAGGTGGCGTGGGGGAAAGGATGAAGGGGTGAGGAGATTAAGAAGTACAAATAGGTAGTTACGGAATAGCCATGGGGATGTAAAGCACAGTACAGGAAATGGGGGAGCCAAAGCACTCATATGCCTGACCCAGGGACATGAACAATGGTGGGGGGGTTGCCCGAGGGAGCGGGGGCGGGGGCTGGTGCTGGGTGCAGGAGGGCAAAGGGGGAAAAATTGGGACAACCGTAATAACCTAATCAGTAAAATATAATAAAAAATGTACTTGTATGTGATTGGGGGGTATATGGTGACTAAAAGGTAATAGAAAAACAATAACATTTTTTTAAAAAACTAAAATAATAAAAAAATTAAAAATTTTGTTCTTTACTTTAAAAGCAACTTACCTGTAGAACAAATAAAAAAGAATGACAAGCTCCCCCAAAAAGGAAAAAAACATTAATGAAGAAAACAAGAAAGCAACATGCTTTCAAGTACTTTCTCTAGGAAGGTTACATAACTTGTAATCATTTTAGGAGAGCAAAGTTACTATATACTAATCTATATTTCCAGATAATATTAGTCACCTATCTCACACAAGAACCTTAGAATGCATGAATAAAAGTGCCATAACCATAGAAAGACCCTAAAAATGACAAGGAACGAGACCACATGGAAGATATCGACATACCTTCAAAGCTGGAAAGTGGAGGGAACTTTCCACAGCAGAAGGAAGAAAGCTGAGGTATGACACCCTATGTGACAGGCAAGGATAGCAAGGAACAGTGGTCTGATTAAGGTTGAACACCACTGAAATATTTAGGAACTGGAGGTATCAGTTATTTCTGAAGGCCAAGATGTGTGGTGGGATGGGAAACAGGTGGTTCAAAGTCTGTAAATTTAGCGCTTAGACTCAGATCCCTTTCCTCCAGCATCTGCAACTAGAGTATTACATCTTCCCAACTCCCGCAAAGGCAAGAATTTAGTTTCTAAAAGGGATCAACTGGTGTAGTTCGAGGCTTAGGTACATGAGGACATCTGAGGAGATGGGTGAGCCATCTGACTGAAATTAGAGTAATGTAGGAAAACTTTGCGTTCTAAGTAGTGAAAGCCCTAACTCCTTACACTCACTTAGCTCCTGAAAAATGATGCCCAGCCCACCTCAGGAATATGATTATAGCTGTCTTTCTGGGAAAACTGTTCAGTCCAATTCAGGCCTACAAATCCTTGCATGGGTCCCATTGTGGTATAATGCTGTCCAGCAATAAAAAATGTCTGCCCCTGCACAAAATGTTTACACCTGCTTTAAAAATAGATGGACACAAAGTATCACTAGATATATGACAATAATATTTAAAATGCAGCATAGAATCCAAAAGAATAAAAGGAAATAATACAATAAGGAAAAAAGGTATAATTAACATCTTTCAAGAGAAAAGAAAAACTATGGAAAAAGGAAACTATACCCTTAACAATGTACAGAGAATGAGATAAAGCTCTTGAAAATTAAAAATATGATATCAGAAATAAAACAAATCAAAGGATATTTTGGAATGTAAAATTGAGGAACTATCTCAAAAGTAGAACAAAACAAATCAGATAATTAAAAAATTAATACAAGAAGTCAATATCTATCTAATGGTAGTTACAAAATATGAGAGTAAAGTAGAAAAGAGAAAATAACCCAAACATGAAACTCTTCCCAAGAAGTCTCCCTGAAACTAAAATGTGCTTTTCAGAAGAGGCTCAATGAGTACTAAACATAATCATTTAAAAAAAAATTTTTTTTTTACAAAATATAAATCACATCATGGAGAAAACGCAAGACAACAGAGATAAAAGGAAGATTATAAAAACTTTTACAGATAAAATTAAAAATAGCATCAATCACAATGATACAGAGATTCTTACCACCAATTCAGAAAGATAGAGAGGACAAAGGAGGATGCTTTTGAAATTCACATGGAGCTTCCAGTAAAGATGACAGCATAGGCAGACATGGATCACCACTTTGTACAACCACATCAAAATTACAACTAAAACATAGAACAATGATCACACAGAACCATCAGAAATTGTGTTGAATGGAAGTCTGACAACTACGAAATTAAAAAAAAACACACACACACATCCACTAAGACTGGTAGGAGGGGTGCAGATGCCAAATGGGCTGGTATCTCATCCATGTGTGGTAGACAAAAATTTGGGAGGGATATCTCCAGAATGAGAAGTCCCAGCCCCATACCAGGCCCCCCAGGCCAGGGTTCTAGTGCCAGGAAGATAAGTCCCCACAACTTCGTTCTGCAAAAACAGGCAGTGGGGATTGAGTCAGTGGAAGAAACTCCTGAAGCCCCAAGCAGTTCCTCTTAAACAACCCACACATGGTCTCACCTACTCAGACTCACTCCTTCTGAGGTTCAGCATCCGGGTAGCAGCTTGAAGGACACCAGTGGCACAGTGGAAGAGGCTGAGGTGCCTGGTATCAGGGTGAGCAGAGGTCATTGTCCCTTCTCTAGGCCCTCCCCTCACAGAGCCAGCAGACTGGTGCCACATCTAAGATTCCATCAACCTGGCTAACATGGACCTGCCTTGGAGATCCCCAGAGAGTCCAACCCACCCAACTTAGGGGCCCACACAAGCTGTTTTCCTCATATGAATGGCTGGTTTTAGCTCGTGCATCACAACTTCCTTAATCCTCTCAAACAAGCTACAGCTGGCCTCAGTGAGCTACAGGCTGTGCACTAGCAGCAGGCAGATTTGTTTCACAGCTTGGCTTTGCCTGGGAATCTCCAAGCCCAACTCAAGTAGCAGCCTTCTCAGATTGCTTTACAGCTCAGGAAGCATGGCCCCAGGCAAAATATAGGTGGGGACTGACCTTGGCCTACACCACCAGGGAAACTACAGGGTCAGGGAATCCAGTGAATAGATACAGACCATATCAAAGCACTGCCACCCTGTCCTTGCACATCTGCTCTGCCACAGAGGGTGGAAACTGGTGGTTAGTGGTCACAACCAATCCTTGTAGCTGACTAGCCTGGAAAAATCCCTCCCATTGATCTGCCAACAGCAAACAAGGCTCAACTACAAGAGGAAGGTATACTAAGCCCACACGAAAGGTGCACCTCGTGTACCTATATTGGGTAATAGGGGAGGGTGTGCCACTGGACCCTACAGGACACTTACTACATTAGGCCACACTACCAAGACACAGAGTCAAAGCAGCTCTACCTAACACATAGAAACAAATGCAGGGAGGCAGCCAAAACAAGGAGACACAGAGACATGGCCCAAACGAAAGCACAGATCAAAACTCCAGAAAAGGAGATAAATGAAATGGAGATAAACATTCTATCAGATGCAGAGTTCAAAATATTGGTTATGGGATGCTCAAGGGACTTAGTGAGGACCTCAGCAGCATAAAAAAGACCCAGTCGGAAATGAAAGAATCACTAATTGAAATAAAAACCAAGCTACAGGGAATCAGCAATAGAGTGGATGAAGCCAAGAATCAAATCAATGATTTGAAACATAAGGCAGCAAAAAACAACTGTTCAGAACAAGAAGAAGAAAAAAGATCTGAAAAATGAGGGTAGCATAAGCAGCCTCTGGGACAACTTCAAGAGGTCCAACATTTGCATCACAGGGCTACCAGAAGTCAAAGAGAAAGAAATTGGAAATCTATTTATAAAAATAAAGAAAGAAAATTCCCAAATTTGGTGAAGGAAATAGACACGCAAATCCAGGAAGCAGAGTCCCAAACAAGTTGGACCCAAAGAAGACCACACCAGGACACATCGTAATTAAAATGTCAAAGGTTAAAGATAAAGAGAGAATCTTAAAAGCAGCAAGAGAAAAGAGGAGTTACCTACAAAGGAGTTCCCAAAAGAAAATAAGCTGATGTTGCAGAAGAAACTTTGCAGGCAAGAAAGGGCTGGCAAGAATATTAAAAATAATGAAAAGCAAGGACCTACAACCAAGATTACTCTATCTAGCAAAACTATTATTTGGAATGGAAGGGCAGAAAAAGTGCTTCCTGGACAAAGTGAAACTAAAGGAGTTCATCATCACCAAGCCATTATTACATGAAATGTTAAAGGGACTTATTCAAGAAAAAGAAGGAAGTCAAAACTATGAACATTAAAATGACAACAAGCTCACAACTCTCAACCACTGAATCTAAAAAATGAAGATAAAAATAAAAGCAAACTATGCAAACAGCCAGAACGGGAACAGAATCGTAGGTATGGGGATCATGTGGAGGGTTATCAGCTGGGAGGTGGAAGGGGGAGAAAAAGGGAGATGGTGTAGGGATCAAGAAGCATAATTGGTGGGAACAAAATAGACAAGGGGATGTTAAGAATAGCGTAGGAAAGAAAGAAGCCAAAGAACTTACATGCATCACCTATGGACATGAACGAAGTGGGAGGGGGGGATTGCTGGAAGGAACAGCAGTACCAGGCAGAGGAGGGCAAAAGGAAAAAAATTAGGACAACTGTAACAGCCTAATCAATAAAATATGCGTTAAAAAATGAAATTCATGTGGAGAAATATTTCCAATAGAGAAGTCCATAGTAAGCCAAGATATCAATGAAATGTGAAGATAGAATAAGGATATTGATGATGAAGGTTTTAAAAAGTTTTCTTCCCATGTACTATTTCTTGGAATTCTTGGACGCCTTTGGAAAAGACTGAGCTGGAAAAAAAAAAAGGAGGTGCAATGGAGCAATGGAATTCTCAATCTGAGTATGAAGAGAAGCCCCATGTCCCATAACAACAGCAGCTCAACAGCCTTACAGAACTGCCCAGAGAGCTCCAGGGAATAGGTAGGTTTCCCTCTCTTTCCCCTCTCGCCCCCTCTGCCACTGTTCTCTCTCTCACACACACAAACTGATTAAATACCTAATGTGTTAGATATTTCAGAATTCTGAGAAGAGTTTTAGATTCTCTCAGAACTAGTTTGAGATCCAAATTAGTACAGGATCAATATTGAGAAAATGTAAAAGAAGGCAATTATTAACTCTAAAAAATAACATTGCACAACAACAAAAAACATTATCAGGGTAGAACATATAGTGTAGGAGATATGCCCTGTATTTCTCAATCTAATGTTACAAAAATGCTATGTCTTCATTATAGTTTAACATATGTTCCTATTCTTTCACATGCACACAACACCAGCTGTAAATAATATTTATGTAGCTATAAACATGCAAACAATGAATATTGATGTAATCTAAATCACGATTTCACTATATTTGTAGGATGAGGGAAGAGAAAGTGTGTTTGTGTGTATGGTTTGTGGGCCATGGGGGAGGAATTCTATAATAACTAAATCTTCAGTTTCCACACGAGCAAGAAAAAAAAATGTTGCAAACTTGAAGTTGAAAAAATTGCAATAAATTCATACTATTTAAAAATGTGGAACTAAATATAAGCAGAAATGGCTAAAATAGTTGAGAGTTGTTAGCTCTTGGTTAGTAGTAATTGAAGCCTGGTGTGGATGGGTCAGAGGGCTACTGTTTGGGGCATAAAAATTGAAACATGTGTGGAAGTAAACTGTGAGGGTTAAGTTCACAGACTCTGAAAACAAAATACAGGGTGGAAATACTGGCTCTAGTACATGCCAGTTAAGTGAGCTGATAACTTAAATGCTCAATGCCTTCATTTCCTTGTTTGTATAATTAGGCAATAATAGTAGTACCTCATAAAATTGTCTTACAGGTTAAACAGTTTAATATATAAAACCATTTACATAATAAGGGGCATGCATTACTAGTACTGGCAGTACTGGGTAACTGTAAACTATTTACACAAATTACTTTGATAAAAATTAGTAAGAAAGCATAACATGTATGATACATAGAAAATAGTCAACAAATAAAAACAATCATTATATTTAAAAACTAGAAATCAATGAATAGTCAGTCATTAATGAAATAAAGCCAGCTTAAACTACTAAAGTATGTTTTTCATTATCTAATATCTAAACAAGACCATTTCATAAATCATACTGAATCATGAAAGATTAATTTGGGTACATTGTAATTATCAGTATATGAACATAGTGCCTAAGATATAAATTAAGGTTCTAGAAAATTAGAATATCATTCACTGAAAGGAATAAAGACAGTGAAATTGATTTGAAACTAATAATTAATGTTTGTCAGCAGCTAATTAATACTTATGCTAATATTTCTCCTGTCCTGCTGAACCTTGGTCATATATTTGCTTTAGATATGCTCATATAATAGCAGGTATGCCTTCTATATTTTGAATTATTATTAAGAAATTCATAGTCCTCAACATATTTTAACATATGTCCATACTCTTTCATGTAAATTCAAAATTTCAGCAAAACTGATATTGAATGTTATTTTTATCTCTTCAGTATATAGGACATAATTTTTTCAAAAATCAACTGTGTTTAAAGAGATGCTGTTAAATTGGAGGATAAAACAGGTGCTATTTCAACTGCAGTGGTTTTATTGACTGAGACATACAATAAACCATGTTTGTGCTTTTATTTGTATTTTCAACATACATGTAAATAAGAGCACCTTCAGATGTTGTTTTGGCAAGGGCAAAAGCTGTTTATTTGACAGATGATATAGACAATAACATATGTAAGTTAAGAAGTTCTGATGGCATACCAATAGTTTGTATGCAACTAAACTAAAGCTTTAAAACAGTTTAAACATGTGGACAAAATCTTGACTCTTTATTACTGTACATGAAAAAGGAAGGTTTCTGAAGAAGCTAGAGAACATACTGTAATCCATGCTTGAACAAGTTGAAGAGATATGGTGTCACATAAATAGAAATCTGCTCTTCCCTTTATGTATTTATTTAACATATGTATACAGAAAAAGAGGGGAGCTATTGGGTGACATGCACAGCATCATATACAGCCAGTGCAGACGTAGGACTGCTTTTATTCTGAGCATCCAAAACTCAAGAAAGAATCACAATGAGACATATGTATCTCTGCAAATCTATGCATATCCTGGAAATTTCAAATAATATACATTTTATTAAAAATATTAAAACTAGTAGTTTTGTGCATATTTGTATATGTGTTGACTTGAAGGAGAGGACTTAGCCAAAGGACAAAGCTTGCTTCATGCATTGATACCAGACATATGACAACATTTTAAAGACATATCTAGCAAAAAATGTTTGAATACACAGAAACTATCTGATAAAAAATTATCGGCAAAGTCCTGTATTCATCCACCTCAAATTATATTTATTTGTACTTATAATTGCAAGTATTATTAATATTTGAAGCTTAAAAATATTTAAAATTTATATTCTTTTTTATAAAACAGAAAATTAAAAAATATATAAGAATGTATTATTAGAACTGAAAAGAATTGCTGCTTTCTTTTTGAAACATTTGCTATAAAAGAAAAACAGAGCTATATTAGAGCTATGTTTTTATATACTATTGAAATTAAGTTACTGCTAATCCAAATGAGATTGAAAGAGAAACTAAAAAACCCAAATTAAAATTATATCAGAAAGAAATATTATGAGTAAATTTAATGAAAGAGATGAAAGACTGGTATGCCATAAACTACAAAACATTAAGGAAAGAAACACAAGTAAATGGAAAGATATCACATACTCATGGATTGGAAAAATTAATGTTTTTAAAAATTATTCATACTGCCCAAAGCAATACACAGATTCAATGCAATCTCTATCAAAATTCCAATTTCTTTTTTTTATAGAAATAGAACAAACAATTTTAAAATTTTATGGAACCACAAAAGATCCCAAATGGCCAAAGCGGTCTGGAGAAAGAAGAACAAAGCGGAAGCCATCATACTTTTTGATTTCAAAGTCAGTTACAAAGCTATAGTAAATAAATTGTACAGTAGTGGCATAAAAGCAGGCACATAAATAAAAGGAACAGAATAGAGATCCCACACTAAACTCACACACATTTAGTCAACTAATTTATCACAAATAAGCCAAGCAAATACAATTGAAAAAGGGCATTCCCTTCAATATATAGTGTTAAGAAAAGTGGACAGCCACATGAAAAAAATGAACTGGACCACTATCACACCATTCACAAAATTAACTCAAAGTAGATTAAAGGGTGAGTATCAAACCTTGAAGCTATAAAACTTCCAGAAGACTAGATATGCAAGTAAACTCCTTGGCATATGTCTTGGTGATGATTTTTTGAATCTGACACTAATAGCAAAAGCCACAAAAGCCACAAAAGTAAAAATAAACAAATGGGACCACATCAAACTAAAAAGCTTCCATAAGCAAATAAAATCATCAACAAAATTTAAAAAAGCAACATACTGAATGAGAAAAAAGTATTTGCAAATCATATATTTAACAAGGGCTTAATGTCAAAAATATTTTTAAAAACCATACAACTCAATAGTAAAAAAAAAAGTTTGATTAAAATATGGGTAGAAGATCTAAATAGAGGTTTTTCCAAAAAAAGGCTTATAGGTGGCCAAGAGGTACATGAAAATATATTCAATATCATTAGTCATCAGGAATTAGTCATGATATAGGTTTCAAATCAAAACCTGTATATTTCCCCATACTTCTTAGAATGACTATTATTAAAAAGACAAGAAGTAAGTACTGGCAAAAATGTGAAGAAATGGAAACCCTTGTGCACTGTTTGTGGGAATTTAAATTGATGCAGCCATTATACCACTTCTGGGTATTTAGCTGATGGAAATGAAAACACTAACTCAAAAAAATACATGTACCTTTAGGTTTGTAGCAAGCAGTATTTATAATAGCCAAGGTATGAAAACAAACAATGTGCTAAGTATTCATCATCGATGGATGAATGGATAAAGAAGGCGTGTTATACAGAGAGAGAGATAAATGAATACTTATGTTAATGCAAACATATGTACAGAGATATTCGTGGCAACTTTATCTATAATTGATAAAAACTGAAAACAATTCAAATGTCTTTCAATGGATGAATGGGTTATATATACAACTTTGTATGGACATACCATAGAATATTACTCCCAAATATAAAGAAACAAAATATTGATACTTGGAGCCACTTAGTTGGATCAAGATCAAATAGCTATGAAGTTGTAGAGTTGAGATCCAAATCTGGCAGTCTCTCCCTAGAGGTCAAAAACCAATGTGCTATTGTTCCTCTCTTGGAGGACATAGAAAATTTTGTTTAATTGTTAATAGCTTCCTCACATTTCATAACATGCATGGTAAACTGATAAAATACTAACTTTACATGTTCCTTTCCTCAAATGTAGATAAGATAAAATGACTACTTACTCTGTTCACTTTTCAGAAAAATATACCATAAAGCATTTTGTAAACTCTAGACTTCTATCTTTAAAAAGAAAGAAAGAAAGAAAAAAGAAAGAAAGAAAGAAAGAAAGGAAAAAAGGAAGAAAGGAAGAAAGAAAGAAAGAAAGAAAGAAAGAAAGAAAGAAAGAAAGAAAGAAAGAAAGAAAGAAAGAAAGAAAGCCTTTTGCATAGCTCAGAGATATCAGTTGGTTTTTTCTGTCTTCAAGCTATCGTGCTACTTCCCTGTCCTATGCATTTTCAGCTGTCATCTTTATGTCCAATGACGTCTTAACCATACTAAGTTTTCTAAACTCTGCCTCACTAAATAGAAAAGCAAACAGGATTTTTAAGGATACTTATGTAGCTGAATAATAGATTTTGATTTATTGGACTGCGGTCTTTTCCCTTTAAAACGAACATCCCCCGTTTCCTGAAAAACACTGAGGGAGGGGCAACAACCGGAGCAGGTAAGGGCCCAGGACTTTCCTCCCCGAACTTCAACTGAAGACAACCTGATTTCATCTGATTCACATTGTCATCCTTCAGACACATGGGCTGAGCCCTGGCTGTATACAGGCACCGTCCCCTGCAGGCACAAGGAGTGGAGTGATGAACAAAAAGGTACTGTCACCCCAATTGCAGGGAGCTCAGAGTCCGGGCACATGCCACAGTGCAAACGCACTATAGATATTAAAGGTGCACAAGTTTTGGTAAGGGCTGTAAAGAAAGAGAGTGGAGTACACAGAAGAAGAGTGACAAGGGGAAATTTTACAGATAGGTTGGTTGGAGAGAAGCTGTTAAGCAGGTAATATTTAAATGAGACCCAGAGGATGAGAACAGGAAACAGAGTGTCTGGGGCAGGTCGTTCTCAACCAAGGGAAGAAAGTGTGTGGTCTAAAGCCTTCACAAGGACATGAGCTTCAGGCTTTTGAGAAACATATTTAATAGGCAAGATTTTCTATTTAAAAGTTAAAAGACTTTTCTAAGGTCTTTTCCATTTTGACCATTATATAATTTGGTGAAACAAGAGAAAAAAATTAATTTGTGGGTATAGTTGTGGTGTTCCTGAAACTAATCCAGTTAATATAAAACAGCCTGCAATACAATATATGACCCAAAACATTTACTTTGTCCTTGAATAGTCCTTCAAATTTTCTGTTCTCTTCCCAAAGGGAAGAAAAGTTTCTCCATTTTGTCCTATATTCAATCAAAATTCATGACAACAGGGTTAACAAACTATAGCCTTTCAGCGAAAACTAGTTCATCATCTCTTATTTTTTGACTTGCAAGCTAACAATATTTTTAAAATATATTTTCAAATCACTATTTTTTAAAAATTCAAAGCACATGATAATTATATGAAATTAAAATTTTATTACCAACTTTTTTTTACAATTCAGCCATGCTCATTTGTTCAGGTATTATTTATGGCTTCTTTCATGCTATGAAACATGTGTAGTTGTGATAAACCTTTTGGTCCACGAAGTCTAAAACATTTACTCTCTGGTCCTTTACAGAAAAAGTTTACTGACCCCTGTGTTAAAACATTAGTTTGTCAAGGTTTCATCAATAACACTCTCATACTACTAATCTTCAAGTTTAGTTGTAGGCCTATGGCATTAATTGTAAGCTTTAAATTTATAGGAATTGCTTTCTTTACCTTTAATGTTCAGAAATACTGTCTCATTAACACACCAGATAATCAAATAAATTTATTTTGAAAGAATTACAAGATTTTCCTTTACTTAACCTTAATTCTGTAGTAGCTTCCTAAATTCTGAGATATTGAAAAATTTATGAAATTATGTTACAAAAAGTTAACATTAGGTGTCAGTATTTTACATACTATTTAGTAATTGTGTGTCAATGAAAAATGTAATAGCTTATTACAGACAGCATTATCACTGGAAAATTTCAACTTCTTTTATAGTGTTTGCTCCATTGTTTGTTTTTGTTTTTGTATTATTGGAATGTTCTTTATGATACCTACAATGCAAATTTTTAAAACTCTTTATTTTTTATGTATTTGCTGCTTTATTTTTGTCATATGTCTGAGAGTAGGAAGTACTAACAAGTGTCTTTTAAATGTTCTCCATAATCATCTGAATGAAGTTTCAAAATAAAGACCATTTTGTGGCAGGGTGGTTGTGTGAGAAGAATACCAGCGAGGCTTTATGGGGAAGAAGAAAGGATAATGAGTTTGAATTCCTACTTGTGGTATGGGGCAGTTTCCTTTATACCATTTTGAAGTTTTTTCTTTAATATTCCAGTTTATAATAATTCTAATCTATATTAATTAAAAGGTTATTCCTTAACCTTGTAATTTATAATATTGTAGGTACATTGAGTAATCATCTAGTTTCTACAATGTAGGGTTGTTGTGAGGATTAAATATACTAACACTTTTTCATAAGCCACTTGTCAAAGTGACTAACTCAATGGACAACCCACAAATATTAACACTGCCCTCTGGCCATCTCTGATGTTTCTTTTATCTTTAAATTATTTTTAATATTTTGTCAAGGTATGAAAAAAATCTAGTATTTGACCTTCAAGAAACAGAAATTTTCTTATCTTTAATCATTCAATCATGCAAAATCTTATAATTCCATGTGTGTGTGTGTGTGTGTGTGTGTGTGTGTGTGTGTGTGTGTTATGTATGTCTCACAGGTTGTTCTTGTTCATATCACTAAGCTTGAAACAATTTTCCAGAAAATCAGAGATTAAATACAATCAAATTTATTCCATATCTCTAAATCTCTCTGAAAATGTTTTAGTCTGAGTTTGTTTTAGTGCTTCCATATTTATATCCAAAATACAGACAAAAAGAATTCCTAAAGATATAAAAGTTTTACTGAATCCTTACAAATCAGTAAGGAAAAATAAACAATAAAGGGTCAAGAACAAGAATAGACCAACATGTATACAGTACAATTTCAATGATCAATAAATATTTACTGTAATGCTCAACACCAGTAATAAAACGTAAAGTAAAAATAGAAACATTCAGTCTGGAAAACTAATTGCTAAAAAAATTATTACATTGTTTTTTTTCCTTTTCTTAAACAACTGTATTAGGTTAAATGTGGTCAAGAATTCTTGGTTGCTTTACCCATTGAGATGTGGAGTTAATTCTCTTACTCTTGAATCTGAGCCAACTTTAGTGTTTGCTTGACCAACAGGATGTGAGCATTTTGTAGCTGTCATAGAAACCTTACTGTTTATACTCATCTCTTTATACTCATCTCTTACATCACTCTCTCAAGTGAAGCTGGCTACCATGGAAGAAGTCCCACTACCTTCTGAGTGTTTGCTGGAGAAAGTGCACAGGTACTTTCATCAACTGACCTGGTTGAACCCAGTCACCTAGGGATCTCCACTAAAGTGACAGATATGTCAGTAAAGAAATCTGGCCTCCTCTAGACCAGTCTGTTTGCTACCTGAATACAGCTGACTATCCTCAGTTGATTTCACGTAGGGTAGAAAAATCACTCAGCCAGGCCATCCTCAAATTCTGGACCCAAATTCATAAGGTGTATTCATTTTAGCTTTTAAATTTGGAGGTAATTTTTTAAACAGCAAGATATAAACAAACAGTTGAGACAATTCTCAAAGTTATGAACTGTATGGAAAATATATCAAAAATCTTAAATTGCTATGGTCATAAAGTAAAAGAGTAAGAATTTAAATATTATTCTATTAAGCAAAACATCTTCTCCCCATCTCCAGATAAATCTTTGTTGCTCCAAAGTCCTATAAAGTAACTGGGAAACTACTCCCAGTAGGAAGGGGACTCAGACTTTCTAATTATAAGTATTCTTAACTCATTTGATGCCAAAACCTGATCTGGCCCAAATTCATTCAATGTGAATTTACACAAGGTTATTTATTACGTTTATTATACTTAGCAAGCGGATTTATCCAAATATTATTTATAAAGGTAGAAAACTGGAATTAACTTAAATTCACAACTGTAAGGGACTGGTTCATTATGCCATCATTAAAATATTTTGTTTTAGAATTTTTAAATGTTTTTAAATGCAGTATACCCAACATTGTAAATATATATCAAAATAGATAAGACAAAATTCCTACCCCACAAAAAACAATCAAGAACTATAAATATACATCAGTACCATTAAATCTAAGTGAGGATGAACTAAATAGAGGTACGCTTACCAGATTTTGTGAAATGAAGAGGCAGGAGAGTTTTGATCCCAACTAAGGGGAAAGATGAAGACTTCCTCTATAGTTGCTGAAAATCCTAGGAAGTCAAACTTACTGGACTTTCTTTAAGGGAAGGAGTGAGTCAGGGAGCAATAACTATCATTTAGGGGCAGTAGCATTGCTGCATATAGAAGGTTTCATTTTCGAAATTCAATGAAACATGATCAACCAAAAAAGATTAAAAGTACTGAAGCTCTAAATTTTGTGGATGACCGATGAATCTCTCTATTCTACTGAGCCAGCTGAGGAGCCATGTGGAATGTGACAAGGGTGGCCCAAATTCCTTCTGACTTCCCAGACACCGCTCAGTACCCAAGTATGTCACACACTAGATGAGATTCTTGTGTTTAAAGATGAAGTCTGTTTTTAATAACATTGTTTTCCATAATACAAGCTAGGTACTTTATCTTGCTATTAACCAAAGCATCCTGTTTCCCATAATGGAGAAAAAAACTATTCACAATGGACTTAAAAAAATATAGATCTCCAATGTGTCATCTTCTTTGTAGATTTGTGGTTTGCTTAGGGATCACTGGGACCCTTAAATTCTACATCTCCACGTCTTACAGATGCACAAATTCAGGACCAAGCTCTAGAACTCTTAAATTCTCACTCGCTGTATGTTACTTTTTCCTCACTCTTCTACATTGTGTTTCTGTGTGGTTTCAAAGTTCTCAATTGCTACACAACCCCTCTCCAAGGGTGACAAATGGGGATTACTGATGATTATGTTAGCTGATTAAGTGTCTTCATAAACCTGCTTTCTCCTTTCAGAAAACAGAATAGTACCTTAGAGGATTCTCTGGCTTGCATCACTACACGCATTTCAAATATGGGAGGTTTAACATGGAAAGAAGGATGTACCTATTGATTTGTAGAAAGTGCATGAGCAACCCTTTTCATATACTAACTTCCATCCCAGGCCGGAAGGGTGGTCCTGACTGCGGGACAACTTGCTTTCTTCTCTCTCAACACGTTTCCACTGCTCTCACACTAACTTTGAGGAGAGGAAAACAATAATTCAAGCATTATGTCATCCAAGTTATTTCATTCTAATCTAGCCTCATCTCTGCAATTTAAGGAGAAAGGGAATTATTTTCTGAGTACCAGCGCACACTTGAACCTAAAGTTCTTTAAGTAAAAATCCCCTCTGCCCTGAAGAACACACTGGTCCGTTGTTTTTTGTTTTGTTTTGTTTTGTTTTGTTTTCTTTCTGTTAGCCCAGCAAGTTTTGAAACAAATGTACAGGCAGGACATTAGGGGAAACAGAGTAATCTCTCTCTACCCCCAAAATTTCACCCAATCTATAATACAAATTATCAATTAAAACTAAGTAATATTAACAATACAAAACATGGCTTCTCCCACAACCAACATTCTCACAGGAACAATTTGTCTACTTTAACTGGAATATTATTTCCTGCTCAATAGCTACATGCTTTTTAGATTTCATGATTAACAAAATTAACTAACTGGAGAATTCGTTCTTATCACATATTTTAATAATCTCCCAGCATCAGAAATGTGGAGTCTTCTCAGATCTTTCATAAGCAGCTAGCCAAGGAGAAAAAAATGATTAATGGCAACCACTGTTCTCCAGCTTCTGGGATGGTGCTTGCATAAGAACTGACTTCTGTTCTTTCCCCAAATTGTTGCTCATTTCTTCAAGTTGCTGTTACCATAATTCACCAACTCCTCAATGAGCCTTTGTTTTCTTCGAGTTCCTCCCTATGTAGGTGTATTAGTTTTCTGTTGCTGCTGTAACAAATTACTATACATATAGTAGCTTAAAACAGTACACAGTTGTTATGTCACAGTTCTGTAGATTAGTTTAGTTCTTTTTAGTTTAAAGGCTCTTTTTGTCATGTAAAGTGACATACAAAGAGTTTCTGGGGAGTAAGGTGTGGACAGCTTTCGGGGTCATTAGATTGCCTCTGACTGTTTCCTCTGTCTCCTCTTTACTTTTCTGCCTTGTAGATTTCCTAATCCCTTTTTACCCTGAAACACTTTGCCTTCATTTTCTACTACCTGTCAGTAACCAAAGGCAGATTGTTTCCTTGGATGATAGTCTTCCAGATCATTCTTTCATGTGTTTTTTAAAATTCATAGTTGCAAGAAGCAGCCTCAAAGAAAAATTTGTGTGCAGGAGGTTTACTTGGAGATGTGCCTGAGATCCACATGTGTCTGTGGTGGGGAGTTGGGTGGGGGGAGTGGTGAATGAAGTGGGACTCTGTTGATGGGAGAAGATAAAGTTAGTGCAGCCACAATGCAGTTCTCTGCCAATCCCATAGAGAGTTTGGCCAAAGTGGTCCTTCAGAATTGCCCTCCAACTGAAGTCCTTTATATGGGCCTCTCAGTCCTCTCCACAGATGGAAGAAGCTGGGGCGTGCAGAGGGAGGAGGGGCAGGCATGACCTAAGGATAAGGACAGAAATTCCCTGAGAGAAGTCAATCCCAAAACTCCAAGTAATAAGTGTTTTGAGAAATGAGCACTTTAAAGGTAAAGGATTAGGAAATGGGTATCAAAGTCAGAACAAGAACAAGAGACTGAGTTCAGGGGACAAGACCAAAGATTTGGGATCAAATCAGTGGGACAGCCTAGTGTTTCCTATACTGATCACTTTTTCTTGTTAATTGTATATACAAGCTTATGTGAGATTTCAGGCTTAGCTATCAGAAAAGGAACAGAGGTAATGATCTTATTCCTTCTACCTTTCACATTGATTCCCACTTTCCCGAATGGTTTCTGACCTTTCGTCTTTAATCTGATGAGCCTGGGTACATGTGTGTATGTATTTTATGACAAGCCACCCCAAGTTCATGTTTAATGTTGATATGTTATAAAATACAAACTAACCATGATATATATTAGCAGACATGTGCAGCATATACAAATATGCATACACAGAAACACACATATTCAGAAATCTGTGTAAACAGCTAATCTTGCCTGAGAAATAAATGGTTTTAGGGTGTAGAGAGTATCCTTGAGGATGATTCCAGGGTAGCTAAAATTTCATTTTTAAGTTGATTTTGTTTAAAAAAAACCAAAAACTCCCAGTTACTTTTTAACTGTTAGAATAAGCTCACAATTTTTTTTGTGTAAGTCCACAAAAGTTAATAAATTTAATAATTAAAAATACTTATAAAAGAAAAATTGTCTCTAACCTAGTGTGAGACAGACCTCTTAATTCACAATAGCTTTCTGGGAAAAAATTAACATTCCTGATAAATTGCTTAAGCAATTTTCAAATAAACTTTTAATGGTATTAAGACTACTTTTGGGAAACTATCTGTCATTTCACTCAGTTGAGTGATAGCTAAGAACTCAATGATCTTTCATCAGATGGCATTTTTATCTTTTTTTAATATAGTCTAAAAAATGTTTCCACTCGTGTGTGTGTGTGTGTGTGTGTGTGTGTGTGTGAGAGAGAGAGAGAGAGAGAGAGAGAGATTGAAATTGTCCAGTTTAGGATTTGCAACAATTTGAAAATAAATTTTAATTAGTGTATATAACTAAATTTTCCAGGAAAAGAAAAACCTTTCAAAAAGGAAGTATTTTATTGATACTTGGTCCCATTTAGAAACATAAGATCCTCTAAACATTTTAAACTATTGTGACTTTAATACTTGATTTTATTATATATTTACATTGTCCAAAATTTTTTCCAAGTGCCAAAGAAACTGTTATAAAATTTGCTAAATTAAATTTGAAAACAGAATAAACCTTTACCACCTAGATATCCTAATAATATATGTTAACTTACTGAGATTTCAAGTTAAGATCTCAAGCTGAAGTCAATTTCACAATTGCATGTTTTAAACCAGGGTTATAAGCCTGGACTATTATTCTAATATACTAAATTCTCCTAAATATTTCAGATGTTTAAAACACTAATGATGTACAGTCTGATTAACAATAGAAAAATAATAATAGCATGCATATGATTCTCTTAAACATTTTAAGACAATTTTAATTCTTCCAATGTTTAAAAACATGCCGCACATGATGAAACAATGATGACACTGAACTGAGTTTGGGGCGTTACCTTCCCATGAAATTTCTGGAATTGCCTTTTCTTTTTCTGGTTCTCAGATACCAGAATACACTAACCAGGAAGTAATGGATCCTTATTTGGGATTCTGAGGGACTTTTCCTCTGTAGAATCCAACAGAGCCTTCCTAACTTAAAGAGGGTGAACATTTGGACCATGTTCTTAGATTTAAGTCATAACATTATTAAACTTTCAAATAAAATAAGAGTTTATAATTCTCATTGAAGAATTAAATTTGATTAGATCTTACATTTCTTTCTATGGAGATGTGTCTATTTCAGGTTTTAAGACCCATGAGCTTGAAGGATTTTCACTTTACTTAGCATCATACAATGTTAGCAGATTTGAAAATGCTACCAAACTCATTCCACATATCTCTCCTGGCCATGTATTATTATTCAATCATAAATTTCCAAAGTCATTTGGTGAACACCATCTTTTCTCCTAACATCTTGAACTTCTTGTTTTCCTTCTCTGACAACAATGCCATAAAGCCATATTTTCCTTGCTACAAAATAATAACAATAATATCTACCTCACAGATTTGTTGAGAACACTAGATTAGATAATATTTGTAAAATTTCTTTGTAATAAAATTTGTGGTGCTGTCTTTTACTACAACTACTAACTATCCTTTATTGAATTTTCAGTGGAGGTCATATATCACAGGAGGGGCTTCATGTTACCCAAACTTCCAAACAATGCTAGGTGAAGAATAATGACAATCTTCACTGTTTGAGGCCCAAAGTTATTATTTAGTTATAATCAAGTACAGATATGTCCGTGGTTGTGTTGCTAATGTTGGTGGAACCAGAATTTAAAGCCAGATCTGATAGACTACAAGGACAGCTCTTCTAACCTCTATTCTGTATGAACGCTGTGCCTAAATTCCGCAGGCAAAAGAAAAGGAGTGATCAATATATTTACATTAAACCATTCATATCTTGTTACACAGATGGTTTGCTACTTCTTTCACCATCCTTTTACTTTTATCTCCATAGATGATCTCTTACTGCTGTTTTCCTGTTTTATCTTTGCAGGACTAATAGTACCAAGCATATAATCTGTTCCAAGACAAGAAATATGTTTTACATTGTGTAGAGTTCCTTGTTGACATGCAACATCATTCCATACATCTGGTAGGTGCTATGTAAGAACTTGTTGACTAAATGGAGCAAAGAGTTATAAAAAAGAGGGGCACACAGATTTATGTTATTTAACAATTAAAGCAGAAGAAATATTTTATGGATACTGACCCTTTAAAATGTATTTATTTTTAGTTCTACTATACACTAAGCACTAGTCAATACACTAGTCATTTACACACCCTTTATTTCATTCAAACCTGTCAGTAACCCACCGAGACAGGTTGTATTAGCGTTATGTATTAATGTTGTGGAGACACTAAAGAAGTTAAGGAACTTGTCAAAGAATAAGAATTAAGCAAATGCCAGAACCAAGCTTTAGACCTTTTTTTGATCACAAAGTGAAAGCTATGTATTGTCAATATTATTTCCTACCAAAAAGCTGAGCATTCTTAGACCCTTTTAACAAAGTCCCTGTATTATTCTACTCAATTATTTTAAATATAATACCCATAATTCTGGGCCATTCATTTGAGAAAATGTAAAATATGCCAAATTTACTTCAATGGTCACCCACTCCACTTTTTAGACACCGTTTATTCTCCAAGCACCTGAAGGTTTTTGATCACCGATTAGATCCTTAAAACTTTCCTGGGATATTTTTTCTATCCTTAAACAAATTTATAGTGGAACTTGACTGACATCTCATTGTCAACATCTTTGAAATTAAATTCATTGTCCTCTTTACTGCCCCAAATAAAACTTTTCCTGCTCTTCCTCTTTCATCCTCTATCATTTAATGATCTTACCATCTATTCATTTGCCCAAGGCAGATAGTCATGTATTGACTCTCCCTTCCCCTCAAGCCCCCACATCTAATCAAAACCCAGATTATATTGATATTACTTCCTACCACCCCTAGAATTCGTTCATTTTTTCATTTCCATTGTTAGGATCATAGTTTAGTCAATATTTTTTCTGATTTGGATTAATAAAAACAGACCTTATATATCTTTCTGTCTTGGATTGTGTCCGGCCCTCTGATTTCTCTGCACTACAGCCAAAAATATCTTATAACAAGCAGATATGTCCTGGATGGATCTCTTTTTTAAACTGTTCTTGTTTCCAGGAATTTGGGGACAGAATATCTGTCTGGCTCTGATAGCCCCTCAGGTCTCATATTTCACCATTAACCTGCTCCTCCAAACAGCTCTTCAGTCAGAATTCACCATGTGTTCTCCTGTTTTATTGTATTTGTCATTCTCTGCTTAGGCGACATTTCTCACTGATCATCCCCTAGTTACACTCTACCTGTCCTTAAAATCTCAGCTAAGTCTTAACATGCTCATGAAATCCTAGCTGGTGGGTATCATCCTTACCTCCTACAGCAGGGCTTACAGGAACTATGGCTAATTATTCATTGTAATATTTGAGTACTCCCTTATTTGCATTTTCATTGCAGTTGTATATATTTCTATTTTTATGCCCATTTACTATATTTGCCTCAGTATTGGACAGAAATATGGAACATAGTATGCATTCATGGAACGCTTTTTTTATTTGAAATATTAGACTTAGTCTTAATATTTATTATTGATTTAATATAGTAAAGTTTAGATAACTGAGACCATTTTAAGTAGGTCTTTGTTGTATTAGAAATTATGTATGTGGAGCAAAAAATAATAATAAATCATGATAACTAAAAGTAGAACATTATGCTTATTATGTGTTTCAATAGCATGTGAACTTAAGATTAATGTAGAAATGTTTTTAATAAAAGTGTGCTAAGTGAATGGAAGAATAGTTAATGTAAAACATATTTTAAAAATTCTTATATGACATAATGCTGTATATTTTACTTTTTTCCTCTTTCTACCTCTTTTTAAAACATAGCTGAGCATTTTATTGGATGGCCTTTCAGGTCAATTTAATTAACTTAAACAAGTGAGACACTGAAATTTAGATATATAAAATGAAATATTAAAGTTAAAGATAGCAGAGCATTATAAAATAGTGAAACTGGTACAAGTGAAGGAATGTAAAATGCTCAGTTAGAATAAAAAGTATAAAAAATTCATTTGTTTGATATTGTGCTATGTGTTTTTTACCATATTTAACATCTCTTATAAAACCACACAAAGTCACATATATTCATTGAATTTTATATTGACTAGATGGGATACTTGTTAAAAACACAGATATTCTACAATTTCTGCTGTGTAACATAAGGCTAGGCACTATTTTGATCATTTTAGTATGAAGTGGTATTTTCTTTTTTTTCTCTTTTTTTGGCTTTTATTTTGTTTTCTTTTTACAATGCACCAAACTTTCACATTTTATTAACACACCCTGAAACCTCCACAGTGACTTGGTTATAGATCAGTAATTCATGCTTTTTTATTTTTCAGTTTTATTACCTAACTTACTATTCTAAGCATCGTTTTATGTTTCTAGTTAAATATAAGTGAAAATTGATTGGAGTATTTCTCAATGGAATTTTATCTTTATTTCATCATAATTGCTTCATATTTGAATAATGACAGATGAACTGCCTCATTCAATTGCAGTTTTAAGGCTTTGAAGTCACAATAACAGCACAGGATTTTAAATCCGCAAGCCATTATATTAACAGAAAAGACATTGAGGAAAATGAAAACGTATGGTGCTATAACTTGCTGGGGGGAGAAAAGGACTCCAGTGGTTAAAACATGTCACTTCCCGGGCAATTTCTAACCTAAGACGTTATGACGAAAGTGAACTGGACAGACACATTGTGGTCCTACTGTCTTAAGTTACTTCTAGAGTAATATTTGGTAACTATTGAACCAAAATTCATATAACGAATAAATGCCAGTACAGTTATTTTGCTTCAGGATGAAGCATTATCTCAGTAGCAATTATAATTCCATTCAGGAACAATTCATATTTCACCGACAGAGTTCATCAGATTGTGTCTTTTTTCTCTGGTATTTACCTCAAGAGTTGAGTATTTGCCAATACTCCAACGTATGCATTTCAAAGTTCTCTTTGTCTTTGTATTCAGTTTTAAGTAATAAATCAAACAATATGCAAAAGGCTAAAAGTTAAAAAAAACAGATCCTGCATTTAAATTTTCATTAAATATGGCTAATATATTTTGCAGTGGCTGATTTATACATACAACACTTTCATTTCTTCACTAAAACACTTTATTTCTTCCAATGTAACATCAAAGGTTTTCAAGTGCTCAGCATACAGTGGCAGGAGATGCAAAGTAAACAGAATAAATGAAAACACAAAACACATGCTTAGCATAACTGAAAGCACATAAAATTACATAGGAAGAAATATTTATAAAGGATTACAATGAATAACGTGAACATGAAAATAGCACCCAGTTGAAAACAGAAAGACCTCATTTTAATGGCAATTTTCTTCAGCCATTCATCAAAGCAAGTTGATACTCCTAATAAGTTAATATCCTTCTTTAAGAATAAAATTAGATGGAATAAAATTATGTCATAAAATTATATTTTGTACTAACCCCAAATTTTGCGAAGTTAGAAAAGCCAACAGATATCAGTTTGTAGTCTAATAGGAAGAATATCATTAGATATTCCTTCTGTAAATATCATAACAGTAGGGACAAAGCACCTCAGAGTCCAGTGAAACACCTAACATCTATTTGATTGCATAGATGTTTTCAATGCTAGTGAAACATATTTTAACTCTAAATCCTTGCTTACTTACATCTTAATGCTGTTTACCCAGATGTTCTATGTCATTTGGGCTCTAAGGGAGAGGTGAGATTGACTCATGTTGCAGACTACTGGAGAGATCACATGGTCTTTTGCATCTCAAGAATCAGCCTACAATTTAAGAAAAAATATTTTATAACACACCATGATGAAACCTACATACATCTACCCTTAATTGATTATTACTTAATTTCAGAAAATATTTTTATCTTTCATTTCATCTATGCCCATTCTGTTCCTCTTCAGTAGTTTTAGGTTCCTGCCTGAGTTGAAGAGAACTTTGTTTGGTGCATTTTATCTTTGAATGGAACTTGGTTAAACTTCATCATATCGATCAATTAATTCTAATTATGGTCTCAATTTATTGTGATTCAAATCCCCATTTCCCAGCTTCTCTCTTGAGCTTCCTTCTTTAAAAAAGACAATGAGGTACTTAGGAATAGAAGTTGGTTGCAATTGATAGTATCTAAAATGGCAGGAAGGAAGATGAACAAGACCTGCTTGGAAATACATCAAAGTTCATTTGCCTTTCTGTGTGCCCAAATGAACAAGATGATATCTAGTATCACAGATCTAGGAAAATGTTATTCCCATGACATACTCACATTGAACTTTATGAACCCAATTCATAAGTTTTGGACACTTTTTCCTGTATCTTTCAACTGTGGTGAACAGGCCTTTGTATTTCCAAAACCCTCCACTGAAATACATTGACCTCGGCGCTCCAGCAGCAAATTAATAATCCTCTTCCCAAACCCTCCTCCATTTGCAATGCCCATGACAGGGGTAAAAATAGAGATCACATATCATGTTATTAAATATCCACAAGTCATAAAACAAATTATTAATGAACTATTAAATAATACTAGTTCTATTTTCCTAACTTGATATATATTCTTTATAACCTTGAAAACCAGATTCAGAATTTGAATTCTTACACTCCTTGGAGCCCACCCTGAAACAAGGGTACAGGAGAACCAAACCCCTGACCTTGGTCTTCAATCTGAGCCTTGTTCTCTCATTCCTTCCATCCCACAGCTGGAGGGACCTCACTGGCATTCATCTCCAGCCTCACCTAACCCTCTCCCCGAAACAGCTCCTCCTCAGCCAAGCCCAGGGCCTAGTGCTGCACATGCATGGCAGTGTGGTCGCCCTTGAAAAGATCCAGCAGTGAAAAGGCTTTAATAAGAATTGCAGGCAGGCTCAGGGCTCTTTGGGCACAGAATTCCCAAATCTTCAGTACCTGTATAAGTCTAGGGGGCAGGAGAAACAACTCCAGCTGGTACATGTTCCTGGTCCTGTGGACTCCTCACCCTTGAGGAAAAGAACCAATAGGAGAAAGCCATAACAAGGACCTCTGAAATGTGGGCTTCATCTCTAGGCAAGGGCTCTGGTAGTCTCAGCTGCATGTTAGAGAAGAAGAAACCTAAGGTCACTCCTGTAATATGGGAATTGTCAATGATAATAATCCTTCAGTAAGGTTGACAGGATCCCCTACTTCTGAAACAAATGATATCACCAACTTTGCATTGTAGAGATCAATTTGTAATGTGATTGTTTGAAACTTAGAATTCTGTTTTCAAGTGGGGCAGCAAAACCCTGTTTAGTTTACACTAAGTTGATATACTATTGAAAAGAAAACACTAATCTTGCAGCACTAGTTAATTAAATTACATATAAAAACATAAAACAAAGGAAAATAAATCCAGAAATTTTTTCATTTCCTATAATTTTTCATCAAATTTCAAGTATTTCAGTAATAACTGTTCATCAGGACTATAGTTGTTAATATTCTGGTACCATTCACATCAGAGTTTCCTTAACTCAAGGAAAATTATAATTCAAGAAGAGAATTTGAGAAATGAGCTGTTGACCCTATAGTGTTCTGTCAGTCTGAATGTGGAGCATTGCTTTTGGGGCATGTCTAGCACCTAGCCAGTATGGGTGCAAGGCTGTGTCTGTTATTTATAGGCAATACTTATTAGTATCAATAATAACTTACTCAATGTCTATGCCTTACTACTTTTTAAATATTTTGAAAACCATCCTTGCTTTTGGATTTGTTCATTGTCTTTAGGGCAAATAAATTACCTAAAATGTAATCAAATAAGCTGTACACCAGAAAATGAGAAATATATTTTAAATATAAAACTTTGCAACAAATCAGAATCAGATATTACAAAAAAATGTGTTTTATCGTTCTTCACTACTCAATCTTTCATTAGGGTGTAAGCTTTCTCTCTTCTTTCCAGAGGAGATTAAACAGTAGACAAGCAGAGGCAACCCTGTCAGGAGACAGACTGTGTTCTACATTCCCAGTAATTTTCTGCCTAGTTTTTACCAGATCTGGCTCATGGAAATAACCCAGCCTCCAACTAACTGAGTAACTATGAGATTTTTGAATTTACCAGTACTATACATAGGTTTAGGCTGCCCGTCTATATTTAAGCTGAAGTAACCAAGAGCCACGAGGTGGCACCAGACTGCAGGTGACGCCGCCACCGATTTGGGTTCTGTAAGTAGAGGAGTGTCTCAGAACTTCCAGCTGTCCGAAGGGCAGGAGAGCCCCTGTCATTTCATTAACGTCACCATAGTACAATCCTAATTTTTACATGCTTTATTATTATTCATTGGATTGCATGTGTCTTGATTTAGAGAGATTTTGCTCTACAAATAAAAAAAGCAAGAAGGAAAGGAGATGGAGACAGAAGTCAATCAGTAAAGCCAAACAAACAAGTTTTACATAATAAGTGAGAGAAGAAACAGCAAGTTTGAGCTTGGACAGCAGAAATATCTAACAATTTTAAGGGCAGCTGTATGCAATTCTGGAAAACCAGAGAACTCAAGGCTGTGGGAAATAACTATGGAAACCACGGGAGGTGAGCAAAGGAGGAAGTGCAGAGCCTCGAGGCTGAGAGTCAGCTAGGATAACGGTCTCAGGAAGGAAAGAACTTGGCACATTCAAGGAAAAGGAAGAAGATCAGTGGACACAAAGTAATGCACAAAGAAGAATGTGCCTAACGTGTCATCAATGCTTAAGAAATATTTATTGATAAACAGATATATGTTATATCCACTGTAAAATAACTTATCAGTATAGTCAATGACAATTAGGTACAAACTAAAATTTTTTAAAATTCTAATAACTAATTCTTTAAACTTTAATCTGTAATTTATGATTTACTGGCATTACTCTCCTTATTATAAACTAAAATGTAACAGCTGGACAACAAGAGAAGAGCCCCTTGATAACACTGATAGATTCTGAAACTTCCAACACTCTTCAGAGTCCAATTCACTTTTTAAAAAATATTGTTAATATTAGTTTACTTGACAGTGTTTACAAAATTTAGAAACTATAAATGAAACTGAAAGGCATTAAAGTAACATATGTAATAAAGTTAATTTTTGACATTTTCTTCATTTTGCTCTATGTGTGGTCATACCCCATCTGATGCTAAAAGGGTTTTAATAAAATATACTGAAGGGTGTAGGGGAGCTTTCGTGGGGGACCAAGAAGTCAACTCCTTTCATTCTAAAACTATGTACTTATATTTGATCAGACTATATAAAGAGTAACTTCTCTAAATAGTAGTATAATCTAACATTGGAAGTTAAAATGAATAAAATATTTCATATAAAACAAAGTTACCCCTAATATATCATTTTGGGGAATATTTTTACTTATAGGTTTTACATTATCTTAACATTTTTATTTTACCCAAGACATATATGAACTTAAAGAGAAAAAATATTTACAACTACATCTTTACGGTGGGGAAAGTAAATGAATTTGCCCAATAACCATGCTAACTGGCTATAACTGAATTTGAGTGAGGAGGTTGTTAATCCTTCATGTTCTGAGTATTACTGAGATATAGTTTATTTCATAATATCATCAGAGAGTTTTGAATGTGTAAGAAAATGTATTATAGCTCAAGTATTAATATTGAGTATTGCGATATGAATGGATTAACTATTCTGATATAAAATTGCATGTCATAAGAATTTTTTAAGTGAAGATTTTCTGTGTCCACCCTTAGAAACTCTGATTTAGTAGGTCCTTGGATGGAATTAAAATTGGTATTTAACAAAAAATTGCTAATCATTATGGTGCAAAAGCTTCAACCAGATTTAGAGAAAAATATGCAAACAAACAAACATTACCCTTATCCTTCTAGTTAGTAAAGGTTTTCCAAATAGTAGGAAGAAGACAATATTCCCAAGAGCAACAGTATAGGTTTTGTTCATTGTGTGGAGGGATAAATGTATGTTTTCAGATTTAAAAAAAATACAGCATATCTTGAGTGAAAACATAACTTAGCTAAAAAGTCATTTTAGGATTATTTTTTAAGTGGAAACTTCCACCCTCACACCTCCCCCAGCTGTCTGCAGAAATAGATCATTTCTCCTAATTTCCTGATTTAGTTATAGTCATAGTATACATAAAAACAGATTTGATTTTCTTGGAATCAAACATAAAATGAAAGCCAAAGCCTTATCACTGAAACAAGACAGCAGTTTTGCAGAGCTGTGTACATCCTTTGAACTCAGATGACATTGTCTCAGAGGAAAAGATGTTTGATGAGTTTTTTACACTTTAAAGCTTTTGCTAAAGAAAATGAGCTGGGGATCTCTTTTGGTAGAATTGAAGGGGGGAGGATCATTTCGTCTTCAAAAGATGAGGAAAAAAGTGTCATTTTCTATTTCCCTTAAGTACCATTCTTTCAAATACTTGTGTGACAAGAGGTTCAACAGGCTTAGATTTGGGGTTTTAGTTTTCCAGAAATTCATGGAGGACTTAAATGGCCCTATACATCAAAAGGGAGAAAGAACGGGGAAAAATCCCCTAGAAAGAAGAAAATAGTGCAGCAAACTCTTGAAAAATAAAATTCATAAAATTGCTTCAATTAATTCAACATCTTACAATTTAGAAGGAAATTAGTAATTGAAACTCAAAACTGAATTAACTGACATTAAGTACATATAATTCAAGTTGTCAATGTTAAACCAAGAAGCTCCTTAGAGATAGAAATTTTTAAATGCATTGAATTCTCCAAAATATATATATTGTGTGCCAAGTTCTGAACTAGGTTCTGTGTTCACAAACAGAAGATGAGATGATGTTTAGTAAATAAGGAATTGTGAAAAATAAGGTCATATAAGCTAGCATTAAAGAGAAAAATATGAAATGACCAGTAATTAAGGGATGAACAGTGCAGGGAAGAAAAGTCAGAATTAGGATTGCGTGTGTTGAGAACTGTTGAAGGTCTGAGATTTTGCACTGCGTGCTAGCTAACAAATTAGTCTGTTGTAATTTCATAGCTGGTAGCAGAAGACAGAAGATTCCTGGGGCAGAGACAAAGTACTTTACTCATAGTACAGCGGGCAACATGCTCTGCACGTCCACGTCAGCTTCCCTTGATCCACAGGTCCCATAGAGGCAATGCCGAGATGGGCACAGGTGGATAAAGTGACAAAAGATGAGCTTGCATCACTGGCAAGGAAACTTGAAGTTAGGAAACTGATCAAGGGCAAGAACAGATGTGGTCAACCAATCTTTGCCCCAAAGAGAAACATAATTTTCATTCTCCTGAACAATGAACAAAACTCTCCTCTCCTCCAGAAGATATTACACATTCCGAGACTGTTATTTTAAAAAAAAAAAAATCCTTGCAAAGCAACCCCAGAAAAATGCCATTAATGCCTCTGTCTCACAGATGGTCAGAAACACGAGACCCATGGAGAGGTGTCACCTAAAAGGATATAAAAAGTGCAGCAATTTCAACTAGCATTCCTGCAACTTTGTACCACTTTACTAGGTTTATCTTAACAGGCCTTTTCATTAGACCAAAAGATCATTAGCACAAATCATTTTCCACATGACCTTTTTAAAACTCTGCTCCACTGGGTCACTTGTGAGCAAAGCAATCAAATATCTTTTGGCCAGTTTATAAAACACAGAGTTGTATACGACCCATGACAAAATTGTTGACATGAAAACAAAGTTTTAAAGAAATTTTTTTAGGTACTTTGAACAGACATGTTTTAAAAGTGATTGTAAACAATCCTAATTATTTTTGTTTATTCTTATTTTGTCACTGTTTTAGAGTAAAATACAACATTGTAGTGTTTGCCAAGTCTAGCAGCTTTAAACTACTATTTAAATTTTCTCCATGTTCTAGTCATTCTCATTTCAGATGATGAACAAAAAACACAATCTATCAGCCTCATTGTGTTGTTTCACAGAGAATGTAACAGTACATTTAAACCAAAAAAGATAGAAAGGCTTCTATTATGTTTCAGAATGAATCACAATAGTGATTGTTATATAAAATATTAAATTAATAACCCAAACTCTATATGTGATAAATTACGTAATGTATTTGGAGTTTTTAGTTAAGAAAATCATTTTTAGAGGCAAACTTTGTATTGTTGTTTTAAGGTTTGGTGTTGCTTTATCCCACCAAGAGAGAATATCTTTAGTGATATTTGATAAATTATTTAATAACTGACTCTGAAAACTAAAGCCTCAAGTTGTAGCATTTGCCTATTTCTGTGGTGTAAATACCCCCATCATGGCCAACTTTAAGCTACCAACACAATGTCATTGAACACAGGATTGAGAAGATATGTGCACATTTGGCACTTGAAAGTTGACTTGAGCCTGCTTTAGCTTACTACTCGATAGCTCCACCAATTAGGAAACAAAAAAACTCCAGTCTGATTCGTAGTTGGCAATATAAAATTTATATTTAGGTATGATGAGAACCAGATCATCACAGAGAGAATAATCACAGTCCTCTTCTTCTGGTGAATATGGGATTTATAAGTTACTATGTTTATCAAAATAGAGGGCACAGCTCCATCAATCAATACTTTCCCCCACATGCACACACATGTATCCTGATAACTCATCAGCATGTGTCTTCAAAGCTCAGCTCAACAAAATATGTATGCATGGAAATCATAACTAAACAACCTCTGCTCACAATCCACCATTACGTATTCTATTTGATCCCATAACATCTTCAAGCCTTTTTATCAACTCAAGGAAATTCTCAGACTTTATTTCTTTTATATCTTGCTGTCCCCCAACTTTATCCCTTCCTCTGGAACTCCTTTGAGATGTATTCTGTCTTTCATATCTCTTATTCATTCCATCATATTTTACATATTTTTCGTACAATTGCCATAATCTAGTTTTCTTCAAGTCTATCTTTTAACTTGCTGAATTTTTTCACCTGTTGCTAACTTTAATGTCTTTTAAATTTTAATCTATGTATTTTTTTAATCTCAGTACCAAATTTTACTAGAGGAAAAAAATTGGAAAAACTACAGTTGTGGGCTGAGAGTTCAGATTAATTGGTATTTATTACAACACAATTGACATAAACTGATAAAGTTGCATAGCTAGACATTTTATAGTTGTAATTTTTTTTTAATCTTTACCTGAGGACCTTTTTTTTTTATTGAATTTAGAGAAAGAGAAGGAAGAAACAAGTATCAATGCAAGAGAGAAACATCGATCAGCTGCCTCCTATGCACTTTTGGAATGGGATTCAAACCCGCAGCCCAGGTATGCACCCTTCCTGGAGTGGAACCCAAAACCTTCCAGTGTATGACACAACACACCAACCAACTGGACCACATTGGCCAGGGTACTTTTTAAAATAAAAAAGAAAATCTTACAATGCTGTTAAATTTTCATTATTTGTTATCAACTCGTTAAGAAGTAGGTTATGGCAATTCTAAAGATATGAATTTACAAGTTGATGATATTTTCCATGAGAAACATTTTTTATAAGAAGTTTTTATGTAAAAGAAATCTTTAATTTGTAGTCCATGTCTACCTAAAAGAAAGGGAAACAGTAAAAATTATAACCTCATTAATTCATAGTATTGCTTATTTTGCAGCTAGAACAATGAAGTACATTCTACATATCACAATGCAAACGATTCTTCTATCATATTTCAAGTGTCAAATTTACTTCAATTTTAAAACTTTTTAAGTTATGTTATATTACTAAAAAATCAAGTTGAAACTGGTACAAAATAATATTGAATGTAAACTATAATTGAAAATATAAAATGAATTTTCAAATATTAAAAGTAAATAAATTTTTAATTTTTAAAAATATTTATTTATTTATTTATAATTGATGTTCAAGTACAGTTGTCTTCATTTTCCCCTCACAAATCCCGCCCACCCCACTCATCCTTGAACCTACCCCCTTTGGCTTTGTCCATGTGTTCTTTATACATGTTCCTTGACGGGCCTTCCCCTAATCTCCTGCATTATCCCTCTTCACTCTCCCCTCTGGTTACTGTCACTTTGTTCTTTATTTCAATGTCTTTGGTTATATTTTGCTTGCTTGTTTGTTTTGTTGATTATAGTCCACTTACAGGTGAGATCATATGGTATTTGTTTTTCAATGTCTGACTTATTTCATTTAACATGATGCCCTCCAACTCCATCCAAAACAATTTACAGATTTAACACAATCCCTATTAAATTACCAGTGACATAGTTCACAGATATGGAACAAACATTTCAAAAATTTATATGGAACCATAAACAACCCCGAATAGCCGTGGCAATTTTGAGAAAGAAGAACAAAGTAGGAAGGATCACAATACCTGACATCAAACTATATTACAAGGCCACTGTAATCAAAACAGTCTGGTGCTGGCATAAGAACAGACCCGTAGATCAATGGAACACAATAGAGAGCCCAGAAATAAACTCATGTCTCTATGGTCAATTAATATTTGACAAAGGGGACAGGAGCATAAAATGAAGCAAGAATAGCCTCTTCAACAAATGGTGTTGGGAGATCTGGGCAGCGACATGCAAAAAAATGAAACTCAATCACCAACTTACACCATATGCAAAAATAAACTCAAGATGGATAGAAGACTTAAATATAAGTCATGACACCATAAAAGTCCTAGAGGAGAACATAAGCAGGAAAATATCAGATATTCCATGCACCAATATTGCACTGGTATATCCCCTAGAGCAAAGGGCATAAAGGAAAGAATTAAAAAATGAGATTTCATCAAAATAAGAAGCTTCTGCACGGCTAAGGAAAACATCAGTAAAATGAAAATTGAACCAATCATATGGGAAAATATATTTGCAAATGATACCTTGGACAAGAGTTTGATCTCCAAAAATATATAAAGAACTCGCACGACTCCACTCCAGGAAGACAAACAACACAATTAAAAAATATTTCGCCAAACTTAATCTCTCAGTTACATCTGGAAAAGAATAATGTAAATTATATGACCCTTAATTTATAATATCCTTAGACATTTATGAAGGAAAAATATATAATGGTAGAATATTTCAGTTAGAAGCTATCACAATATAAGACTTCCATTCTAATTCCTATATTCACTATGGAACAATTGGAAGAGGGTCAACTATCTACAGTCAGAAAAATCTCTAGTAATCAAGAACATTTTATGATACAAGTCCTTGTTATATATTTTTTAAAATTTGTATTTGGTTTTTATATAACTGTGCCAGTCATTTTCTATGGAAGTCTGGTTTTTCTGATGGAATCAATTTTATCTTTATATTTAACATATCTTAATTTTGTAGATTTTTTAGATTTTCCTATACTCTCAAATTCTGAGAAGTCCATTTTTTCTTTTCCTTTTAATGCTGACTTTTGCAAATGTTTAATCATTTCTTGATATTCAGTGTCATTTTCACCATGAAAACATCTTAGACAGAGAGAAAGGATTAAATTGGATGTAGTTGGTTTTCCATGCACTCTGGGTTCAGGAATAATTGTTACATAATAGTTTTGCATGTACTTCTAGTGAATGCCATCTGGTTGCTCTGCTCTAAGTGTCGTTTTGCATGAAGTTGTAGACTAGGAGTTTCCAGTATCAAAGAAGATATTGTACCTCTGAATCCTCAATATGACTCAGTTTTCAATTTCTCATAAAATACATTTTTTCTACATAGAACCTTAGTGTTGACAATCTTTCTTGTTTTTATCGCCTTCAGCTCCTCTTTTGTATTGGTCATAAGCATATTTTAAAGCAGGCATCAGTTCTAACTCCTGGCTTTGGACAAGCGCAGTGCCATCTTTTCATTTCCTCAATGAGCAAGAAAATCTGTCCCCAGTGACTACATGCTTCCTCAATCTACCACAGCAGCAACCTGCAAGTTTACTCCTTTAGCTTCAGGCTTCTTTTTGAGTCCTTTCAGTGAGTTTACTTTCTTTTCAGGAGGCTTAGCTGTGTATTTAATATTTTAGTTCATAGTTTTTGCTTCATTTCTAAGTGTCTGCAGTGATATGGCATATCCATATCGTCTCAATAGGGAATGCTGCTAGAACAGAATCTTTCCATTATAGCTTGCCCAGACTTCTATAGTATAAAGTGCAATGTCTTATAAATAGCTTTGGTTTTTTTTCTTCTTTTTCTCACTAGACTTATATACTCAATAGGCTCCCAAAATAGAGGATGCCAAGAGGTAAGACTGAGTTCCTGGGACCTGGATAAATATAAATATCCAGAACCTTGGGCTCCAGAAATACACTCCAGAGCCAGAAACTCTGACAATTCTCCATGAAGCCATTTAAGCCAATAAAAGGACAGTAGTCTCTATCCATATTACGATATCCAAATGTGTGAGATGGAAAAACAAATGGGCCAAGATGTGATGACAGTACTTTGACAGAGGTGAAAGGGACAGAAAGGAGGTAAAGAATTTTATTTCTAAATCCTTTCTACTTAGTACAGTCACTTACTATTGTTCTTACTTGGCATTCAGTGCTTTACATAATCTCACCCTCAGGCCTGCTTTCTAGGCACACATATCTCATGGATATTCTTCAAATTGCCAAGTATGCTCTAACTGCATTTACTCTTTCTTCTGCCTAGGCCACTGTTCTCCAAAAAACACACCGGCCCCATTATGGTCTTTTTTGATGTCTTGCATCAAAAGTCTCCTTGTCAGGAATGTCACCACTGAAAACCCCATACCCATTTATTTTTATCTGGATTCTCTTCTTTTTATCCTGTGTCTATGAATTATATATGACTTGATGTGAAGGCCAACAGCCTTTCTTTCACCTACTCAGGGTCATTGCTTCAGTGATCATCCCTTTTTTGTGTTAAATCAACTTTTTCTTTTTACCACATCATTCCAGTCAGCATAGAATCAAGCTATTATTTTCCCATCTAAAAAACAAAACAAAAATATTATTCACCTTTTCTCCCTCAAGCCACTGCATATCCAACAAATATCTAACATTCCTTTAGATTAGGATTTCTTGGAAGAGTTGTATACACTTACTATTCACTCCTCTTGCCTTACTTTCTCCATAGCTCTTACTGTTCTTGAATGTATTATATATTAATGTGTTTTATAATCTTATTTTGTTTATTATCTGTATCACCACAGACAATGACATTAAAAATTTCATGGAAATTGTGTCCTTGGAACTTGGTGCTGTGTGTAGAATAAAGCATATGCTTCACATATATTTGTTGAGCATTTTTTTCCTATAATGATATAAAACTTGGTTGCAAAAATGTCAAAACTTTTATTTCTAGTCTTGCAAATAATATAAATCTGGTCTTGTCTTTAACTACATTTTTGGGGGGTAAGAAATTAAATTTCCATCACACTTTGCCCTTCAATTCTACATCTAACTTTCAGTCCTTTAAACTGCGCAGAATTCACAGTTGCTGCTATGGTCCTCAGGGAAGCTCCCCAAGCAATTATGAATGTCTCTGAAATTCTCCTTGTCCAAGTTCAGGGACATAATTTAAAAGAGGTGATTTAGATGGCAAAATGTAGGGTAGGGAGATTTGTCTACCCTGTGCTTCAAAATTCTCACATTTGGACTGTTTCACATATTCTCTCTCCTAAAAGCTTCATTCTCTGCCTATTTTCCCTCATTCTAATTCTCATTTCCATATTCTTGTTTACTAACAAAATAATTGCAATTAGAAGAGAACTTTCACAGAATTAAATCCCACACTTATCTGCCTATTTGCACCCTGTTCATGTGCTCTATCTTCCTTACTATTACACAGAATGAGCTGCACATGCCTCTAGCCAAAGCCAAGGCCAATAATGGTACCTGTGCCCAAGGTACTAGTTCCTCTCCTCTGCTTGAGAACAATGTCCTACAACACTTCCTCACTTTAACCTAAGACACTTTTCCATCTAATAACAACAAAAAATCCTTCTCAATCCCCTAAAGTAACTCTCATTCATTCCCTAAATAAACTTCTAAAAGGTATCTGTACCTGCTATCTTTAATCTATTAAAATAATGTTTTCTCACTCATATTACACTAAAAATGCTTTTATCAAGGTTGCTACCATTAAAAGATTCTCCATTTTCATTTTAAGTACAACATTACTTTAAATATCTTCTTTGTCAAATACATGTCCCATCCCTGCTCCCCCAGCCCTCAATCCTTCCCCACCTTGTCTTTGTTCATGAGTCCTTTATACATATTCCTAGATTTGACCTTTCTCCTTTTTTTCCCCCGTTACTCCCTCTGCCCTCCCCTCTCGTTACTGTCGGTTTGTTTTTTCTTTCAATGTTTCTGGTTATATTTTTCTTGCTTGTTTTTTTTGTTGTTGATTAGGTTCCACTTATAGGTGAGATCATATGGTATTTGACTTTCACCCCCCAGCTTATTTCGCTTAGCATAATGCTCTCCAGTTCCATCCATGCTGTCATGAAGGGTAGTAGCTCTTTCTTTCTTTCTGCTGCGTAGTATTCCATTGTGTAAATGTACCATAGTTTTTTGATCCACTCATTTATTGATGGGCATTTAGGTTGCTTCCAACACATGGCTATTGTAAATTGTGCTGCCATGAACATTGGGTAAGAGGAATCACAATACCTGACATCAAACTATCTTGCAAAGCCACTGTAATAAGAACAGTCTGGTATTGGCATAAGAACAGACACATAGATCAATGGAACAGAATAGAGAGCCCAGAAATAAACCCTTGTCTTTATGGTCAATTAATATATGACAAAGGGGACAGAAACTTAAAATGGAGTAAAAATAGCCTCTTCAACAAATGGTGTTAGAAGAGCTGGACAGCTACATGCAAAAAAAAAGAAATTCAACCACCAACTTATACCATACACAAAAATAAACTCAAGGTGGATAAAAGACATATAAGCCATGACACCAGCAAAGTCCTAGAGGAGAACATAAGAAACTCTCAGATATTCCACTCAGCAATATTTTCACTGATGTGTCCCCTAGAGCAGGGGACATAAAGGAAAGAATAAACAAACAATAGGACTTCATCAAAATAAGAAGCTTTTGCACAGCTAAAGAAAACATCAATAAAAAGAAAAGGGAACCAACTGTATGGGTAAATCTCCCCTTCTCAAAAAAATGTTTTCAGTTGGTCAACAGGAATCAAATTCACCTGTTTTTTCTTTCTTCCTTCCTGGCTGCCCTTTTGAAGTCTCTTTTGCTTTCTGTTTCTCTCTTGATCTTTAAATAGAACATTGGGCTTAGTCTTTGAATCTTTTCTTCTTCTATATAGACTCACTATATAAACTATCACATCTAGTCTCATGGGATTAAATGTTATTTTTATGCTGACAACTCCCAAATTTATATATAAACTGGACCCTTCCTTGAACTCCCCACATTTATGTATAATTGCATATTGGTCAATGAGTTGACGAATAAGCACCTCAAGGTTATCATGTACTACAACCCCACACTCTGCGCTCCCCAACACACCAAATCCAGCTCCTCTAAAGTCCTTTCTGTCTCAGTTAATAGTAACTTCATTCTTCAGGTGTTCAGGCTGTCCCTTTGATTTATTCATGGCTGCTCAAGAAAGTGAATCCTGTTAATTCACTTTCAAAATACATCTAGAATTTGACCATTTCTTTATTATAACTGCTGCCACCAACGTGGTCCATATCTCAATCATTCTTGCTGTGGGTTATTTCAATAGCTTTCTAATTGGTCGTCCTGGTTCTATACCTACCTTCTTCAGTCAATTTTTCATATAACAGACAGAGTGATCTTGTAAAAACCACAAGTCAAATCATCTTAATGTTTTCCCTTCTTACTCAGGCATTCAAAAGGGGCAGAGGGATCCACATGATGTAGGCCTCTATTACTTGTCTGATACTATCCCCTGTATTCTCCTCTCTCTCACTCCTCTACAGTCGCACTAAACTCCATGTAGTTTTTCAACCACTCTAGACAATCCTTACCCAGAGCTTTTGCTTTTGCTATCCCGTCAGCCTGGAACACCACCTCCTAGATCCAAATTCACATGGTTAGCTCCCTCACTTTCTTTAGGTCTTTGCTTTTCTTGGTGAGACCACTCAATTCATCTGCCATAAATTTTATGTCTTCTTAACGTTTATTTTGCCATTTTGTTAGGTAGCATACATAGGGAACCAAGGAAGGGAGGAGGATGGAGACATGTCTCACCAATAAATCAGCAGTCCTGAGCCTGGTCTGATAATATTGCCAGCTGTTCAGAACACCACAAGAAACCCCATGCTAAACACAGGAAAAGGGGAGTGTTTGAAATTCTAGGTATCATTTCCACTATCTGGGAAAGAATGCCTTTGAAACTGTGTATTCCTTCTAAGGTCTAGAAGAGGGAAGAGGAGGGGGTCCACAGTGCCCAAAGAAAGAGCTCATAAAACACCTTTGGCTAATTGCCTATGTCTGGTAACTATCTGCTTTATGAGGGAGTCCTTAAAGCTTACAGAAAGAGCCTATAAATAACTTTGGGTAACTGCCCCAACTTTACCTCCTTACAACAAGATGAACAAAAAGAGTCTGTAGCAAGATAAGGATTCGAGATAACAGACCCTCACACATACTTAAGTTTGGGTATTCATGTCCCCGCCACTACCCCAGAAAGTTGGAACCACTTTTAACCTGTCAATCAATATGTAATTCTCACCAACTGTATAAGCCAACTCTGTAAGACCTCAGAACAAAGGACCTAATGCTCTTGCCACCCCTGCCCTTGCCTCTTGCTGCCCTTACCGTGCCATGGCTGAACCTATGCCTTTCATCTCCACCTTGGCAAGGCCCCTTCTCTTCCACGAGAACCTATCACTAATAAACCCTGCTTGCCTGCCAACAGACCTGCTGATCTGTAATTCTTTACTGCATCAGCAAGAAGAACCGAGTTTCTCCTGCAACAATTTTACTACTTTCTTTTTTTCCTCCTTATCAATGATTTCATCTAACATATTATATATTTTAGTTATTTATTTATGCTTTCTAATTAATATACAGCATACCTAAAGCATCCTATATTAGTAGGCACATAGTAAGTGTTAAATAAATGAATAAATGTTGCTTCCAGATTAATGTGCTCACCACTGCTGGCCAGCTGCTTGAGAGCGGAGCATAGCTCTCCTCCAGTGAGGGCAAGTCATCTCTCTCTCTCATTCTAGTCACAATAAATCTAACTCTTTCTCAGTCTAACTTAAGTTTTTCTTCCCTTTCTTACTCCCCAGCAGGGTCCAACTCACAATGTCTCTACAGAAGCCATAGAAAGTTTTTGTTTTTCCCCCGATCATACACAAACACACAGACAATACCTGTAAACATCACCTGAGCCACAAGAACCAAGACTAAAACCAGTTTAATTGTTGTGATAAAGGAAGAGAATAACTCTTTGTGAGAAATTTACCTGGACCCTCTATTCATAACAGAGTTGGGTTGCTAGGAAATAGCACCTGCATATATTTTATTTCGCTAATTTTTGCCAGCTCATTTACCAGAATAGTTCAGTTTAGACTCCACCAACAATATATAGAGTTGTTTTCTCTATAAGTTATTATCCAGATGTTTGCCATTTCAACAGGAGCTAATTTAATTTGTTTTTACTCTGATTATTGAGGAGTTTGTGCATCTCTTTACATATTGATCAGATATTAGTGCATTCTTTTTCGTGAGTTATTTATTCAAATTACTCTCTTATTTTCTAATTGGATTGCTTACTGTTTTCCTATTTATTCACACATTTTTTGGTGAATCCAGGTGTTTTCTCCTAGCTTTTTTACATTTCTATAACTTTGTTTATAGTGTTTTGTAAATAATAAAAATCCTTCATTATTGTATAAGCAAATTCATATATTTTTGCTCTTCTTTTAACTTAGGGATACTGTTCGAAAGTTTTAATCACTCTATTATACACCTGAAACTAATATAATATTTTATGTTAACTGTAATTAAATATAAATTTAAAAAAATTTTATTTTGCAAAAATATTTTCTTTATTTTATTGTATCAGCATCATGGTTTTCCTTGAAAAGTAGATTTTAATCCATGTTGGACTTATCTTTGCACATGGTCTCATATAGGGGCCCAACTCTATTTTCCTTGATTTAATGAGTTTGTCTTGGCAACACTATCTACTAAACATTCTGTTGCTTTTTGTTTACCCTATGATGTCATCTGTGTCACATATCAAGTTCCCAAATAGTTTTTTTTTTTTTTCTAAGCTGCTCCTGAGCCAGAACTGAAATGTTTTTTAATAGTTATTTTGGACTATGTCAGTATTTCCAGGGCAAGTCATCAGGCTTTGCTTTTCTGCTTCAAAATAAACTTAGGTATTTTTTGTCATTTGTTCTTCTATTCAAATTTTGGAGACAGCTTGTTGCATTCCTTAAAAGTTCAGCTGCAATTATAATTGGGATTTTATTGAACATATTTGTTGATTTACTAAGAGATACCGATGCATTTCCACTGTTAGTTTTCTTATCTATGAACATAATATATTTTCATTTATTCTGAAATTAAAAAAAAATGTTCAGTGTTGTTGAGACCATATGAATGGTGAGCCTGAATAATCCCAGATAAGGTGTCCATACAAACTTTTCAGAGATCAGTGGGTAGGTGTGAAAATCTACTCCTTTTGTAGTCACCCAAGACAAACTTTAAGGGTTCATTCCCTTGCTTATCAAAACTGCCATCTACTAATCTGCAGTGACCTCCCTCTTTCTTTGGTCTCTTATTGCCCTCCATGTGTGGTAGATAATTCAGATTTTACCTGGGAAAGCCCTGAGTTTATGAACAAATAATTGGCAAGCCAACCAGGAGACCAAAGAAAAGAGCCTTGAGAAAGAGACCTCTGCAGAAGAAATCCTGGATTGGCCATTGATTTCTATGTGGGAAGTCATGGTGGCCTGTATGTTAGGTGCCATCTGAATATGGGGACACCCCCAAAAAGCCAGTTGGTCTAATGTGCTTGTTTGAGGAACTGTGCAAAGCACACTATGACAAAAGGAAAAACAACCTTTGTCACAGTGAGCTGGCCTCCTCTGTAGGCCCATCAACTGACCATAAATGCCCAAGTAGAGGCTGAAACTTGAATTGGAGAGTTGGAAGAAGAGCTGAGGTTAGAAAACGATGCATGCTTATCCACTACTCTGCTAGCTTTGAGGCTTGCAGGCAAGGTGGGTAAACAAGATAATAAGTTAGAGACTTTTGCATGATGGTTTTAAAAGCTAGGAGGGCACAAGCTGATGTAAATTAAGGTTTGAGAACTTTTGACAAAGCCACACTGGAACATTACAGGGTGGAATTCCTGGGAAAGTGAGGAAAAGAAGGATAAGACATTGCGATTGGCAGTAAAACAGACGAAATATCCTGCGCAGTCCAAACTCTAATACAAAGGAAAACAGAAGCACAGCAGCAGTAATCCCAGACGGCAGGGCAGCCCCCAATTCAGGAAATATTCATGATAAGAGAATATCCACTTGCTAAGCTTATTGATATAGCTGCCCAGGTTCTAACAAACAGCCAAGGGAAATTACCAGGTATGGTTAGTGGTGCTATGAAATAAAGGCGGAGATAGCATTTCTGTGGGCAGGCGACAGAAGAAAGGAGCAACGTCACCAGACACCCCGCCTCCTAGCAGCATGTGTATGGTGTCTAAGGGATTCCAGGTACTCAATGCCCTTACAGATCGGATTATTCTAGCCTGCAGGGAAGCTAGGCCCCATGTGAGGCATCTCCCTGGGCGCAAGGGCCCCTGAAAATTTATAACGGACAACTTGTTAGGGAGTTAAAAAGATGGGAATACAAACTCTTGTCTTTAAGACCCTAATAGCGCCATGCTTGCTGCAGGAATCAAAGCCAGACGACTCCAGTCCGTGCCCAGAACCGGAAATGGGGCACTGACATCCATGCTGGCCCCAGGCACGGAAGAAAGTGCTTCTGATGTTGGGTGACCCATATTAACCTGGGAGGGAAGGACAAATCCCAGGAATGGGAGCAGACTGTGGGAAAGGCCCACAGCAGAGCGTGAGCTTGGAAAGCGGAAAGGCTATGCCATTCAGCCGTAAGGTGTTCCTAAAAGTAACCCCAAAACAAATGCGGTTTGACATTCTTGCTGCCAGGACTGCACCTAAAAAGACAGACCAGCAACCCAATACTGAATTGGGCAGACTGTGGAAAGCCTTAAAACCGAAACAGCAGTTCAGACCTGCCCCATCCATCCCTGAGGACGCGCCTGTTCCAGCAAAGGCCTCAGGGATACAGTCTTATTAGGGATAGGTGCTTCCCATGCCCCAGCATATAAGACACAGGCCCAGATTGCCCCCAGGTGAGGGTCATTGGAGGCAATTGAAGGCCTTATGCTTAGCTAACTTTTCAGTGGTCCCTCACAAACAAAGAAAAGGTGAGGGTTCTGGTTGACACTGGAGCCAAATGTGCTCTAATCATAATCTCAGAAGTTGTCTGGCCCTTTCAAGTACCATAGATGGTTACAGAGGGTAAATGGTTATGTTTAGCGGGTGTCCCATAGCACTACAAATTGGGTATTCTCCCACAAGTTATTCACTCTTCCATACCAGATACCATATTGAGCATTGATATCATACAAAATCAAACTGCAAATCTCAATTACTGAATTCCATCTCCGGGTGAGAGTAATCAAACTAGTGCTGAGGGGAAATGCCAACTGGACCAGTAAATCTACCACCTGCATAAAGAACAATAACTGTCAAACAATATAAATTGCCTGGAGGGGAAGGGGCATAAGAAAATAAGAGAAACTATGCAAGAACTGCACTGGGTGGGTTTTGTATGCCCTGCACACAGTGCTTTCAACAGCCAGGTATGGTGGTAAAAAAGCCAGATGGCTCATGGCAGGTAACTGCGAGTCGCTCATGGTAATACCTCTCATCCACGCATCTGTGCCCTGCATCGCCACTATCTTAGATACCTTAGAACGCACCATGCTGTAAGGACTTAGAAAAAAATTCTTTTCAGTATTTCCCTGGCCACTGAGTCCCAAGGTAAAATTGCCTTCACAGGGGAGGGGCAACAATGAACTTTCCACTTGCTTCTTCATGGCTACTTGCCCCAAAGTATGTCATGAGATGTTAGCCTAAGATCTGTCCATGTTCCCCCTTCACCACAGCAGTAAAATGGTCCCATTACTTTGACAAGATAATGTTAACATGTAAAGATGTGCTTCTGCTACAGGATATGCTGTAGAGTTTGCTGGAACATCTGTGAGAGACAAGACAGGTTGTGAATCCACAGAAAATTCACTGCTGTAGTTTGGGAAATTGTTGGCACAAGTAAGATACACTTTGTTACACTGGTCTGGTTACTCAGTTAGTTGGCATGTTGTCCTGATAGGCCAAGGTTGTGGGTTCGCTCTCCAGTCAAGGTATATACAAGAATCAACCAGTCAATGCATGGATGAGTGGAAAAACCAATCAATGTTCCTGTCTCTCTCTCTCTCTCTTTCTCTTACTCAAATCAATAAATAAAAATAAAAAATAAAATGAAAACATACACTTTGTCTCAGAAGCTGTGATTGATAAGATGCAAGCCTATAAACACATAAGGCGTGAAAGAGATACTAGCCTTTCTAGTTATTTTGGGATTTTGGAGGACTTTTATTCCTACATGGCACAATGTCTCTGTCCCTGGTAAAGAAAGAGCACATGTGGGACTTGGGATCAGAACAGCAAGTAGCCTTAGAAAGGGCAAAAATAATAGTGAAGGATATTAAAGCTCTGAGATTCTCACAGCAGGACTGCCATTTAAGTTAGATGTGTTTGTGACTCTGGAAGGTATGAATTAGGCACTATGGCAGAGACAACAGGAAAGAGTACCCCTAGGATTTTGGCCCCAGGTTGGGAAGCTGGCAGAAACCCTCTATACGTCCAAAGAGCAATCGCTCCTAACAATATACGCAGTGCTGTTCCAGATGAAACCTCTCACAAAGAAACAGCATATCTTGGTACAAACTTTCCCACCTGTCAAGGGTGGGCTGAAAACATGTCCCATTGACCTGCTTCTACCATGGCTCAAATCCCCATGTTGGCTAAGTAGCATGCTTATTTGCAGCAGAGCACCCTATCTGCCCGTGGTTGGTCCTGAGAAATACAAGTGCTATAGGCCCTGTAGGGTACATAAATCCTCCAAGTGCCTGCGCCCCTATTTCTGTGACATCCCTTGTGGCCCATGGAAAAGGAATGAAAGAAATTCCCACTGATGCCTGGTATAGAGATGGATCTATTTGAGGCAACTCACCCACATGGACTAGAGTCTCTGTTCAGCCCAACACTGGCACAATCCAGATGGAAACAGGAATAAACCAAAAAAGCCAGCAGCCTGAATGCAGAGCAGTTTGCTTTGTGACCACTCATGAGACCTGGCTGTTAACCCTTTGCACTGACAGTGTGAATAAGCCCCTGTGGGGTCAGTATACATGGGGACGCATGTGGGTTCACCTGCAAGAGCCTCAGGCAGTCCTCTCTGTTTTCCACATCCTGGCTTATAAGATTCTGACACCCCTTGGCCATTAGGAATTGATGCGCAAGCTTGGGTAAAACCTTAGCAACAGACCTTCTGGGAGACATGACAGATTGAATGCAGAGCAAGAATGGTCACTGTAATGCCAGGGCGAGATGACACATTTCCAAAGATGCTGGATTGCCAGTGAAGAGCAAAACCAACTCAATTACACCAGGAATATGGAATGGATAAACTGGAACTATATAGTCATTCTTTCATATTAAAGGATAATAACTGGTTTGATATTGACTTGTCACGCTACCTAGGTTGTTATTGGATGGCTCCAAATGGAACCCAATGGTTGTGTGGCATAAGTCTTTGGCTGTGGCTTCCACTGGGATGGTTGGGTCATCGCACCCTGGGTTTTCTCTGGATGCAGAAAAATCTGCCCCAAGGTAACAAAAATTGCCAACATTCCTTTCCTTAAAGCTAAATGGGCACATTCTGTTTTCCACTGGTACATTCATTTGGCCACCATATTTGTTCCCTCCCTTGGCCTGGAGGATGTAATAGCATACACAAAGTCCTTACTAAATTCACTCAACAGGCCTTAAATGATAGCTGGCAAAGCCTGTGCTTACTGAACACTAAAATGTCTCTATAAGAAATGCTGTCCTTCAAAATAAGATGAACTTGGACATTATTACTGCTCCACAAGGAGACACCTGTGACATTATCCAAACAGAATGTTATGTATTCATACTTGATGAGTCTGCTAATACATTGTCTTTATTAAGTCATATAAAAACAAGTGAATGACTGAGAAATTTGATATCTACCCTAAGAGACTTAATATATCAATGTTCATTCACAACATGGAGCTCTCTGTAAAAAAAAACAAAAACAGAGAACAGAAACAAAAAAACACTTATTTTAAAAATCGTAATCTTAATCTATGTTAAAATATGTTTCATGTGCCCATATTTTTTGCTGTGGCATCTGCCTCCACCGTAGCCAGATAGCTTCCAAACAAATAACCTCCATGCTAATAAAACCCAGGGTGTAGTTAGGACACATTACAAAAGTGGGGGCATATAAGGCATAAGAGCCAGTCATCATTAAGCAGCCATGGCCACTGTTTGATCCAAATGCTGGACATGGGCAATCAGAGGTTCCTCACGCCCTCTGATATCTTGGAATGGATCATTGTGTCCACTGTAGCCACAGTGGAAGTAACTACAAGGAGGCAGCCTTGAAAAAGCAATAGGTTGTTGAGACCAGACGGACAGTGTTCAGGACTGAAACCCAGGTGAGGCCTCTGTATAAACGTTTAAGATTCTAACATGTGAGTGCAGAGATGCACTTGTCTTTTAGTCGCTCAAGTATGTCACTTTTCTCGCTTATTAAAAACCACCACCTATCAACCTGGAAATGGCCTCTCTTTCTTCTCTCACTCCTTGCCTTCTGTGCATGGGGGCCAGTTTCAAATTTTAGCCTGGAAGCTCCCAAATTTATAAACCAATAATAAGTATTCTAAAAGATAGATTTTTTAAATTTGTATCCTCCATTAAATGGCTAAAGAACCTGAATCTCAGAGAAATTAAATGACTTGGTCAAAGTTTAATAAATATCAGAGTCAGAATTGAGGCCTGAATTCTTATTTTCTCACTTTAAATACCCTGTTCTGTCCACTATCTTCTTGCTGTTAGAGAAGCATTGAATACATCTCATTTTTTTAATTGGATATATATATTTTTTTTTTTTGGTGTTGAGTTTTGCAAGTCCTTTACAAACAATGGAATTAAAAAACGGGCAAACGACCTGAATAGACACTTTCCAAGAAGGCCATTCAGAGGGCCCATGGACATATGCCATCACTAGCCATCAGACAGATGCAAATTAAAACCACAATGAGATACCATCTCATACCTGTCAGAATGGCTATCATCAATAAATCAATAGACAACTGGTGTTGATGAGGATGTGGAGAAAAGAGAAACCTTCCTGTACTGTTGGTGGAAATGCAGATTGGTGCAACCACTGTAGAAAGCAGTATGGACATACCTCAACAAATTACAAATAGAACTGCCTCATGACCGAGCAATTCTGCTTCTAAGAATTTATCCGAAGAAACCAAAAACACTAACTCAAAAGTATATATTTTCACTCCTATATTCATCATAGCATTAACTACAATAGCCAATATTTGAAAGTGTCCCAAGTGTCCATCAATGGGTGAGTGAAAAAAGTGGTGGTACAATTATACAAGAGAATACTACTCAGTCATAAAAAAGAGGTAAATTTTACCCCTTGTGATACCATGAATGGACCTAGAGAGCATTATGTCAAATGAAGTAATCCAGTCAGAAAAAAAAAACAAATACCATATGATTTCACTCATATGTGGAATCTAATGAAGAAACTGAACTAACAAGCAAAATAGAGGCAGACTCATAGATAGAGAGCAGCTGACAGCTCTGAGTGGGGTGTTGGGGGTAAGGATTGAAAAAAAGGAGGAAAAGAGTGTGAACACGGACGACAGGGTGGGGTGGCAGGGAAAGGTGGAGGTGGAAGAGTGTATGGGGGGGATAGATGCTTATGGAAAAAATTGAATAAAATAAATTTAAAAAATTTTATAAAGCATGTTCTGGATTGACAATTGACAGTGAGTTCTAGGGTCACTCTGAAATATGATTTTGGAAAGGAGAGTCCTAGAGAAATTAGATTAACTTGCAAGGACATGTCATCCTTAATTTGGGCCTTATATACCAAATATATTTTAAAGATTGTCTTTATGTGTGCTAAAGATTCCAAACCACTAAAAGCTATTATACAGATTTGAATGTAATTGGTTTGTGTGACAAAAGAGTGTGATTTAATGTTCTCATATATTTGGATGTGAAGCTTTTCCTTTTTTGAATATCTTGCAAATCTCATAAAACCAGCCACACCTGGACATCCAGGAGCTTATTTCTTGAACTCCATGGTTCAACAAAGATGGATAGCTACTGTTCAGACATCTAGCCCTCCACCAAAATAAAAATAGGAGTTGAATTGGTTGAATTTTACATAGATGGGCACACAACAGTATGCCAAACATGATATGCTTTGGATCCTTTATTTTATTTTTCTTCCAAGTCAGGCCACACAAAGAATCATTCAGATAGACCAAAGTTCTTTGGAAGATTTCAAAACTGCTTCGGAAACTACCAGAGAGGACACACCACGGTGAGAGCCACAGCCAGAACCACACACAGCATGTGGTAGATGGGCACCCTCCTTACCCCTAGATGGCAGCATGGCCCTGGGCTATGTTCTCTGAAGTTCTACTGCTACTTGTCCAAGACCCCAAAAACATACTAACTAGAGTACCTCTTTGTGGGTCCATCCATGAGTGAGGCAGAAACACCAGGTTTGTGAATTGGAGGTGGCTTCTTGGCTTCCCAAGTCAATAGGCAGAGCCTCCTGACAGCATGTGAACATGTTCAGTCCAACGGAGGGTAGCAGAGACTTAGGTTTTATGGCCTTGCTAGAAGGCAAAGAAAGAGGAAGTTTCCTCAGTGCTTAGCAGGCTGCTCCTCCCCCTACTAAATTTTTAACCACACATTTCTCCCAATAAATCAAAACTGATGATACCTATAGACATGTGTAGTGTTTGAAAATTGAAAAATCTCATTGAAAACTAGCAATATTGATGACTATACAAGGCAATTTCATCAAATCAAGTAATGATGTTATGTGTGTGGTTAACCGTAGCTACGCAGGAAGTGGTTTTATTTAAAAGTTTTTGCGCTCCCACCCACCCCTCCTTTTTTTTTCTTCAGTACTGAAATTAAGCGGCATCCAACATAGGTCTACTCTTACGACATGTGACTTCACTGCTTTCCGTTTTTGTTGAAAGAGTCATTAACAGTTAGAAGTTGATGGCAGTTTCAGTAACAAGTACCACGGAGAAAAGGTGAGTTTTAACTTTATAATGAACCTGAAATTTAAACTTGAAAACATTTAACAGATTATCCTAAGCTTTGGTGTTGACTTATGAACAATTCTATAAAAGTGTAATGTTTTCACCTGTGTTTGAAACATGTTTGTTTCCTTTGGTGTAGGAAAGAATATTCATATTTGCAGCTGTCAAATTCTCAGCCTTTTTATTGAGATACTATACTAGGATAATTTGCTCAAATTTTATATTAAAATATTAAAGACGAAGTAAGGTTTAGTTTTAGTTTGAAAGGTACTTGTAAAAATAACTACTAGAGAAAACTCAAAAGTTTTCATCTTTATCTGATTGTTTTACAAAAATATGCACTATTTGAGATCCAGAGAACAAAAGAAAAAAAAGGTATTTTCTAACAATAAGAAATAACAGCTGGATTGCAATGAGAAAGATACTCATTGTGAAGTATTGTATTAAATTTAGCATTGAAAACCCTTGACAAAGTGTAGGTTATTAAATAGCTATTAAAAAAACATTTAAAATGCAAAAGACTCTCTATTTTTACTCTAAATATATTTTTTCTAGATTTTACTTAAGATCTAAGCTGAAACAAGGGCAAGTTTTATTTCATATGCAACTCTGTATGTTTAAAACAAAAGTCACAGCTGACCTCACGGGAGGTTACTTCTGGGAAAAGAGAAAAATTAGAGAAATACTTTTGTTATTTCTGTAATTATATAATTTTCCTTCCTTGAGATTTCCAAAATAAAAACTCTATAAATGAAAAGGTTTTCTTAATCATAAACTGACAATAACTTTTCTTTTATATTGTTTCTTGCTTTTATGAAACATCTTTGTGTGCTGTAACAAATGTACAGAAAATATAAAAGTATTGCTAATCTCAGAGACAAATGCCTAAAATAAATCTGACTGTAGATTTTTGAAAGAATTTTAATAAAAGCTCAAGATATGATCCACTCTTCCCTAATATTATTTTTATTGTGCTGTTGGATGGGGGAAGGGATGGCCCCCACAATACCTATTTTTTTTGTGTTATTAAAAATGGTTACAGGGTTGATAAGTGGAAACAATTTTCTTTTCTTTTATTGTCCTCTTTTGAAAGACACATGTAAATGTATTTTGATGTGGTCAATTTAGCAGGAAATTATTAGGCATACTAATACTATCCATTTTAAGACCTCTTCAGTTGTCAATACCGAAGCCAGCTACTTGTTAACTTAAAATGATCATGAAAAAAATAGAGATTGAGACTTGATGTTCAATACATTCTTTGTTGTTAGAATGTAAAAAAACTCTGGTAATATGTATTTGCTTTGATATACTGATTAGCTTTTTAATTTGGTGCATTATCTCACAATGGAAAACACTATTTAAGTCTGTCTTCAATATTGTGGTCCTAAACCTCTGTATCTATAGAAGCTGTGTAATTCAGATAGTTTGTGTTGATATGTTATTACTTTATTTCATTTTATTATAAAAGAACATCACATGAATAAGCATATGTAGTACTTACATATTGGAAAAAATGAAGATCCATATAAGCATTTGGTACTGAAAACAAAAGTCAATTATGGTTTTTTAAACTGTAATATTTAAAAAGCCAAATTCTCTGTAAAACAATTGTTTCTTGGAGAAACAGTTAAATTAAAATAGAAACATTTTATGGGAATACATGTAAAATTAAGGCTTAATTAAACATAGGTTAATATGGATTTATAAAGAACAAGTGGGGCTTATAGACATGTAAAATAAGCTATGCTCAGAAGTGCTTGCTAAAACAGTAATGCGTTCATCCTCTCTGGAATATACAGACCAACTCTTAAAAAGTAATTCCAAATGTGTTACTGTAGGTTAATGTACCTTTATACATTTTAAGTGAATAAATAAGAAACAAATTTTGATGAAACAAAAACAGTGCAGAGGATCTCATTTGGAGAGTTACTTCAAAGCTGATTTATTAAAAGAATATCATGCTTTTCCACTTGGGGCCAGCATTCAGCAATATTAAGAAAGGAAACATGTTTTCATTGATATTCCTCCTCTTCTTTTTTATTGCTCTAGTATAGAGTGAATTATTCAATTCCTAATTTAAAGTGCCCCAATATTGGTACCTAGAAGGATCGACCCTACTTTGCTCCTTCCATTTCACTCCCATTGTCCTTAAAATTTGTGCATCCTATTTCTGAGCATTTATAGTATTTGATAAAAAGAGCCCAGACTCACAGAAGAAGGACACAGAGTTTTGTTTCTCTTAACTTTTCAGCCAGACCTTCCCTCTTCCTCTGAGTAGAATTTTACTAAGGTCCCTCAGCAGGCAGGCCCCGCAAGAACAGCCAAATGCTGAGGACTTCAGTCTCAAGTGAGGCAAACAGGGAGATAAGTTTTATGGTGGAAAATGTGTTTTATTACTCATTGGCTCTGCTTTTGACATTTAAACACAAAATTTCTTACACTGTATTAAACAAAGGCTCCATCAAAGATATATGCCTGTTGCTCTAAGATATTCTTGAAGAGATACATACATTTCTTGTAGTAGATGAAAATTACTTGCATTTGATCTTTAGACAATTTTAGAATCTCCATAAACTTAGAAAATATTAAACATAATCTATTGCTTTATATGTTTTAAAAAATAAAGGGACCTGGAAAACATTATGTTAAGTGAAATGTGCCAGTCAGAGAATGACAAATACCATAAGATTTTACTCATATGTGGAATCTAATGAACAAACTAAATTAAGAAGCAAAATAGAGACAGACTCATAGACAGAGAGCTGGCTGATAGCTCTGAGTAGGGAGGCGGTGATTATGAGACAGAGGGATCAAGAGAAAAAGAAAAAGGACTCAGAGTCATGGACAATAGCGTGGTGATTTCTGGGGGGGGGGTTGGAGGTGGAAAAGAGTCTAAGAGAGATAAATGGAAATGGAAAACAATACAATGAAAAAAGTTATTTAAAAAATCATTTACTATCCTAAATTTAACTCTTTGAGTGACAGAAGCATATTTTTTTTTGCATTGCAAAATAATTGTTATATAGTAATACTTTAAATTGTATTTATAAATATTCTCAATTTCAGTTTATAGTGGACTTTTATTTGCAAACGATAAAAAAAATGAGTTAAAGTTAGCTTAGGCAATAAAGATAGGCAATGATTTATACAACTGAAAAAATCCAAGGAAAGCAGAGTCAGGCATGGCTGGCTCTAAGAGCTCACACATAGTTATCAGGATAAGGTTTCATTTTCTTCATTCTTTAGCTCTTTTTTCACTGTGCTACATGTAGTTTCTGGCAGAAGCTCACACTAAATTGACAAGAAAGCTTTAGCTTTACATCTGACCCTTTCAGCAAATTATGTTACAAAAAAAGTCTTTCCTTTGTCACAAAAAAAGGTCTCAAATTGAAATCTGATTGGCCTGAATTCTGTCACATGCCCGTAGCTGAGAGATCACTGATTCTGGCAGACACCCAGAGTGATCGGGCCTAGGTCACCAGGCTCACTCTTGCCTTGAGGAGCCACCTGAACCTACAATACAAGGACTCTTAGCTGAAAAGAGGAGCCTCTGCACAGGAAAAACTAAAATGTTTTTCCCAGAAGAAAGGTGACTTTATTTATAAGAAAAAGCCACAGAAATCTAAAAAACAGTCACATATAGTCACATTTAAAAACATATCCTGATATTGTCCAAATTCTATAATCAGAAGGAAATATACCACCAGTTTAAGGGTAGGATAGAATGGAACAGATGTTTCAATTAAACAAAAATCAAAAATACTTTTAACCAGCTACTCCATGTATGAACCCCCTCTCCACAATATTTATCTTCTAAAAGCTGATAATCTAGTATCGTTGTTATGTTAATAATTATAACAAAAATAAAATTTGCTACATATGATAAAAAGATATAGGAAATATTCTACTAGGGTTCAGAGAAATTCATCTAACATTTCTTTGCCAGGCAATAAACTAGAGAACTTTGCAAGTGTTGCATCATTTGATCATATCCTATCAGAAAAGTCAGGACTTTTTTGGAGAAAATCTTTGGAGTAGTTTTCAGACAACGCTTGGACTAGGGAGATGAGAAACATTCCAAGTGACAGGAAGGTAATGTGTCAAGGCACAAAAACATGGAGGAATATCAGAAATTTGTCAAGGAAGAGTAAGTTGTCTAGTTTTGTTAGGGAGAATTATAATGGTAGGAGGTAGGGTAGAAAGATAGTTTGAGAACCTGCTAACAGACTATAACTGGGGATTATAAATAACAACAAGGTTCTGGAGCAGGGAAAATGCCTATTTGAATATCCACATTTTTTTAATAGGTTTTTAGCATCAGGACTTTTTTTGCTTCTTCCATATACCTCATTGTGGCAAATGCTTCAGGGTGGTTTATGGAAACAGTCACAGTCAGTGAAGAGAGGCATTCCTGTAAGGTCAACTCCCCAAGGGCCTTGAAGTTCTTATACAGGCCATGGTGGCAATCATTTTTTTTTCATTTTATGAAAGTCATTTTTATATTTATGTTTTGACTGTTTTTAGTTTGATACTAGGTAATAGACTGAGGTCTTTCAAAATCAAAATAAAACCTAAATATAAAATTTTAGGGAAAATTTTTCTCACATTCTTATTTTTATATATTCCATTCAACCTCTCCTTAATGGAACAAACAAGCACATTTTTTTAACCCTTTAAACTTTCGGTATTCACATATGTGTGTATTCACATACGATATATATCTTCTTTTATTATATATTAAAGATAGCACACAATACATGCTTTGCTTTTTTTCATTTAACAATACACTGGAGAAATTTTCATAACAAAAATAAGAAACTGTTTAATACTCTTATTTTTTTTTTACAACTGTACTGTATTCCTCTGTGTGAATGGATCATACATAATTTAATCAATATCTTATTAAAAGTGTCATGGGTGTTTTCAATTTTTTGCTCACACAATAAATGTTTTCATGTAACTGTGAACATTTGAAAACATATCTATAGAATGAATTATCATAAATATGATTTCTTTAAAAACCAAGAGATAAAATAGTTTTGATAGTTATTATCAAACTATCCTTCATGTTAGTTGTCACTTTCTGAACTTTCAGCAGCACATAATGAGAATGCTGCTGGAAGCTCCATAGCTTTTTCAACAGATTGTGTTATCATACTTTTAAGGTTTTGCTAATCTGTAGAGAAGTGTATCTTAATATAGTTTTTTTTTGATATTCCTGTTATGATGATTGGGGATGAACTTGTTTTAAAGATTAAAGTTTTATTTGTCATTCTTGATAAAAGAATGTACCCTTTCACAACTATGTAATGAAGAATTAAAAGCATTAGTGAAGTTCAAGACCTAGAATACGATGTTACAGGAAGTAAGGAGTTGGGACTAGCATATATAAAATATACTTTTTATAAAGTATGAAATAGGCAGTTGCTAAATTATGGGATGCAATACAAACGTTGAAAGGAAGAGGAGGAGAAAAGGAATAGAATTTTTTTTTAAAAAAAGAAGAAAAATATTCAGAAATGCAGCCAGGTCTCAGAGGATAAAGAAGACTGATTGGTGTAATCACCAGCTCAAGTAGATGAATTATCCTGAAACAGAATGAAGAGAGTATTTTAATGATGTATATGTAGATGAATTAGATATAGATAAGATGAAAAAAAGAGAAGAGGAAGTTGAGGGAATACATGCTTCGTGGTTTCTATCTTCTCTGACATAACAGGGAAGCTCGTCTGATGAGAGGGAGCACTATAAAATGCCAAAGAAGAAGCAGAATATCTAATTTTAAAATGTTGGCCTTGCCAATAACATATGATACAGTTATGGATTTTAATACTGATTTTTCTCTTTTGGGTGGCATCAGCCCAATTCAATTCAATTCTGTAAATAATTTTAAGCCAGTACACTGTGTTGTGCTAGGAATTACTGGAGTCAGAAAGAATCTATGGACTATTTAGCCAGTAAAAACTTTTTAGTTTCACAAACACAAGAATTTAAATACAAGTATATATGTATAAATACAATGCCAGAGAACTAGTACAGAACATGCTATATCAGAGTTCCAGTGGTTTTGCTTTTCCAAATCCAGTGGTTATTTATTTTCATGTCTTCATATTATCCATTATTTAAGCTGCGTTTAATATAGGCGAACAGTCCTTCCCTCTTGAACCTTTCTTTTCTTTGGACCTGTGAGGTATTTCATTTTCACAAATTGTCTCCAAACTAACTGGATGCTCTTTCTCTGTTACCTTTGCTCACTCTTTCTCACTATCCAACCCTCTAAACCTTGAAATGTCCTGCACTCAAATCTCAAGATTTCCACCTTTCCAGTCTCAGCTTGTCTTCTAAGTTTATCCCCAGATGATTTTATTTAGTGCCATGGGTTTAAATACTATTTATATCTCAACACCAAACCTTCTTCTTAGCACTAAAACTACAAATACAACTACCTATTCATTGTCTCCACTGGAATGTCTCATAGAGATATCAAAATGAGTATATTCAAAACTAGGCTCTCAGTAACTCCCCACTTTCTCCTGACCCACCCTGCTTCTTTCCTATTTTCATCCCTCTCATTTAAGGCACCACCTTTCACCTGTCTTTTCAGGGCAGTAAACTAAGGACACCATCAATTCCACCCTTTTCCTCACACTCCTTACTCAAAACCAAAACTAGATCCAACTCATCACTTATAAGCAGAGCCTGCAAAACATTGACCATTACACTGTTAACTTTTCTCAGCAATGGCTATTGAAAATTTGTATTTTTTTTTAGACAAATGGCTCTTATTATTTTTTCTTAATTTTGCTTGTTGGTGTAATGAATTTTCACCAAAGAATCTGCAGATGAATACACTACAATGTGATGTTTTGATGACATCACCATTTTAGATAAAACCACACTTGCCAATCTATTTTTGTTTGTCAAGTTAGAAGAAGTCATAGAAAATATATGGAATAATGTTGATTTGTACATTTTGAATGAATTCAAGAAGGCTGAGGGGGTAGCAACTTCCAGAACTTTTCAGTATGATTTTTTTTTTTTACCTTAGTGTGTTTTTCTGTGCTGTAATTTAATAGTACATTCTAAGCATAAGAAAACTCTAAGTCGCATGATCATTAAAAATTTTGGTGAAGAAAAAGATTCAGGAAAAAGGGGAAATTTAATAAAAAAATATTTTTTAAAGATTTTATTTATTTATTTATTTATTTTAGAGACAGAGAAAGGGAGGGAGAAAAAGAGGGCAACATCAGTGTGTGGTTGCCTCTCATGCACCCCATACTGGGGACCTGGGCTTCAATCTTCGCATGTGCCATGACCAAGAATAGAATAAGCGACCTTTTGGTTCAAAGGCCAGTGCTCAGTCCACTGAGCCACATCAGCCAGGGCTAGAGTGGCCTTCTTAACACTTAAATTATATTCTCTTACTAAAACATTTAAATGACTTTCTACTATATGTCAAATTTGTTCAGTCTCCTTTTATGATTTGCAAGGTCCTCTCTACCTCATTACTCTGCTTTTGTTTTCCTAAATAGCTTTTTGATAAAGAGAATTTATATATAATATATTAATATTTATAATACATATTTTAATGTATATATTGTATATTATATTTATAATATATATATATTTTTAAATTTCTTAGTGGTTATCGTTACATAGACTGAATGGTCTATGAGAGAATTGTTTTGCCTGGCTTTTTAAAGCTGAATACATTGAACCAAAAACAGTGGTAGGCATACATATAATAAACACTTGATGAATATTTGATTAGTGATAGAATAAATGGTGCAAAGTTGACTGTGGCTATAGGATCAGGGAAAGTTATATGAAGATTTATGGCTTCTCCTGGGTATGAAGTTTAGAGGAAGAGGAGCTAGAAACAAATTTCAAACAAATGACACTTTATGGGTACATTTTGAGTAACCTGACAGTGACTAAAAGTTAGATTAGAATCATGGATCCATTACATGCTCTGGAGCCTTTCTGAAATTCAGAACAAGTAACATACTATCTTAAAACATTTCCTCATAAACTGATGAAAAATACCACCCACCTTTAACTATTACAATTTTAAGCTATTTTGCTACAACCATGGTATTAGAACTGAATCATTTATGTTTATTTTAGATGCATTTTCTAAAAATTTAGAGAACTTTTTGTTCTAATCTCTATTGATGTAATTCCAAGATGAGAGTCAAAACAAAATAGCTTTTTAGAAGAATTGTGAAAGGTAGAATGCTCAGGAAACTAGGTGCTGAGTCAAGGGAAATTTTTCTGCCTGCCAATTATCTCTTTGCTTTAGTTAGTTTCATATTAGAATGTGAAGGACTAGAAACTGAGTTGCAGAGCCCGTATTCATCTTTGTGATAAATGTACTGGGAACTCAAATAACCAGAGCCTCCATATAACATCACCTCCTCATGTGTTGGTGATTTTCTTAACAGAAGTGGAATTTAGGAGAGAACATGAGTGCTGATTACCTCAGTAATGTCTCCAACACTGTGGTGGGAATATGCTGCTATAAAAATTTCCCACTATTTTCTTATTCTCAAGATGCTTACAATAGTGTGAGACACTCATCAAAATAAATTATTAGAGTAGGATTGTTACTAATACTCATCATAGCTATGACTATGCTATTATGTGTAATGCATATTATGTGCCAGATGTTTTGCATACCTAATAGCATTTGATAGCCACAAAAATCACATAAAGGGTCAGTATCCCATTTGAAAGATAAGGAAGGTAAAATTAAGTGGTTAAATATCCAAATTTTTGTGCTACTTGGTTGGATGTGTCATGACTTACAGGATATCTGGATAATACAAAAAAATGTTATTTTCACAACACAGTGCTACAATTTCTAAGCCTATTAAGTGCCACCAGTTAAGCAATGCTGGACTTTGTAAGTTCCTTATTGTCTGAAAGGGTCTGAAATGATCCTGCTTTGTCTGATGTCTGAAAAAATGCCATCTGTGGAAAATGTGTTGCTTGTTCACTACGTATATTACTTAATGTAGAAGTGTTACAAAATATGTGAGGAAGAACATATTTGCCTTAGTTCATGTCATACTGCAAATACCTTATCTATTTTTCTTTATTTCTTCTGAATCCTGTATCTCCTCTCAGTTCTAAAATTCCTTCTTAGACCATGCTGACCATTATGATGTGACAACTAGCAACAAATGATTATTCAGCGCTTGAAAAGCGGCTAATCTAAATTGAGTTGTAAAATAAACACCAGCTTTTGAAGACTTAGTACAAAAAGAGAGATCAAAATTATATTATTAATATTTTATATTGATCATGTGCTGAAATTATAAATTTTTGATATATTAGGTTAAATAAAATGTTAAAATTATTTCCACTGATTTTATTGTACTGATCTAAGTGGATACAAAAAATTTTTAAATTATGTGTGTGACTCATATCATATTTCTAGTGAATATCATAGTTCTAGACCATCTTCTCTTTTCACCAGACTTCTTTGGCATTCTTATCCATTCTGATGGCTTAAATTTAATCTCTCAGATGTGATCCTTAAATTTCTATTTTTGGCCTTGGCTTCTCTTCTAACATTGTTTCTCATTTCAGTTTGTTACTTGATAACCCTTTCATGAAGTCCCATTAGCAGTTCAAACTGAATATGTTTCAAGTTAAACATGTAATCTCCCTACAGAAGCTTTCTCATTTTTTCTTTTAACTTTAGATACCTCTCTTCCTCAAGTCATCTAAATAAGTAATCTTGAAATCTCTATGGACTTCACTTATTCCACACATCAATCAATCGCCATGTTTTAGAGGAAGCCAGTCCCTTCTCTCCACTTTAAGTTATGGTCATAGTTTATTTGGTCATCCATTAAGTCTGTCCTAGACTGCTGGAAACGGGTCTTCCTTGCTTCCATGCTCCTCTTTGTCATACTCCTTTATTTTGTCCATCTCAGATTTATTTTATGTCTTGAGCTTGATGGGTAAGCTCAAGTTAATTAATACAAATAAGAATGTCCATTGTCTACTTATATTCCATTTAGAGTTTTAAAAGTGATTTTTCACACGTTATTTTTCAATTATATTTTATTAATTGCACTATTACAGCAGTCCCAATTTTTCCCCCTTTGCCTCCCTCCTTTCAGCACCCCCTGCTCCCACAGGCAATCCCCATACTTTTGTTCATGTCCATAGATTATGCTTATAAGTTCTTTGGTTCTCCAATTCCTATCCTGTACTTTATACCCCCATGACTATTCTGTAACTACCAATTTGTTCTTCTTAATCCCTTCACCTTTTCCTCCTTTCCCCCAGGCTCCCTCCCCACTGGCCACCGTCTCAATGATCTCCATGTCTATGATTCTGTTTCTGTTCTGGTGTTTGCTTAGTATGTTTTTTAGATTCAATTGTTGATAGTTATGTATTTATTGCCATTTTAATGTTCACAGTTTTGATCTCCTTTTTCTAAAGCCCCTTTAACATTTCACTTGATAATAATTTGGTGATGTCGAACTCTTTTAACTTTACCTCGTCTGTGAAACACTTTATCTGCCCTTCCGTTCTAAATGATAGCTTTGCTGAATAGAGCATCCTAGATTGTAGGGCCTTGCTTTTCATCACTTTAAATACTTCTTGCCAATCCCTTATAGCTTGCAAAATTTCTTTTGAGAAATCAGCTGACAGCCTTATGGGGGAACTCCTTTGTACTGCTTTTCTCTTGCTGCTTTTAAGATTCTCTCTTTATCTTCAACCTTTGGCATTTTAATTATGATGTGTCTTGGTGTGGTCCTCTTCAGGTCCATCTTGCCTGGGACTCTCTGTGCTTCCTGGACTTGTATGTCTATTTCCTTCACCAAATTAAGGAATTTTTCTTTAATTATTTTTTCAAATAGACTTCCAGCTTCCTGCTCTTTCTCTTCTCTTTCTTGCACCCCTATGATGCAAATGTTGGTATGTTTGAAGTTGCCCCAGAGTCTCTATATACTATCCTCATTTTCTTGCACTTTTTTTATTCTTGTTCTTGCTGGTTGCTTTTTGCTTCCTTATGTTCCAAATCATTGATTTGATTCTTGGCTTCATCGCCGCTACTATTGATTCCCTGTAAATTTTTATTTATTTCAATTACTGCATACTTCATTTCTGACTGGATCTTTTTTATGCTGTTGAGGTACTTGTTAAGTTCCTTGAGAATCCATATAACCAGTGTTCTGACTCTGCCTCTGAAAAATTGTTTATCTACATTTTGTTTAGTTCTTTTTCTGGAGTTTTGTTCTGTACTTAGCCATGTTTCTTTGTTTGCTCATTGTGTCAGCTTCCATGTGTTTGTCTCTATGTATTAGGTGAAACTGCTATGACTCCTTGACTTGGTAGTGTGGCCTAATGTAGTAGGTGTCCTGTGGGGTCCAGTGGCACACCTTCCCTATCAACCAAGCTGGGTACTGAAGCTACGTCCTCCGTGTGGGCTGAGTACACCCTCCTGTTGTAGTTGACTGTTGTTGGCAGGTCAATGGACGGATTTACCTAGGCCAGGCAGCTGCAAGGACTGGCTGTGACCACTGACTATTACCCTCTATGACCCATGGAAGATCAACTGTGCAGAGGCCCACTCTACAGAGCACGGGTTACTTCAGTAGGGCTCTAGTGCCCACTCATGTTCTGTCTGTGGCCGCTTGGCATAAGCTGTAAAGCATTCTGCAGCTGGATGTTTCTTGCACGGGGCTTGGAGGTGCCGTAACAAAGCCAGGCTATGAAACAAGGCCAGCTTCTCCTAGTGCCAGGCCTGGGGCCACTTAGCAAGGTATGGGGGCTCGCTAGGTCCTGCTGCTGCTTGGTTGAGAGGATTTTAGAAAATCAGAAGGATGAACTAAGATGAGTCATTCTTGTGGAAAAGCCTGGTTAACCACTTGGGTGGGCCTAAGTTGGGTGGGGCAGAGTCTCTGGGAATCATTAGGACCGGGAAAACAAAGTGAGCCAGGTTGATGGAGCCTTAGATATGGTGCCTGCTGCACTTTGTGTCTCTGTTGGGTGAGAGCTTAGAAGAGAAGCAATGGCCTTTAACAGAAGTTTTATCATAGAGAAAGCTAACCCCCAACTTTTACCCTGATGCCAGACTCTTCAGTTCCTCCCTGTATGCCTCTGGTGCCTTTCAAACTGCTCCCCGCCCCGCCCCGCCCAGTGCTAGAGCTCAGTGGGAGTGGATCTGAGTAAGTCTGCAGGCCTGTTAAGAGGGATTTTTTGGGAATACAATAGTTTCTTCGACCAACTCAATCTCCACTGGTTTTTATAGCCAGAAGCCAAGGGGACTTATCTTACCAGCATTTCAAGGAACCCTGGGTTGGAGGACCTGGTGTAGGGGTGGGACTCCTCTCTCCCTAGATATACCTCCCAATTTTTCCTCCACACATGGGTATGGGACCAGCCCCTTCTGCATCTCCACATCTCTGTCCCTCCTACCAATCTGGATGGATGTGGATTCTTTAATTCTGTGGTTGCAGGACCTCCATTTGACTTGATTTCTGCCAGTTTAGAGTGATGGGTGGTTCTGTAATTTAGTTGTAATTTTTATGTGGTTGTGTGAAGAGATGAGCTTTGTTTACCTAGGCTGCCATCTTGGAGATCTTGGTGTATGTGTCCACCCACATTATTTTACTTGATTATTTCAGAAATATAGTGTGATAAACAGGAGTTTTTAATAGATATAATAGAAGATAATAATACATGGAGAACTTAAATTGTTTGAGGACATGATGAGAATATATTTCTCCAAAATTTTAACCCAGAACTTTTTTTATTCCTCATAGTAAAGACATTAAGAGCTCAGGTTGGGTAGTCATAAAAACTAAAATTCAACCCTGAGCTCTTCCACTTGCTAGATATTATATGTTATTTCTTGCAACTTACTTAACTTCTCTGAGTTTGAGTTTCTTCACCAATAAAATGAAGAGTTTCTTCATACGATAAAAAGAAAAATAATGTATGTAAAGTGTTTTTCCTAGTTTGTGGCATATAATAATTGTTTTAAAAAGATTAAGTGTAGTGCAAATCATAGCCATAGTAATGGTTTATTGGGTTGTTTTGAATCAATTGGTGATCATTTTTTCCCGCATTATGAAATAGAACTTATGCCAGGATACGTTTGGTTCATTTCAATTCTATGTATTGCAGTTAGATTATGAAACTCATCAAAGCAATTTCTTGCTATTAACTTTCATTTCCTCCATACAGCTGTGTGGGGGCGTATAGTATAGCTGTGTGGGGGAGAAGGAAGAAGGCTCACTCTTTTCTTGCTTATTTACCAACTTTTCCTTGATATGGAAGTTTTTCTTCAAGCAGCTCAACATGTGTCCTCACCAAAAATACCCTTTATTTTTTAAGAATTAATACCATCACATAGTGCAATTCAAAAAGTGGTAGAGAGCTGTTGATTCCTTAACAAGAAATTAAAATAAAATAAAACTGTAGAGACAAGGAGAGAAAAAGCAAAATTTCCTTTACCCACTTTTATTTATATCTAATTTTTGCCTAGAACAGTGAGGTGGTAACATAGATGGTTCATGAGGCAGATATGCTGGGGTCCTAGCAAAATGATTCTAGAAGGAAAAATAGGAAAGTGAATTGAGAAGTCCAGGATCTGGTTTGCTGATCTAGTTAGAGAAGTAGTTTTTGTTTTGTTTAATTTTTTCCCCCTGGGAAAACCTGCTCAGGATTCGATATATGAAGGTTGAGTGAACATGCCAATCTCAGTCTTAACTCTGAAAGCTGTTGGTACCAGGGCCTCTGCTTAATAAGAGCAAGGTGTGCCAGGGAGAACTGACTGACCGAATGCTTGGGAGATAAGTGATTCTGTTGCTGCTCTTGGAGAACTAGCTGTATCTTACAGGCCAGAGAGCTTTAGGTTATAGGAGTGGCTTTAAGAAAGTAAGCTGTAGTTTCCGGATAGGGAGTCAGCATGAAAGGAACACTAGAGACTATCAACGTGGGGTAGACTATGACTTGGGGAGAAGGTGAGATGCAGCAGTTGTTCTCACTTCCTCTGATTGTGATGCACTATATCCCAGGGCCATTTGTCAACTTTTGATGTAGAGAAGTAGGAAAGACACACAGGAATCTAGTGACACTTGTGGCTGGGAACCATAATTCTAATATAGTGACAAACCTGAACTTGTTGGAAATATTCACAGTCCTGAGGCAATTAGAGGCAGGGGATTTGACACCCATACCGAGTACCGGTCATGTTCTAGATACAACACAGAGCAACAACACTGACAAATACAGTGTCTGACTTTAAGGATCAGAAGAGATACACAACTCAAATAGAGAACAGAAAATAATAGAAACCAAGACATAGTTATCTGCCAAAAAGTAACAGAGGTCAGAATAGAAAGGAGGAAAGTGAGAACTACATAGCAATAGCAAAGAGCATAGCACAATATCTTACTCTTGGTAATTTAAAATCATGTTGAAAAAAGTATAAGAATATATGAAATAATGTTAATCTTCAATGACCCACTCTAAAGTAGTGGTACAAATGCTGTCGCTTGGTTCTGTTCTCCATTTCAAATCCTTCCTAACAGCTTGATTTAAAAATAATAAAATATAAAAAATGACATTGATTTAACATGCAGCAGAATTTCTGTCCAACCCACACATCAGAGCAGCAATGTTCCTAGAGGTGGCTGGCACCAGGAATCACAGTCACAAATGCTTCCAGACAGTGAAGACGCAACCCAAGTGCAAAGGATGGGAACTCCGGATCAGAGAGCACTTGTCCTATTTACAGGATGTAGAAGGTGCCCACCTCTCACTGACAGCTACCATGCACACCTTGAGCAGTTTTCAACATCTTATGATTTTTTTCAAGAGAAGACACAGAGATACACTTTTTTAAAGTAAAAATCCTCATTTTCAGTAGGAACTCATTCAAAACATTTGAAATCATTGTTCAGGCCCAACAACATATGTCTGTGGGTTGAATTTGGTTGGCAGTCTGCCAGTTTTCCACCTCTTGAGTTTATGGCTGCTCCTAAGGAAGCAGGAACATGGCACAATGATTAGAGAGAACTAGATTCCTCCAAATAACTTCTGTCTACACAAGAAATTCTAATAAGTGTTTAGTGACTGACTAGTGTTTTAGATTATTCTATGGAAAAACATCCATTTAAATATAGTGTTTTGCTGTTGTTAATTTAGGTCCTTGTTTTGTTTGTCTAAGTTTCATGACTGGGTTAAATTTTTCTAATTTGAAAGAACAAAATTTCTTCTACTGCAGATTCTCATCAGAGCATTTTTTTAACCACTAAAAGATGTCTCCAAGGGTTAACTTTTTAAAATCGTAGCAAATATAGTAATCTTTAGTTTGCTTGATATTTTAAAGCCACGTGATGTGAGTTAGGGACCAGCATGTCTGTACTTGTATGGGTGTGTTATCGTTGGAAAATTAAGAGATAAATTCATATACCTTGGGTGGTGATAATAATAGACAGGGAGATTTAAATATATGTGCATGCACACAAATACAGATACGAGATTTACAGTGCACAAGAGGGGAAATATAGCTTGGGTGTGGCTGTTTCTTCATAGGTGTTATCTATTAATAGATCAGAACATTTAAGTTTCAGAAGCAGTCATTAAAAAGATATGAGTAAATAAAGGGAGGAGAGATAGAAAAAAGAATTAATTTCAATAATTTTAAGTTAAATAGATAACCCCTCTAGCCATTTCAAACTCTAAGTATTTATGCATTCACTTTTGACTTCAGTATGCTCAAGCCAAAATCATGTATATTATTTTGTGAGGAGCTTAAATTAAGATAGAAATTGGACTGTACTACTACAAATTACAATAATGCTGAATTAACTGAAACCTGGTAAAGCAGAAAGGCATCTAACCTTCTCCTTTACTTCTCGCCTCCTGGGGAGAAGATGCCCCCCCTCCCCAGCTTTCCCTTAAAGAAAAAGGAGTAAAACACCACTTCTTTAAGTGGGGAATCTAGCTCCTGAACAACTCTTGGATTGAGGTTCGTGATAAAGTAGCTGAAGTGCTTCAAGGCACTAAGGCAATGAAAAAATCTTTAGTTAATCAACCTAAAAAGAAAAGGATATGCTTTAAGTGATACAGTGTATGGAGCATATTGAAAGATCTTCAAAGCCAGGATTGAAAAACTCAGTCAAAAACATTCCAGTGAAAAAAATGTGAACTGTTAAATAATTTTTCCTATTTTGATATTATTGGCTCATGAAAGAAAGCTACTGGCCCAAAATTTCAGACTAAATTTGAGTGAAAACAAAAATATTTTGTGGAACTTGTTTTGTTCTCATACCAAAGATCCCTCAACAATAAGCAAAAGAACTGTTTTGTAAGTGTTTAATTGATGTTGTCTACTCACTCAAAGTTCATGATATAAACATTAAACAACAACAACAAACACTTGTGCTGAAAGTTATGCAATAGACCGATTGCCTTATGATCCTTTTGGGTTTTTGTATGCAAGAGAATTCATTTTATAGCAATAATTAAGACTGGATGTGTGTTCCGGATTGCTAAACATCATATTTCAATTAATATCAAATAGATATTCACAGTATTGTTTCATGTACCTCTGCGTCTATGTATCCATCTTTACACCTACCTATTTCACTTCCTACCCGCTCCTCTTCTCACTATTCCCACCTATGATCCACACCCCCAACCACCAGCATATTCCCAATTGAAATTCCCATAAAACTTAATTTGAGCAAGAGTATCCACAAATATGAACCTAGTAACAATAAGCTTTAAAAACAAAGAGACACTCTAGTAGTTAGTAACAGTCTTAGAACAATGCAGATATAAAATTCTAAAAATTACATAATTCTATAGATATGTTTCTCAACAAAGTTTAGTATACGTCTGAATCTCCAGGGCTGATGGCCAAACATGTAGTTTCTTGGCCCCCTCTTCAGTGTTGCTGAATGCAGGATCTTTGGAAGGTAGTGAAATATGCATGCTTACGAAGCTCCTCACACTGACCCTTGAGAATGCCTGCTCTACAGTGTTCTTCCTCCTTACTACTACAGCCATTTTCACCTGAAGATGAGTTATTTCTGACCCTAACCCCCAGAATGAATCTTAGCTTATTGCAGGTAATCTTTAATTCCAGTGGAATACACTTCTGCAAATTCAATAACAAATTATAAAAAGTGATCATGGCTTTTGGTCTGCAATTGTGGTACACGCATCAAGTGTGTTCCCCCCTTATTTGAAGGTCCTAGTAGCTCAACAAGGCACACCTTCTTCATTAGGCATTTGCTTTGTCCTTGACCACAACTTTCTCCACTGGTAACCTGGCCAATCATTGCCTCATTCCCTTGCTAGGACAGAAGCCCTGGCTCTCTAGCACAGTTTTCCTTGTGGGTAATTCAGTTAGCTCTGAACAAATACCCAGCATTCAGAATTAACACTTAGTAACAAACCACCTGGTTGAAAACAACCTGTAGATCTGAATTTCTGAGTATTGCTCCTCTCAGATCACACCAATATAGGCATACACAACGCGCACACACATAAACATAACTATTTAAATGTATTTTATGCATATACAATTGAGCAGGAGAGACACTCATTTTTAAATGAATTAAAGGAGATATTCTGAAATATTTTATTTTAATGGTGTTGTCATCATCACAACAATGGATTGTGACATTACTGTCCCATTCTCGGACATGTCCCTTTGGCACTGAAATCCAATCGAATCAATTCTGAGTTTGAAGACATGAACATGAGGAAAAAACTAATTGGATACAATAACAAATTTGCTAAATAAAACAAATGTCAGCCATATTTGACTATTGCCCATTACTGACTTCTGTTAATTAATGTTGAGCACTAATTATGCAATACGCAGCTTCTCCATATTTTAACCTGGACAGGCCAAGATAGAGATAGAGAAAGCCTAGGGTACTGCAGTCAGTGTGTGATTAGATTTAAACTGCTTGATAAAAGGGCCCTGCGACTGAGTCACATCCTTTAGGAAATAAATACTTAGAGAACATGAAGTCCCAGGAAACAAACAACTGCAGGTTGAAATCTATTTTTTGCACTTGATATTCTTCCAGCAAAGATGAGTGAATTAGTCCTGCCCCAGAGTGTGTCTGAGACTCTGCTTGCGTTGCCAGTGTTTTCTAATACTGTAACTGTTGAGCAACTTGGTCTATTGCCCATGTTTTCTCCTTAAGTGACATTTCATCATCCAGTGCCCTAAGATAGTCACCCTGTTTTCCCATAATTGATACTTGTACACCAGAGATGAAAAATGGCTCAGCATTTCTTGCTAGATTAGGTCAAAACTGACAGAGACAACAGAGAAGTTTGCATTACTTATGTCCCTTATGGTTCTCCTGTGTATCTAAGGAGATGGGCACTTCATAAAAGTTTTTATGCTGCCTAAATGTAATCTCAATGGCACAGACATTTTGTTTCTATTTATTTATTTATTTATTTATTTATTTATTTTAATTTTTTACTCCTTAGCTGATCACCAGAGGAAACTTCAGAAGCAGCTCTACTAAAATTAATGTTATCTTTTCTTCTATGCTCTTAACAAAATTCAATTGTACCTTTGTACTTCTCTTTAAATGCTTCGTTTGTCGTTCCAGTGAAGTCTTTACCTTTCTCTTCATTTGATTGGTAACTAGAAGCATTAAATACATACATGTAAGTCCAAAGTAAGGTTCTTAAAGTTCTAGAGAACATTTTCCCTCAGTTCCCTGGGTGTCCTTATCTTAAATTTGGTGTTTATGAATAGATGCCGTAATGCCGATTCTGATCTGGAGTTAATTCACAAATATCCCGCGACAGTGCTAGTGCTCATTGTGTAGCCCCAGTGGCTGGGGATCCTTTCTTTGGGGTCTCTTTTTCCCAAGTCTTTTGGGATGGCATTATGACTCAAATAAAGTCATCCAAGTTTCCTAGGATCTATAAGACAAAACCAAAGTCTGTACTAGGAACCTCAAGGTTTTTAAATCCAGCCCTAATTCACTCTCTCCTTAGCTTTCCCACCTAACCACTCACACTCTAACGTTTGTTGCAGAGGCTCGCCCTTCTTTTCCTTAAATGTTGTGGTCGTAGCCTGCACTCCTCTTCATACCCCTTCTCTGCTTTTGGAGTCCTACTTATCATCACACAAGGCCAGAGTCAACCGTCACCTCCGCCTTGAAATTGTCCTCAGTCCCACCCTACATCGCATGATCATCAGGCTCCTTGGCAGATACACATACTCATGTCTAACTCAACCCCAGGTTTTCAATAATATTTGCAGAAACTGTTTCTCAGGGTTGAGAGGCTCAATACAAATTTGAACTGTAAAGTCATTTGCTTTGCTCCCAATAGGACAGAATCTAGAAGGCTAAGGTGCGCAGGGAATGAAAAATGGTAACAGGATATCAAGATCTAAGAAAAAGTCAAGGTTGCTTACTATACATTTTTTCCAGGTCTTACTGCTACTCAAAAAATATATTCTACTTGTCATTTTCATCATTTAGGATGTCCACATGCAAAGACAATAACTGTATTACAATGTATTATATTGCATTCGAATGCATTGTATTACATTTATTGTAATGCATAATAAAATGCATCACAATGCAGCTGACTTGCCAGGCTTTTGTCAGTAGCTACAGCATATCACCTGGATTCCCCGATGTAAGTTAAACAAATGCAAAGGCTTATTATCATATTTCCTGTATATAACACCTGCCCAGTCAAAGACAATATTACCCAATGAGGGGGTTTGGGTCATATTCCTTTACTCTGATCTTCCTTTCTCATTATATTTGACATTTTTGAAACTGGGTTTTATTGCACTCTCTCCACTTATGGAAGTAGTCTGGGGAAATTAGACTTAATAGAGATATAGAAGCCACAAGGAAAAAAGTAAAGAAAAAAGTGAATGGGAAGGAAACTGAAATTAAAGTGTTATTTTGGTAAATGGTTACTGTGGTAGAGAAGACAAACAATTGCAATGCAAGTTAATTACTGACCTGTCAGGGAAGGGCAGCACAAAGGTGCCACACATTACTGGAGCTACCAAGGCTACAAGTCTTTTCCACAGGGGAACAACCAGACTGTGCTCTACCACAATTCAACATAAAGATCTTTCCAGGGGATCGAAATGAATTTCTCAGAGAAGTAATATTTGTGGAGTTGCCATGCACTCTTAGCAGATCTGGAGAAACTGCTCTTTCTATATATTCCAGGAAATAAAAGGGTCATATCATTACAGAGGGTTCCTGTGTGTTTAGGCAGAGGGGACTATAGCTCTTGGAGCTACAACTACAGCTCCAAGACAGCTCACTTGCCACTCAGTGAAAACCCTGGCTAACACTCCTTGAATGGGAATTCCCTGAGGTGCACTCGATACTTGCTTCTGAAGTGGATTTCCTTACAAAATGCTCAGTGGTAATCTATGTCAGGCAACTGAATTCTTTTTGGAGAAAAAGTGTGAAGCACCTAAAGAAATTTGAAACTCAAGGAAACAGACTATTGTCAGAACAGTTAACTCTATTAAATCATAGCTGGTGCTAAATTCAGTGTGTGTGTGTGTGTGTGTGTGAGAGAGAGAGAGAGAAAAAGAAACAAAAAAGGTTGTTCTGAAATGGAAATATGGTAGTCTCCATATTTATGAAAATTCATGTGAATATCCAAGTATACTTTACTGTTAGCCTCAAAAGATGTGAAATGAATTGTTTTTTTCCTCCTGCTTCTAAATGATCATGAAATATGGTAATTCATTTGGCACTTAGAAACAGGGTGAGCTATCTGTATGTTTTTTAAATAAGAAATAATCTTGGTCAAAGACATTCTCCTATCAGTAATGCTTTGCTAAGCTATGTCCACTGGCATTAACTTGTTTCCATACCTTTTCTTTGTATATTCAACAAATATTCTGTCTGTATTATTTTGTTGGGAAGCACAGGCATATTTACAAATGATTAAACAGAAAGTCATATACATAATATGGTTGCCACATTATCATTTTAAGTCCCTGATCTGTGAGATTTCCTTTGGAATTCTTGTTACATTATCTTCCCACACACAACTTCCACTTGACTTGGGGTGTCTATGACTAACGCAAGGACGTTGGGGGTTGTAGGCCCATCCAGGACTGTTTTTGAACAGTCTGTAGCACCTTGGGGAAGCTTCTTGGTATCTCTGAGCTTCAGCTCTCTTTGCTCTGCATCATGGAGCCATAGCATAGTACATAGTCAGTATCCCTTAGCTCAAAAAAATTCTTAATATACTTCTACTGTTAATGCTACTGATAGAAAAGAGATGTCAAAAATTTACTTTCTAACTCAAAAGGGCAAGCTGCTGACACTTAATGTAATTAACAGAAAAGAACAAATAATTGACAGAGCAGCTATGAAATTTATGATTAGATGAAATATCACATTCACTCCCATTTGGGCATTTGCAGTGAGAGTGAGTGGAGACTGAGGCCCAGAACAGCACAGAGCCATGTCTGTTGAACAGAGCCAAAGTTTGTGTGGCTTTTACGAAGTGCATTGTCATCATTGCTTCCTGTTTTTAAAACAGTATTGAAAGTGGAACCAGTGCAATATTAGAAGCTATTCTTGCTCTTCTCTTGGTACATGCAAAATCAGGAAGTCCAGAGAAATTTCTCAGCCAGTCTTAAGTGACTTAAATTTTAATTTCTAACTCAAGGATATTTATTTGGAGAGTTTTATAAAATTAATGGATATGTTAGACACACGCAAAAGGAACTAATTCTTCAATATTTTCATTAGTCATTCACCAAGGCTCTGTGTGCCTCTTGTAAGAACATACATGCATAAGGCATCAATGTTTTATGCATAAAATTGATGATGATGATGATGATGGTGATGAGCAGATAGTAAGTTACATACAGGAAGAACAGGGGAAATTGTGAATAGTCATGTAGATCACATGAAACAAAGTTCATATGACTTATAGTTAACAAAATGCTTGCTGTTACTAAATTGCACAGAAATACTCTCAAATATTGATTTTACAATATTCTACCAAATTTAGAAAGTTGAAGGTCATAGAGGAATGAAAACATGGATGGAATAACAGAATATGATTTCCAACCCCTGTGAACATTCCTATGATAATAACACAGAAAGACTCACAAACTGGAGCTCTTCATTGCCTTTCTGAGTACGTCCTGAACTTGATACATAATTTCCTGGAAGCACATTCGTTCCTCCATGCTGGCAGCCCTACCATGATGGACCCTGGGGTGAGAGAGCTTCTTTTTATTTGCAGTTGGTAAGGCTTCATAATTGAGTTTGTTCACCTAGAACCTTCTGTCTTAAATACTCAAGAGTAAGATCACCATGGCAGGGCCATCACATTGCAACTCCATCACAGCTCCAGAGAGTGCCATTTACTAGAATGCACTGCTAATTAATATCCTGACCTTAGTCACAAATACTACCTCCCCGCCAAGTGGAGTTGACTCATCAAAGTTGTTCTACTGCAAGATATTTCTCCCTCATAACTAGAAAAGATCCCAGGTTGAGATTCAGGTAAATGCTACCCTGAGAAGTTAAGGGGAAGCCTGACTAATCATTTACAACATTGTGTTAGTTTAATCATTACTCTGTCCTCTACATCTAAGTGATTCTTGGAGAGAGTGGGTACATTTCAAGGATTTGGGAAGGGAAGATGGATGATGGAATTTAGGAAGTGTTGCCTCTGTGGATGAGGCCAGAGTACTTGCTGCAGGGGGGACTTTGACATACAAAATATGAAAGGAATCATGAGAGGAAAAAAAGAGTGTTAGGGGGTAGGTCAAGGGAAAATGAGAAGTCGAAAGATGTTAAAGAGAAAGGACTGCAAGTGGGATCCAAATACAGCTTGGGAAATCTGGCCTAGAAACAACCTGATCCACTTTGTGTGAGAGGTTCTTAACAGGATGGAAGAGAATAAATCACCTCTGAACCCGCAAGTACATCAGTTACAAGTTTCACAGCCACCGGCACAGCTGTCACTTCAGTCCATCAGGTTTCCTTCCTCCTGTGTCCTCCCTCCTCCCTCTTGCACCCGCCTCAGTCCTGCCGGGGGTACTGCTTCTCTCTGTCTTGCACTCAAATCATCCAGACGAGAGATTTGTGATTTATGCCAAGGAAAGCCCTCTCCCCGCATTCTCTCTTTCAGAGTGTCTGGAACACCAGCCCCTTACAGCACTCGTTGGATTCAAAGGAGTGAAGTTTTCGGTCAATCCTTCAGCCTGATTAAAGGCTAGCAAGATGATCAGAATCACACACACCCAGGATAAATGCCATTTTAAAAAATATAACCCATCATTAGTCTTTTCATTGAACTTCCTTGGTACTATATTTTTTCCTCATGGCACATTTTAATATCTAGCTTATAATCTCATTTAATCTGTTATTTCAGCACCTTTGCGTCACTAAGCCACTTGCCTGAAATGCCCAACCTGTTCTGACTCAACTCCAGCACTGGCTGGTCTATTGTGCAGCCTCTTTCTCTCTCCACTTCCTAGTTCTACCTGATTATGATGTCGTTGCTCTTCTCTGAACCTGGACACAACTCTATTCTCATTTAATTATGAATGATTTCTCTATCATCCTGACAACTGTAAGACACTTGGTTAAAAAAAAAGTATATTCATCCTCTAATATAGTGCCTGCCACTTAAGAGAATCTCAATAAAGATTAAATGGGTAATTTATATTCTCTTTGTAGGAATCTTTAAGAGGAGGTTTTGTGCTGTTTTCTGTATTTTTCTCAGTACAATGTTGTGTTCTGCAAAATTAGAAAGCAGCAAATATTTGCAAATGCGAGAACAATTATACAATAATCTCAAGTTACTCTTATTGTAGAACAAAATACAAGGGAAGCTCAATAAAGAGAACAAGTGGAGTGCAGTGAAGTATCAACAAAATGTAAAATGGGGTCAGATAGGAAAGGAAGTGATAGAGGAGAGACTGAAGTAAGAAAAATGATGCTAACTCTGTGGTAGGGGAAGAGATCAGCCAAACAGACAGATACAAAGAAAGAAGATTTTGAAAATGTTCTCTGAAGCTGTCCCTGAGAAAACAAGTGAGGAAGCCAGATAAGAGGCTTTTTAAGTAATGCAGCCCTTTGACAGTAACATACCACTAGTCAAATTACGGGTTGATTGTGAAATCAATACAAGAATGCAAATGTTGATTTGACAATGCAGTTTCCACAGACTTTGAGGAAGCAACAAGTCCTATAAATGGCACATGGCGGGGCTATGTAAATACCGTGGCTTCGTGATCTTGGTCAGAAGAAAGTGGCTTCAGCCTGAGTGGTTTGCCTCACCAACCAGCATTATAAACACACCATCTTTAGAGTTTGAATCTAATGAGTAATATGGAAGATCAAGCTTTGGATGCACTCAGAGGAGAACCCATATTTTTCTAGGAAAAAAACACCATATATTTAATTATAAGTTTCTCCCCACCCACATCCTGGGGCACCTGATTCATGAAAAACCATTTATTACATTGTTGCTTGTCTGCCTAAAACTACTGAGCTCTGCAGATCTGCACGAATGCTTCCTGAGCTCCTGACTTTAAGCTCATCAGTATTAGAAATGTAAAGGACAGTAAAGGTCACAGTGGTCTTCTTGGCTTCCCCTTGCCCCTCACCATCATTTTTTTTCAATGATAAAACATAGATCGTTGACTTGTACAAGATCACAAAGGTGCCCATTAGAGACAGTGCTACCACTCCGGTCATGGCGGGCACTTTTTATGTAACCAGTCTAATTACCATGAATCCAAGGCCTCCATTCCAATGGCAATTTCTAAATTTTCACTTCTTCATTCATCCTATTTTAAATTCACAAAAATATACCTTGAAAAAACTCATGCTTTTAGTAGTAGCATTTTCATAAGTGTCAAAAAAAATTTGCTTTGTTATTTTGAAATAAATTTTCTTTGGCTAAGAAAAATTAATGGCCTCAATAATGTTTCATACTGAGAATGAAACAAAAAAACTTATATATTGGTCTATATGGATAAATAACTTTATATTATCTGTATGTGATTGCATTTATTTTTTTAAAATAGTTATATATATATAAAATTATATCTTATTCTAGTTGAATACAGTGATAACAATTGTATGCCTACATTAATGGAGAGATTTGATGTATCTTAAAACTCTTCTCATCAAAGCAGCTGTCATTATATTTTTATGAAATAGTGGGGACAAAGTCTTCTTTTATTTAAGTTATTGTTTCAAATCTTATTAAAAGCATTCTTTTATTCTCAATTAAATAAGTTTTTTAAATAATCACTCATAGAAACATGAAAATGAAAATATGAACAAAATAAATCTGTGAAGGAATTCTTAAAACAACATTTTTGTAAACAACTTTGTGAGTTATAACTAAAGTACAAGTATTTAAAATGTACAATTTTATAATTTTTAATATAAGTAGACTGCAACTGGTAAACCATCATCACAATCAAGGTAACAAAACATCTATCACCCGCAAAGTGCCCTTGTATCCTGTAAAATCCACTTCTCTCTCCAACCCATCAGCTTTCTGCCACTATATGTTACTTTGCATTTTCCAGAATATTATATAAGTGAAATGATAAGTACCCAATATGTACCTTTTTTATTTGGTCTGGTTTCTTTCACTTAGCATATTAAATTTGTGATTTATCCATCTGGCTGTATGCATCAATATCTTATTCCTTTTTATTGTTGAGCAACATTTTGTTGTGTAGATTAACTAGAATTTGTCCACCTACTCACCTGTTGATGGACACCTGGGTCTTTTCTGGGAGAAGAAAATACATACTTCTTCACTTCTTTATGTCCATTGTCTTTGGAAAAATTACTACTTACTTTGTCCTCATTTCTCTGAGGTGGCATGGGGCTCTGGTTCAAGTCTCTGATCACTCTGTCCCTGTCCAGGTGCCAGCTGAGGCAGAAGGTCTCTGGTCCCGCAGAGGCCTCTCCAGGTTGTCACGGATGGGGATATAAAATAAGTCCTCCCAGGCACTTCTCTGTCTGCCAGGAGAAGAGGAATGGCGATTCCTCTAGTGGAGAATTCCCAGAGGCCCTGTGTCCATTGGCAATTTCTATAACTGGTGAAATTTTTTTCTAATGTTTATACACACTCACAGGCTAACTATGGAATGTCTGCAGGGGTGAAACATGAAGACAACCATCAGACTACAAGGGGATCTGTTTCTAGAAGCTTAGAAGCTGTGTTTGCATTGTAAATGTTGTATTCGAAATAAGATGCTATGCTCTTTGTGGTGCTTATAGGGAGGAACGGTTGAAAAAACTATGGATTTGGGGAAGCAACCGAAACCCTCCCAACCCACCCACTGATGCCGCCACAGTTTAGTTGTCTTTTTTTCCCTGAATTATTATTTCTTCACTGCCACCCCTTTAAATGTGCCCATAAATAAATAAATAAACACACACACAAATAAATAAATGGTGTTCATCTTCTTTTTCTTCATATTCTTGGTAAATATCATACTCTACTAAGCTACTGAATCTATTAAATTGGTAGGTGGTGATGGAAAAAAGAATTTTAATTTCCCCGGTGGACATTACGGGCAGGGGGACACTGGGGTTGAGCACGATGCTCATAAGAGCAAGGCGACATATTTGATAGCCATTGGGACTGGTTTGGTTTTCTCTAATGCCGATTCCACTCACCGAAATTTGGCTTTATTGATATAGGTACCCATTCACCAAAAAAGAGTCTTGGAGGTCATGTGTGGAGGTAGAGTGGGATGGGGTAGGTAAGAGATGACAATGTGAATTAAAAAACTGTGTGCCCTAAGGAAGACTTGTTGACAATATCATGTCTATATAAGGGAGATTGTGTTATATTGCTATTAGTTCCTCAATGGAACAGGAACTACACAGAGCATGGGTATGCTGCTTAGGAACTCTGAAATCCTCTGGCATCTATAGCACTGTCCACATCACTTCATTGATTAAAATAATCACAAAGGAATGACTTTTTTCTTTACTACCCAGAAAAGTGGAGACTGTTATTTCGTTTTTGTACCTTGTTGATTAATAAGAGAGTGCATTCCACCAAAAACTTTTCATGGAAAAGTACATTTAGAATAATATGATGTTTTTATATTTTATCAGGAAAACACTGTAATATGCAGAAATCTACAAATTCAGATACCTCTGTGGAAACACTGAATCCTATCCACCAAGGCACCGGACCTGTGCAGATGAGAATAAAAAATGCCAACAGCCACCACGACAGGCTGAGTCAAAGTAAATCCATGATCCTCACTGATGTTGGGAAGGTCACTGAACCTGTAAGTCAAATACTCCTAATACCCCAGGTTCCCTAATACAGAATTTTGTAAAACACAGACATGCACACACACACACAAATTAACCTTGTTTTATGTGTTTCCCTAATGCGCATGAGAAAACTGTTTTTGTAATGTATTTATCTTGCCTACTTATAGTCATAATGATATTCCCAGTTGTGAGAGAAGAGATGGGCTTAATCCAGAGTGATAAAGTGGATTTGGAGCTGGACTGTAGAGCACCTTTGACTCATTTGAAGGGCCTCCACTATCATGCTTCAGTGCCATAAAAATAATGAGGTTATGCTAGCATGTGGTGTTTGCACTTCCAAATATAGTATATCACTTCGAAAAGCCAGAGGCTAAAATTAGCTAAGAATGAACTGAGAAAAATAAAGTCTTTTAAAAAAATGTGAAAATTTCTTTCTTACAGTCTTTCAGCACTATATGGTATTGGGAATTAGCATTTGATTTGGAATAAGTTTAAACGATTGAAATGGTGTGACGATTTAAGGTTTGGAGCGGAAGCCATTTTGTCTTGATGGTGATAATGTATCATTAGGAAGATTTGAAATAAAATAGTTAGAGATGAACTCTACTGCCAATTGTGTCCCTGCCCCTGCACGCATCCTGAGCCACTAAACACACTGATTGCGATGAGTCTCCTCTGGTTAATTTTCTTCCATAATGGTGGTAACTTGCAGCTGAGGCCATAGGATGTTGCAAAATTATTTATGCAATGTTAGCCACTCTTTTGGACCCCAGATCTATTTTGTTTCTCACACTGAGAGCAGAAGCGAGAAATAGGTTAGCTAGGGACAGGCTGCATTTCCCAGTCATCCTGCAGAAACATGCGAGCTATTAATTGTGTGTTCTGTTAATATCGTAGAGGCCTATGAAATATTCAGCTCCCTAACTGAGTTATTAAATGAAATAAACTTGCTGAGTAGCATGTTACCAATGATATTTATTCCCCGTTTTTCACTCAAATTTCAAGTGCAAAATTAACCCACAATAATCTCGGGCAGCTGAGAAATGTATGATTTTAAACATTCCTTCTTCAGTATTAAAGGCAAATTTAGCACGAGGAAGCCAGTGATTATACTTTGAGAGTGAGAAATGCATCCTTAGATAAGGTACCCAGAGATGCATTTTTCCTTATTTACTTTCTCGTTTAAAAGTATTGTCTGCTGGGAGGCACAACGCTGCCAGCTCTGACTCTGCTTTTGAACCAGCTGCAATGTTCCTCGACTATGAACTTGAGGCAGTGGTTAGAGTAAATTATTGGAATCTCTATAATGTATTATCAGTAAGAACTGTACCTTTGAAAAAGTTTAAAAGTTAAGTATATTTAATGATGCCTAACATATTTTATTGGCTGTGTTTAACAAAAGGCACTATGCCGCAGTTGTTTTTGACAAGCATGAAAACATCACAGCATGAGACTGCAAAAGGAATTATGGAGAGAAATTACAAGTGATCCATCTCTCAATGAATTATCCACCTCAATAGCCCGCAGAACTCAGCTACCAATTAACACCTACTTTATTACATGTTGGGATGTACTTAATAACTTTCATGTGTTTATGCACTATTACCTTGACTGATGCCTCTTGTACAATTAGGCATAATTGGCATATCAATATGCAAAAGTTAAAAGGATTAACCCTCTTAAAACTAATGAGCATTTCTGTATCCAGCTGCTAAATGAGAGAAAATTAGCATTTTTCACTTTTGGGCAGGATTTTATCATGCAGTTTCTCATTGTTGATATTACCTTGTTACATAACTTTAGTTTGGGGGGTTATATGCTAGACTGCTAGAGAATAGGAGTTTTCCAAAGTTAAATTAGCTATAATTATCGCAGCTTTGTTTCCTCATTCTTAGCCTGGACAATATGTATTCCTCGATAAGGAACAAAAATGAAAGTGACTTTGGTTATGTGTGCTTAGTGCATAATTATATAAAAAGGGTTTTTAGTGAGGATATGTCATTTCACCGAGAAAACCTGGCTCAGAGATGCTGTATTGAGAGGATGCCATGGCTCTAATTTTCTTTCTGTCTCAGTTCTTTTCATCTCTTGTTTCCATGCACAATTTTCTGACTAGATACTGACAGAATGTAAAGTATTTTGGCATATTTATTCAAACAAGCCTGTTAAAGATATCTGCTCAGGCCAAACTAAGAACCTGATTTTTCAGAATTTGAAGGTTGGGGTGAGGTCAAAGGGGGAGATTATGAATTTATGAGAAATAGGAGATGTATACTACAAATGTGTGCATGTGTTCACATGTAACATGGTTTGTTGTAACAGAGACACACACATATATTTAATCTGTACATAAAAAGATTAAGGGTACTTAGAGACTATATGTATGTTATGTACCTTATTTAATATGCATCATACACACACATACACTGGCATGACAATTATGCAAATCTAATCTGGACTTATTGGAGTATATAATAACATAAGAATATGAAATTATGTTCATAACAATTTAACTTATTACAAAAGGTTCCAGGGTCAAATCAATTATATAATTTTGACATTAGTTAATAAAGTCCTCTTTTTATTATTTTCAATTATATATTTAATATAACTACGAACTCAGAACATAATACACAATTCTTCAAATATGTGATGAGAGCTTATTTTTTGGTATTTATGGAGGAGTAATAGGTAGAAATGTCAATATAAGCATTTATTCAACCCTAATCTCTGCATACATAGGTGAATTTACTTGTTAAATTAAAAGTTTTGATTATCTAAGTGCTGCAGGGAAGCATTTCAATAAAATAAGTATCGATACCCCATTACTATTTTATTGGTGGTATGCATCATTTTCTTTAAACATGAAATAATTTTTAGGTGGTTATAAGATCAATGCCTTTTCAAAATTCAAAGAGCCCACTTTGCTACCTGGGCAATATTGGAGAGGTAGGAAATTTGGACAAGGCAGGACACTGTTAGCAAGAAAATTGCTTATCTGTGAGAGAGATCGGGAGACCTCTGCTTGGTGAGAAGGAGTGCGTTTTGGCCACAATGATTTGTTGTCTCATCCTCCGCACGAGAGTGAGCCCTCTTAAAGGTGGACCACTATTTACCCAAATGTGCCAAGCACAGAAACAGACATGAACGTAAAGTAAATGGGAACAAGAGAAGTGTGCCTCTTTAAGGGATAAAAAGGTTAATGTGCAATCCAGCAAACAGCTATTGCAGAATGTTTAATGTGGCTTTGATGTTATTTATAAGCGGGATGCTCCAGACTAGTAGATATTTTAAAATAGATATTAGTGAAGAGTTTAAGTAGTCGGAGTCAGGAAACTGCAGACATAGGGTTTTCAGGGAGGAGCAGTTTCGGCATTTAATGCTGGTAGCTTAAGCAGCAACACGTATGAATATTCACAATTTCCATCCTGTAAACCCCGCAGAAGTGCATTAATTCATTTATGACCATTATGGACAGGGAAATATCTTTCTATTAATGTTCAGATAAGGACTTAGCTTGAACCGTTCTTAAACATTAACACATAAGTTTCCTTTTGCTTCCATTAACAGCCTGGGCTCGTTCATGTTTCTTTTTAATATATTATAAGAAAAAAGAGGAAACAAATTTCTTTTGTTTCTTCTGGTATTATAGGATACTTGCCAAAGTTGTGGCTAGCCAAAAAGGCAGACATAAAAATTGCTACTAAAAATATACGCCTTCTGTTTAGCAGAGTTTTTGAGAAATATTATGAGGCTGTAAGACTTCTCCATGTTTACTTCAAATCAAGCTTATAGTTAGGTTTGAGGCTTTGTTTGTGTAAATTGTCCTGAAGTGGATCCTGATATTTAATTAAAATGACACTAAATCACTTTGAATTGATAAGACTTGGCATCTCAAACAAAGGTAATTGCCCGTATTGGTTTTGTGCAAAAATAGCGCTGCTTGGAAAATGTGCAGCCAACACAGACTGTCAACTCCATTTATAGATCAATATGTGAAAACCATTGATCAGGCAGGCATGTATAACAGTAACACTTTGCATTTATTTGTTGTTTTTATACCACATTAAGGCTTACAGGATTATAGGCTTCCTAAATATTTTGACTTCCTCATAAATATATGATCTGTTGCATGTTAATTAAATGAGAATCTGCAGCTATTTCTAGAATTGTTTTTAGTTTGATGATTTTCTTTTATTACTGTGGATTGTATGATCTGAAAATGGATTAGTTTCCTTCTGTATAAAGATTATTAAAGCTTATTTTAATGTGTCCTATTTAGTGTAAGATGTGGCTGCCTTTTTGCTTTGAAAAATATGGACACAGACAATTATTTTCTCTTAGCAAGGGGCTGGTCTTTTTTTTTTTTATTATTATTAACTGGGCATTCTCAGCACTCAGGGTAGAATTATTTCCTGATGTATTTTGCACACCCTGCAGATAACGGGTCGTCTTGATTTCTCCCGATAGAATGTGTTTCCTTTCTTTTTGTCTAGCTCTGTAGTACAAGCATCTGATCAAACATTATGTAGAGAATAAACTGATCATCTCAATTAAATTCTAGACACACAAAAATATAATCTGAATTCTATTTTTCTGATTCAAGAACAAGCCTTATGAGCTGTTGTTACACACTGCATTCTGCAGTTAAATCTTTCTTATCTCATCAACGTAAGGACAGTGTTTTGTTCCTAATCTTTATTGGACTATTGCGGATGACATTTGTAAGCCATTGTGGTTTATAAGGAAAAGCTGGAGGACAGTGGAGTGAGACTCTCCATAGATCCAAGCCTCCGATATGACTACGCAATAATGTGTCTTCCATGGCAATTTTCTTTGCCACTGAGAGGTCAATTTTGTTGAGAAATCTTTTTATATCCTCCATATACATCAGGAGCACTGCTTTCAACAAAATACTTGGCTTTTTATATGGTATTAAAACAATAATAAAAGAAACAAGATTTCAGAAAAAGCAAGACAAAAAAAATATGAAGTTCAAGGGTTACCTAAAGTAAGTAGTCTGCTGTAGAGCAGACAAAAAAGTTTATTAGCCAGAATTTGACTTTTGCATAATATGCCCTGTGGGGAAAAACAAATAAAAAAAAAACCCAGAGATTTTTTTTCCTTGTCTTTGTCATTCCATGTCATCTCATGCTGTGAAAATCTTTAACTCTGTTTACCAAGCACAAATTGGACTTGTCAAAGGTTCAGAAAGTTTACAGCGACTCTAAAGAGTTAGTACTTCAAAGAACGAGCCTGGACTCTTGGATTTACATACATGGCGGCATCGCTTCCATTTTAACTTGAGCATAGCTAAATTTGTTTGTAATCTCCTACTGATTGAATGTGGTGCTGAATGTACACGAGATGAGACACATTTTTTTAAAAGTTAGTCCTATGATTACTAATTTGAATCCAAAACTCTAACCTTGTTAGCATCTGGACTTATTTCCATAATAACAACCCCTTCAGAACCTACAAAGTAATGAATAATTGACAACAAATGAAATGTTTTGATAGTTGTCGGCACAAAGCATGTTTAATGTTTTGTGTTGCTTCCTAGCTAATTATGTAGATGACACATTTGTCAGACCTTGACTGCCATTAGAAACGTGTTTCCAGAGGGGAGAAAAACAGGCTATTCATAGAGTAATTAACTAGAATGCTCAATGACCTGTGAGAGATTCAAATCGCTGCCAGTTCAGACATTGTTTTGTTACAGAAGCAGAGGGGTAATTAAAATTCCAAATTATAGTCCTATGATGGAGCATTTGTTTGTTGACAGTATACTCTTACTCTAGTTTGTTAATTCTTTTTTAAATTGCCTCTAATCCATTTTATAGCTTTAGGAGTTCCGTCTTTGAATTTACTGACAACTAATATTATGGTAAATTGTACTGCAATGGGCTACTGAGTGCTTCACAGTTTCAAGGGAACACAAGGTAGGTGGGATAAAAAACAGCTCCTTCCTTAAACTGATGTATCAGGTGCTATCAGTGGGAATGGCACTAATGTGAAACATCTTATTAAATACTTTTTCCAATTCTGTATGAGGGGAAAACATTCTAGTAAGAAACAGAGATAAAAAGGAAGGTAATGTTGAACATCAAAAATGGAGAAAGAAACCTAATTTCCAAAAAAGAAATGATCGATGAAAGCGCTATGATCCCAAGAAGAAGGGGAGAGGAGTTAGGACTGAGAAAGATTTGGGGAAGCGTGTAAAGTTCAATGCTGAGGATGCAACAGTCTGTAGGGAAGTTCTCATAAGTCACTCAAAATAAGGGCGTGTTTTGCAGAAGTACATCTTTTGCACCATAGGTCAGTAACAACCTGCAGGATAATGGGTATCACCCACGACATTTTTCAAGGAATTATTGGCCTAATTTACAAATCTAGAAGGCTACCATAGTCGAAAGAGTGAAATATTTATTTAGGTTGCTGAAAGTGAGAATATAGTTTTGTTAAAAAGATCTGACAGAAGTCACACGGTATTTGAAGCAGCCAAGCTGACAGAGGCATCCAGTGAGCGTTGATTATCCTGAAGTCACTGTCAGCTAGGATTGATTTTCACTTTCTCCGTTTATGTAACGGTTCCTGTAATACAGCTGACCCTGAATCACGTTACCTTGTCATTTCTCTGCATGGATCAAGAAGAGATGAGCTGAAAATAGCTAGCTAGACACTGACCTTGAACTTGCCAGAAAAGTGAGAAGTGACAGAGGGGTTTTTCTGTAGTTCATGTACAAAGATTAAGACAAACTGTTTTCTCTGTTGAGTTCACCATAGCAGCACAAGGGGGCAGAGCAGTACTAGAGAATATAGGTAAAATAGCTTCTGCACCCGCCTGTAAAGGCTCTGAAATACCAAGTTAGAGCCAGGAGTCTTGTTTTTACATCTTAGTGTAGACATAAAGGAGAATTACTGATGAATTAAAATCTTGGTCCCCTGATGTCCATAATAAGTAATCTAAAAGTATACATTCTAATTTAAAAAGGTTACCTAATATTCTGTGTGGCAGCAACTATGCTATGCCTCTAAATTATTTTCAGTGTCTTAATTCACTTAATACACTTCGCTCTTAAAATAATGTTGGAACCATAGTCAATATTATTAATGTAGTTTTATAGCAAATTCCTAGGGTGATGTATGTCATTTTTAGGTGCAATTCTATCAGAAGATTGGAATAGTTGTTTTCCACTTATTAGATATCAAAACCCCAAAATTAAAACAAATTACATAAATAAAAAGAAATGCCAGTAAAAAAAAATGGCAAAGGGGTGGGCCCTTGCAGATTGATTTAGTACAGATTAAATTTCTTAGCTGGGCATAGACAACCTGGACAAAGAGAGTACAGAGTTGATTTCCTTATATTGAATAAAAATAAAGTTATGTAAAAAATATACATGGTGAGGTAAACCCACAAAATAAAAGCTGAAAAATGATGTTTGCCATATGATTTACATTTGTCTACCTCTTGCACAATTTCCAATTTTAATTATTGTCTCAGTTTTCAAAAATGTCCTTTAATAGATCATCATTATAACCTCAGTTCATCTAAGACACAGTATGTTGAATATTGTCCTTTGCTTGCTAGCACTTAGTTAAGCTAAATCATTGTTGTACTAATGCCACATGTTTCTCAAAAACGGCACTCAAAGAACTTGCCAAGTGAAGCAGGGAACAGAAACAGGTTGAGAAACAGAAGAGCAAACACCGACTTGATTATCCCCCAGGTTGTAAGTGCCTTATGTAATGGCAAAACAGCATCTTTGCATGTGTGATGGCACAATAACACTGCAAACCTCCACAGTAATAAGATCCTTTCTTGCACATAATGGATTATTTCTCTACACACACACCTATTATACTTATATACATATGAATATATAGTGTGTGTATATATATATCTGTATACACATATATAGATGAATATAATATTTATTTGAGCTCATTTTTACATTCTAGAAAAAATAACCACATACATGAAAAGCGGAAATATCAAGATTACTTTAATTCTCCTCGTTTGTAGATTAATTCAAGATTAAACTGACAATGTTAAATTCTGAGAAATAAGAATTCCCATTTGTTTCAAGGATGAAATAAAAAGGAAATCATTCTGTTGCCAAGAATGAGGTTGAAAATATTCTGAATGCCTGTGTTACCACAAGAATCTATAGTACCGAGTTTCTGGCCTCAGGTAGAGAAAATGGCTTTGTGCTTCCAGCATATGCTTAGCAACCTAGAAGGTTTCTGTGTGTACGTGTACGTGTGCTGGGGTGGGGGTGGGATGTGGTGAACGGACAGTTAGAAAATCGGTGTGTCTACGACGGACGTCTCTGAAGGCAATCCAGAGGCACAGTTCCATTCCCTCAGAGTGCACTTGGGCGTTCCTGCCCCTCAGAGTGTGTGGAAGGCCTCCTGAGTGCCCTCTCCCAGGTGGTGGGAAAACCGCCCTAATGCTTGAATAGCTTCTGCTTCTGAGGTCAAGGCAGACATGAAGGTGTTGGCTGCAAAACCACTTCCCCAGAGCTGTTTTCTCCTTTCCCTTCAGTGCATAAGGCTTTTAATAAGGGACTCCCGTCCCTGATGTGTTCAGATTCAGTTTATTGTTACCATCTGTTTAATTACCCTCTCAGGTTTGAGTTGGGAAACATGAAAGTATTTTATCCAGCCTTTGAATCCCTGTGTTCCTAAAGAGATGTGGGTAAAGTACTTGTCAGTTTTCAAAAGACATATTGAAAACTGATAAGCAGAACCATCTCTAAACAATAGCAAGGAAGAAAAAGGCAATATTTTTTACATTAATGCGTCTTGCAAGTAATTAGCAAATGTACAGTGGCACTCTCTCCCAGCCATGATGCTGTCTTCTTTACATGCAATCTCATATGCTTCTCCTTTGAGGTGATGGATTTTTATGATTCTCATTCCCTTCCAATGCACTGGCAGTATGTTTATTGGGGAAGAGGTATGGGCTTTTGACTGTAACAGGAAGTATGGTTGTCATGTGTGAAGCAGGTTTACGGATGTGCTAAACTAAAAAAAATATCATATACAGGGTGAGGCAGAAGTAGGTTTACAGTTGTGAGTACTTGAAACAGTTTATTCTTGCATTATCATTTATTAATTATTGTATTCTTCCATTTGAAAAACTGTAACCTACTCTTGCCATACCCTTTATATCCTCAGTAAAGAAGGACAGAATCTTTTCAGGAAGGTGAAAAAACCCAGAAGAAATTCTAAGTCATTTTATTCTTGTCACACTTTATGCTCTTCATTATTGTTATTATTATTACATTTTCCCTTTTTTTTTCTTGGAGAAGCACCAGCATATTGTTTCTGGTGGCTGCTATAATCACCATGATACGGTGCATTTTTCACATGAAAAATAGTGCCTTCGATAACAAAAGTTAGACTGGGTGACACAAACCTTTCATCCACTTACGTCTAAATTATTTTATTTACCAATATTTGGGTAAAATAAAAAAAAACATAAGATTTAACAAAACCAAATTTGAATGTTTAAGTATCAAAATGTTTTAGAGATCTGACTCTGAGAGCATATATATATATATATATATATATATATATATATATATACACACACACACACATACACACACTCATATATATATATATATGATGATTTTCTAAATCAAACAAAGAGACCAAACAGCTGCTATTATATTTTTATTATCTCTTAGGGATTGATTTTAATAAGTGAACAACATCTTTTTCCTGAGATTCTAAGGTGATGTTATATTAAAAATGTGTTTGAAAATGTTCAGAAATGATAGTCTTGCTATTAGGTGAGTGCCCTCCCAACAATACCATAAACATAAACCATGAATATACAGTGTTCTCTTCATCCCTTTATGTAGAAACCAGTGCTGTTCCTGCCTCATGATCTTATATTATTTCTATGAGGGAGGAGAAATAGTGATGGCACTAACTTTCCTCCACTACTTTTGGTTACCTGACCTGCTTTCCTTCCCACAGGGTAAAAGGAAGCTGCAGTTTTCATATTTCCAATGAGAAGGGACGTGTGTCTCCTTGCATTGAATTGTCTGAGATCATATCACATAGCACAAAGTGACCCAATATAGGAAGACAAGAAAACAAAGTGACAGTTTTGTTTGTTCAAATATAAATGTCAGCATCAACACATGGGGCAAATCCTAGAGGCCCATTGCCAGATCACAAGAACTAAATAGCAAGAGCTGATATTCTGTAGTTAAAATGTATTCAAGGCATAGTCTATAAACAGCAGTGAAAGGATAATGAACAAATAAGCTTAGCTCAGGTTACACAAACTGAGTGTAAATTCTGTTCTCAAGATCCATGAGAAAGTGATCCCGGCTGATACATGATCATACATCATCCACTGTGGTCTTACATATTGATCATAGCCTGACAATGGGTAACCTTTCATGGTAACTTCCTCTTTTACCATGAATTATTGACAGTGTTAATGCCAATAGCACATGATCAAATAGACAGGAAAGAAGTTTACATTCCTGGATGTGTTATCCTTAATCTCCATAGTGTAAAAAGAAAGAAGAAATTTTCCTTGCTGTCTCACAAATGAATAGCTTTTACTTTCACACAGATCATTCACATGGCATCTTTATAATTCTCATCCGCAAGGTATTTTATATAATAAAGCCCTATATTTAAAGAAACTTTGTAATTGTTAATGTTACCCTACTGTTCTCTATTTTATATAACAAATATCCCAGGAAATATTACTCTGATGGTGTGTCCTGAGATCCCTGTGTTAATAATTTTCTGCTCTCAGAGTGGTTATCACCCAACACTGCCTCTGTTTGCGTTCCTCTTAAGAATTGCCAAAGTGAAAAGAGGGCCTGCTGGTCAACTACTTTCATCTGTTCATTCGTTAGTCCATGCTTTAATTCATTCAACAGATATTTATTATCATCCATTTTATATTAGAGCCTGCTTTAAAAGCTGAGGACACAAAACAAAAAGATTCCCTGTCCTGTTGGAAGTTACAACCAAGCAGGGCAGAGTCCTTCTCCCAGGACAGCCCAGGCTCCGCCCCTTCCATTCTTGGACCTCGTCATTGTCACCGCCAGCACCCCCTCACTCTCAGCGATACTATTCACATTACGCACTTTGCATTTTGCTGCAAATATTATTGTGCACAGTGTTTAAAACTGACTTGTGAAATGAGACCTTCACTCTCTCTTCTTGTAGATGGATTTCTGTGGGGTGTAAATCTCAAATGAAATTTTTTAATTTAAAATTGTGGGACTCCCGCCTGATTTTAACGTGCTTTAAACTCTCTCTTGCACATTTTGACCTATTTTCTAAGTCTTGACTTTTTTGGCCTAAACAGTTACTGAAGTACTTTCTTTGGTAACAAGTCAAGGTGCAATATCCTTATCTGGTTAAGTTTTATTCATCACCCATTCTTATACCCCCTTCCTTAGTCTTAATGAATTCATGAATAACTTTCAAGTTTATTTTTTTAAATAAAAACTAAAATGTTAGTATGTTTGCTTGACATCTATGACTGTTACTACTTTCAACATGAAAACTGAAAAAAAGATTCAAGTGTGACTTTTACAGAGCATTCAAAATTTTCTCCTCATTCTTTTATTTCTAATTTTTAAATATTTTTCTCATTATCATTTAGTCTCTGCATGCACCCCTCCCCCTGCAACCACCACACTGTTGCCCATGTCCATGAGTCCATTTTCCTTTTTGCTTAATCACTCTACCTCTAAAATTCCCCCTCCTTTAGTTGTCATCCTGCTTTCCATCTATGAGTCTGTCTCTATTTCTTGACTATTAAAAATTTTATTGTGAGCTTTGTGGTTGAGATCTGGCTGAATGCCATCCTCCAAGTGAATCTGTCAAATTTTTGTTTTGTCGATTGTGGAAACGGTGATTTAGTTTACAGACCTACCTAAGTGGTCCTTATCATTAGTGTTATTCTTGTCTATTTAAGAAGAGCTTGCCGTAATAGCCCTTAAAACATGTTGCCAGCCCTGATACCAATGTACGCCTGCATTAAAACAGAGGTGATAACACTAACCACAAAACAAAGATCAGAGCACATAGGCTCTGTTGGCAGTATAAGCTCTTTTGAGGCTTACTCTGTTCTGGGAAACCAAAAAAAAAAAAATGTTTTTGAAGAGTAATTTCTTCAAATGGCATAGACAAACTGGGGCCAAAATAAAATAACATCCAGGTGTTGAAATGAACTAATGAATTAACCAGTTTAAAGATTTAGCTCTGCCTAAGTTAAGTTTATTCTCAGATCTTTCTAATTACTTGACCATGCATGAAATAGGCTCTTTTGAAACCACACAATTCCTTATTTTTCTCAAGTATGTGTAATTGGTCAGCAGTTGTGCTATGAAAATAGACAAGGAAACACATTAGATTCTGGATGCAAAAGGAGAACTGTTTTGTATCTTTTGCTATGAATCTGAGCTCTTCTCCATTCATGCTCTCCTTTCCCATTCTGAAGCCCCAAGCTCCTGCTTGACTGCTTAGCAGAAACCTGCCTTAGAAGATCCATGCTTCCCAAGACCACCAGATTGCACCTAGAACTCCGACACCTTCTTTTTACCTATGTTGTAAGGACCTGTTTAAGAACCATACTGACGTCATATGTGCTATTTACACATTAAACAATGAGGCTAATGGCTCTAAAGCAGGTACTACCGCCAAGTGACTAACTCAATTTTACCCACCGCATTTTAGGTTTATTGAGATGGTGTTTTTAAATTTTTATATTTGAAATTTAATTAGGGTTATACTATCTTCATCAATTTATGCAAAATGCATGACTGGCCTGAAGACATTTCAGTTAGTAATCTTGAAGTTATTTCTTCGACTGGCTCTTCGCAGGTGAGAGCATAATGTGGCGAGTCAGAAGACAACAATTGTTAGTTATAAATTTGGAAATTCAGAAAATGACAATTGTCAGTCAGACATTTGGAAATGTAGTCTCTACCACATTTTACTGACAGTGTAAAAACAGTCTGTTATATAACTAAATATGAATAATTTTCTTATTCAGATTTTCTCATTTGGGTTTTACTTCAATTTTAGACTTTTACATTATTATAAATTAACAAACATCTTGCTGCTTTTTAGACAACACCAAAAAATAACTGTGATTATCTATGGAAATGGTGTGGGGTTTTTTTGTCACAAGTTATAAATATTCTGTTTATTCTGGGTTATCTCTGATTTAACTTTTGTGAGGTTTGTTAAATAGTTCTGCAAACTCAATGCAAAGCAACTTTGTATGTGGTGAAGCAACGTACTTCTAAATCTTATGAAAAAGAATCACACCACGTCCTTAAAAATGAGGAATGATGCTATGTAACAGTTCACAATATTATACAAAATTTAAGTTAACTTAAATTCGATTCATCATCTTATTATCTATTATACATTTTACATTCTTTTTACTTAAATTTAATTTAAATACTTTAAAACTTTGTTAGAATTTTCATTTTGTTTTTAATTGACATGTAACATCCAGAAGAAGTGAAACAAAGAAGTGAACACAAACAGTCTCAATTTAGTTTTTTATAGCCTAAATTTCTTTTTCTGGAGCATCTGCTCTACCAGTCTGAAGCTATGTGCCTTTATGGAATGAGGATAAGTTCACATAAGGAAGAAAAAAACTCCTTTAAACAATGATCAATGGGTTCTCAGAGATCTCTAGACTTGCATCTTGCATGTTGAACCTGACCCAAAAATGTGTTTTATTTGGCCTAGATGGTGCTTTTTACATCTTTCTTTTTAATTTGGCAGACATTTTAATTTAGCATTGTGAACGTTCACATAGAATTTTGTATTTATGACATCTCTCAAAATATCCCAGAAATTCTGACATTACTGTGCTGACTCCCCAAAGAGCAGGCAATAACCAGCTGAAGGTAAATAGCTACTGCCCATCTAGATGGGCTAGTGCCCTCTAGTTCATAGCAGTTGAACCAGGCCCCCTTCACTGGGTCGAGTCTCCCACCTAAGATTTGATTTGACAATGCCAGCTTTGCTTTATCTATTCCAACCTTTTTTATGAGTCTGCTACAGACAAAAAGAAGCTCAGTTGTCATCCAGATAACTGCAAAACTCCTGTCTCCTTTCAGTATAGCTTTTCTGTGTTGCTTATCTAGGTGAGAATGAGGTTTTGAAATAGGAAAAAAATAGGTCTTTTATTCAGGTGTTATTTACATAAATGAAACTTTGGAAAGCTTTCTCCTTTGTTGATTCCCAGAGACACTAATTAGTGTCCCTGTGGTGCACAAATCTCCAATGACAAATCAATGATTCAGTCATGGGTAGATGTAACAAACTTCTGTCCCTGAAGCGGCCCCTCCAGGTGCAATCAGAACTGTCAGTGGCAAGTGTCATAAAGGGGCTATAATGCCCTTGTTTCCTAGTTATGAGTTCGATAAGCATTCAGTATTTTGACCAGTAACATCTGATTCTAGCCTATATTAGAATTATATTTAGGCATCGTAAGCCTCAAGATGAATAAATTATCTCCTCAAGTACAGCTACATGATTGTGACCTTCAAAGTGCTTTTGCCGTCCTTGGGAGGAAATAGGAGTTTGGTGATTATGAAAATGAACTTCTATTGAGCCAATCTGTGAGAAAACTCTGGCTCTGCCTCTTACTTTACTATGTTACTTTAGGCAAATTTCTTGGCTTAAGAAGGCCAAGGTTTTGGACCTTCTTATTTACACTTTTAAATAAACATAAAAACACAAGTTACTTATAGACTGATGAAGAGTAAAGGAGATAATGTAAATAAAGTACAGAGTATGATACTTCGGCACATAGAAAGCATTCAAAACTTGTAAACAAATATTAAGTATGCTACCCACTTATATAAAGTCCTGTCGGCAGACCAAGCCTTGTAACTTTAAGCTGCGCTGTGTACTCCTCTATCATTTGGCCAACATCTTTTAGCAAACCGGCTCCTAATACACACCTGTATTCTGAATTATTTTGATCCAAACCACGTTAAACTCTTACTCAATCTAGCCTTGGTTAATTTCAACTTCTAATTGCCAGACAAATCTTCTCTGATATCTGATGCTTTTCATACAATAATGTCTGCTGGCTTCCATCTTCAGTATGACTTGCAGGTTTTACAATAATGCAAATGTTGACCATTTGGAGGCTACACCTATGGACTTGGCACTGTGCTAAGTACTATCACAAGGAAGATTTGAATAAAGCCCCTCACCAATAAATAAATGCTAGAGCTGAGATGTGACCCCAAGAAAGTCTGACACCAAAATCCAAGCTGTGGCCCTTGTAAGTCACAGTCTGTGTCATAGACCCTACACCCTGAAACGTTACCCAAGCTCCCTGGGATGACATTCTGTTATGTTTGCCCTTGCCCAGAGGACAAGTAGGAATCAGATATATAATTCACTTCATGCTAATTAAAATTATATTTAAATTTAAAGAACCAATTAAAACTCAAACTTCTACCCAACATTTTCTCTGACTGGTCTTGCCCTCATCCAAACCCCTAGATCAATTATTTATTTGATTATTTAATTATTATTACAACTTTAGTGTATACCTCTGTCTTATTTCAAAAATGTTTTACCTTCACTACTTTTGTTCAACTTTTAATATTTTTATATTATATATCTCCTACTAAAGTGAAAATTCCTTAAAGTCAGACATCATAGCTAACCTCAACTGAACCTGGCTAAAAATAAGCATCTAATATTTTTTTAATTTAAAATATTTTTAAAAGTTTTATATATTATGTGGGTAGTAGCCCCTAATGGTATCTCTTCTCTGAAATTTAGTTTCAGAGAACAAAACATTTCTGTAGACACAGGGGGAGCAACACTTACAAAACAAAAAAAAAGTTAAAACCTAGGGTTATCTCATAACTATAAGAATAAAAAAATGAGTTGAGGGGGAAAAACACCAATAGTCTATGTGTGCCTCATCTCATAAAGAGTGAAGTCATCAGTGCATCCACTGAAAATGTAATAGGTAACTCATCTCTTTGACTGCCTGTCATTCAAAACTTATAGAGTACGTGCCAAGCAAAAACTAGGCAAGACTCCCTCTACTGCACCGTGTTGTTTTCTGAAACAGGCGGATTTCTGTTCCTCTTGATCCTTCCCCTAGCTTTTTATATCCACTCAGTGATCAAAACTCCCAGGAAACAACAGTGTAAGAATTGTAGGGAAATGCAGTGAGATAAGACATCCTGGGAATTATAGTAACCACAAGTATATTGCTAAAGATAAAGCTGGAGTTATAAGCAGCACCAGAGCACCAGTAGAAGGGCAGGTTGGTGAGTTTACATATTATTATATATTATATATTTTCATATATCATATACTTGATTAGTCTATTGCATCAGAAAACAAGGCAGGAAAAGCTAAAGATGGTGCCACCTGTATCTAGCAAAACTATACCAGGTAGTCTTGTTGACTAAAAAGTTGATGAATAGCAGAGCTGACCAAACTGCTCTCAAGCTGTACCTAAGTCCAAGAAGAAAATTCAGCTACCTATCTGAATAATGGATTCAGTCCAGAAATGGTCACATGACCTTTTCTAATTACTACAGATTGTATTTGGCCTATGTACCAGAAAAATGGATATATTTGCTTAAATGAGTAATGGGCTTAAATTTTATGTGTAACAATAATCCAAAGCTAGTAAGGCTCAGAAGTTGCAGTGCTTGGCTAAACAACATATCAAAGACACGGGCTTCTCTCTTTGCACTCATCATCTTTAAAATGTGCTTTATGTCCTATTGCTGATCCTCTCACAGCCAGCAGATGGCTGCTTTACCTTTAGCATTTAGCTGCATTCCAGGCAGCAAAGAAGACAAGCAAAGGGCAAAAGACCTCTGCAAACTGAACTTACCTTTTGAACAGCTTCCACAGAAGGCCCATTCAGTGATGTCTAGTTATATCTCGTTGTTCAAAAACTGTATCATCACATTTAATTCAAGGAAGACCAGGAAATATAAATGTTAAACAGGACACTTGCTGCTGCAAACAAAAAGTATCAGACCGATAGGGCTAATAAAAGTTCAGAGTTAAATGATAAAGTGTATTGAGTAAGGTGGGCATGGGGACATTTCTTAGGTTATGCAACATTTTGTAGTCTGCTAGAAAGAACTAAGATTTTAATGTTTGATGCACAATCCAAGGCTACTAAAGGATTTTAAGCACACAAGTCTGTCTGCTTAATAGAGAAGAAGTTAGGAGAGAAAGAGAGAAAACACAAACACTATTAGAGTCCAAATTATTCTTGACCCAATAAATCATCGTATCTTGTGCTAGACTGATTGAGTGGAGACAAATGGAAGAAAACAAATTTAAAAATATTTTAAGCAACTTTAAATGTTTGCAGATGGAAAGAAAGTAGAAAGGCTTTGTTCCAGGTATCTAGATGGAGAAATTGGATTGATGATAGTGCCAACTGCTGAGATGGGAAGAACCAAGAATGGTATGGATTTGACAAGGTGAGATGTCAAATAGTGAAGATTTGGTGTGGAAAGTTTGAGATTTCAGTGACACAGCAAAGTCAAAGTGTCAAGGAGATGATCGATTATGTGAGTTTGGAGCCCAGGATATAGGTGCTCCCTGGAGATATATTTTGATGATAACAACCAACAGTTAATATTTAATACCACAGATATAGCCAAGATCCCTTTGGACCAAAATGAGACATAAAAGAGGGCTCAGACCTACAAAGAAGTTAAAGGAGTGACTAGAAAGTTGGGCATGAACAAATATATATCATAAAATTTAAAAACAAAAGGGTGCCTGAGACTACTCAAATTAAATATATATGTATATATATTTTACTTAAGTGCCTCTAGATTCTATTACTTTAAAGGCAAAAATACTTGATTGTTATTAGAAATGAGACAAAATCAGGGGATCTGAATTTTAGTATTATGGACTAAAGATATAATAAAAATAGGGATGTTTGTTTCATATGCATTTTAAGTATAATTTATAGTCATATATTACTATATTTTGCCATATATGACTGTACTTCTATACTTAATATTTATCCAGATACATTTGAATTTATGTTCTGATAAAATGTAGATATATTTCTATGTTTCAAATGTTATTTTTCTTCTGCTAGTAGAGAAAAATTCAAAATTTATTTTGCACTTTTAACATTGCCATTAAAAGTGTCAGATCCTGATTCAAGAGGAGCAATCTCTCATTGCAACATTACAAGGAACAGAAAAAAAGTTCAAATGTCTGGAAAATGATAACTGGCTTCAACATGCAGAATAAATGTTCATAGATAGAATCAAAAGGCACACATCAAGGTACAGATAAAGAAATAAACTACACAGAGATAATAAAGAAATTCACAAAATTTAAAAAAATACTCTAATTTTATCTCGAGTAAATCAAGTGGACATTTTTGAACTTTATTTTTCATTTACAGTTTGCCCTAGGATAAAATGATAAGCTCAATTAATCAGAAAAGGTTAATGGCATATTATCTCTTTGGTAGATTGATAACAGTCTCTGACCATGTAGTCTGTAACTTCTGTCCAAGTGGACTATTGTACCTCAACAGCATATCACATGAAAATGTCAACTGTATGTTTGATTTTACTCACTTAAAGAAAAAAATCCCACAAGGAACATTATCCGATAATGGAATGTGTAAAATTAATTGTTTTCAAGGAGTCTTTTCCAGTTTTATTCTCCTTTATTGAATTCCCTTCCCAATTTGGCCCTCAGATATGCATTATTTTATTGGAAGAGATGTTGGTAGAGACTGTACTAAAGCCCACTTTGAGTCAACTCGCATTTGTCAAACAATTCCCTCTTACCCAAGTATTCCCAGTGTAGTCACTGTTAGCAGTTCTCCTTTATTTGTGCTCTCCATTTGTACCTGGTGGATTCTATATTATATTAATTCATAAAACTAGCTCTGCCAGACTCCCTACGGTTACAATTATTAAGGCTGTAACTGAAATGATATCTCTCATATTGATCTTCAACAAGAACTTCTTGTCCTGAAGCTTTTGTTTCACATTAAGACACTAATGATAGCCTCGACCAAATGAGCCGCTTAATAGTCACCAAAAGCTGAATGAAAAGACTTTGATCATCACCTCTGAGAGCACTGGATTCCAACAGCTTGTCTACCCCTAATTGGCAAACATGAACAGATCTTTTAATTTTAAAAGCAAAAGACTTAAAGAAACATTATTTTTTACAAAAAATTTTCTCCTTTTGTGTTTATTTGTTTTTGCCAAGTAATTTTAGCCCTACACATTCTATTTATCGTTTTTCAAGTCATACAAAGACAGCCTGCAGAAGCATTATTTTTAATAGACTGATTTTTAACAATATTTTCATTGTGTTTCTATAAGGACTGAACTGTTATAAATCTATTTGAAATGATAAGAATTAAGAAGCACTTTAGAATGCCTATTTGATTTATTTGTTAAAAGAATTGGTAAAGATTAATCAGTGTAGTTTCCTCCATGTCTAGAGGGACTGAAAGAAATACTTGATGGTTCTTTCGCATTCACATCTCCTGAAAAAAGTAGACTAATGACTCTAAAATGAAGCTCTTATACAAACACAATGTATCCTGAAACAATATTAACTTTTTTTTTTTTGGTAATTGATCATAGGGGGAAAAATCTCTTTAGGTATTAAGTAGACATGTGAACATTATTCATTGCACTGCTAACAAAGTAACAACACTAAGGACACTTTTCATATCCAAGTTTTAAATCAACTTGATATTGTATACTTTCCATTTTCCCTAGGATGCTGCAGATGAATAATCTGAAAATGGACACTTTGTACTCGTGGACTTATGCATACATAGGAAGAAAACTAGAGAGGGTTAAAAAACATCAAGTCTGAATTTTTATGGGTCATTAGCTCTTTAATGCATCTCAAGGGCTCCTACACCAATGGACTGAGAGCCTTGGGAAGCCCCTAGTCTGACCTAAGTGGAAGAAATGAGGAAGAGCAGAAGTATTACCAGCGTGCAATGTTATTAAAATATTCACAGAAGACTAATTTGAAAATGTATTAACCACATAGTAGGTTAACACCTATCACAGATCAAAAGCTAAGTTTTGGGACAGAAAACAGTTGATGGGTGACACTGGCAGATATTCAGGGAGAAAGACTAAAAAAGAGAAGACTGGGATGGAAAATTACCTGACAGTCTTTTAAGGCCAGAGGTTGGCTAGATTCCTGTGATAATGATCTGCTTTCATTGATATTTCTTCCCTTAGGAAACAAATGCCTAAAAAATGAGAACTCTGATGCCTCCATGGAATAGGCTTCTGCATAGACAGAGGGAAGAAAAATTATCCTCACCACTTTTATTCTAACCACAGATTTTGGGGTGAATAATGCTCTCTAAAGTCATTTTCAGAAGTCACTATAACGCTTTTATTTTTAAAGCTTCTTTCTTGAACTTAGAAAGCTGTACAATATTTTTAGGAGGTTTCTCTAAGTACTGCAAACTACCACTATCTCTGGGGATTGAATGATGATCAACTTGAAATTCCAATCTAATAGCAGATGTATTTTCAATAGAAAGAAACAGGTCAAATTCACATTCATAGAATCAGAAAATATTTCTAATTGAATAATATAACAATAAGCAAATAATATGATGTATACAATTCCTGAAGCAAGTTAATATTTATGATACATTAAAAATAAAAAGCATGTTAGTGTCTGGAAAGAAGTTTTTTCAGAGTTGGTGGGTTTCAAGGGAATTACTACACTGTCATGCCTGAACACAGATGAGTTTCTATATCTTGAAAGGTTCCTGCATATAGCCAACTGATTGTGTGAGAAAGAAAGATGACCTCATTCTCTTAAGCAAAATATTTCATGATGTTTTTTCCACACAGTTATATGAATTCACAAAGATAATTTTACGTTGATGGAAAATGTTGAGTAGGCAATGATATGGGAAAGTTTTCTGTATTCACCTATTTAATAATACTTTTATAGTTGCAGTTTTCAAAAACAAGGAAATAAAATAAATCTACTTTGTTAATTTAGGTTAGCTCCTTCACACTATTCAAATATAAACAGGAATCAATATTCATATGCACAAGACAAGCCTTTAATAATTGAAGTGTTAAATATTCAAAACAAATTTGGGCATTGGGCAGCTGGTTAAAATTATTAGATGATAGCAAAATAAATGTCCTTTCTTCTACTTTTTCTATCACTTAATATTAAATAGTGGAAACCAATTAAAAATAGGAAAATCAATATAGAAATCATCTTTTACTAGTCAGATCTCTTTTATTTTAACTAGTTTAAATAGAAAAGAAAAGCATATGCTGACATTCATAGCATGTATTACTTACCAATTGTGCACTATAAACGATCCCCAAATATTTACTTAACTCACAAATATTCAACTTAGGAAGGACTTAAGAAAGGCTCATCTCATTGGCTGGGACAACTCAAATTAGGCCTGAAGGATTTACCTTTATGATAACTCACTCATGTGGCTATTAAGTCAGTGCTACTCTCTCCTGAAAGCCCAACTGTGGCTGAGAGTTGAGGAGGTGTGGGGGACTCTATTTTCATTCACATGGGCTTTCTATGGCCTGCTTCTGCTTTTTCATAGCAAGTGACCAGATTATAAGAATTTACTGTCTCAAGAGGACCAGATCAAAGTTGTCTGAACTTTTATGTACTGGTTTTGGAAGTCATATGGTGTCATTTTTGTGGTAGTTACAGGCCTCTTAAATTTAAGAGAAGGGAATATAGATTCTTAATGAGGGGGGCATAAATGGCACGTCATATAAAAGTATGTGTAGAATGAGAGATCTCATGGACACCTTGAAAAAATATGCCACATAATCAAAATTTAGAAATATCCTCTACCATTGCTATTTCCCCTCTCTAAATATTGGTTTCTTCTCCCCTACTATCGACAGTCTTTCAGTATTAAGTGGTTAAGATGAGAGCTGACAGTTTACTTGCTTAGAGTGGTATATTGTGGGAGAAAAAGGAATCCCTCCCTATCATCCTGACTTAGACAGATTCCAGGAAAAAACAAAACAAAACAAAACAAAACTCTGATTGGCTTTGCTTGGGTCATGAAGTTATTCTTAGACGAATGGCTGGTCCAGTTGAATGTGGGATCGGGACTTAAAAGACATGGTTATGGTTTGGACAGTGCCCACCAAGATTATTTCATTGGCTTAAAAGGCTGTCCTCACACTCACCAAAAGGAATTGTATTCAGAAGGGACAACAGAATATTCACTACAAGAATATCCATTACAAGACTTGATAACAGAAAGGAGCTTTTGCATTTTTGTACTCTTTAATTTCTATTCTATATTCACTTGTTCATTTATTCATGTATTTGTGCATGTGGATCTGACAGGCAATGTTCTCAACGGGTGATCTAGGGACCCCTGGGGATTCCTCACCTTTTCATGAGGTGCCAAAGGTCAAATAAAATTTCATAATAATTCTAAGATATTATTTGCCTTTTTAACTCTTATTTTCACACAATTTACAGTGCAATCTTCCAGAGGCTATGTGTTATATGATATAATAATAGGTTAAGTGGAGAAGAAGATGTGAGATTCCTACTGTATTTTATTAAGCCAACCATTAAAGACATTTGCAAAAATTTAAACCAACAACTCTCTTCTCACTACATTATCCTATGTTCTAGGAAATAGTTATTTTCATAAATATATGCTCTCTATGCTAAAAGCAATGGGTTTATTGTTGTATATAAACTGATTAATACATAATTATTTTTTAAATTACTCAAGCTTAATTTCTAACACGGTCAATATTATTACATATAACCAACATCATAAGGTGTGTATGGCCTTTAAGGAACTTAAGCTATTTTTTAGTGTAATGTCCTCTGAAAAATGTTTGAGAAACTTTGTCTAAGTCAAAAATGTAGCATCCAAGAAAGCAGACAATGTCTCCACTCCAGAGCGTAGTAAAGATGCTAATGCAGTTCCAGGGGGATTCCAATATTTATTGTGCTACCCTGCATTTGCCTATCTTTCAGTTGTCCACTGTAAGACTTTAAGTTCTTAGAGTGGAAGGACTATGTTTATTTTAAGGGGAAAAACATTAAAAATAATAGCTATTGGTTTTACAAAGAAATATTCAATTTTGTGCATTCATGAAGTCTCTCTTTCATACCAATTTACTTCTAAGGCAGCAAAAAATGAAATTGAGAAGTTATCAATTAGTTTGAAAGTACTCACTAGAATTATAGGTTTATTACTAAATAATGAAGTCTAAATATTGTCTAAAATGATTAATATTTGTTTGTGGTGTCTGGATTGTAGAATTCATTATACTCAGAAAAATAATACTATGTCAAGTGCATTATAGTAATTTAGAATTGTTATAAACCTACAAAAATGTTTTGACTTATTATTTCTCTGATGTTGTATTGAGTTTTTGTGGCTATTGAGGGCATCCTGTATATCCTTTATGAATCTGGAGCTTTGTTTTCTGAAATGAGATACTGATAGTAGTATAAAATCACAATTTAGAACTGCTTGAGCTGTTAGAAATCATTGGCTTCAATCTCCTCATCTCATAGATAGGGTAAGTCATTCCATAGCTAACTAGCTTACCTTGTACTCAACTGCTCAGGAAATAGGCAAGAAATTTCCCTGGTCAATACGATTTGGTGGATAAAGAATGTGGACAAATGATCTAGGTTCAGATCCTGGTTTAGCCACTTACTTCCTAACCTCTTTGTGTCTCAGTTTTCTCACACATAAAAAAAGAATAGTGACAGTAATTTCTCCCAAAGTGTTGTTTTGAGAGTTAAATGACTTTAATATACATAAAGCACAAAACAATTGTCACATGTCAAACTCCAATAAGTATTACCTTCTCTTGTTTGCAAGCTAGTGCTCTGTTCCTGCCATGGCTTATAGTCACACTTCAGAATTCCTAGACTTGCTAGAGTATTTAATAGTGATAACAATAGTGTAATTTATATCTTGGAAAGACTCGGGCTGCTGTTCAGAACTTTGAACTTCTGGTATCATTCCTATGCAAATTTTCAGTATCATTTTTCACAAGTTTAAAACTGAAGATTTGGTCTAGATCATACCTTCCATTCTGTTCCAAATTTTGAGTGGTTAGATTTAAATAGGCTTGAGCACAAGGCAAAGTAGATGGACAACCTTAGAGTAACTGGACATGCACTGAGGCCAGGGGGACTCGTTTGCTCGAGCAGAGGCATCCCTCCAAAGTGCCGCCTGCCCACAGGACACCAGTCCCAAATGGCCAGAATAATGCAGTTCAAAAATAATTCAAAAATAATTGTGAATGCCTTAGAAACCTCTCTAAAAGGCAGATACAGAGGAGGAAAAGAAGGTTCAAGAAATAAACACCTTTACCTACATTAGCAAGCCAATGATTACCAAAGCTGCACCTGACTGAAAAGGGTTTTCTTCTTTCTTAACTGAAAAATACATATTTTATTTTGGCCAGATTGTGGTGATTCCTCTATGGGTAGGCATTTCATATTAATTTTCATGATTTGGCTTTCTCTCCAAAATCATTCCATTCTAGGAAAGACAAAATGGGAATTTCAAATTTTAAATGGCTAATATTTATTGAGTATTTACTATGTGTTCAGGGCTGCTCTAAGCACTTTGCACGTATTAAAAGATTTAATCTTCACAAATACTCTATGAGGTGTGCTTGTTCTATTGCTTTCTTATAAATCAGGAGACCCAAGTTATATATCAAGCAAATGGGAGTGCACAGATTCAAACCCTGGCCTTTCTAACTCAACAGCTATGTTCTTAGTACCCTATATTGTCTTAGAACCTCTCAGGACCATTTTCAATTTCTCCCATAGGCACAAATCTGTTGATAGGAGACAATAAGCATGAGCACGATTATTTTCTCTATTGCGTTAGGAAGAAATTACTTTGGGGAGTGGGGAAAAAGGACACATGGCATGAATTGAGCTAGACATCAGAGCTTTGTATACATAGTCTCAATTAATCTTTGTGTCTTTAAGGTAAGTTTTAGTAATGAAGTCACTACCTTAAGGCTACAGAACAATGATGTGGTCCTGGAAAATGATGCAGATCTCAGGGTATGAATAGTGCTGTCGCTCAGGAGGTTTTCCTGCTCTTTAAATTATTTGAGGTTTATCCTTGTTTATAGTCAACTAGGTAGGTGCAATTAATTTGTCTGCTTTAGTTTAATCTCACCAGTATAAGGAGTACTCCTCTTTATTTGTTAAGGCATTATCCATTGCCTTTACTGTTATTTCTAGGGTTATTTTCAGACCATTTCATGGGCAAACTTAGTTCAGACAGCCATTCAGGACCTAGAACAAGGACAGCTCCATTCTTTTGCCTTTTGCTCTTTCATTCTGAAATGCTTTCCACCTGTGCTATTTTTCAGCGTTGCTTCTCATTCCCAATATGAGATTACCAATTTATTTTATTTTGCATAAATTCTGGGATTTCTAAAAACCAGCACCAAATCATGGAGGCAGAGTGTTAGGCTCACTTGAAATGGGAAGTACTCTTCTCCTATCATGCTAGGGTGCATGCAGATATGTAGGGTACCCAGGGAAATCACCACCATTTTATAGTGTCGTAATTACAAACTTTGGCTGACAACAAGAATCATATGAGAAGCTTTTTAAAATAGATTCCTATTTTCAATAGACCTTACAAATCAGAATCTGGCTTCTGCTATTCACTGAGGGCCAAATCTTTTGGACCTCAAAATTAAACAAAAAACACACAAATAAAAACTAAGAAGAGTCCCCTCTACTGGCCAACCTATGCTTTGAAACTCAGCCCGTGAAAACAATAGCACTAGACTGTAACATCAGCTTGCATTAAGAATCTAGAGATGTCTACCTTCTATGCTACAAGGTTTCAACTCTTTCTATGTCTTAGAAAATCTATAATTTTTTATACTTTAACACACATTTCCTTAAGGGCTGAGAGAGAAAGAGAGAGAGAGAGGCAGAGGAGAGGAGACTAGAGGATAGAACAGATTATTGAGTTATTGTAGAATCAACATAGCATCTTCCATATGACTTCATAAGCTTTGTAGGGGTTTCTCTTTTGCTGCCACTCACCAGAAAAAACTTATTATCTATTTGCATGGAAGGTAATACATTTTTAGGGACTGGCTTTGATAAAGCAAATATTTCAGGGTGAAAAAAGACTTATAGATATTTTAAGCAATCATGTTTACCAGCTGGTACAAGCACCTGGAAGGAGTAAGGTTCACAAAGGATTTAGGTGAGATAGTATTCTGTAGTAAGAAATCTTTCTATATGTAGGAAGACCCCCTTTTGGTAGCAGAGATAGTAAATATGTAGTCTAGTCCCAAAAAAGAGAACAAGCAGGGTCTCAAAGGAGGCAGAACTTCAGGTACTAAGAATGATTCAGGGCAAGCACTCTCCATCATACAGGGAAATTAGGGTACAAAAGGTTAGCTGTCAAAGATGGGAAATCAATCACACAGATTAAATCTATATTAGGAGCAGGTAAAGAAGATATGGAAGGCCATAAGAGTTCTCAAATTTAGACCTAACATTTCAGTCTGAGTAGAAGCAGAGATTCAGGGTGGATTGTTCATGAACGCCGAATCTTGAGAGGCTCGTTGAATGTTTACCCTCTCCAGATAAGGGACAGAGGGGACTGATATTTTGCTCATATGTGGCTGGCTCTGGAGCCAAGATAAGCTCATTAGAAGAACGAGTCTTCAGAATTAGGATTAGCAAAGGCTGGAGAAATTCAGCAGAGCTGTCGCATATTGTCAAAGATTATAATTTATTCATAACCAAGAGATTATTTATTCATAACCAGTGATTAATTATTACAGCTTAAACAGGTCTGTGTTATTGGAATTACAGAGGTTTAAATTCTCTTTCACACTTAAGTCATGTTTCTTCTTCGTAAAAGGAACCATGGTCAATGAGAAAACTGGGAATGACTTCAGCGGGCACCATCAAAGACTATTATTTTTCTTTGTATTGATATAAATATTTCTTTGAAAAAATAATCAAGTATATTGGAGTATCTAAAAAGGATCTTATAAGAAATAGGAGCACACTAAGGGGAAATAAAAGTATAGCAACTGCAAGAGTCACACAGTTCCAATATAAGCGTAAGAATAGGACACAATTTAAAATATTCCATAGATTTCTGTTTTGGATTTTTTTCCCTTTATTTTAAAGCTAAAGATAAAATGCTGTCATATTGTAAGTTTTTTGATGGAAGTAACATTTAAAAGAAAAAAACAGTGTCCTTAAATTGAAATTGAAAGTCAGAACCATATAAAAAGGTAGTATTTATAAATCATCAAGTTGGCATGGCAGGTTAAAAGACAAGAATGTAAAATTTGCCAAACCAGAAGTTTCTCGCTTCGACTTTCCTTGCTCTTCAGAGCTCTTGCTTTCTCTTTGACCAGTAGCCCATGGCAGTCGACTGCAACTAGGGAGGTCAGCATTCCAGGAGCCCAACTCTCATAAAGAAAAGGCAGAAATGTGTAACCTGAAATGACACGGCTGCTGATGCAGCTTGTTGCTCTGCTAGCTTATATTTTGAAGTCTATCATGTGAGTTGAATTGCAAAGAATAGCATTCAACAGGATGAATGGTTGCACACACTAAGGAGAAGGCAAGATTCTTGGTGAGGCAAAAATATGAAGGACAAATGCCGTTAGCAACGACTGAAAGTCTATCTGTATAAATATGACTTCAAAAAATAAGACAGCATTGCATAGCTAATAGAGGGATAGCAAACTGGACAAACTTACTTAATTGTGTTGCTTACTCAGGAATTCTCTCGATGACTTTGGCTTGAATACAAGCAAAACTATTTTCTTCATCTATATTTCCATCCATATATTTCCTAGGTGTTTGGAGATAGAATGGTCCATTGGGAAAAGAACAGAATCTTCTACTCTATGTGGCCTCAAGGGAACATTTTGTGTTGGTATATGATAAAATGACTAGTTAACAAATTATCTAGCTACTAAATATCTCTAAGCCTCAGTTTAGAAATCAATGCTACGTATTTAAGATACTAATTATGTAGATCAAATGGCATTCTGGATATAAGTAAGAAAGGATTATTTATTGCAATAGTAATTTTACCTGACCTATGTAAGACTTAATAAAAAGTTTTGCTCATAGAAATCACCCAAGAAATAATCACTAAAACTGTAACTCAATTTCCTTGTCTTTGAAATGAATGTAATAATTTTTTATATATCATATAATACTGCTTTTGTAAAATGGCCTGATACATATAAAATTATTTTGAGAAGTAGAGTGAAATATTTTTTGTTTGTTGATACTTTAACATTCAACTTAACATTTATCCCATGCCTGCCTGATACCAAGTATGGTGCTGATCTTTGGGATTAATGTGATGAACTACATATAGTCTCTACAATAAAATAAAAATAAATTTTTTCCCTTTGTAATTTACTTTATCCCTGTTGAAACTTTTTTTTACTCCATTACATTTATCTGATAACACAGACTGAAGCTCATATACTTTGAACATTTTCTGTAATTTCCCTTGCTTTAAACTTTTGGTTTTCTCACTGATTTTTAACCTAGGATCAGGATGGAAGTAGAGTCACATGGGATTTTTAATCAAACTGTGTTCCCCTTGCAGATTCTGTAATACCTTCTACATATGCTACCTAATGCCTAGAGTTACTGCAATAGTAACAGTTGTCACATAGGAATGTATTTTCTTTAGCTCTGTTTGGAGGTCTGAAAAGATTTGAGATCCTTTCTCTACACATATCTTTGTTTGATAGAATGAATTTTGCCTTCTTCACGATGCACTGTAGACCCTCATTATTAATTACTATTGTAGGAAATTTATTTTTCCTTTGTCAGTGTAATCAAAAGGCCTACATAAATCATGTGAAAATGGTTTCTCCTAAGCAGAATTTTTAAGTGATATCTCAGAACATGAAGATAAAAACTGTTCTATCCTAAGATTACGAGGAAAGTAGGAGATGTGTATTTTTTTTAATTTCCCAAATTCATTAGTCACCAAGACCTTCTAACCCTCATCTTATTCCTTTTCTTCTCTAAATTGAGACCCCGAATTAACATCCCCTGTTCTCTGAGGAAAAAAAACACCAAATTCCTGTAAAGAATTCTTTACATTCCTTCAGGAACTATGCCATGAAGCTTCTGTTGAGCTTCTGGTCAATAGTTCAAAAAAAAAAATTCTCAATTTTTTTTTTAATTGATGTTGATTTGGGTGTGTTTTATTGTGGCTAGCTGAGAAAAATCAAATCAGTGGCAAAACCAAAAATTACCACAGAAATTTGAGCATATTTAATAGGAACAAAAAACATATTTTTGTTTATGATTAAAGCTTAGCAATCTCTATTTAAATTATCTCTACCTTCAAAGAGTAATCTTTCATTATGTATGAAAAATGAAAAAATTTATTTTTATGGATTATTAGGTTAAAGTTTCCTGTTTAAAAATACAGCTATATATATTTTTCACTTTGAGTTTATGTTACAAATTTTGTTTAAATTATATGCATTTCTTTTTAGTATATAACTAAATCATTGATTATTAGGTTTGTTTGTACTGTTTTATATGCTATAATTTGAGGTTATTATTTTTCATTTTTGAACTGCCTGATTTCAAATCCCTGTCCTTAAAACAATATAATGACCATTCTATGTCCCTTTATGATCAAAACATTTCCACTTGGTACTATATTTTATCAGCTTTCACATTTCCCTTAAAATATCTCTTAAATGAACCACAGAGGATTCTCCCCTAAATGGTCAGAATCACAGTTTGGGAACCATTACTCTACGTGACTGATTTCTCCCCAAACACTTTGATCATTTAAAAATGAAGGCCCTTGCCGAGAGCACTAATGAGGTAACTAGTGTGTTGTGGTGTGTACACAATGGAGGATTAAAAAATGGGCTTGGAATTGGACTCCCTCTTTATTCATCCAAAGGGAGTGTTAGTGAGAGAGTTGTTTTTTTTTTTTTTAATTGATACAATTTTGGAAGCTTCCCTTGATTTGAAATGAAAAGGTAACTAGCGAAGGGGCTTTTCTTTGTATATTTCTGTAAAAAGCAGAAACATGAAAAGCTTTCTGTGGACATCGTAGAATCAGGGAACTAATAGGGCCTCATACACTAATAACAACCAAGGGGTTATTTCCCAGCCTCTTCCACTTAATGTCTAGAAAGATAAATATTAGATTAAATAATAGCATAATACTTCTTCCCCTGATATGGTACTAAATGCAAGCATAAGCATTTTATTCCTTGGCTATTTATATGGGAAAGTTCATTTGCCTGTGTGAAATGCCTTCACAGGGCAAAAGAAAGCGAGACCAGAGGAGCTACAAGACGGCTACAGCCCCACTTCTCCTTGTTTTCATTTCTGACCCTGTTTCACTGCCTTTGATGTATTAGGCAGTGAGTCCTCAATCTGAAACCCTAGGAGGACCAAAGGGCTGACAAGCTGCTTTAAGAGGGCCCCGATTAGGGTGCTGAATTCAGACGTTCTTTTGATAATAATAATAGCATTTATTGAGCACTTATTATCAACCAGGTGTTCTTGAAAGCTCTTCAAAAGTATTAATCCACGTAATCATTCCATAACTCTATGAGAGATAAGTTATAAGCTATTACCAGTATATTATCAGTTTTGTATATGAAGGTACTGATATACAGAAAGGTTAAATAACTTGCCCTAAATCACAAAGAATTAATTGTGAATGCAGGGCTTATATCCACTACTTGTTACTGTTGTGATATTGTTTAACAATTATTCTCTGCTGAACAGTCTAATAATTCTTTTTGTATTCAATTTGTATTCTATGATATGAATAGAATAGAAAAGTCCCACTTACCTATTTTTAGTGGGATTTTTTTATAATGCAGATTAATTTCCAGGAGTCCTGGTTGGGCATGTACCCAATTAGGTGTGAGAATTGCCTGCTCCCTTTCATTCTCTCTCAAGACTATTTGCTGCAAATTTTACTTTTTTATTGATATGTTACCCTTAATGTGTAATCAGTGCTTATTTTCTATCAAAGTTATACATGAAGATAAGACATTCATCTAAAAATCTTTTGATTAAACATAACATTTCTCAGTCTTCTCCATCTGTCTACCTATCAATCTCACTTCCTAGAGGAAACCACCTTCAACATCTTTATTTTGTTGTTGTTATCTCTTTTTTTGTATTAACTCCATATTTTTCAACATTATATATATACTGATTCATTCTGCTTTATGCATTTTAGGTGTTATGTATTGACTTTCTGTAATGATAGTTTAATTTTAGTTCTCATACTCCATACCTTCTTCTGTTCCATCCATTTTTCCATTATAGTTCTATCACTAGTTGACATTATTGTGATTTTCTAAATATTTCTAGTTGAGCCAAAAATTATTAATCATAATTATTTTACATTCAATTTTTTTCATGTAGTTTATGGTTGACTCACTTTAATTTACTTATATTTTGTCATACCTAGAGCTAATTTATCAAAGATGTCAGCAAATCTGTCAAACTCATATCAATATTTTTTCTTATTTCTTCTTTTCTATGATTCATCTCTTTGTTTTTCTACTATATCCTAAAATATGTATTATTTTCATCCTCCAAAACTTATGTGGGTTTAACAAATATATCTCTATATATTATTAATTTTCAAATGCCTCTGTTATTGTTTTTATTTCTATGAATCCTCTGTATTTTCTTATCTCTTGATAATAATACCAATGGTATTTTTAAAAATTTTTATATGTTTTCTTTCTGCTTTGAGGGTTCCTTTTTATGTTTATTTAGTTTTATATTTCTACTCCATTTCTGTGACCTTCTCCAAAGACATTAAAGCACAGGTTATTTTATGCAGCACTTAGAACAGAGCAATATACATATTGTTGCTCAGTAAATATAGTCAATGAATACAATAATTATAACTATTTCATAGCATGGATGCTGTACAGTATATGTTAAACACAACTGGCTGTGGCACCAAATTACCTGTGTTCGAATCCTACCTTTGCTATTTATTTATTTATTTTTTGGGGGGGGCTTTTGGGGTCTTTCTTGTTTCTTTTTAAATTTTATTTAAATTTATTTTTTCAAATACATTTGTCTCTGCCAGCCCCCCACCACTTTCTCTTGCCCCCTCCCTCCTTCCCTCCCTCAGCTTTTCCCCTTTGCGAATCCTACCTTTGCTATTTAATAGTTGATCTCAGTCAAGCTCAACTTTCCCAATTGGATTTAGGTGACTATTTAGGTCTCTGAGCTGGTGAGATAATAGGATATAGGTTTAAATGATGAGACTTTCTGCCTTGAGTTGATGCAATACTAAGATGACATTCTTTGATATCATGGGAAAGGATGACTTTTGGCTTTGGGGAGGAGTATGATTAACTGGAGAACAGAGGTTGGATTGTGGCAGGCTGAATTCTAAGATGACTCCAAGATTCCTGCCTCCTGGTGTGCAAGCCCAATTTAATCCAATTTCCTTGAGAATTTAAAGGTTTTTTCTAATAAAATATGTTTAGATATCCTAGAAGGAAATGATTGGAGTTTCTTAAAGTAAGAAATCATTTTAAAGAAGCTTCTAGAATCATGAAATATTTTGTAATTATATTTGCTTAATGTTAATTACCTTTTTACTAGAATATATTTATCTATTTACTATAAGAACTGATGGAAGATTAGTATGAAGGAGATTATAATAACAAGAATTTATCATGTAGTTAAAGCTGTATATTTATTGATTTCCTTATTTTTAATGCAATCCTATGAAGAATAAGTATTATATTATTCCATAGTCTACAGCTGAGGACATAGATACAACAAGAGGTTAACTAATTTGCCCAGAGGGTAAATGGTAATAGAACATAAATCTGTTCAAAAATAAAATTCTACATAATTGTACAACTCTATTTAAAACCAGAAACATATCCATATCTATATTCATATTTCTACTTATATATGTATGTCTATATATGTATATTTTCTAAATTTTTTCCTCTAGAAGAGGGGCCTAAGCCCTAAATATCATATATATTATATAGATCAGAGAACTATTATCCAGCTAGTATCAGTTATTTCAGTGATTGACTAATGGGGGATTGGAGGGAATCATTTTGAAAATTCAATCTTATCTCATAAAGGATAGATGGTAAATATTCTATGGGACATTATGTACGTTTTTTTCTGGGAAAGAATACTGACTTGGTTCATATTTTGAAAAAAAAATGATAAAATGATAAATGCATTCCTAACAAGATAAGATATCTTAGGGCAAAGAATTAGAGGCTGTTGGAGATCTTGGTAAATTCAATGAATTAACAGGTCACATGTGTAATGAGAGGCAATATATAGTTTGAGATAAGCAATCCCATAGTATGTGTTCTATACTATTTAGGATTAGGAAAACATGGGCCTTACCCTCAAGACACCCTAGATAAGACGTTTGCTTTTCTTCATTTTCCATAAGTTAGTTTTATGTACTCCTTGCTGCTATAACCTCAAGGTGTGATAAGTCTTGAGGAAAATGATTTGCTCTGGGAACTCTGAGAGTTATAGCATATTAATCAGATTGAGGAGTTTCAGGTGATTATACTCATTCTTCGTCTATATTTACCATAAACTCACCAGATAATTCAAAATTAATTTTACATAAATATTTGTTCAAACTCTATCAACCTACCTCTTCGTTAACTAATTCTCTTTTAAGTGCACATTTAAGCAAGTTGTGCTAACTTGAAGGTCAGTCAGGAAGACAGGATGAAGGATCTGCCTTCTATGAAAATGTGCTGCCGTTGAGAGTTTTTTTTTTGATAGAAAAAAGATGGCAGGTTTTCTCCTATAAACCGTATGTTCTTGCATTTCTGATATCTGGAATCATTAGCTTGCCAGAAACATTTCCAATCAAAAGCCAGAGTAACCCATGAAGGTGTCCAAAGAAGTCTGTTCTGATTACTGAAGATGTTGAACTAGTCTTGACTTCAAACAGTAGATATTTCCACACTTTAGTGGTATATGACAGCTCTATTCATTCCACAATGTCAAATTCTTTGGTTTTGGCCATAGGGTATTTATGTGTTTCTAGCTAGGGAAGCAGAGAAACCTAATTTGATTCTGGAGCCAAAAGTTTTTAGGCTCTGTTCCTTTGGAACTTGGACTGCAGGATTTTGGCACTGTATAAAGACTAGGACAGAGCAAGTAGTCACACATAACTAACTGACTCAACAGAGCATATTCAGGGAGAAAGATCATGCCTAAACATTGGATAACCATTCTCCAAGGCAGACTGACAACACCCTGAATTCAATCACCCTTAAATAAACACACAAGGAAAGCATGGCTTTAACATACCTCTCAGCACTGCTCTCCAATGCTGCCTGATTGGTTTGAGAGCCTTAGGCCAGGCTGCAGAGACAGCCATTACTGTTGTTCTTACTTATGTCTGTCTGCTGTCTGCTAACAAGCATTCATATGCTTTGGATCATTAAAGTCACAACCTCCTATGCCAATCTATTCCTCTCCGCGGGTTTGCTGTAGATTGGAATGAGAGATGCTATTTCTGTTTCTTTTTTCTTTTTTCTTTTTTTTTCCTATTAGGATCTCCAGTCAGGGTTATTTCTGAGGTCTGAATATTATAGCTTGCACCCTTGCCCCTATTGAGCATATAAATTGTCTTCCCATTAAGCTTGTTCTTTTTGCCTGATTTATTTCTATTGCTGTTGTATGTGCCTTTTCGGCGCAAGGCAAGTGATTTGTGCTAGAGCTGCAACAGACAAAAGTGCTGTAACTTAAGCTGTTTCCTGGTGTCATTGCTATCTGTGAGAGGTCTGCTGTACTTACACCCATGCTAAATTTCTTCTGACAGATTCCAGGTGGTCGGCATTTTCACAATCCAACCCATTTCAGTGTTAGAACTTGTCTTTTGGAGCTCTGTGGATTCTTCCCTTTCATCTCACTGTTGGTAGCAGGCTGGGTATGTTTGTATATCTACCTGTACAGAGATACATGTGTCCACAGGTATAATCAAAGGTGGAGAAATATATCTTCCTCTTTCAGAGAAAGTACGAGGACAGATATTGTAGAGAGAAAAAAATATCACTTGTAGTATTATGCAGGCTGCCCATCTAAACCCATCATTGCCTGGCACCTACACACTAAGGGCAAGCATCCAGCCAACTTGTGAGTGGGCACCATGCCATCTGAGCAGATGGGCATAGAAGTCGGCAGCCAGTAGACCATGTATGTGCATCAACGGTGGGTGTTGAGGGCACGATTCCCAGAGGAAAATGTCCTAACAGCTGTCTGGCCTGAGCCAACATACTTACGACCAAGGAAAAGTGCCATCCTTCAATCCTGCTGAGTTGGATTAACCTTCAGAACTAAATCTGCTTTTCCGGCAGCAGAAGGTGAGTTTGGGGGGTCTATGAAAACCTCAAAGAATAACTGAAGAAAGGAAACTGGAATGATGAACTTATTAGATATTCACTAAAGATGCTGAGGGCATTTATATGCATATTTGACCAAAAGAATGTATTCTTTAAGAAAGTCATAGTCAGTAAAAGCATTGCCTCCCACAGTGCTTTTAGAAGAGACTTTTCCATACAGACAGTGCATTTTCAGTGAGTTACATAGTATATTTCCATCTTTGCCTTAAGAATAATGATGCATGAGGAAAGATCTCAAAAGACTATGAAATTGGACGGTGGATAAATATCTTTGTCAAACTTTACATATTATGGATCAAACTTGATACATAATGGATTTTAGCTTTCCAAAGGAGAAAAAAATTTCTTCAGTAATTAAACACGCACCTGAAAATATAAGAAGGAAACTTGAAATTTTAACTTATGCCCTTCTGGGCAATGAAAGAGACTTTATATTTGAGGCTGAAAATAAAATCTAATTCTAATTTGCTGAGAATTTTCAGACAGCTAAACTTCATGAAATTAGATATAGGATGTTGCTATCCAATGGTGATTTGACAATGACTTGTTTCATTTAGCTAAAAACAGGTAGACTATTTTAATAATTTAGATCCTCAATAATTGCTTACTTATTTTCTATTTTATTTTGAGGTGCTTGTGTTGTTTGTGTGATAGCTTTCTTGGTATCGTCGTTTTCTGTTGTCTTAAACCTTTATATTTAAAAGATAACACATGACTTGCAGTTGTAGAGGCAAGTAAGTTTGTCCCAAGTGTTCTAAATATCCATCTATATTTCCTATTATCTCTCATCTATTCTCTAAACTATTTTATTTTGTTTATATCAACAGAGTAAATATCCCTTATAAAGAGTAGAAGAGAGATGAATAAACTATTTTAACTGCTAATTTTAGTAACTTTAGCTATGGATCTAACAAATGATATGATATCTCAGTTGTAATACCATTAAGAGCATTATAAGCAGAATAAAATGTTTATGGGTCAATTTTGGCTATGAGTTTCTCATTATATTGATTCATAAATACATAGTTAAATATAAATGAACCTACAGAGAAAGAAGAAAGTAACTTTAAAAATTAAGGCAATACACACATTTACTTCACATGAAGAAATGTAGAAACCTATTATGCAGGCACTTCTGTGTTTTTTGGTTCTCATAGTCACCTTAAGAGCATTTTCTTATTATTTTAAAATTATAGTTTAGTTGAAATACTAAATTAAATATATTTCAGGTGTATACTATAATGATTATACATTTATATACCTTACAATATGATCACTGCAATGTCTATTAACTGTCATTGTACAAAGTTATTACAATATTATTGACTATATTTCCTGTGCTGTACATTATATCTCTGACTTATTTCTTTTATAACTGGAAGTTTGTACCACTTACCCTCTTCAACTTTTTTTACCCATCCATAAGAATATGTTTGAAGACTAAAAATTATGATGTGACCAAGTTCCAAACAAATAACACCTCTCATCCTGAGAAAATTGCCTTGGAAAGAAATATTCCAGTGAAAGCATATGAGAGAGAGAGCGCGCGAATGAGAGAGAGAGAGAGAAAGAGAGAACTAAAGGAAGTAGTATTTAGCAATAAACAAGGAAGTGTGCATTGTACATAATTTTTTTAAAACAGGAAGCTATGGGGCAGTTTGATTTTCTTCTTAAAAGAACATATATGGTTGAGACTAAATAAAACAAGTGAAAAATATTAAGGAGTTAAAGTCATTCCAAGAAATGCCTGGGAGATTGGAAAATGTAGTTAAAGTTTAATATAACTCAACTAGACTTACCCCAGGATTGAATGGCTGGTGAACAAACACTGCAGGCGTCTCAGATGTTGACCAAAAGATATTCAACAAACTAAAAGATAAATGTAAATAATCTTTAATATGTCCTCCAGAAGCTTTCTGAATCTTTTTCTTTCATTTTCTGCAGGGCATAAAAGAAATAAGAGAGAGTGTTAGATTTCTGATTGACACTATATAACCAAAAGAGTTTTACGGAAAAGGCAAAAATCAAAAAAAGGGACATTTGGTGATGGATATCCAGTATGGTAATTAGATGATATTGTGGGCAAGGGGAGGAGGAGAACATAAATGTTAAATAATATATTTGTGGTACATTAATAAAGAAAAAACAGAAGAATTTAGATTTTTTATGATTTACAAGTCTATCTTTACCTCCATTAGGATTATAAAAGATGTATTTAGTTACTGGTAGAATAATTACGAGACATGGATTCTTTTACATATGTCCACAAATAGATAATATCAGAGATTAAAAGCATGATCAGGTGTTGTCCTCTTAAATTTTTTTCCTCAAAAGTGGTTGCCTCCCATAAACATGATTTTAAAAATATAGTTAGCACTTAGGTTAATGTTTATGTTTTTCTAAACAAATAAATGTTTTGATACTGCATTGGCCATGTCTCTGCATTTCAAAAAAAAAAAAGTGCTTCAGTGACTCCTTAAATTCTGATAGTAATAGCTTTAAGGAAAAGAATTTTGCAGAACAAATGAAAGATCTGAATATGAGACTGGAACTAAAAAATAAAAAAACTAAAAAATAAAATAAAAAAATTTTGAGAAACTGTGACGATAAAACCTAAACTTAACCACAAATTTATTTCTGATTTTCATCCAAATATCCAAGGAGGTTGGTAATGGGAGGTATGCCTCAGAAAATGTACGTCTGTGAAAATGTTGGAACTAACTAATGCTTTTATTCAAGTGATTTTCTTTCAATTCTAAGCCACAAGATATAAACTTTCATCAAAAAAATGGTAATCTATTTAAAACCAGAGCTATGTGGAATGTTTTATGTTTATGTATAACTTTCATACATAAAATGGGTTTTATGTAGACCCTCCTACACCAGGAAAATGATATGCCCAAATTATGTTACTTATATGGTTTCTAATGCATCAAGTACTATTTTAACTCATCAGTTTTATATGCTTTAAATATCTGAAAAACTTAATTATCATGCATATTCTAATAAAAGCAAAAATGAATTTAAAGAAAATATGCATTGCACACTCTGAATACTCCATTTTTCCCCTTTGCTTTGCACAATTACAAAGCTAAAGTCCCTGAGATAGGCAAAACAGTAGGAGTGGGGAGAGTGATGGGTGATGATAAAGAAGGAAAAACAGATCTGATCTAAAAGTGTTGCCGATATATATTAATCCATATTGGTTCAAAAAATCCTTGTCAGAAGACATTTGTACTTCATTTTTCCCATGGTAGCTACAAATTATTTCTATTTACTGATCACAATAAATCAATAGGGAAATAGTGTTTTTTTTTAAAAAAAGTCTGACTTTGTCATCTCAAAAGGAAGGGTTGTCGTCAACTCAAATGTTTACAGTAAAAACTCAGTTACTTAAGATGTAGAACACTGTGATATAATAATACTTTAAGACATAATCATGTCACCTCAAAAGAAGTGAAACTTGAAATTATTAATGCGTCTTTTGCTAAAAGACTCGGAATTCTCAAATAGGATTTGTGAAATGATGTTGAAACCAACATATTATAATTTGAGTATAAGAATTAGCAAAAAAAAATCAGGTTCTGAAGACAAATATGTGATAGATATACATACATGTCTACTTATACCTACAGTATGGATCAGTATACTATTTGGAAACAAAAAAGAAAACAGACATGAGAACCATATTGTCAGGCTTTCTTAGAAGAAATGTGTCTAGAATTTGCAGGGAAAACAATGTATTAAAATAAAGTCATATCAATCTACTGCTAATGTTATTATTATTATTCAAGTTTTCCAAATTCATGGATTAATGACCAATTCCTGCAAAAGTGAACAGGACCTAGAATCAAACAGTGGAGCCTGCCACGGCCTGCACTCTGACACTCAAGCAGAAATAATTTGCAGAATGAACGTTTGTGATATCAGATACACTTTTAGAAGTTATGAAATTATGGAGAAAAAAATAGGCCTTTCCAAGACAAAGTACTCTCTTTGCAATGCTAGCGCTAGAAATTACAATATTAACAAAAACAGGACATTTTGAGCACCTACTATTAGAAATCGCTAGCATACAAGTGTACTAAACATGAGATGTTTACTGGGTAAATTGAATGGTTCATAAGGACATCTAGTGTCTTAAGTGGGAATATTTTTCAAGAATGTGTCCCATAAGGATTTGAAAAATTACCATGTAATAATAATAATAAGTTATTGATAAACAATTATATAAATACTAAATTATTTTTTGTTATTTATACTATGGCATAGGAGAGATTTTTCCCTTCAAACTTCAATAAAAATTTGATTGACCTCAAATTTTCTTTACAATTATTTCAACTAAGTATATTATCGTATAAAAGCAGCTCTCCTGAAACATCCTAAATTTTTCCAATATTCATGTAAGACAACTGAGCAATCCTAGATCCAGAATTCCTAAATAATGTCTTGGTCAGCACAACTTGATTTGAGATGGTAACATATTTCTGTGCCTAATGCTTAACTGAGAAGAGCAGTAAAGCAAAAGACAGGTGATGAAAGTTTTTTTTCCCCCACATCTTCACAATTTGGTTGAACATGATAGATAGTATAGCTTACTGATTTGGGAATTATCAGTAATATTACTTCCCCTAAAGGAATATTAAGATGATTTATAACAGATTTGAAACCTGATTTCTAGCTTCCTGTGTAACCGTGTACAAATTTATGCTTGACTCTCTTCAAATTTTTATCTCAGCAATATCCATTTATTCACACAGGGGATTTCAACTTTGTAGTTCCCTAAGCAGTTAGTGCCTGTCTTTGTACATATACATTTATATTGTTGAAGAAGCAATAAATTGCAATCGACTATTGCACTTTATTGAGGGCTTAGGTCTATGTTAAAACATCACCCATACTTATTACTAGCTGTGGTTTTTCAAGGTTACTTAAAACAATTTGTGTCTGTGTTTCTAACATGAAAAAGGGGTAATATAACTGACCTCATAAGGTTTGGGTGAGAATTATATATATTATAAATGCAAAACACTTAGAATAGTACCTGGAAAATAATAAGCACTCAATTAATGTTAACAGACAATATTATTATATCATTTATCAATTTGAATTCTGTTTATACCATGGAACTAATGGCTTCCTTCAAGGGTGAAATGTATGTACTCAGTAACTGTTCATTTCTGATCCAATTTCCTCTCATTAAAATTTATTTCCTGTTTTTTTGTGTAAATAAAAAAATTTATTTGTGTTTTTTGTCATATTTAACATACTTAAGTAACTTTATGTTAATGGAAAATATATTTCATCACTAATAAATGTTATCTTTTTTCCTACTGAACCTTAAGGTCATGTAAATAATAATTAAAATCAAAACAATAATCAGCTAAAATAATCCCTACTGCCATTGGTGATAAGTACACAATACATTGTGCAACATTATCTTATAAGAAAGATTTGTACAGGTGGCTTGAAGGAAATATTTAGAGGATTGGGCCACGAGTCCTATCAAACTCTAGTAATGGTAGGACAACAAAAGATGGCATGGGTTTGGCCATAGAAGAATGGTAAGACTGACATGCAAATGGTCAAGTGCCCATTCTTCAATACTGTAGAGTCATTTTCTTGCCACTACTTTCTCTAACACTTAAAGCTTGAGATACTTTATAATCCAGGGCAATGATGTTTAACCAAAGACTAGAAATCCAGCAAGGTTAGAAGAAAATTGAACAAGAAAACTCCTATCCCAGAACTCTTCCACCATTCTAAGTTGAAAATATGACATATAGACTAAATTTTCACTGAAGGTTATAAACTTTATTATAATGAGTTGTAGTTAAGAATAGTAAGTTCTATCCCTGACTGGTGTGGCTTAGTTGGTTGGGCATTGTCCAGCAATGCGAAAGGTTGCCCGTACAATTCACAGTCAGAGCACAACCCACAGTTGAATTGTGGGTTCATCTCTGGTAGGAGAGGCAACTAATTAGTGTTTTCCTTCATCTCTTTCTCCTTCTATCCCCCTCTCTAAAAACAAGTAAATAAATAAAATCTTTTAAAATAAGAGTTGTAACTTTCAAATTTATAACAATATAAAGTAAATTCCTGGTATCTTAAAAAGTTTAAATACCAAATATATTTATATCTTCCCCCTGCAGAGAAGCTAAAATATCAATGAATAACAGGTGTGAAGTTTTGATTTCTAGCTCTCACTTTCCTTAGATAAAAGACTTTTCAGCATTAATTGGGCATTAACTACAGTTACTTTATTTAATCAGGGGTGTCCAAACTTTTGGCATTTCTGGGCCACAATGGAAGAATTGTCTTGGACCACACATTAAATATATTGTGACACATAATCACCAAAAAAATCTCATAATATTTTAAGTGAATTTATGATTTTGTGTTGGGCCGCATTCATAGCCCTCCTGGGCTACATGTGACCCATGGGCCACCGGTTAGACACCCCTCATAAGGTAATGCTAGCAGCTGTAAAATTTTCTACAATAGATGATGGCTTCAAGAAATATAAGTTTGCTTCTTACTATATAACTGTTAAAAGGTAGTTTTCCATAGAAACACTGGCTCTCCACAACTTTCCACTAAGTGTAAAATTATCTCAAAATAGAAAGTTTACTAAATAAAACTGAGTTTTTCCGACCTGTGTTTGGCTTTTCTTGACATGGTGATTTAGGGCGTCAAATTCTTCCATCTTGCATCTTCATCCTCCCATTAGGCCTCATTCAGTGTTTTCTCCAGCCAGCACAGGGGGAAAGAGAAAATGTGGTGGGGAAGCACTCACTGGTTGGTAGTCTTATGGAGAGAGGTTCTTTTTGTTTCTGCTCCCTCTCCCCTGGTTTAAATTACTCATTTCTAACTGCAAGGCAAGCTGAGAAACGCTGTCTAGATATGTGCCCAGGAAGGGAGAGGACAGGACTTGGTGAGTGACATTAGTCTCTGCCACAGTCTACCCTTTCACATATCAATTTATATCTGTCTTCCAACACTTAGTAATGATTAATCTGCTTCCTCAAAGGAGACAACAAAAAGTCCCAACCAGTGACTTTATCCAGCTCCAGTTCCAAAGTCTATGGTGATAAGTAGCTTTCTCCATCAGACAAAATTTCTCTCAAGGGGGTTAAGGAGTTAGGATTTGAAAAATAAGCTTTCTATCCTTATTTCTTCATTATATCCAATAGACAATAGTGAAGCAAAAACTCGAAAGCTAGAAAAAACAAACAAACAAACAACCATCTCATTTGTAAAGACAAGAATGATAAATGGCCAACTCTCATTAAACCAAAATGAAAATTAAATCCTACTGGGCAGGCCCTGTGAGACCCCTGCCTGGCAGTGGAGACAATTCCTGGTTGCCCTGGCTCCCCTTTTTCAGAACTGTCTTGTGTCCGTTGTCTTCCAGGGTTTCTGGCTCTGCATTCTGGAGGTCCTTCCTTCTCCATTGTCCTCTGTGGGTCATATTTAAAGCAAGCATCAAAGAAAATGGCTTCCTTGAAGGTTATACTGCCTTTGTAAGCCAGTTTTTGTGAAGCAAATATGGGGCCCAAGGGTTGTATAGAGTCATGTTGTTTCTAGGCCAGGTTTCATGGTTTCTTTGGTAAAACAACACCCTCAAAATCTTAGTAGACATTGAATTTATCACTTCCATGCCAGTAACTAGACATCCAAATTTTTTTTTCCAGACGTGGTCCTCAGGCTTGTTTTTACTTTTTTCTTTTTGGAATAAATAAAGATTTCTCCCCCTCCCATCCTGCCCCACCCATTCCCACTCTCTCCTTGCAAAATACTGTAAAATTCCTGTTTAGTAAAATATAATATTACTATTAATGAGGGCTTTTAAGTTATCAAGTTGTATAATATTTCATTATAAATGCCTTCTCTTTATTTATTGTATTAGATAATCTGTCTATGATGCTTGTTTAGAAGAAAGAACAAAAAAGCATTTTAAAAAATTATTTTCAAAAACTCTTCACATGTGACTGCTGTAGATTTAAGTATGTCTGGATAGTAGTGGAAGACATGAAAATTAACAGACCATTGACTCTGAAAAAGCTGAGCTCACACCATATCACAAACACAAAGTGTATCAATATTAAATATTTTGTTCTAGGTATTACAGCATTGTAAATTACCCTGAAGTCCAGAGGTATAAAACAGTAATTTTTTATTCTGATAGAATATGGTTAAAAATTTAGATAAGGCATAGCAGGAACAGCTTGTCTTTACTATGTAGTGTTTCAGGTCTTTGCTGAGAAGAATAGAAGCCTGGAGTTGCCTTGCTGGCTGGGAGAAGAACTTATCAGGAGGTCTTTACGCTCACATGATTCGTGGTTGATATTGGCTATCTTCTGGCTTCTGAGCTAGTCTGTCTGCCAGAAAACCTAGAGGCCTCTCCTCTCCCTATGGCCTTTATGTGTAGGATTATTTGGGCTTCCTCACAATATGATGACTAGTTTTCAAATGTGAATGTTCTAAGAGAAGATGACATTTTTATGCTCTAATATTTGAAGTGATAATCATTTCTATTGCCCTTTTTGTTTGATGCAGGCATAAAGGTCTGCCCAGGTTCAAAATGAGAAACATAGACCCCACCACTTGTAAGAGTTAACATGGTAGAAAAGAGCATGTGGAATATGAGATATTATTGCAGCCAGACATCTTTGAGTACACATTTCATTCAAATTAGTCAATCTCCAAAAGATCTATTTTCTATTTTACATTTACTTCATCCACCATCTTGAATGAATCTGAATATGATCATTTTCATGCACACTTACTAATTTATAACTTTTAAATCATTTGTAGTTTTTTAAAGAAAAATGCAATAATATCAAATGTCAATATTTTTGCAGATATCCCGGCACAGAAGGAATCATTCACAGCATATCTTGAAAGATGTCATTCCTCCATTGGAACAATTGGTAAGTGATGCTTTTACTCCAAGATTGTATTGTTTGTCTTACTGCTACAGAGTGAATCACCTCAAAACTCAAGAACGTAAAACAGTACACTTATTACCTCAAGATTTTGGGGGTCAGGAATCTGGACATGGCTTAGGAGAGTCCTCTAACTCAGAGTCCCTCAAAAGTTTGAAATCAAAGTTTGAGCCAGAAGTGGATTCACATCTGAGGCTTGACAGGGGAAGTATCTGCTTTCAACTCATGTACGTGGTTGTTGCCAGGGCTGTTCCTCCAGGGCTGCTGGCCAGAGACTATTCTCAGTCACCTGACACATGGGCTTCTCCAGCATGGCAGCTTGCTTTTTCAAAGCACATCAATATTAAATATTAAATTTAATATTTAGCAAGATGCTAAAGATGCGTGGGCAAGGGAGTCTACTAACAAGATAGAAGTTGAAATCCCTTGTAACCTAATGATGGAAATGATAGCCCATCAACTTCGCCACATTCTTTTGGTCAGAAGCACGTTATTAAATCCAGTCTACATTCAAGGAGAAGGTATTACACAAGACTGGGAATAACAAGACTCAGAGATTTTGGGAGGCTTATAGCAAATTTTTACAGTTTTATTGAGGAAAAATTGATCTTTTACTATTAGCTTCCAAGTCCACAAGAATAGGTTTCTAATTTTTTAACTTTTGTTTATTGTTGTATCCAAAAGACCAGAAGAGTGTCTGAAACATTATAAATAACATGAATGAATAAAATATTAGAGATATTTTTAAAACATGCAAATCCAATCTCTAAAATAAATTATGATGCTTTTTTCTGTTAATGACCTCTTTTTTGATAAATACTGCTTGCTGCGTTTCACATTGGTCAACATCCTATCAGTCCATTGGCTCACAGGATACTACACGGTGATGATTTTACGCCCATCTGTCTCCTGCTATTCCATTCTGGTTATCTTTGGGCTTTCTCATTCTTAATGCCAAAAATATTTTCTTAGTTAAGTTATCTTATTTTCTTTTGTTTTGCATATTCTAGATCACTCATCTCCACTTTAGCTATAGCTCCACTACTCTCCTCCGCTTTAGAATAAAAGTTCCTTACAAGAATTGTCTACCTTTACTGTTGTTAATTTCTCCCTTCTATCTCTTGAATGAACTCCACTGAGGCTTTTATCCCAACTACTCATCCTTTGTCAAGGTCATCAATTGTTTTCATATTTCTAAATCCATTTGTAAAGTCTCGAGCTTTCTCCTTAATAGACCTATCTGAGTATTTAATCCGACTGATAACTCTTTTAAAAAATATGTTTCTCACATGACTACTAGTAAGCCATTTTCCGTGGGTCTCCAATTAATTGAATGGTCACTCATTTTCCACCTCCTTAGCTGATTCCTCTTCAGTTCTTACCTTTTTCCTTTTTCTTTTTATGTATTCACTAGAGCATCTCACTCAGTTTTATGGCTTTATATATTGTGTTGTACTAACCAGTTTTCCAAGAGAGACCACTGCCCTAAACCCCAGTATTATATACTGGTACATTTCCACGTAGATGTCTAACATACATTTCAAACTTAACACATCCTGAGCTGATTCTGATGTTAGCCCTAACCCAGTCTTCTCCATTTTATAATATGCTAATGTCATTTTCCAGGTGCTTCAGTCACTGTTAGCTCCACCTTTAAAACTAGTCCAGAATCAGTTCACTCCTCACCACCTCTATGCTATAGCATCTCTCACCTGGTTTAATACAATAACCTCATAACTGATGTGCCCACTTTAACCCTTGCTCTCTACTTTTTATTTTTAACACAACAGCCAAAGTGATCTTGCTAAGATATAGGTTATATTATGTTACCCCTTGGCTCAAATTCCTCTCTCGCTTCCCATTCTTCCCAGGATAAAGGTTGAAAAACATCCAGTGGTTCATCTGATCCAGCTGGTCCCAGCTACTTCCCTGGCCTCTTCATTTCCTTTCTTGTCCCACCTTATTCTGCTCCAGCCAAGCTGACTGCCTTACTTCTTCTTTCACGGGGCCATTAAAGCTTTTGTTTTTGTTTTCATCTGCCTCGCACAAAATAATTCATTTGATGCCCAGAAGTTTGCAAAACTCATTGCTTCATTTGTTTTGTATCTCTATTCAACTATCACCTGCTAAGGTAGATCTTTCCTAACCTCCCTTAAAAACACAAAGCAAGTCCTCCCCACCATTTCCATCCACACTTCTTTTCCCTGATTCCAGTTTAATATTCTCCGCACAACTTACAACCATGTAACATACTATAAATGTTATTTGTTTGTCATTTCATTAGAATATTCTGTGTAATCAGGGATACTGTCTCCTATTTTCATAAGTCTATTTCCATGATTATAATAATTGCTACAACATAGTAAGAATTCAGTAAATACGCTAAATGAGTGCACAAAGGAGACAGTTAATGGCTTTGGTTTTTACTTCAAAGCCTATAATATATGGATATATTCTTATATACATTCTCTTCATTATCTCATCCTATATCTTGAAGTGCTAATTAGTCACTTGTTCTTGTATGTCTGTGTCATCTCAGAAGTGAAATCTCCTAAACTGCACCCATCATCACCTTCGTGCCAAACTGACTCCTATTTGTACTGCTACCATCTGTACCAGTAGCAAACATTTATCTAGGCTGAGAACACATCTTCTTTGGATGCTGTATTTTCTATATGATTCTTCACATAAGTCACCATTAAAGCTTTGGATCTCAGTCCCTCAACTGGCCCCCCTGTACTCAATGCTACACAGGCTCCAGGCTCTCCCACACCAACCTTCTTTAAACAATACCTATATTATTCCATTCCTCTTCTCAAAACGTTCAACAGCTTTCTATTTTCCTTACCATCAAGTCTACAGAACTCTCTCATGGTCCCTGATTTACCTTATTTATTATCTACTCCCAAATACATACCCTCAAGCCAGCAATAGTAACATGATTAAGATATAGCTGCTACTCTGAAGGAGCTTAAATTTTCTGTAACAATTACAGTTTCTTCATCCCAGCATTCTTTTGTTGCTCACTCTTATTTCATGGGTAATAGACTTGTTTCATGGCTAGACTGTAAATGCTCTGAAGTTAGGGGTCATGACTTGCATTTTCTTTATTATATCATACTTCCCCTTACATTGCTTTTGGCTTTTTCAGTGTTTGTCCAGAAAAGAGATGCTTGTCAATTGATTTAATATTAAGATATTACAGGCTTATTAAAATAATATTTTTGATTGCAGATAAAAATATATGCCTGTCTATCATAGTGAAAGCCAATTTTTAAAACTTAATTAGATATAACAGTGTCTTCATAATCAATTTTTCAGGTCTCAGCTTAGAGAACATTTATTTTCTCTAGCAAGTATTTCTCTGGTTCCTCAAATTTGAATCCATAGCCCTTCTTCATTGTGCTTCCCTATAGCAGCCTGTTTTTTTTTCTTCATTATGTTGAATTTTATTATTTAAGCAAGATTTTGTAAAAATATTTTGGTAGATATAAGCATATTTCTTTTCTTTTTTAAATTAAATGTATTGGGGTGACATTGGTTAATGAAATTATATAGTATTCAAGTGCACAATTCCATGATACATCATCTGTATATTGCATTGTGTGTTCACCGCCCAAAGTCTGATTTTTTTCTGTCACCATATATTTGACCTCTTTTATCCTTCCATCCCCCTTCCCTCAAATAAACCACCATTCTGTTGCTTGTGCTTATGAGTTTTTTTGTTTGTTTTTCTTGTTTTTTCATTTGTTGCTTTCAGTTTTATATCCCTCATATGAGTAAATCACATAGTTTTTTTACTCTTTTTGTCTGACTTCTTTTAGCCTGATATTCTCAAGGTCCATCCGTGTTGTTGTAAATGGCACTTCTTATGGCTGAGTAGTATTCTATTGTAAATATGGACCACATCTTTATCCAAACACCTATAGAAGGACACTTTGGTTGTTTTCATGTCTTTTCCACTGTGAATTATGCTACAATGAATATAAGGACGAGAGAAGTGTCTGCTCAGGTCCTCTGTTCATTTTTAATTGGATTGTTTGTTTGCTTGGTGTTGAGTTGTATGAGTTTTTTACATATTTTGGATGTAAATACCCTTGTTGGAGCTGTTGTTTACAAATATCTTCTCCCATTTGTTTGGTTTCATTTTTGTTTTATTGGTGGTTTCTTTTGCTTCCTCTTTTGCTGAACTCTTTGCTATTGAGGTGAGAACTATGCCTCACTCACTGTTTTACTATTAGGACTTTATGTAAGGCATGGCTTAGTGTAACTGGCCAATAAATAGAGAAGTAATTGTGTTTTTCCCATAAACTTGAATTATAAAACAAATAAAGTACACATAAATTATTATAAAAAGATGTATATTTTAAATATGGCAGAAGAAAATGTTTGCTCTGAAGTATTTGATGAAACATGGCAGAAGTTAGACTGAAAATGGAGCTGTATGAATGTGTTTATAACAAATATACATGTGCAGTTGTATATATAATTATATACATGCAAATATATATAATTATATTTGAATAATGTGTCAGGGTGTCTGAAACGTTTTATAAATATTAATGACAATTTTTTAAAACTTCAAATTATGGTTATTATTCAAATTTAACCAATAATTAATGGTAGATTTGTACCACACCTACATGTCAAAAATAGGCTAATATTTCTAAAAAGTAGAATACTCAGAGATGATTTTCTCAATTTACCTTCTTAATATTGAGGTTATTGGTTGGATTATTGGCCTGTAGCTGGCTGTGTTGACTCTGTCATCTCAATTCTTAATAAGTAAAATTCATTTTAAATATCCCAAATTATAGATTAGTATATTAATAGATAACATATCTATGTGTTCAATACTCTTTTATAGGAGAGAGGTGGCATTGGCACTGTTAAATAGTATGAAACAAGCAATAATTTATTAAGCTCTAATTTGTAATCTCTCTCAATCTTGTTTTCTCTCTCAATCTTGTTCTCTCTCTCTCTTTCTCTCTCTCTCTCTTTCACACACACACACACACACACACACACACAAACACACACATATGCATAAAGTTTTGGAACTGCCAACCAATTTCCTTCCTATTGCTGTCTACTGACTTGAATTTCCCCAGATTGTCCCTCTGAGTACTCGTTTATCTCGCAATGCCATGGGAACAAAGACCATATTCAATTTTTGTCCATAGATCTCTACTTGAATAACATTGCTGATTTAACACTTTAAAATCAGAAATGTTATCTTTCCCCCACAACGCTTATTTATGAATTAACTCCATCATGTTGGGCGATACCAAAATAACAAGTTCCCCCAAATAGCACATTCTAATTAATTTTTAACCATCTATTACACTTTATACCAAGAGCTGAATTATTTTAGAACCTATCAAGTTTCTTTACATATGACTAATCTAAATATATATATATAAAAATGTATATCTATATCTCTATATATAGACATATATAGATACACACACACACACACACAACTCACACATTTTTTTCACAAATCTAGCATGCTCCTTACTTCAATCCCTGCAATTCTCCTTCTTTCCCTCATGTCTCAGTGCTAATTATGGAGTAATGCACAGGTTTTTGCAGTAGTTTTCCTTGGCAGTACCTACCAGAATGAGCTACCATAGATGAAATAATATATATTAAAACACTTTAGAAAATAATAAAATCCTTTAAGTTGGTGTTATTACTCTTTATTTTTACGATGTGGATTTTTGAGATTATTTATGTCCAACATTTGGTGCTATATAAATCTCATTTTTTTCATCTTTCATATTCAGAACTTTCCTGAACATTTTCCAGGAATCATGAGAGGCTTTGGCTTTAAGCATAACTGGCAAAAGTATCCCATTAGATCTGTCCCCTTTGGAGGAAAGTGATTCATTTTACAAAAGTGGAACCTGTCATTGTGGGTGCTCCAAAAGATGCTATCATCCTTTGGTGGCTATGCTTTACATTCAAATGTTCTTTTTAATGAAGTAGATTGTGATCAACGTGATTAAACAGAAGCATAATGCATTCCTTTTGAATATTGTCAAAATATGTTTCTAATAAGAATCTAAAATCTCATGATGGAAACTACCCAGTTCACTGACAAGTGACATCATTTCTGCCACATGGTATTCAAATCCATATGCTATCCATGCAAGAGACCTAAATTCTTTTCTGAGAATCTATATGGATGCTTAACAAGTGCTGTAATGCATTGACAATTTTAAACATGAAATATCAAATATACTAATATATGTTTGTTTCCTGATCTTGTATATTCCATATTATAACTGCTCAGGAGACCTATTTCTTTTCAGGGCATTTTCCCTTTATTTCATAAGGAAATGTTGGAGAAAAATAACCCTGTTTAGAACATGTGAAATCTTTATCATCTTTATTTTTTTTTTATCAAAAGAGTATAAGACATGTCTGTGGATAACCCTGCAGGAGTAAAAGCCTGTGGCAGGTTTCAGAGAATCATCTGCTGCCTCCTGAGCTGGGAGGGTTGGGAGGACAGAGCTCAGGAAGTTGCCATGGCTTCGGGGTAAAGCAGGTTTTTGCAGATAAGCCTTAAGTCACAAATTCTACTTCTTGGAGCTGGATATCATTTTATGGATTAATTAATACTTATGAAGGTTTTGAGGATAAAAGGCATTGTGAGCATACACTGTTTTTTTTTTTTTTATTTGAAAACAAAGGACTGCCACTTTGGGGAAATAATTCTGTTGATCGGGCTATGCTTTCCTTAAACTGCAAAAAAAAAAAAAAAAAAAAAAAAATCCAAAAGCACTTCAATCTTTCAAAGTTCCACTTTGGGAAGATAAAATTAAGTCTTCTGAAATAACTTCCTCCCAGGTCTTTAAGCTGGTTGTTTGTTAATAATACGTTATATGATTTAATAACTTTAATAGAAACAGGTTTGTATTGTTTCATGTGCACTTCCTTTTCTCAAACAGGCATGTGTTTATAAATTCCAGTATTTGTTGAGGCCACTCCTGTATGAGGCACTGTCCTAGTTTTGGGGTATGCAATGTTATGTTAATACTCATGTTTTTTCTTGAGAGGATTTCAGTCCATGGGTAAAGAGAAGTGTTCAGCAAACAAAGGAAGAAATTATTCTATAAATACACATTACAAAACAAGCTTTAACAATAGAAAAACAAGTTTCTATGAGAGAGGGAGAGCCTACCTTGGGTTAAGTAGCCATAAAACACTCTTTGAAAGGGATATTTAAATTGAGATTTGCAGGATGGGTAAAATTCGTCAAGCAAAGAACTGGAAAAAGAATGATATAAACAAAAACAACAGCAAGCGCAAAGGTCTGGAAGTTAGGACAAATTGTTACATTTGAAAAAGTACAAGAATCACACACTGGCTAAAATAAGGAAATAATTCATGGGCTGTGGGCAGAGGCTGACAGTGCTCCGATCATGAAGGGCCTAGAGCTGACCGTAGGATTTCTAAAAGACATTAAAACACAGAAACAGGTTACAATAATTTCTTCCATCCAGACCCACATTTTCAATTCATTTAACTCTAAATAGAGGAAAAGTGCACACAACAAAAACAACAACAACAAAAACAAAAAGGCTATTAACATTGAGTAACCCTTTCTTCCTTACTGCCTAGACTGAAATTAGGTTATAACAAAAAAACGAATTATGCTAATAAGTTGCCCAAGCAGTTACAGAGAAGGTCATTCTCACTAAACTCCAATGGCAGGCAAAGGAAGAGCAACATAGTTATATCAACGACACAAAGAAATATAATTCGGAACAAAAGAGAGAAACTTAGGAAGAGGAAGGAGAGTTGAGACGCAGGAAAGGCCTCCAGTAGAATGAAGAAAGTTTTTGAGACACAAAGAGGTGCCTTCATCAGCCCGTTCCCCAAACAGAACCTGGATTTTTTGGTGTGACCAAATGAAACACAACACGTACAAGACAAAAGGCTCAGGGAAAAGACTATGAGATTTTTCACATATCAAATAGTAGCCTTTTCAAGATGAGATTTTGTTGAGTTAGGGGTAAATAAATCAGAGACATGTGGGTAAAATTTCCTTTGAAACACACAGGGGTTTAAAATGATGGGGAAAAGCACTTGGCAAAACATAGGATGTGCTCTGCCAAACCCAACGTTTGAGAAATGGTTCAAGACATTCAGCAGAACCCCAAAGCCCGACACATTCTCTCATCCTGACGGAGAAAGTAAGGAAGGGAGAATATCCGTGAAAGCAATGAGCAACATGTATCCAGATGGTTGTAAATAAGTTGCAATGAGCAAACCATGCCTAACTCTGGGACCTGAAATCAAGACCAGCTTCTCAGGAATTTCTTGGAGAATGCCTAGTTGGTCCTTCCCAGGCAAGATTCATGCATGACCAAGAATCACTTTTCTTTCCTTTTCTTCTATTCTCCTTGTCATGCAATCACTATATCTTACTTGAATTTTGATTTACCACTTTTTAAAAGTATGCATACAGTAAATTATGTATTTACATTAGAAAAAACATTGCATTTCATGTATCTAAAAAAAATCACATTTTATTCTTGAGTGATATGTAAGGCCGTTCTATCATTAAGCATTTAATCCTTTTTTAAAATTAGTGATTTTTATGATATACAGGTAAGCTGGATTTTTAAGATGATTTGTTTCCCTTGTTTTCATTTCTGTTCCTAATCAGTTATGTCCACAAGTTCACACATAAGGTCATGCAGATCAGATACAGCAAAAGAGGCGGAATAAAAATAATGCGAGACTGAGTGAGCCCCAAGAAGGAAAGTGGTGCATCCTAAAGACAATGTCACGAGAAGAAAGCCAATGGAGTTAAATAGGATGAATATGTTCTGGAGATCTAAGATACAGCGCGGTGATTATTGTTACTAATGTCATATTGAATACAGGGTATTTGTGCTAAGAGAGTAGATCTCAGATGTTCTCACGATAAAAAAGAAAAGATAAGAAAGGAAACTATGTGAGGAAATGGATACATTAATTAGTTGGACTTCAGTAATCATTTCGCTAACATATATGTACATCAAAACATTATGTTGTACCCTTAAATGCAATTTTTACTTAAAAATGGAAAAATAAAAATACATTTAAAAAAAGAAAGCCAAAGGAAAGATGAAAGACAGAAATATCTGTTTCTGTGGGTAGTGATATAAAGAAGAGATTTAAGAGGAAAATTAAAGCATCATTTAGGGAATAAAATGATATAACCAGATATGCCCTCATTCTGAGCTTTGTAATAGAAATCATCAACACAAACAAGATTATCAGAAAAGTACTGTGATCTGTTAAAAGTTCAGAAAAAATATAGTCAGTAGCTCATAATTAAATGGAAAAATAAATTCTAAATCTGTTTGAAAATTATAGTAGCTCAAGGTTATAGTTACAGAGAGATGAGGTAAAGTTCTTTTGGAGCAGGCCAGTCAGTCATAGGAAGTTTCACAGGGTGGCACTACCTTAAACAGCTCACTAAAGGTTAGGACTGTGACCTGTCTCGGTTTTGTGGGTCTAGAAAAATTATATTTATCAAAATGATAAGGGCTTACAGAAGTAACGATCCCTAGGGACTTGTTCACAGTAACCAAATCTGTAAGAGTCTAATGTATAAACTATAATTTTGATTTATAAATTCATAATAGCAAACATACTGGAGCTGACTATTTAATCACCCACGTTCTACATCAAAGTACCTAGAGAGCTGAATTAGGAGTCAGAGGGCCACCACTGAACACAGAATCAGAACAAAGGGGAAAAAAACAATAACTTAGATACAATGGCTGGGAAAATTTTATAAGGAAAAAGGGCTTTGTGGTTCTGGTATTAAAAGCCAATCCTTTCTCAGCAAAATCTGGTGAAAGTCTTAGATTCAGTTCATTTCCTTTTATTAACATGTATTTTGACAGAACTCTTTTTGGTGGACTGGTGTTGATGAAAACCTATTGTTTTCAATTCTACTTCTTTTATCTGCGAACAACATGAAGACTTCAAGTAAAAAAAAAAAATTGCAGTGTCTGTACTTATGATTACAGGCTGGTCTTTCTGCCACAATTGTTACATTAATCAGAGGTTGTCTTCTGCTCTCCTGCCTTGTCTATCGTCTCCAACTTAGGTTGATAAACAGGTGCTATCTGGATATCCTACTACCATTCATTCTTTTCATCTGTTTCTGAGCAGACTTGTGTCTGCTGAGCACTTGCTTAACGCTAGCAGACTGGCTGGCATCCAATCTGGACAAATTGCTGATCTTTCCTACCACTTAACATTAAAGAGGGCTTCTAAGGGACAACGGACAAATAGCTTAAGAAGCCAAAGTTAGCATCTAAAGATTGGTTGACATTTCTCAAGTATACATAATTTAGGGAGTGTCACTGTCTTAAAGACCTTCAAGTTGGCCCAAAACTTGGCATTTTAATATCCTCACTTAGACCTAAAGCTGGACAAATTTTGTAAATTACTAGAGACAAGACCAGCTGAGTCTGAGGTGACTAACATACTGAACTGTAATTTATATACTTGCATCATTGTCCTTTCAAACCATGGCATTAACATAAAGTAGACATAAATAATTAGAATAAATAACATGGCACTATATATAAATCCACATACAAAATACATCAAAATCTTTTGCTTGCCTTAACACTTCTTTCAGTTCCTATGAGCATCCCAAAATAACTAATTCTTGGTGCCTAAAACATGGTGAGGTATTTCAAAGTATGATGACAAGGAATATTAAAGTAATCAAATCTACCTCATGAAAGATTTGCTTGCCAGAATGGGACTTAAAATAACATAGTGCTCTCAATATGAGAAGCCTGGTTGGAGTTTTTTATCCCAGGGCAAAAGCTGGCCTATGTCCCTGAGATGGCTGGCGAGGAGTTTCCCCTAAAAGAGAAACCAAAATATCTTGAATGTGAACTCACAAGGATATAAGCCTCAGTAAAATTAAGAGTGTTCTATTAATCTTTGCAGCCCCATTGTGAGCAGAGAGGTTGTATTTAAGGGAAAGGGGGTTTTCTATTTGAAAAGTGGTTGAAAAAAATGAATGTGTATTACTATAAAAGAGACAATGGGAAGAAATGAACACTTGATCCCAAAAGAGGGAATATGTGCATGATGTCTGGACATGTATATGACTGCATGTAGAAATGTGCATGCAGATACATGTAGAGTTGTAAAAACATGCACACTAGTAGTAGTAGCAGGTAAGACTACACAGTAAAAAGATTATTAGCATCTTATAATGACATGGAAGGTAGCTTCAACTTTGGAAGATTATATGGGAAAATATAACTAACTTGCTATTTACCTTTTCTTCTTTCCTTTTTCTGGGACCCATTTGCAGTTATACGTGGCAACTGTATTGCATCGACTCAAGACAATGGGAAACGGCTCAGCCCACTTGCTGGCAATGATGGGGCATCTATAGTCCTAAAATGAGAAAAAGAGAACCTGGCCTCAGTCTCATATACCTTGAAAAGTTCCAGTAGTGTCTGGGGGAACATAGCTTATGTATTCAAGGACAGGGAATCTTAGGGTACAACACTTAATCCTGCTTTTGTTGCTTTCTCCCTGCAAGAGTATTCGCTTTTTTCTTTGACATTCATCTTCTTATTTTTAGAGAAATGATTGTCAATAATGCATCTCTGGGTACTAAATGCCCACCCAGTGGCGTTTTTGTGTAAGAAAGACTATATTCTTAACTAAAAATATCCATTTTTTTTCTGATGGGTTGAGAGGTCTTGTAGCTCCTTGGTGAAAAAGTTTAGGCGTTTAGTAACTATTTTATTTCCATCAGAAGGAGGCTTAAGTAAAACCAATTTCGTCTACAGTTACACAACAAAATTTCTCAATATACACTCTTAAGGAGAGGGACCTTTGTGATGCTAATTGCTACTGAAAATATCTGTTTTCCAAACAATTGTAGAAACCAGTGCTGCCCAGAGTTAAACCCTGAACTTATTATATGGGTTTTAGTGGGTAGACAAATAAGATTTTTTGGCACGAAGAAAAAGGACTAGTATACATAGAATAAAAGATGGGAAAAGCAAATAAGTAGATGTACCCAAGTACAAAAAGAAACCACTAATGAACATCATGATTCTAAAAATTGTGTAAGAGAGCTTCCTTAGACTCTTTACACTTGTGAAGAGCATGCTAAAGTAAAAGGAGCTTTCTGGAAATATAGATATGTGAAAAATATTTTGCTATGACTGAAGATAAGATACTATTATCTTCATTATTCATTCAGAAATGTATTCCTCAAATATATTTTGAAGGCTAAGCACTGTGCTTTGTATTAGGAACATAATAATGAACATGTCAGAAAAGATCTCACCTATGCAAAGTGAGTCTGTAAATAGCCAATTCTTAACTAGTAAAATTTTAGTGATTTGGGACAACTCATTTACTGTCAAATATCTCTTCCCTTTACCTGTCATAGTACAGATTGATTTTTTGGCTATTCTAGTTTCCTATACAGATTTAAATACATATTTAAATAGTTATTTAGTCATCTATTCATTTGTTCAGCTGTATTTATTACTGTGACTATTGATGCCATCAAATACTCTGGGTTCTGGGAATCCAGGTGTGAATGGTAAAGGCCCAGCACAGGTGCAGGCTGAACCAAATAAGTGGATGATTACAGATGATCCAAAAGATGCTATTAGAGTGGCAATGGCAGAATGAAAATGGAGATTCTGGACAGGGGCCCCCTGAAAGAGATCACAGAGGACTCATGGAAAAACTCTCTAACAACTGACAAATTGCATTTAAAGTAGATTTAATACCTTCAGGAGTTTTTGAAGTGGAGACACGGTGGAGGCAGAGCATCACAGTCACAGGGAAAGCGAATAGGGTGGCCCCGAGGGAGTGCAGTCCTTCGATATTCTTAAAGCTTTTGGCACAAAGCAAGGGGGGAAGGTGAAAAGGGAGAGCGCAAGATAAGTACTCGGGGTGGAAGGTGTGAGAAGGGGAAGGTAGAAATAAAATTCTAAGAAATTAAAACCCCTATTACAGACTTTTCTGGGAGTCAAAACATCACAATTGGCACTGCGTGTGCATCTACTTCCACTAGAGCTCCACAAAACTCAGCATTATAAAAAATTATTGAATCTCCTTGTAAAAGCTTGTAGATGTATTAGTAATAAAAGCCAATGAATACAAATAGGACAGGAAGCAAACCCACATCACTGGAGAAGGTAATGGGATGGTATTACACAGTGTATCTTGGTAACTGAACAAAATGCATGCAATGTCACTGTTGGAAATGTCCTTCCATGGTTCAAGCAGCTCAGTTACCTGGTTCCACTGAATTCTTTTTGATCCCTGGCCTCAGCAGGTACATGAGGGAAGTGGAGATGAGAAGTAAAAAAAAGAACTTTTCCAAGAATGCTTGGTAAAATTAAGGAAGACATGACATTTTTCTTTGTTTTACTGTTGTTAATCAATTTTGTAAGTGAGTTACTTCAATGCCCAGAAGGAAAAGCAAGTAAAGGTGTATCACTATCTAACAAATCATTCACATTACTCTTCGTAATCTTTCTTTTGGATATTTAAGGGCTTGTAATGAGTATCATCTTGCAGGCACTTCCCATAAGCTGTATATACATTATTAATGAAGTTCTATGACTGGAAACTTCTATCACTGCAATGTCTATTGGAAAGCATAGGTTCATTTAAACTAATAATGCATGGGAGTTTGTCACAGTTTTAACATATGCATTCTTCTTGCAGATGGTTGCAAAAGAAGGTTATCTTCAAAAAGCTAAAATTGCCGATGGAGGAAAGAAACTAAGGTAATAAAAGTTCTTTCATCTACTTTTCTGTAACTGTGCTAGTTTCCCATCTCCTCAACTTGTGTGACCACTATTGTTTGGAAAGAAAGACCCTATACAAGATTAGAATAGTCTGCTATCATTACAGTCATTACCTTTATTCTAAGTATAGTTTTCCAGTAAAATACTACATTCTATATTGTTGCATGGAATACACAAATAAAGTGTTCTTGTCCTTCTAGGACTTGAAATCTTTTAAAAAATGCAAAGAAATGAGATAATGGGTCTTGATTTCTGAGATTAGCATATTAGTGGATGAGTAGACTCATTTTGCAATATATAAAATTTCCCTACAACATATTGGAAGTGTATCTAAAAAAACAAAGTGAGGATTAGCCCTGGCCAGGTGGCTCAGTTGGTTGGAGCATTGTCTTGTACAGTAAAATATTGTGGGTTTGATACTGGTCAGCGTACATATCTAGGTTGGGGGTTCAATCCCCGGTCTGTGGGGTATGAGGCAACCAATCAACATTTCTCTCTCACACTGATCTCTCTGTCACTTTTAAATCAATAAATATTCCTCGGGTAAGGATTAAAAGCATTGAGGATTTGACATACATCCGTTGTCCAAATAAAAATCATATGAGAAAAACAAAAGGAAAATAAAGTCATCTGTCAGATAAAAAGTTGAAAGTTGCTACATTTGGTGGGGAGATAAACATACAGCAGGTGAGATAAATTAGAAAAGTTAATAAGCATTCCTCAGCCAACAACAGCAAAAACCTTGAAGAAACAAAGATTAATAGCAGGATAGAGACACTGGAATATTGTGCATGTATAGAATATTTAGAAATAATCATCTCTATCTTAGAATTTTTCCTATTTTTCATTTAGGTTCCACTGCAGTTGCCCCTTGAACAATGCTGGGGTTAGGGACACCATTTCCAACATAGTTAAAAATCTGCATATAACTTTGACTCTAAAGATGGCCCTTCACGTGGGAGAATTCAAAGAACCTTGGATGGCAAACAGTGTTTTTGATCAGCAGTTGGGAATGCAAAAATAGTGCTTTCCATCCCTTTGGTTGAATATGCAAAGGCAAAACCAGCAGATAGGAAGGGCCAACTGTGTTTATGGAAAATAAACCCTCATGTGTGTGTAGTTCGGACTTGTGTTGTGCTAGGTGGTATGCAGCTAAAAGTTTTGTAGAAAGCGCTCAAATTGGGAGACAAGGCATTTACTCCTGACTTTATTATTTACAGTTAAAGCCATGAAGGATAAAATGTACGAATTAACTACATAATGGGACATGTGTTAATTTCATCATACGATTCATGACGAGGATGGCATTCTGGCCAACAGTAGAGAAAAGAAGTATGCTTTTTGTTTGCTAGCTCTAATGGAGTATGAATATATTTATTTTTAAAAAGTAAAATTGGAGACAATATTCATCTATAATTCCATTACTTAAAATAGCTATTTCAGTTTTAAAGAACAAGTTCATTTTCTGCCCATATTGTCTTATTCCGGGATAGCAAAGAACAGGGCCTTGACTCCTTTCCTAGACTGTCCCTCTGCAATAACCCTGCATACACTCTCCTTTGGAGGGTGCAGGGGAGATATGAACAGCAAACAAGATCAAATGTTAAGTCTGCTTCAAGAGGCTGGGTTCAATCCTGCCCCATGGAGAACCTGCCTTAGGGAGTGAGCTGGGTTCTGAAAGGGCAATAGGAGAGAACTTTTGCCTTTCACTAGCCTAGAATAGTGTCCTCCTTTCCCCTAGGCCTCACTTCCAGTTGTATCAGCTCATGGAGGTAGTGTGAAGTGCAGCAACGACTTCCCCTAAGATGAGTGTCAGACCCATGTGGGCAAAGTTTCCGAAGAGGGACGGAAAAGGATGCAAGGACTTGTCTAATTTATCCCTGCAGCTCTTCACTGGGGTGTAGTAGGAGAGAGGCGAGGACAGCTTGGGTTAGACTTACCCTCCAGCCTCATGCAAGGAATAGGAGGTGATTCTAAAAGGAATTCCAAGAAAACAAGATGATTCCCCATCACAGGGGGTTTGTAAAGTGCTCTTGCTTATAAACCATCCATAAACCATCTTTGTGAAATTTTTTCTTAGAAGGTGTTTTCAAGAAAAACAGAAGAGCAAAACAGAGCCTTTTCTCTAGCCGACTCCCATGCAATTACTTTTAGGTAGTTTCAATCAGTTTGTATACCATTTTGTGTTTATTTGTTGTTACTTTAATCACTTTGCATACCATGTCTGGGTTCTAATTTAAATTCATATAAACATTAGTTTGTACTCTTATTGTTATTTCAATCAGTTTGCATGTCATTAAGAATTCTTTTAGCTTTTTCATTTAAAGTTATATAAATTTTAGTTTTTTGTTTTTTTTAACCCCAGGTAAACAGTTGATTATACTCTTCAGTGTGTGGCCTTGTATTAATATCATCTGGACAGGACCTCTAGCTGGTTTTGTTTTACTCTAGTCTCCAATCCTCACTCCAGTCCCTTGTACAATGTGTGTTTATCATATTCATTCTCCAAACATTTGTTTGGCTGTATGTGTGGCATTCTAGAAAACAGTGTGTACTTGCATGTATGTGAATGTGTTCTAAATTGCATAAGCCTTTTTGTCCTATAAACCTCATTCTGTTTCTTCCTACTTTCATTTAGTGTTTGTGTTGGACATCTATCTATACTTATATATTTAAAATGAGTTCATTTCTTCCAGCTGTTGCCAATTTTGCCAGTTGTATACATATACCAAATTTTACTAACCCAAGCTCCCAGAAGTGAGCACCTAAATTGTCCCTAACTCCTCTGACAGCAAACAACATTGCAACAAACTACATATATATGGCTACTTACTAACCTGTTAGGAATTCTCTCTGGTGCATATCCCCAGGAGTTAAGAATTGCTTTATTGTAAGGTACAGACGTATGTAAACCCATTGAGTGCTGCTGTCAGACTTTTTTCTGGATAAGTGCATAGGTTCACATTCCTTCTGCATGCAGAAGGGCTCCATCTCACCATAATCGTATCAGCACACAGCTTTGTGTAACTCTCAGTGTTGCAGGTTGATGGCCTTAGAACATTGTTTCAGTGTTGCATTTTTTTATTCCTCTGGTATTTCAGTTGTGCATCACCTGATCTGTTTTGAATCGGTCAGTTTCTTCTTTCTGAGAATTACATCTGCATTAAATTTTGACTATTTTCTACTGAGTTTCTGATATAAAAAATTATTTATTAAATTTTAATTATATTTTATTGATTATGTTATTACAGTTGTCCTCTTATTCTCCCCTTTGCCCACCTCCACCCAGCACCCCTACTCCCTCGGGCAATCCCCCCACCATTGTTTCATGTCCATGGGTCATGCATATAAGATCTTTGGCTACCCCATTTCCTGTACTGTACTTTGCATCCCCATGGCTATTCTGTAACTACCTATTTGTACTTCTTAACCCTCTCCTGTCTTCACCCATTCTCTTCCACACCCCTCCCACCCGGCCACCATTCAGTAATTAACTTCTTTTCCCTTGCTGCTTTTAAGAGTCTCTCGTTATCTTTAACCTTTGGAATTTTTTTACAATGTGTCTTGGTGTGGGCCTCTTTGCATCCATTATAATTAAAACTCTCTTTGCTTACTGGACTTGCATGTCTGTTTCCTTCACCAAATTAGGGAAGTGTGTTTTCACTGTTTTTTCAGATAGATTTCTAATTTCTTGCTCTTTCTTTTCTCCATCTGGCACCTCTATGATGCAAATGTTGGACCTCTTGAAGTTGTCCTGGAGGCTATTTATACTATCCTCATTTTTTTGGATTCATTTTCCTTCTTCTTGTTCTGCATGGTTGTTTTTTGCTTCCTTATGTTCCTAATCATTGTTCTGATTCTTGGTTTCATCAACTCTGCTGTTGTTTCCCAGTGAGTTGTTCTTTATTTCAATTAGTGTATCCTTCATTTCTGACTGGATCTTTTTTATGCAGCTGAGGTCCTCACTAAGTTCCTTAAGCATTCTTATAAACAGTGTTTTGAACTCTGCATCTGATAGATTGCTTATCTCCATTTTGTTTAGCTCTTTTTCTGGAATTTTGATCTGTTCTTTCATTTGGACCATGTTTCTTTGTCTCCCCATTTTGGCAGCCTCCCTGTGTTTATTTCTATGTATTAGGTAGAGCTGCTCTGACTCCATGTGGCCTAATATAGTAGGTGTCCTATAGGGCCCAGTGGCACAGCCTCCCCTATCATCTGAGCTGGGTACTCACAGTGCACCCTTCATGTGGGCTGAGTACGCCCTCCTCATGTACTTGTGATGGTCCTCTTGTAGCTGAAACTTGGTTGCTATTGGCTGGTCAATGGGAGGGATTTACCCAGGCCAGTCAGCTACAAGGATTGGCTATGACCACTGACCACCAACCTCTGCTGTCTGTGAAAGATCAGCTATACAGGGGCAGGGCGGTGGTGCTCAAAAATGGCCTATAGCTTTCCACTGGGTGCACTGGCCCTGGGATTTTCTGGATGATGCAGTCCAAGGTCAGCCCCGACCTGTGTTTTGCTGGGGCACCCTGCCTGTGCTACAAAGCAATCTGAGATGGAAGTTACTTCTGTTGGGCTTGGATTCCCAGCTAAAGCCAAGCTGTGAATCTAATCTGGCTGCCACTAGGGTTCACTGAAGCCAGCTGTTGCTTGTTTGATAGGATTTAGGAGCCAAGACCAGCCATTCTGATGGAAAAGCAGCTTGGGTGGTTGGGCCTGTAAGTTGTATGGAGAAGAGCCTCTAGAGATCTCCAAGTCACGCCAAACAGTGTTAGCTAGGTTGATGGAGTCTCAGATACAGCACCAGCTTACCAGTTCTGTGGGGGGAGGGTTTAAAAGAAGGACTATGGCCTCTGCTCACCTTGAAGCCAGACACTTCAGTTTCTCCCTGTGTGTAACTGGTGCCTTTCAAGCTGCTACCCAGTCCTGGAGCTCAGAAGGAGTGAGTCTCAGTAGGTGAGTCCATGTATGTGTTCTTTAAAAGGAACTGCTAGGCACTCCAGAATTTTCTTCCACTGACTCAATCCCTGCTAGTTTTTGCAGCCAGAACTTGTGGGGATTTATCTTCCTGGCACTGGAACCCTCGGCTGGGGGGCCTGGTGTGGGTCTGGTACTCCTTGCTCCCAAGATATCCTTCCTAAATTTTTATCCATGTGGGTATGGTACTAGCCCATTCCATGTCTATACCCCTCCTACCAGTCTGGATGGATGTGGCTTCTTTAATTCATTAGTTGTCAGATTTCCATTCAGCTCTATTTCTGATGTTCCTGAGTGATGGTTGGTTCTATATTTTGGTTGTAATTCTGATGTGGTTGTGCAAAGAAGTGAGCCATCTCTGCCTATGCTGCCATTTTGACCAGACGTCTATTAATTTTAGAGAGAGGAAGGAAAGAAAACTCCTATTACTTGTCAATTTTTCTATTTTCTTTAGATTTTTTAAATAATAGTTACTCAGAATAGACTTCCTGTAGAATGTGATATGATAGTACATTTCTAACGTGAATTTATTTTTTCTTTAGCACTTTCTGCTCAGGATCTCAGTAAATTATTCCAGGCTGAATCTGTCTTTATTTTTATGTTCAGTAGCGGGGAGTGGAAGGAAGGTTTGGAGACACATAATATGGAAGTTAATTTGTTAAAGGTTGATTTAGTTTTATGATTTTCATCATCTGCTCTGTTATAATTTCAACACCTGATAACTCTTTGAATATGTAAAGCTTTTCCATTTCTTCCAATATTGACAGAGATATGTGTGTTTATACCTCACTGTCTGTTTGACTCTCCTTTTAGAATTGACAAATTACAAGAACCTTGGAATATGGAAGAGAAGAAATAAGTTCCTAACTTACCAATTTGAGAACGAGTCAGAACATTTAACAATAGCTGAGTGATTTTGTGGTAAATCAGTCACGGGCACTAGAGTAAATCACTTTCATTCCTATCACTGCTGCACAATCATGTCAAATCCATTGTGACCCAGTGGAATAACAAAGGCAGGCAGCCCAAAGAGAATCTGAAATTTACATGAAATCTCAGGTATATTTTCTTCTGACTTAGCCACCCTATCATTACCTAAAGGGAGCATGAGAGAGGTGAATGTAGGCTATAAACCTTGATGTTAGACCAAATGACTGTGTTAAACCTGGAGCTCTTATGAGCATAACGAATATTTTAAGGGCCGTTTTCCATCAAGTGTTCTTCAGATAAGCAGTTAGGAAGTTGCTGCTATTATGTGCTGCCATCCGGTGTCCATTTCGTAGAATGCAGAGTTTTAAGCCAAGCTGATGTCTGCGGGTTTTGTCTTGTTTTTTGTTTTGTTTTTTTTTTGATATTTTTTGTTTCTTGTTTTGTTGTTTTTGTTGTTGTTTGCTTGTCCTTGTTCTTATGTTTATCTTTTCCTTTCCCTTTTTTTTTTGGCATTTCATTTTCACAACTTGTTTTAGGAAAATTCTGTGAAGTGTCTCAGCAGTTGCACAAATTGTAAATCATTGTCCTTATTTGAATTTAGTTCATCTTCCTAATTATAGTGAACACGTTGCCCCCTATAGATGTGATTTGTTTTTGTCCAAAAAATTTAAAATAAATGCCTGCAATTCTTGGGTTTGTTTCCCGTCTTGAATCTCAATATCAGTACCTCACCTGCCTGTTACCCTTTGCATTTGTGGGGAGACTGGCTCATCTATCCCTGGGACTTCTGACTTACTGAAGGGGGTAATTTCTTGAGCTCTATGTCTTACTGAATCCTTAAGTCAATCCAGCAGTTTTGTTTTTATCTTTCTGTGTAAGGCATTAATAGGCTCCACCAGGAGATAAATTTACCTGTTGGCTGTCATGGGAAGGTTTTAATGAAAGGGCTTGCAATTCAGACAGAATTCCAAGACAGCCCAGGTCAGGCCATGAAGTGACTTTTCTTAAAAAATAAGGACATTCAAATATTGACAACAATTCTGTATCTTCCTTTCTCAGAGCCTCTCGCGAGCTCTGCATACACATGTTTTATGTGACTAAGGGAGAGTTGTCTGCTCCCTGCTCTAACAGATGGTTGAAACAGTAGGATGAGCATTGCCTTTAAGGTCATGGAAATGTGGCCCAAATTTCATATTTATGACTTCTTTGCCCTTGGGTAGGCTATGGTCTCACTAAGCTTCGCTTTTTTCATCTGTAAAATGGGGGTCTTACCCACCTCCCAGTGTTGTTTGGAGAATTTTTCTCTGTGTTTATTGCCTGTGTCTTCTGAGTTACAGGTAAGTTCCTGAGGTCTTTCTTATTTACCTTTATATATTCAGTCCTTGGAACTTTGTCTGTCATGTGGTAGATGCTCAATAGATGTTTGTGATTAGCTTACAGGTTATATTACTTGATACGCACAAAATATCGGACCAACTTAATGACACATGTCCAAGAAGTCAGGAAGACCTTCAGAAAGCTCCAGTATTGCCACTAGAATTATAAATTAGCAAAAATACTAAACCAGAAGTGTTAGATAAGGGTTTGTTTGTTGGTTGGTTTATTTGTTGTTGTTTATCTTTTCTTTTCTTTTTCTTTTCTTTTTTCTTTTTTTGCCAGTAATGACATTTTAAAACACCAGGGAACTAAGGACTAGAGACAGGAAATGCAGGAAGTGGGTACTTTCATAGTTTTTGTTAATGAATAACAGCAAACACAGAGTAGGAAAAATCTAGATGTGCTATCTTCCTAAAATCTGAGAGCCCATATATATATTTTTTTACTCAAGAACTTCTAATAGGCACTTACTAAATGTCAGATTTTGTGCCCAGAAGTAAAAAATCTCTAAGAAGCTAGGGATAATATCTCTTTGGAGGAACTAGGAGAGACAAAGTGTCTTACTTTCCATTCTCAAAACTGTTTCATACTGGAAAGGTCTATTTTAAAAAGTTCATCTGTCCTGCGAGAGTTACCTGCCCTGCCTAAGCCTGCGAAGCTTGCAGAAATTACTTACTTCCCAAGCTGTCTTTCAGCACACCGAACAGCAGTCACCTATAAAGATTTCGTTATGTACAGAAAGCATTAAAGGTTCAAATCAGGGCAAAACCTTGCCAGTTGACTTTTTTCACACTTGCTCCAGAGTTGACAATGCTGTTAAAAGGTTCAGTGTGTTAGAGTAACAGGGTTAAGGAAGTTCTTCCACTGATACCCTGAGAACTACAGGCAACACAATGAGCCAAACCTATCAGATGGGGAATGAACAGTACAGACTCTGGAAGGGTGATGGTCAAGTCTCTGGAGTGCTTCATTCAGAGAAGAGATTCCAATCTGTCATGGATTGAAAATTGTTCCTTTTAGGTGAATTCTCAGGCACTTCCCAACTAGAGGCCTTTGACTCACTTTCTAGTTTTATGCTCCCAACTGAGTGCAGGTGAATGAGTCTCCTCATCACAGAATAATCCCACAGCAGGAAAAAAAGGAGGTACTGCTGTTAGCAGCAAGGCTCTGCTTCTGGCTTCCTACAAGGAGCTGAAGGGCCCATCACGTGATTCTTTGAATCAGTGCAACTTCTCAGGGAAGAGGAGAGTTTGGGGTGGTGGGCCTTGGCCCAAATCCTCTACCTACCATCAGGTGAAATAGTTCATAGGTGAGCCTGGTGGCTTATCCTTCATTATAGGCTGTGCATACTAGTTTTTATAATTTGAGAGTTTTGATTAAAACTATGATGAAATCTGACATCGACAGTCTTCTTATCTGTGATTGTGCTGCTTAATCTTTAAAAAGAGGCAGCATAAATTAGTGAACAGATGACTGCACAGGCTTCAGAGTTAGAGAAACTGAGTTTGACTCTAAAGCAAAGTGAGAGGGCTTAAGTTACCTTAACTCTCTGGAACCTCATGTTCCATGTTAATACCTTTGACATCTTTTTTTTTGTGAAACTAAACCTCCAGTAGACAATCAAACTTATGCCAAGTACTCAAAATAATTTATGCTAATTATTATTTTAAAGCAATAATGAAAAAAATGGAATGAAATTGGGACATCTAAAAGGTTGACAACAGCACTTTACTCTTATGAAACAAAATTACTTTAAGTCAATTGGAAAAATCGTTACTCTTATTCTAATACTGTGAAGACATCAGTGGAGGTTTCTAAATTGAAAACAAAGTAGTACTGTATGCAAAGTGTCAGGACAAGTCCTGTTACTAAGATTTCAAAACCTGCATTTCTTACCCTCTTTGGCTTGTTCATCACATTCCCCTTACAGGGAATATTTCACAGAAGTTCAAAGTTCTAGAAGAGAACCATGAGAAAATTGAATTTCATGCAACTTTAGTTCTAACCAGTTTCAGTTTCAAGTTTTAGGAAGGGAAGGATAATGCCAACAAGTCCTATAAACCATCAACATCTGAAACAGATTCAGATCAGAACTATTTATCCAGGGCTGCTACAGACAGGAAGCAAATAAGGTATAGTCTCTCCCTGCCAGGAGATGAAAAATATAGTTGGAAGTTTAAAAGGCGGTTTAAACATGGGTTTCATCTTGTCTGAGGGTGTCCCATACTCCCTGTCACATACCGTCAAAATAAGGGGTGGAAATAAAAGATACCCACTCTAGACCAGCGGTCCTTCCAGTGTTTCTCTGTTCTCTAGCTGGGGCCATCCTAATATTATAGGGTCATCCTAATATTGCGGGATGGGGCCTCAAATATGGCCTGTGTAAAGAAAAAGCTACGGCTGCTCTAATTCACTTGCTGTTGCTGATACCTAAAGGGAGAAATGGGCATTAGGGCCTTCTTTTTTCTCTCCCATCATTTTCATCCTTTGATTGAAAAAGTGACTTTGCATTTGAAGAAAAATAGATTCAGGAACATAGTACTTATATTTGCAAGTTGTAAAATACACATTGTGTTTGTTTCTGTTTGTCATGCTATTTTTTTTAACATGATAGTATATCATTAAGGAAGTTCCAGGCATGCAAGAGCAGCCTAATCTTGTTGTAAATATTAGCTTTATTGAATCAAAACGGTCCTTTCAATCAAGCCTCGGGATCCTAAGAGGCAAGTGGAAATAAAAAACACAAAGATCTTGACTGGTCACTTTAAACATATTTTTATGTAGTTTTCCATTTACCTGAATAAAGTCTTTCCATAAACTTCTTCTTTAAACCACTTTTGTAAAATGACTGTTTTGAAATGAGTAATGAACCAAGGTGAATTGTAGCAATATAATGTAATGAATGGAAACTTATTTTGATAAACACCAAGAAATACAAAGGAAAATTAAAAGCTGTGATTTTTATCACCTGAATTAACTATTGTCATATCCAGCTTTTTCCCCCACACCTAAGTTCAATCATTGACTCAAAAAGTCCATATTTAGTGCCCACTTGCCCAAGGCACTGTGCTTGACACTTGGGGATACTTCTGTAAGGATGAAATGTTTTATATTATTTTGGGCTTTTTTTACATGGGGGTGATAGAAGTGAAATTTATAAAAATTACGTTTTAATTTATCATCAATACTACATAAGGAAGTTATAGAAGGCATATTGGAGAACGTAATATTCAAATTTCCAGCGAATGAGAACTAATAATAAGGAGAATTAATAATAAGGAGGGTCTAGGATGTGTAGGATAATCTTTAATTGCACAGCATGGTGTTATAAATTACATATTTCATTACAGTCTGCATTTAAAATCTCCCCATATCAATATTTTTCTATAGCATAGGATTCACTATGCCCTTATATGAATTAGTTATGTGCACTTTACATACCAATCTCTTCTTTTTTGACACTTTCGGTAGAGAATTAAGAAATAACAGTGCATTTCATTCTTGTGCACACAAGTCTTAACTGAAGAGATATTTCTTTCAGATAAATTTAAATTCATAGGAATGCACTTGTTTAGTTAAACTCTACATACATTTTTAAAGATTTTTTAAAAAGCATATTACCAAATTCACTCCCCAAAAGATGTGTTTACACTCTTTTGGTGGGAGTTTACACTCCCACCAAAACTGTATGGGAGAATCAATTTCTCTACAAGTTCAGGAACCATTGGTATTATTCCTTCAAATTCTTGCCAATGTGATTGGCAAAGAGGGAAAAAGCATTTCACTCTTTTATTTGCATTTCTTTGATTTCTAGTGAAATTCAACATTAAAAATATTTTGAATTAGGCAGTGACACATTAGCAGTTTAATTTTTTAGACTCTGAAATATATTAAATCAATGACGAGAAGTAACAATAAAAGACGGGTTCTGATTCCCATTTTTACTTTGCTATTTTTGGCTTACTGTAGAAACAGACTTTTTATGGAGTGGATATTTTATGGATCATGGATACACAACAACGGGATTTTTAGTAGCTGAAAAGGATTTGAGGAGGATATATGAACTGAGAAAATTTATTATAAATGCCATGATCTTTAAAAATTACAGAATGTCTTTATTACTACCCAAATTCCATACCACCTATAGGCTTTAATAAAGAAAACACTTTTAGGAATTCTAGTTAAAAATATAGTCTCTACTCAGTCCAAATGTTGCTCATACTATATCTATGAATAATTTCTTAAGTGATAATGCCTTTTTCCTTTTTATCCCCCTCCAAGGAAAAACTGGTCTACTTCCTGGATTGTTCTTTCGAGTCAAAAAATTGAATTTTACAAAGAATCAAAGCAACAGGCTCTGTCTAATATGGTGGGTATTTCTCTGTTTCTACTATTATCATCTTTACAGAAATATTGTTGAATTAAAAATTTGGTTTCAGCAAAAATCACGCTACAGCCGACAAACCACCACCATTTGAGAGCAGATGGAGGAAATGACTCAATAAACTTTTAATCAGATGAAGGGAAAATAGAACTTGGTGTCTGTTTTATTAAGTGGTACATTTGGAGAATAATCACAAAATAAGATGAATGGTGAGCAGCTATCTAGTAATACGAAGGTAACATTTTAAATTAAGGTGCCATTTATAAATGCTTTATTCTTATTTATGAAATGATCACTAAATGCAGCTACTTGCTCAAATAATGTATTATAAAGTATGTTATAAAATGCATTAGTAATAAATGCTTAAAGGATGAGACTATGGGAAGCTGTTTTAAAGAATATTATAAGACGTAAATCGTATTAAACCATGTATGTGCATCTTTAATACATGAATTTAAGTTGTTATCTAGCATGCTGTAAAGTGCTTCACACATTAATAAATAATAATAAACTGTTTATAAATGGCACCTTAATTTAGGGTACTACCAATGAGGAAACACTCTAAGTTAACAAAGAGATTTTTTATCTTAGTCTAGCTGTGACATTCACTATATCCAGCTAACCCTTCCGAATATATCTATGACTCCATCTAATGAGCTAATACAATTTCTGTATCCTATAGTTATTACAAAGTGAAATTTGTAGGGTGCCTATGGTACCTGGAGGAGGCCCTCGCATATGCCCACAGAGATTTGACAGCGATAGTAAGTAGGAGCAATTTTGAGTGAGTTAGTGGGGCAATTCGAGCTCCAAATCTTGCTGCCCAAACACCAGAGCTGCCCCAGGATGTAGGAGACAGAGGGCAGGCAGCATATCTGACAGCCTCCTGATTAGGAAGGACTGCAGGCAGGAACCAACCTGCCATACCCCATCGGCCTCGTGGGTGGCAGGGAAAGGGCAGCCTGGCAGGGGTTAACCACAATGAACTAATTTGTATTTGGCAGGTAATAAAACGATGGAAAGTTCTTTGCTTTCCAGCCACTAGTCCTGTATGCTATGTAATCCTCTTTGAATAGGAAATAGAAAATCATTTGCTAGGAGATGTTGTTTAAAGGAGAAGATTTTAGTAAGAACAAAAGGTAGCATTTGGCTTGCTCCTGATAATTGCAATAGCCTTTATCCCCAAGTGGTTTGCTGATTTTGGAGTCTTGGTGCGGTCCAATCTGGAAACTAATTATGGATAAATTAAGAATATATCTCAGGCCTTTGTATTTTCAATTTAAACTGCTTCAGAAATTTGTTTTAGGGTTTTGTTTTGTTTTTATGTTTTGGCTACAGTAAGGTTGAGATAATCATTTTAAGAAAAATAAAGTACCCCTCAGGGCTAGTCACAAAACAGCTCCCATCCGCTCTCTGGGCCTTTGTCTGCCCTTGAACGAGTTCTAAGGGGTAAGGAAGTCAGTAAGAGGGGAGGGGTGCTTGCGCGGCTGAGTTTGGCGGCTCAGAAGATGATCTTTGTCCTGCTGGGTGAGAAGAATTCCATGGAGCAGAGTTTATGTGAATGTGCTGGGAAAATGGGAGAGATTTGATTTCCAATTAAAGCATTTGGTTTATTTTTATTATTTTAATTTCCTCATGCCAGGAGATATAATTATCAGCTGTTTCATTTTAAACAGGTGAAAGAGAACTCCCTTTTAGATGAATGGCAAAACTTACAAGTCAGCTCCCTAATTACATACCTCCAGTTCAACCTTCGGAATTGGTGTAAACTAACAATAGATTTTACTTTTAGAAGAAATTTGTTAACAGTTTTTGCTTTTTGTTTTTTGGGGGGTGTTTTTTGGCAGTCCCCATTTATTACTTCTGGCCGCATTTTCAGTGCTCTTAAGGTTTCTCCCAGGCATTCATTGTCTTCAAAGTGAATTCAGGGCAGGAACTAAATAACTGTGTTTTGTGGTAATGGGGAAGAGAATTACAGATGCATGTTTGTACTGCATGAATTGTCTTGCTAGTCAACTCTTGGATACATTTCTAACCAAGTATTAAAGGCCTATGGGGTTGCCCACATTTACCAGCTCCAGTCTCAGAGAAATGATACGATGTTTGCCAGACCTTGATTAAAGATGCTGTGGTTTAATTTTGAAAGAGACTTATGCCCAAATTTCTGAATTTTTCTTGTACTCTCTTAATACATGCCCTGGTATTGTTCAGTCATTTCCTCCAAGAGGTCAGTAGAAGCTGCCTGAGTGCAGAATGTGGTTTGAAAGAGTAAAGGCATTTTAATCTTTATAGAAATGCTCTTTGAATGTTAATACATGGTGAGACAAAGCAACAAAGTAGCCAGGAGCAGGGCTTTGAAGCTCAACCGCAGGGAACTTCCTTCTACAGTTGGCCCTTTGGAGCTGATGGTTGCTCAACCTTTTTGAACTTTGGAATGTTCATCTGTAAAATGGGGAGAGTGTTAACTGCCAGGAGAATTAGTAAGAAATTATATTAATTAACAAGACAAAAGAAAACCACATAGTAGCCATAAAATACTTATATTCTATTATAATGTATACTATTAAAGTATATCAATGTATTTATGATATTCTATAGTATATAATCTAGAATATAATTACAAGCTATTCCCCTGTTAGTTTTGCAACTGATCTAAGTCAGACACATATAGAAGAGAAAATACATTAATTCAAGTTACCAGTATGTACATCCTCCAAGAAGATAAATATATACTCATAGGCAGCATAAAATGATGTATTTGAGCACTGAATAATTCTGAAAATGAAGTCTTCCTTCTATTTTGGGCTTTAGGTGTAACTGACTGCATATCCTTATACATTTCTCTCCATTGGCTCTGTGGCTGATATCACATTCCATGATTCAGTTCGTAACCAAGTCACATTTTTATCGCAAGTTGTCTTCTCCTGAAAATAGACACAGAATCACTTCACTGGTGTTTGTAAATTAGAGATTCTTAGACTCTGGGTCCTCCGTTACCTGGGGTTCTACTGAAGAGAAAGAAATGACTTGTCTTTTTGTTTATTTGTTTATTTTTTGTTTGTTTTTAATAAGAATATTAAAGAGTAACTTACCACCTACTATCATGGTCACTTTCTAACAGAAAAAAAGGACATTATAAAATATCGCAGTCCCAAATCGAGGTAGGATAAAACCTCAGAATGAAGGACAGTCTTCAGCACCACAGGAAACGGCCCCCACTCTGTGTGCCCTTATGTAGCCTCTGTTTTGTTCACCTTGGCCCAGAGAAAGTTTGATCCTGACTGGCTGGCCCTCCGATGAGGAGGAGCCATTGAAAACCACCAGTGTCCCTAGATCTGGATATGCTGGACTATGCAGAATGGATAGTGTTTATATTCTCATAGATTTTTCTATGTTCTGATTTTTAATTCACTTTAAAATTTTGTAAATATTGTCACTGGAAAATAATACAGAAGCCATGTTTAGTGAAATACGTATATGTATATTTATATATATACATATGTAAAATAGTCATATATTTAGTTATTCACTAAACTCTACATAACCACCACCCAGGTTGAGATAGAGACCCTACCAGCCCTCCAGAAGCCCTATCCCCTGCCATTTGTCCCTATGTTATCGCAGCCTCTTCCATCTCCACAGAGTTCAATTACATTTTAGTCATCACTTTATTACCTTTCATTATTTTTCCACCTATATCTATAGCTCTAAAAAATACAGTTTATTTAGTCTGGTTTTGAATTTATATAAATGGACTCATGGTGTATGTTTCCTTTGGGTTTCGCTTTTTTTTCTCTCAATGTCTTTCTTTCCTTTCATTCTTTTCATTATTCTATAGTTTTCTCTGCTTTGGGAGTGATACACTTTGTTTCTTGTTCTGTTAGTAGCTTCTAAAGATTACAACATTGAGACTTATCAATGGCTAAAACGAATCAAATCTTATGCCCTCTTTCAAAATATTAGCTTAGAATATGTTTAATCTATTTCCTTCTCAATGTATATGCTTTTGCTGTCTGGTATTTAATTCTTTCTTTTTATTTTTTAACACCACTAGACATTATTTATTCTCTTTTATAGAGTCAGTGTTGGTTTCCATTTGCTCAATATTTACAATGTTCTTTGCTATTTATTTCTTCCTGCATCTTAGACCTTCCTTCTAGGATCAGTTTTCCTTCTGTTTGAAGTGTATTCTGAGAAATTCCTGTAGTAAGGGTCTTATGGTGACAATCTGTCTCAGTGTCTGCTTGTTTCAAACTGTCTCTATTTCTCCCTCATTCTGGAAATATATATTCTTTCTGTATATAGAATTTTCATTGGGCAGTCAGTTGCTTTTGGCACAACAAAGATATCAGTCCCACTGTTTTCTCCCCTGCCTCCACTTTTTTTTGAGAGTTGATGTTTGTTCTTATTTGTCACTCCTAGGAAAAACTCATTTTGACTGGACTCAGACTTAGAGGTAGAAGCTTTTGGAAAGGACAGCCCATGTCTCCTGGCAGTCTGATCCTGGCATTTTTCTTTGGCCTCCTTTATTCTCTGAGCCAAAACATTAGCATCTTCTGTGGCCTCTTCCTTATTTTTCTTAGTACATTGTTTCTTCAGAGCCATGTGTCATGTCTTGCTAGACACATGGGGTTACAAGATGCTGAATCTTGGGTGCTTTGGTCCTAGGTTTCTTACCTCTTTGTTTGGGGAATTTCTCACAACATATTGGCAGACATCTTCTATAAAGTGACTGAAAAGTCTGTGAATTCTGCTAACTCTTTTGGGCCCCAGGAGTTGAGGCACAGTAGTACCAGAGAGACCAGAAATATCTTTCTCCCTTTTTTTACGTTAACCAAGTTGAGAACACCGAGACTGGCACCCACAATGCAGCCCCGAACAGAACTGTGCTTTCTCTTCCAGTCCTCCCTGGTCTGTCACGGGAATGCCCTTTACCCAAGCAGCAGGCAGACACGGCCACGGGTCTAGACACACTGCTTTACGGGGATACCTTGTCTGTCGTTTCCACCACAGATTCAAACCACATAATCCTTTTATTCTTTACCTAGAGCATTAGCAGCAACCACTGTGGTCATACGCTGCTCAAAAAGGTACAAAGTTTACATTTATTGTCTATTTCAATGAGTTCTGGCAGCCACTGGCTAGAAAAGAGATGTTCAGCTTCATCCTGAAGCAGCCGACTGCCTCCAAGAGAGAGCGCCGCTGTTTTCTGTCAACTGTTACTGTGATCAAGAAGCTACCTGTTAGCCTAACCATAGTTCTCTGGCTGCTCATAATATTTTTCATTATTTTTGTTTGTTCACAGTTTCAACATGATACATGCAGATGCCAATTTCTTTTTACTTTCCCTGCCTGGATTGTTTGGCCTCTTGAAATTATTTATAACTGTCATTGATATATTTTAGAAAATTCCTACGTATTATCTTTTCAAATGTAGCTTCTTTTGCATTCTCTTATTTTCTTCTAAGCCTCTGGTTAAACCTATGTTTTCTTACTCTATTCTCCATAATGTTTTTCATTCTTCCTTTTTCCTGTTTGTCTTTCTGAACTACATTTTGAATAAATTTTCTTGATTTATATTCTAATTGTTTAACTCATTTCCCCTTTGTGATAAGTATTATTTTTATTTCAGTTATTGTAATTTTCATTTCTAGTTTTTTAAAAATTTACTTTTTCATTTGTTACAGTTGATTCCTGCAGATATTCTCGACTCTCTTTTGTTAAAATTGTTTTATATTCTGTGTCTTGTGATTCTAACACCAGAAGTTTGCTTCAGTCTCTTTCTGCTGGTTCTCACTCATGTTGCTTTGTTTCCTTTATGTCTGGTTATCCTTGCCTGTGTGCTAATCATTGTTAGTGAAATATCGTGAGAGGTTTTCTGAGGCCTAAAATAAATGCTGTACTTCCAGCTATTTTGCATTTTGCTCAAAGGGTTTTCTGAGACACTTCCCAGTGACTGATTAGCTCAATTTAGGTTAACAGTTTAAAACTCTTAGGCTATGTGTACATAATATAAGGTCTATAACTGTGCTACAACTCTCAGAGACAGAATTATTCTTTATTCTTTCTTTTTTTATTCTCTTAAATTGCTCAAATACAAAGACAGCCTTCTTTATAATCCTTTGGGATTAGAGAAAAGCAACACATTTAATATTGGTTCTTCTTTATCTTTTCTTAAGATTCCAGGCAACATGGTTTCCATTATTCTGTGAGGTCAATTGACCAAAGTTCAAATATATAGTATAAGCAAATGCCCTCAGGCAATGTGCAGATATGTTCATTTGATATTCACTTTTTCTCCCTGGATTTAGAGTCCTACCTCCAAAAATTATATTCCTCTGTCACTTTCCACTATCTTTTCAGCACTTTTGTTCTTTTAAGGTAATAAAAAAATTATCCAGCATTTTTCATTGTTTTTCATTTACATTGATCCAGATAACATAGTTTCTCATAGTTCCTCACTTTCATTCAAATATGCATTTGGTTAATCAAGTTTGTGCTATTTATATAAGCCATGGTAGGAAAAGGCTTCATAAGAACACGTATTGAAATCCGACAATGAACAGCTTGCTCGTTAGGGCTCCATATAAGATGTAGAGATATAATCAAGAATAATCAAGATACAGTCTTTGCTTATAACATTTCTGCCAAAAATAGGGTGAGATGAAATAAACATAGAAGAGGTTTCTTTTTGTTTGGTTTTCTATTAGAGATTTAAAGGAGGGAGAGCTCACATCTGTGAAGATTTGAATTGGGCCTTGCAGGACTGTTCTAATTTCAATATGAGGAGATTTATAGACAGGGAATTCCAGTGGAGTAAAACAAAAAAATAAACAATGGCATGAAACTGAGAATGGGCAAGATCTGTGTACTAAAAGAGAAATAAGTTTATTTTCAGTTTGGTTGGAAAAGAAAAAAGAAAAGAAAAGGATTGAGAGGCATGCCATGGGCTGATACTTGCTACCAGTGACAAACCTTTAATAAGGTGTGTTCATTCACTGGACATTTTCACCCTAGAATAATCTATCATAGACATTCTTTAAACAAATACATACTGAACAAGCAGTATGACTCAGGTGTTACATGTCTTAAAATAACAAGGCCTATCATGTGGAAAACTCAATACAGGCCGTTGAATCATCTAGGATCAAGGTTTCATTTCATTTAGATCAAGAGCAAAATTGTGTTAAAAGCATCTACAATATTATTTGTTTCATCTGGTGCTAGAGAAGTCCTAAAAAAACAAAGCTGTCAGTTTGGTTTGTCTTCTAAGGCCTTTACTCATGCATCTTGCTTTTTTCAGATACATGTATCTATTTTAGTTTCAGTGAAATATATTTCCAAGGCTCCAGCACTTCAGTTGCAACTTGCCTCCTAGGTACCTGCTGTGCTTTGTGATTTCAGAGCTTCTATTTGATGTGGAGTAAACACTTGACTCTAGCCATAGATATGGCCCCCAAAAAATGCATTTCTGGTTTAAAAAATTGATAGATTGCATCATGGGAAAGAAACTGTAATTTAGAGCACCCATTCATTTATCTATTATATGAATAATTAATAACTCCTAACTGATGTTACACAATGTGTTTTTAAACCCTAGCGATATCCAGGCAAGTAACAGGTGATTTCTGTTCTCAACGTGCTTGTAGTCTGGTACAAGTGACAGAATCATATGTAGACTTATCATAATAAAACATGACTAAAGTGATGAAAATATAAGAAAACATACTGGGGAGCCATGTATGTAACTGCAAGTAGTCTTTTTGTTTTAAGTAATTTTCAGCCTATGTATCTCTCCACTTATTCATTCTGCAAATATCACTGAGAGTCCTGGATGGTTAAGCCACTATGGTAGGTGTTTGGAAAGATACAAAAAAAATACATAAAAAATTTCCCTTGAGAGTCTAGAAACAAATAGAAAGTATGTTCATGAATCAAGTAATTTTATGAAAAAAATGGACAATGATAGTTGCCTCCAAATGGCATGAACAGAGGCATGGTTACTTTGATTATAACTCAGAGAGGAGAGGGTTTGCTTCCAGAGTAGAAAGGATTCTAAATATATGTAGAGAGGAAGTTTAATTTGAATATGTTTTTGAAAGATGAATTGGATTTTAATGCAGAAATGGGAGAGCATTTTATGTAGAAACAAGGGAGTAAACAATGATAAAATATGGAAAATCAATTCCTATATTTATGTGTTTATTTTATAGCTTTGTGTCAATCTCTTGCCTTGTCTCATGCACCCTGGTGCCAGCCATTGCTCTTGAGGACTAGGGTGGATGTGCTCCAGTCCAGGCAATTTTATATTTCTTCTCAGAGTTGCATGGATTCACTGCCAGTAGGGGATTGCCTCAGAATACGTTGAGGAACAGCATTGTGGAACAGCAAGCACTCTAATTTGGTTAGAAAGTCACTTGTGGAGCCAGCTTATGAAAGGCCTTGAGCAGGACTGTGAGAAGAGATTATTTCTTCTGTAGGCACTATCTAGCCCTCTATAATCAATACTAAATATCCTCAAATTAAGAGGGATTCAGAGTTTTCAGAGACAGATTTGGGGAATTGAGATATATTTTTTCTAATTTTAATAAAAGGAAGATAGGACTTGTTAAATAATCTGAAAGACAAATTCTAAAAATCTATGGAAATAGATGAGAAAAATATGACCTCTATTCTTATTGGTAAAAAAAAAAAGAAAAGGCAAAACAGCTAAGTTTGTCATTTGTCATCATTATGACCTGATGCATACAGTAAATTACAAGGCATCTTCTCACTCAGAAAAAACTTTGATGGTCTCATATGCCTTTGACCATCAGTCAAACAATATGGTCATTTCTAAAGAAGTCCTGATACAAAGAAATCAAGCAGGACACTTTATCTAAAAACTAAAAGTATGCTATCCCAAGAACATTGGTGTATCAGCTCATCAGTGAGCACCAGTAGCAAACCTGGAAGTGCTTCCATGTGATCTATGTTCAGCATTGTACCCTACTTAAGTAAACGCACTGTGCAAAGTCCATTTCTAGTTCAAGAAATATCTCATTTCCACATCCACCAAAACTCGGGCCAAATGCACCTTATTCTCACCAATCAGCTGTTTCTATTGTATTTATCAGAGCCCTCTCAGAAACTTAGTGTCACTTTTAACATAAATTCCAAAAGCATATAGACATTAGGGAGTATTTAATGTCTGAAATTGTATGGTTCTGAAGTCAGTATGTTTAATACGGAGCTTATATGTTAATTTTGTACATAACTTTTTTTGCTACTTTTATGTTTTTTACTTTACATTGTACTAATGTTTTTAGTCAGAAGCAAACACTGGCAAATTTTACCTCAAATAATAGAAAACTTTTTTCAAGGCATTTAATAAACTGTTTAATTTTTCAAATTTTTTATTCCACTCATTCGGCCATAACCTTGAAAGCAAAAAAATAAATAAAAATAAAAAAGAGTAATATCAAAGTTCTCATTAAAATAATTTGTTTACCTTTTTAGTATTATTTACTTCCAATGAAAATAGTGAACATAAGAATTAATTAAATAATGTAATACACTTAATGTTCATTCACTGTAGTAGGACTTTAATAACAAAATGGACTTATTTATGGGAATAAAATGATGTGATTTGGCAAAATGATGAAAATAGTTTCAATCAGAAAGCTATTCATGAATTATTGAGTATTCTGTGTAAAATGAATATGGAATGATCTTTGTAAAATGAGTGTTGAGCTTTTTATTCAGATGCCTGCTCAAAAGAGATCATTAAAAAAAATGGCAGGGCAAACAGTGGATCTACCAACCTTAGCCTAATTAAGGCATTTAAAATTTCTCTTTATATTTTAATACTCATAATGATAATGCTCTGGTAAAGTCAGCATTGTAACCATTGGGTGGTTTATTAGTATAGCCATAGATTGCACTATTATATGGTCTCACTATACATTTAAAAATTGGAAAAAAATAACAGTTGAAAATCTGGAAGATGTTAGGTGGAGATGGGAAACAAAGAAAAGGAGAAGCAAAAAGAATTCTAGTATTTTATTAACAAAAACTTGCTTAAAGAAATGAAATCAAATGATCAATATTACTATAAATGAAGCCATGTTCTCTTGTTATAATTTTCTCAAGATTTGGCCATTAACCACAATAAATTTTGTATCTTACATAATTTTTAATAACCACAAAAATCTATGGAATTGATAGGATGCTTTATAAATGGATAATTGCTTATTGTCCAATAAACTTTACCTTAGGCTCTCTCAGAAAACTATTTTAATTATGAAGCTTTTCTCTCTGTGGTTTATCATTTTCGTCAATGCAGTACATCTGATTTAGAGTTTGCATTTCTCTAACATAAAATAGACTTTTACTGCACAGGGCACTTTTTAATTTACTGCATATACATATTTAGTCTTTCTTAAAAATTCACTACTAAATTGAAATGCACTAGGAAGCAATATACTTTACTAGGCAGAAATAGGGGTTTCTTCATCAGAATTGGATTCCTGGATTAGGAATCACAAGGTTCACATTTTATTTGTTGCTATAATCCTTGGAGATCTTAACTGCGGTATGAGGTTAGTAGCTACATCAGAGACTTCCAGCCAAGATAGAGGCATAGGTGGACATCCTTTGCCTCCTTGTACAACCATAAGAAGGAGCACAGCTAACGTCAAAACAAAAACACTCAGAACTGCCAGAAAGTCAAACTGTATGGAAGTCTGACAACCACAGATTTAAAGAAGAAGTGTTCATCCAGACGGATAGGAGGGTCAGCGACCCGGGTAGGGAGCCAGGGAGAAAAGGACACGGTGTGGTAGTGGTGAGGTGGCAGCGGTGGCTGGAGGAACGGACAGTCCCACATTCCTATATGGCAGATAAAAACCTGGAGGGACACCTGGGGAGAAAGAGATCCCAGCCCCAGGCCGCACCACACAACCCAGGGTTCCAGTGCCGGGAAAATAAAGCCTCATAACTTCTGGCTATAAAATCTAATGGGGATTGGAGCCTCAGAAGAAACCACCAGTCTTTCAGGAGAGTTTATTTAAAGGGCCCCCATGGTCCTAGAATGTAGACAAACCTACTCACTCTGGGAACCACCACCAAGGCAAAAGCTAAAGGGATGCCAGTTGCATACAAGAAGTGGATGTAGTGAATGGAAATGGGGCGAGTGGCCAGCAAGTGGCATTGTTCCCTCTCTGACCCCTCCCCTACAAACAGCACCACAATGCAGGGAAGCAGGTTCCCCCAGTCTGGCGAGTACTAAGGTTCCTCCCCTTACAGCATAGCAGGCACGCTAAGACAAAGAGTCAAAACAGCTCTATCTCATACACAGAAACAAACACAGGCAGGCTTCCAAATTGAGCAAAGAAATATGGCCCAAATGAAAGAACAGATCAAAACTCCAAAAAAAGAACTAAGCAAAATGGAGATAGCTTACCTATCAGAAGCAGAGTTCAAAACACTGGTGATAAGGATGCTCAGAGAACTCAATGAGTATAGTAAACACATAAGGGAAGAAATGAAGGCTACGCTAGCAAAAGAAAGAAAAATCCTTAGGGAACCAACAGCAAAGGGAAGGAAACCAGGGTTTAAGTCAGTTATTTGGAACATAAGGAAGGAATAGACAGTCAACCAGTACAGAATGAAGAAACAAGAGGTTTTTTTTAAAAAAAAGAGGAGAGAATAAGAAGACTCTGGGACATCTCCAAAAGTACCAACATCCGAATCATAGGGGTGCCAGAAGGAAAAGAGGAAGAGTAAGGAATTGAAAGCTTATTTGAAAAAAATAATGAAAGGATTTTTCCCTAATTTGACAAGGGAAATAGACATATAAGTCCAGGAAGCACAGAGAATCCCAAACAAATTGGACCTAAAGAGGACCATACCAAGACACATCATAATTAAAATGCCAAGGGTTAAAGATAGACTCTTAAAAGCAGTAAGAGAAAAGGGTTACCTACAAAGGAGTTTGCAAAGACAGTAAGTTGATTTTTCAGAAGAAACTTTGCAGGCAAGAAGGGACTGGCAAGAAGTATTCAAAGTGATGAAAAACGAGGACCTACAACCTAGATTACTCTGTCCAGCAAAGCTATCATTTAGAATGGAAGGGCAGATAATGTGCTTTCCAGATAAGGTAAAGCTAAAAGAATTCATCATCACCAAGAAATTAGTACATGAAATGTTAAAAGGATACATTTAAGAAAAAGAAGAATATCAAAACTATGAACATTAAAATGACAACAAGCTCACAACTATCAACAACTGAATCTAAAAAACAAAAACTAAGGAAACAACTAGAACAGGAACAGAATCATAGGTATGGAGATCATATGGAGGGTTATCAGTAGAAGGGGGAAGGAAGAAAATGGGGGAAAATGTGCTGGGATTAAGCATAATTGGTGGGTACAAAATAGACAAGAGGATGTTAAGAATAGCATAAGAAATGGAGAAGCTAAAGAACTTGTTTGCATGACGCAGGGACATGAACTATGAGGAGGAGTTGCTGGAGTAGAAGGAGGTACCAGGTGGAGGGAGGAAAAGGGAAAAAAATTGAGACAACTGTAATATCATAATCAATAAAATATACTTTAAAAAAAGAGTAGCTACATCATATATCTTTTACGAGATTATGTGAGAAAATTGATGTAACATGCCTTGTACATAGCAAATATAATAAATCTCAATTATATTATTGTTATTATTACTACAGGAAGCAATAGAGTATAGTGGTTGAGATAACAAGCTTTAGACTTAAGTAGAATTTGGGATTCAAATAGCCAAGTTTCCACTTAATAGCAGTATATTTAAAATCTTAGGGGTTTTTTTTTAACAATAATATAAAGACTTGTCAGGTAAGAGAACATTACTTGCTGTCAAAATATACAATCCAAGAATTTTGCAGAACTTCTGTTTGTTAAAAATTTCTTACCAAAATTACAGTCCAAAACTGGTATTTCTGGTGAGCTTTCTGCTCCATGGTGCTTCTCCCATTTTGGGTTCTGCCACCCGATAGTGTCAGATGAGGGAAAATTAAAGAGAGCATGACAAGTCTGCCTGCTCTTTAAAACTGTGCGTCCTGAAGTGTCCCATATTGTTCTCGCATTCCAGCGATGAGAATGAATAACATGGTCATGCTGATGCAAAGCAGGCTAGAAAAATGTGGAGTCTCTGTCTGGGGCGTTGCTTTGCAACAGTAGCTCTAGACTCCTGAAGAGGGTGTGCAGCACACATTTGGTAGAGAGCACCTGTCTCTGCCACAGGAAAATAACAATTGTCTCAGTCCCGATTTCCTAGAAAACAAAGTCTGAATTAAGCATCCATACTTTATTTGGGAGATATGAATCCAGGACACAGAGAGTGAAGTAAAGCAGGAAGTGATGGGAAGTAGTAGAGGGCATGTGGTACCCTGCTGGCTACTGCTGTACAGTGAGTGAGTCTCAGAGACACAAGCATCACTGAGCAGGGGCAGAGGAAGAAGGAATTTATCTGCCGTGGTTCTTTCTATTTCCTGCTTCCTTTTGGTTAAAGTTTACCATCCAGACTTCACTGCCTTCATCGTATGGACCCTGGGCACACTCTTGGAGGGCTACTCAGCAAGTCAGATCTTACACTCTGGATGAAGGCATCTCATCCAAATCTGGAAGTGGTCGGGGAGCCAAAAGCCTGCCTGTCTTCTGGCAGCCAGAAGGGAGGGCCTAGCCTTCTAAGAAAGTGACCGACTGGTCATCCTCAGGAAGTGGGACCATGTGGGTTCAATCAGGGCTGGTCAGCTACAGGGACAGCTGAGGTGGACAGAGTGCAGTCAGGTCTAAAGAGGGATTCTGTGGGGGGCACCTGAAGCATTGAAAATGTGCCCAGGCAACATCTCGCAGAATTAAGTAGGTTTTTATGTAATATAAATGTAAGACAAGATCAGCATACAACAGCAGTAGACTAAATAGAAGCTATTATATTTATTCTAGCAAGATTTTGATTCAGCAATAAATACAATAGGTGTTCATTTCTTGAAAAGGAGAGAATACTTTCTCCTTAAAACAAGCAATCAAACAAAAAACCCAAACGCGTAACATTCTCATGCCCCAAATCACTAACAAAGATTTGTTTTTCTGAAAATCTGGTTTGATTTGGTCTTGTTATATACTGAGAAATTTTACTGTAGAAACAATTTCAGTTATTATTAACATCATTTATATTCATATATATAAGACCCACATCTTACAATCAAAATATCCTCTTCTGTCTTGACAGTGGACATACTTTAGACATTAATAAGATCAGGTATCCTTCAGCACTCTTTTCTAAATCATTTTTCCCAAATGAGAATTTATAAGTGAGTTTTATCCTCCTCCATGAATGATTTTCCAGAATCAAAACTGGTTATGTGCTAAAACTTAATTTCTCTAAATAGATTTTATGTTTCATGTTTCAGACCGATAAGGACCGTCCAAGTCCATATCCTGGAATAGCAATTAATCCTAAATAAAAAATGGTAGCTAATACCCTGTTTCATAAAATTTGAGCCTTGTCTTTTTTTTAACCCATATCTAGTAATAATGGTATAAGAATTAGTGGCCTAGTGATTTTTTGCCCACACATATGCCCAATCTTTGTCATGGAAAATACCATCAGGTAAAAGAGCATCTGGCCTTTCATATTTTCTTAATATCCGTTAAAAGACCCCAAATATCCCATAAAAATGAGAAACTTAATTCCAAAGGTTTAGTCTAAGTCAGAGAAAAATATATTATAGAGAGAATACCCTGTCAGCTATTATTGGGAAATGATAAAGATGGACTAAGAATAAAAAAGTCAGAAGTGGACAAGACCTAGGATCGATTTTTAATGACTTCACATTGTTCCAACAAAGAGGCTTTTATGTTTTATTGTCTAGAAGCAGTAACTTTTAAATAATTCTATTTAAATATTTTAAAATCAGTCATTTATATTTTAAGTTTACCCCAGAAGAGGTATGATATATATACTCTTAGGTTTAAATCCTTACTTAGTCAATTTTTTTAAAAAGATATTTTTATAATGATGTACAATATAATCCACTGGCATCATGTAGTTCATTAGCAGACTTTTTCTTGTGTTTTATATTTTATAGCTGTAGAATCAGAAATATGTTTTCTATTAAAGGATTCTTCAGTTTCACTCTTCTTGAATAAAATCTTGATTGTCTTCCAAATAAATTCTATGACTTCTCTGAATAACTTATCCCAATGTTTGTTAATGCTTAAATACTAAAAATGTTCTCTTACAATAAAGCCTAGTCCCTAAGTTGTTCTTCAGGCCTTGGCCTTTCTGCTTTGGCTTTGTAAAAATAAACTACTGGTTAGGATCATTTTTTAATGTAGTCCTGTATCTTCTAATTTTTTTCTTTTCAAAGCCAATATATTTTTTTGCTTGAACTTTATTCAAGTCAATCTAGCTTTTACTGGCATAATTCTGAATTCACCCCAAATCTCTATTATTTGCTTTGATTGTGTCATATAACATCAGTTCCTATCAAAGATCAGTATACACTGGAATGTTGTGCCTTTACTTCCTATGTATTTCTCATTTTGTAAGCTATCCTTTTGGGATGTATTATTTAGTTTTACTTATTAATACATTGGAATGAACCTGGAAATTTTCCACCATAATCTCCATACAGTTCATAAATTCATTCATCAGTTAATAAATATATGTTGAGTGCTTATTTTGGGCCACTTTGCAAGATTTGGGGGAAATAAAGAAATATTAGGTAAACCCAGCTTGTTTCTGATCGTATAGCTGAAAGAAAGAAACACACCAAAAAGTAGTTGTACAGATAACAAAGATAATTGTAACAAAGTGCATTTCAGAGTAGAAGAAGCGGCGGGAAGGAGTGAGCACCTATGCTGACTGAGGCAAAGGAGAGCCTCAGAGAGACTGCTCTTGAGTTACATTATGAAAATGAGCAGGAGTAGGGCAATGGCAAGCAAGGAAAGTGGATTGAAGGAGATAAATGTGTTCCAGATAAAAAATTGTGCATGCGTGCCCACGTCCCCAGTGTACAAAGTAGTGAAAGCATGCTGCGGTTTGGAAACTGCCATCAATTTAGCATAGCTGGGTGTAGAAGAATGCGGAAATGAATGGAATGGAGAAGAATGTTTGGGGGATCGCGAAAAGGCGCCTGAATATCCTCCGCAGGGATTTGTACATTGTTCTGTAGATAATAAGTTTTCCAGAAGAAATATGGTGAGATTTGTGTTTTAGAAAAAAAAAATTGACTGGTTTCAGAAGGAACAGCAAAGAAAAGAATTCAGATGAGGGAAAAAGAAGAGGTCAAATACGGTTGTGGTCAGGGGACAAAGACAATGGAGACAGTTCTGGAATTTGGGCTTTGTACCTTTGGTAGTAGGAGGTGAGAGAAAGGGGATGATTAAAAAAGTGATGAAGATGAATCAGATAAAGGGATGATTAACCAAGACAAAGAATAGAGAAAAGGGGGAAAATCTCATAAGAAGGCAGTGATTTCACTGAGGTGTCTTTGCTACATCCTAATGGTACAGAATAGTGTTCAGACAAATATATGATTTACAAGGTGTTCCCCCTGACGATTCTGGGACCCACCTGGCACCATACATAGTTATGACAATATCACTGACTATGTTCCCTATGCGGCACTTTACATCCCCATGACTGTTTTATAACTGCCAGTTTATACTTCTTAATCCTTTCACCTTTTTCACCTAGCCCTCAGCTCCTCCTCCCATTTAGCTACCCTCGGTTTGTTCTTTGTATCGGTGAGTCTGATTCTGTTTTGTTTGTTTGTTTATTTTGTTCTTAAGATTCCACATATATGTGAAATCATATGGTATTTGTCTTTCTCTGCCTGACCTATTTCACTTTGCATCAATCCACCCATGTTCTAGGTCCATCCATGTTGTCACAAATGGTAGGTAGTGGTATTGCATTGGCTAAACTGCTGCTGGGCAAGGAGGAATCTTTTCTTTCTCCTGTTGAGGTGGTGCAGTAACACTTCAAAGATTCAAGATGAGTCTCTTCTTGTTGGGATCAGCCATGTGCAATGAGTGACAAGTGTATGAGAGCTCTCTCTTCTCACCTCCTGACTCCATTTTATTTTATTTATTTATTTTTTTAAATTTATTTACTTTTTAAATACATTTGTCTCTGCCTCCCCTCGACCTCTTTCCTTTGCCCCCTCCCTCTTTCCCTCCCTCAGCTCTTCCCCTTTGGTTTTGTCCATGAGTCCTTGCTATATGTTCCTTGACTTTCCCCTTCCCTTCCCTTTCCCTGCCCCCCCCTTCCCTCTTGTCTCTGTTCATTTCTTTTCCTTTCAGTGTTGCTGGTCATATTTTCCTTGCATCTTTGCATTGTTGGTTAGGTTCCGCTTATAGGTGAGATCATATGGTATTTGTCTTTCGCCCCCTGGCTTATTTCGCTTAGCATGATGCTCTCCAGTTCCATCCATGCAGTCGCAAAGTTTAGTACTTCTTTTTTTCTTTCTGCTGCGTAGTATTCCATTGTGTAAATGTACCATAATTTTTTGATCCAATCATCTACTGATGGGCATTTAGGTTGCTTCCAACACTTGGCTATTGTAAATTGTGCTGCTATGAACATTGGGGTGCATAGGTTCTTTTGTATTGGCGTTTTGGTGTTCTCAGGGTATAGTCCCAGCAGGGGAATCGCTGGATCAAAAGGCAGTTCCATTTTCAGCTTTCTGAGGAAATTCCACACTGCTTTCCATAGTGGCTGCACCAGTCTGCATTCCCACCAACAGTGGACTAGGGTTCCCTTTTCTCCACAGCCTCGCCAGCACCTGTTGTTTGTGGATCTGTTTATGATGGCCATTCTGACCGGTGTGAGGTGGTACCTCATGGTAGTTTTGATCTGCATTTCTCTGATGGCGAGTGATGCTGAGCATCCTTTCAAATGCCTCTGGGCCCTCTGTATCTCCTCCTTAGAAAAGCATCTGCCCAGGTCCTTTGCCCATTTTTTGATTGGATAGTTTGTCTTCTTGGAGTGGAGTCGAGTGAGTTCTTTATATATCTTGGAGATCAAACCTCTATCTGATGTATCATTAGCAAATATATTTTCCCATACGGTTGGCTCCCTTTTCATTTTGCTGATGTTTTCTTTCACCGTGCAGAAACTTCTTATTTTTATGAGGTCCCCCTTGTTTATTCTTTCCTTTATGTCCCTTGCTTTAGGAGACATATCAGTGAAAAAATTGCTGCGTGGGATATCTGAGAGTTTCCTGCCAATGTTCTCCTCTAGGACTTTTATGGTGTTGCGACTTATATTTAAGTCTTTGATCCATCTTGAGTTTATTTTTGTGTGTGGTCTCCTGACTCCATTTTAAATGAAGTTTCTGTTTATGGACTTTCACAGTACTTAGTTAGAAAATACAAGTCGGCCACTTGAGAGGCAGCTGAGGTCAGAGGAACCATTGAGGAGTCAACATATTGTAAGTAATGGATCAGGCAGAGGCAAGTTTAAGATCCAGAAGAAACATGTAAACTATGGGAAATAATGAAGGCCTAGGACCATAAACCAGGAATTACCAAGACTTACATGGGAAGAGGAAGAGAAATCAGTGAGGAAAAGAAAAACAGAGAAGAAAAAGTATGAAGACCGAAAGAAGAATTTGGAGAGAAAATGTCTGACCGCTGAGGGACAGAGGGCTTTAAAAAGGGGGGGCAGCAAAATCTACTAGTACAGAATTCAAGTACAGTGCTAATGGAAGAGGAATCACCAGATGGTTTTTGTTGACCTTAGTGTTTGAGAAATTTCAGATTAGCCAAGGTTAGGAATAAAAGACTGTAGTGGTTTGAGAAAAGAATGGAACATGAGCAGAGAATGTGAGTGCTGAGAACTCTGAAGAATCCTTGCAATAATGGAAAAGAAATAAACAAATGAAATAAAGAAAAGTGAGATTATGGGGTTGATACTGCTATTTCTTTTAAAAAAAAACAGAAGGTCTTTAGTATGGTTACAGGCTAAAGCAACAATTTTCATGCAGTGTGACACAATAGTTTTTAAAACATGGAATCCCTGACTAATCAGGGGCACTGACCTCTTTTTCCTTAGATTTTCAAATAAAAAAAAAAAGTGACAACATTTAACACAGCAATAGCTGTCCTGTGTGAATAAATCGAAATTATACTTATTTATTTTTTCAGATCGTCAAAAAATATATTTTTGGGTGCGCCACACAATTTTAGTAATTAGTTTATATGTGCCATTAGATGAAAAAGGTTGAAATCACTAGGCTAAAGGATATAATCTATTTAGAGTAACATAAAGAATATAACTCAGAAAATGAGGAACAAGATGGAATGGAATTAGGTACTAGAAAGGAAAAGCCTTGGGCAGAAGAAGGAACATTGCTTCCCCTGAGGCAGGACAGGACATGTCTGTGAGTGCCTTCCGCACATGTACGGCACTGACAGGCCAGGTAACGTCAGTGCTCCCAGGTGCCACTGTCATCCCAGGAAAAGGAGTTCATTAGACAGGTGGGTCCCAGTCTCAGCTCCATGTCCCGAGTTCTAGGAGCCAAGAGGAAAAATGGGAAGTGGTGACAGAAAGAGGAAATAGAAAATGTGAATTCTTATCTTGGGACCTGAAAAGAGCATTGAGTGACTGAGTAGGAGAAAGGAGAGGTATAGAGGAGAGGCCATGAATGTGTTATGATTAAAAGCTTGTAACTTGGAGTCAGATAAAAGTGAATATCTCAGCTCAGTCACTGATTGCGGGAACTTTTACAAGGCACCTAGCCACTCCCTGCTTGAGTTTTTTCCACATGTAAGTTTAAGGCACTAGTTATAACGTCACATTGTTGTAAAGAATAAATGAGGAATTGATATAAAGGTTTCCGAGGGCAAGACCTACAGGAATTTATCAGTTTATTTTTGTTGTTTTGTTCATTTTGATCACACAGGATAAGAAAGTGGGAAGAACTGTGAACGTCTTTGTCCCAGGGCTATGACCTCTGTGAATGAGGAGTAAGCCGTTTGATGGGCCAAATTGAAAAGGGTAAAGCTTTGGGGGAAAGATTCCTGAGAAAGTAACTAGGGACACATAAGAAGTTTGCCAAGTTTCATGACTTTAAACTTGGCAGTGGTTTCATGAATATGATAAATGTTCTTATCGTAATAAAAAAAGGTTTTCTAAGTGAAGTCCAAAGCCCATCTGAAAAAGTGGTCATTATGTGTAATTTTATTACAGAGTAGTCAAAAGTTTATTCAGAATTAAGGAAGACAAAGAAAATTGTAGAAGAAGGAAAAATAGATGAGAGAGTGGAATGGATCATAGTATGCAGGAGAAAAAGAGACAGATGAGCGAGCGCAGAGAGAGAGGCTTGAAATGACTACGGTATCGGGGACATAGGCCTGGATGTGAGAGGAAGTGGAACCGGGAAAAGCTTAAGAGATGGAGAGAATGCGCAAAAGTCTGTTGACTTCAATAACATCCAAAGCAAACACAACAGGATGGGAGCAGGGAAAACTCAGGAGATGGGATTTGTTAGGCGAGAAGCAGATTGAAGATGGTCAAGTGGAGAACAGGGGAAGCGGGGAGCCCCTGAAGAATACAAGGGATGGGACGCGCTCCCGGCGGAGACCAGGAGAGCGACAGAGTTTGGACTGAGATAAACCCAAGCTGCGGACCAGAGCCCTGGGATTTGCGGGGGAGGTTGGAGCTAAATGGTGACAACACTGGGAAAACTTAGATTGCTTTTCACCCTCAGGTCTTCTTTAGCTCCACATACATAAAGAGACAATGTATAGAAACGTTGTAAAGAGTCTGGGGCTACTATGGAATTCTTAAAGGAAGTGTCAGTATCATCTTTAACTCTGGAGTCCCAGTGGCCAGCACAGTGGCTAGTACCTTAACGCATCAAGGATATCCAATAAACGTTTACTGAATGATTCTGTGAAATCCTAGGTTTAATCCACATGAGTCCATTAAACTGTTCATCACTTTTCCAAATCACAAAGCAAAGAGCGTTTAACTATTAAACCGAATACAAATCTTAATTGTTGTAAAATTGGGACTTTTAAGATGCCCAAATCTTATTTGCGAAGCACAAAAGTTAGTTGCATTTTGGTATTTTTCCTTCATTCATGAATTCAGCAAATATTAATTGAACAACAACTATGTGCCAGGCACTGTCTACACATTGGGGGAAGTAGTGGAGGAGAAGGCAAACAAGGCCCCAGTTTTAGGGACTTAATTCTAGTGGTAGAAACAGAGAGCATATCAAATACACATGTGAATTTCACTAGGAGAAAGGCTGTGGTGAAATTAAAACAAAGAGTCGGGTAGAGAGTAACCAGGAGGGCTGAAGCGGCCCTAGTCTATAGAAGACAGTCGGAGAAGACCTCTGTCAAGGTGACAGCTGGGACCTGAGGAATAAGAATCAGCCATGTGGGAATTGGGAGGTGTTCTAGGTAAACAGGTAGTGTGAAGCCCCATGGGAAGATCAAGTTTAGCAGAAAAGGAGAGAAAACATATATCCGTATTAGATTATAGCGTGAAAGTTATCACTTTCCCTAAAACATGACATGCTTTCACCACAGTGTGATTACAGAGTGAATCCAGTTTTCCAGGACTGCACAGTGGTTAGGAACCGACTCTGCAGCGACACTGTTCACATTCCAGTCCTGGCTCCTCCTTTTGTATCTGTGTTACCTGAGAAAATTTACCTAACCACTCCGGCCTATTTTCTGACCTGTAACATGGTGATAATGGTAGTACCTACCGCATACAGTTGTTAAATGATTAATAAATCATTTAATTAAATGAATTAAATGGATTGATAGTCCTACTGCTTGGCACATAAAAAAATGCTTCTGATACAAAGTAATTCCATCTTTGTTTTCCATGACTGCATTCTATGGAAAAGATAATCTCTTTTGTTACATAGTCTTAATGATTATTTTTGTTGGTTCTGAGCATCCCATAATTTAATTAACTGTAGAAGAAGCAGGTTGTTTTGTAATTTCTTTTATGTCATAAATCACTCAACAATGATCATTTTCATGGTTTGATATTTTGGACAATAGTAACCACCTGAGTGACAGAGTATGGATGAACCAGTAAAAATATTTCACTGACTGAAGCATGTGTAAGAGGCACACTCAGCTTGATTAGTTTCTCATAGGATTACTATCAAATAACAAAGGAAAGATATGCTATCAGTTGCTGTCTTGCCAGCTGAATTCATTCTGAAGGAAAGTTATGCTTGGCTTATACAGTGTTTCAAAAAAAAAAAAAAAGGAAACAATTTTATTGAGTTGCCAAAAAACCTTACAATTTAGCATAAAAACCTCCAGATATCTGGCTTCTTCTGAAAAGCAGTCTATTTCTATTAAAGTGAAAGAACTGGTGATAGTGGCTATAAAGCAACAATTGTGCAGACTTCTTTTAACATTTTTACCATTCTTTGATAATTTTTATCTTTTAACCTAAAGTTTATACTGTTAAAAAATTGCCTAAATATATTATAACTTATATACTAAAATTTTATTCTGTGAAAATTGGTTTAAGAAAAGTGCCGGATTTATAGAAAAATCTAGAGTAGCTCAGAACACGTGAAAATAGTGGAGTCTTTCAGATGTGACAATGCTTTCTTTAAAAATAATAAAGAAATTTTCCAAACTAGTAAGCTTTTGGTTAATATTTGGAGTTATGCAAATTTAAAGTTATAAAAGTATGATTCACTTAAACCAAATGAAAATACGCAGAGGCAAGTATAGATGATATTCTCACTAATTGAGTATTATGAATTAAAGAGGTAAAGAGAACTTTTAAGTAACGCCCACACTGTGTAAAAGGAAGCATATGCTAAAATCCACTTGGTCTAAGTTAAATTTATTGAATACAAATAAACATATACTTCTGTTTACAGTCTTAAAAGTGTGATAAGTGAATTTCTAAAGGATACATAATTACTACTTAATAAAAATTAAATTTGTTCCTTTTTCAGCTTTATTGAGATATGATTGACAAATAACTTTGTGTAAGTTTAAGGTGTATAATGTGATGATTCGATATACATACAGGGTGGGGCAAAAGTAGGTTTAGAGTTCTGAGTACATGAAACAGTTAATTCTTGCCTTGTTATTTTAATTATTGTATCCATATGAACAACTGTAAACCTACTTTTGCGCCACCCTGTATATATTATAAATTATCACATTAAGTTTAGTTAACACATCTATCACCTCACATGGCTACCTGTGTGTATCATGTGAATAATTATTATCTACTCTCTTAGCAACTTCCAAATATACAGTACAGTGTCAACTATGCTATATATTATGCTGTATATTTGATCCCCAGAACTTATTTCTCTTATGGCTGAAAGTTTGAACCCTTTGACCAACAACTCCCCATTTCCCCAACCCATGATAACCACTCTCTGTTTCTGTGAGTTCAACCTTTTTAGATGCCACATGTTTAATATAAGTGAGATGATGGAGAATGTGTCTTTCCCTGTGTGACTTCACTTAGCATAATGTCCTTAAGGTTTATCCATGTTTTCACATATGGCAAGACTTCCTCCTTTTTTATGGCTGAATAATTTGAGAGAGAAAGAGAGAGAGAGAGAGAGAGAGAGAGAGAGAGAGAGACATTTTCTTTATTCATCCATTGAGAGACACTTAGGTTGTTTCCATGACTTAGCTATAGTAAATAATACTGCAAAGGATGTGAAGGTTCAGATATCTCCTTGAAATAAAAAAAAAAAAAGAAAGAAAGAAAGAAAGAAAGAAAGAAAGAAAGAAAGAAAGAAAGAAAGAGAGGTTTAATATCATAAGTATGTATAGCTGCCAACTGAATGAATATTTATTTTTTTCTGACATTCATTAGCAATGTTGTATACTTTTTATTCTCATTTCTTTCTTTCTTTTTTTTTTTTTTACAGAAAGCTGGGAACAAACCAGAAAGTGTGGATTTGTATGGAGCACATATTGAGTGGGCCAAGGAAAAATCAAGCAGAAAGAATGTCTTTCAGGTAAGAGTCTTACTTATATTCGGTTTACTCTGATTCCTTCTAAATCTGAGGTCTCTTGGGTAATCAAAATAAGACTACTTTGTTGTGCGGTTTTCATGTGCATTTTCTTTGGCAACTAGTTGTGCAAAGATCATCATGAAAAACTGACTTCTCTTTCTTGTTGAATTTTGGTTTGTTTTGTTGTTTTTCCCTTATGACTGGCTGCTATATAAACAAAAAATATATGTTGTGTGTTGATTAATTCTACACCTGGAAGTCATTGAATTTTGCAATGTATTTACTAGCTCTTTGGAGTTCAAACCTAGAGTGCTTGACTTAAATAGATTTTATGTAGATCTTTCAGACATACATAAAGTAAGATTCACTAATTATGATAAACTATTTGCACTCATTGCCACTTCTGCCACCTCGTCATAAATTATGCTTACCAGTGTGATTTAGAGGGATAGAGAGAGTTGATCAGCTATAAAAATTAGACCTTTTCATATTGCATAATTTAATTTTTGGGAGAAAATAACTGGGATTAATAATTTCAATCATATTTCATTGAATGGAAAGAACAAGATGAAATTTTTGAAAAAAAGAAATGGGAAAATTTAATATTTAACATTTGATGTTACTAAAATCCCTTTTACAATTAATAACTTTAGATTATGGAGGTTGATCTTTTTCTATATATATATGAGATTTAATTCACTTTTATATTTCAAAGTAACCTTCAAAGATATATCTTATAATTTATATCATTTAGTATCCAAGGAACTTGATTATTATAGTTAATATATGTAATGTCTTCTATGACTATTTTGGCTCTTGAAGAAAATTCAGCATCATAAAAATTAATATATTTGGTCTTAGAGAAGTAAATAGGTTGGTGACATTTTCTGTCTGAACTCTCACTGGAAAAAACAAAACAAAACTGGTTTTTAGCTATTTCTGAATTTTTTCAGATGCTAATTCAGGTTTATCCAAATAATTTTGACCTATGTTAAATTTTAAAAAAGAACATTTTCAACATATTTTGGAATAAATTATTTTTCTAGGTCTAGTATTATTCTATTTAGATATTCCTTTTGATATGATGTTTTATAGCCCCCCCCAAAAATAGAAAGAAAAAAAAAAGAAAGAAAACTAAACATACTTGCCTAGAAATCAAAAAACTGAAGTAAAAAATGATTAGAATGTGAATTTTTAGAATCAAGAAGGAAAAATAAATTTTGTTTTAAAGTGAGAAATTGTATGTCAGTGATATGTTCTGTCTCCCAATGTCTTACTGTTTTTGTTATTCTACTATAAATAACAAAATGTAGAGGCTTAATTATAATCCTAGCCTTATAATTAGTTCTGAACTGGGTTGTGTGAGCTAAGTAAGTTAGTTTTATTCTATACTGTGATTTCAGCATCCTAATCACCGATGTTATAAAATGAAGAAATGATCATTTGACATTTAAATAATTCTTGGACAAAAGAAATTCTTGGAGTTGTGCCAAGACAGCCTTTTTTAGTTCCTTCTATTACCCTTACAAAAATTAAATTAGATTATAAATGAAGATGATAGTCAAGTTTATATGATATATATATGGCCACAAATGTTGAAGAAAAAATATTATGTATAATTTTATATAGCTAACAACATAAAAAACATAGACATTTAAGCCACCTGTATTAATGATATGTATCATCCTAACCTTTACTGAACCTGACTAATCATTTCCTGTTATATTCTTTACTTGTTTTTCATATTTCTGAATATAGGTACTTCTAAAGATATTAAAAACTATTATCACTTTCAGTAGCTTTCTGGAGGTGAAAATCTTGCCAGTTAGTTGTGTTTGTAAGGTACCCACGCAGCTCCTGGAATCTCAGTGTTCTTACATCCAGTTCACCTTTTTTTTTTTTTTTTTTTGGTCTTGTCAACCATTTAGATTAGAGAAACAAGAGGTGATTATAAGGATGTTGTGAATAACAGAAGAAATGAAAGATTCAAGTTCCATTTCCTGCTGTTTTCTTTTCCGGGGTGAATCATGTGATTTCTTTATCATGCTGAAATCTTTTTATCACCTAAATACATCAGCTAGGTAAACACATGAGCTTAAGTAAAATTTACTAATGGGTATCTACAGATACATACTATAGGAGTAAGCCTTTTGAGACAAACAATATAAATAGTTTTTATAGTTCTGTTAACAAAAGAAGCATTGGGAAGGATTTGCCAGAGAGCTAAGTCTAGATGACTTACATCAATATTTGATTAGATACATTAACTGGTCTAACTCTCAAATGATCAGAATAAACATGATTATACTTAAAAAACATGGTTTTAAGGCACTGTTGGACGTTGGAAAGTGTGTGTGCAAGTGTTTCATTACATACAGAATAATGAAGTGTTTCTTCCTGTCTAGAAAAGTCCATCATAGCTGATGTGTTACATCAGAAATAGCTTTAGAATCCCTAGTTTGACTTAGGCTTGGTGTTCAATCTCAGTCTATGAATTATAGATTACAGATAGCAAATGGCTATTGAGATTTTTGGTTCAAGAAAAAAAACAAAGAAGAGAAAAATTAGAAATAATTTAAAATTTGAAATCTGTCTTTAAAAAGTTGATGGTTTAGCAGTTATATGCTACATAATTACAGTGTCTACAGAGAAGTTAAACTCAAAATGAGTAGTAAAACAAACAAAAAATTAAGTGCCTGAGATATGCTTGAAAGACTCAGATGCACACATTTGTGACAAAACAAAACAAAAAAAAATAGAAAGATATAATTTGTTTTGTTCTTTTGTAATATGCCATTTGGACATTTGAGTTGTTCATTTTCTTTTTGTATTAAAAGCCAAATTTCCTTCATAGTCAAAGTTTTATTCAATTCTTGATGTAGATTCAATTTTATTTGATTGGTACATGTTAACATAAGAGTGACAACATTAATTAAGTATTAAGGCTTAGTACTCAACAACTCTCAGTAAATCAGAATGATGTTCTCTGGCTGAGTTCAAGAACATCTGCCTGTATTGGTATCAGAACAGTCTTTGGCTTAATTGGAACTTCTTAATAAATAATACATTTAAAACATTATTAGCAACTTCTATAATAAAGTATATGCAGACAAGCCATATTATGTGTTTAAAAAGTTTAAACATATATAGATACATGCATATATAGTGTATATAGGTATACATCCATATCTAATAGTTTGACCTTAGGAAACAGTGACCATTTCCACACATACACACAGAAAGACACTTTGTACTTATAAAAGGTTATACAAATTCTAAGTTAAATTAGTAAATGTTCACTACTGCTAACTTTTATTTAATTATGCATTTGGCATAATTGTCAAGGACCATCACACGTTTGATGTAGCTTGAGAAAACATTTAGCAACCGAGTGATTTGTAAAGAATGGTGGTACGTGTTTTTTTAGTTAACATAAGAGTGACACTGGGTCTTCATCAGGGAAAGAGTGAATAAAAAGATTTATGTTCAAATCGCATGTTTTAAACATTCCTGATAAGTGCTAGTTTGCTGTTTGGTGTTTAGCCTGAAATTTAAAGCACTAAGGATTAGAAGGATTACAACATAATCTTAAATAATCCTAAATGTCATTTACAGAGAGATAGTTGTAATAACTAAATAAAACCATGTTAAGGGGCGGCAGGATTGTCAGGCAGCATTGTCACACAAACTGCTTCTGTCACCTTTTCCCCTTCCTCATGGGTATATCCAGCTTTTACAAAGCTTTTCAAATGGAAGTTCAACTGAGAAAGAGACTGTAAAATAATTTAAAACAATCAGTTGTTTTTTCTTTTTTAATTTCTACTATCTTCTTGTTTCAAAGTTACAGGAAAATTTTCACTTAGGTTTTCTTCCTTCCTTGAAACATAAAGCTCTCTGTGTAAAATAGTTTTGAAAGTTGGGGAAAGGGTTTATGATGTAGCTATCAAATATACATATCTCGAAAACATTCTCAACTTCTAAGGAACTACCCCCTTGTTAAATATAAGATAGTCTCAAACACTGTAAGTAATTCCATGACATTTAATTTAGCACTTAAATATTTTTTTTACTCCTGTCATGTAAATTAGTTTTGTCTCCCCAAAGAGAATAGGAAGACAGAGACTCTACATTCAATTCCGCTTTATACTTATTTAACCAGAGAACTAGACACCGTTTAATTAATCCGATGGTTACTGCTAAGGCTAGAATTGCATTCTTTCAGTAAAAAAAATACTGTCATAAAACATTTTAGGAAATTTTGTCCACAATATAGACTCAGTGCTTCCAGATGATTTTCAGAGTATACACTCTATTCCCTTTTGTAAATAGGAGAGTAAAGAAAGTGAAAAAAGCCAGTCATATGGTTTTTTCACCAAAATACCATATGGTTTCACGTGGGATCTAATGAAAAAAATAAACAAACAAATAAAATACAAACAGACTCATAGGCATAGAGAAGAGACTGACAGATATCAGAGGGGATGGGCTTGTGGGGCTCGGTGAAAAAGGTGATGGGATTAAGCAAAAAAGAAAAAAAAAAGAGCTCATAGACACAGACAGTAATAGGGTGATTACCAGAGGGAGAAGGGGTGGGAGGAAGTAGAAGAAGGAAAACAGGGATAAACAATGATGGAAGGAGACTTGACTTGGGTGGTGAACACACAATACAATATACAGATAATGTACTATGGAATAGTACACTTAAATTCTTTGTAATTTTCCTAACCAATATCACTCAGTAAATTCAGTGAATAGGCCTCAGTTTTGCTGAGTTTCCTTTAATACAATTTTAAAGTTTACCCATAATATAAGGCGGGTTTATCTATCAATTACATTCTTTAAATAAGATGATTCTACTATGAGTGAATTATAGCTGATTGGAATTCCATCTTTTGCCTTCTTGAAAAACAAAAAAAAATTAAATGACTCAAGAAGATGAAAGTCTGTTCTCCTCTCTCAGCACCAATGGATAACCTCAACAAAAATCATAGCCAAATTTCCTGGACCTGAGATTCTCTTTTAATATATAAAAATATCTCAGGGGAACATGCTCTGTCCCTAAGAATAAAGTAAATCTCAGAATAAGTTTATCATTACTTGTATTAGTTTTCTGACTTTGGATGGAGCCTTCTGGCTATAATATATATCAAACACATTCATGTAATATTTTCCAAGGATATGCTTTACATTCAAACATAATTTGATTGCTCTTCCTGATCTGAATATGTCTTAGCTTAAAATGTTTAAGTACTACTTAAATTTATTAATGCGAAGATAATTTAATAACATCTTGGAAAATGTTATTTTAGGCCAAAAAAAAAACTACTGGTATTTTGCTTTTATCCATTCCCTTCTGTTAAAAATGGTGGTTTAAAATAAATCTGAGCTTTTACCAATTTTCTCTTTCATTTTCCACTGCTCTTAGTTTGACTAAATGCAGAAGGATGATTCTTCACATTCATATATGCATTAGATTTCAAGTAAGGCTGGTTTCACTTTAGAGTATTACTCACAGTATCTTAAAAGGCATGGCATTAAAAATAAACCAGAGTAAGAGCAGCATTAATATCTAATATAGTTGGTTTTTCTTCTCATTTTTAAATTATTATTATTTTTCTTTCCATCGTGTCCCCAATCATTTTATCTTCCTTTTAGATATTCATTCACCGCTTAGAAGGTGCAGTGGGGAAAGAAACACGAGTCTGGGGACATGTGTTCCCGTCTTGACTATGTCAGTTGTATCTGCATGTAGAACCCAGAGCAGGATCCCTCCTCCAACTGACAGTTTTTCACACCAAAGGGTATCAGAAATAACAGCCCTTACCTCACCTGCCTTCCATTTGTATTAATGTTAAAATGAAGCAATTCTGTTTTTGACAGGAACTCTGAAAGACTGATTTTCATATTAATGCAATCAGGTATTACTGTTTATTTACTAACCACATCTCTCACAACACTCTGAGGGTAATTTCAGATGTGAATTTTGGAAGAATCTGGATAGGAGAAGTAGGTATTTGTGAGATACAGTTCAGGATTTCTTCTCCACTTCTATTCTCTGTACTACCTTGTGAACTTGACCGATGGACTAAGAGTTGTTGCATCATGGGAAAATCTTTTCATTCACTGTGTAACTAAGACTATGTACTCAAAACTTACTGAAATTATTTTAAATATTCTATTCTTACAGAGTGTAATTAATATAATTTCTCATCAATGTAAGTTAATTAATGTCTTATCCCAGCTAATACTTTAAGAAAAGCATTTTGCTGTGAAAGCTTCTACCAAACTATTGATAGCAACTTACAAAAGGGAGCTTAGAGGCAAGTGTGGAAACTATGCCCCAAAATGAGTGGCAAAGGAAAAATTTTTTTCTTCTCCAACTGAGATATTATGACAATACTTCTTTTTGATTAAAAGGAAAGAAATATGATTATTTTTATGATTTTGGCTTCATTTTTTGCCAGTGGGATTGCACAGAAGAATTTTGATGAATGGAGTGATATAATTTTATAATTGGAGCTTTGATTTAGGGATATTAATGTCAGGGGTGCTTAAGATTTCCTGCAAAAGAGAGAGCCTAGGGGCAGGAAATAAAATTGATTGTAAAAATTTAAGGTGAGACCTGAAGAGCATGTTAGTCTGGAAGATGAAAGGAAAAACAGAAACAAGTTGATGGATAGAAAGTACACCCCTCAAATGAAACATGCCTACTTGTTCAGATCATGTGACTTGGGAACCACTGTCTTTTTGCAGATTTGATGTTTGAGAAACAAAAAACATCTCTCCTTGTAAAAAAGCACAATCTCAAGTATATAATTAAGACACTGATAAATTGAGTATATTATTAGAGAAATCAATAGCAAGTATATGTTGTCTGGTGATTCCATGGGGCTTAGTGGTCTATGAAGATGTGTATTCATTTACACATTTGTTTTTTCCACTAACTACTAAAGGGTATAACACTATCTCTTTGTAGTCATTTCTTTTTGAACTATCATCAAAGCAGAATGCAACTGGATGATAGTAAAGGTTGACAATAACCACATTATTAAATTGTAGTCTGATGTTACCCAAGGGAATCAAGATTTTAAAATTTCAAAAAGAAATAAATCAAAATTAAAACTGTAAAAGAAAAAGAAAAGAAAATGTCAGCTTGACTACTTATACTTCTAAAATTTTAGTAGAAGAATGCATGCACGTGACCTACTGCCCTTAGATCACTGGTTAGCTCACCTCACACTGCCTGCTGGAACGGCTGGCTCTGCCTGCTCCAAGGTGAGAGTGGTGCTTCCGGAATGAACTCTGGATTTCAGTTTGACACGAGGCTAAAAGAAATATGCTCTTCTTCATTCATTGACATCATGATGTCAACCTCCTCCTCTCATGGAATATACTGCTTTCCTTGATGTTTTGGAAGAAGCAATGTGATCCACATTGGGCCATGCATTGGTGGCCAGTGTACTTTCCCCCTGGCCACCGAACCAGGGTGAGGCTAATTGAGCTCTTTGGAATCAAAGCTGGGACTTCAGGCCATACACCCTACCTGAGCAAAAGCAAGCACTGCCAGTGGGGAATTTCATCATTTTGAAGAAAGATCACCAAGTGTTATGTATGGTTTTGCCACTTGTGATTTGCATCTTGTAAAGTACAGAAGACATTACACTGATGCTGGCAAGGCAACATTCAAACCAACAGATCCCTTTTTCATATCTCTTTCAAAAGTCTTATTTTATATTTTTAAAAGGAGAATAGCCATGTTCATTTCATGGCAAACATGATTATTTTTTAATAACACACAAGCCTCTTCCAGAAAAAAGGAACAATTTAATCCCTAAAGCTGGTACATAATAGATGGCACCAATAAATGATATCACATTTTACAGCTTGTCCATAAGGGTGACACAGGGTGATATAAAACTGAGAGCTTTTGGATAATGTAGGATCACTGGCAGATAAACAGCTGGTGCCATTCAGTTTTTAGAAATGTGAGGTAATGAGGTTAGATCTGAAGACAAGAAATTATATATATATATATATGTATATACACACACACACACACACACACACACACACATATATATGTGTTATATATATATATATATATGCCACCAGACACTGAGCAGGAGAAAAATCTGGACAGTGGTGAGCAAAACTCTGAAACCTCAAAGCAACGTTTAAAGCAGTATAAGGAAATAACAAAGCAAACATCCATAAACAAGTATTTGAAATGAACACAAGAATTAAAAAAAAAACTAAGTTTAAGATGAAAGAAAATACCAACGTTTATACAGAAGTGCAGAGGGCAGTTACAGAATCTGTTCATAAATATCTCAATATATGAGTTAAAAACATTACTCAAAATTTAGTAGAAAATAAATATTCAGAAGTAAGACTTTAAAACACTGCGCAACACAAAAGGTTTCTCGGTATGTGAAGAGGAGGGGAGGTTGCTCTTTTTTATCTTAACAAAACAGGATGTTGAGAGATGACCTAAGTGAAACAATGAAATGAAATGCCTGATGTTGAGGAGAAATAGGAAATAAGCTCTTTGAACTGTTTTCAGATAACAGATCAGAATGAGGTGACTTGACCAAGGAAGGGACATTCACTTCCTCATTGCGGGTTCAGAGGAATTTTGTTTCAGTAGAGAGCTATCAGATTCTTGGCCTTAGTCCCACCAATTTGCCTAACATTTCATTTCCAGCACTAGAAGAAATTAATAGATTGACTTGCTTTGTGGACATGGGCAAACCCAAAAATTTACAGTGACAAAATTAACATATTGCTGCTAAAAGCTCCAAAAGGGAAGGAAATACTGATACTGAGATTCCTTTCCCAAATAATTTGGAACTTGATAGTTTGTTTGTTTATCTTTAACTTGAATTTAAGCAAAGCCTCATTTTTCAAAATTCTCGCACCCATGATCAGGTAAAAGGCAAGCTTCTAATATATGAGCTCGATGATAGACTTGAAATCAATTTGTAGAAAGGGAGGTTACACCCTCTTTTGATGTGTAGGATGTGCTGATGAAGGTGGCAGGAAATTAAGTGAAACCCTTCCCTTTTGACAGTTACAGTGGAACATTTACAACCACAGATGTTATTTGTCCATCAGAAAGGAAAATATTTGTTTCAAGCCACAGGCATTTTCTACCACAATATCAAAATGAAATTCAACAGCAATTTAATGTTTAATGTGCAAGAAAATAAATATGGGGCGGGCAAACACTACTAGAAAGCAAGTAAACCCCCTAAACCCCATAAAGTATAACTAATGACATGAAAAAAATGGTGGGCTTTATTACAAACCAATCTGTCCTTTTACTAAATAAAGGATTGTTCTATTATTAACATAGGAAATCTTAGATGGACTGCACAGAATGCTGCATTATTCATAAAAGCATTGCTGCCATCTGGTGGCCCGCTGACGTTCCAGCATTGACTTTGCCGATTTGATTTGGTTAGGTGTTCCCGCGTGGTATTCAAAGGAGGGCGTTCATTATGTGGTAAAATATAGACGTGAAATCCCTTGGTCCTACATGTCATTCATTTGATGGCAGGCCTTTGCTTCTGTCCTGTCGTAGAATGGAGGGTTCAGGGAGGCAACGCCACATATATATATCTTCTGTCCTAAACAGGAACTTCTGTTTTCCATGGCTTATCTGAGGAAGTTACTCTTGGCTGTTACTGACTGATGCATTTTATCGACACTCATTCTGTTAGCAAATAAATATGTAGTCAAATATCAGGAAGGTTTATTGACTCTACAGGTACACTGTACTGCTTAAATAAGACTATATGTGAGATTCTATAATCACTGATTTGGATCCAAGCATGAATTTTTTAGTTATTACTCACTGAGCTTTATTTTGGAAAAAACATAATTTACAGTGTCAAAAGAGAAATGTATAGAGTTTTATAAAATTCAAGATTTCTCCCCAGTCATTTAATTGTTATGTTGAAGAAATATGATTAATTGTTAATGACTCAAAGACTTATGAAGTCATCTTTCTTCGTGGATATACAAATTAAATGACAAATATTAATTCAGCTCATGCTGTACTTTTATTAAAAATAAAATAGTTAAAATGTAATTTAATAAATTTTGATGATTCTGCAGCATCAGTGTATTAACACATTTTTAATCAGAAGCAATAAATTTATCTTTGCAATTTTAGTATATGTTTTAAGTTTCTAATAACTTTAGAATGTCTCATTGCATGCAATTAAAATAGTGATCCTTAAAATGCATATTTATATAGATCACAAGTCTTTGAAGATTATAGGAGATAATGAGTTAAAATTACCCTAGGAGGAAAGTTGAAATTTAATCCTAAATTCTCAGGGATGATATTTAATAGTTAATTTTCATTTCTAGTGTATGTGTGCCTATATCATTAAATTACCATTTATGATTAAGTAAAAGTCAGATAACAAAAAGCCATTGCACTAAATTTGGAAAATTATATCAAATGAATATTATTCCTTGCAAGAAAACTTGTAAATTCCCATTTTTAAAGTAAGACTGTGGGTTTTATTTTAAAATTCTTGGATAAGATTTTTTGCTTTGTGATTGCATGTTTAATATTACCCTTGTTACTAGCTACTTTTGCCACTTAAAATGTTTCCTTCCTCAAAACATGCAGTTTGACTTATGGAAGAACATTGCTAATCTTTCCTGGGAAGACTGCTCAATTCTTTCCCATCTTTTCTGTCTCTATTTAGGAAGAGAATGTAAAAAACAAAAATAAAATCTTAAAAAAGAAGGTAAAATTGATAATGATTATGTCTCTCTTTCATCTATAAATATAGAATTTCAAGTAACTTATTCTCATAATTGACTTTGACACTACCCTATGCTAGTTTCTAATGGGTCCATAATAAAGATAGTTGCTATGGTCAAGATACGCTCAGGTTGTGGTCATAAGTTGCTAATGTTTATTTCAATAACGTTTGCTTTTTTGGCAGCCTTTAGAGCTACTTTACACTAAATTCCCCTTTAGTCAGAAGAATCATCCATGTCCTGTAATGAATGATTTCACCTTAAATTCCTTAGTATGTAATTGCTAGATGTTACATTTTCTACTGGGATATTTGTCAATCTATTTGTTTATGCTGAATTTTATGACAGTGACAGCTGTATCTCTGTGGAAGAATGATTCTTTCCTTTCTTAGGGAGCTAGTTTTGAATCCTGTTTAAGCAAATAGTTTTGCCATATATGTCTTCTGGCTGAGGCTGGGTTCCCCTCAAATCAAAGTTTGAGACTAAGAATCATGTCGTAACAAGTTTATTTGGGAAGTGATCCCAGAAAGCAGGAATTCTGAACTAGCAAGAAGAAAGGGCACTGTAAGGACCATTACTGAGTTGGTCACAGAAAGTTTAGGACACTTGTCAGAATTTTCCACCCAAGGATTGACAGGATGAAGCATTTTTCCATCAGCTTCTCATTGCCTTTGTTTCGTGGTTGCCTCTGGGACAGGATAATGTATTTAAATTGTCCTGACTTTCAGTCTGCACATGTGTAGATATGCCAAGAAGGCTCTTTTCTATGTCCTGCTCCATATACTCAGAGAATATACATGGCAGAAAGTGAGAGCTATGAGGTGCATGCTTGAAGCAAGATGCAGTCAGTACAGGAGGAGTTGAAGCCCACCCAGAACTGTTTACGCTAGCTGTAACTGGTGTCACAGGTAAAGCCAAAAAGATGAGAAACAGCACACAAGAAGTATCTGGTGCAATCTATCCCTTGCAGTACCCAAATTGACATATACCTCACAGTAAGTCTGATCTTCAAGATGGTAGTTGGCCTCAATCTCTACAAAAAAACTACTAAAATCATTTCAGTGGCAAAAACTACGTTCCTCCGCTGAAATTGTATCTGAGGCCATACTTGATATTCATCATCTGTCACCTCCGCCACTTATTCTAGATTTTTTTTACCCTCAGTCAGTACTGTAATGGGTCTGTATGTTTGCCTTATGAAGTACCTCAGACTTTCATATCTTAATTTTTGGACATTGCCAAGCTCTCTTTGCTGCAATTGGCAGTTCGCTGCTCTCAACAGGCATAGAAGCACCAAGAGACATTTCGATGAATCCCCAGAATTCCTCAGTTATTTCTCCTATACCCATGGTACAGGAGCCAACTTACCTTCCCATTATAATTACAGCCAAATTATCCTCATAAGTATAGTAGCTATTTTATTTGCCTGCTGGCCCACATTTTGAGTATCCATAGTTACCAAGCAGTGGTCATAGCTTTAAGTTCAGTGATACTTCTCCCCATCCCAAGAGTAAGAGTTTCTAATGCAGCAGAGCCAAAGTTGCAAAGCTCAAAAGCATATGTGCTGCAAATGAGTTACTATGGGGGCTCCCCCTAGTTCCACCTCTTGGTCCTTAGACTCTCATATTCTAACTACTGTGACATGTATCAGGTACTGATTCAGTGTATATACTGCATCTTGGAATATATCAGCCCAACCAAATGAGGTCTGGTCCCCAAGCTACTCCCCTGAGACTTTAAGGAGTCATTTCATTATACTGTTAGGTTGATTGCTTCTAAATAACGTGTTATGTCATAAGAACAGAGGATTCCATTATCACGTGTCCAGTGTTATGTTTCCATCACTTCCTTGGTTTGAGGAAAGACTGTGAATGACCCCATGTTGCTAAATCAGGTAGTCTTAAATCCATGGAATAGTGGCGAAGGCAGAGGCACCGTTAGATAGAGAAGGCAAAACCATACCCAGTGTTGATGTCAATTCCAGAGAGAATCACTGTTCCCCCAGGGATGGAAGGGGTCTGATATAGTCAATTTGTCACCAGATGTCTGGCTGGTCTCCTTGAAGGACTCAGCATCTGCCTCCGCTGCTGGAAGACAGAGCAATCAGCAGTGGCATGAGTTACATCAGTCTTGGAGAGACGGAGCCATGGCATTGGGTCGGTGCATGATCTCCATCCTTGTCACTGTGTCCTCTCCATTCATGGGTATATTGTTCAAGTCTCAAGTGGCTAACAACACAAGCTAGAGGACTGCAATGAATTAAGATGTCTGGTGTACTGGCCGACTCTCTGGTAGACATTAAGATGACACAAATATCTGCACGTTCTATGCCCTCTCCCACGAGTCCACTGACATTCGCCAGACTTCATTGTCTCCAGTTTTCCAGACTGTCTCCTTCTAGGCTTCTGACGAAAAAGCAGGACCATTCTCCAATTTCTGGAAATCAGTCTATACCCTTATCTCAGGCCACCCTGCTGTTTATAAAGTGAACAAATTAAATGTTTTTTATATCTCTTCCTATAGGAAGATTTCTCTGTCTCCTCACCATTGTCTTACAGGGTGGGCCTATGATACAACTACAGTCCCTTTTTTCTTTTTTTTTTTTGGTGCTTACCAACATATTGAGGTGACCCATACATGAATCAGGGCAGCCTGAGTTTTTAATCCTCCATCAGCTAGCTTTAAAGGACCCCTGTGAGGCCATAGGTGCAAGCTCAGGGAGAGCAAGTGGTATCACAGTGACAGATGAAATGGGAGCTTGAGCCATATGTTCATGTAACTTATTTAAGTTTTCTGGACCTGCCTGGTCCAAATTCTGAATATAGCATTTCCATCCATGAACTGTTGCACAGTATTATGATTCAGCTGATCTGACCGCTCATCATGGACGCTGAAGTCACATAGGCACTTGATGTCCTCTGATCAGGTGCTCAGTATCTATTCTGACCCAGTAATCTAATTCCTTATTGAATTGTCTGAGTCATATGGCCCAAGAGTCAAGAAACTTGCCCCATAGCTTGGACTTGCTGCAGGTGATGATAAGTTACGGATAGTCACGCTGCTGTATGAATGGCATCCATAGATACCCCTACTGACTCACCTGGTAATGGAGGTCCAAAATTTATGGTTATAACAATATATGAGAACCTCTAATTGTAACTCATATTCCTGATTGTGAGGAAATAAGTGATTGTTGTTTTATGCCATTTAATTTGGGACGAGTTTGTTATAGAGCAACAACTAACTGATACAAGGAATATGTCTACAAATGTAATTCAGTGGCTTGATTTTTATGAGACAAAATGACATATTTGAAAGTAAATTTCAATCAGTATAAAAGACCTTTTAAAAGGTTAAGGAACCCCCCCCCAGTTCATAGTGTCAGCTTCTAATAATTAATTACTGAGCACAGGCTCCTTATAGGATTGTAGAGAAAATGCAGTGGCATTTCATATGGTCATGTGTCTCTTCTATTACACAGTTTGTTTATAGAAATAGCTGCCTAAGAAAGTTAACTTCCAGGAAAGATGCCAGGTTACACAGAACCATACCAGAGCCTTAGAATCACTTTGGGTGAAAGCCCAAAGTTTTTGCAACATTAGGTGGAGGCAGCATAATTTGGCTTGAAAAGTTACCAGGGAAAAAATGACAGTAAATGCTCTTAGAACAGTATGTTCAGAGTGTTCAAGATAGTATGTTTTGTGGCCTCACATATCAAAGAATATTGTACATATATATATACACATATATATGCTATTTTTAAAAATATTCTGGACCAACAGGATCCAAGGTTGTCAGAAGTTAATGTTAGGCCAGCATCTATAGAGGTTCTAACCCCCAAAATTAGGCTGTAAGACATAAGAGAAGATAGAGCTACAGTTGGAAAATCTAAATATAGCTGAAAAGTTTTGGCACTTCAAGAGTTTCTAGGAGAAAGAAAAGAAATTTGATTTCTGTGCTGCTGATGGAAAAGCTCACAAATGACCTAAGAAAATTATATTTGTCATATTTCCATTGCAAAAGGTATTTTTAAATTTTTTCCTATAAGTTAAAAATGACCTTCCATGTTAAACGCCATTAGTTAAGAAAAAACATGAAGTCCACATTGCTTTGGATTTTAGAATTAAAAATAGCAATTTCTTTAATTTTGAAAAATATACACATAGAGAGTGCTGTTATTATTCCTGAGAATTTTTACAAGATATTCCAGGTCAGAAGATATTTATTTGTATAAAGTAAACTTGTCTTCACCAATATATTTTTGGTTTCTTATTTTTCTTCCCAAAATATGTATTTAAGAAGGTTTAGTTCATTGATTTTTTCCTGGTTTTTTCCTTAAATAATTAAACCCAAAGATAAACATAATATATTTATGTTAAAGCTGTATGATATTATGACTATTCTGTCTTGGATTAAATTTTATTTGAATTCTATAATTAAATTAAATTTTCAATTTTCAATAAAGTTTATTATTTCTAAATCTGTGTTAGGTTAACTTTAAGAACAGAAATTGAAGTAAAACAGGGGATAAAGTTATTCAGTTACATCAAAATCTAGGTTTTATATGATTTTTTTCATAGTTATTTGGGTGTGTTTGTTTATTACTTTTTCACAGTCCTGAGTAGAACTCTGAGATTTCTAGAGGAAGTCAGTTTTCAAAAATATCTAATTTATGCTTAAGAAACTGAATAACACAACTATTTCCCATTTATTCCCATTATGTTCCTTGTTTTACCATTTAGTTTAAATCAATTTAATACCATTTTATAACGCATCTTACTCTATCTTCTAAAGTCAAACAAAATGATTTTTCCAGTGTAACACAAATCAGTCATCATGAAAATTTCTGTGACTACAGGCAGTAGCTTGGATATTTTTCAAATGTGAGATCTAAGAAAGTAATACTTGGATTATGCAGATTACTGGCTTGCTCTTGGTGAATCTTACTAATATTGCTGGAACCCAAAGCAAACTAAAGGTGGTCAGAAGTTGCTATTGTAAATAGATTACTTTTATGGTGGACATGCTTTAGAAATAACATACATTTGTGATTGCTAATTCACACTTACATTTGTTCACTTAGCATATGAATTTGTTAAACTAATTAAAAGTGAAATATTTCTGAATTTTCTACTGCAAAGAGTCCAGTCTTACAAGCAGAGAGATGTTAGAGGGATCACTCTTGAATTAACAGTCGGTTTCCATTGTAAAACCTTACACTCACTGTTTTAAACATAAACTTTGCTCAGTATTTATTCATTTCCAAATAAATAAAAGAGATTAATAATTTGATGAAGAAAATATTACCAGAATAATACAAAGGACTAACTCTCATCAAGGTTTTGATTTACACAGTTCAGTTTAGGGTCCTCTGTTATGCAAGATAAGCTAAGTTCTGATAAGGAACACATTTCTGTTGTTCACCATCTTTATCCTGGGTGGCACGTTGATGGAATAACCTCTCTCTGGAACAGACGTGACAAACCATACTCCTGCGCTTAAAGCTCCTGCCTGGAAACGGCGTATGTCAGGCCTGTATTCATTCCATGGGACTGAGGAAGTCACAGAGCTGACCGAGCACAGGAGTATAAACCTCTCGGAGCAGGGCAAGCGCAGGGGAGGCACTGGTATAAATGGTGAACCGTAACAGAGAGCACCGCGACCCCTGCGCAACTAACTGTCCAAATCCCCTGATATAACCTTCTCCATCTAAGAAAAGGGGTGTTCTCATTGTTTAAAAGGAATACAATTTCATCAAGTCATTCCAAAGATAAAAGCACATTTAACATAATTAAGCATGTAATATAATTGACGGTAACATAATGACCCATTTAAAAGAACCATTCAGCTCCTTCGATAAATACTGTTGAGAGCGAAACTAGAGTTCAAGTTATTCAGCAACATATGTCAATATGCATACCAATACGTATCTATTTTAAAATTAGTCAGAAAGTGTTGAGAATATAGAAAATTTACATGAATAATTATTTAAGTCCAAGTCAGATGCATGAAATACAGGTGCTAAAGGTCAAAGAACTCAGGGCAAAGTAAATACTTTCTGAGGGTGACCAAAAATTAGATAAGGATTGGAAAATGTTGGTATTCAGTAACTGAACTATATTAATAGGTTTATTCCTTTTATCAATGGTGAGTATGTCTAACATCATCAAGAAGTTTATATTCTAGTCATAGATATTTATATATGAACTTTAAAGATATAAAATGTCTACATATTGTGCCTAATATTGTTGGCCTGACAGGAAATGCTCTGCTGAGAAAACATGCTGTAGAGCACTTCCGCTGTGGAAATATTTTCTCAAATTCAAAGACTTGGAATAGGAAGTTATGATTTTTTTCTGTAAAGTTTTTTGAATTATATCTTTTTGTTGTATATACTAAATAGGATTAAATGGGATGGGAGAAGAAATGAGGATCATTAATGTAAATTGTTCAATAGTAAAAATAACACATATTGCTGAGGAAATAAACCATATATATTTTTAGAATGAAGCATAAACCTCCTTTTTAATGTTCATGATTTATTACAACAAGTAAACACCACTTTGATTTTAGGAAAAGCACTGACTAATGTCAGTGAAAAATGATCGCAATTCAACTATATGTATGTAGCTACCCTGGCAAAGTAATTTTACAGAATATACTTGTCTTTGTTTTGTTTTGTTTTTTTCCTTTGAAGACATTGGTTTTAAGTCCTATTTTTCTAATGCAGAGCATATTGGTATAAAACAAACAAACAAAAAAGCTCTCCAACAACAGTCCCAGTAAACCAAGTTGCAATTAACTGCCACTCCAGGGAAATATTCTAGTACGTGTTTCTGGCACTTGAAAAATTTATACCTTCTGAGAAAAGGCAGGAAAATTCTGTCAATTAAACTGATTGGAATTCCCTAGAATGTAAAAAAAATGAGTTCTATGTTAAAAAAGTGTCGTAAATAGTTATGTATATGGAAAAAATGAAAGATTATTTTTGCGCTTTGTATAAACCAGTTATTTTTTTTCCTTTAAAACAAATGTAATGCAAGTCAAGTAAAAACTTTAATACTGATTTATAAAAAAATTACACATTCTAGATTTGAAATATGTGATTAATTAAATTACTTCTACACTAACAACACAATGGTACTCATGGTATTAATATTTTTGGATAAATGACATGATTGTTAAATCTATGGATGACTATACATTTGGCAACCAAGTTGGTTAAGGTAAAATATGAGTATGTTACCATCAAGTAATGTAGAAAATACAAAGAAGGGAAAAATATTTGTATAGATAGTAAAATAAAAGAAATTGCCATTTAAATGATTAAATTAGGATCAACTGTGATAATATTGATTGAAAGACAATTAACCAGTGCAATGAAAAGACCTGGCTGTATGCTGCCATTCCTTAGTAAATATATTTCAGAGAGTTGTAAATTAAATTAGAACATCTTAGATTCTTAAGGAAAGAAAAGAAATTTTCTTAGTTAGAAGTCTGTGGGCTTGGCAGGCTTCTTTAAGCAAGAGAAAATGCTATGATTTACAGGCTTCCTAGCCAAATAGTTCTAGGTTAATACTTTCAAATATGTGCCCATTGAGTTCACATGCTCTTCTAATTTACATTGAAATTACAGGAGGTGATGAATAAGTTTATGACATTGTGATGATGTTTTTACAGTTGCATAGTTATACTGAACACATCAAGTTGTACATATTAAATGCCTACATCTTTTTGTATGTCAAAAAGAAAACAATGAATGGATAATGACTACTTTGAAAGGATCAGCACCCAATAGATGTGTAACATTCCATGCAATTCATAAACACGTTATCATAATTTAAAATAAGAAATTATGTCATTAAAATAATGTTTCTCAAATATTTCCATTAACAAAAGTCTAAAGAGAGAATAAAAAACTCTGAAAATTGGGGAGAGGTTAGGGATAAGATAGATTTAGGGATCTTCAGGTGGTATTTTTAGATGGTAATTAGTACATGAGGTGGAAGTTTTGCCATGAAAGCTGTAATTCTTATCATGTATAAAAGAAGGAAGTCTTACAAGTCATGATTTTTACAATCAAATTGCTCATTCAGTTCTAAAATTTCACTCAGTGATCTTTCTCCAGTTCTTAAGGTGCTTGCTCCTTTGAGCTGCTGGTTGAAACGCTGAACTTTCAATTAATAACAGCTCAACAAGTCCTCTTTTATAATGGGAAGAATGAATTCTCATTCACCTGATTGAATTTGTATCATTTTCCATGAGGATGAATAACAAAATAACACCAAATTCAAAAACTCTGACTTAGTTAACACCTTCAAGTTGAAAAAAAGTGTTCCAAGTAACATCCTGTAAATTATAAATTTGGTTAAAAGGCTATTTTTAAAACATATTTATCAATTTTGCTACTTCATTATCAAATTGAGAAAATCAAGAAGAAAATTATTCAAAACAAAATCATGCTCAGTGAATGACAAAGTGGCTTGGAGTTCGTTCAAAGTGAGTGTTAATGGCGCATTGTATAAATCTGCCTGTTAGATTGATTTACAAGTCCCATTTTGTGCAAGTATCAATAATTTTTTTTAAAACCCATAATGGGATATAAATATTTTGTTAATAATTTGTAAGTGTCTCTGAGAAAATATTAATCTTTGCTACATATTCTTTACCAACTATAAAATTTTGATTTTGACTTTGCCCAAGACATTACTACTTGGAAGTTTTCAACCTTCTGTAGACATTTCTGTTTCATTGTATATAATTTCCTTTATATTTATGATTTAAAATAAAATTCTTACCCACCCTGAGATTAGTAACTTTTGACCTGTGTTACCAAGTTTTTAAAGGACTTCAATATTTTTAGCATTTAATTATTTGTTCTATTGGTGATATTTAGTTTGTTCATAATTTATTTTAGTGTACAATGTGAAGTGATCCAAGTAGTCAAACATTCAATATCATTTTGTGATCAATGCATCATTGTCTACGGTTTTGTGATGCTTACTTGTTAATATGTTATTGTCTGTTTATAATGAGTATATTTCAGATACCATTTTGATTTCTTTGACATTGTACACAATTTTACTGTTTTCAGTATTGTAACCATATAATTCATTATAATTACTGTTAGAGCAAATCACCTGGTCAGGTTTTCTTTTTCAAACGTACTTTAATACTGCTCTATTGTCTTCAGGCAGTGAATATAATATAGTATGAAAACAACCTGATTTTGTTCTTTGTAAGGAACCTGTTTTACCTCCTGGTTTATATCTTCATTGTAGAAGCATAAATTCTTATTTATTTGTTCACTAATTTAGAAGTTACATTCAAAATATTTTAACACATATTTGAGTTTGAGCTCAGAATAGGTTTTTTATTAATGTTTATGTCATTGATGATCACTTTAAGTTCTGTTTTTTTAATCTTCAGTACATTTAACTTTCTATACAATTGTCCCTCCCTATTTTTCAGATGTCACTCTTATCTGAAAAGTTTTCTCTCTTTGCCTCTTTCTTCTGTATTAGAAATTGCAATTTTCCCTCTCCATTTCTGGTACACTTTTTTCATTGTACATTCTATTCTTTTTTGCCTCTAATAAAGATTTTAATCCTGGTATTATGCATACATATCATTCCCCTGCCTTATCTTTTCTAGCCAGGTATATACCTCATTCTATAGAACCCCTTAAAATTAAAATTTCCATGTATGTTCATATAAATGTCAAGTTTTTCTTTATTGAGAAGGCAACACAGGTTCGTTCCTACAGGTTCTATTTCCTACACTAAAGCTTTATCTTTCCCCAAAGATATTCTTTTTTCTGTATCTTTTAACCATTGCTTTCTTCTTCTAGTTTTCAAATTCTTTCTATAGGACCCAGAGTTATATATTTTCTGATATAGTTTTTTATACCTTCAGTTCCACTTGAGGAGTGAAAAATTCACTCTGTCCCACCTTTGAGAAAAAGTTGGTATGTCAAATATCTTTTCCTATTTTATGTTCCACTAATTACCCATAGATGGACTTATTTATGAAAATGCAAAATAATTCTTACTTCTTTTACTTGAACATGAACACGAATCTCGAATTCTCTAGAAGAATATAACATTTCCTGGGTTCTTTTTAATCTGCAGTCATCGATTGTACTCATCAGGCAAAATTTCTCCTCTTTTTGTGCTGAATTGATTGTCTCCTTAGGAACTAATGGTGGTGGGAGAAGGGGGTGGGGTGGGAGCGGGAAGTATGAATGGTCCTAGTGGTCCCAGAAGACGGCAGTTTCCTGGTAATTCCAAAGAACCTAGATTTTTTTCTGGCTCACAGGAGGGAGTCATGTTTTTTTAATGAGTAAATATATTTTGCACTTTTTTTTCTAGAGTTCCAACAACTCTTATGTTGTTACTGAGAAACAACATTAAATACAAATGAGCTCCCCAGAAAGCTAAACTTTTTTTGTCATTCAGCTGCTATTCAATTTCTTATAGTCACTATTTAACCTTTAGTTTCAGATTTCAAGTGAAATGTTCCATGCATCTTTTGTTACCTATGTCAGTTAGATGAACACTTTCCCTCATTAAGCCCTCTGCTGTTTAAAAATAAATTCTGTAACAACTTTGCTGCCTAGATGTAAAGTGGCAAATTTACCTCTCTGCTCCTTGTTATCTATAACTAAGAGAGTTATCTAAGTCTTGGCTGGCTTCAGAGACCACAGTGTTAGGCAGACAAAGCTGTCTTTAATAACTGGTTTGTTTCCAGAGAGAAAAAAAATAAAACTAAAGCACTACATTAATTTTCATTGTTGCATTAGAACTAGCTTTTCTCTGGTCTTCTCATCTGTACTTCATTAAGTCACATTCTGTGGTATAATGTTGCAAGTTTGAAAATGCAGAACCAGTTCAAGAAATTGATTCTATTTGTTCTTTCTGTTCAATAGACCTTTGATCTGAAATGTTCAATGGTGCCTGGCTGTTCCTCGCAAGCCTCTTTTAAACCATTGTTCGCATTGTAATAGCCTTGTTATCAGGTTGTATGAATTAATTCCATCACATTAGGAGGAGGAAGTTAGGCTCACACAGCACAGTCTAATAACTGTTACTGGCCAATTGATTGGGTAACAAGACGACACGGCACGTTCATAGTTTAGTTGTTTTGCAAGGTGGTCTTAATTTCAGAATTTCAGAAAGACAATAATAAATGTTGATGTCCCCAGGACACCTTGTCTAACTGGCTTTGAGAACCTAACAATGTATAACTGAAAACTGTCACAATGGAGCAGGCCACTATTCTTAGTAAAATTCCTGAATCAAGAAGAAAACACAGGAAAAAAAATCCTCTGCACAATGAAACAACCACCCACGAGCAAAAGCAGAAACCACCCATGCACTAAAAAGCTGCATCCTTAAAGGGGAGAAAGCAAATACTTGGGAGAAATATCTAAGTTACTTAGGCAGTTACTGTCAAACCTTGGGCAGAGAGTGCCTTCTAACTTCAATTGCTAGAGAAAGAGGAAGAACCAGGCCGAGCACACCGTCACTGAACTATTGATGATCCAATTGGCAAGGGGAAAAAATAACATGCAATGTTGATATCTAACCACATATTGTTGATCTTGGATTGGGAGATGCAGTGAGATAAATAATTTGAAAACAGTAATTTAGAAACTGTTCAAATAACATATAACAAAACAATTATTTGGTAAGTGGAGTTTGTTTCTCCACCTAAGTTTGTATATGTGAATGCAGGCTGATTGATTGATTGATTTCTCTACCTACTTCAGAAGATCCAGTGGGCAACTTTTCCCTAAGCTTCTAAGTCTTCAGGTTATCAACCTGGGGGAGGTGACTAAGTCAATTCCCCGGTTTGGTTGTGTAAGGCACCTACCAAGCATACACTTCTGTGATGCACAGTTCGTTGGACCCAGCAGCCCTCTAATGTGCAATCTGCTTGTGCCCATACTCTTGATGACAATGCATGGCTTCTTTAAACAATCGACAAGCCTTCTATAACCGCTGTCTGTCTGTTTGGTTTCCCAGTCTGAACCATTTCCATTCTCGGCATGCCACCACATAGCCTCTTTTCCAATGCAACTCCGTTGCAATCATTATAAGAAGTTCTGCCATGAATTCTTCCCTGAGTCTTATTACTAGAATGAACTCTTCCCACCTCTAAATGTTTTTGGTCTACATGGCTTTATTGGTGTTGATGTGGAAATTAAGTGAGGTAACTTAAGTAGGATGACTCCCACACCAAAAGCATTTAATAAGCATTAGATATACTTACGAAGACCATTTATTCAGGCTGCCATTACTAATCTCATTATTACCCTTTACCAAGCAGCCTTGTGAGGATCTCAGAACTCAGGTGGATACTTTACTTATATCATATCTACTCCTTACAGCCAACCCATCAAGTCTGTTTGATCTGTTCTCCAGTTAAGAAAATGAAAAAAAGGGCCCTGGTTGGTGTGGCTCAGTGGATTGAGTGCCGGCCTATGAACCAAAGAATCATGGGTTCAATTCCCAGTCAGGGCACATGCCTGGGTTGGGGACCAGGTTCCCAGTAGGGGGTATGTGAGAGGCAACCACACATTGATGTTTCTCTCCCTCTCTTTCTCCCTCCTTCCCCTACTATCTCTAAAATTAGATAAATAAAATCTTTTAAAAAATGGCGAAAAGGATTTACAGAAGGTTTGGTTAACTCACCTCCTTTTGCGCAGCTCTTATGGCAGAGCTGAGTTTTAGGCCCACAGACAGGCGTCCTTTTGTGCCCACACCACTAACATTTAATCCTGCCTCTGAATGAGATCTTTGGTGTAATTCTGCATATTAGTATTATTAATGCTGTCTGTTAGACACGTTTTGCTTGCCACCTGGAATTTTTCTTAATTTTTTTAAATTTTTGATTTTTTGGAGAGAGAGAGAGAAGAAGCAAGAGAGAAAAAAATTGATTTGTTGTTCCACTTACTTATGCATTCATTGGTTTTTTCTTGTATGTGCCCTGACTGGAGATCAAACCTACAACCTTGGCATATCAGGACTACGCTCTAACCAACTAAACTACCCAGCCAGGGTATTACCTGGAATTTTATGCATATTTTGATGTGCCTGTGCATCATTTCTCTAATTACATTTTACAAATTTGAAAAGCAGGGCCGCAGCTACTACTACTTAAAAAAAAATTTGTTTTCCTTTCAGTGCCCCACGATAGTGTCTTGCATAGTGATGCTAAAAATGTGTTCATTCTTTGTTTGGTATAATTTTGTTTCCTCCTAAAATATTGGCTCAGCATTAGAAACAATGGAAACAAGCAAAAAAAATCATAGAGTGATTAGAAACTCCATCACTAGGGGCTCAGTGATACCATGTTATCATTCTCCTCACTCAGATGCCTCATATTTCTTAGTGTTCTTTGCAGGTTTGTTTTGTTTTGTTTTGTTGTTATTGTGGTTTGTGTTTTGATCCTGGGGTTTATTGAAATAGTCTTAGACCCTTCTGAACTTTCTTTGCTTTTTCCCCTCTGGTATACCCAGGGAACCTAAGGATGGAAATTAATTCATTCTTAGCTATTCACTTTTCAAATAAAAAGAAGTGAAGTAGTTTATTTATCATTTGTTGTGCACTCCTCAATAAGAAAAAAAAAGGGCAGTACATATCATTTGTTGCTTATTTATTTAGTGTAACTGGCAGACATGGCTTGTTTACTGTTTGGAAAATGAATAAGAGGTAGATAGATTCAGGAATTCACATCAGGATTCTGAATGTACCTCCCATGCCTTAGGAGTATGTGTGCTTTTGTACATGGATAGACTGTCTGCCTTGACATTTGGACAAGTAGAACTTTTAAATCCTAAGCTATTAGCTGTCTTTGGGGCACCTTCCTCAGACAACTTGCAAGCAAAAAGACATAGGAAAAATCTATAGACAATACAGCCTTGTTTTGTTTATTAATTTGTATTCATAGGAAAACCTTGAAATTTGCCATATAGACCTACATGATGCATTGTGGACACATTTTCATACTCTCCACAACCTTTGGATTATTCCCCAGGTGCAGGGTAAGTGGACCAGGATTTCTTCCAGCTCGCTGCCACGGCACCCCAGCCTTTCCACCCCGTTGTCAGCGGCTCCAGCAGGGACCTCTGCCTGTCTAGCATGTTGCACGTGGTTTACTTTGGGCAAAGTACAAACAGCATTTTTCTGTTCTGTGAGAAAATTTATGGGTATAGCCTGTGCATCTCTGACATCTCACAAACCTTGCGCTCATTATCTCAGTGTCTTCACACTGGTGGATACTAGCAAGGCCGAAACTCCACCAGAAGAAATAACATAGAAATAGTTCTGAAAACAATGCCTTCCAGGTTGTATTGGTGACAACTTATCTATATAGAACACCTAACATTTCTATAAATGATATAAAATTTTATCTCATGTAGAATAGAAGTACCAAGATAAAGCAACTCCAGGGCTGGCTACTTCAATAGCTCAATGACATTATTTAAGAAAACAGGGCCATTCTTTCTTCCTGTCCTGCCATCCCCTATGTCTGCCTGTCTCACTCATGGCCACATATTTGCTGCTGCTGGTCCAGATAGCCTGCGGCGATCTGACAAAGTTAAATAGATTGGGGGACACTTTCTTCTGCCTCTTGAAGATCAAAGAAGCCGCTCCCACGTGGTCTGCAGCACCCTCACCCCTTGTGTCTCACTGGATGGACCCGCTTGTCTACCCAACCCTGCACTGTAAAATGAAAGAGAAATGGGCATACTGTGATTGACAAGGGAGGAAAATGACATCTCTCCCCCCAAGTGAGTTCTACTAGCAAAGAAAGGAATAAAGTGACTTCGGAGTAGGTAACAGGGTGCCTGCTCACTTAGTCCCGTCTTTTAGACTCTGCCCTTGCTCACTGTCTATTGTCCTTCATGTTTCCCACCCTGAGTGTTTAATTACTTGGTCTAAATGCAGATTTCCTTCCATTCTCTAATGTAGAGTTCCATAGCCCCGCAGATATTTCTATTCTGATACTCACAATGCACATTCAACTGTTTAAATAATACTAAATTGACTACTACAGCAATTTAAAATTACAAGAAATCTTTTTATTTATTGTTTAATAAAAATAACCTCTAGTTTCTTGGCCCAAAAGCCACTGCTAATTCAAAAAGACATTTGGAGTTATAGATATTTTGTCCTTTGTACCTAGCAACGCCGAAGACTATTTTGCCAGACTACATGTAGGATGGATTAAAAGGAGGTAGATTTAATATACATTGTAAGGTGCTCTTTTTACGCAAATAGCAGAGAATTTATAGCCCACTTATTTCAGTGCAAATGCTGCCTCCTACCTAAGTCACTTAATCAGGACACTTTAATTTCTACAACTGCTAAATTCAGATAATAATACCTGCCCCCCTATCTACCTCTCTGGGAAGCTGGGAGGATTAATTAGATAAAGTATTTAAAGCTCCTCAGAGAGAAGTGGCATATGTAAAAGATGTTATTATTTCTAGGGAAGAATGAAGCAGTGTCTCTTTTATGGACAGTCCATACTTCTAGAATTTTTTCCTCTTATGCATTCTGCTGAAGTGCCAATTTAGTAGATTTTAATTCATCATGTAAGACCCTTCTTATCCTCAAGTAGTTGCACTTAAAGAAAAGGTTTTCAAGTATTGCCTTCGATGATGGGAACTGCCTGTAATTCCTGAGTTTCTCTGAATTTTTCAGAGCATTGCTTTGCAAATTGGTGTACGTGCTGGGATCCGGTTACATTTGTAAAAACAAGCCACGGCTGCATTGAACACTGTGACCTAGGCCTGTTATTGAGGTCCTACTGAATTCTGATTTCTTACATAAAGCATCGGCTAATGAAAGTAGTTCTCACTGGTCTGCCTTCCCTGAGAGCTCGTATGGCCATCAGAGCCTTTGCTCTGAGTTTACAACTGGTTCTCAAACACAGGGCATCAAACTGACTTCTGTTTTGAGTACAGCAAATTATTCAGAGCTTACTCATTTTGTACAGGTGAAAAGAAGTGCCTTCTACTATATGCAATAGAAACAGGCCAAGTCCAATTATTTTGGACATAAAAAGAAGACAAATTCAAGGTCTAATCTGTATTTATTCTCCTATAAACCTTGTAAAATAGTTTACACTGAAATATCTTTTAAGCAATAAGTTTTCCTGTTTAGGTCTGAGAGCCCTATTTCTCACGTTCTTCCATAGTTCTCAGCTTTAGTTATATACTTAAAATTTCTCCACTTTTTTCATCTCTACTCTGTTTTAGAAATTTAATTGTGCTTAACCTTTAAATTGTTTTATTAAACATTGAACACTTTTGTTAACTCTCACACTGCTGTTTTCTAGCTTAGTATTTCATTCAGCAGTCCTTGTGTGTTTTAATGACTAGAACTGTGGCTTGCTGTTAGCAAATGTGTCCTGAGTGGCATAGAAGCTCAGTGCAAGTGGGGGCAAGACCTATCTTCCCACAGCAGGTTGAGAAGCAAGTGAATCACTGCATCTATTACAGAGCTTGAGGACTGCCTCCTGCTGGCGATTTCAACTTTGGTTTTCTCAGACACTTACCTAGATTCATTTTCTATAACTTTGCATCGTTCATTCTTTCTAGAAATAATGTAAAACTATGAATCTTAACAAATCAAAACACTTTCTTCCAAGCAAAAGCATGCCCATAGAATTATATCTGAATCTGTTTTTCATATTTGTAGGCTCTTCAAAAAACTGGCATTGCTTATTTTCCTCATACTTCTAGTTCTAAAAGAAAAGGAGAGAAATGGACATCAGGTTTTACTCAATAACTCATTCCAAACTTGCTTAGGTAGCAGCCTTCATCACGGGCAGCTCTGTAGGAGGAGAGCAGCAGACCATGTGTCTGGGAGCAGCCTTTCAGCAAGGAAAAGGCCTCTTCTTTGACCTTGCCAGAAGCCTGGAGTGGAAAAGAAAAATCAAAAGTCAGGCCATGTGTAGGTCCTTATAACCTGGAGAAATAAGACAGGGAACAAGAGAAAATAATACAACAGGAGAGAAAAAAGGAAGAGGAATGTGCCTTGAAGACTTTGCGACACCATCTCTTGGCTTAAATCATATATTGGATTCTTGCCCTTCTGATCATAAACGTTTTCACCCTTGATAGAAGCTAGAAAGGAAAGTGGGTGGACATGAAGCTGACATGGGAGAAGGCAGACCATTGCTTTCCCTGTAGTGCTGACATGACCGGCTCGAGTAACGCTAGCTTCATCCACCCCCAAAGTGCTGCGTGTGTGGGGGTCCCTAGTGTCCTCTTTTCAAGCATTCATAGCCAAGAGACATACCAAGATGACCTACAAAGCTAAGTTTAAGAATTTGATCAAGGATTTGCTGAGGAGTTTTGAAAAGAGAGAATTAAGGTTTTTAACACTGAAATACTACCTTGATAACATTCAAATACATCTTAATACTACTTACTACTCCATCAAAAGATGAATATTCAAAAATTTATAAAAAGGTAGCTATACTTTAGTTTTTTGATTAAGAGAGGCAGCAATGATAAAAAGAGTGCCCTTATTTCTTTTTTTTTTTTGTTAGAAAAACCAACTTTAGTAGATATATCTGCAATAAAATGATAGTAGAGCTATTTGTATTATATTTACAATACACTAGACATTAAGGATTTGATTTTGTTCACTGATTTAATCCTTAGAACACCCCTAATATAAATATTAGACCCATTTTACAGAACAAGAAGAGTAAGAATCAGAATGTTTACATTACGTGCCCAATGTTACATAATTAGTTAATGATAAAAGCCAAGCTTAGACCTGTGGCCCTCCATCTACAAAGTTCTTGATGTTGACCACTCTGCTACATATCTAATGAAGTAAGTTTAAAATGTAGAAAATATAAATGCTAATTCTAGTATTCAAAATACATCAAATACATATATAGAAAAATGATAATCACAAAAATATTATTAAGCTGTGTTATTATAAGAAGATCCAGAGCTCAGATAAATTCTGTTATATGAAAATCCTAAGCAGCATGTCAAGATCAAGGATATTAGAATAAAGATAGTGATAGGACAATATTTAACTTATTGTTAGGCTTTCTTTAGAATTAAGAACATTTAAAATGAAGACATGTTTCACGAGACTCGGAGACAGTTCATGTAGGATGGAACAGCTACACAAAATAAAACTAAAGGAGAAAGCATCCTACTCATTATGACTCTTCATATAAAACATGGACCTAAATTCTCCAAAACTGTAATGAGGCTGCAGGTTCTCTTCACAATGGCCAACTGTTAATGATGTTGCTTCATTACAATAAGAAAATGACCAGATTTCATTCACTGACTAATGTACTTTATTAAAACATACCTGTGTTGCAAGCACCACTATTTTAGGTAACAGTTGGTGATGGACTCTAAATATTCTAGTTTCTATTTGTAAGAGCTCTATTATTAAGGTAAAAAAAAGAGAAAAACTTCTTACTTTATGCATTCTTAAATCCTTTTTTAAGAGCCAAACTATGTGAAAGTGTTACTTTGCCAAAAATATTTTTAAAGTTGTCTACGAATCCAGCATTCATATGCGTATGTAACTCCACTCTCAGGAGTAAATGAAATTGTGATAGATGAAATCCAATAAATTTACCATCTACTACATAAAAGACTTCTTTCTTTTAGTAATTCTATCTTTTTCTTTCGTTTTTTTCTTTTGTTATCCTCACCTGAGAACATGTCCATTGCTCTTAAAGGGAGAGGAAGGTAGGGAGAAAGAGAGGGAGAGAAACATTGATGTGAGAGAGAAACGTCAACCAGTTGCCTCCCCTATACTCCCAAACGAGAGATCCTGTAACTCATGCATGTGTCTTGTCTGGGAATCCAACTCATGATCCTTTGGTTTATAGGATGGCACTCTAACCGAGTCACACTCGCCAGAGCTCTTTTAGTAATTCTTAATTTTAACAACTTTTCTTAGAGTTTTCTCTTTAAAAATTGCATTTCCAGTCCTCTCATACTTGTACATAAATTTTTGAATTCACAAATATTATTTATGATATATGTAAATTTTGATTTCCCAAAGAAAAGTCAGTAAGCTTTCCATCTATCCTCCTATAGAACCCTTATTGTTTTAATAAAGATATTTTTAAAATGATAAAATAATAGAAATACCATTTGTACAGTATGCATCTGCCTATCATTCAACATTATTATTAAGTAAATATTCTCTCATTTTAAATATGGGAAAACTGGGATTAAAAAAGGTTAAATAACCTGCCAGATTTCACATAGCTAAAAAATGAGCAAACCAAAATTTAACTGAGATCTATCTGTCCTCAAAGCCTGTGTTTTTTCTACCCTAGAACACGACTTAGAAGTTTGGTCCTGACCCGGTTCAGCCTCCCTCTTTACTTTACATGAAATTCAGTGCTGCCTCCTGCTGACCTCCCTTGGTATTACAATGCAGCCAGCCTTTCAATACAATTCAGTGAAAACAATCAGTTCTTGTTGGGAGCAGATCATTTAGGAGTATTGATTCTAAATTTGTCATTGTTTTCCATGAAAGCTAAGCATACAGTATAAATTGCCACTCACCACATAAAGTTGATGACTTTCTATGCCCAAATGATTTGACAATTTGTGATTTCACCCCCAGGAGGTTTTTTGCTAACATTTTTCAAGGCAAAATATTCAATCCCTGTCTAAAATGATCAAATTTTGCCCTGAAGCAAACTTGTAAATTTTTGCAAGGACTTGTGAAACTTCACAAGGCAAGAGATCAATAATTTCACACTGTTCTGTTCTCACCGTTTTCCTCAATGTACACTATTTAGTTTGAAACTGCCAAGATGAGAAAGTAAAAATTTAAGGGGCAAGTAAGGAACTCTCTCTCCATCCTTTATAAATATAAATGCTATGTTTAAAATGAAGGTGAGCAACCTGTCATCAAAAAATTTTTAAAAAGCCAACAAATTCAATTCTGATATTTAAAAAATTAATTTTACCAAAAGAGAACAAAATACATGTTTCTACTCTTGTAATATCCTATAGTGTGTACTCAGACACTCAGAAATAATTTTTAGTTTTCTGCCTATTGTATCCAACAGTATCCAGCGTTGGTTGCAAATCAGGATTTAGGCAAAGTGCCCGGATGAGCTGTGTGCTGCTGTTATGCCAAGGCACCAAGACGTTTTGTTCTTACCTGTAATAATATTAAATTTGTTTGTTCACCATTGATTTTATGCATACCAATCTCTTTTTTTCCATGTTGGAAAAAACACCAATAAATTTGAGCCAATAATATGGTAGATTTTATCACTCTTTCTCCTCAAACTTTCTGTTTTCTATTAGGGTTTTTTTTCCCCCTGCTTGCATGATAATTGTGAATATTTCCTCATGTTCAGTGATTGCTCTTTCATTCTTCTTGCTATCTAATTTCTCCTTCAGAGAACTCATCCATTTTCATGGCTTCACCTCTGCCTTTACTTGAATGATTCCAAAATCTCTATTGCCAATTCTTTCCTTTCATGTAAGAACTAGACATTTATTTCCAACTGTTTACTGGACATTTTTTCTTTGATGATTCACCTCTTCTTCCAAATAAATATTCTGAATCATCTATTTTACCCCAAAACTACTTTTTTTCTCTTGGTTTCCTTTTTTTTATCTTTCAAGAGCAGAAACATGTTTCCAATCACCCATACCTGAAACCTCAGACCAAGGCACAAGGATGGCAACTCAACTGTGTACCATAGCCAGAGCCAGGAGTAATTTAGGGCATTATAGCAGGCCAGGCCTGAAGGAACTTGGAGCCTTTACCCACCCCTCCACCGCACCCCATTACTCAGCGCCATCTAATGGTCACTATATAGAAGAGCAGGCCCAGTTTTTCCAGATCCTATTTTTCTCAAATACATAAAATACAAAAAACCCAGAACCACCTTTCCATGCTATGTGAATGTTCTAGGAACCCATATGTATTAGTGTATCAGGAACCCAGCTGGCGTTGTTGTGAGAGGCTGCTTTCAGCTTCAGCGAATTGCTTTTGAAGACTCTTTCAATGCATTTGCCCATTTCATGCCGGGTGATTTAGAAGCACACCTGCTCACACTGCACTGAGTGTTCAGCAGTTTTTGATTAAAAATGGCATGACTCCCATGCTCCACCTTCCCTGGCCAGCAGATCTCGCCCTGAGTGACATTTTGTTGTTGTTGTTGTTGTTGTTTCTCCGGATTAAAAAAAGACCTCAAAGGGAAACATTTTGCCATTGAGGAAGAGCTGAAACAAACACAAAAACAAAAAAACAAAAACAAAAACAAAATGGCAGAAGCACTAAAGGCATCAAAATTCCCGAGTTCAAAAACTGTTTTTGAGCCGTGGAAACAAGTCTCAATAAGTGTATTGCATCAAATGGAAAGTACTTTGAAGGTGACTGAAATTTAAACATGTGAGAATAAATACACATTTTTTATAAATAAATTCTGAGGTTTTTTTGGTCTCCCCTTGTATAAATTTTGACTTTGTAGTGAAGTCTATCAAATATGTTTAAATGTTCTTAACTGCTAAACAAAATTGAACTCTGTGGAAGCCACGGGAAGTTGGTATATTAGGATGTGTATCAAGTGATCACAAAGAGGCACTGAGCTAAAGGGCAAGTGAAGACAATGTAAATAAGTAAAAGGTATAGATAGGTACTCTTGGTTATGATAATGATAGAGTTACAGAGCCAACCCCGGAACCATCCTAAGACCTTGAGCCACATAGCATAGTGTTCTAGATAAATGGACTTAGCCAACCTAAATAGTGATGCAACAGATATTGAGCTAAAACCCATAAACCTGAAATTTAAAATGACACATTCTAAGTCAGTGAGCAAAGTAGCCAGGAGCTACAAAGGTGATCTTGGTTCTTTGAAAATAATGCCACAATTTGTATTTCCTCCCTTCAATGTTCTTCTGGCATGAAAAACCGATTTCCATTCTAAGACTAGTAGATTTCAGTGAATATGCAGCCCATGTGTCTCTAATTCTTTTATTTTTTGGAAATAATTTACATTTGAGTTTAACATAAGAAGTTATTATAATAAACTCTTTGAAATATATGATAGATTTCTCAAATTAGGCGTTTAGAGATTGATATAAAGATATATGCTATACTGATGACATAAGACAAACCTGTGACAAGATCTTTTAAGACATCAAAAAGACGTGCAGATGAAATTAGGCACATGGAATTCATTCAATGGTTACTTACAAAAATATTAAAATTTTATTATATACTTGAGGGCTTTTACTTGTAAATCAAATACTGATCGAGAAAATTGGGAACTGTGGAAATTTAATTAATCAAATATTTTATACAGTAAAGGGTATTTTTTAAACATAAAGGAAAAAAGACTACAAGCATACTAAAACCTTTTAAGATCATATAAACACTCAAACAAGTACAAAACCCATGTTAATTATAAATTAGGTGAGCAACCAAATGAGTAATACTGAACTTATATTTTGTGTGTGTGCTCTAAAAATAGTCTTTATCTTCAAAGAACTTCTTTACCTAGATCAAGGGATGAATTGATTTGATTAGAATATTTTAACGATGAAATGGAAAATACATTGTATGAAATACCATGGTATAGGAGCTTTTTAATTTTTTCATAGTTGTCATTGATCTGTATGCATTCACTTTTAAATTTGAAAACATCTAATATTTTGTGAGAAAATACATATTCTTTTAAACTGAGAAACTAAATTTCCAAGTAAATATAGTATCAGTTTATTGTACTTCAGATTTCCAAAGCAAAAGCATTTCAGAACCCTGAAGGACTATATTTAGAGTGAGATCTACATATTCCATGCAGATGGAATAAGTCCATGAATACATGTTGGTATCATTCTTGCCAGTCCTAATAAAACTCTATATTTAGTGTGTTTGAACAAGACTTATACATGAAAACTGAAACATCATACCATTATATACCCTTTAAGTGTAGATAAAATAATTTCCCATCCTACAATATTTTTAAATGTTGACTTTAACAAAAACTTAAAACCTCCTGAAATTTGAAATGAAAATTCATGATGCACAAAATTATGAAAGAAAAAATGTCTTCTCCAAATATATAACTTTTCTAACAAAATCTCAGGGTTGTGATTTAATCTTCTTCATTTACATTTGCCAAGTGTATTTGAGTTTAGAGTGTTTTCATATTTAACCTGCTCAGTGGCCTCTGTGAAAAATTGTGTTATACCTTTCATGGTAAGATAAAAAGAGGTGAATGACCATAGAAGTGAATGACCATCTTCATCATCACATTTTTTTTTTTTTTTTTTGTTAAATGGCAGAACTGAAGTCTGAAACCCTGTTCTGAATCCTGGCCCATGGTTTTCTTTCTAATAGACACAACCTACTCTGCCAACTTCCAATCTGATCTTTATTTTTTCTCCTTCCATTTTACATATATATAACACATTAGGTTAATATAAATGTGGCAATCTAATTTTTTTTGCATTTCTTTTTTTAATTTCACCCTTGTATTCCCACCTTTGAGCAGTTGCTTTACTGGAATGTGAAATCCTGTTCATATTTGTGTATGTATGAGTACACATATACATATGCATACATGTAATGAATACCTATAGAAGTAAATTTACGACTGCCTTTTATTTATTCCAATAGAAAAATTGCTGTGGTTCTAAGAGGAGAATGGGGGGAGATGGGGAGTTTAAAAAGATTCAATATGTAGGAATCAAAGGTTTTAGTAAAGTGAAAATAGATGGGCAGAATGACCTTAGTTTGCTGTTGTTCTTTTTAGTATATAGTCAGGTGTGTAAAGCCCATCTGAACTGTAAATGCATAATTCTTAGGAGTTTGAAGTCCTAGAAGTGGGATGGCTCAGCCAGAATTTTTTTAAATGGAATATTATACTGAACAAATATATAATGCTATATTTAAACTGATATAAACTCACTACATATTAATGTAATTGCCTGGCCATGTATTTTGTATAGTTTATTTTTCTTTAATGTCAATGTAAATTTGTCTCGTGACAATATAAACTATATTTTGTCATTAGGAGGGAAATCTGCTTTTGACTTCAATAGAAAATGTGCACAAAAAGATACTGGAGGAGATCAATCTTAATTTAATTACCTGTCCTTATAGGTACTTATGATAAGTACTTTCTTCCTTTCTCAAAGTCCACTTTGTCTCTGCTTGATTTCACTATAGGCTTGAAATCACACTTCAGGGCATCAGCTTGTCACCCTGGAAATAAGTGCTATTCCAGATGTGTCATTGAAAGTTTGCTTCCAAAATGATGAAGAAAATAGAATGCGCTCCAATGGACTTGTGATCCAGTTTAAGGAAATGTCTGAGGCTTTTGCTCTGTGTTTTCTCTTCAGGGGGGACTAAACCCAGATTAAGCTGGGCCCTTGGAAGCCGCCTCTTGTGCCAAGGGAGGGATGCTTCATGTCCAGTTCTGCAAATTGACTTTCTGATCTCTCAAACTCTGGGAGAGGGTCTCACAGTCATTATATGAAAGATTATCTTCTCAACTCTTTGGCATTTTCTCATGGTTCTCTAACTCACACACCCTTGCACATGCTGTGTAAATGCATTTTGCATTTACAACAAGTGCAAAGAACCAAACCCAGTGCAAGCCCATGTGGGAAAAAGTGCCACATGAGCACATGAATCTGCCTTGGATGGTGACAGAAGGTGTCATTCTAGGCCACAGGCCATGGGGAGAGTGCCACTCATATGTATGCACACTCAGTTGTCTTGTATGCATCCTACACTTCCTAACTGCAGAGCAACCATTTTCCCTTTGAAGTCACGTACACAAAATGCAGAATGTCTAGGCAGAAAAAAAATCCATGGCAACAGCACATACAGAGCCTGTTGATTTTATTCGGAAAAATAAGTTTACCTGTTTTTCATTTTTAACTTTTAAAAATATGTGTTTCTTTACAGTTAAGTGATTCTAACTTGAGAAAAAATTGTGCTGTACAATTTTTTAAGGAATAGCTTATCTTGGGTTTCATGAACATAAAGGCTATTCACTCTCCTCTTTTAGAGACCTTGGAGCTATTTTTCTGTGCTGTGTACATTTTCATCCACGAGAATATTTTCTTCTCATTCTCCAAGACACTGTGGGACATTTTTTTTCTTTGCAGATAACTTAGAGGACTCTTTAGGACCCTATGCACTTCATCTACTCTTAGCTACACCTGAAGGGCGAAATCCCTAAGATCTTGACACAAATACTGATAAATACAGGGAATTATTGAAGGTGCCATCTCAGCAAAAGAAGATTGCTGCTGCCTTTGTTCCCAGGGGAATACATATTTCACCCAGTAGCCAGACACCCAACTGCTGCTACAATCAGAAATCTCTAAAATGCCCTTAAGCTAATCATCTTTGAACATACGCTTTTGTTGTTGAATCAGGGACCTTCTAGATTCAAGACACAGAAACCTATTTTATGATTATTTTGTTTTATTCTCCACCTTGCGCAAAACAGCATCAAGCCTGTCACTATCACCAGTAAGGTTCACTGATCTGTCAACATTCAACCCTGATGAAGACAGTGAGAGAAATCCGTAGCTCCAGAGAGTTCAGGAGAGAACCAAACCGAGTGTTTGAAAAAGAGCATTTTTATATGTTTTCTTGTGACAGCACTAGTTTAACAGAAAATAGTTGGAGTGTGCCGAAAAAGGGAAAAAAATGAAAGACAGTAGTAGTAAGTTAGGCTAGCGTGACATGACGGATCTGGGCTATGGCAAGCCCGATTGGAAAACAGCCTCCCTGGGGACCAACTATGCCAGGTTTGCTGAATTGTATTTCTTGATTTCTTACTGTGCAACAGTGCTTTTTACTGTTAGATTGACTAGGCTTCAGAATATTTTTAAAATTGTACAAATCAAAATCCATGTAGCTTAAAAATGAAGGATGTAAAAGGTTTAAGAGTTTGATGTATTGAAAGGCATTCTGTATTCCCTCATGTGAGTACTAAATATACACTTTGTCTGTCTGATGAATTTTAAATCTTTGTGGAAGGCAGTACACACAATAGCAGTTTACAGGGCTGAAAACCCTGGATGGAGAGGGTATAGACTGCAGAGATTCAAAGCTCTTTCCCCCTTCTCTCACTAAGATATGCCTAAGAATTACAACACGCAACCTCTGTACATTCTCCTTTGTTCTGAGATGTTTATATAAAGGTCAAGTAAAGAAACATTAAATCTGGGCCTCTCTTAACAAAAGTGTGAAGCCTTGTCTTTATTGCTTGTCCTCTCAATTCTTATGTAGTAGCTTTCACACACCCTAAAGTGAGGTCAAAAGAAAAATAAAAAGAGAAAGAAAAATGATTTCGTTTGGCTAGTCTTCATAAATCACATGACACGAAATAACTAGACAATCTGATTCTTTCAAATAGTCATCCGTAGCAAGCTTTGAATAAATACCTAAATTGATGGACTATATTAGATGCTCAGACAACTTTAGATACTTGCCCCACAGAAGCATAAACAATTTGAATATTATTTTCAAGGAGTTTGCAACCAATTTGAATAATTCATGAAAATGTCTGAATGTAATGTGATAGGTACCAAGTGCCAGTCAAGCTCAAAGCAGATAGCAGTCTAGCTGGTGGGCTTAGTCAACATAGCGCCATGAATTTTTCCATCAACTGTTGACCTTGATGAGGTGTAGAGAATGTGGGTGGTGAAAGTGTTTTGGTTGAGGTTTAGTAAAATAGAATATCTAAGCATTGAGGAATGTGAGCTAAATGATAAGATATAGGGTCAGAAGACACTCAAGCAAGAACCACAGACTGAAATGCTTGTGGCTAGTAATGTGAAGAATTAAAATGGTATGACTTAAGTGTTGGGAAAAAGACAACAATTGTAAACTGGAGTTTGCTTGTCCCAAGTGAAAAAATAAAAAGCAGCTGCTTTTCAACTAAAGATCATTGATGCATACAAGAATATGGAGCAAAATTGCCACATCTTCTGGTTTTTCTGGGGAAGTCAGAAATCTGGATTTTTTACATGAACTCTCTTGATTTAAATATTAGCAAATAATTCAAATGTTTTGCACATTATGTAAGTCAATAAAATACACCTCTGACTTGTGTTTTTAGTCCATATACATTCAGTTTGTGATCTCTTTATTAGTATAGTCAGCTTGAATTATGGATACACAATATAGAAACGCTTTAAGAATGTGGAGAGAAAACTACTCTGGTAAATGCTGCGTAAGTTGCAAATAGTTTTAGCAGTAGGTGGCCGGAGTGGGTAGGACAGGAGAAATAGAAGGGATTGAAAGTCAGGGAGACACAGAGGTTGTTAGAGGGTAATCAAAGTAGCTGGGATGGTAGCAGGTAACACGGTAGAAAGGAACAGCATCAGCTAGCTGTCGATATCCACAAGGACTATGAAAGATTTGTCTGCGAGGTCTTAAATGATGGAAAGATGTAAGCACACAGGGTTTACAAAGTTGCCAGCGAGATCATCAGTGAGGGGAAAAGCAATACTGTTCTGTGGCCTGAAAGTGGCATTGAGAAGGTTACAGGGAAATGCCCAAAGTCTTAGCAAAAGAAGTACAGACTTATTAACAAGACCAAAAGAAAAAGCCTAGGAGATTTTGACCTGACTTGATAGTGTCTATAAAAATATATCAGATCAGCGAGTTAAATAAATTCAATTCATTCACAAAAATATACGAAGGACTTAATTGGAAAGTTTAGATTAAATATTTTCTGGTGGTACAGGGGACAACAATGGCTATGAAGATGTGTAAGACATTAGGCCTGTCCTCACGGTGTTTAAATCACACACGCAAGCACACCTACGTGTTTTATTTGTTCTGTTTTGTTAAGTGTTCATGTTAAAAAATGCAAAACATTTTTATATAATAATTCAAAATCAAATGATTGTTTTTAAAGGATTGTTTGAATGATTTTAGCCTGATTAATGTCTATATCTGTATCTATAGCCATATGAGAATGTTGTAAAAAAAGGAAGTTAGAATATATCTAATAGTTTATAAGTATTGATACTTTTTTAAGTTAAATTACTTATCAATGCATTTTTCAATATGTAATGCAGGAAGATGCCAATATTATTCAGTTATCTTGATCCATTTACACCTTAACCTAAGTGAATAATAGGTATGCCATTCTACTACTCATCCACACTTAGATTGGTATCCTCTTGGGTTTGGTTTTATTTATGTATAAATATGCATAGTTCAAAACTTGTTAGTAGCAACAGTAATAATGTCATTTATATACTTCACCTTATCCATTTAAAATGGATTGTTCTATTTATAGAGTAACAGCCTGTAAAATTAAATTAAAAAATTTAATAAGAAAGACAGTCCTTTTAAAAATTATTATAATAGAAAGAAGGGTAATTTTTTTCATAAATTACTCCCAAAGCAACTTTTAAAAAATCTTTTTTTAGTTTCAAAACTTTAAAATAGTCTTATTGATTTTTAAAAATAATTATTTATGTAAAATAATTTATGGCAGAGCTTTCAGTATTTGAAATATATATTCTTATAATAGGAATTTTACAAGACCATTAATTTTAGCAATGCTAGGAAACAGAACTATAATTTAGCAGCTATTGTTGATTGTTTCTAGAAATAGATATTGACCCCATTAGTTTTAAGTGATAACATTACTAAACCAAAGTATTAATTTAACAATACCAGAATTGCTGATTTTAATCAGTATTTTTATTCAGTCCCTTCCTTTAGCATTTAGATTCCACTTAACTTACCATAAATAAAAGTAAATGTAAATTTTAAATAAATTATCTCAGAATTCTCATTTTTAAACTTATTACAAAATTAATGTCTGTGGAAGCTCCAGTATCTAAAGTCTTTTGTTTGCTATAATCACTCTGGTATGCATTTTGGGTCTGCTGGTATTGATGCTACCATTCTGGACATTGTTTCATTCATCAGAAGGGCACCCTGTGGTCCTTAGAAGCCACAAGGCCCAATAATCAACCACTAAGTCATTTATTCATCAAGTAATGCTCTTAAGGAGAGGGAGTAATCATCATCAACAACAACAACAACTAGAATAGGACTGACATTTATTGCATGCTCAGTATGTGCCAGTGATGGTTCCAAACTTTTAACATGTATGAAGATATTTAGTTCTTACAACAAATGAAATCATTTTTAAGATGATTTTGTCAAGTTTGTTAGCTGGATTTACAGCTGTTAAAAATGTAGACATATGACATGTATATCTCCATTTATTTTCTCGTTTTGAGACCCATGTATGTTGGGAGGGGAAGGTGCTTGACAAAGGCTACCCTCAAACAAATCCATTTCACACCCACAAGAGCATGATTTATATTAATGTTGGCAGCGGTTAGATTAATACTGATTTTGGAGTTTTGAACCACCTCAGTGCATCAAAGATGTCAAGCTTTGATGGTGATGCATATTCCATGAGCACCTGATGGGAGGCAGGGACTAAAGGCGTCTCAGATATGGGGCCTAAGTCTGGGTGTTCTGGGAGAGAACTAAAAGTATTAAATGTGTTACAAATTTTAAGGATTAAAAGGATAATGTGATGTTAGGCCATTCATATTCAGATCCGCATTTACGTATTGGTAGATGCCATACTTAACACACACACACGAAGATATTTATTTGTATTACTGTATATACCACATAAGTCCATTTGATGGGAATTGATTAAAACTCTGGAACTTAATGGTAAATTAGTCTTGTTCAACTTCCTAAAACTCCTTTGGTGTTTGTCATGATGATAAATGATAATCTCCACATCTAAACCTTCCCTTCCCCATTGAAGGATCTTAATAAGTACCTTTAAAAACCCTAAGACAGATTTTGGAACACAGAACATTTAAATTTATGGATGAACTAAGAAGCACTGGTGAGCTATTATGGAAGTTAACACAATTTTCCCAACATACAAGTGCTATGTAAGCAGGAAGATATTATTACATGTATTTATTTGGTGCTTCTGGAGTTTTGATATTTTATGGGTTACTAAGTTTTGGTAAGATGTGTTGGCTTTTTTCCAGTTAACTGACAGGCAACATATTAGGTAGGATAACACTAGCTGCTGTAACAAATAAACCCAACACTAGATAATGGATAAGTGTAGAATTGTGTTTCTCACACTTGTGAAGTCCAGCATGGGCATTGCTGACTGCAGGCTGCTTTCCTGCAGGCAGAAAATCAGGAACTCAGAGCCTGTAACCTGTGGTTTCTAAGGTCACTGTGTGTACATCTGCATCAAGCCGGTGAAAGGGGAATGAAGATTAAAAGGAATGAGCAAGATGAGTATCATAGTTGCACTTGAAGTGACACATATCTCTTCTGCTTATGTTTCATTGGCAAGATCATGACTCACCATTTAAAAGCAAAAGGAGAGGGAAGTATAGTCTTGGGGGGAGACACTTCCCAGCAGTAAGTGTATACTGTAGAAGGGAGATCAAACATGTTTGGTGTGCTATGACTAGCTACCAAAGGCAATCCAGAAATATCCGGGATTACCCCCAAAGGCTCCTGAGCTGGCACTCTGACCAGTGCCTTAGGAGTCAGCTCCTCTAACGCCAGCATAAAGTTCTGGATACTAGATCACTGGCTTCCAGCCATTGGGCTCTGCTTTCAAAACATTCACAATGTTTCGGGCATTGTCTTAAGCACTTTATATATGCTAGTTTAATTAATACTCAGGGCAATGCTAGGGACAGCTATTTTTATTAGGCCCATCCATTTCACAGCTGGGGAAGCTGAGGCACAGGGAAGTGAGTAAATTTCCCAAAGCTGTATGGTAAACATCAGTTAGTATCTGCATTTGAATCTAGGTGTTCTAATTCCATTAAACTTTCTTCTCTCCCATGAAGCATGGAAAAATATCATTTAAAAAGAAAGGGCAAAATTGGGAGGAACGGTTAGTTCCTGAAAGAAATTTCCTCTAATTGGCTTGCTTAGGTTATGCAGGTTATACTTTTGAGCAATCCACTCCCAGCCAGCAGACTCCTATTCTTTTCCCTACAGGGTGTGTTCTGCCTTGTCCATGTCACGTGGGTTCAGCAAAGGTTAGGATTTGAAAATGGCCTCTGATCTGAAGGAATTTAGATTCTGTTGAGCAGAAAAGAGAGTCTAAATGATTGAAAAGGATACTTGTGATTTAAGGACAAGTAAACATCAGGCAATGTGATATCCAGGAAGGCTGGATTACTACATGTGAATGATCAAGGAAGAGTTTATGAAAGACAGAGACTTCAGGTGGTCCTCAATAAATGGAAAGGATTTCATAAGCAGAGATGTATGGAGGATTTCACAGGAGAATGACCATGAGAACAAAGATTGGGGTGGACAAAGGCAGTACTTGTAGCAGCATGGCTGTAATAGAAGGCAATTTTGGGAATTAGTGAGAATTATATCTTTATCCATTTTTCACTTTAGAACTTACTTTTGCACATATTTTTAATTCAGTGTAACCATCTGGTAAGGCCTGGCACACTACAATTTGTTGCAGTAGTAGTGTTTATCTAAAGAGCTACGTATGTAGGCATAGGAAAATGAATACTGGGTTCTGGGAACAAAGACTGGGGAGGGATTTCCAAACAAATTCCTCCTTGTACTCATTTCAACAAGTGTCAGAGTTAAGGAACATGCTTCACTCATTATGTTTCTGGGCCCCTAGTGCTTGTTACGGAGAACCTAACAAGACCTCAGCGTTCAGCCTGTTCTGCTTCTAAGAACTTTTAGAATAACTGGCCATCCTTACATACCTACATCACTTCCCATCACTGCTTCCTTATGCAGAGACCACTTCACCCCTCCTATAAATCAAGGGACGAGCCCCTGGAGGACATCGAGGGAGTTCTGAGTTCTCTGAGAAGCCACCTCTGACTATCATTGTTCTTTGTCAGTCACAAAGGACTTCTAGTGACATCATTACTGTTTTCAGTATCATGTTGTTTCTGTCGGCAGCATGAAGTTGACAAGGAATGGCACTGAGGAGAGCTGAAAGGGCATTTCCACTTTTCTGATGCATCTGACACCTGTACAAGAAAGAAAACAGCTTTTATAAACATATTGCTGATTGAGGTAGAAGTCGAATGACTATTTAGAAGGAGCTTTTTAATGCAATGGTACAATAGACTCTAAACAGCTACTATGCACTTCTATCCTAAGCATATCTTTCTAACTAGAAGCAATCTGATCAGGTAGTGTCTAGAAGTCTCTGGATCAGGAGTTGGGCATTATTGAAAGCCCAGTGTAAATCCAGAACCTCTTGATCTATGAGATGGGGATTTTACTAGCTCTGATTTTAATAAAATATGCCTTTTATTTTTAACCTATAAGCTTGTGTGTTTCTTCTATTGGATAATTATAGGTAGACAAGCTAGTGTGTAAAGTTAAAAAGAAAGAAAAAGGACATGCTCTTGTCTCTTTAGGGGGAGCCCTTTCTAAGAATGAGCAGAAAAATCTGTCTAAATTCAAGTAATTATTATTGTAACAATAACAGCAGGTCTGACAAGTAAGCAAAAGCAAATGAGGGGACTTAAACCCACGTAAAGTCAGTTATATTGATAACTGAGGTAATTTTGACACTAAGTGGATAAATTACAAAATTGGGAAGTGATTGATCATACTGTGCTAGAGATCACAAGTTCACATGCCATCAATAATGCATTGAACTTGAGCAGTCACACTGAGTCCACAGTATTCAGCAGTGAATATGGTTGGCCTTTCTAAATTTTCACCTTCCTGTAGCAGCCCACAGTATAGATGCCTTCTTGATCACTCTGCTTGGTGACTTTTGTGACACTGTCATCCTGATTTTTCTCCAGTTGCCAGGCCATGATTTCTTTTGTGTTCTTTAACCGGTAGGTGGGGAAAAGCATTCTAGTCTTTAGCAGCAACTCAGGGCATTTTCAGGCAACAGTGTTGACTGTCTTTCTTACCAGTACCTCTTCTATTTCAGGCTCATTATGACGAGTGCAAAAAGCATGATGAGAAAAGCTATCATCAGTCTTACAAGCACTCTAGGAAAGAGAAAAAGGAAATTTTCCTTGTAACTGTTTGCATGTATCCTAAACCATGGCAACTAAGAAAAATTACAATTATTGAAATAAAGTTACCCATCCCATGCCAAATATTCAGCACAGAACCTCAGTATATTTCATATATTTACAGATAAATAAAAATAACAAATACAAAAGAAATTCACAACAAACAGTGTTATTGAGGACTAAATTAGGCCATAACTATTCCATATGTTTTAAATAGTATCTATCTCATTTGATTCCAGTTACAAACTTACTATGCACTATTGTGATCTCCACTTCAGAGATGAGAAAATTGAGGCATGGAGAAGTTAAATAATCTTCTGAAGACACACAACTCGTAATGTCACAGGAACTTTCATTCTTCCCCACTGGAGCCCTGTCTTTTAAATAGATTTCTCTTTCAATAATCTCACATGTAGTGCATCTCATTTCTGCTTCTTGCTCTAGCCATTTCTCTAAGTTGGTTTCATCACTTGGTAGACTTACCATTTTAATTCTTAAATTATATTGCTCTGATTCATAAATACTATTCTTGCCAGTGCAATTCCCTTATATTCTCTTGCACGTATCTGGTTGGTTACCTGTTACTTTAAAAGATAGATAGCTAGAGTTTGTTTTCTATTACTTCCGTCTCTAGCTGATCTGTTCTCTATGACATCTTATTCTCAGCTACCTCATCCACATGTGTATTACCATACAGGTGTTGATATTTCAGTTTCATCTATAAATATCCATGTGAGAGAATTAGTAAAAAGGCAATGTTAAGATCCTACCTCAAATGGATATAATCTCTAGTTAGCAGCTTATCCTACTGAAACTCTTTACTTCCTCTTAGGACACCATGGTATTGGCAGCACATTGTTTTACCTTATCATATAACATTATCTCTGAGAATTTCCATTTGTATCATTACAAGATGAATGCCTCTTCTAAGACACTAAGCCTCAATCATGTGAATGGAAAAGTAGTGTCATAAAGAAAATTTCTAATAATTATTTTACAAGACATATTGGTACTTCTCAAGCTTAAACTTAGTAACATGATTTGAATCTCACTTCAGCAAATCCACATCAAGTATTTTGACTAAGTCAGTTTCATACTTCCTATAGGTAAATATTTAACCACAAAATATGTTAGCAAAATTCACATAGAAGACCTTAATCTCATCACATATATGGCAATAGTGTGTGTACATGCATCTCAACACTTAGGCAATTAGTATCAAAATAATTATAGAGTAAATTTTATCGAAAATAATCCAAAAAGTAAATAGTATGCCAGATAATGTGCCAGTTGTTTACATTTATTATCTTATTTAACATGCACAGCCTCCCATGAGATCTTTTGTCCCCATTCCACCGAAAGAGTAATTGAATGTCAAAGATGTTAAGTGATTTGCTCAGAGTCACAAAGTAGGTGGCAAGAACCAGTTTCGAAAATCCTTGTTCTTTTCACTTTGCCACACTGCTGTGTTAATTTAAATTTCTAGCACTGAGTCTTCCTTCTGTTGTTTTTATCACAAAAACAAGAAAGAGGTTAAAGATGAATGTAATATAATTAGAAATAAATACTGGAATTTCTTAAGTTCTAGTTCAAGGTCTAAATAATTTTAGTTTAGGAACGATTAAATTTTATCTCCTCAACCTCTCCGTTATAAGAAATATTTGAGGAGGGGTTGAGCAAAAAGGAAAGAGGAAAGAGGACACGGACAACAGTGTGGTGAGTGCTGGGGGAAGCGGGGAGAGGGCGCCTAGATGGTAATGGGAAAAAAATACAATAAAGATTAAATTTAAAAAGAGGGTCAACACACAAATGAAGGATGGATAGAGAAACTGATAGATAGATTATATAATAATGCAAGTATAAAAATCATTATGCAGCAGAAAGAAAGAGCTAATACCCTTCACGGTAGCATGGATGGAACTGCAGAGCATTATGCTAAATGAAACAAGCCAGGGGGCGAAAGACAAATACCATATCATCTCACCTGTAAGTGGAACCTAATCAACAAAACAAACAAGCAAGAAAAATATAACCAGCAACGTTGAAAGAAAAAACAAACTGACAGTAACGAGAGGGATTGAGGGGGGTGGATACCGGGGAAAAAAAGGGGAAGCGTCAAATCAAGGAACATGTATAAAGGACCCATGGACAAAGCCAAAGTGGGGGAGGATTGAGGGAGGGAGGTGGGAAAGGATGGGGCAGGGGAAGATGGTGATGGGAAAATGGAGACAAATGTATTTGAACAATAAATAAAAAGAAAAAAAGAAAATACAATAAAAAAATTAATGGTAAAATCTCAGCAGTGTCTATAGAGTGTTTGCTATAATTTTTTTTAACTTTGCTGCATACTTTAAAGGTTTAACAATAAACTTTTTTAAATACAAAAAAAACACATTTGAACAAATGCATATTGCAATAATTAAAATCAGTATGTAAAATGCTTTATGCAAGTCTATAGAGAGAGAGACATAGAAAGAGTGAAATCTCACCACTCTGAAAACTATGTTAGGGCAGCTATATTTTCCCAGTGATGAGATTTTCCTCTTTAAACATCAAGAGGTAGTGTTCAACATTTTGGATAGAAATTCTCCAAATATTTATCACTTTCCCATGCTTTATATGTACATAGTTCAGCATAATGCTTTCTTGATGACTTCCCATTATAAACATATATTATTTGTTATATTTTATTGCAGCTGGACATTGATGCTTATTGAAATGTGAGAATTATTGACTCCTACGTTTAACTTTTCTTATGTTTTTTATAGATTTTTACCTCTTAATCTCATCCTTATCCTTTACTTCTTTCTACTGTGGGTGTTTAATTCTATGACATTTCCTTTTACTTTCCTATATTCCTCTATGTTGAGAAATCTATTTTTTTTTAATTGTGACTGAAATAAGTGTTCATAGACCTTGAACAAGGACCTAAAGAGTTATGTAGGCAAAGCTCGAGTGTTTTTATGAACAAGTAACTCAGGTGGTGAAATTTTTCACAAAGTTGTTTTATAATGATTTAAGACACATGAAGCTGTTTATTTGCCTGGGAAATATTTATGGAAGATTTTGGAAAGGGTATTTGAGTAACAGTGGGGATAGGAGGAAGGACTGTTATCTTTCAGACTTCAACTTAGATTCAGAAATCAACTTAGAGAGGCTTTTTATTCCCTCTCTCCTATATAAAGAGACTCTAAAGCCCTTGCAAAGGGCTTCCTATCTTGCAGTTATATTGAATAAAATTTAATAAGTAAAAAATTGAGGATTATAAAGGGAAAATGATTGAAGTGCTTTTAGACAAACTATTATGCTTATTTTTTAAATGTTTTTTGTTGTTGTTCAGTTACAGCTGTCCCCATTTTCCCCCCATTAATCTGACAGATATTGAGCACTATAGGACAGAAAGTCTGGAAACTTCTTAAAGAAGAGTTATTAGCCTACTACCTACATGAAAGAGGCCAGGCCTGCTTGTACTAATGTGGTACACAGAAGTCTACCATGCAATTTTATCAAGAGATTTAGCATATTGAAAAGTGAAAGTGAAGCAGGACAGGATCAGGTATGGCCTTAATGAGGCAGAATTAGTAGGCAAGGCTATCTTCTATGTAATTATATGTTTTTATACATATTAACACTGTGTAAATTGTAGATACTTTATACATGGGTTCAAGATATCTCTTTATATTCACTTTGTTATTTGTATAATATTCTCATCATATGAGTTAGTGTCATTATCAAAATGACTGGTATAACAAATGGACCCAAATGCATGGCGACTCAACCAAAACAGATATTTTGGTATTGAACTAGAACATGCTTATAAACATTTTGAGGTGGGGCTCCATGGATAGGTGGCTCTCTCCTTTTACCCTTGGATAGGCTATGATTTGGGACTCTGGCCCCTTGCATTTTTTGGCTCTCCTTGCTTCTGAGCCTCATCATCATTGTTTATAAAGAGAGTATAGAAATGGTATACCAACTGCCTCAAAGTGCTGTCCCCAAAACAGGGTACTTCTCATTCCTTCACAGTCCAATGACTAGAATCTAAACATGATCCCTGCAACCACAGAGAAGGCTGGGACATGCAGTCCAGTTGCATACAAATTAGGAAAGGAGAACACAGCATTCTCAGCTGCATTATATGCATATATGAAATTATTACAGGACCTGTATCCAACAGAGCATTACCAAAGAGTAAGTGTAGCAACTGCATCATTGTATTGATAGATAAATTACCATGACAAACACTTTAAAAATGTGTACTCAAAGTCTGACTACACTTGCTTCTGTAAGTCAAGCCCACCATATGAACTCTAAGTTAATGCCTTTGGTTCTTCACTGTCATTTTTGTTTTCCCCAGTGGCTAATTTTTGGCAAAACTCTAACTGGGTGAATTTGATAAGAGAGGAATATTGATGATGTGTTCCTGAAGTACCATGTCTAATAACCAAACACCAAGAATATATATCTATGAACAGAAACTTAGTATTTGTTTTCTTTCACTATTTATTTATTTATTTATTTGTTTGTTTATTATCTCTTAGATCATCAAAAGAGAGCTGTTAAATGTCTTTATAATAATATGCACTGTAGATAAGATAATAAAAAGAACCCATTTCTCAGCTTTATCAACTTATCAGTGTCTTAAAGTTGACAAGAGCACTAATAAATAAAGCAACAATCAATATGTTATAAAACTTAGCTATGTGTATGAAAATGCCTCCACGGGTAACAATGATCATTTGATAGATAGGTAAAATAGACAAATTGCCACCAGTATGTCTTTAAAATATCTTCATTCTGAGAGTTATGACATAGGATATATTTAAAGTCAAAATTGTTTCAAAATAAAAATTGCTCAATACTAATTTAGCACCATTTGTGGGTTTGAAAGAGTTACAATATGCCCTTGCCCATGTGACTCAGTTGGTTTGAGCATCATCCCATAAACAGAAAGGCCATAGGTTCAATTCTGAGTCAGGGCACATACCCAGGTTACAGGTTCAATCTCTCTCTTTCTCTCTCTCTCCCCTGCCCCTCACCCCTCTCTGGAATCAACAAATATATCCTCAGGTGAAGATTAAAAAGAAAAGAGTTACAACATTACAGTGAATTTGTGGGAGGTATACACATACACAGGTGTGTATATATATACATATATATGTGTGTGTGTGTGTGTGTGTGTATATATATATATGGAGATTTCATATATATAATCTCCACAAACGTAGATAGATAGATGGATATATAGACAGGCAGATAGATAGATAGATAGATAGAATGCTTGTGAAAGGTTTTAAGTGGTGAATATAATCCCACTTGGCTAATCTAATCAAATGTTGACCAAACAATTATATATGAAAAGTTAACTTGAGTTTCTAATATGTGATGTGTTTGGTTCTAGACTGTTACTAACTTAAAAATATAACCTTAAATGGAGTTTAACCTTGCTAACCTCAGTTTCTTCACCTTCCAAGTAGACCTAATCATCTCTCCTACACAGACATGTGGAAATGAGGCCATGAGATAACGAAACTCTAGCGCCTATGGAGTGCAGTCTTGGTGCTCTAGGTCAATTTGACCCTTCCTCATTCTTTCTGTGTGATTCTCCGTTCAAAACACCGCCACCCTCATGATCAGTGCCACCGCCCGTGACTCCACAGGACATGGCTAAAAACCTTTAATGAGACTGACATTCAAATTTTATTTTTTCTCCAAGTTAAATTTCTGTTAAACTTTTACATAAAAAACTATAGCAAGGTATAAATAATACTTCTTGCTCCGACTAAAAATAATTCTGACACTTTATATTCTTTTTGAAAATTTCAGTCCAATGTGGTGTGAAATTCTGGGCTGAAAAATCTGCATTTCTGGTGAAAATACTTATTTAAGTAAGTGGCATAGATAATATGGAAGGTGGGAAGAAATTCTATTTTATGATTTCATGACAAAAACTGCTTGGAAAAAGAAGGAGATCAGGCATTCTCCAGTTTGCAGATAACTCTCAATTCTCCCAGGTGGGAAAATAGCAACCCTTTCCCAGTTGATAGCTGAACTCGCATATTATTTATGCATGTCTACTCTTGCTTTCACTTAAACTAAGGAAGAGTAGACCTGCCCTTTCTCAAAGTGACCCTTTTATCAAAGAGAAAATTCTCAACTGAATAAATCATGAACTTGACCACAAATAAACTCTTGTGGTTTTATAATCTAACCCTTACTTCATAATTGGTGAAGATAAACATAGTGACATATCCTTGAGGGTAAATATAATAAAGCTGCTTCTTTTTAAATAATTACAAAATTATAAAGTAAATATGCACATTCACAGGATGCTAGATCCACTTGCTTATCTCTACCTTGTGCATTTAACTTTTTAAAGCATATTGGACTAAAAGTGTACTCAGTTTTAAAGCAGTGCTCATTGACTTTTATGGCTACTTCAGCATCATTATTGAAGTTGTTTTGAAGTACAAAGTTGGTCAAATCTTGACCCTTCTACACATTTAGAAAACATAGTATTTCCAAAATCAAAATTGACTATAATCGAATGAGGAAATTATAATACCCAAGTAGTTTAGATAATCAAACTGGAAACATAACTGATTTTCTTTTTACATTGTTTTGTCAGTGGGCCATTAGGAGAAAAGAAATCATTAATGTAAAACAAGTAGCAGAGTATCAGTGTTTTAAAGAAAAATGGAATTTGAGCAACTGTTATAAACAATTTAAGGGTAACATTAAAAATATAAATATAATTTAGTGCCAAAAGTTTGCCAATCAATAAATTTAGTTGATACTAAATTCTGTAAAATATTTTCTAAATAAGTATATTGTGTAGCTTATAAATAATTTATTTCATTATAAAATCATTTGTGGGAGATAGCTAAGTTAAAATTGTTACCAAGAGTTTTTTTTTTTAACTTTGAAAAATAGTTTTTGGCAAACACCTGTTTTCTATCTCTACATTAAAACTATGGGAACAATCTCAGTAACATTATAGGGCATATTGTAAATTTCTTAAAGGAGGACGTCCCACTCTTATTCAAATGCTACATTAAGGTAAGAAAATGTCTTAATATACTCAACAAAAATATGAGAAAGACACAGGTAATCTTTTTAAGACTGATGGGCAGAGATTGAGAGAATAGTGGTTACTGCTTTGCTCAGGTTAATAGAGACAGAGAGGGATGGCTAGCCATACAGAAGAGAGGAAATACAGCAAAGTGTTCAGATGATGAGGTTTAGAATTGGATAGATCTGTGTTTAAATCTTGGCCCTGGCTTTTACTACTAACGTTTTGATATGGGCACATTATTTAGCTCACATATATCATGTATTACATCATCTGATAAATAGAACTGATAATAACACATATGTTTCAGGGTAGTTATGACTACCAGAATACATAATATGTGTAACTTGCCTTGTACAGTGTCTGGCACCTAATAAACACTCAAGAATATTAATCCTTATTAATTTTATTGAGGTGAGGGTTCTAAGGGAAAGTGTGACTAATCTGGAGACAATTAGATGTGTGCTTGGGTAAAATGAACTCTAAGTCCCAACTCTAGGCTTCCATTTAATTCACCCACTTCTTCAGGAGGAGAAGGAATTCATTTTTCTGAATGGGAATAGCCATTGGGTAGTCTCCTCCTTCCTATGCTTTACCTCTTTCGCCAATATTTCACCAACCTGCTGATCCCTTGTATTAGTTGTCTATTGCTGTGTGGCAAATTACACAAACTTGGCAACTTAAAACAACACACATTTATCTCAGGTCCCATGGGTCCGGGTTCTGGGCCCAGCCTCTGTACAGGGTCTCACAAGGCGGCTCTCCAGACGCACTGCCATCGTGTCGATGTGGCTGCGATGTCCTCTGAGGCTCCCTGGTTTTGGCAGGGTTCTGTTCCTTGTGGTTGTAGATTGAGGCTCCGTGTTCCCAGGTAATTTGTAACATGGCTGTTTGTTTCTTCAAGGCCAGCAAAAAGTATCTTTTCTGCTTCCACTTTTTAAGGAAAGGATTGATCATCTTTTAAAAGGTATGCTTGATTAGGTCAGGTTGACCAGGATAATCAACCTTTTGATTAATTCAAAGTCAATGGATTTGTGCCCCTAATTACATCTTCAGAATCATTTCATCTTTGCCATATAACAAAATTTAACCATGGGAGTGATACTCCCTCATGTTTATAAGCCCTGCCCACAATCAAGAAAGGAGATTATAGGGGGCAGTTATTCCAGGGGGCTGGAATCTTGGGGACAAGGTTAGAATTCTGCCCACCAAACCTCTAAACTATTTCAAATACATAATACATACATACATACATAATACATACATACATACATACATACATACTCACTCTAATAAAGGGCCTTTCATTTGGCAATTACAGATAATATTTAAATGTTAAAAGTACAACTGAAGTGTAATCAGCCAATACATTCTGATCAGAATCTCGTTTCATATTACAAATTGACTGATGAGAAAAAGAAGTTGGGCTGGAAGTAGCTGGGAGATACTGTCAGTACTAAGGGAGAAAAAGAAAAAGTTTGCCACTCACCTAACAAAGACACATTTCAAATGCCTACTGCAAATTTGTTTCAAGTCTAGCAGTTTACCTTCTTTTGACCTGGGGCAGGCAAAGTGAGCACAGTGGAGTCTTGATCAAGCAGCTGATGAAACAGGCAAATCTACACTACATAATTATGAGTATTTTCTTGTTTTCCATGATATAATTCTTATGGTATAATTAGCTCCAATTAAATGAAGCTTCACTGCATTTATTTATGGATTCTTATATTTGTTGAAAAGCCTTAATCAGTCCTAGTCTTTCAGGAGCATGAAATGAGATGCACAGTTTTATACCTTTCTTGATGAAAATACTATAAGTCACAACCCTTTTCCTCAAACAGGCACACTTAAGTAACATTTTTTAAAGACATTATAGTAGTCCCCTCTTATATACAGGGATATGTTTCAAGACCCTCAGTGGATCCTAAAACTATAGGTAGTCTTGAACCTTGTACATACTATGCTTTTTCCTATTAGACATGTATATACTTTATGGTTTCTCTTAGGCATATCTGAATTGCCAACATCACTACTCTTGTGCTGTGGGACGATTATTAAATAAAGTAAGGGTTGCTTGAACACAAGCACTATGAAACTGTGGCAGTTGATCTGATAGCCAAGATGGCTACCACATGACTAACAGGAGGTAGTATATACAAGGTGGATAGCTGGACAAAGGGCTGATTCCTGTTCTAGGCGGATAGGGAGTGACTTTATCATACTAATCAGAATGGTGCACAACTTAATTGATAAATTGTTTATTTCTGGAATTATCCGTTTAATATTTTTGGACCACTGTTGACCAAAGATATTGTAATTAAATCTAAGGAAAGCAAAACTGTGGTTAAGAAGAGAATACTGTATGTAAATCTTGGACAATGAGCAATTGTTTTAGTAACTTGACACTTTCACAAAAAATGCTATTTTGATAGATCTATGGTATAGCTGTGGATGGGAGAGTTGAGAAAGATCCAGAATATGAAAGAAATGAATTATTACTCAGAAGATTCAATAAAAATAATCATACTAAATTGAATTAAATCATATTTAAATTTATCTTCAAATTTGATTTCATACTCTACTCAAATTTTTCAATTTTTTTAAATGCATTAAGTAAGTAGACAAGTAACAACAAGCAAGGACTTTGCAGTTAGACAGAACTACGATGGGATTCTAGGCCTGCCACTAGGTCACTGGATTATATCAGGCAAGTTACTGACCCTCTCTAAGCTTCCAGTTCTTCACTGTAAAATAAGGATAATTGTATCCAGTTTGCAGGATTGAGTTAATGATAAGAGAAAGAACACACAAAAATATACGACATAGTAACAGCATGGAGAAGAACTGTGGTAACTACTGTAATTATAAGCCTTTATATTGCTATTGACATGCTAGGTGGTTTTAAGTTAAGAATGTGATAGAAAAAGCATCCCTGGTAACCTATTGTGAAATTCCAGGGAATGCAATAGTTACAAAATCATTGGCTAAATCATGAGAGAAGAAGGTGCACATTAATTATTTAGTTTTAAAACCAGGTACTATATTTTTATTCTATGACACAATTAAGTAAACTTTCTAGAAAAACGGAGACAATGTCTTCTTAATTAAATAATTTATTTATTCATATGTTCCCACATCTTTGGAAAAAACATAGGAAATCAAGGTAATGAGACTAAAGAGTTAAATGTAAGCACTAGTATTTTTGCTGCAACTAAAATTCACATTTGGCTCTGACTTTCCTGGCAGCCAAGGCAAAAAGCAAGAGAATAATACCTTTTAAGAAGTGAAAACTTTTCCTGGACTTTAATTTTGGAAATATTTTGTCATACTATTCTTCGTATGAGATGTCTTTTGTATTATATACTTTGTTTTTGTAGTTTCTATTACTAAGATTTAGTAGAAATTTGAGAGTATAGTATTAAAATATGACTCAACAAAGATATGCTCATTTAGTGACATCTAATAAAAATATCCCTGTGGAGTAAAATTTTCTCCTTCATACGCCACCTCTATTTCTTAAAATTTAACAGCAACTATCTTATTCAAAGTAGTTAAAGCAACCTGGAAATTAACCAATATATGGGAAAACACATACAATGCAAATCAACACCAATTGTGACTCTGCTGAGAGCAGAGGTTCCAGTGCACAAAAGATTTGCCTGGAATCACAGAGTCAAGAAATCTCAGTTCAAAACCAGCCACGCCAAGGTGAGTGTAAGCCGATCATTTCATTATTTACCAAGACAATTATTCACCAGCCGCCAAGTGAAGAAATTGGACTAGACAATTGCCAACTTGTTCTAGAACTATGTCCACAACCAAGCCTGGTACAGAGTAAGCACTCCATAAATAAGCGTTAGGAATGAATATTATTCCTCTCTGATGACAGGGGTCTGACGTAACCAGTCTGGCACCTAAAGAAGGTTGGTTGATGTAAATACTTTATATTTCTCAATTTAAAGAGGGAAGGTGGTAACAACAAAGACTATAGGTACATATAGGGTTCCTCAGCCTATGCAGAATGATCTTTTGGACCACGCAATTCATTGTTGAGGGAGGTTGTCACGGTAGGATATTTAGTAGCATTCTTGGCTCCTCCCTGCTAGACGCCAGTAGCACTGCTCCTCACGTTGTGACAACTAAAAATGTTTGGAGACACTCAGACCTCATTTTAGAAAAACTGGTATATATGAACTATACATGTGTATAGATTGATAGATAGTTTTGTGTGTTGCATGTTATTTACTTTTATTATAATTTACATATATGTAAGTCATTTTTAATTATTAATTTTATATATAAATATAATAATTGATATATTATTGTAATTAATAGGTAATTAATGCAATTAGCCCAACTCTCACTTCTTATCTTGAATACAGAATGGCTGGTGTCTAAAAGAATCAAGTATTTTCAAAAATTACAGCTAATGTACTTCATTCCACTGCTTATGGTTCTTGATAAAATCATGCAAACACAAGCAGTCTGATGTTATTTTTTGTTTACAGTATTACTACGTTGTTTTGGTTAACAGAATGAAAAACAGCACTGTAATACCACAAGTAAAAATGTTTTATTCTTAGTTTGTTTCATCAATAAAAGCTGACATTTTTGCAAGAAAGATGTTATACTATTGAAATTAACTCTTAGTCAATTGTAAATAATTGTATTATATCGGTATGTTATCATGAAGATTAGAAATCATTTCCTACAGAATCATGTTTTTGCTTCCTCAGCACTGTTTCAATTGAAAGGAATTTGAATGAAGTGCATCTCATTACTAACATAAAGTAGATGGAGCTTGAATAATTTTTATATTTATTTTCCATGGATGGCTATTACATTTCTTATCCTATCTATCCAAATTTTATAAAATAAATTGTTTTAATCCATTCTTTGGAGAGGAGCAATGAATTTATTTTTGCAAAAGCTATGTATCTGAATATATTGTAATATTCATAAAGCTCTGTTAACACAGTTATTTATATAAAACGTGTAGCTGCCTTACCTTTTATTTAATTTACATACTTTATTTACTTTCTGACAGGTTTTTCTCCTTGCATTTTTATTTACATACCAAAAATGTCTTTTCAGATAAGTCAACTAAAACTTTAATGTACTGTATAATTTAAAACTCTATAAAATGTTTTATGTATTGTATAGTGTTCTATGAATTTTTAGGCTGATGATATAGAATTTTGGAAACATTTCATCAACAATTCCTATACAATAACACCATATTTCTTAAATATGATGAGAAATAGAGTATTGTCTTTTTTTAGATCATGTTTCAAAAGAATTATAAAACATGCTCAGTTTGTGTGTTTCAAACTGGAAAATATCTGGCTATTTTTAAGGATTGTAATTTTTTTTCCTAAAATATTATTATGAACCTTATATAATATGGACATCACACATCCTTAGAGAATTTAGTATGTTTGCTGTAAGCTGTACAAAGATCATTATTTCTCCATCCAAGTGTTAGAAACATTAAGTTGCCCTTATGTGTTTTATAAGCTGTAACAAGTATCACTCACCAGTGGAGTAATAAGACCACAATGCCCAGTTCAAAGTCCAGATTTAAAAATATAAACTTAACCCAGACTCCCTCCTTTTTTTTTTCTTTGTATTTAGATTTTGTAAGTATGGTTTGTATTTGCATAACCCACCATTCATATTCTTGTGAGTTCATGATATAAATAATTTGAAAAATTTCATTCAGTTCCCCAAATTATTCTAGTCATTATGGATGATTCATGAGAGGATTAATCTCTTGGATGTGACATAAAACTAAAGAGGAAAGACACTACCTATCATATCATTTGCAGTTAAGAACATGCTGCATATCTTTAAGCTTTACTTAAAGTGCTTATAGTAATTGGGTGTGCATGCCTTAGCTCCGTTAAAACCCAAACAGCAATATGGGAGTGTGTGGTTTGTTTTTTAAATGTGCAAGAAAGGAAAATTAGTGAAATCTGTTTGTCACAAAACTGCCTCATTCAGGACCCAATTCAGCAGCATGGAAAAAGTAACTCAACTTAACTGTACTCTTAGCATATGTCTAAGCTCACAAATTTCAATTCACTTCAAATTCCTTTCTCTTCTCATGGATCTGCCTGCAAAGAAAAGGGATTCAACGATGGAAAACCAGTTCAATAGTTCATTAGCCCTAGATTTTCCTCAAGGTTTTCAGAATAAAAATGTGTCCAGTTATAGACCCAGTTCCTTATGTGTTAGAAGGGTTTTCTCTTTATCATGGTCCTTCCCTCTTTTCCTACTCTCCACTGGTGTACACAATTTACACACACGCATATGGAGTTAAGGGTATAATATATTTTTATTTTATCCCCACAAGGAAAATTTGGGTAGAGAAACAAAACTGAGCTAATGAACAATAGATTTAGGTATTATACAGAGACTGTGGTTTAGTGACCTAACTGGCACCATAACTTTTTCAAGGATTACCACATTGGGATAAGGGGGAAAAAAAGTGTCTTTCTTTCTATAATGGCATCTCTGAATAAGAGGGTATTATTGGGTATGAGCTGCATTGTAGCAGCAGATATTTTTTCTCTATATCTTTCAGAAATTCAGAATGTTCTCAGATACATCTTAAAAGTAGCACTGAAGAATTAGTCTTCATTTATAATCAAACATTCTTGAATAACATTTTCTTCCAATTTTTGTTTTAAAGGTCTAACATTTGATCGTATGTTTTCTTTAGTTAACTTTCTATATTATATGGCAATCTCTGCAATTATTTTTTTCAAAGATAAAAAAGCATGCTCAAAATGTAGAAGTTATTTTTGCAGTAACGTATGTCATGATTTTTAAACATTCAGGCCTTTAAACTTTTTTTATAGTGTATGTTCTTGCCAATCCCAGCACAGTTCTACAAAGTAAAATATTTGGCAGTGAATTCATATTAACAGATGGAACAAGAAATTAACACGTTTTTGCTTCGCTAATTCACAGTTCTTTTAATACGCTAATTCTAAATCACCTGTTCTAACTTTGACAGGCTACAGACACCTGTTTGGGGTAATATTCCACAGCTAATTATTACACGAGAAATTCAGTTTCCAACAAAAGAGTTTCTGTGTGAAATTGTCATAGTTAAAAAATTAGGAATACCAAATGTATATAAATATATTACTGATGCATTCATTTAAATGCAGTTAATCTCCTACTTATCTTTATCTAAAGAATGGCTTATGAAAACTAGAGACTGTCCTCTTAGTGTTTGAATTCTGTCTATCACACTTTACACGATGTTTGCACTGATCAAGTCAGGATATTCTTCCTGGTAGCAGTAATTTACTGTAATAGTGTATTTTAAATGGCAGGAAAAGAGTATAGAATTTTCAAGTGGCTGGAAAAATTCCTAACTGTATGTTAAAAATGACTCAGGGGAGTTAAAAAAGTACTGACAAGATGTAAGAGAAATAAAAGAAAAATTTAGCCCGGGGTAGCATCATATGGAAGACAGAGAATAAATAAATAGAGAGTTCACTGAACTACAGTTTGAAGTATGAATGACTCACATGAAGCACCAAAAGGACCACTGACTTGTCTGCTAAAAGGAAAGCAAGATTATGATGTCAGGAATTTTATGGATTTAAAACCAAATTGCCACCCCCACCTCCTTATAGCTCAACCTCTTACCAGGCAAACAACTCCTATTTTCTACTAAACCCTGATTTCTTTCACCTCTTCATATTGCTCTTTGTTTTTCCAAAAGGGTCTTTTCCCCTCTGTCACCTCAAACAATTTCCCTTCACAGTAATTTTTTTTCACTTCAATTTTCTGACAAAACCCTGCCCTAGGGAAATATGGAGGCAGAGATGTGTACAAGTGGGAAGGTAGGTTGGTGTAACAAGAAGCACAAATCAGAAACGTAAGGTTTTCCGATGTTTGTAACATAACGACAGATGCTGAGGTAGAGTCTATCTTAAGGCTTGCCAAAGGTTCCATTTTGTGTGTCTGTTTTTTGATTCTATCTAATTGCTGTTCAGCTTTGTTTGTGGCTTTGCTAATGTGCCTTCCTTAGCCATGTTAGGGAAGCAGAAAACTTGTCGTTTCTTTAATTAACCTTTTTATCTTAGGACCCACAGAGTAGAGTTCATCAGGCAGGCACTCTTGGAACTTTTTTAGATCTGTGGTGCTATACTCTGATTTTGAAAAGTCATTGTACAAAGCATAAAATTTCCTAATTTTAAAATGTATTTTTATTTTGCAAGACTTAAGGTGGATGAGGAGAAAGCTTGATTTTTCCATTTAGCCTCCTTGTAATTTTGTTGTTTTTCTCCCAGTTGCTACTCTAGAAAGCACATGGTCTTTCTCTAAAACCATGCTTTATGACATTGCTATTTGCAGAAATTTAACTGGCAGCCCACCCCAGGAAGATAAAATCCTGTTTCATCCAAGTTTGGTTCCCCTCCTACACCCACACCTGAAACCGTATTTCTGCCAGAGCCTGCATTCTGCTAAGGAGGAAACCAATCTTTTATAATGCTTTAACATACGTGAATTTTATTTTATTTTTAATTAAAAAATTGCATTTCTCATCCAAAAATGCTAGATGACATTTAAAGCTAGAAAAGAGTTTCCAAATAACTCACCTTTACAATTAACTCTTATCAGAACCAGAGATTTACTTCACTGCACAGGGTATAAGCAAATGCCTGTGACGTATCTGTGAAGCTGAAAGGCCTTCTTCACCCCTGGAGGAATTTACTCAGGGCTCAAAGTTTGGAAGAGAGTTACTGGCACAGAACTGGAATGAAATCAACTTTTATTTTTAGTTAATAAGATGCCTCAAGGATAAACCAAACTTCCTGGTCTTTAAGAGAAGAAAGAAAGAACTCGAGGAAGCTTCTTCATAAACTTCTTAGGTTCCCCTAAGAACAGTTTTAGATCTATACTTGCTACCTCTAAAACAATGTAAATGAATTAGATCTAGAGTATAATGCAAAATGTTCAAGACAAGATCTCAAGGATAATGACCTTTAAAAAAGTGTGTTTGGGATTTGCAGTCAATGTGCAATTCTTAAGAAAATTGTTCAAGATGATGAATGACATTACAATGAAGTTTGACTCATCTGTCCTCAGTTAAAATACTTTTGGAAATCAGTTAATTAATAAGAAAAACAAATATCTCCAATCTGTCTTACTTTAATATATTCCTTATGTGTAGTACATGAAAAAATTATGTCATTTTGCTCTGGGCTACTACATATGTATGTATTTTTAAATGCGTATACTCACACACACATACACACATGTACATATACATACATTTTAGGGAGCTTGTTTAATCCTTCAAAGAGAATTGCAAGTTATAACATTAAAAAGTTGCAGCAATAACTCTATTTCACTTAATCACTTTTATAAGCAAGTAAATGTTCAAATATCAGATTATGTAAAGGAGAAATGTTTGTTTTATGTAACTAGCAGATGCCATTAATTGATAATCAGCATTTATTTTCTTATACATATTTTAAAATGGTCGCATGTATATATATAAAACTCAGGGTGCTATATTTACTATCTTATTTATAGAATATTTAAGAAAGGATTAAGTAACCTTCATTTAAAATTTAATTATCTTAATGTAATTTATCCTAAGCCAGTTCTATTACTGTATCATTTATCTTAGGATCATATTATTATTATAATGATAGCTTGTTATTTATTGAGCACCTAGTGAACACCAAACATTCTCCATAGGTTATTGCTGATTTTAGGATTATTGTTCCATTTCACAGACTAGGTAGCTGGAATACAAAAAGATTAATACTCTCTCCTCCAGTCTCAGTGCAGTGGTCAAGATAAAATCCCAGCCTGGGACTCTGTAATCGCAAACCCCATCTTTTCTCACCACGTGATACGGATGATCAACATTCAAGTAACTGAATATGTAGAGTTCAGGTTTAGCAGCAGCCATTATCAAAACTAAAAAAGGCACTTAGTTTGTGATGGAGTCAAACGAGCTGTCTATATAAGAACTTGAAACTAATCTGCATAAAATAGCCACTGAACAAACTGCTTTGCCTTAGTCAATCTGCAGTCAATTTGAATGTACAGTAAAGTTTGAGAACTTCTTGTATAACCAAGCTGTTAACCTTTGATTGTAAACTAATTGTAAGGACTTCCCAGTGGAAAAAGTTAAAGGAAGAAAAGAGGGAAGGAAGGAGGTAAGAAAGAAAGGAAGGAATGAAGGGAGGAAGGGAAGAAGGAAGGGAGGGAAAAAGGGACAAAGGATTCTCCAGGACGCACAAATACATGTTTTTTTTTTTTTACTTTTGAAATACAGGACATTTTAGTCTCCACATGCTCTATAGACCTGTCTTCTCCATTGTATATGGAATCCATTTATTAAATAAAAAATAATTGTAGAAGCTTGAACATTGTTTTTGCACCAGAGTAATAGTAAGGAAATTCAAAGCTATACATGTGTGCAGAAGTTTACTACCTATGGTTTATGTTTAATTTTAATCAGGGGAAAATAAATGTTTATTGTAATAGAGTTAATTTTATCAATAATAAATTATACACTATGAAACTGCCATCAGGCTACACTAAATTGATATCCTTAATGAATCAGGGAGGGGTTACATGCTAGCATGCCCACCAGTTCCAAGCCGGATGCTAGAGTACATGGAAGCAATACAAATTTACCAGAATTTAATTGTGTTCAGCAGAATCTAACTAGTTACAACTGGAGAAAAAGAAAAATGTAATGGTTTTTGGAGACTTTATTTGAATTTGCATTTCAGACAAGTCCTAATAATGGTAACTGACCCTGACGCATAGGATAAGTCTCTCGGATCATTCTGTTTCCTAATATGGAACCTTTCTGTAGGCGTGTAATCCAATTCATCGACCTCTAGTATATAGCTGGAATACCACCAATACTTTCTGCCTAGATTATAGCAAATAACTGTGTCCCTGCTTCCCTATTTGACCCTATTATGGTTTATTTTCCAATAAAATGTTAAACTCATAAACATTTTAAAGACCTTAGGCTTATTGTCCCCATCTCAAATTACAGTGTATGTATCAGGTATCTGTTCAAATGGTAATGCCTCAAATAAATTTAAGCAAGACTCCGTCACATTCTCTCTCTCTCTCTCTCTCTTTTTTCTCTTGCATTTTTTTTCTTTATGGTCCTTATCACTCTCTTTAAGCATATTGGTCATATCATTAACCAGTTTTTGGCCTTTCTTCTTCACACCAAAATATAATTCAGAAGACAGGGATTCTATCTTTCTTGTCCACCCATGCCTAAAACAAAGTCACATAAATAACAGAGATGGAAAAACAATTCTTGAGTAAATGTTGAATGAAATTGATGTTCTGGGATATTCACAGTGTGTGTGGCTACATCATCATCAGAAATATTTATCAAGCACCTTTTATATTTCACTGTGGTCAACTCTAGAGAATGGCACATAATATATAGCATATGCATTCTGTAGACATACAATGAAGTTGAGTAATAAATAAATGAGTGAAAAATAGAGAGGCATATTGTATACAGAATGAATTCTTCAGAAGTTAGGTGATTTCAGTGGCAGAAAGTAGAAGAAAGAAAACAATTTTGATAGTTAATATGGTGATGGCATTTTCAGAAGGACAAATGGTAAGCTTTAGTTTGAAATATATGCAGCATTATTCATGAAACTATGAAAGTACCTGTGAAACCCATAGTTAGAAAGATAACCAGTAACCAGCTAATGGTAGCTTTGCCTTTAATCTAAGGAATTTGTACTTTATTGTGCAGCTGATATTTTGAGAAAATTGTCATGTACTTAGAATAATGATTTCAGAGGATTCATGCAAAAGATGAACTGGATTGGGAAGAGGCTGCAAGGAGAAACAATTGGCCAGGAGATTCCAAATCATACACGGAAGGTAGCCTGCTTACATTAAAGGATGGCATTCTTAATATAATGTACTAAATGAGATAATAATGTATTAAATATTAGAAGAACACATAGCATGGAAATATACTATATGAGTAATTGCTATCATCATCATCTTCTTCTTCTTCCTCACTATTATGGCACATAAAAATATGTGCCACAAAACTTTTTCATAATCAGAACTATGAGGATATTAATATAAACTGTGAACAGTTCTTCCAGATATAAGGATATTATCCTTTTATGATGATTTAGGACTCAGATCATTCAGCTACTTTTAAATGCAACAGTTCTGGCAATTAGATATCTAAAAATGGGAGTTTATTTGCATCTTCTCAGAAAAAGTCTGAACCTCACTTCCTGTTGAAGACCCTTTATTCAAATAGTCAACACAAAAGGAAGAGTTCCAAAGTGATTTTTATTTGTTTACTAGAGAGAAAAACCCTCATAGGCACAGATATTTTATTCTTTGTTGTTTCTTCTTTTAGAACAATATTTTCTTACCCAGAAAAATTAGAATATTAAAATCAATCTGGCAAGATTCTGACAAGGGTTAAATGATAAAATAAATATAAGTTGAAACTTAATCTTTGTGCCGGAAAGGGGATTTAAATATTTGGTATCCTGCCTTCCCTGTCAACATATAATATAATAACTTGACCAATTTAATGTTCAATAATTATTTATCAAATAAATGAATGTTGCTTAAGTTGCACTAAGCACTTAACTCAAATCATTGGCCAATAAACCTTCAAATTATCAGTTTCAGAAAGTCTGCATATAAACATCTTCTAATAATGAAACTCAACTATAAACTTGAAATTTTTCTTAGTCTCTTCTAATCCACAAATTTCTCTTCCTATATATTTGTAGAGTTATCTTTTCCCTGCAATTTTCACCCTAAATGTGTCATCTCCTAGCCCTAAATTTATCATTTGCTAACAGATATTTAATAGTCTTTGATTGTTCTATTTCCATTTTGTCCCTTTCACTTCCTTCTTGTGTATCCCAATAGTTTTTCTTTATCGAGTCCCACTTTTATCTGATGCTGTTAATTCATATGTTTAAAATGTATATTTTAAACATATAAATTTCTGTTCCCATATTTTATATTCTATGTGCCCTAAACCAGTTACTCTCTTCTATATACTTTTATTCTTTTATAAACTCTTTTTCAATTTGCTCTATAAAAATATTTCCAACTCATTGCACATTTTGTCTGTTGCACGAGGTATTGTATTCCTAATTAGATTAGAAAACTCATCTTTATAGGGCCTTTTATATGTTTTGTGCACTTATGGGTTTCTGTAAACAAAAATAATAAATAACAGGTGGGTAGCTAAATATATAACTCACTAGAGTCAAGCATTTCAAAGAGGAGGAAAAGGCTATATCAGAAATACTGTACATTGAGTTCACTGCGTCCAGTAGAAATGTAAATAGTCTTCAGCTGTCACTTTTAATAGACGAAAACTTGCTGTTTATTAGTCTATAAAAACCAAATATTTCTACTTACCTAATATTTTTTCAGAAATGTATTGTAATAAATATTATAATTGTGTATGTTTTTATAGCACCAAACATGAAGCCTCTCTTCTGTCTCATCTTTAGCCTTTCTTGGTAGGTAGACAGATGGGCCCAATAAAGGGTAATTAAAACTGTAGCCAATAATCAAACTTAAAAGTTTCTAATATAATATGCATAACCTGGTTAGCACTCTTTAACTGCAGCAGTTTCCTCTTCCCATATCCCACCTCCTACTCAGACAAAGAAGAGGCCAGGAGGGTGGTGGGCTGGAGCTAGCTGCACACATGTTTGCCACTGTGTACTTTTCCTAGCTCCACATTCTGTGATGTCATGTCGTTAGCCTGAAATGGGCCGTGTTGGAAGTCAATGAACGCTACAAACTGGGACTTTCTTTCCCAGAGAGCCTATGGTACACTTTAGTAGCGCAGCACTGGGCCAGGGCCTGGAACTGCGGGCAAAGATATGCCAGAAGGCACTTGGCCACAAGCCTAGAGAGTAATCACTGAGAGGGAGCCACGGAATGAGGGTATTAAGGGAGCAATCAATAAGATGAAAGTCTGGGAGAAAAGAACGGAGAAAAGAATTGAAGGTGAGGCTAAGCAGGGAGACCTGGGGTAATTGTCTGAGCAGAAAGAAGGGAACTATGTATTCTTGATATTAAGGAGTTGCAATCTGTTGGGGAAGGGGTTGGGCAGTAGTGTTGGGCATTAAAGGCCCTAAGGTGAAAGGTTCTGAGGTTTTAAACAAAAAAAGAGTTTTCTTAAGGGTCATGATACAGCGGACGGTGCATGGTTTCTGACAACTAACAGCGCATTTACCTGCTGAGACTACAGCTACTGCACCTGAGTACAGTGTGGCCCAGGAGCAGCAGCACCTCACCGCACCAGGGCAGTGCTTGGAGCCCAGCAGCATCCACTCACTGCAGGAGGAAGACACAGCCACCACAATTTGGACAGCAATGGGTAGCCCGGGGCGCTGGATGCCTTGCAGGCGGGGGTGGGGTCGCTACCACTTTTCCGGTATCCTTTGTACTCTCCCTGAAGAAGGGCGACCTTGTGTATTTAAGAGGAAAAAAGCCTGGGAGCACCGGAACCAAGATGCTCAAGTTTATACAAATTGTATAAACACAGGTTTGGCTTAAGTGCCTCAGTCCAACCTTAATTCATGGGAAGTACAGGGCCTTTAGGCTGCAACTGACAGAGGCTCAACACAAACTTGTGTAAGTGCAAAAGGGAATGAGCTGATTGGCCCCGCTCCTCTTTTCTTGTTTGTTGGTTTTATTTTTAAAAAGGTTTCTTTTCATAGAGGCTTCACACTGATGGGAACGTCAGCACTCAGGCAATCAGTGTAGCAGGGACTGTTTCCAGCAAAAAGTCCTGAGGGGGCTTCTCACTGGCCTGGCTTTGGTTAAATGTTCTTCCCTGAACCTATATTAGGAACAAAGAATTAAAAATCCCCCCTCAACCTGGGGCTCGTGATCATATATGGAGAAGGGCTTGGACCCCTAGGACTAAGAGGGGAAAGGATATTTTCCCCAAAGGAAGAGGTGCAGACTGAACATAGAGAGACATCCGTTATGATTGTCTTCTTAGTAGAGTTGCAGGGGAACTACCGATATCTTCCAAAAGTAGATAAAAGCTTAATTACAATCACTCTATCTAGTATATTGCTTCCTTTATTGCCAATGTTTATAAGCTTATTTTCATTTTCCTGAACTCTATGCCTTCTAAAATACCTTTGCCAGGTTGGGCTGGGCTCTTAGACAATTTCTTTCTGTCAGACTTACTGAGGCACTTAGGAGAAGCCTTGTTGCCTCAGCCAAGAAAATCCATTGTTTAAGTGAGAAGGGGCTGCTTTACCAGCAAAAATAAGCTAATACATTTATAGGATATTTTATTTATTATTTTAAAAATCTAATCAATTAACTACTGTAGAGGTTAGCTGATCTATAACTCTCTCTAGTCCCCCTGACATGTCTGAGGAAGAGTCTATGAATGTAGGGATTGGCTTGTACTTGACGATAGCCCTTGCTCAGCAGACAAAATTGGAAATATCTTAAAAAGGAATGAAATTCCTTTCCTCACGAATGTTAGGAAATTTTTTTGAGGTTGGAAATAAGTCTTCTCTCAGAAATGATTCATTGTTTTGTTCTGTTTTATTATGTTTTCTACTTTAAAAAATTATAGGTAGACATGCAATGGATCATATATTAATGAACTTCAGATCACAGGATTGCCTTAAAATATTTTGTGATTTCCTTTGGAAATCTATGTGAAGAGCTATAAACATGGAGGAGAGGTCAAGGCCATGTGTTACGCCATCTTACAGATCTGGGGTTCACATCTCAGCTTTGCCACTTATTAGTTTGGTCTATGGTTCTCTGATTTTAAATTGCATTATTAATTCACTGTGCAGGCATAGAAACACACTGCACATAAAACTACAGGGAGAACACAGATTAAAAATGTGATCATTTCTTTCCTTAGTTATAAAATTCACTAAGGTTAATATTTGTCTGTTTTATATTTTGTTTTCTTAACATATTTTCTTCTTCCTTGAAATTATAACACAATCTGTGTGGACTGGGAAAATTCTCTATGGCTTTCTTTAGTGTTTACATACTTAATTCCTGAGGTGAATTACCTGCTAAAATGATTTATGTTTGCTTTGATGGCCCACCACCAACATAGAACAACTGAGATATTCTCCATGGCAGAAATACTTATTACTTTGAAACCTAATACTTATTTTTGTTGCTTTTTAGTGAGGAAATGTAGAAAGAGTAAAACTGAATTTGTTAGTTCAGGTTTAAACATTTACTGGTACTTTCTTTTCTGTATTGTACAAGCTTAGCTAGAAATATGTATACATTGGTTTTGAAGCCATAATCTTACCTTCTGTTTGGATGCTGGTCCGTTGTATAAATATTAATTTTTAAGCACTTCAGCATTTTATCAAAGTAACAGGGCACTTGATTTTCATTCATCCATATGAAAACAATTAGGAAAAAATGGCACTTATCTTAAATAGTATTTGTCAGATTTTCTTCATCAAACTTGGTAAATACAGATCTCTTGACATGTTGATGAATTTTCATCACTCTGTGGTAAACCTAAGTGACTAGGCTGTGGCCCGTGAACAGCTTTTGTTTCTATGTGACATTAAAATGTATTTTTTTAAAAAAACATGATTATAATGAATATTCAAAATTCGATTTATTCTGCAGCATGTGCATAATAGGTCAGAAGTCGTGGCTGGAGAAGAACACTTACTAGTCAATCTCAAGGTTTTATTATTTCTTATGAATCTCATATTTTCACACGGTTCAGAGATATAACTATCAAAGAGGAAAGCCAGCTAAATATATACCAGTTTCCGTTTACCTAGACAACTTTGAAAATTCATTTCACATGTAGTTAAGTTAAAAGTTGGTATATCTCTCTAGCTGTATATTATCTTGACTCAAAATTTCTTGGACCGTATGTTCAAGACAGCTTGAAACAGACATTATAAATGAAGAATAATCAGTTACCATAGTTCAGAGCATTTTCTTCAAATACTCTTCAATTTCTGGTTCCAGCAGAATTTTATTTACTCAAATATAAATCTTTTTTTTTTAACACTCTAGAGCCTCATCCTCAACAAAACACCTCATTTTAGTACAACTGTTTTTATATCCTGTCACAGGGTGATGATGATAAATGGAAAATGATTAAATATATTGTTTGTCAGATTTCTTCTTCACAATTCAATAAATATTCTGAGTCCTCCCTTGTCACCTTACTTACAATGATTATTAAGTGGAAGATATATTTGCAATAAAAGGCAAAATCTAGTTTATGTTTTGGTTGTTCTTTGCCAAAGATAAAATATGAATTAAAACTTTGGATGTTTATAAACCAAGTAATCACATATAGATATTAAATCCTTTATTTGGCAACTTTGAGCTATTGTATACTGACATTAAAAAAAACTCACTTTGAGCTTCTACTCCAGGGGATATATATCTGCGACTCAGTGGGAGGAATATCTGTAATGTAATGATTGTATGTTGGGTGTACTTTTAAGATTTGAATCACTGGTTTGCTCATATAATATACTTATGCAATGAAAGTTTATTATATCCACTATTTATTAAACACCAAACACATGACTAACAAGAATAATGACAAGCAAAAAAGAAAACAAAAGCCAACCCTTCCGCACAATGTCACCCACACTGGCCATGAGGTTCCCTGATACTTCCTCTTTTTCTTCCTTGTTCAGAGTGTTCTCAAAGTTGCTCACACATTTATTGTGTCAGATGTAGTAAGGCAACAAACTAGAGATATTTAACCAAGGAAAGTACATCACTGGGGAACTTAATAATATGAGGGACCTATATTTTTATAGCACTTACTTTATAGTTTCCAAAGTCATTTTCTTATTTAATATTGTTGCTACTATATTCTTCCTGTTATCCTGTGAGTAAGCAATCCAGAAATCTGATTTCCTATTCTCTGATTAATAGCTATGATGTAAGTTTTTACCTTTTTTTTTAATAACTGAGAAAAATGAGTTTCAAAGAGTTCAAATAACTTACCCAAAGTCACACAGCTACGTATTGACAGAACTGAAATTCAAACTCTCATCTGCCTTGCTCTCCACTGCACTGCTAAGAAAGAATAATAAACAACCTAGTAGGCTGAAGTTCTCATCTCTGTCCCATTCAGCTAATGCTTTGTATCTTTTAGAGTCCTGCTTAAATCTCTTCTTTAATGGGGCCTTCTCCAACAATTAAAGCTCATTTCAAATGATTAATGTCCTGTGCTTTTTTACATGCCGCTCATTTTGACATTTAATCATAGATTATGTTTCACTATTATTTATGAGTGTATGCATTTTTGATTTCTCTCCTCTGTGATAATAAATAAAAACAGCTTATCAATGTGTTTTGTACCTTTTTTAGTTTTAAGATTACCCTTGATTTCTGAATGATACAACCTTGTCCTTACTAATGTTTAAGCAACAACTTTACTCTGTCCAGATAAGATATAAGGTAGTAGGCAAATTCTAAGAAGACCCCCACAATCTCTGCCTCCTAGTCTTACACCCACAACTAGGTTGCATAATATGGTGAAAATGGTGGTGTTACTCCCTGGATTTGGTTATGTTTTATGACAATGTTGAACAGACTTTGCAGATATAACTTAGGCCTCAATGTAGTTGACTTTCATCAAAAAGATTATCCTGGGTGGGCCTCATTTAATCAGGTAAGCCCTCTACAGGAGGGTCTGGATGTGAGTGACAACCTCCTATTGGCCTTGTAGAAGCAAGGAGCTATGTTGAGGATGATCTCTGGAAAGGAGCACGTCTCTAAGAGATATAGGGGCCTCAGCCCTGCAACCATAGGGAGGGAATTTTGCCAACAACCACATGAGCTTGAAAGAGGATCCCCGAGCCTTGAAGAGACAATAACCTCATCTGACACCTTTATTATGACTGTTCAATTCTGAATAGAGGACTCAACTAACCTGTGCCTAAACTCTTGACCCATAGAAACTATGAAATTAAAAATGTATATTGTTCTGAGCTGCTAGATCTGTGACAATTTGTTACACTGTCATATAAAACTAATACTAAAGTTATGCCTAATATACTATAAAACTTGTCAATTTATATGGAAATAATATATTCATATATATAAAATACAAATTATTTATGTACAGCTGCACACACCACACATGCACAATTTAGCAGCAGAATCTCTATCTTAGGGTTTTAATTTCAAAACACTACAAAAGTTATGCGAGAACATATTGTAAAGGAAAATGCCTGGTGATTAAGAATGATTTCAGGGAAAAAAAAGGAAGTTGATATTAAATGTAAAAGCTTCTATCTATGTGCTGGAGGTATAAGAGAAGAGCTTAAGTAAAAATTGGCCTGCAAGATCTATAAAACATAAATAATGTAGTGTCAGGTTAATATTTCAATGCTCCTGCCCAAAAGATTTTTATAAATATATCATGTTACTATGCCACCACTTTTTCATCAAGTTTTAATATATAAAATAAATTTGCATAATAGAAATAAAATTCTCAAGCCGTACTTCATAGACAAATATATGACATACCCATAATCATATATGTGTCAAATGTATAAGTATTTCTTAAGTAGCCATGTACAATTCCTAAGTCCCTGTCACTTTACAGTTGAATACAGGTTATCTTTTTTCAGGCCCTTGGAGTCATGAAACTTAGTAGGTCATGCTTTCAGAGTTTTGAAGGAGCATATGTACAGCATATGTCCAATATTGCTACACTGTTTATGCATTTTCACTATATTACCCAAATAGAATTATGAATTTTTTCTAATTCAATTTGTCCTCAAGGTTTTATTTCTCCATCAGTGATATATTGGAAAACTCCTTTAAGCAATGAATATACACAGGATGAGTTGTAATTTTCCATTTCTAAAATAATATGTTTGGTACCTGCCAATGTCCCCAGATCAATTTGAATATTCATAGGGAAAGTATTTATTTGCACAATAAATGTAATAGCCTACAATGTATATACATTCTTTTTGGTTTTCCTTAGGAGTAACTATTGCTAAACCTGAGTCACTTTTCCCCTAAAAACATAATTTCTTTGGTTTGAGTTATAAGTTGATGGTTTCATTCTGCCGTTTATAAGATATGGATCTTTGAGTTGATCATCTATTTATTTACTTCAGCTCCACAAGGAGGGAAATAATACCTACAACAGAGGTGGGTAGGAGGATCAGATGTGAATGAAGGAGCTTTGTTAACTACAAACGCTTTCACAAACAAGGGTTGTAAACGTGTATTACCTCTCCCCATTGGAATTACATTTCAGCAACATACTTTCATTATATTCTATTTCTGTGGCCATGTACATCCATTAGCTTTACGATTCTCTGGTGAAAATTTTGTCAGGCCCCTACTCCTCTTCCCAGCCCTCCTGTAACTGTAAATATTTGTTTGCCTGTCTGTCTCCTCTACTAGACTATCACCTCTTCAGCACAGGAACAGATTCTTGTGCATTATTTCTTTTGTCAAAAGCCACAATGCATAGTAATCAGTCAATAAATGGTTTTGATTTTTCCTTTGATAAAAGAATAAAGGCGTAAATAGTGAAATTCTTAACAGTCAGATTGAAGCAAGGTTTGTATAGATCTCCCATTCATCCAGCTAAACTCCCTGAGAGGAAATGTTGTTGATACTAAAACAACAACAACAACAAAAATATCCTTAAGAAGTACTTGAGATAAGAGTTTGAAATGTGTAGCCACTTTAGAAGGAATAAGGTCATCTTTTGGAGTAAAAAGGGAGATGGCTAGATATTTTGACAGTAGTGAAAGGGTTAATATCATTTTTTCAATCTGACCTCAGATTTAAATTGTGATTCTAATGTTAATCATTATAAGACATAAGCTTCACACCTCATAAATTCAGTCAGTCTATTTCCACTATCCAGAGCCATGTTAAATAAAGAACAGTTTCACAAAGCATACATTTCTAGAAAGCCCTTTCTTTACTTTTTCTCAAATTATATTTCTTGTCGTACAACCTACCTTTCCTGAGCTGTCTTCCACGAAGCCCTAAAAATAATAATGCAGATGTGTGAGGCAATAAAGGGACCATCTCTCTTTCAGTCAACCTGGGATATAAATAAATTTGAAACCCCCCACCCACCCATTTATACCACACTTAGGTCACAATATCAATTCAAACAAAGAAAGGAATGTTCTAGGAACTAGATGTACAAATATTGTACATTATTTCTTCTCTTTTAACTGAATAAATGGAAAAGAAACTAATAATAATGTGACATTGTTGCCTATTCGCTAACAGGAGCCTGGAATAAATAAAAAAGCCTTCCTTTGGCTGTCCTGATGGTGAGATATAACTGGTTTTCATAATGCTATAGGTACAAATACCCTCATCTTTTAAAAATGTTTGATAAGATTTTTATCTGCCATATATTTCAGTTGAGGTATTATCTTATGCTTTATATTGTGTCTAATAGGCCTATTCAGAAATGAAGAGTACATGAGGAAAAAGATGAACTTCACTTCAAAGCAAGACATTGAGATACACTTGCCTAAATTATGAAAGTTACCAAATACATGTGGCCTTTTTATTCGTGGCTTTTTCTATTCAAATATCAAAGTGCTTCAAGTGGCTTTGATGACATACTTATGAATTCATGAAAGTGTTTTACATAATGTGCTCACCTTTGGTGCTTAGAGGTTATGCAGATTGCTTCTTGCTTGGCTGGAAAAGAAGGGCTCAGAGTGGGTTTGCAGACACCTAACACTTGAAAGTAATTTCTTACCTTGTTCTCAGACTACTTTTCACACACTTGCTGAACTGTCTCCCCAAACTTCAATGATAAAAACAAATGTCAAATGCCTGCTCTGGAGTATAACTACTAATTTTTGTTTTGACTGCCTGGTACCTCTAAAAACTTTGGGACACTTCCAGTTATCTTCATTCTCATTTAGTCCTTAAAACCCAGAAAAGACATTTGAAATGAAAAAAAGAAAGAAAAGTACACCATTACATTGAGGAGGCAGATGCAAGGTAGCCTTCACTAGCCATCTGATAAGGTATATTCTGTATAATTAAGTAAGGGAACAGTTAAAAAACAAAATTACAACATTTTGGGTAATCCTTTGTGAATAATGGAGTGAGCGGAAGAGAGAAGAGAAAAATGTCCAAATGTGATCTTTGTAAGAAATTTTCTCCACCTCTAATTTGACTTTTCTGGAAAGCTCTAATGAATACTTTCCTTAGTGATACTGTTTGTTGTTTTAAATGTCATCATGTGTTCTTTATGGTGTTTTTACCATTTGAAGGCAACACATTGGCAAACTTTATGAAATACCTACCTCTCTTGGCAGGACATGTCATTGTTAGCTCATTTAAACTCTTCCTATCCCTGCTGCAGGGATCTTTTGCATAAATGTTAAGGTAATCAAGATTCAAAAAACAAAAAATAAAAAAACAAACAAACAAAAAAAAAGGAATTTTCCAAGACTTGCGTTGTAATGGCAAAGACTTGGAAAAAAGCAGGAAATATTAGTACATCGAGCAAAGTGAAAGACAAGGTAGTTTAACTTGCTGGTTTGTTTGCTGAAATTCCAAAGTAAATATACTGTAGCTGAAAGTGTTCCATTTTTATCCGCCTGCTGCGGTAATGGTTGTGTTACTTCAGGGCTTCTACTTCAATAATTGATCAGGGTTTGTATAGCACCGGCTAAGAGCAAAAATAAGAGTGTTGCTTTGAACAAACTGCTGCAATGTTATAGCATTAGGCACAGAAACAAGATTCGGGAAATATAGATATAGAAGAAACAGGAAAAAGATGGATACATTGCGTGGTAAATACTGCTTCAGGCTAGAAAGTAATGAGAATTTTTCCGTAGAGAGTTTTGACCTGCTATTCAAAAATTGTTTCTTGTCTTAATAAATCCTAAAAGTGTAATTTACTTGCAAAAAGGAAAGAACAAAGGCACCAAAATTCTTTTGATAACAACACTTGTTAAGGTTGATAAGTTGGGTTTCAAATGTGTGAAGAAAAATGTGTGACAGTTTGTTTTAAGGTGACAACCTAAGTGTTCAGATACTTCCATCTTTTGCTACTTATCAAGTGGTAGCCCAGTTGTAACTTCCACTTGTACATTTGCAGTATAAATTGTGCCGAAGTAGTATGAGCTGCATTCATCTAGAAAATACATTTATTGGTAAATTGATCATCACAAATCTCTATAATTTTTTTAAAAAGACTTTTTTTGGGGTTTGGTTCTAATTTATTCACATTACATATAAAAAACACCAATCCTTTCAGAAAATATATTTTTTCAATATAGAGCTTTTCAATGATAGCCATTGTTTTTTTTTTTTTTTTTTTCTGGATTGAATCTCACACGATTCACCAAGTTATCAATTGTCAGATGCAAACTATTACATTCATATAAGTCTCCATTCAACCATACTTTATTTGTCTTGCAAGCTATTTAAGAATTTTTAGTTTAGCCTTCTTATTGTGAGTGTGTATGTGTGTGCACATGTGAAAATGAACTTTAAGATTAGGAAGCATCTAAATTTAAATTAAGAGCCATGCCTTTGAAATAACTACCTTACAAGATTACCAAACTTAGTGTAGAAAAGAAACTATGATGTTAAAAATAATCATTGTGGTTTATCCCATTATAAAATGTGTTACAAAGGAGTTATTTATTTATTTTATACCTAATTACTATGGAGAAGAGAAAAATTAAGCAGCTATATATTTCATGCTAAAGAATAAGCAAAAACACATCTGAAATAATTTGTTCTTAATTTTATAGATCCTTCAATATAAAAATGTCCCAAATAATTGCTTCAGATCTGTACTTTCTAGGTACACATACTACTATAATTAAAAGACAAATATTGGGTTGAGAATCTGATGATCAAGATTAGCCTTTCCACAATGAGTTCTTAGACTGTTCGTAGAGCTCCACAATCAAATGAGTTTGAGAATGTTGCACTAAATTAGAAAAAAACCCTGATTTCTTTAATGAAGAATTTCTCAGGGCCCTTCAGAGGCTAGTGTCCTCTACAGGTCTCCATGCAGGGCCAGAAAGCAGTGCTCCGAAACATGCCTCATCATCACGTTTTTGTTCAGAATCCCAAGGGATTAGTGAGTTGGAACATACTTTGAGAAACAGAGATCTTAACCTGTACCAGCACCAACCTGTTTAGCTATAAACAGGTTAGCAGTAAGAAAATCAGCATCTTTGTTCTTTACCTTTATGAATTAAAAAAGCCCACAGCATTCCCAGTCTATTTCACAGGAATTGAAAGTCCTCTTGAAAATTATTGTCATTATGCTTTGGCCTGGTGGCTCAGTTGGCTGGGACAGCCATTGTACTGTGAAATGAAAGATTGCAGGTTTGATCCCAGTTCAGGGCACAAACCTAGGTTGTGGGCTTGGTCTTGGTTTGGGGACTGTAAGTACAGGAGGCAGCCAATCGATGATTCTCTCTGACACCCAATTCTCTTCTCTCTCTCTCTCTCTCCCTCTCTCTCTCTCTCTCTCTCTCTCTCTGACATCAGTAGACATATCCTCAGGTGAGGGTTTTCAAAAACTTTAAAAATTGTCATAATAAAAAATTATTTAACATAAAAATGGCAAAACTGTTAGATGCTAAATTCAGAATGGTTGAACAAACTCTCTAACCAACTAAAAGGTGTTTGTGGGCAGTAACCTCCCTGAATGCATTATTTTGTTCAGGATTCAGCAGATTTCCATGTGACACATACTTTGGGGAATGTCACAATGAGTTGAAATCATAAGTATTAAATGTTTAAGTGCCAAGGAACTGTTTAAGGGGATTTGAATTTTTTTTCTACTCCTTCAGTGCAAATTTGTTATGAGGAGCAGTGATATAGAAGTAGGATACAGTCTGTATTTAAGGAGATATTAGGCAGTGAAGACAGACCAAAAAAAAAAAGACGAGAAGCTTTCAGTGTGTTCAGGCTGAGGGGAAAACTAGAGAGCCTGATGTGGTAGGGGTTTGGGTAAGTTATCCAGATGAGGAAAAGCAAATGCTAACATTTGAGTTGATTCATGATGGAATTGAGGGAATTTTTCAGGCAAAAAAAAGTATATTCTGAGAAGAGAGAGTAGCAAGTACACTGGCACAGGCATGGAAAAAATCATGGTAAGTTTCATAAGTCAAATATAAAGCCCAAGGGGAGGGAAAGGAAACTAGAATGGTAAGTGAAAATAGTGATAGAGTTTTTAAATGCCATGCTGTGGACTTGCTTGTTTTCCTCTGGGCATCAGAGGAAGCACTGAAGTATCTCCATCCATGAGGGGAGAGAGAAAATGGAGAGACAAGCAGAAACAGACCGTGATACCTGTATTTCCTGACATGTGTGGATGTACAACGGAGCATGACTGCAGATGGGAATGGAGTTTAGGAGTTGAAAAATTATGCCAGCTAACAAAGTTTACCAAAGGCAGCTTTCTATGACATTTAAAAACAAAATAATTAATCATTATGTGGCTGCATTCTATATCACTGATTTTAATTTTTTTATCCTCTGAATGCTTTGCTCATGAATTGCACAATAAAGAAAATGCAGTGGAAATATACCAAGAGAGGATGGTCCTATTTGGTGGGGATGTGGGTACAGAAGGCTCCAGGAAACGACTGAAGGAAATCCCTGGGGAATTTAGACAACAGCACAGGAACACAATGAGGTGTTGCTTCAAAATCTCTTCTAAATATTGAAAAATCAGATGTCTGACCAAACATGCTCATTGGTGTATTTTGTACTTAAGACTCTTTGCTTTCTTTTTAAAATTATATTAAAATTGTGGTTTTCTTTCTTTATTCCACTATGTTAATTGAGAGCATACTACTTGCCAGGCCCTGGGCTAGAGTCAGGGAAAACAGTGGTGAACATACCAAACATCCCTATGCCCAAAGAGCTGACAGTTAGAAGGGAGAAAAATGAATCATCCCTCACATAGGTGTGAAACTGGCACTCTGCAAAGTGTGGAGAGACCTCCAAGGCACCAGGCGTGACTACGCAAATGCCTATGCAAGTGGTAGAGCTGATGAACGAGGCCAGAGGAGGCTGCCTGAGAAAGTCTCCATTCAGCTGGGATGGGCTGAAGGTAGAACTAGCTGGGGTGGGGAAGGAGTGGCTGGATGTGAACTTCAGTCTGAGGGAAGAGTGTGTGCAGATGGGCTGTGAGGAGTTTAGAGGCCAGTGTAGCTGGTGCAGGGTAGTGAGAAGAGTAGAGGATATGATAGGAAGCTAGGAAGGTGAGAAAGGGTCAGAGTTTGGAGAGTCTTGTAGGCCGAGTTAAAGTTTTAATATTTATCCGAAGAGCCATGGGAAGCCATTAAATGATTTAAGGCAATGCAGAATGACATTGTTTTTTGAGATCACATGTGACATTGTTTCCATAAGCTTTATGTGGCAAATCTATCACACTTTGAGCCCTGGCTGGGTATTTCAGTTGGTTTGATCATTGTCCAGTACACAAAAAGGTTATGGGTTTGATCCTTGGTCAGGGCACAGACCTAGGTTGTACGTTCAATCCCCAGACCAGGACAGGAGCCTATAGGAGGCAACTGATGAATGTTTCTCTCTCACATCATTGTTTCTCCCTTTCTCCCTCTCTCTAAAATCAATAAATACATCTTTAGGTGAGGATTTAAAAAAATAAATTTGCATTACATTAATGAGTTTTTTACTTCCCTGGTTTTCTGACTGCCATTGAACTAACAATCAGGGATTTTTAGGAATAACCAATGTGAGTAACACCTTCAGAGTGCTTTTTTAGGTTATTATACTTTAGAATCACAGGATTTATTTTGAAAATAATTCTAGGTCAATTAAATTCGGCAATGACTGGAAAAATATCAACTTTTTTTTTTAAAAAGAATGAAAAGTGTTCTGCTTATATGATAGCAAAACTCTACCCAAACACTGGAAGGTAGAATGCCATTGGCCTATGATAATTAACTTGAAGAGAAAAACTTGGCTTTAAATTAATTGCTCAGCTGGAAATTATTTAGTAATTCTCTGACTTCTGAATCCCAGGGGTTTTCTTCTTTTGATATTTTATTATTAGACATCTTAAAATCATCTTAAAATATAAATTTTGGAAGGCATTACTTTTCTTCACTTCTAATTGGCAAGTGTTCCTTTATGTGTCTAATACTGATAATAAACATTTCTTGCATGCTCAATATATGGTGAGCACTAAATCTAAGCATTTGAAATGATCTATCTTATCTTAACCTCACAATTACTTCCATAAAGGAGGGATATTTTTACTCTTATTTATAGGCAGGAAATGAGCTTCGGAAACAAAGTTTTTACACAAGGCTATAGCTAGTAAGTAGCTGAGTGGAAGTTTGAAACCTGGAAGTCCACAGAGGGCCAATTGATTAATTATGCCAATGTCCTGCCTTAATAATCAATACAAATAAACATAAAAGTATACATTTCATGTTACTCAGTAAACTTCTAACATGTGCAAAGAAGTAAAAGACAAATGCTATCAGCTTATGGTTGATGTAGATGGGCCCCATGGCCCTTTGTATTCTAAGGATGATTAATGACAAGGAGAAAAACGGTGTATCTCAGAGATTAGAATTTGTTAATTCAAGCTTGTTTGACATTGAAATACATTGTGCAAAAGGCATCCACCATCTTTCCAATCAGTAAAACCTGCCCTATATTTGGTTATTACCTAAAAGGCAGTAAGAGATAAATCAGAGGCTTTACAGAATTAAAATAGGGACAAATTGTTAACTAATGGGAGTAAAGAGAGCATTGAGGAATGATTTCACATATTCCATCTAAGTGCCCCCTTGCTAACCTAGTTAGCCCCTGTAAAGCAAATAAACAACAGAAACCTCACTTTAGGATATGCTGTTTGCTCAGGTTTCAATTAAGGGAAACAGAGTACACAAACATGTACAGGAATGCCAACTCATCACAATGCCTGGTTCAAATTCTGCTCCAGTTATTCACTTGCCTTTCTAAATCTCCATTTGTTCATCTATAAAATTAAGATAATATTACTTCTCTCACTGAATCATTGATAAAAACCCTGGCTTCACTAGACTTCAAAGTCTATCTCCTTTCCACTATGTCATACTATATAATAGAAAACGAGATCTGAGGCCAAAGCGAGCAATGGATATGAGGGAAAGTGCTCTCTGTTGGGGTAGCCATCCATTTTTTCATAAATATTGAGTAAATGCCCATTACATGTCACAATCGATTCTACTGGATATGTTCCTTAAATGTCATGCTTACTTACAATAGTTAAGTGAAGAGTAGAAAAGGGTCATTGTTGTTGTGTTGTTGGGTGGTAATGTAGTGAGGTAGTGAAAAAGGTCGCTAAAGTAGCATTAGTGACGTGAGGTGCAGTCCCAGCCCTCGCAGGTGGGTGCGCTTGAGCAAGTCTGTTTTCCTGGGTCCTTCATCTCTAAAGGGAAGAACTGGATGACACACTGGGCCAGATATTATCCACAAATTTATGATCAGCTTCATAAAATTTTGATAATCAGATACAGTAGCTAAGCAAAGAGATGAAATGGGATAGCAAAGTGAGTTAACGAAGAGTGGGTGATACGGCGTATTGGTAACATCAAGCACCCTTAGGAAGTGTCAGGAGTGCTGTGACTGAAAATAGATTGGACAATGTTCTAGAGAATCTTGTGTGCCTGGAAGAGTCTGGAGTTACTCTGTTAGGCAACATGGTCAGAAAAAGAAAAAAAAGACAATTTCCAAGTATTTCTCTGGCCTCAAACATGAAATTATTTTAGATTCTGTATTGCTTTCCATTGGTGTCTATAGTCTTATCTACTGAGGATAAGATCTCAAGGTGCACTTTTATATATGTTCATATAAAATACCATAACATAATATACTTTAAAATGGCCAGCGATTGTATTCAGCAGCATCATTGTAATTTACATTTGGATGATTTAAGCTTTCTTGTGTTTCACTATGTGAAACTCTATAGAGGATATTTTGAGTGTTCTCATACACAACTTTCATATGGTCCATAAAACTACAGGGATCTTCTTTCAGTTGAATCACTCTTTCTTTCTGAATTTCTAAATTCCCCAGAGTCACATAACCTAAAGTAGTGTTCTTTTCTTCTCTTTGTAAACTACAATCAATAGGTTTAAAACAAGCTGCTCTTTAACACACATATAGCAGAGACAAACAAAAAATGTGAGTTTCAATTTCTTGCATCCCAAGAAGGAAGACTGTTTTCTGTTGGGGCAGATACCTGTTGGTCTGGGCTATCTACACTTTTATTTTGCTGATTGGAATAAGGGTTAAGCTATAGAACCAGCGAAAACCAAGACAAATTAGCAACCACTGAAGATGACAATGACCAAGAATAGACCAGGCAAGTCGAGGACAAAAGCTAAAAGAAAGAAAGGCCACAATGCTGACTTCTAAGCGAGAGTTTTCAGAAGTTTTGATGGGGACAGTAGGGTACTTTAGAGGTGTAATCTACTGTGTGAAATGTTGGAAGAGATATTAAAGGTTTTTCATATCTTCCTAAAATGAATTCCATTTGTTGTAATGGCAGCATACAATATCCACTCCCCCACCCCCCGCAAAAAAAAAGTTTTACTGATAGATTTTATTCCTTGCTCTTTTTTTTTATTTATTTAAAATAAATGGCTCTGATGGGTGTGTCTCAGTTGGTTGGGTGTTTCCCTGCGAAGTAAAATGTCCCCTGTTTGATTCCCAGTCAGGGCACATGCCTGGGTTGCAGGTTCAGACCCCGGACAAGAGGCTACTGATCGACGTTTATCTTTCTCACATTGATATTTCTCTCCTTCTCTCTCTCCCTCCCATCCCTGCTCTCTAAAAATATATAAGTAAAACCTTTAAATTTAAAAGACCTGAATACTCTTTATTGGGACAGCAGCATGCTGAAAAGGAGGAGCAGTGCTCAACAGTGTGTTCAAGTTGATTATAAACTACACGTCTGGTAACCTCTCCATTGGAGAACTCAGGAGCAGAGGTTGCTGGGATGCTCCCCCTCATTTATCTGAAGTGAGGCACCATTGGGTGCAATGACTTGTTCCTCTGTTCAGTATTATAAGAATCTAGTTCTAGTGGCCAGCTTGCGGAATGGGGGGGCATAATGAAGGTAATTATTGAAGAAAGATTTCTCTTTTTCTGTTCTTCTGACATTTGACTTGACAAGCCGAAGATAAAATGTTAGGAAAAAACTATAATTTAAAAAAAAGCATAGAAACTGATTTAGTAAAAAATCAAAATACTGAAAATTTTACATTATGTCAGTTTACTAAGGCAAAACAGGTAGCTTTGTGTTTTTACACTTCGGAGGAAGCCTGTTTTTTCACTGGACTTTAGCCATTGACAATTTATTTCCCATGAACATGAAAGAAAGCCCTTGCTTCCTTGAAAATATTTAGGAGCCTACAAGTTTTGTCTTTACAGTTTGTTATTTTGTCCTTTAACTCTTACACTTATATACCTCCTTAGCTTAGAATTCATTGAGAAGAGGAGCTAAGTCACGTTTTTCTTTGATCTTCATGATCTTAAAAAAAATAAAACCCTGTATAGTAGCTCACATTAAATGTCTGAAGAGTTGCTTTTAAAGGCTCTATTGCATTTGAATTGAGATCTTTCATGTTATTACCTACTGTCATGAAAATATAAGAAAACATTGCATCTACATGACAATTTCACAGATAAATCTGACAGACTCTTCATAAGTCTCTAGCAAAAGAAACCAATGCATGAGGCTCTCTCTAGGGTAAACAATTCCCTTAATATACTGAGTAATATATTTTCTGGAAATTATTTTGAAACAATAAGTAATCAATCTGTTCATCTCCACCCTCAGATCCCTCATGCCCTCCTCTTTTCCTTCTTGGTTGTGGCTATGCCTAGTATCAAGCAACAAGTGAATTTTAAAGTAATGTGACAAGAAATCCCTCTGCATCAAATTGTTTCACCAAAATCATTAAAAAATTTCTCACGTTCTGCATTAATGACAAATAACAACACATAGAGTGTCCTGATTTTAACCAAAGGCATGTTAATTGTTCTTATGTACAATTAACAAATTCAGTAGATCCAAATAGCCCTGAACAGAGTAACAATAACCTTTATTAAAATTGCGCAAAACACAGACTTTAACAGAACCCTGATTATCCTTCATTCCTACCAATCCTACTTTTTAAGAATCTTAAAGGGTAAATTGTTTCCAGTTTGCTGACATGAAAAATTACATTGTTTTGAACTACTGAATATTAAAAATAACTTTAATCATTGAAAATAAATCCCATTTCATATTTGGCCTATCTAAAATTCTTCACAATGCACATGTTATAGCAGAATTGGAGACAGCTCTGAATTAATGTTACTAAAGGCCACAAGACTTATTGTGAGCTATATGTTCATGTAAGAACAGAATTTTACTCATTGTATATAACGGCATCATAGACAATTGTGATGATTTGGAAATTTTTGAAAATTGCAAGCTGTATCTCAAGTATCAACAGACTCTTTCTGGGCTTTTCATGGAAATTATGGGTATCCCTAGTGTTTTTTTTTTGGAAAGGAAAAAGTTCTCACAAAGAATGTTTGTCTAGAAATGTAGGACAGGATAGATAACCTTTAGAAGGAAAAATACTCATTTATCTGTATAATATTTCAAAATCAAAAAGAGTGCCTGGAAGTAGAAAGATGACCTATTTTTATATTAATAGAACCTTATCAAAGGCATCTTTAATGTGAATATACCATGATCATTGTCTCCTACGGTGATACAGTAATTTGTCTATTTAGAAGATACTCTTTCAGCACATGATTATTCTTCAGTGTTATTGTATAAGTAATTGCATTTTAAAGGCTATAAGCTTTGCAAGGTCTATGTCTAGCATTCAAGCTCTAAGAGGCAGAAATAAATAATTGCATTCCACCCATTTTTCTGAGAATCTTTAACTTTGCATAGAATAATGTCTTCCTAAGTCCCACATTCCATCTGTTTGCGGGGTTCTGGATGAGGCAAAAAGGTTTCAAAGCTTCAGAAGAATTAGCTTGAAGACTATTGGGAAATACGCTCTATAAACATACGATTACTAGATCTCTTTACTCCGATTCTCTCCTTGATGAAAGCTTTCCTCATCACAACAGCAACAATATCAATTGCCCCTCCAATATGTCACATCTTCCTCACTTTAATTTTTCTCCTAGAACTTTATACAATCTAACCAAAAAATTTTGTAGCATGATATTATGTAATATATAGTGGAGAAATATATTTTTATGGAGTTTACTTTTCTTACTTATTTTCTGTGTTTACAACTTGAAGGTAAGTTCCATGAGATTAAACATTTTTATCTGTTTAGTTCAGTGATATATCCCCAGTACTAGTTCGTCTGAAAGCCTGATAAGCAGTTGCTGAGTGAATGCAGACAGTATGATTGGCACTATGGGGACTTTTGCATCTATGAAAGCCCAAATGGGAATCCAGATTGGTTAAGGTTTATATGGGGAAACTTTATTGAATCTGGGTTTTGATGGATGAATAGGAGTTCACTTTGTAAACAAGGAAGAATGGAAAGAGACTAATTCAGAAAGAGAAAACAGCAACTTTGGAACATGGAGCTGTGAGTTAACGAAGTGCTGTCCGTTCTGGAATAAAGAATAAAGTCAGAGGGCAATGGAAGGAGGAGTGGAGTGGTCAGGAAGAGTCAAGAGACAAAGTTGGTGAAAGAGGATATGAAAACAGGTAGAAATTGGACTATTAAAAATCTTGTGTAACATGGTCAGAAGTTTGAATTTCATCCTTAAGGTAATAAATAATCCTTCAAAGATTATTTTCTGAAGGGAAAGATCAGATTTACCTTTGAAAGATCACTCTGTTGGCAACATGGTGGGTAGATAGGAACTCAATATTTATTAAGTTAATGAATGATTTCTCAACATTACTTTAGATCTTACAATTTGTTGATTCTTCAAGCTTTACTATAAATATTGACGGACTGAGAAAATAAATAACTGAATGATGGAGCAGTTCTAGTGAGGAAGACTAGATTGCACCCAATTTTTCAGAATATTAAAAATGAAGAACTTTCCCTAAGCCTCTCACTGATTCCATGGCTATTCCTATCATTACACTAATCTTGATTATTTCTATTACTGATAACTCTTCTCTGACACTCTCAAACTGCCTAAAACAGAAGCTTTCTACTTTAAGAACAGAAACAACTTTTTGACTTTTTGCTGCCTGCCAAAATTGATTTGCTACATATCAAGTTTAATGTACTTTTTATTTATTATGGAAAGTAGATAGTACAGAGTTAAATATCTGTACTCCCCACCACAGATCAAAACAAACTTACATGAAAACCAGGTGGGCAGGCAGGCTCTGAGGGGTCTCTGATGAGCACATTCTGAACGATTACTCGTTCCAGGTTCCTTCCAATAACACACCGCTCATTCTCTCACTCACCCCAGTACTGTGGGAATTGATCTTAAATAAAAATAATTTTCTCAGATGGTTGTTTAAAGTAGTTGGCATGTTTAACCCTGAGTAGAAAAGTACTATAGACAATTTGGTAGTTTTTTTCTTTTAAAGCCTAATATGGTTAATGTCCTTACCCCGAAGAGAAATTTTAGGTAGTCTGACAATTGCATTTATATCTACATGTCAACAAGTTTTCTGGGTTATATGGATTGGCCTAATTTAATATTTATTATCTAAGCTGTCAGTTATGAAATTATTCAAGAAAAAGTTTACATAGCAATGTAGTAGAAAAAATATTGAGTAAGCGCTAAGCTAATGTTCCCTAATTAAATAAAATATCTCTTACCAGATTATATAAACTAGCATTTCGTATCCTGTGAAACTTTTCATTGGTCATTAATAAAATAGTATTTTATGCAAATCTTAATACAACGTGTTTGCAAATTGATATGAGGCCAGTAAACTCTGACCATCTCAAGGAAAAGTTGAGAATGTCTTACAGACCACAACTTGTGAAGGACATTGTATAGGTCACATTTATTCATTTTTCACACTTTTAGTGAGTATCTCCTAGCTGTCAGGCAGGTGGGAATGAAGAAAATCAATAAGAGGAGGGTTCTTCTCTGAGTGACAGAGCTCACACTTCAGTAAAAAAGAGGGGAAGACAATGTACAAATAATAACCAAGAAATATCAAGTGGTCATAAGGCTTCAATGAAAATAAAACTAACGAGGAAGCCACAAGGCTACTTTGTAGAGCTATTCAAGGGTCAGGAAAGGCTTGCTGAGAAGACAAGACTTTGATCCCTGAGTTTCTGGGAAGGCCTCTTACTTTAACAATGTGTAATTCGTCAACAGCAAATCACACTTGCAGATCTGCAGTTTGGATTGATCATTTGTCAGATTTTTACCTTACACTACTATCATTTGATTGTTACCTGGCTTAATTAGCAAGGAAACTTATTTCCAATCTGATTTTCTATTAATGGGATTTAAACCTACCTCAGAAAATGGAAAGTATCTTATGAATTTGGAGCATGGGAAATCAGGGAAGAGCTACAATTAGCCTAAGCCAGTACCAGTTCAAGCTTCCCTCACATGGTTTTACTAATACCCTTCAAATTCTGACTTCTGCCATTCCAGCCATATGTCTCTTTAAGCAGATACGCTCTGCAGTGCCAAAGTGTGTCAAGGACATCGCTAGGTTACCAAAATCATTTTTATGTGCAACTTTTTGTAATATTCCAAAGTATTCTTCCACCTGAACCCCACCCTAACCCTGAAAATATAATTTTAATAACACACATTAAAATGTCATGCTGATAATAAACCCAGAGATATATTACAGGGAATCTGTCTGCCGTTTTTAACGCCTTTTGGCACTAACATAATGGCGTAAGCACATGGACTCACTCACATCGCCTAATTTTTTTTCTGCAGCTTTTGGGTATAAAGTAGTACAAAAATGCATAATGATGTTATTCGGTGCATAAATGTCAATTTAAAGAAAAGCTATGAGGGTGGGAATATAAATTTGTGCTAGAGAGATGTATTAAGGGAGTGGAACTTTGCTATGTGATGTAGCTTTTTACTTTCTGATCGCAGTTTTCTCATCATATCCTGTGTTGCTGCTGGGGAAAGCAACAAACAGTGGCTTCTGCCATCTCAGTGAGCAGAGATCTCTGGTAATTGCACCTGTTCATTATGTGAGAAAGCATTCTGTGGGCAAAGAGGAGGAATTTGGTTTTATTCTCAAACTGTTGCCTAATTCTTATAACTTGTGCATATTTTTTGAGTCATGCTTGTACAATCTGCTACCCATTTGGGGATAAAAACATTATTGAAATTGAGCATACTAACTTTAACCAAGCTGCATTTTTTTTTTTTTTTGTGAATCGGTTTGTAAAGCTGACTGCCACAATACAGCCATGTCCTGTAAAAATTAGCATACACACACACACACAAACAAATGCGTATACCGTCTCACAAACGCACCAGGGAGGACATTGTTTAACACTTGGAAGCTCATTACTCTTCTAAAATAAAGAGTTAATTTTTTTTCCCTACTGCTCTTCCCATCCTTGAAACACCACGAGACACGGTGTTTCCCATTTAACAAACGCCACGGATTCTTTATTGTCTGTGAGGCTTCCATGTTCTGCAGTAAATTTGAATTGGATATGTTTGGTCCCAATTGACAGTAGTGATTAAGCCAAAAATAAGTGCATTCTCCTTTAAATGTTAGCTGCAGCATCAAGTAACATTCCCTATGTTATGCCATATCCAAACAAGTCAGTCTGCACAGACCAAAATGTTGATGGGTATACAGCAGATCAAAAAGAGGAGAGTCATTTTGAAGTGCTCGCTCTCTGTCAGAGACGATAGGCTTCTGAATTTGTACCTCTTTGCAAAAGAGACTTCATATTATTTTGTCAGTTTGTTTCAATTTGAGAGGTGTTAAAAATTGGTCTTCATTTTTTTGATATAATCCTTAAATTGTACAATTTAAGAAAACGGAGTGAAAGAGATAAATTTAAATGGGTAGAAATATTTTCAAATCAAAGACCCACTGACATATATAAAAATGATGTATGTTTCTTACATGGTCCACAGGGAGAATTCTGCAGGCTTGCTATGATCTCTACAATTTGCTTCAGGGCAAACTAGATTCTGGGATATTCTATTATCCCTTTGGTCTGTTTATCATGGAAACTGATGTACAAATCGAGAGTTCTTTTTGGTCTCTTTCTTTACATATGGTTGGAACTGGTAAGAATTCACTTATCTCATGTCCTCACCTTCGGCAAAGTGCTACAGAAGAGTTCAGTGACCAGTAATCAATTATTATTGAGAAGCAATCAATTGCTAATTTCCATAATTATGCACATCTAAACACTATGAACAAGAAAGAGAAACAAAGCTGCACTCCAAGCATTGCCTTGTTAGCAGTATTTTGTTAACACAGGCTCTAAAAAAAGCTGCCGCAGCTGGTACCACAAATGTGTTTCCAGTATTCAGGCCATCAACGTGATTCGTCGCTAAATGTATAGAATCAGCTTCTTGCTAAAAACTACAATTACAGGTGATATACAGATTGAAATCACAGGGCTGGTTTGTCGAAGAAAATTGTCCTAATGATGGGTTTTCGGATGGGGAACGCAGCTCTTTTCTTCCTCTGTGATGGGTTGTGAAGGCAGCTGCACCTGCCTCTATGCTGTATTCTGCCGCACTTAATGATATCTGATGATATCATTAGGCAAAGTGTTCATAAACAGATGTTGAGCCTGTGCCTAAATGCTGTCAGATGAGCGGTTGCTGGCCTGAAACAGTATTATTTATATAGAACATTTACGTTTGTTATGTTAATAACCCCACTATTAGCTCTCTGGATGTTACGTTAGGAATGTAAATGTAGTTAATATGAATAACAACCTCTTTACTCTTTGTGCTGCAATTGGGTATAACTTTTAGGCTTTGGGAGAGAAACAAAGATACCCTCACCAAGTCCTTTTGACTTTTTTTTTTTTTTTTTTTTTGGTCACCAATTATTTGAAAATTTGATCAGAAGATAAATAGAAAGAATTCATTGGGCAGATGTTTAATATTAGGATTTGATTTTCCTAACAGTTAATAATTTCTGATTCTGATATCTATTGGCTTTTTTGAGTGAACTCAATCTGTGATCCTAATATATTAGACTCGTGATCAGGGACACCAAATTAATTGACAAGTATTCAACTCAAGGAGAAAGTTTTAAACTGTTGGATATAGACCCATTTTGGTCCAACTCTTTCTCTGATGCTACCACATTTCTTTCCCATCAACATACTGGGGCACTAAAGTCATATGCCATAGTCATATTTTTACACTTGTGTTGGTGATTTAGGTGTTATCTTGATGTCATGGTTGCGATGCCTAAAAATGCCACATGACAATTACTGTCTGTGTTTGTTTAAGCCAAACTTGAATTTTATACCTCATAGTTAATTCATGCAGAGTAAGTTTTATAAATTCTGACAGTCATCAAATGTGCAGTTTTTCTCTGAAATACTGTTCTACTGATATAGCCACATTAGTTTTTGAAAGTGCCTTTGTCATTTCTTACGCCATTTTAACTCTTTTGGGGGTTTTCAATACTGAAAAATTGCTCTCTCCAATTTTCAGAATCAGAAAAACTGTTATTTCAAATTTTAATGAAGAAAGAAACAGTATTAAACCGGCATTTCATTATGACCATAATTAGAGCTCAGGGTGATTTTTGAGGTGCCATTCTCATCGCCATGCTTATGAAATCATTCATGTTGCCAAAGGTGGTAAATGTGTGTTTGTTTCAAAGGTGCATTTGTTTCAAAGTCTATCGGAGTGAACAGTGTACTAGAGGTATGTGTTTACATGTGTGACTTCTTTCATCTTATCTTATACCTAAGAAAAGTCAGAATTATCTGTGATTTTAAATAATCATAATGGAATCTCCATGGTAACAGACAGTTTCTCCTACATTTCTACTACCTGTCCTTTCAATTCTAATCTTCTGGAAGATACTAGATGCTTCTGTCCCTGTTTATATGGAGATTTACTGTCATCTTTCAAATGGGAAAAGTAAATTAAATCAGAGCATATTCTGTTTCATATAAATTGCTTCCTGACTATGACGTTTACATGGATATTTTTAAAAATCTGACACTTCTCCTTAAATTGGAGCACTTAGAAGACAACTTTGCTTTAAATGTGGCTTCAGGTAGTAAACTATGAAGAACTTTGCCTTTAAGAGAAATTTGGGTACTGGAAAGAATGAAATGACTCAACATACTGGGAACAATACATGCAAATATAAAATGTCAAAGGACTCTGAGCAACTGTTGAGTTATTTAGACCTTTCAACATGCCTGTGATGTCTTTTGTTAGGGGAACTCTAAAGCAGGCGGTGAGAAACTTCTACTATGGCATCGTACTTTGATTTGCTTGACTCTGCCTGAAGTTGTTTGGGAGAAACTTGAGGATTGCCTTTTTATTTGTTCATCCAGCCAACACTTAGGAAAGCTAGCCAATAAAAATGTTCATTCTCAGCTCCTCAGAAATTTAGATCGATTTGAGTGAGAGGATAAAAGGAACTGCTGAAAGCATCAACTATTGTTGAAACAAGATCAATTCATCAAAGCCTATTTAAGAGGCATGGGAGTTTACCACTATCTCCAAGAAGTCTTCATATCCTGGTCTTCATTTCAGTAGCTATAATTCTGACCAGTTCCTTAGGATGAATGCATGTGCATTACATACATTAATTTCCCTTCATTTTTAAAAATGGGAAATGATGCAGTCATCTAGCTGTAGTCTTCCAAGCTGTTTCAGTTTCTTATGTTGAAATTGGATCATAGTCACTTTGTGAAAATATCTCTGCTGAGGCCAATTGATATATTTCTTTTATTTTTTTCAATGCTCCTATTTACCCAAAGAATTAGACTTTTATGCAAATATCTTGATGCATAATAAATATAATTTGTTTTTTTCTGGTGACATCACCACCCTGTGCATGAGTCCAAGTTTCAATTGAAACTTAGTGGCAGTTAGTACTGTTATATTAAAATATAATAGGCCTTTTTGAGCAAACACAATAAACACTTGTTATGGAATATTCCCTTGTGATGATAGCAGTAATAATCCTGTCATCGGTTATTTTTTTAGGTTTTTGTTATTATTTTGTTAATTTTTTTTGTTTATGCCCCCAAAATGGAGAGGTGGTATATGAAAATATATTTTAGCAACACAAATAATCTTGATTTGTTTATTGTCAAAATATCCCCCCTTAAGTCAAACTTACTTAAAATAAATCTGTTCATGTTTATAATTAGTTTAATTTTCAGCATGTTTTCTTGAAACACATGCTTGATTCACTGATATGGCATTTTGTGTCTCCTTTTTGCATTATCAGGGGAACAATGAGGGACTTTTGTCACTTGCCTGAGTTTCAGTATCTGTAATCGTTAAGATATTTCATGTAGGTTGCTATACAGTAATAAACTTAAGAAAAATATTTGCCTCCTAAAAGTGAAGCTAGTATCTTAAAAATGGATCATAACTAGTTTTATAGCAAAAACAAGCTAGAATTGCTTAGGTGATGCTAATTAATTCAATACTTTATTTTATCATTATTTTTCTAATTTATGACATTATTTTTTTGTGGTTAGATGAGTCGCAAAGAGCAAATTGGAAATATTAAACATTTAGTCAACTGTCCTTATTCTCTTTGAGTATCTTACTGGCCTTCTTAAAAATATCCATTATGTGATTGTACGTATGCAAAGCCTACTCGAAAGTACTTGGTTTATATGTGTTCTAAAGTCATTGAGGCGTGTGTAAGAGGAAACTTGGAGATTTTAGGTCAGTAGACATACCATCATCACTTAAGGTTAACAGCTTAAGTACAGAGTGTACAGAGACAGTTTTTGCCAGTAAAAAAAAAAATGTTAAATATATACGCATTGATACGAACCCCTACTTGTTATTTAGCGTGTGTAAGAACTACTGATCTGTTCCCACAGTTCTGTGTTGGTGCCTCAGTCTAAAATGGCCATAAGCAATTGACTAATAAGAAAAGTATTCTGAGAATCATTGTGATACATGTTTCTGATAAGGCATGTCCTTTCATTGGATGCTTTAACATCATCAAGGAATTGTAGAGCACATAAGCGGTACTGTGAAGCTGGTTTTTGTTGAAAAATGCATAAAGGATAAAATAAGCCTACTGAATTTCTAGATATAATAATATTAACCAAATCTGCCTTCATTACGCAAAATGCTTGAATGGACAAAATATGTTTGCCACGATGAACAGAATTTTCCCTAGGTGGTCAGAGTCACCAGTTACTTGGGTTCATCTCTCCTACAAAGACAGGCTTTTAACGTGGGAGAAGGCATGATCCCTGCGATGATGGCCTGAATTTGGGCACTCGTAATTACTTTAACTTGCAATTAAGCAGCAGACTTGTAGAGGGAGAATTAATGTCAGAAGATTCCCCATTTTTCAATCTTGTGTCTACATCAATAAGATTGAACTAATTGTTAATTGGTGTTTAGAAAATGAACTACTCTGGTTCCCTGGAACTTTGCTATAATATGGCATGCAATTAGAAGTATTATATTTATATCTTAGATAGAAATAGTATTATATCTAGAAGTATCATAGAGTCTTGTTATAATATTTTTAATCTATAACAGAGCCAAACATACAAACTATCACTGTGGCATTTGGGAGGCCAGTTTATTATTTATAGCATGTATTTATTCACTAAATATATACATTTCCTACAATTACTTCAGACAAAATTGTTAGAAACTCACATTATTCATCAATAATTAAGACAAAACTATACCCTGAATATCCTGTTTGTCCCAACCACTATTACAAGAATTCTTTTTGTTTCTGATTCATATTGTATTACAGAATTTCCCATGGCCTTTGGCATACTATAGCCTAATATATTTAATAATTTTCGGGTTTTTATGGTATATTTTCCAAAGAAATTTATAATTTGGGAAAAGTTTGTTCAAATGATTTTCTTTATTTATATTAATCATATTAGTAAATAAATAAATAAATAAATATTCTCAAGAAGTTACAACTACAAAATTATACTATTAGGATTTACATAATAGACTTGCCTTTCGCTACCTTCTAGAGTCATTGAAATAAAATGATAATCTTTAAAATATGGTTTTGCCAAGCACCTAAGTATTAAGGGGTGAATTTTAATCATTTGTGATTAATATTATATTTTTTAGAATAGTACTTTGTAAAATGTGACTCATGTTCTCCATGATGCTCTGTAGAAAAATTATCCCTTGCCAATTAAGTTGAAGAAAATTTGTGTGCACTATTACCCTCACAGAGGCTGGCATTGCAAATTAACATTTAAAGAGAATGAAAGAGCCCTCCATAACAGTATTTCTTGGCCTGACTCAGTGTTTTAAAATTTTATATAATTATGAAATTCCTTTTTTTTAATCATATATTGCAGAACTGCATACTGTTCAACCCACTCACCTCGAAAAAGCATTGTTGTAAGCATTGTTTCTCATGAAAGGGATAGGCAGATTACATGCACATGAATAATCTGACTCATCTTAATTCTAAATTATTTTACATTCTCTGAATCTGCTAACTGAATATCTAAAATATGTTACCCAGTTGGATATAGATCTTTCTAAAAGAGTAGAAAAGTCTTTGAAAGTTCCATCACATCAGGAAAATCAAAACTGTTATGTTCAAATTTACAGTAATAAATACTCTGAATTTTTAAATTTAAGATTTTTCATACTGTTGGATTGACATACAACATTGAATCAGAATATAACTTTATAAAATTGTTTAAAGATAATAATGCATTTTTAAAAATGAGAAGGCATATGAACAAGAAATGATGGACATTTAATGCAAGGTCAAGATGAAGCCAAGCCTTTACAAAAAACTTATTAAGAGATCAAGAGTTTCTTTGCTTTTTCAGAAAATTGGAAAAGTGCAACAGTGTGCTGATATCCCATTGGTTATTAGGTAAATATCCTTCTCCTATATTTAAGCTAAATATAGGGTGTAAGTGTGGTTTTTCATTTCTAGAGATCTTTCTATATTTTGAGACTCTCAAAGGTGTTACTCATTCAGTTATATAAATGAAGAACCTGAGTAAGAACTGTATGTCATGGGAGAGATAACCAGACATACTACATATGAGTCTTCAAGTTAAAACCAATGACAAAAAGCTTCTTTCCTTTTCAGGGATCTAAAATTATGAAATGGATGCAGCTCGATCTCATTATTTCTTTATATTTGTTGATTGATGGGCAAGTTAAGGCACTATAACTGTAAATTAGAAACTGTTTTAGAATACACTGAGGTATACTAGTAATTGATTCTTATTGATAAATATTTCCTTGGGTTGTCAGTAACTGTTTTTCAGTTCAAGGCTGTCGATAATCTTGTCATCATTGAAGTGGTCACGAAGTTGTCATGAGGGAACAAGCATGTAAGGCTCTAAAATGATGTCCTTCATAGTGTGACTTTATCTGTTTTGGTATTATTTTTTTTTTTTAAATAAGAAACCCTCATTTGCATTGGCTTCAGTGAAACGTAAATGGCCCTCTGAGCTACTTCCTGATGAACAAATTCCTAACAGAAATGACAATTATCTCACATTCATAGATTAAAACAAAAAATTCCTATCATCTCCAAGTCTCTTCACAATTTCACATAAAAAAGGGTGAGCTCTGAGGTTAAGTATGGGAGGCAGAGTTTTGAAACTACACCTCCTCCTTCCGAAGAACTACACTTACCTTAGAGTGAAAATGTAGAAATCTGTGACATGGTAGTGGTGCTATTTGTGCAAACAAGTGTCTCATTGAAAGCAAAGAAGCACATAGCTGGAGAGGATCCTTTAGAACCTTGAAATGAAAGTATGGCTGCCTAAGAACACACTCATGCACACAGTAGTATTTCAGTACTGCTGGCTAAACTAACAAACAAAATATGGTTCAAATGGTTTAACAATCCTAGAAACGGAAGGCACCAGTTTAATGAGGTCTCCTCTGCTTGAAATTAAAATGGAAGGAGTTTTACAGAGAACAGTATTCAATAACAAAATATTAAATGATAAACACAGATTGCTTAAAATCAGACGAGCCATTTTAAGAAAAACATTTTAGCTCATCATGATATGTAGCACCTTATTTAAATTAGGAGGTGTTAATTCGTAGCTTGAATAATATATTAATATAATATGTAAAGTGAATGGCATTGTTAATCACAGTCGCGCCTGGAACGACTTTGCTTCTGTGCACTGAATGTTAATTTTGCAAAACATTAATTTCAAAGATTTTGCAGCAGTGCTTTTGTAATTAAATATTAATGTCACATGTTATTGCAGTAGCATGTTTATGAAAGCCGGCAACACTTCAAGTCAACTCATTTGTTTTTATATTTATTCTTGTACATCTGCAATCCCTTCCATTTCACAATTTCAAAGTGAAGGCCATTTTGAATAGTCAATATGTGAACATTTTTCATTGTAAGCGTTTTTTAACATCCAACAGGGTAAATATTTAATGTTGTGTTTTTAGCTGGTATAATTTTTCAGAAAATTGGCTATAACTTTTAACAACTCAAAGGTACCTAAACTGTCTCCAGTTTGGCTTAAGTGATCTGAAAATAAAGTAGCAATAAATGTGATGAGGCTGTGTAAAAAATGTTTAAGAATTAGAAGGCTTTATATGAAAGTTTGAAATTAGAACAGCAATTCTGTGATATCTCAGCAGTTATTTTTATGTATTTTCATTATGACGCTGTCTTATCTCAAGAACATTTAAAAGATGGAATTCACTTTTGGTTAACTTTGCTTGAGTTTCATAACTAGCCATATAATAGAAAAATCTCACTTTGCAGTGACGTCCTTCACCCTTATCACATGTTCTGAAGTTACCCATTTGCTTTAAAAGAGAATCCTCCTGATGCTCACAGGCTTATTCCAACTACGCGCAGTACACAAGCCATTAGGCCGGTGTGGCCATGACTATTCTGACTACATTGCAACGTCTTGTGATCTTGTCCATGGTGCTCTCAAACTGCTAATTATATGTAGCCTAAGAATTAAGTAATCTCCATTTCTGTACCTTGACAAACAAGATATAACATCCAAGGGATTATAGTTTAAAGCTATTATTTTATCCATCTGGTAAAGTCATTTTTTTAGAGTCAAGTACCATAGATACTATTTTTTTTTAAATTATGGAAACAGTTACCTATACTACAAAAAAATAAAAACACAGGAAAAATCAAGATACATTCCATTTGGTTATGGGCACATTTAACAGTTAAAAATTATATCTGCACCTGATGTTGCATGTTAACAGCTAATGCCATTTGACAGTGATGAAATTAAAGGATGAAGAAGAGATACAAACTACATTTTACAAGCATGATGGGTCTCCAACAATGCCATTTAAATATTATTTGTCACTATTTAAAATGAACCTTTCCCCTTTAAGCTATGCCATTACGCTCATTTGTCCTGTCACTGCTGACAGGCTATATGACTCACACACAAAAATGGTCATTAGGTACTGCATCTTCATCTTATTTAAAAAAAGAGAGAGAGAAAGAAAGAAAGAAAGAAAGCATTCTGATGCCTCTAAAAGCCTGTAATTATTTTCATCCGAAGAGATAGTGTTGCTCGGAAGGTAATTTAATAACCTTTTGCATGTACCTGGGGAATGCCTCTCCAGGGGACCAAGGTGCCGACATGCCATTCAGTCGTCAAAACATGACCTTTAATGGTTGCTTGGAGAAAAGTTGGCGTGCAGTGCTGTACACAGTGCAATGCTAATTCTGCTTTCTAATATATGCAAAATTTAGTTCTTGAGCAATGATCTTTGTAAGATGAATTAATATAGGTACTGCTCTAGGAAACAAAAGAAATTACAAAGTGAAAGCTTCCCTCCACCCCATGATCTTTTATACTTCAGTTTGAAGTAGCTAACAACTTGTGCAATTTGTATAAAAAAATAGTGTGAAACACTCCCGAAGTCCTTTGCTTCCTTTCCCCCTTTAAGTTGGTTAATGAATTCTATTCTATATACTATGGAAATGTAAAATAGGATTAAAGGGATTTCTTTGATAAGTTTATTTCCCAAAGTAAGGCACTGGCCCCAACTCCATGAAAAAGAAAAAAGAGAAGCTTACCTTTAAAATACCCTCTCTGTTTTATAACACAAGCTCTGTGGCTCGCTGAAATTACTAATGCAGCTACTGGGTCAATTACAAAAAAGAAATCCTTCATGGGTTTTCCTGTTCAAATGTGGTATTTTGAACACTTGCATATACACAAAGATGCACAGACTGCTTCCTGTGGCAACCTGGTTCAGAAACTCCTTATTTTGGTTGTCTGATATCAGATCCTGCCTTAGTTAGAAATGCTGGGATTTCAACTCCTACCCCTGACATGCCATCCGTCAATTTATTAGCACACTGGTGCAGTAAGCCACTGAGCAGGCTATATCAATTCGTTTAGTTTTTTTCTTTAAAATGTCTGTAATCCTCAGCTCTGCTCTCTCAACCGGTCAGCATTAAAGATTTATGTTGCACTTTTTTTCATTGCCACACCTGAATATGGATTACTTAAATGGGCTGTAAATAATTCATATCTGGGAATAAGTTTCCATTACTGACCAGTGTTGTAATTTAATATACTGTATTATGGGTTATACAATTTTAGATTGTTTTCTGTGTGCATTCAGCAGTCAGGGAGACAACAGTTTAAGTAAAAAGGGTGAGATGTTTGTTCAGCTTATTTTCATGTTCACTCTGTGTGCTCAAATCAGCAACAGGGCTAAAGGAAGCAGAAAGCTACTTTCAACTGCATGTGTTCCTGCTATTTATGGAAATCTTTTTAAAAAACCACTTGACCTGAAACAAAACACGAAAATGTGTAATAGCATATTATTGATAAATTTAAGAAAAAATTAAAATGTGTTAATGTAGGCGGCAAGAATTCTCTTAGTTCTTGAGAACTGAAAAATAATCTTGATTCTTGTACCCAAAGGTTAACTTCCCTGTTCAATGCTTGATTATTTGATTCAGAAGTTGTCCATAATAAAATTATAATTTATTTGACAGTTAAGTTTGAATGAGGCTACTGGATCAAATAGGCAAGATGCTAAAGTACAAGCTATCTTTAAAACATAAGCAAGTGTTTACTCTTAAAAGAGCTTTAAACAATTTAAGATTAAGTTGAGTATAGTAAAAATTAATAATAGATTAATACATGAAAATCTATGAAGACCCATAAGATAATGATTTAAAAAGGAATAATTTAAAAAGATGAATTAAAAAGTTGAATCAGAAAAGAAGGCCAGCATAAACTAGGGAAAAACATGCTGTGAATAAAGTCTGTTAGATCTTGAAATAGGAGAACTGCTAAATAATGCATAGTTTTATTTTTCTATAATTTGCATAAACCTTAAGAGAGTATTTATTTGTGTAAAACTTGATGTATCGAATAAGGAGAATGAAAAAATGGCATTCATTTTGTTTTCATTTTGGTATTTAGGAAAAATATTCTGTTACATATGGACTACTTAGACCTAATCATCTGACTGAATGTGATGTGTGTCCTGAGCCAGGTTGGAAAGGGGCTGGCTGGAGAACAGTGCCCTGGTCTTGCTGCAGGCGATGCAGGTTGGCCCATGCTCTGCTGGGGAGCAGATGGTGAGCCAATGCTTGTAGTCACACTTACCTTCCTTGCTAAATCCATAATCCCTCACTGGACACGGAGCCAAGGCAGGCTTTGGAGGCAGAAAGGAGGTTACAATCTGGACTTGGGTAGTGACTGCCAGAACTGAGAAAACAGCTCAGAAATTTCAAATGCTTAACAAGTTATCTGTCTTGTCCCTAAGCCAGTGCAGCATTTTTAAAAGTAATTAAGACATGATTGAAAATGTGTATGCCATCTAAATACAAAAATCTTCAAAAAAAATCATCAAAACCAATAATGAAAAGCCACATTTAATATGACATTATACAAAAAAAACCTGTTTAAAATGAATTATATCTTTGTGACTAAAAGGAAATATATAAAGTAAAAAAACAGGAATGAGGATGCATTTATTTTATAAGAAAAGGTGCTTTTTCTTTACAAACCTTGACCTTCTAAAGGAAAATATTTTGTACATGCCTATAAATATGCTGCATGTATGAGATATTTTCCTTCTCTAAGGAAATGCATAGCTATGTAACCTCTAAATCTGTATTAACATATGTTCCTCTATATAAGTTATTCTTTCAGGATATTAAATGATTATAGTTAATTTTTTCTATATATATTGATAATATGATACTTATGCATGTATATGTATGTTTTTATGTATGTGAGTGGAGTTCGTCATCAACACAGACATTATAACTCAGAAAGACAAAATAAAATATTGAGTGGGTAGCCAAATTCTTATCATTTGTAATAAAAGGGATAGTAAGTGCCATCTGTTTAATGTAAAAAAAAGTGATAAAATGAATATATATGTAGTAAATTGAAACCATAGCATAATTCATATAAAACAAAATATATATAAGATGTCAACATATTTCATTAGTGTAGAATTGACTTAAACATGTAGTATCTACATAATAATATAAGAACAAATAAAATCTGATTATGGTTTGTGCTATACTGCAATTTTTTAAGAAAATATGTTCTAGTTTACTTAGTGAGTATAGAAAAATTCTTTAATTTTCTCTACTGAATTTTCATGACCCTTCTTCTCTTAGGCAACACTTTTCCTTGCAAATCATTCTTATGCATACTTGCATTGAATTTCATTCACTTGAACAAATGTGTTATAGAATTCATTAATCCATTGTAGGATGTGCATTTGCCAAGCTGATAAAATGCTACCAGTACTCTACTCATATACATGAATTACCTGAGCTCCCCACTTTGAGACCATCACCAAGTCCTTTCATTATGCTCTTCGCTTTCCTTTTATACTGTCTTTTTGTTTCTTTTTTGGAACGTATTTAGTGTCTTTATCTTAGGAAATTTCTTAATTTTTCTCTTTATAAATCTTCAAAATTAATTTCTTGTCAGTTCTCTTCAATCCTAAATATGTCCTTTTCTGGTAATACTTTTTTCTTCAAAAATTAATATAAAGATATAAACAAAAATATTGAAACATCTTAATCTGCCTTACCTTAGAATCTAAGACATATGCCTTGATATGCAATATGTTTAGATCAGTATTTATAAAAGGAAACATAAGAGGAAAAATATTCAATGTTACTAGATTTTATAAATATTATATGCAGTTTTAGCTATATAATAATGTGACTATTATTTTAACTTTTATTTTTTCTTAGTCTACATTCAAAAAGTCAACCCCAAAATATTAAATTTACAACAAACAGATTTTTATTATTTTAATAGGAAAGTTTTATGTTATAAAATGGCATGGTAATTTATCACTTCACTTCCAAATATAAAATGACAAATCTTATGATATTTACATCTTTTTTTTTTTTGAGGGAGGGATAACCTCATAGCTTTTGAACAGGCAGAAAGAGATTAATTTAATGTGATTTCTATTTTCATATGAGAACAGAAAGGAAAAAAATTTAAAGGTTACTTTTAACAGTTCAAGTTTTCTAAAATCACATTTCTGTTAACATCAAATGATTAATCTAAAACATTATGGGCATCAACAATTTAGAAGCCAACAAATCAACAAAAGATCTAAGATAATTTACTAACAGCTAAAGACAATACAAAGAAGTATAAAACAGTCTCTCTCCTCAAGAGTTTTAAGCAAAAACATTGGACTTCAAAACAGGAGGCCTGAGTTTTCATTCCAGCTCTGCTTCTTGCAGACTACAGAAATATAAAAAAGCATTTACATTTCTGGGCCTCAGTTTCCTTATCCATACAACTATAACACTTGCCTAAGAATTTCTAGCTTATTGATAGCCTACAAAATATTGTGACTATGTAAACCTGGAGAGACAAACTAAAGAGATAAATAACAAAGAGTTCAGTGTCAATAAGTAGCACAAGGCAGATACCTCTGGGAAGTATATGATTAATTACTAAGTAACTGGTTCAGGCAATACTGGAAGCCAGTTAAAAGGATGGACATTTATATGGGTTCCTACTGTTTTATATTTTAAATTTTTCATTGCCTAATTTTGATACATAATTTGAAACACATTTTGGCCAAATTAAACTGAGGCGTTAACGATGGGAAATGTTTCAAAGATAGTCCTCCAAGCAAAATGTTGCAACCTCCCTCCTGTCTCAGGACAATGCCATGAGAAATGCCATGGTCTTGTACCCAGAATTTCAGAGAAAGGAGCTATATAATACAGGGGAGAAAGTGAGGGTCAGGAGCAGGCTTCACAAGCAGAAAAAGGACTATAGAGTGAATTAGAAATCTAATTTATCAAAATACTTGAAGGTGGTTTCTGATCTCTAGTTGAGTCTTTAGCACGTTGAAGAGGTACATGCCAATTCTTATGTTGTATATGAAGTCTCCAAATAATTACTGCATTATCCATCAACATTATCACAAGCATTATTAATTAAGAGAGACTTCTGTATTTCCTTAAAAAGGAATAGTGCTTTTATGGCAAATGACCTATTGTAGAATTGGAAATGACTACTTTGTCAGAAGTTGCATCTCTTGGATGAAGCATAAAGCAGAGATCTTGATGTTAATGTCATGGATGAGACTGTGTTGCCATCTGTCAGGAATTATTTACCAGTTTTTGCTGACCAAATTCCAATTTAAGGGGCTCCATTTACTGGATCAAACTTAACTCTCTATCTTAATTATAAATAGTGTGCATCTTTACTATTTATGATCTGTTATAAGATTCATGGGCTTTGATGGAGTTAGGTAAGATTCTTTAAAATTCTAGTTCTTCTTCTTTGGGTATTCATCTTTTCTTGATGGGATTTCTACCACAGGTTCCTAAACAATATTTGTATCAGCCTTCCTTACTAATTTTAAGCCACACTCCTGAGGCTGGCTGCCACGGAAAATATTTTAAAATACAAATTCCTTTCATGGCTGGCCACTCTTTCTAATTTCTCAATGACTCCCATAGCCTTTTTTAAAAAAAAGTTTAAACTTTTCACTCTCTTTCAAAGCTATCAATGATCTGGCTCCTGCTGATCTCTTTAGACTTCTATCCTATGATGCATTTAAGTTCTATCCATCCCAAAATCATGCCTAGAGTTATCAAACTTTGCCCTTTCCCTTACGGTTGGCCTTTTACAAACTCTTCTGTTTACTGGAAATGCTCTTCTTTGTAGCCACAGCTCCTAATTTTGCTGTCATTAAACTCTTTATTATATTTCCTTTAGATGACATGTCTTCCAAAAGACCATTCCCAATTGCCCCCCTCAAAGATTTGGCAGACATGTCCTTTAGAGGTGCTCCTATAATATCTTGAACTATCACAATTACACACTGAAGTGATTGTCTGTTTGCTTTTCTATCTATGGAATATGAACTTTAAGGTCAGGAATTAGGATGTAGTCCTCTTTGCACTCCCAAGGCCTATGCTATTGTGTGGCAAAAAGCAGAATTTGACATAGTTGACCTCTCTGTTCCTGAAATATAATCTTCTCTTGGCTTCTTTGGCCTTATGCTCTCAAAAATATTTCTTCTATCTCTTGGTTTTACTGCTTCCTCCTTGCCATTTCTTATTGTGTAGTTAATCAGGGCTTGATCTTCAACCCCTTTATTTCCTTAATGTTTCCAATTTGTCTAGTTGATCTTATTCAGGAACATGGCTTGAAATTATTATCTACATGTCACATATACTCAAATCTCTACAGCCAGTTTTGACCATAGACCTTCAGACCTGCACATCCAACTGGCTATTTGATGTATCCATTTAGATGTTTACTATGCATACTCAACTAACAAGAAAAAAGAAAAATAATTGTTTTGAGAGAAACTCAAAATCAGTTTCTCTCTTGGTATTTCCCATCATGACAAACCATTCCAACCACTTAGTCGTCCAATATAAAAATCTAGAATTCATTCTTTATTCCTATCTAAACTGAACTCATTCAAATCATCAGTATAACCTCTCAGCCCTACATCAAAGCGACCAAAATGTATCCGCCTTTTTCTAGCTATATTGGACCACCATGGTTCAAGTCACCATCATCATTTTCTGAGTACTCTGATAATCTTCTAGTTGTTCATCATACTTCTGTTCTATCCCTCTTACTATTTATTCTTCAATGGTGGCCAGAATTATCTCCTAAATATGTTAATGGAACATATGTCCTTTATCTGCTCAAAGCTTTATAATAACTTTCTATTTAGAATAAAATTGTAATATTTTATTCTGGTTTAATGCACTCTGCCTGATATATCCATTTTCAAATGCTTTAGTCCCATTTCATTCTATCTGCATTTTTTTCACTTTGTTGCAGCCACACTGTTGTTTATTCATTTTCTTGAGCATGCTTAATCAGTTTTACTCCATAGATTGTGTGCCTATTCTAGACAGACTGTTTCCTCTGTCTAGAACATTCTTGCTCTCTTGATCTTTGTGTAGTTTTCACCATTCAGATTTCACCCACTTGCCATGGATTTCCCTAATCACCATTTCTAATAGTAGAGACTTAGTCATTTTCTATCACACTGTACTACTTTACTACTCTGCAAAACACCTATTATTATTATACATTTCTATTTGTTTGTTAATCAATGTTTGGTATATTTTCTTCAAACTCACCAAAATGATAGCTTTGTCAGAGCATGGAACTTGCCTATCTTGTTTATTATAGTATCTTCAGCACCTAGAACTAGGTTCCAAATAGTAGGAATCCTGTAAATATATCTTAGATAAATGAAAGAGCAATCACACAGGAAATAAAGTTTGAATGCATAAAATTTGGAAAGTCATAAATTTGAAGATTGCCACTAATAAACATAAATGGAGAATAGATATTACCATGTTTGTTGTCTCAAATTTAGAGTGATGCTGGTATCAATGATCAAGCATTAAACAAAAAATAGATTGCTAGAGTAGAGAAGGACTTTACTAGGTACCTAATGTTGTCCTAAGAAGTGCTGGTAAAGCCAGATCTTCTCTTTCAACTATTTCTTCCCAGGGAAAAAAGCAAGAAAAGAAGTCAGAGTTTAAGCAGTAACAGAAATGACAAAACATTCACCTGTCCATTATATGCACTAACAGAAGTCTGAATAATTCTCTCTGATCTCAGAAATCCCAATGAGCAGTTCATGGTTAACATTATCCTATGACAAGATTATTTGGTTTATTTTAGACACAGATCCACCTTAGTCTTCTTGTGCTATTGTGGAAAATTCACATTTTCTTTCCATGAACTCTTACTTGGAAAGTATTTTGTTCTATTACAGAAATGATTTAGGAATCATCTAATGGGGAAATACCCAACATTTTACCATTTATTTAATCAAGAAATGGTTATTAAGCTGTTTCTAAGAAACTTGAAGTCTAATAAAATATGTAAAACATGAGCATATGTTTGTATATGTTCAGTGAAGTTATATTTTAAATGTTTTAAGTACCAAATAAATGCTAAGAAACTTTAGAGGAGGGAGAAGTTTTGTTCCAGTGACAGATTGGTAGGGTTCATGTATTACAATATTAAGACAGCTTGGCTTTGAAGTATACACAGAAATTTACCATGTGCATAAAGAAGAATGAGAAGGAAAAACAGAAGGGGTGAAGAGGAGAAGAACAGGAGGAAGGAGAAGAAAGTGAGGAAGGGGGTGGGAAGAAGGAAGGAAGAGAGAGAGAGAAGGCATTCCAAGGAAAAAGAATAATTTGAACAGGGTATGAGAAAGGTCTCTCATGGGGTATGTATAATAAAGAAGTAGTTTTATTCTATGCAGCACTAGGAAGTAAGGGTGGGACAGTAGTCTTTGGGCCTTTTATACAGAGGATGGGATATGCCAGAGGAGAAGAAATGTTCTAAATATTTTAAAGTTCTCTGTAGTATAAAAGACCACTAATCATCCAGGTTTTGTTAAAACTCTATGTCACCTAATGCCTATCTTTTATCTTTGAGATCACTTCTGCTTCCCCCTGTGGTTTCTGTTGCATCCCAGCCCTAAGGGATAAAGTCAATAAGAGGCCAATAGAGCATCTATTAGGACAAAGTGAACACTCAGCAAATGCTTCCAAAAGGACTCCCAAATATTTGGCACAAATGTTCTGTTATATGGGTCTCGGCGATATCTGACAGATTAAAATTTTTTAGATTAAAATCTTTTGATTCTTGACTAAACTTTCTTCTGTTCTTTCTGATTGGTAGTTTCTTTGTGGAGAAAACTGATACACCCCCATCTGGAGATTGCCACTATTGTTGGGCACACTGTGCATTTCAAACACTCAGGGATGCTGTATCCTGAACTGCATGAACCCTCGCATCCATCCTGTTCTCTAACTCGTATCTTTGTGCATATGCCAGTTAGTCCATCAGCAAGAAATTGATAGAAAGAGCCTGGCTTATAAAGATAGAACTTCCTGGAATTAAATTTTGACTCCTCATTTATAACTTAAGGATTTGGGGCAATTTTTAAAAACATCTCTTGACTCCAAATTGCCTCATATATAAAAGGGAATAACCATATCACCTCCTTGTTTGGATTTCCTGATTTCTTTTTTTGGAAAGTTCCTTATTGCACATTTCCATCTGTCTAATTTTTACCCATCTTTCAATATACAAACTTGATGTATTCTGAAATGTTTTTGAAATGACCAATTGAATAAAAGGCTCATTGTCACAAATCTCTCTCTCTTCCAGATAACCTAGGCATTTTATATGAACCTCTTTTAAGGTGGTTTTCACTCGCTGTCTTGATTATAGCAGCACAGATATGTTCTCTCCTTTATTATGTGTTAAGTTCCAATTCCAAATTTGTATCTTCACAGCATTGAATATGGTCTTTTTTTCAAGCAATAGATCCTGGTTATATAATGTTGAATCAGTCTTTCTGAATAGTATTTTTATATAAACCACTGAAAAATAACTTAGATTCTATAAAATGTATAAAATTATGTCTAGAATTTTCCTAATTAAGTACTTTATATACTTTGCTACGGTCAACTAACTAGTATAGCAATAAGATATGAACTTTCTTACTTTCTAGTTAACAGATTGATATCATTCAAACTACTTGAAATCTATGTTTTTTTATATCTATTTAAGAACATATATGATATGAAATTTGGATCTCAGTTTGGTTTCTATATACCCATGTAAAAGAAATAAAGATCACAAATCCATAATGATAATTTACATATTTGATAAAGGCCTCATGCTTTAAGGTCAAAATTACAGTGTTGATAATTTACTTAAAATACCCAAAATTATACATTTCAGCATCATGCTTTTTCTCCTGTGATTTTTTTTGAGAATTTGATTGTGTTCTTGAATAATGCTATAAAAATGATATCCTTATGATTCAATTGATTATTTAAAGATTCTTCTAGTAGGCCTATGGAAATTCGAGTAAAGGTGAAAGCAAAACCGAATATAGTTTTTAAAACTTAGTTGAAAAGTATTAGTTATATAATTATTTATTTCTGAAATTTAAAAAAAAATATAAAACATGACCTATATATTTCCCTGTGTTCAGCCACGTATTTTAACTCTACTCTGCTGGCCTACGTTATACAGGATTTTTCTTAAGGATATTTTTTAGATTCATTTCTGTTCTTCACCTAATTGGCAGGTTACTCCACTTATAATCAGCTCTGAAAATGCTTATCATAGCCAAGATAAAGTAGTAATACTGTTTAGTTTTACGATTTGTTTTCAAAGAGAATAAGACATGAGAAAAAAAACAGCACTTCAATTGATTAGACATTTTATAGCAATCTTAATTTCCTTCATTTCTCTTTTTTCCTCTTGGGAAATACATGCCTGTGTTTGTGATGTTAGCCTCTTTGCTATTAGTGGACACTGGGGCAGAAAAAAATAATTTTGTTTTTATCAGCTCCTTTACCTTTGCTGTCAATAAGGTATCTGTTTCACCTCTTCAAGGGTTTGAATTCTTGCTCTTCATATAGTTGCAAAAATGTCATTGCATGGTCACACTTTTCTCTTTATTTGCTACCTTCCCTTTCTTATCATTTTGTATTCCCTTCATTTCCTTTATAATTTTCTACATCCTGCTTTGATTCTCATGCAACTTACTCTGCATATTGTTCTTCCTTATTCCTGATTATTTTTGCATTTTCTTGTTCACACTAATTGGCTCCATTTTTGTTTCCTGTATATTTATTACTAAATGGCATTCATTGCCTTTGGGCATACATTAATTTATCTTTCAAGACTTTCCATTTTGCTGTGTTTTTTTAATATATATTTCTTTTGGCAACCTCCATTTTACTTCACTTTCCTCATATGTGTTGCTGTATTTTTTGCTGTTGTGTTTTAATGCGCCTTCATATCTGTAATTCATGCTTCATATATTAATGGATGGTTTATAAAGTAAACCACTGGATGTCGTCACAACCAGAATTAATTTGGATTGTCTAAAAATAGGTTTAGATTCACTGTACTACAATTTGTGCCACTTCCTGTACAGCCATATTATAAAGTTAAACTAAATAAATAATTAGAAGCTAATTTTGCAATTTAAAAGAACTCTAGATATTATCATTTATGGATCTGAGGTCAGAAAAGGAGAGTTTATTGAAAGGTGAATAAACAAAATGTAAAACAACTTATTTCAAGAGAAATGTATTTAGACCTTTTTAGGTACTTAACTGATAAGAAACTTATCATTTATAACTGATATAAATTATATATATTGTTATAATCTTCACACTTTTCTAGGCCTTTATGCACCCAATAAGGTAACAATTTAAGACCAGATACACCTTCACTAAGAAAGCCTCTGGAAAGCATGAAATTTAATGAGACAAATAAAATGTACCAAATAAATTGCAGTGCAATGAGATAAATATTGTAAGATTAAATAGAATTATACTTAGTGTGTGATGGAAGCAAAGAGATACAGAGTCTGTCTTGGGAGACTTCCAAGAGTAAATGACATTTCGGCTGAGTAACAAGGAACATACATTGCCACCTGGAGATAAGGTGAAGGAAGTCTTTAGAGACATTATTCCATGCTACAATTGAAAGGTAAGCTTCAGCAGGAAGAGTGGCAGTGAATAAAATAAAAAATAAGTTAACATTTTATGAAGAAATTTGGATTCTTCTGTGGTTCATTGAGAGTCATTGGCGACTGTAAGCAGAACAGTGGCATTATCAGATTCATTTTGGAATGATAACTTTAGGGCAGATGAAGAAACTATGAGCTTGGAGGCACCAGGAACATTTGGGTGGTAAAAGAGTAATATTGATGAGAGAGATGGAGGGTCCAAACTAAGGCATAAACTAAAGGAATAATCAGAAATATGTAAGTCACTGAAAGGGTTCAGTCAAGTTAATTTGGGAACATTTGGGCATAGATGTACAAGAAAGTAAGGGAGTCAGCACTTTTTGTAGAATTCAGAACCACTCACTTAATTTAAATTAGAAAAATAAAGCTTTGAAATGACTGTCTATTCAGTTGAATTTCATCCAGATATGTTCTCCAAATTCCACTGCCCTTCTAGTTCACTACTATCTCATGACAGTAGTTAATGAATTATGAGTAACAATTGATTTAATTAAATGTATAGGCAACAGGGAGCATAAAAATAACTAAATAGTGGATTAGTACTTTTTTGCATAAATGAATAGTGACACATCTAGATTTCCCAACATACTACGAGAGAGCCCCCAAAAACCAGTAAAAATATCACACAGATAGATATTCAGGCAAAATGAACACTGATGGTAGTAAATTCTAAAAATGGCAGAATTTGGTTCTAAATCAAATGCAATTTCCACATTTGCATACTATGTTCAAAAGCATCTAACTATGCTCATAGTATATTGTTCAGCTCATTTCCATAATCTAATTCAGTGATACTTATGTTCCTCAAATAGTATTCACTGATCATCTTTTATCTCTTCTTTATTCTAAACTGTGGTTCTTTGAACTATAGACCACATCAGGGAAAGACTGTAAATACCATAATTATTATGCTGATTTCCTTAAAATGGTAAATTAAGTAAAATTTATTTTTTGGTTTTTCTTAGAAGAACCAAATCAGACAAACCTTTGAGCTCAGGGTAGATTTTAATAACTTTTAATTCATGGCATAGTTTTTTAAATATCTTTATTTCATAGAAATAGCCATTATAAGAAAGTAATCATGTAATTTAATACTATCGATTTTAAACAGACTTCAATTTGGTCAACATTTTCATCACCACCTGCAAAATGTCTAGCGTAATTGTTGGCTGAATTTATAGTTAGTAATGCAGGTATTTGTTCCAAAGATATAACACACTATTTATACATGCTGTTAATTTATTGTCAGTAAAACAATGATTGTGATATATTGAGAGCGTATAGGGGCAAAATACTCTGCCAGGTACTTTGCAAAGACTATGTTATGTAGTACAACCTTTCAGGGAAAGTAAGCAGCCATGGAAGTGACAATGGCTGCTTCCCCTCCTCCTCCTCCTTCTTCTTCCCCTTCTTTATTTGTTATTATTATTTTTATATTTTATTCCTTTATTTAACAGAAATGGAATGTCATGGAAAGTATGTAATTTGCCCAATATTTCTGTGCTTGTAAGTGTAAATCCTGGACTGGAATTCGTATCAGTCACTTTCTAAAGCCCATGCTCATTTCCATTGGATTATTCCATCATAATGGGACATTAGCACTCTCATTCTGGGAGCAATAATGCACAAAAAGGGTCTTTCAAGTTTTTATTTTGTGCAAAAGAACTACATTGATTTATGCACCAAAAGAGTGAACCATGTGAGCCCCAAGGGAAGCACAAACATTAAAAAACACACATGATCTAGCTGGGTCTTATGAAATGCTTTAAGAAACTTACTGTTGAAGTTAGGCCTTTACAAAATAAATTAGATAATTAAGAGGAAACGTCCTATGTGTTCATTCTAAATTGTTTTGGTTATATGTATTTAACAATGGTTGGAATTTTTAACCCTGACAGGCATCACCAAATTGGACTCAAGTCTGTTCTATTTACGTCTATACTTCATCAGTACCCACAGTAACTTTGGGTTTTTTCTGCAGTGATGCATGACATTTGAGGCAAGCGCTGCATCTTTTCATTTATTCTCAACTGTGAAGTACTATAAACCCATGTTAAAAGTTTTATGTTTAGTTTTTCTGTGTTTCTAAGGATCATGTATGATAAGAGGCTTTGTTTCATTAGTTATTACTTTTTATCTCCTTTGAATATCTTGGCCTAAAGTTACTATTGGGGCATTTGCAGAACATTCCCTACTCAATTAGGGAGGAACTATTGTTGGGAGAAGCAGGGGCTTTATTTATTTGTCGATTGTTGTTCATGGTGTTCCTAGTGCTATTTTCCCACTACAGAAACCCATTTCAGGTCTGCTTTTGACAAAAAATGTTATTGGATATAGAAAGTAATTCAAATATCATTGGTTATATAAATTTCTGAAAGACATATGAAAGTAAAGATCAGTTGGTAAGGACTTTTTCTCCAACAATGAAAAAATGATTTTTTATATTTTTCAGTGATTGCTGGAATTTCAGTGTGAGATTCTAAGCCCACATAAAATCATTCTCTCTCTTCCCTTCCTCTCTGTCCCTCATCTCTCTCTCACACCCATGCACACACACACACAACACACACACACACACAACATAAACTAATATACTCAGAATAGATACATACAGATTTGGCTTGATAGCAATTTAAACACTAAGTCAAATATTGCATTTTTCTTTGTTTCTTATTTCTGTTTTTTCAAGCCTAGCTTAAAATGGTACAAAGATCAGTGTGGGCCAAATCTTAAAATTGGAATCCTGACTAGTAAGTCTGTGAAACATAGGACTTCAAACCCATTTTGAGAGATTTCTCCTCGGTTGAAACATAGCATTGCAACCAATATTACACTCTGTCAACTATTTCCTTATAAATCTAATTATCTGTTCTTGAGTAATCATTTTCTGTGTACTACTACTGCTGAAGACTTCAATAGAAGTTTTCAATTTACAGAGCCCATTATCATAAATATATTCAGAATGACTTAATGGTTTCTTCCTTAACCCAAACCATCAATTTCATTCCTTAGATTTCCACAAAAATATCATTAGTCTCTTAAGAAGAGGAACCAAGTATTCTATTTCACCAATAGCACCGTCACTTTTAGTTTATCCATGTATGTGTGTATGTGAGTGTATAAATACAAATTTCAAAAGTTTCTTGTAGATAAATTAAGGTGAACAGAAGAAATAACAATAACATCACAGTACTTTGGTTTTCCTGGTAATTTCTTATATTAATTTCAGATTACACATTCCAAATGGGTCTGGGAATTTTTTAATTGTTGTGGAAGTTAGATTATTTCTTTATTATTTTATGTTACACAATTTCATTATGAATTTGATGAATGATACGAATACTTGCCTCAGAACAAAAATCCACATAAATAATTTCAAATTGTGCAATTCTTGAAGTTCCTTCATTGACTCCTTAGAATCTTTCATTCCAATGTTGTATCAGTCAACATTTATTAAACTGCTACCATATGTTAAGCAATTTTTAAGATAGTTTGAAATGTTTGGTGTATAAGGACAAACTACATGTTTTCAGCGTGAAATAAAGAATATTCTGTTGAGAGAGATACACAATTGAGCAATCAATTTTATTTAAAAGACAGATAAATAGATGAGAGATAGGTGAGAGATATAAAATAACACATAGAATTTTTTATGTCAGATAATTTTATAACACCTTTTATATAAGTATTCTTTTATTCCTCAGGACCTTATCAGTCAGGTGCTCCTATTATTCCCATTTTATAGATGAGAACATTGAGACAGAGAATGATAATGAAACTTGCCCAATATAACACAAGTACTAAGTGGCAGAACCAGGATTCAAAAGCAAGTAGTGTGTTTCAGGAATCCATGCACTCAACTATTATACTTTCTGTCTCTCATGAAAATAAAGCAAAAATGTATAGAGTAACACAGAAGATGAAAGAGCAATTAATTTTATTGGTAGTCTAGGAAAACTCTCAGAGAAACATATCAAATTTGAGTTTGGCATTGAAGAAGGAGTAGAAGAAATATATAGTACCTAGGTTGGGATGTTTTCTAATTGAATAAAAATATGTTTTACTATGCTTAATTTAATATTAATAAAGGTCTACTTCTCCTGATGGAAAAAAAATAAAACATAATAATAATTGAATTACTCATGAACAAGAAATCTCAGATAAATCTTTTTTTGGACATAGCAAAGCTGCAAAATCATTTTACTGAGGTTGAACTGTTATTAGAATCATGGTTAGCTCTTAAAAATACATCCATAACAGTAAATATCAAATGTTGTATATCTATGAGGTAAAGTTATCCTGTTAAAGCACATATAGCTGGATTTGTAATTCTGTTACTTCTCAAACAGTTGGCAAAAAGCACTGCAAATTAAGTTGTTGAAAGCCATTATAACAGGTAAAATAAAAACCAGAGGGTAAGAAAGAACATATTTCCTAAAAGGAAACATATTGCTCATTTCTTACCTTTAAAAAATGGGACATAAAAATATTGTAGGTGGATTATGGGATGTTGTTCCTGGAATGTGCCTTGATCGTAGAGTGCCACCATTGGCCATCATTAGTAGATGCCTGCTCTTGCCAACCTTCCGCCCCATTTCTTCCTCACTGTGCCCCGCCTTGGCGGATCGTCTACAGAAATGATTCATTCTTTGATTCTAGCTTGGGCTGCAACAGTAATTTTTACATGACACTACTAGACAATCCACCCTTCATCCAGGAGTAACTACGTACTGGAAAAGTTGTTCTCCCTGACCAGGTGAACAGCTTCTCCAGGACAGGTACAATCCCTTTTCCACTTACATAATTTCAGAGTTTAACATTGTTAGTAGATGTGTGCCCAATAATTAATAAATTAAAGGTAGAAAAAATGAGAAGATGAAGCCTGTCACAGCTTTACTACAAGAAGAAATCACTACAGGGATCCAGATTTGTAAAACAAAATAATGATCAAACAACAAATTAGGTGGAAAGGAAATTTGGCTGGATGTGTTGATCAAACTTGTGGACCATAAAATATATTCTAAGTAATTTTCTGATAAGATAGGTACTGGTCTATGATGCAATTCATACTACTTATAAACCATATATTTATTTAACATTTAAAGTTAATGTTCAGTGTGATTACACTAAAATGTATGTCATGTTATTAGCATCATGCTAGAATAAGAACTCTCTACCTGCTGGTCTGTGGAAACGCCTTTGCCTCTCCTCTCTTCACCTCCCATCTGTCATACCTCCCTAGGGCCCTATTAAATATAAGATCCCAAATTCTTTTTTGTGACTTTTTATGTTCTGAAAGTAAGTAATCTGATTGGTGATGAAAATTCAGAACAACATAGCCCAGATACCCTGGGAATCAGAGTTCTGCCAAGCACTTATAAACTAAGAAAAATATACTCTCTTGCACATGTGGAATGTTGGGGGAAACTGTACAGCTCACTAGGTGTTAGAACAACAGTGCAAGAGTATCCAGTGGTGACATGCATAAAGACATGACCTCCCTGAGAGCTCCAGCGATTTAGAAATGAAACCTTAGACTGTGCTGTGAAAGTTGAAGATGCTTTTCTTTAGGAAAGAATGGAAACTGTATAGGTTTAAGGTATAAAGACAGCAAACCCATTGATAACACTGCCGTGGGTAAGTGTTCCTACTTAAAACTTCTGTCAACACCATGGCTCTAAGGAGTTCATTCTGGAGGCAAGAACAATGAAACACCAACTAAGAACCCAATTTTCCTAAATATTCATTAAATATATTTTCTTTTTCTTGTGGGAGGGTGCTTGGAGCTAGGAGAGCCTTGGGAAAGAACAACCCTGCTTTAAAGTAAATCTGTTGATAAATGACGAGAGAACAAGTTCACATTTTAAAATTGATTATGCAAAGAGAAAAACAAACAAACATGATATCCAGTATGGCCTAAAGTGCATATGTATTTATTCTCATCTTCAATGTTTTCAACCTCCACATTTCCCATTGGGTACAGTCAGAACTGATGTTTAAAATTATGACTACTATGTACTGTAAGATTCTTAACATTACAAATAGAGTCCTTTATGCAACCCTTTAGAATGCTAAAAGTAGAGAGATGAGCTAAAACATTTTAAAGATAAATATAAATTAGACAGAAAATAAAGAGCTTTTCATTCACTCTGAGCTAATCAGGAAAATCAATTAAAATCCCTCATTGCTAGAACACTCCATATAAATTTGTGCTATAAAAACTTGAGTTTTACTGAACTTGGATTGTTTGTAGCCTGACAGTGATGATATTTACTGAGCAATGCTCAAGTCTATCAATCGGCATTGACAGAATTCACTAATTGAGGTGTCTTCTTTCTGGCATGTGTGAGGTTAATGTGGAAAACAAAGCTTCTAAAATTTTGATACTGACCTTATCAGGGTTTTCTAGGCCATGGGCTAAAGGCGTTTATTTTCATTGATTTCAGTGTATATGTTGTTAGACTTCGAACATATAGAGTTAAATTAAGAAATTAACATGTACTGTGGAGGTTAACATTAAGCATTAGAAAACCTGATCTTAATTAGATGGCTTTTAAAGGGTATAGCATAGGAAGTCTATCATTAATATTATGATAATATTCTAATATCTTAATTTAATTAAAATTAGTATTTTAATTACTGTGCTTTTCTTCTAGCTATATCTTTCTCATTTTTATGTTTCTATTCTAGCTAATAAAAAGATAACCTTGATCTTAGTCTTAGTTGAATATTTTGAAATGCTGAATATTTAATTTGATAAAACACGCTTACCCACTTTTACAAAGCATATCTTCTTTGCTCTTTAGATTACACATATAAGCATAAAGGTTAGATTGTAAACCCTTTCACTGTGTTTTCTATTACTGGTAATGTAAATATTTTCCTGTAATCACTTTGCAGTGTTCTGCTTTCTAAGTAATAAACTGAAGAATATCAATCTATTTCACTGGCATTAAAATGAGACTCTGCTCCATTATTGAAGAAGTGCATGTTTTGGATTTTATTTACAAGTGGCACATATGGAATCCTTTCCCCAACATCCAACAAAATTTTCTTTTTTAAAAAATTTAATCTTTATTGTATTTTTTCCCAATACCATTTAGTCCCCTTATATACCCCTCGCCCCAGCAATCACCACGCTTTTCAAAGACAGGATAATATAAGTAAACTGTGTCTCATTTGGGTAAAATTGTTATCCTATAAAGAATAAATATATTTTTAATGTACAGCCCATAATTACCTAATGAAGTTATATATAGTACAATAGAATTTTAATGTAGGAAGAAATGTTAGCAATCATGTATTCCAGTTTCCCATTCCAATTAACATACTTAAAAGTCTTCTTATAAAATTGAACAACAAAAAAAAATTGCCAGTATTTTTTCAGTGATTTTATTCTTTCCATGATTAAGAAAAATATTTTATAACATGATTATTTTAGAAAAATTAAAAGAGAGAAAAAGCACAAATAGCAGTTTCCAAAGTATCATTCATAAATAGATTATACAATAGAGTTGTATATTTCCTTCCTACCTTTATTTTTCTTCTTTAAATTATAGTTGGTACACATTATCATTAGTTTCAGGTGTATACTCCAGTGATTAGACATTACATAACTTGCTAAGTGATGATCCCAATAAACCTCACAGCCCTCTGACCCCATGCACAGTCATTCTAAAACAAAGGTGTTCTAATCACTATGTATGTCATCGTATTGAGTATATTTCCGATGCCATACTTTATCTCCCCATGACCATTCTGTAACAATCAGTTTGTACTTCTTAATAACTTCATCTTTTTCACTCATGTCCCCCAACTCCTGTCCCATCCGGCAACCATGAAAACGTTCTCAGTATCAATGAGTCTGTTTCTGTTCATTTTCTTTACATACGTATTTTATTTTATAAATTGTGATTCCATAGATAATTTTGATTTCTTGTTTTCTTTCACTAAATTTAGAGTGTGAAAGTTCCAAGAAACGGACTATCTTTGAAAACTAATTCAATGGCTACACATTTTTATGATAATATTACAAACACAATGCTAAAAAGTTTATATATTAATTTTAAAGCAAAAATTAAGAAAGAGTGTTGTAGTAAAAATACAGAGTGAGGTTTGTCCAGAAGGTATCCAACTATATAGTTTGAAAAGATGCTCAATGTCTCTAATCATCAGAGAAATGCAAATTAAAACCATAATAAGATACCATCTCACACCTGCCATTATGGTTATCATCAATAAATCAACAAACAGCAAGTGCTGGCGAGGATGTGGAGCAAAGGGAACCCTTCTGCACTGTTGGTAGGAATACAGACTGGTGCAGCCACTGTGCAAAGCAGTATGGAGATACTCAAAAAACAAAAAATGGATCTGCTTTTTGACCTAGTGATCCCACTTCTGGGACTATATCTAAAAGAACCAAAACATTAATTACAAAGTATATAAGCACCCTTATATTCATTGCAGCATTATTTACAATTGCCAAGATAAGAAAGTGGCTGCAAGTGTCCATTAGTAGATGAGTGGATAAAACAATTATGGGACATTTACACAATGGAGTACCACTTGGCTGTAAGAAAGAAGAAAGTTTTACTCTTTGGGAGAGTATAGATGGACCTGGAGAACACTATGTTAAGAGAAGTAAGCCAGGCAGAGTAAAACAAATACCATATGATTTCACTTATATGTGGAATCTAATGAACCGTTTGAACTAACAAGCAAAACAGACACATAGATGGCAAGATGACAGTTAAAGGTAGAGAAGGAGGGGTTGGAGGGATTGAACAAAAAGGAAAAAAGACTCATGGACAACAGTGTGGTGATTGATGGGGGTGATATAAGGGGACTAAATGATAATGAAGAAATACAATAAAAATTTAAAAAAACTAGAGACGTTTATTGAAGAAGATACAAGGTACAAGAAACATTGTACATAGGACAATGACACCTCAGTCCTCTTTAAAGAAGGCATTTTTAGGACCTCACAGAGTTCTCCCGATCACCATCAGCTGCCCCATTGTATTTTACTGAATCTCATTGACCGTCTGAAATCTCTTCCCTTTCAAAGGTGATTTTAGTTTTGGGAAAAGCCGGAAGTTACAGGACACCAAATCTGGGCTGTGGAGGGGCTAAGTCACCTGAGTGATTTGATGTTTTGCCAAAAATCTCTGCATGAGATGTGATGCATGAGGGGATGTATTGCTGTGATGAAGCTGTCATTCATCAGTTGCCCATAGCTGCTGCCTTCTGAATCATCTGAATAGTTTCCACAGAGGAATGTTCAAGCTTAATACATATTTTTAAATATTCTTTTTTTAAAGATTTTATTTATTTTATTTTTAGAAAAGGGAAGGGAGGGAGAAAGAGAGGGAGAGAAACATTGATGTGTGGTTGCATCTTGTGTGCCCCCTACCGCAGACCTGGCCTGCAACCTAGGCATGTGCCCTGCACTGAAAATCAAACTTGCGACCCTTTACTTTGCAAGCCGGCACTCAATCCACTGAGCCACACGGGCCAGGGCAACTTAACGCAAATTTGATGTAGATTCATTGCTCTACTTGCTCAGTCACTTTGAATGTGATGGCGGCACAGTGCCCATGCTCACTCAATGGCATCGACAGCCCCCTCTGGCTAACACAGTGAAGAAATCAGTGCTCATGCATACACAAGTCCAGGGCTCTCTCCTTGGCTGCCAGGTTATAGCGATGTCGCACAAACAGTTCTCATTATATTAACATTGGCCCGGCTTTTTCTGGACAGCCTTGTATAAACTTGCATCATAACTTTTCCATTTATGATTTATATTTACATTTCAGTTTTTTCAGTGTTAATTTTTCAAAGGCTAATTCCCTGAATGATGCTTATACATAGCCTTTTTTTAATATATAGTTAAATCTTTCCCTGATACTTACTCACTTCACGAAAAACACACCAAATTATCACCTCCAGTTAAACACTAATCATTAATTTAATATTCAATATGTCATAACACTTAATGCATCGATGTTTCTTGACTTAGACATGGCCTTTGGAGTCCTGGACAGGGACACCAGGGTGGGGCGCGCAGGGGAAGGAGACTGGGCGGAGATGGAAGAGGGTATAAGGGGGGTGAGTGGTGGTGGACAAGGACGATGAAAAACTACAGTATTAAAAAAGGAAAGAAAGAAGCCTTTGGGAATAAATGCAGAAGAAAAAACAAACACACATTATGTTTACTAAGATTTATCAAAATGTTGATGGTTTCACTGAGTCATGGGTTTGGGTATCTGGTTTTGGGAGATGCTTTTCAATTCAGCAAAGGTGTTCTGATAATAGTGACTGATGTGATTAGCAAGTGAAAATGAGATCATAAAGCACAATTTCTAAGCTCTTTGAGAAATAATTTGAGGGTGATTGAAAGGTCAAAGCCATTCTTGAGTGTTCATTAAACAGACAGTAAAGTATTTCTAGAAACTTTAAGAATTAAAAATACTTCTCTAAAACTCTGGTCTAGTGTTAAGGCTAATGTTATGTATCCATGTTATCTTGTGGCATATTCAGGTCAATTGCCAGTTATCTATCCAAAATGGTAATACAATGTATCAAACTTACCATCCTTCCTGTTTTGAATTCTCTCCCTGATAACAGTGGTAGTATGTGAAAGACCATTACTCACCCTTAGGGCCTTAGAGAAAAGGATATATTCAAAATCAATGAAAACTTCATATCACTCAAAAGTATCACTTTTCAACATCTTCCTCTATACCACCCTCTTGCAGTTCTGCTGAAAGTAGAAACTTTGATTGATGTGTTGTTTTATCTCCTTCACCCTCCACTGCCACCCTCTAGCAGGCATTCCAGAGAGAAGAAATGTCCCTACAGTCAGGTTGCTTGAGGGAAATGGAGGAATCAAGGACTTGAATTACATCCACAAACTGGATAATCAATCTCAAAGGATTGAGAGTTGACTGTTCCAGAGAAGTACAATATATAAATGATAAACATTACATTGCAGTTTGTAAGTTGAGGCAGTTAACATATTGAAGAGAATAGGCACATTATTTGGTGGTAATGAATCTTGGAACGATGAAGTTGTTGTTGTTTAATAGATGGAGATTTGAAGAATTCCCAAGTTAGAGCACTCTCAGTAAGTTGTTTGGGAGGTCTCCGTTTCCAAATGTGTGTAGATTAAAAGCGGAGACGGTTGTCTTAACTCGTCTGTGTACAAACCCATAACTAAGTCAACTTTCAAGCATACGTTTTGGCTGTCAGTGTTGGTCACTGCTACAGATGATTCATAGTAAAATGATTCACACTGACCATTAACAAGGCCATTTTCAGGCACTGTATGTATAGCCAGCTTCAACATGACATAGTTTACAAAATTCTTTCTTTAGTTTCCTGAAAAGCAATCTAAATTTCCTACTTTGAATCTTCATTGCTTTTGTCTTTTACAAAAACATATTTTCAATTTTAAAGAGGGGTGAATAACCAAAGGAAGTTATAAAGCCTAAATGGAAAATCGAAGAGTCCAAATGACAAGGTTTGCCTCTTTAGAGAAAATACATGCACTTCAAAATGATTAAGTAGGCAAAAGAATAACTTTTTTCCAAAGAAATGAAGGAAGACAACAAACATAGGTAAATTTTAAAGAGGTTTTTATTCCACATCCATTAAAAAGATATTTATTGTGACAAGAATTGGATGCTCATTTACAATCCCCAGTATAAGTAGTGTAATTGAGCAAGAATAAGAAAATTTCCCATTTCTGTAATACCTACTTTATGCACAACACTATACTAGTCAGTTTGCAAAGAAAATGATAAAAGAAGGAATGAAAATAAATACATCAGACCTCTGGGTATAGCTTCTGAGCAGATCTAACTGGAGAATTGAACATGCATGTGATAGTGTAAGCAAAACAGATTAAGTAGATTAATAGGGAGTACTAATATATTATAATGATATGTTAGTACTCTGCTTCTTACTACTCTCCTACTTAATATCTTCTGTTTAAAGTGACAATGTAGTGTAATAGAAAGAATATTACTTTATGTTTTCCATTCTGGGCTCTGTTACAAACATTTGGACTGACTAGTGGGCCAGTCACTTAATAACAAAAATAAAGATACCACTGACATGTTTGCCTGGGTGCTTTACACACATTGTTTCATTCAATCCTCACACCTACCTTCTGATGTCCATATTGTTCTGACAAATTAACTGATTATAAGTTTGTCAGGGATAGGCTTGCTTTATTGGTATTGTCCCAGAATACTTATTAGTGTCCTATTTTTACCCTCAAGAATGTCCCTGTTTCGATGATATATTAAATCGTCTCCATGAGATGAGAAATATCAATAGTCACATTTGAACAAGTAGTAGAGGCAGACTTGATCCAAGGTTGTTGATGGCCAAAGCCCACACATGAAATGCCGTATGTTCCCCCTAGTTCAATAGGTCTACTGCTTCCTCATCTATAGATAAAATTAAGCTGTTAAAGTCAATGGTCTCCAGGACTCCTTCCATCTCTAAACTCTAAGACTCGAAGAGCAAAGAGACAAATGTGTGGGCTCATGATAATGGGATGCAAACTTTACGCCAAGGTTAGCAAACACAACTAGAAAACAGTGAAGAAAGGAGACAGAATGGAAGATTTAACATATTATCTATTTCATAAAACAAGTGTAGCTCTTAATGCATAAAAAGCCCAACTCTCTTAGCAATGTGCATGGCAAACAGATAACCTTCGATATATGTTAAAGAGAGCAGTATCACTTCATATGTTTCTGTGTGAAGAGCATGAAATGATGTGTCATCCTGTTCCTTATATTTTAAAAACATGTGACTGTTGTTTCAGGTAGTTTGTTTCCTTAAATTCTAGTTCATAATATAGTGAGATGTGCATTTAAATTCTTTATTTTGCAAAATATGACATTGCCTACAAAGAATTGCTTAGCTTTCCTTTGATTTTAAGGTGTGCTTCAGGTTTATATTTTCCCCAGATGATTATATTTTCTTGGAGAAAGTTGATGCCTTCCCATCAGCTTTGACTTCTCATATTCCCCTGATTTCCCCCCCGCCCCATCTTATTGGATGTTTGCCATCAATATTAAATTGTCTTGATCCCAATTTTTCCACCTATTGCTGCTTTTGCAGTTGGTGCTGATTTTTACGCCCCTTGAAAGGTACTTGTGTGGCAAAAGATTGAAAAAAATTGGCAGTTGCTATCAGGGTTAACGTAGAAAAATAAATCTCTTATACTGCCAGTTTGGATTTATTTTTCATTTTTAATGGCCTCAACAGATGTTGGAGGAATCCTCCACTTCCTGCACACTTCCATTTTTACAGCTGGTACTGCTTGACTGGTTCTTGACTTTGGGGGAGCAGTTCCTGGATGTTTACACAGTGATTTACAGATACCCTCCCGCTCCAGACTCTGACCATCCTCCAGCTTTCTTTCACAGTTTCCCCTGAAACTGACTGACATCCCTATTACCAAGCGCATTTCTCTCTCAGTGTTTCCTAGCACTTGAGTCTCTTCCCATTGTGAAGCATTTTGAATGTTTGGATTATTAGGTAAAACGCATAGAGAGGAGGAGGTATTTGTGATTTTCAACTTAGCAATCCATCTTTTTTGGTACCTTCCTTGGTATCTTTTCCTCCTTTTTTCAAAGGTACTCATGACAATTTGCATTTGGGTGGTTCACTTCCTTAAGACTTTTACTTTTTACTATATTTTATTCCCTTCCCTTCCTTTAAAAAAAAATATTCTAGCCTCAGTGGCAGTATTTCACAAACTTTATTAGTTTCCCAGGGCAGCTGTAACAAAGTACCACAAACTCATGGCTGACAACAGCAGCAACTCAATGTCTCCATTCCGGAGGCCTGGGGTCTGAAATCAGAGCATCGCCAGGGCCGTGGTCCCTTGAAACCTGGAGCAATCCTCCTTTGTCTCTTCTAGCTTCCGATGGGTTGCTGACAATCCATGACATTCCTTGGTTTACAGCTGCATAGCTTGAATCTCTGCCTTTGCTGTCCTCCTTCTGTACATTACATAATCTTCCCTCTGTATGTGTCTGTTCCTGTGTCCAAATTTCCCTTTTTTACAGCAACGCCAGTTGTATTGGACTAGGGCCTATACTAATGACCTTGTTTTGACCTTATTACCTGTATGAACAACCAATTTCCAAATAAGATGACATTCTGAGGTGCTGGAGTGTAGGGCTTCAACATGTCTTATCTGGGGGAAGGAACCTAAGTTAACTCATAATACCAACTAAGAAGAGAATTCTTCTCACACTTGCTTCCAAAGGACACGTTGACAGCTTTTAGCAATTGTGAGGATCCCGTGAGGCTGGAAGTGCCACTCACAGCTGCTGCCTTGTCTGTGACTTCTTTGAGTTTGAGAGGTCCTAGAGAAAAGGCAGAGTCAGGGACAAGACACTGACCAAAAAACATTTGCTTAAGCCTCCAGTTTTTACAGTACCTTAGAAGTAGCTCTTTTATATACTCTGTAAATTGTTTTGGTAAACACCTGACTTGAGAAAAGAGATAAAAGCTATCCAGCATTGTGAGAAAGGATATTATCAAATATCAGTAACACCAGCCATGGTTTGATAGCCTTTCCAAATATTGTAGACATGTGTCGAGGTTGCAGGGCATTCAAAAGAAACTACCAACCTACAATTTCAAAGCCTTGTTCCAGTAATCAATGAAATTATTTTAGACACTTTTTAGTTATATTAGGAAAAGAAAAAAGAGAGAACATATTTAAAATAGGGAAAGCCATTTCAAGCCAGAAGCTGCCAAAGTTTTCTTTTGATGACAATTTATGATTGTCAGTGTCATCTCTATTAATTTTTTATTTTATTCTGAAAAAAAAGGAAAAAATAAAACATTTTACTGAAGCAGATGCCTCGGCTCAATTAAATAGTGGTACTGTGGTAATGCTTTTATTTGAATATACTTTAATAAAAATTATGGGTAGCCGTCCATGAATAAAGTATTCTTGATGTTAGTAATAATATTTAAGTGTTTTAATGTCAAAAAGAGTTTTATTTGCACCCTGGCCATGTGGCTCAGTTGGTTGGGCCATTGTCCCCTACACCAAAAGGTGGCAGTTTCAATCTCCAGTCGGCACATAAACTATGTTGCTGGTAGGATCCCCAGTCAGGGTGCACGAGAGAGGCATCATATCGTTTCTCTCCCTCTATCTATAAAATCAATCAACATATCTTCTGGTGAGAATTTAAAAAAAATATTCTATATGCAAATTCTCTATTGTTAATAATGTAGCTGTAATGGTATGGTGGATCCAAACCAACTCTCGTGCAATGCCTTTTTAAAAGTAATTATGCCAAACATGGAAAGTATACAAAATAATTTGTCATATAGTCTATATTTAGCCAAATCCTTGCAGTTTTCAAGCAATTCTCCAGTGTGTTGATTTGATTTTTTTAAAGGTGATTCAGGAAACAGTTGGCAAAAAAAAAATAGTTAAGGCAGTTGTTCAAACAAAACCAGTAATTATGTGTTTAAATTATTTTGCCTCCTAATTCATTTGCTTTGACATCACACAGACCTAGTCTTATTCACATACGGTAGCTGGTACAAGACCACAAGGGTATTACACAGTGAGTTACCGAACAACTTACATTGGGCAAATCTAATGAAATCAGGATTCTAGTGGCAGGACTGCCAAGATGGTATCTTGGAGTAAGTGATAAAATCTTTACAGCAGCATTAATGAAATGGAAAGATATTGAGGAAGAAACTAAAACTAAAATTGAAAGCCCCCTGCATGGTCTTCTAGGGCCACCCTGGAAAGGCCTTGCCCTCCCTTGAGACAAGGGAGTAGCCATTATTAGACTCCCTTGGGTAATTTCAACTCGCAGATGACTATGCTTAGACTTGGAAATGGTTTGACAGTATATAAGTGAAAAATAGTCAACGAATGTTATTTTAGAATTGTATTTAAAAATTTCAGGACATTTAAACACACGGGTTTTGAATTTTTCTTTTCGTTGATTTTTTCATGGAGTTGATGGAGATAAAAAGATCAGCCTGGCAGCTTTCTGGCATGGAACTGGAGTGTTTAGGATTTGTTTTGCCTTTTTGCAAGATTGGTCCACAAGAACTTTAAAAGGAGAAAAAGACGATGCAAATTAAATACGTTAGAAACGTATGTCCCATCTGTTTTTATTTCATTTTTAGAATAAGGTTTTCATACCTTCTTTTATTTTTATATTCTATGATACCACACTATAATGTTGGCCACCTCAGAGACAAACTAAATTAACTATCCTGACCATATGGAAAGGAAAAGCTTTACCAGCTAAGGAAACAAATTTAACTCAGGCAAAAAGGCCTATGTGTTTTAGAGTTTAAAAAAATGTTGCTAAGTACATAGGAGAGGATTGTAACCCACCTGCATAAGTAAAATTTGAAAAAAGAGTTTGGGAATTCCAAAATAGCTGTCTCTGTTCTTGGCGTCATTCAGGAATCACCCATATTAGAAGTCACCTTCTGTTGCATGATATCATCTGGATTTATTTGTAAGTAAACTCATAATCGAAGCCACAGAGTCCCCTTGAAAATTTATCTACTCCTTCCTTCTGTCTCCAAGTAGAATTAAACCTAACCTGTCCAGATATAGCTCATTCCATTATGGAAAAAAAATAAAGCTTCAACACACTTCAGAGAAGAAAACTTTTCCCCTAATGTCTATTCTTTGGAAAATTGAATAAGACATGCCTTTATAGAAAAAGAGATTTTATTTCATTCTACAAAGGCCAATAGTGTAAAGCATTTGATAGAAGCCCTAGGCTACTATTTTATTTTACCTGGATAGAAGCTTCTCATAAATTCACCATGTAAAATTGATGGCTGCTTCAGAAATCTCCCAATCTTAGGTTTTTATACAAACCACAGTGAGGGAATAGAGCTCACAGAGGTCAAGCATGTGTTTCGAGTCATACAGAGTAGAGGAGTGCCTGCCTGATCGAGACCTACTTTAGATTGACATGTGCAGTTATTTATGATGATTGAGAGCATCAGGTTTTATGCACAAGCTGCAAAAGAAGATAAAAAGATTGGTAAAGAAGCTTCAACTAGAAGAGATTCAACTGAGTTTGCTGTTACCTGACGGTAATTCTCAGCGTGGCCAAGCTGGGGCTTTTCGACTTTTAGAACACTGAAGTTAAAATTCACTGTATTTCATCCAAATAATATTTAAACTTATAAGTGAAGGCATATGTTTTAAAAGTTTTTTTTTATAGACATTGAAATAGCTTTTTTCTGGACACTCCTACCAACAGGCATTTCACCAAAATGCACACTAATTACTTAAATTACCTGAATGTATTCAAGATGTGTCTCGATATTTTTTCTGTACTAAAAGAGGTGGAATTACAGTAATAGTTCTCTTTTTTAAATCGTGGGACAGTCCGTGTAACCATCATCTAGCCTGCAAAATAACTTTCCAACTCTCAGACACCAACTTAGAAGAATAGCTTTGAAGTGCCTGTATACACTTCACATGGACTGATCAAGCAAAGGTGATGTTGGCTTATAAAATGTAATGTCTTTAGGTACATATTGATCTAGGTCTTTTTCTGATTAATACTTGTATTAATATTAAGATGTCAGTGGAGGCAGAACTATAAGCATCAGGCAAAGGACCATCTCAGGCCTAGCAGCTGTCCTTGATAGTGGAACACAGTGTTAATGCTCTGAACTACGCAAATAAATACTTCCACCCAATCATTTCTTGGGACTTCTTAGTGTTCACATTCAACTCTAATCATTGTCATTTTCTAGTTTATGGCCAAGCATAAAATATAAATGGTTTCCTTAAAACAAGCATGACACAATTCACGTTATTGATGAGGAGAGGAAATGCAGATAAATTCCACTTGAAGTATATTACAACCTGAAATAACTCAGGCACCAATAGAGTTTATAGATCATCTGAATATCATCAGGTAGGATATTAATAAGTACACAAAAAAATGGCCATAGAGTTTTCCAAGAAGAAGGATTGTTAAAAATCTAAAATTGGTATGGTGAATATGCTATGTGTATTCATTCTGATAATGTAAAACAAGCTGTATATCAAAATAATTTTTTCTTTAACTTAGAGCTCCTTTTGCAGTTCAGGAGTGAACTTTTTGCAAAGCTTATTGAGAGGGGAAAAAAAAGAGAGAAAACACAACTTGCCTTAGGTTAAAAAGAGAAGAAAAAACCGCCTACTGAGACCCTTCTTCAAGTTCTCTTATAAACAAATAATAGGACTTGTCTTTTGGTAACATCAAAAGTAAAATACATGGAAGGAATAGACTGGGATTGGTCCTCTGTAATATTTTTTGCACGTGTCCAAACTGTCTATTAGAAAAAAAAATCTGGAAAGACATCTTGTACAGGCATCCATCGTTGTTCAAAATGGCCAGGTCAGCTTATAATTTTCCAAAGAGGGTATTTGTTTCAGAGCATGAGAGTAGGTCCAGAACCTCACTCTTCTGCCACAAAATATAACATTTAATCAGAAATATGTGCAAAACATTAATCACAAATAAAAAGATATAAAGGGGGCGACATAGGAATTAAACATTTTTGTAATGGTGGAATTTCATCATTTTAATAAGGGAAATTTGGAACATAATGAATGTTAAATTAATGTAATTTTTACATAAATGGTCGTAATGCCCATTAACAGGTACCAATAGTTTTGAACAATTGAACAAGATGAAAGGATCTCAAGTCAGGAATCTCCTTCATATTTGTCACTAAGTCTTAGCTCTAATGAGTGAATATTTTAAAATAATGATTAGATGACAATAACATTGATAATGCAAGTATCAATTATGTAGTACCCGCTATAGGCTGTGTTTGGTCTATGCTCTTTGCAATTATTAATCCACAGAATCTAAATTGACATTTTATTTTTGCTGACATTTCACAGATGAAGAAACTGGCACACAGAACCTGCCTATGTCATAGAGCTAGTAAACCACTAATTACCAAGGGTGAACCAGGTACTATGTCGAACATGGAGATAAAAATAAAAATTAAAAAAAAAGATAGTATGTTTTTCTAAAATAAGAAAAGAAAATCAACCCTATTAATCATTATCATAAAAACTGGGGAAAAATTGAGTTCTTAACTGCCCCTTCCATCCCTTTACCTCACTCTTACCATGGTTGTGGAATACACACACACACACATGCGCACACGCAGTAATAACTAAATACTCAGAAAAGATCTTAAGCAGCCTTGCTTAAATGCCTCAAAGACTAGATAAGACTTTCCCTCTTTTTTTCCTAAAACGTTTGATAACAATACACTATGCTAAAAGCTCACAACAATTATTCCCCTTCCTGGTATGTCTACTATTTTGTGTCTAACAGTTGGGTAGAGCGTTTACGAAGAAAACTTTTTATTTTCCCCGAAAGGTATTTACATCATTTTTTTTGTAGAAATACATAATTTAATTAAACATTTTATGAACTGGTAACATAAGAATGTTCAACGAAAGGGAGTTATTGCTTTCCAAAGGTGAATATTTTGGAAAGACTTAAATGAGTTGCTAAAGGAAATTGTTCCAAATCAAGTATGGGCAAGACAGCTGTAAAAAGCTGAAAAAAAGTCTTAAAATTCAGAAGTATTTTTCATTTCATTTACTTCACATGTATCATTGAATTTGTGTCCTATTCAAGGAAAAGAAAAGTAGAAATTCTACATGTATTACAGATAAGTTTATGGAAGAGAGAGAGCATGAAACCCCAAACTTTGACCATGATACAAAGAAAAGCTTTGATTCTATACAAAATATGTATTTGTTTTAAATCTAGTTAGTAAACTTAGGTAGGTATTATGTATGTATAATTCCATAATAATTCCTTACTTAACCTTTTAAATTACTCAGTATTGATCTTAATTGTCTCAGATAAAAATATTCCTATGCTGATTAGATCTAAATTCTATACTTACTCTGTTAATTTCTAATTTAATTTTCTGTTCAATATAGAGTAAGAAAAATCAGATTTTTCACAAAGGCCTGCACCATTTGAAGTTTTTTAAAGGTTTAATTTGATTATGTTATAATTAAATAAAGACATCTGCATGAATACTTTTAAACCTTTAATTCATTTTATGAGATGTCAAATGGAGAATTTACTTTTTTTTTCTTTTTTTACATTTAGTAAACCAATAGTTTAGAGGCTTCAGGCTGGGTAGTCCTTTCAAAGTAAGTAGACTGAGAAATTTTCCCATATGCCTCACTAATTTCAATTTTTAAAAGGAACATCTTGAAACTTGTGTTTTTTCTGCATTACTCATTTTTGTAAATTGTATTCAGCATGTTTCTGAAACACAAAAATGGCATGATTCTGTATCTGGTGCATTTACTAATAAACCCAGGTCCGCAGCAGATGGGCAGGTGAGAATGTGATTATGAAGTGTGCGGCGATGGTTCCATCTCTCTAACCCGCGCCTCTCCGGGTTACGAGGGCGTCTGCTCTGCTCATGAATTCACTTTGTGGTTATCCTGAGAGATATTTAAAGAGGCAACCGTTAGCACAAAAGTTCTCTAGAAGAAGAAAAGTTCCCGCCTTTGATCAACATCACAATAAACGGTTCTCCTTGTTTCCCAACAATCAAATAAATAGAAAGATGTCAGCCTTTTCCCCTGGGAGGTTTAGAAGTTTGGTGCTGAAATATTGGATTGTACACGTAGAGCAAGAACAAAGTGAGTTTGCAATTTCATAGGTAGATGCAAATTGAGTTATAGTTTATACCTTGCTGCATCATTCTTTTGGGAATAACACATGGGGCAGACAAAGCCAAACCCCATCCAGGTGGCTGAATTCCCCACATAATCATTTGGGCTGAAACTTTCAAATGTCAGGTGCCTGGAGAGCTCATTTAATGAAAGGGTTATCTCTGCCAACCAGTCAGTAGTTGACATTTTTTTTCTCCAGAAGTTGTGAAATATTATTTATGTATGTAGAAGGCAGGGGCTTCCTGCCGTTGTTGTTTACTGTGGGTTTGGGCAAGTTTCCTCCTTTCCGGAAAGCAAGTTTTCCATAAAAGCAACTTTGCAACAGCCTCACTCCTTTTGTTTGGTACCCCAGGCAAAAGCTTTTCATGGCATTGAAATCATTTTCATTTAAAAACAGGGAGCTCAGATGAACCAGTTCTTTATCGAGATACAAAAAAAAAAAAAAAAAAAAGAGGCGGTAAGGTATCCTTGGTTAACTTTTTAGTTATTTAAAAGTAGCTTGTTGAAGATTGAATATTTCTATGTTTCACTAGAGCCTTTAAATATAAAAGAGATATGAGACTATATCTGACACCATCAGGCATATTATATTAAAATTTATGAACAACTTCATCAAAAACCACTTTCCCTCTCCTGCATAGAGACAGATTTGTTCTGACATAAACGTTACATGGCTGGTTGCAGCCTCAGATTAATGCGAAGACCCTGGCGATTCCTTTTAGACGTTATTTTATGAAATAATACCTGTCAGCTGCTGCCTGATCCTAGAAAAGGGGGCAGGTTTTTCAGGTCATCTTGCCATCTGTCAGCTAAAGCTCATCTGTCCCTCCACATTACCACCTGATCTGTGCTAACAGGCCTCACAGGGAGGCCTGCTTCATTGGCCCAGTGGGAACCCGGGAAAGAGACTGTGTGAGGACATCACCTGTGATGCTGAGATTTAATTATCGCTGAAGTGATGAAGATGTGCACGCAGATTGAAATGCTTTTGAATAAATTCATGGAGCAGGGTATGTCGTGCCCCTCCACCCCCTCCTTTCACTTCCTTCCTCTTTACCCCCAGCCCCCAGCCTAGTGAGCTCAGTAGTTTTAACAAAAGCGTGCAGACTCACCCTCAGATATTTGCCTGCACACTCTTGGAAAACACACACGCTCACACTCATACACAGATCACAGGTACACACAAGTTAATGCAATGAAATATGTCCGCTAAAGTGTCAACCTGAAGTGAAAGAACAAACCATGTAGTTGGGAGAAAATGTGCCTCAGCTTTTTACAGCAAACCTGATTATTTTCTGCCAAAGTTCCTTGTTATCAAATTTTAAAGCTGTATTGATTGTTGCTGGCTTGAAAATCAGATTTCATTGTGGGGCCAGCATTTTACCTATGGTTTCCTCAGCCTGTGGTAACAGCAGCATGGAGTTACCTGGGGTCTCCTGGGGAGAGTTAATGCAAGAGTCCACAGTGGAGGGGGGAGTGTGGGAGAATACAAAAGGTACAGAATGACACAGAAGGCCCAGAAACCTCTGGGACTGCGGGCTCCCTCGTGCTCTCTGAATCAATACCCTGCACAAAAGTTATTACAGGTTCAGGCCTTTTTGCCTTCAAAGCTGCTTAGGCAGTATGTGGCATTAATTCCCTCCTGTAGAAAAATGTAGTTGATAATCACCTGGCTGAGGAAAGGATTTAGGGCTAGAACAGCAGATTTCCTCACAGATTACAGAATAAAACCTAGTTTCTTGGGATAAATCAGGATAATTAACTGTAGTGAAATATGTTACCCTCGTTGATTCATGCCCATGTGATACCTTTGTTCGACGCCACCACAGAGAAACATTTATGCCATTATGTGAGGAGAGATCTGATTTCTACCCTGTTCTAAAAAAAAAAAGAATTGCTATGCTACACAATATAGCTTTTTATTTTCTTGGTTTTGGGAAGCCTGTTACTTTAGTCTGGAGGCCAATTATTAAGCAAGCAGTTAACTCAATTGACTCCTAATTATAAACAAAAGAAAATGATACGCTACAACTAGTCCCTTTTCTTGCCACCTTGGGAGCTCAGTGGCATGGTCCTGAATCACCCTCGACCACGTGGCTGTCAGGGGTTACAGGATTTCCTTCCCAACCTCACTTTCAGAACAGGATACTCCTTTCCCTGAGATGGAAGATTTGTAACAGTTAAAGAAGACCCAGGGGTTTTTCCAACATAACAGTATACTGAAATTGTATATTTTCTTGTATTTTTAAGGGAAATCATGAGCAAACATTGCCTTAATTCACATTTCAGAAATAATTACTCCAGATTCAAGACATTTATCATGTTGTCATTGGAACCTGGGAAAGGTTATTCTTCTGTTACTTCAGGTCAAAAACAAGAACATATTATTAGAAACCAACGTACAGTCTATCCAAGAGACTCCTAGGGGGGAAATAGAGGTCCACTGGTTGCGAAAAAAGGTTACAAGAATGAAATAGGTAACAGGGGCCCACAGAAACTTATCAAGCTTTGAGTGGTCAATTACCAAAGTAATTTCTATCCCTTACATTATGTAGCTCTTGTGAGAACATGGGAAGAAAGTACAGATTGACACTATTGCGTTCTTTGAAATACTACTTTTTTTTCTGGGATGGTATGGATTTTTAGGAAGTGCCATTTTCCAGTAATTCAAAGGAAATTTAAATGTAAATAAATATAGAATATAGATATAAAAAATTTAAACAAATGTTATCTTGCCAAGTCTTTGTCAATTAATCCATATTTCAAACTTTTTAAACAATTTTCATATATATGTATATTGAAATAATTTCTGGAAGAATTATTGTATATTTTGTTAATCAGTATATTACTGTTAGATTTAAAATATTATACATTCTATTGACTATTATATCCAGCCTATATTATGTGAACATGCATTTAGAACTGAAAGTTTAAGTAATGAGTGTATTCCCACAATACATACCCTTTAGCTCACAGTAACACTTACTCATATACTCTACTTATAGAAGACAAATGAGATTTATTTTGGATAGTTTTAGATGAATGTAGTTGTTTCAGCAGCTTGAGGTAATGCTATGAAATCAGCAAATGAAGTAGAGATGGATGAGATTTTAAAGAAACATAAATAGAAAACTAATGAGCATGCTGAGAGTTTTTTGTTGTTTTGGCTTTTGGGGGTTATAGGAACAATTCTGTGTAACATATAGGGCTCTTTGATTTGATTTTGACCTGCGGGTGACTGGTCTAGTTTTCACCAAAAGTCATTATCATTTGAGAATTTGTTCAGTAATCAGTGAGAAAATGTCATATTCTTAAGCTAACTCATTGTATATGCATGTCCCAAGATAGAATTCTTGACAGATAAATGTTCTCAAAAGCTTGTACTCAGACTTAAAAATATAGGGAATATATGTATATATATGTGTGTATATATTATATATGGATTTTTTCAGGCAGAGCTTTTTTCTCTCTCTTTACAAAATGAATTATAACATGTATTTACTTCCAAAGAGATTGTTTAATACATGTTTTATTCTAAACATCTCTGTTTCTATTTTTAGCTTTGGATTTGTGAAATAAACAAAGAGTTGGACCTGGACTGCCCAACAGATCTAGACTGCCAAAGTTAACCCACTTTCTGCTTTGCCTACATTAAGGGATTTAGATTATTATAATCTAGGTACTGACAATTTCAACATTGCATTACAAGCACGAAGAGTTAGGATTTATGTCACCAATAGTGATATGCCCTTTAGGCAGGCATCATTAACATTACTAAGAAGAATGCAACCTATCCATAGTTTATCTTTTGAAAAAATCTCTCCAGATAATTTACAAGAAACCTTATGTTATTACTCAATTGGTACTTCAGAAATACAAAGTGAAATTTTGGGGAAAGCCATTAAGAGAGGTTTCTTTCACAGGACTGTCTTCCCAGTTAGAATATAATTGAAACAGAAAGGAACTCTACAAATTGCTACCACCATAAAAACAGTCTAACTGTAGGAAGAACAATCCACCAAATATACACATGGAATGAGTTACTTTGCAGTAACCTTTGTCAGCGTTGGCATTCTTATGTACCAGACGGTGGGGTCCACCAGGGTCATGTCCAATCTGCCTCTATGGTTTGGGACACAGAAAAAATTAATAAGTGTTTTTCTTAAAACTTCATCCTTTTTAATAACAAGAGTATTAATTGTTGGTTCATATACACAATGATCATTAAATAAATGCACAGTTCATACTACAACAACTTAATTAGAGCTTTCAGATGGACTTATTTGCTCATCTAATGTGACACGTAACAACTTCCCTACGATGTTAAGCTACAACTTCATTATTACTGTGCATAAACTAATAGACTCTTATAGGTGAAATTATCCATAAGTCTTTAGACAACAGCACAGTGATTGCAAGAGGAAAAGGAGGTAGAGGGAAGTAGAAGAAGATAAAGTAGGGATAAATGGTGATGGAAGGAGACTTGACTTGGGGTGATAAACACACAATACAGTATACAGATAATGTATTGTAGAATTGTATACCTGAAACCTATATAATTTTATTAACCAATGTCACCCCAAGAAATTAAAAAAATTTACGAGGTCTGTCCGGAAAAAGTCCAACCATTGTTAATAAAACAAGAACTGTTTGTGGGACTTTCATGTAACCTGGCAGCCAAGGGGGGGAGACTGGAATATGCATACGTGAACAATGACAACTTCACTGTACTAGTCAGTGGGGACAGAAGACGCCATTGAATGAACATGTGTACTGCATGGCCATCACATTCAAAATGACTGAGCAAGTAGAGTAAGGCATCTGCATCAAATTTTGTGTTAAGCTTGAACATTCCTCTGTGGAAAATATTCAGAGGATTCCGAAGGCCACAGCTATGGGCAATTGGTGATTGGCAGCATCATTACAACAATACACCCACTCATGTATCATGTCTTATGCTGAGTTTTTTTGGCAAAACATCAAATCACCCTGGTGACTCAGCACCCTGCTGTCCACATTTGATACCCTGAGACTTCTCGGTTTTCCCAAAACTAAAATCACCTTTGGAAGGGAAGAGATTTCAGACCATCAGTGAGATTCAGGAAAATACAACAGGGCAGTTAGCTGATGGTGACTGGGAGAACTGTGTGAGGTCCCAAGGTACCTACTTTAAAGGTGACTGAGGCATCATTGTCCTATGTACAATGTTTCCTGTATATTCTTCAATAAATGTTTCTATTTTTCTTATAACATGGCTAGATACCTTCTGGACAAACGTTGTATACTTTTTTTAAAAATTATCCATAAATACACTAGTCTATGATGCATGTAGAAATGTCCAAGGTGACTCAAGAGCTAGTTACAGCCAAGACTAGAACATAGAAGACTCTTTTGTTTGTTTGTTTGTTTCTTTGCAAGTTGAAAGGAAAAAATAAGACTGTAAAATGCAAATCCTTTAGTACAATTGTGGACACATGGAAGAGTATTGAAGATCATGGCCAGAACACCTGCTCAAGTGTGGTTCTCAAGGGACCCCAACGATATATTATAATTGCCTTATACACTCTGAAAGTCCCAGCTTCAGATGGACTTTTAATAGTGATAATAATAAAAAGAAAGTCTTTCAATCTCCCATATTCCTAACAGTAATATGTAATGATAAGTACTGGTTTTTACCTACTGAAAAAAGTAGAAATGAAATATAAAGGATTTCCAGATAATGACAGCCCTATTTCAGAAGTAGGCATCTTTTTTCTTTTTATTTTAAGGCTTCTAAAGTGCAAAGAGTTATTGAATACACTTCAAAATTAATTTTGTTTCATGTGCTTAAATGGTTGCTATTATATTTAGAGCTAAGAAGAGCAGTGAAATCCCAGATCATGTGGTAAAATATATGTTCACAGAGAAATGGGGCAATTTATTGATCAGCAGAAGTTTTTCCTTGGTACACATTTTGAAAAGAAGATGATAGAAGATTTTAAGATTCCATACTATATAATATCTTCAAGAAAAAAAATAAGGTATTAAAGTGGTTAAAAACTGCCATTCAGGGAAAAGAAGGCAGAGAGAGTTTGAGAGCAGGAGAGAAAGATCACTATGGTTTGCCCAAGAGACACTGTCTATCTGGATCACCTACCACCATTGTTTAGTAACAACCAATACAAGTAATGTAAACTCAAAGCATCTGGAATATATAATATGAGGAATAGAGTAATTTTTAAAATGGATAGTTGGTGACATTAAAGTAGCTTAAAATTTATTGAGCAAAGGTCATTATTATAGAAAAATATCAAAGAAGTTTTATTAAATAAGACTGTGGAGGTAGGGAGAGGCCAATAAAAAAGACAGCATTTTAGCTTGACCTTGAAGAATTGTGAAAGGAAGTCAAAGAGATTTCAAATGAGAAATAGGAATCACCCAGTCAATAATTTCTGAGCCACTCTTATGTTTCAACACTGATCCCAAACTAAGAATTCATTGGTGAACAGAACATAGTCTCTGCCCACATGATTTTTATGTTTTAAATTAAAAGACATATATTAAGCAAATAATTAAATATTCACACATTTGCAGAGTGCTTTTCAGGAAAATTACAAAGTACAATGGGAACACACCAGTAATTATCTTTAGAAGGTCTTTCTATATAAAAAGCAAAAGACATACTTGGTGTTAAAGACTGTCTTTAGCATATCTAGTCTGGAGGGTCAAGGCAGCATCTTTTAAGAAAGATGGCTTTAAATTAGGAACAGGAGAATGAGTGGGCATACATGAGTGATGAGAGAAGCTAAGAGAATTATACACACAAGGAGCAAAGACCCTGTGGCATAGAAGATCATGATATATTTGAGAAATCAAAAAGGTCTGGAAAGAATGGAATGCAGAAGACAAGAGCATGAGAAGGCGTAAGGACATGAGGTAGATAGAAATCAGATAATGCGGGTCTTTGTCAGCTGTGCTAAATGCATTTTGCTTTTATCTAAGAACAATGAGATGACATTAATGGTTTTAGCGAGCAGAGATGAGTGGAATTTGTCCTGGAATGTAAGGCAGAGTGGGGCGAGGATGAGGATGAGTGCTAATGAAAATCTGAACCAGAACACAAAAATTTCAGGAACATGAGCACTTCATTTGTATTGTATTAGCTGACACTGTAAAACTATTAGTCTTATTACCCTACCATAGAGGCTTTCAGCTTCTGAGTAAATGCTACTCTCCTAAAATGTTGTCATAAATCAGAGATGCTCCACTAAAGTTCTCATCATAAAGGAGGTAAAATAACACTATATTTTTATTTTTTGCTTTGGTGAATCTATTTTATTCAGTTATATTTTAGGGCAACAAAAGAACCCCAACATTTGTATTGTCATTGTTGATGGGCTTGTATAAAATTCTTTTATTTTAATAGACCAAAAACATTGTCAGAAATATCACCAGAAGTTCATGAACCAAATCATAAGATCTTATCTGGGACATGACTGTATTTTTCAATAACATACCTGCTTGATTCAGGAATACAGCATCGCCTGTTAAGGGTTTACCTAAGCAGTGAGCCTCCCGCTCAGATGGCCCCTGGTGACTAGAGTAACATAATTTAGTGAGCTACGACAGACCATGTAACCAGTCTGCTCCAATGAAAAGGAGCCTATTGTTTTTACAGTGAGCTCCACATAGATTCTAAAGAAAAAGTGATCTTTTTTTCTTTTAAATCAAAGCTGATATCTCCAGGTTCCTGAATGATTTTATGAGATTTTTTGCTAAGGAAAAAATATCCCCTCTAGTGGGATATTTGTAGCTTTGCTAGATGTGCATCAAAGCCCAAATGGTTATGGACTATTCAATCAAGAAAATAAGGCACCCCAATGCCTGCTATTCCAAGAACATCCTCAACTGTCTTATCAATTGTGATTATAGTCATTTCTCTCATGAATATAATCGTTTGAAATGAATTTTCATAGGAATAATCTCATGACTCCTCACATTTACCAATAGATACAATGAGATTTAGTAAGACAGTAAGACTTCATATCACACCTGAAGTTAGAGATAAAGGAGATGGGAGAATTACTGAAATGTCTTTGACCTTTCCTTGAAGATAGAGTTCTTTTCCCCCATGTTATTTCTATCTTCCCAGAGCTTTAATGAGTAAAATGCTGACAGACCACTTTTTTCCAGTTTGCGTAGAACTGGTAGATGGAGGAAGGTACATGCAAACTCTTGGCAAGAGAATATGGCTAGGGGCCAGATGGCATAAAACCGTAAACATAATATGGACAATATTCTATATCAGTGAGTAAAGGAGATGTTTGTGAGCAATAATGATAAATGTGAATGATGATAAAGGTAAGTATGAACAATAAGAATAAATGAGAATGCTAAATATGTATTTTCAACTTAAATTTCATATGATAAATATGTGAGTGGTACCTAGGTTTCTGATCATTTTTCCTAGGTGGAACATTTTAAATATATTTTATTGATTATTTAAAAATGCTAAATTTTATACATATTTATCAGAAATGAAGTTGATGCATTAAAGAAACTTCAGTGAAAGTAACTGCTATCTTAAAGATATAAGTATCTTATAATTCTATTGATTTTTGGCTTGAAATAAAGACAACACACAATATGACCCTAGAATTTTAACTCACAACTTCTACATTTTTGATTAAATGTTTTCATGGATATTAAAATGTAACAAATTAAGGATGCTTCAAATTCTAGCAATTTAATCAAAACTGGGCTCTCCAATATGTTTTGCCTTTTATGGTGTACTAATTTGACATTTGCCTAACATGTAACTGTATCTCACAATGTTTATCTTCATTTGGAATATTTAGACTATTTCTCTGCAATTATTTGGATGGTGTACAGATAGATTCATACCTTTAAAGAATTCATTATAGAATTTTTTTTAAAAAAGCACAGCAATAAATTATTTTCCTCAGTAACTAGATAAAAGTTGAAAACTGAGTGTAGACCTTCATCAGCTTCTTTCTGCCTGAAATAGCTGCTTTTTGCTTTGAATACTGATGTCTTACATAACCTGCCTTTAAAAATTGTCAGATTGTACTGAAAGCCCCACATGTATGAGTCATCTTCATTTTATCTTTCCACATTGCAGACATAAGAGCAAGAATCAAATTTCATACTCCTTACCACTAGTAGTGAGATTCTACTGTGGACTCAATAGATGCTTGTTAGGGTGATACTGTTTTGTGATTTATGCAAAGTTACTGTACTCCTCAGTTATGGGTTAAATGTCATTCCTCAAAATCTCTAAGAGAGTTTTATTGTCTCTACCATGGCTAAACTAAGCAGCCTAGCTGGGGTTTGGGAACCTTTCAGTGCTGAGCTTTTGTAGATGCTAACTGGGTTTGTTGTAAATGCATCCAACCTGTATTTCCATCTGCAGCATTGTTGATTTTCTCCAGAAAACAATGAGACACACTCAGTTCATAGGCACAGATGACTGGGTTAAGAGCTTCCTCCAAGCATAATGCTATATGTGATTGAATGTAAATGACCAACTCTGATCATCACCCACACAATGGGATGGAAATAAGAGTTGCCGAATGATTCTGAATTTTCTGGTTCATAAACAAATAGAAAATAGCAAACCTAATATATTTAGTTTTATGTGCAGTTTGGCCATGAGACAAACTTTTTTTTTCTCCTTGCAATGTTTAATGAGAAGCATCCCTCTCATTGCACTTTCATTTTAAGTATAAACTTCTCTATCTCTGATAATCAATTGCTTAAAATAAATGGAAAAATCCTTAAGTTTTTTGAAATGATTTCTATCATCTAATTACACAGGATTTTTGACCTGGCTAGACTGATAATGTTAGCACAGCTTCAATACTAAACAAGTCTGAACATGTGTGTGCTTGACTTTTATTAAACTCCTACTGAAGAAACAGATTAATTGGAGGCTGATTCACTGGTGAACAGGCGTTAAAGACAGAAGGACCTTCTCACATTTTGTTCTGTTATCCAGGCTTATGCCATCTCAGGTTGGCAAGGAGATCCCAACTGTAGTGTTTTGAAATATAACTGAAAGAAATTGTAGAATAACAGGTGCAAAAAAAAATTCAAACCACTTATAAAATGTTGATCTGATTCCTTTCTTTTTCTCATGCCAAATGGCCACCTGACACTTTATGGACTCAGGTACTGCCCAGATAGCATTTCACATAATAATATTACGTGGAGACTGACTATGGAGGCTTGCAGCTGTTGGAATTATTCCTAATACCATTACTACATTTTTTTTCTTTTACAGAAAAATTTTGGGAAAAACTTGGGTACAAGCTGTGAGGAAACCATTTCAGATAGTCTCAAAGAACATTGAGATGAAAGAAAATGCCCTCTTGTCAGCTTTGCTTATATCTAAGAAAAACAAAAAACCTCCCCTGGTGTTTTTATGCTCTCTAGTGGTTTATATTCTCTAAGATAAACAAGGCACTACATACATACATGTTTAAGGAACTAGGAACTAAGCTGCTGGTGAGTTGGAGAAAGGCCCCACAATATGTTTGTGGAACATATTACAGTTTATAGGGCTTCCCCATGTATTATCTGATTCATAATATCTCTGTGAAATAGGTGTCACCAGATTTTTACAGCTGGGAAAAGTGTCTCTTAAGAAAGTTAAGAGACTTCCTAAAGGAACTCACAGAGTAAGGTGGGCAACCAGAACTCCCACCCAGACCATTTGACGCCAGGTCTGTCTGGGGCAGGAGCTTGGTGGAAAGATGATCTTTCAATCTCTTTTCAGTTTCAAAATGCGATTTTGAGATATGATTATAAACTGCTAGAATTATAGAAATAAGCAACAGTTTAGTCAACAAATATCTGTTGCAATTTGACTCTGGGCAAGCGTGACCCATTCCCTCTCAAGGTCACCGCTGGCACACGCTCAGGTCTCGTTTGCTCCGCGTGGAGGCTCTGATAGCTGGTTTCTGCTTTACAAAACTCTGTTAGCATCATCATCTGCCTTTCTGTAAGAAGTCCTATGTACCCCATGGACATGAATGCTGAAATAACTGTAAGGATTTCAGTGTTAATTGTTTAAAGTCCCAACTGTTAGAAATTAAATATTAGCATGGGAATTTGAATAGGCTGTATATTTCATCACAGTTCAAGGAGTTTAAGGAAAGAAAATAGCCAATTGGTTGGAAGTGAAGGATGGAAAATTGCGGTGGTAGTTTCCCAGGAGGAATTTGCCCCTCACATTATTCTATTTGAAATAGGTCTTATCAATCAATGTCACTCCAATACATTTAATAAAGACAATTAAATCAAATTAATTTTTATAAATAAATAAATATGACTGAAATTTGAAAAAACAGGATAAAATGCATTTACCTTAGAGACACAGAAAGGAATGATTATTTACTTTTTTGTTTGTCTAGATACAGGGTCTAGATCTTTCCTGTATCTTTCTATCAAAGTTTTGAGACATCCTGTAACATTACTTTTAAATTGTTACTTAGATGCCCTGAAACCAGCTGGGGAATATTACCTATCATATAAAAACATTCAAGTGTCATGCACATCAATATATCAATTCACTTCAAACTAAGATACACATTCATGCAGCTGAAATGAACCCACAATAGATACAATGATAAAATTCTTAGTGAAGCACTTATTTTCAGTAAACACTTTTAAAAACATTATTATTATTGACTGTGTTTTCAGTTGGATGGACTGGTTGTTCAGTTCTTCCTGCATAGGTTTTATCCTGGGTAACAAGTAGTTAACAGAAATACAGCAGAAATACAGGATATTTTCTAGTCTTCATTACTAATAGAAGAGCCTCGTAGACTTTTCTACGTGTGTTCTGCCACAGCTGATTGGAGACTTTCTGATTTTTTACTAAATTTAAATTCCAATGTAGAATGGAAGTCCAAGAACTGAGTGAACTTTTTCATAACTCAACATTCCAAGCCCGGTAAAACCGTTCCGCTTACTAAATGATGTTATAAATATCAAGATTAGTTTCTTCTAAAATTACCAGTGCCAGGTGCACTCCATTTCTCATGTCATATAATATTCTGTTACCAGGGTTCACAGTGTAAAAGAAGGCTTAAAGAATGAATATAGAAAGAGAGGGGTGGGGGAGAAAAGGAGAGAGAGAGAGAGAGAGAGAATAAAGACATTTAAATGTGACAACTATATATGCACAACCTACATGAAAGATGCTGAAGAAGAGCATTTTTTTTCAAGTCTTGTCTTTGTTTTGCTTAAGTGGAGTGGGATGGATGGGGCTAGGAATGTATAGTTCTGAATTAGCTATTGTCTCCATCATAAATAGATACAAAAATTTAAATATATAAATCAGTTGCAAACCCATTGTTATTGTATTTTGTTAGTTGCACTTCCCATGCATAAAATCTTAGCACACAAGATGTCCCCATAAAATCTTTCACTAAACCTTTGTTTTAAAGTATTTGAAAGGACATCATTCCATGTGGGAATATTACATACAGTCACTGATTCAACAGTAACTGAGAACTTATGTACAAAACATTCTTTACATATTGACAAATATTTCTGAAAAATGAATTGGTATTTTTTGTTGTTGAGTGTTTCATGAATGACCTTTACCTCTGTAGACATATGTAGTTTTCAGTTTTTTGGGTGAGACTTTCAAAATATTTTTTTAGAGTGTTCAATGTTAGCAGTGACATTTTTACAGTGATTTCAGAGCCTTGTAGTTTAGAATATTCTATTTGCTTTATTTCTAATTACTTATACCACCCTCATTTTAAAGACTGGGCAGATGTAATTGACAGTGATGATATACAATATGTATGAAATGAGCTTTTCTCTATCAGTGGTGTATGTCATGAAAGACTCCATTGCAATATTTACAGTTAAACTAAACTTTTTAGAAGGAGCAAAATTGCATTTGTTTTGCAGATTTGCTCATCATTAAATGTGAAACATTTCACATTTGTCTTTTTGAGTAATTGGCTTTTTAAAATGATAAGGTGCTCTGAACACTTGTTATGTGGATAGGTCTGACGTTGTATCCCAGAAATCCATATGCCATACAGACAGAACAGAAGAAAGATATTCACAAGCATGTCACAGATTGGACTAAAGCAAGCCAAAAACCCAAGTGCCATGGCATTAACAATAGCACCAGATTTACTGTCACGATCACAATCTGTGCTGCATCACAGACAGAAGGAGAACTTTTGATAGGTAACACCTCAGTGTTTTTTTAATCTTTTTGGCAAATTATCATGTATCATTATATTTTTGCCTGCCATATAATATTATTACAATGATAAAAAAATACAGGATAAGTTTAAAAGGTCCCAACGAAAGGACTGATTTATTAGCCAAGCCATGAAGGATTAGGGCGGGGGTCGGGGGGCGGGGAGAGACTCTGTTGTTTCATTGTAGAAGAAACTAAAGTTGGAAAAATAGAAAACAGCTAAGGTACTCATGAGGATTTTAGCTTCTTTGAGTTCACAGAAACAAGTGGCTTATTAATGTGAGGGAAAACAAAAGAATTACCCCTCTTGAGAATTTGAAAACTCTGGTGTTTCCAAAATATGTTATTTCTCAGGGCAAAAACTCAGAGCTAATTTTATTTTCCAGATTAGGTGGGGATATTTGGAGATGTGAGACTGTCCGATCCTTTCTGATCTGTGTGCATTTCCCTATGATGCAGATATGAAGAGACCACAATTCACAGATGCCCCAATGGGGACTAGAAAAAGGTTTACAAAATCACAGCTTGTGGGCACAACTTCATGTTGGGCTGATTCAAGGAAAAACTCTAGAAACACTGCACAGAGCTTGCTGGCATCAAACAGAGAAACATCAGTAGATTGTTTTTCTTAATTGAATGCCACTTTTGGACCTGACTGAAAAGCATGTTTCCACCGATCTTTCAGCTGCCTACCTGGCTGGGAGGCATTTCTGGAGCGCAGCCTCAGTGGGTATTGTTTTCTTACATAAGAAGGTGTTCTAAAGTTATCCAGTTCTGTTAACATAATTAGAAAGAGTAAAGCTGGTTTCTCAAAGATGAAAAAGGAGTATAAAAAATTAATTAGCAAGATGCTAAGCTATTCAACTACAGCTATGTGGAAGCAAAATAATTTCAATACATAAATTAATTTGAAATTGAGTTGGCTGAAATGAAGAAATTTGGAAAACAGAAGTAAATATGGTACATTCCAAAGTGAAAAAAATAGATTTTTCCCCTTATGAATCATGTTTTTCATCAAAATTATTATTTATATATATAAAACATGTATATGCCTTGAAACCAATGAATTCTAGATTTCTAGTGTTGTATCAGTTTGGAGACCTGGGTACTTACTGTATTTTATTTCAACATTCCACTTGCAAATGTCAGTCTTTCTTAAAGCCCCGAGGATTATTTACTGTTGAGTATTTCCAGTTCACATGCCTCACTTTCACGACCCTTAATGTGTTTCTTCTTATTTTCAAACTCTGTCAACTCAGTGTTATCTTATTAATCATTACAGCAGAGATAGACTAAGTATTGTGAAGGTTACAAAGAAGCATATAATAGTTACTGTTTTAAACATGTATGTTGTTACAAGGGAGTAAACAAGAGACAAGAAGAAAACCAGCCAAGACAAATTATAACAAACTGCTTAAATTGTTTAGTTAAAATTGGTTGTACATAATAATTCTGAAGTTTTGCTCATAAATGGGATTTATGAGTGAGATACCAAAACAGATCAGAGAAAGAAAACTTGAGGGGAAGAGAGTGAGAAAGAGATCAAAGACAACTTTTTGTTATGTTTTACAAAACAAGTTGTTCTGTAAAATCACTCATTCTCTTTCATTGTTGCATTTCTCCTGTGAGGATATGAAGCCAACAGAAACAAGACTCAAACTTTCACCAGAGACATAAAACAACTACTGATACAAGATCTCACGCAGGAGCAGCACAGTGAGGCTCATGAGAGTGATACTAGGATGAGAAGTTTTTGTTTTTTAAAAAACAACTATTTCTTAATGCTTAGTTAAGTGAGAATATATTGAAATTTTTCCAATTTAATAGAAAATCCTTGAAATGTTAAAATTTTTAAGGTTCTGGAATTGGTGGACAACATAATGTAGCCATGACATTAAAGAGGTGTTAGAAGGAAGGGGGTTGGGATCTAGAGGCTACAGGGTAGCAAACGTTGGCGTGAGTAAATAGGGTGTGGAATGTGCCAACAATGCTGAACAGTCAAGGACAAAGGAAATGGTGTAAATAAAAATGATAAAGTTGTAGAAGAAAAACTGAATGGATGGTGCTGGCATTAGAATTATAAAACTCTGGACAGTAAAATATTTTAAGGAAGAATTTTTATTGATAAAGTAAAATTTGATAGGAACTCAAAGATAGGTATAGAATGTGAATAAATCTGTTGACAGAAAAATATGGAGATCAAGTTACAGACTAAACATTCTGATAGGTGTTATCAAGTTAATCAGTAGAAAAATGTATATTATTTCGAGAACATGTTTTACTCCTACAGCATGGTACACTTGTAATTTTTAAATAAATGTCTATATATGTGGCTCCCATTAGATTTGTATTAGTTTATTAATACTTCACTTAAACTGCATTTGTTCAGTTTAAATAATATGTAAACCATGAAGTCTTGATTGATTTATTCATTACACAGCAAACATATACATGAGTTCCTTCTATGTGGACATAGATTAGGGGATAGATTTATGAAGGTCCGGAAACAAAGCAACCAAAATAAGATGAGTGTCTCATTAGGCAAAAATGTTAATAAAAATTGGTAAATTGAACTGAGTTCATGAAATTAGAAACAATAAATAAGGAGACTCCTGATTATACTTTTAAAGAATAAAAATTATTACTTAAGTAATGGCAAGAACTTAGACTTTATGTTCTTTTTTAAAAAAATATTTTATTTATTTATTTTTAGAGAGAGGAGAAGGGAGGGAGAAAGGGAGGGAGAGAAACATCTATGTGTAGTTGCTTCTCACATGCCCCCTTCTGGAGGCCTGGCCCGTAACTCAGGCATGTGCCCTGACCAGGAATCGAACTGGCCACCCTTTGGTATATAGGCCTGAACTCAATCCACTGAGCCACATCAGCCAAGGTGTACCTTATGTTCTTATGTCTTAAGTTTTTAGCTTTTAAATTCTTACAAGACATGTTGAAGTTTATCAAAGGTTACCTGAGATGAAACTCATATTATCAAAATATATAACTTCTACTTGAAAGCAATTTGTAGGTTAGATTTTTCTCTTTTGCAATGACTCCAAACTATGGAGATAATGTCTGGAATGTCAAGGTAAATTTAGAAAACAGAAATATCATTAGTCAAATGACTTGCAATACAACAAATCCTTCTAATGAAATTTAAACAAATTTAATAAAAAATGGGACAATGAATTTTAGGAAGTACATTTAGAAAGTTTGGTCATTTCACATAGACTTCTCTATAACAAAACAAGTAAGTGCCTCTGAGAAAGTTCTCATTGATTTTTGTTTGTTTCGCATTGTAGTTTTCATCAAATTTTATTTACTATTTTTTTATTTCTGCCCTATTGAAACTAGTTATTTTTGCACTTATCCATATAAATTTAATACTTGCTTTGTTAACTAAAGCAGAATTGACTCCCTTTATGGAAATGAAAATGTTGCACTTACATTTCATCTGACTCTGTCATAAATACCTATAGATGTGTTAATTATATTTTTACATTGTCCAATTTACAATAATTATATTTTGTTCTGTCATTCTAATATTCAGGGTTTTAGCTTAATTAAAGATTGTCTCTTATTTCATACAATAACATTCTTGCTTGAAAATAAGTATTTTCTTTGAACTGTACTTCCATGTATATTGCAGTATTATTCACAATAGGTAAGACATAAAAACAAACTGTCTACCTGTGGGTGAATGGATAAAGAAAATGTGATTTTTACATATGTATTTATACTTACATATAAATATATATAAAATGTAAATATATATTTATACTTATATATAAATACATATGAAATGTGAATATATGGAATCTTATTCAGCCGTAAAAAGGAAGGAAATTTTGCCGCCTGTGAACAACACGTATGAACCTTTCGGGCATTATGTTAATAAGCTGAAAGAGAAAGTAAATAAGCTGACAAAGAAAGATAAATACTGTATGACCTGACCTTACTTATATGTGGAATTAAAAAAGTCAAACTCATAGATGCAGATAGTTGATTGATAGTTGCCAGGGGCTCAGGGGTGGGGGAAATGGGGAGATGTTCATCAAAAGTTACAAACTTTCAGTTATATGATGATTAAGTTTTGGAGACCTAATGTATGGCATGGTGACTATAGTTAACAATATTGTACTGTGTACTTGGACGTCGCTTAGGGAGAAATCTTAAATGTTTTCACCAGATGCACACACACATGCAAAACAGTAACTATGCGAGGCAATAGATGTAACTGACATGATTGTAGTGATCATTTATATGTGGTCTCTCCAGAATGTATCTAGCTATGTACTATGAAAAATGGAGTCATTTAGTGAAGATACAAGAAACATTGTACATAGGACAATGATATCTCAGTCACATTTAAAGTAGGCACCTTGGGACCTCACACAGTTCTCCCAGTCACCTTCAGCTGCCCCATCATATTTTCCTGAAACTCATCAATAGTCTGAAATCTCTTCTCCCCTTCAATGCTGATTTTAGTTTTGGGAAAAGCCAGATGTTGCAGGGAGCCAAATCTGTGCTATAGGTGGGCTGAATCACCTGGGTGATTTGATATTTTGCCAAAAAAGTCCCCATGAGGTGTAATGCATGAGTGGGTGCATTGTTGTGACGATACTGCCAATCACTATTTGCACATAACTGTGGCCTTCTGAATCATTCGAATAGTTTCTTCAGAGGAATGTTCAAGCTTAACAGTTTGATGGGGATTCATTACTCTCTTCACTCGGTCATTTTGAATGTGATGGCCGCATAGTACACATGCTCACTCAATGGCATCTACCATCCCCACTAACTGGTAGAGTGAAGTCTTCATTGTTCACACATGCCCATTCCAGTCCTTTCTCTTTGGCTATCAGGTTACATCGACATTGCACAAACCATTCCTGTTATGTTAATAGTTAAACTTTTTCCAGACAGACTTCATATATTATATAATTAGTGTGTTGAACCCTTTAAATTTATACAGTGTTGTCAATTCTGTCTCAGTAAAGCTGAGGGGCCAAGGGGAATCTGGGAAGAAGGTTGTGAAAACACATTAAAAGAAAGAAAGTAAAAAGGAAAGAAAAGGATCTTCTTTCGTTAGTATTTGTTGATACGTTTGCCATCCTAATTTCAGCCTCATCATTCCCTTAGGTCTGTCTCTTGAGAATAGTATATTGATATATTTCTTTTTTAAAAAAAGCTCAACCTCATTACCTCCATTAATTAATGGGGAAGTATAACCCATTTATGTTTTTTAAGATTAATAATGTTTGATATTTCTGTGATTTATTTTATTTTTTTAACCTATAGGTTGTTACATCTTTTTCTTCACTTTCTTTTGTCCTGAGGAAACTGTTATTCTTTTGGTCTACTTTTATCCATTTGGTGGTTTAGAAATTTAACTGGTATTCCTAATTGTCATAAACTATACACTTTAACTGTGCTATATAAATTATATATTTTATATAGTTATATTACCCTTGAAATGAGTCAAGATACTTAGTATGATTTTCTTCCCACTACTGAGAAAAACAACAAATTTTAAAAATCCTTGGATATTCTTTATAGCTATTGTGTTTGTTTTGTTGTTGCTTTGAAGGGAATATGACAAAAGAGTAGAATTAGTTAATATTCAGGCTATTATCTTTATTAAATGTCTCCAATATTCTCCCCAATAATTTTGATCTCATTGTTCTTTTTCAGTGTGTATTTACCTTCAGCATATACCTTTAACTATTTGCTATTTTAGTATCATTTAATTTTTATAATATTTTTGTTGTAAGATTCAAATCTTTTTTTAAACCCTGAAAGCTCTCACTTTATATTTTTGCTAAATTATATTTTCTTTGACAATCTATGCTTATTCTTATGTCTTTGTTTCAATAGATCCAAGTTTTCGTATTTTTCCTGAGGGTGTAAAATGTTGAGACATTTTCCCCTGTGTCTGGAATAAGTTTATTTTCTGATGTGGATTTTTTAATATAACTTTTCATTATTTTTATTTTTCTCCACTCTTCTGAGAAAGTGAGAACAAGAGTTATAATGTCTAGTCTCATGGCATGCTCTCTCTGCTCATTAATCTTGTTGAAATGGTTGTTTTCAAAGTATTTAATCTGAAGAAAGCTGAAAATTTCTTGATTGACCATCTTAATTTCTCTCTCTCTCTCTCTCTCTCTCTCTCCCCCCCCTTCCCTCTCCTCCTTTTCAATCCATATACTGAATTTATGCACTTTCCTATTTCTGGACTTTTGTTTTTATTTCTTTTTTATTGAGAACTCTAGAAAGATTACTACAGTCTTTTCCAGCCTTAGGCTACATATATTTAACTCTGCCTGCATTTATTTTTTGTATTATTATCTCTTAGGAATTCTTTAATCCCATCTAAAAGTTAAGATTGAATTAAGGCTTACCCAGCATCTACTTTCTTAGGATTCATATTATTATTCTAATAGAATTTGTATTATTAAAATTTGTATTATTCTAATAGTCCCCAAGTCATTTTTACCAAATAGATTAAACACTCTGCAGACAGCACGTGCTTTTTAAACATATCAATATTATGTATGTGTTCGTATCTGTATTGTGTAGATTACTAAAAAGAAAAAAATGGCTACTTTAAATACAGACAGTATTTTGGCATATGATTAGAATTTATATGGAAATATAAAACAATCATGATATCTTTTATAAGTTTGAAACAGAAGACTTGATCAATACAGTAATGAAGTAAGAAAGAAAATGTCATGCTATTTGGGGGAGGAATAGTCGTGGCTCAAATCAATTCCATTCATTATTTTAAGATTTTTGTTTAATTGGGACTATGGATAAATGAGGAGGATACGTTAAATTTTGGTTTGAAGTATGTGTATTACACGGATTCCATATAGTATAAACTATTCTGGTAAAACAGTGTTTAATTATGAGGGTTTGATATAAAATAGCTCTGATCTCTGGCATTTTGATTATTTCAGAATAGAGTGAAAGATGTATTACCTGGTAACCAGACCCATTAAGGTGCCACCACCTTCTAGAAATAGCTTACTATAAAGCAGCTTTAGCTTCAGGGAATTGCTAGCCTATGTAAAGTACATTCTTTGAAGATACAAGTCTAACACATTGACACATATATCACACACCCACACCTACCAATGGAAAAACAACAACAACAACAACCTCATTAAATTTAATGAGGCAAATGGTGCTATTTTTGATGGGACACTAATGAGAGAATCTTTTTTTAAAAACAAATAGAATCTTATTAATTTATGTCAGAAACAGAAGTGGAGATGCAGTTGTATTAGAAGTGTTAATTCCATAAGGGAATATCTCCAATGGTCCTTTAACTGGGCTTAACCACTTATTTAGTCAAACTTATTGAGGTTCATGTTAATGTTATATGATTTAAGATCATTCCTATATCATAGTATATTCTCATTGAAAATAGGAATTATGATTATTCACCTATATATTTCATATTTTGTATATATATCCCTTCGAACATTATAAAAGCATCCTTTGTTCTAATCTAGATCAATAAATTTACTTTATTTTACTGTTATAGTTTTTGCAATTAAAAATAAGTAAATTAAGATGCTGATTTTTTTAATCCAACCAAAAGTCATGCTGAAACTACTATTGGCATCCATCATTTTAGAAAATAGTGTATAAAACCTGAAAACTAATTATTTTAATCTAAATATATTATAGAAATTTGCTAGTTAAATTAAAAGTCATGGTGAATTCTCTTATAAAATTTAATATTCTTATAACATGAACTCTTCTACTTCATTATTTGTTATGATAAGTCTACAGATACATGTGATATCTCATTAATTACTGATGTGGATACATGCACATAGTCAAAAATTTAACTTTGTAACTAGTGTAAAAATGTATTTATTGATCAACAACCGTCCATGTGATTGTCTATTACAACTTGTCCTTTTCTATGTCAGCATTTCCTAATATTCTGGATAGAATAATTATACTCCATCCTGGAGGGGGAAACAGGTGAAATTTGTGATCATTCATTCAGCACATGTTTAATGGAGCATCTTTGTGCCAAACAGTGGTATGTATCATCCCACTCTCTTAGAGTTTATATTCTAGTTTAGTGAGGCTGGAAATAAGTAAAACAATAAGATATAGCAAAATATATAGTATATTGATGTTGCTATGGCAACTAGAAATTTAAGGCAGAGAACAGTAATTAGAAATGTAAATAGGATGGCCAGAGAAGACCTTAGAAATGTGACATTTGAGTAAAATCTGAAGGAAGTAAGAGTTAATTAAGGTTAGGGTTAGGTTTTATTGTTAACAATGATTTATAATAATCATGATATCTTCAATCACAATGATAATAAAAGAATATAGTAGGAAAGGCTATATTAATGGCAAGTTTAAAACTGTGTATTTCAAAGATCATATTTTAAGATTCATATTTTAAAAACTATGGCCTTTAATTCTGTGTTGATTAAACTTAATAGAAAATGCTTGTCTAAATATACATATCTAGGGTAATAATTAACTCGCTGTGTGAAGACAGTAAATTAATCAATTTCTTTTCTACAAAAAACCCACAAGACCTTACATCATTGTATAAACACATTATTTCTCTATTATAGTTATTCCATTGATTGCAAGTTGTTTATATGTGTGTAAGAATTTATTGAATATAAGGACACTGTGTGTCTTTTCATCCTTCACACAAAGATAGAGTAATGTATGGCACAATTTATTATAAGTTTTAAATAAATTGATTGATTAACCCATTAAGCAAATACCTGTTGAGATACTGCTTCAAGAACTAAAGATACACTGATGACTAAAACAGAAGAAAACTCCTAGACTCATGGATTTTTGCATGTTGTCAGAAAATAGTCAATATTTAAGTAACTAAAAGGTATTGTGTCAATTAAAATTTATTAAGAGAAAAATAAAATAAGAAAAGAAATAGAGGAGGGAAGAGGGCAGCAAGAGAGTGTAATCTCTGGAAAGGGTGATTAAGAAAGACCTCTTTGAGACAGTGATTTTGAAGTAAAATCATGAATAGAGGGATCCATTTGAGTAAAGAACAGTCCTGGAAGAGGGAACCCAAAGTTCAAAGGCCCAGAGGCGACATCTAGAAAGCTAATGCAACTCAATCACAATAAAGTGAAGTATGTGAAGAGAAAGGTCAAAATTACAGGCAATCTTCAGATCACATAAACCTTGGAGACTGGTAGAGTTTTATTTTCAACAATTAGGGTGTTTTGAGCAGAGAAATAACTTCGTCCTGTTAACGTTTTTTGATGATTACTCTGTCAGCTGTGTAATGAAATAGAGTGTAGAGGGTTAAGAATGGAAGTGAGGAGGCCGCTTAGGAGGCTCTCATCACGTAAATGTGAATCAGTTCCTGTCTTTGTATTGAGTGGTAGAAACAGAGGTGATTCCAGAGGAAAGAGAAATGGATTAAATATGACACTACAGAGAGAAATTCTTTTAAAACACCTTGTTAAGCTTTTCAGCACATGATTTCAAATAACTGTATTGATATAAAAAATGATGATATTTAAATTTTATCACTGAGATGTTTGGCAGTTTTTAGTAAAAATTCCAGATATTGTAGCAAATATAATTGGAATCAACCTCAAGAAATGTTTAATGAGGATGTGTACTATCTTTTCTGAAGTTTCCTATGGGAATTTTATTTTTACCTCGTAATATTAATTGGTAATATATTATTGCTCATTTAACATCACTTTTTTTCTTCTGGGTGCTTCTAAGATATTTTTCTTCATCTTTAGATTTTTGCTGTTTAATAATGGTGTAATAAGGATGGTTTTCCTTGTATTTATCTTTCTTGGGGTTTGTGGTGGTTCTTGAATCTATGGCTCTTGAAGTATTAAAAGCAGCTTTGGGAAAATCTCAGTCAGTAGCTTTAAATATAGCTTTTTACCATTCTATCTTGCTTCTTTTTGTGGGACACCAACTTCATATCTCTCAGACCTTTTCTTGTATCTTGTGGTCTTTTCTGTCTTTCCCATTCTTTTGTTTTCTGTGCTTCGGTCTTCACATTTTATTCTGACCTAATTTCATTTTTCACTATATATTTAATCTTCTAGAAATCTGTCTTAATTTAACTTATTATATTTTCATTACTAAGTTTCATTTCACTCTCTTGATCATTTCCAATTCTCTGCCAAAACTTTCGATGTCTTCATTTATTTTCTTGAACATATTATATGATGATATACAACTGGATTATCTAGATATATGTAGGTCTATTTTCATAGCTTTTTCTACTTGCTGTCAATAATTTATCTACTGCAAACCTACTCTTTAAATCAAATTAGGACATTGTGTATGAAAAATTGTAGAGATCACTCAAGAATCTAGATAATGATATTTTCTTTCAGAGAAAATTTATTTTTTTGTATGGCAGGTATTTTTAGCCTAGGAGCAAATTGCATTAATTTGAGTGGGGATTAAGCTAATTCTGTACTGGGTTTCTGCATTTGTGAGAGGTGGTATATTCCTGGTTAGTTTTTATGCTTAGGGCACAATTCTTTAGCGTTCCAACTGGAAGCCTCTCTTCATTTAGGAGTGGAACCTAAACTCCAATTGCATTCTCAAATCCTGTGAGATTGTCATCAACTCAGATGAACTCCTCAGCCTATCTCACACTGCTTTTAGATGCAGGCTCTCTGGGGCTGAGGGTGGGCAGGGGAAGAAGACCAAATTCTGAGCTCACTTCTCTAGGCTTCCATTACCTTTAAGATTCATAAGTTTTCTGTGCCTCGTTGGCTCTCTAACATTTTTAAAGAGAAGTGGTATGTGTGTAGGGGTGGGGGCTTTGTTTCTTTGGTAGAGATTGATCTGAAGCCAGTCATCCATTGCCCGAAACTTTTTGTTTCATGAAAACAATATTGGTAGAACACAAAGTAAGTTTTAGAGGAATCTTTATATTTTAATTCATATATTTAGAAATAAAAATATAAGTAAATAATTTAACTAAGCTTTAAAAGACTAAAGTTATAAAAAAATCAAAATAACCCCAAAGAAAATGTAATTAAGAACCTTATAAAGATGAAACCAGGAAATAATAAAGTAAACCACAAATGAAGCAGATTTTGTCAATAAAACTAAAAACTGGTCCCTTAAAAAAACAATAAATTTGAAAAAGTGAGAAACAAGAAAATGACTACAAACAAATGACTTACAAGAAATTTTTCATAAACGTGGTGAATAAATCAAAACACCTAGATGAAGTGGGTTATTTTTTAAATTAGATCTATAAAGTTAAGTCAAGAAATAGAAAAACTGAATAGAAAATCATCATATAAGAACTTTTAAAAGTCATAAATATCCACACCTGAAAAACCATCAAGAACAAAGTACTTTTATTGATACATTTCACCAAACCTTCAAAGACCAGATAACCCCCATGTTATATAATCTATTATATTATCTCTTCCTCATAGAAGTACAGGAAGCTTCCCAATTTATTTTATGAGACTGGCATCACCTGAGAAAAAATCAAACATGGATAATTTCCAGAAGGAAACTACCTGCAAGCCAATCAGAACGATGAATAAAATGAAAAGATTTCTAAATATAATATTAACAATCAGATCTTATTAACCAAGTGAAATACTTATTACAAAAGTGTAAATATCTCCAACTTGAGAAAATCTGTCTTTGTACATTCTTACTATAACATTCTAAAAGAGAAAAACATATATATGATCATCTCTTTCAATTAAAAATTATTTTTGATAAAATTCAATATCTTCTTAAAAGACGTGTGCCAGCACTAGAAATAAATTCATCAGGAAACTAAAAAGACTGACATGTATAAACATAACATTTAAAATCTCTATGTGACTAAAGACATTATGAATAAAGTAAAGGAAAAAATGGCAGATGAGAAAATATGTGTTTGCAGGAAGGACCGATAGAGTACGTCCAAATGATTAAGAAGAAGCATGCCAATAGAAAGATGAGAAAAAAATTGTCAAAAGGCAATTAATTAAAATTTTTAATAAGTTTAAGAAAAGAAAGTTTCACTTTACTAGGAGTCAGAAAATTGCAACTTTAAATAGGACACCGTTATCACTCATCAAAATGAGAAATATTTTAAAAAGTCCATAATGTCCAGCTTCAAAAGAATGTTGAGAAATGCATTCTCATTCATTGTGCAATTGCAATGTTTGAGTAGAAGCTGGCAGAATTTATTAAAATTAAGCATCTATTACCATTGATCCTGCTCTTCCACTTTTAAGACTATCATATACTTACACTTGTGTAAATATATATATATAATATTTATATAAATATATATGCATTGTAACATTGGATTACTATAATAAATAGTAATTTTATTAAATATTTATAGGAGGTAGTAAATAAATTAAGATACATTGGAAAAAGGATATTGAGAAAACGAAGCAGTGGTTGGAAACAAGGTTGTGCTAATCTGGGAGTCTCACTATATATCTATTGGTATCACAGGAAGAAATGTCAGGGCTTGAGGGCACATAGGAGTTATCTAGAGTAAAAGGAGAATTTGACCCAGGAAGAAGCATTTCAATGTTGTTTGGCAGGATAGGGAAGCGGACTGACAAGTAGGTAAGGAATTAGAAGAAAGCCAAGATGGAGATTATTTATGGTAAAAGATTAACTTGTTTAGAGCTACTGAGATAATCAGATATGAGGAAGATAATTGTAATGGGATAAAAAAATCACTTACTAAAAAACAAAATTTTTTTAAAGAATGTCATCATACTCAATTCCTTTTGTTCTGGGTCCCCATTTCTTTGAGGTAGAGAGTTGAAAGAATAGACAAGAACAAAATACCTTGTATGTTCTAATTTCAGTTTATTCAGTCTTCTTAGATGTTACCTCTTCATGAATCTGCCCTCCTCGGTTTTCTTCCCAGTAGGTATCTAGGTGAAATGAAGAGCTTATTTAGCTTTGTGACAAATAACAGAATGGTCTCTAGTTTCCTTCTCTTTTATATATTTACTCATAATATATACTCAATAACTATATTCTCTTCTATGTATTTTTTTCATAGTATATACTCATTAAGGTTCTGAGGACATGGCAGTGAATAAAGAGGCAAAAACCCCTGCCTTCCTGGAGTTCACATTTTAGGCACAGTCAGTGCTTGTCTTCACTTTATTGTGGGTGGGCTTGCCTGTGCCCACTATTTTCTGTCCTCTACTGTAATTTCCTTAAATCCAGTTTCTGTTGTTTGACTCTCTGCTTTGTTTTTGTTTTTTTTTTTCTGGTTGGCATCAAGGTATCCCCACAACCAGTTTGCAATTTCTGCCATTTGCTTGAATTCTGAGGTCATTTCTTTATTCAGCCTCCTTGTTCTGTCCTAAGGTTGGAGCTTTCAGTGCTCTGTGTGACGCAGGGACACAGGGGTCCCCTTCAAGCTATATACAGGCTATGGGGATGAGGAGATACTCTTGGGTCTAGTCACAAACAGTGGTCCCTGTCCCTGCTCTCCTGGCTGCCACATCTCTTACCCTCAACTGCCACACACGGGAAACCTAGCACCAGGCAAGGGTGTCCCTTCCACACACCCTCTTACCTCTAGCCTCTCTTTGGACATGCATTGGGACCACTCGCTCTCTTCTAAGGAACCCCTGGAGGCACATTCCTTCTAAGTGTGATTCTGTGAAATCTCCATGGTTGAGGTTTTCCGTGCATTGTTGGTTGCTTGCTTGAAGTTGCTCTTGTGCTCACAATGTCTTTTGGAAAACTTACAGAGTAAGTGGTAATGTAAGTGTGTGGTGACTAAATGAGCAGAAGGAACTGAGCATGTGACCCCACCCAGAGTCAAGTCTCTTTATGCAGTGCTACGCAGTAATTAATTCCTGCAGCCCACAGTGTTATTATGATCATTAATTCCACCATATTCTCTAATCCCATTTTATAGTATGACAGTCCATCATGAGCACACATGTGGATTGTAGCGGTACTCCACACATGTTTGTGCAGATATATCAATGGACATTCAAACTTTCCCCTTTCTACTCCTCATTCAGCTGAAGAGCATGTATCTTCATTCCTAAAAATAAGCCAAGAGGATTTTAGGGGAGGGAGGTGAGAGGTGGTTACAGAGGTACTTTGTTTTTTACTTGTTTGTACTTAACATGTTTAATAATGATAATAGTTAATATTTCTTCGCACTTTGTCGCAGGATTTTCATGGATTACGTTTAATTATCACCACGATCTTATTAAGTAGTTAACATTTTTTATCCTCATTTTATAGGTGAGAATGAAGTGCCATGTGGTGAAATGACATGGACGGAATTTGGGCTTATAAAAGGGAGACTTATATCAGGCCCTAAAATGTTTTCTATAGAATCCACATATTTAAACTGGAGTTAACACCATCTCAAGTTACACTGTTGCTTCTGTGTTCTATATTTATACTAAACGTTAGTATAAATATAGAACGGGGTATGATATATCCAAATGATGAAATATTACATATCTACTAAAAAGATTTTGTATGGAGAGTTTACAGTAATTTGGAAAATGGAGTCTGGGAAAAAGGTAAATGCTCAGATCCAAAATTAGTTGAAGATTTTTGCAGCTGTGGACGGGGCAGCGTATCTACCTGCCATGACTTTAAGGACAAGAAACTCAGACCAATGGAAATGATACGATTTGAGTATTAATAATTCTATTTTTTATTATCAGAAAATGAGTATTGTTTTGGGTTAGATTATTGTATTAGCACCTGTTAATTTAGAATCACTTATAGAGATTGTGCCCTGTGGAAAATGCTTGCCTTGGACCAGAAGATACGATGAACAGGAAAATGAGTGGTCATGGGCTCACCGGGGCCATCGGCACAGGGATGACTGGTCTCAGGCTAAATGCTGCCATAGAAACAGTGCTCCCCATCTACTCCTTCTTAGCCATGTCTTTCTCTGGAGCTATATTTTCTCTTTTGCTCTAAAATACTCATTACTGTCAACTTACTTTTTGCTCTTCTATCAAAACTGTGTTTCAAATACCTAGGACTAAGACTATCTAGATGAGTAAAACTGTAAGAATCTACCAAGAGATATAAAAAAAGGAAAAACCTTAGAATAGGGGACATACTTTGTTCCTGAAGAGGGATTCTTACTATTGGTAAATTTTTATTTATCCCAAAGCAATATAAAATCCAATCAAAATCCCAATGTGATATTCAGGGGAAAGAGAAAAAAATATTTAAATGTATTTGAAAGGCTTAGAGTCAATAATAGTTCCAAAAAATCATGAAAGGAACAACAAAGAGGAAACATGCCCTATGATATGCAGGGAAAAATCTAAAATAAGAATTTTTAAAGGTTTTAAATAGCATAAATCAAAACAGAAACCACACAACTCAATAGAAAACCCACAAAAATGACCATGGCTTCTATATAATAGAAGAAAATCACAAACCAGTAGGGAAAGATTAACCAATAAATGGTTCTAACTGACAAATTATTTGGAAAAAAATTTAATAGCCTCTCATGTATTCATAAAACAAAGTGGGTCTAAAAAGAAGTAAACAAGTGTTTTAAAAATCATAACAAATAGTTGAAAAATATGAATCACATATATCTTCATGGATAAGGAATTCCTGAGAATTAAATATTAATTGAAAAATTCAAAAAGGAGCAATATCTAAATTTTACAATGTAATAATTAAAAGTAGTAATTTTATATATAAATAATTTCATTAGAAGTGTCATGCAAAATAAATTGAGAATATTTATAGCAATTAGGACCAAATCTTAATAATCGTATTGAAGTCCTCTTTCAAGTAAATCTGTAAAATCCTATAATTAAAAAAAGTGAAAAAACAATAGCTACAAATTCTAAGAAAATAATTATAAAAGAAATGCAAACCTAACAAAAATATTTTCTACAAAATTTGCCAAGCATACAATCTTATATTATTTCACTTAGCAGAAAATATGAATAGAAGTGGTGCCATACCTAAATTTTAGTGAGATAATACAACTTAAAACAATCAAACAATACAACTTAAAACAATCTTTCGATAAAGTAATTAGAAATGTATTTAGCAACGTTCTAAAACTACAGTGTTTAGCATAGTAATTCTTTCTCTAAGAATCTCTTCTAAGAAAAACAAATGAGAAAATTTTTAACAACAAAAAAAATTTGTTTATGCAACATGGCCTCATTTGTCATGACAAAAATGGAAACAACTAAATTATGAAAAACAGAAAAACTTAAATATACTGTGATAAATCTCTATGACAGGACACTATGAAGCCATTAAACTAATCAACTCAAAGAATATAATGTCATGGAAAACCGTCATAATATATAGAATGTTAAAATATAAAAACAACATACAAGGTTGTATACTTAATGTCATATGTGTATATATAATGCATGTATTATATGTGTTAAGAAGTCTGGAAGGAAATACATTAAATATTAAGAGAACTATATTTAAATAGTGTGATTAGAGTTAAGTTTTGATTTTCATTTTACATATTTCTGATTTTGCTTATTTTAAAGCATTCATATACTATATTTATAATCAGAAATTATTTGATTTAATCTGTTTTTCAGGAAAAATAATATTGGACTTATATCTTAACAAATAATCATACAAAAACATTATCTCTCGACCTAACTGTTGAAAAGGTTTCACCTAAAGACATAAACTGATCATTAAAATTTCAGTCCTGAGAGAGCAGGTTTGAGGAATTTGTTTGTCATCCAAAGAAGCTCTCAATGCTCCTAGAATCAAACACAACATGGCAATTGACAATGCTGCCAATATAAATTTTAAGGTCAGGTGAGCATATGGATACTGAAGTCTTACTTATGCGAAATGTAGTTCATTAGTATATAAGAAGATTATCCAAGTTCTTACATATAGTGGCAGTTTTAGAATAGAGTCATGATAATGAGTTCTGTAGAAGAGACTCAATTCACTCATTTGTTGAGCCTGAGAATTTTGGGGGAGAAATGTCATGGGGACAGAATGGAAGACAGAAAAGAAAAAGAATGTGCTCTCAGAGCAGCAATTACCGTGAATTGTAGTCTTATCAAAGATGGCATAGAAAAATCAGTATAGCTGGGGTTAATTCTATTGGACATCTGAAATATACCAGGTTTATTTTGTCAGCCATCTGCCATCATATTGTCTGGGTTACATTACAAGAACACAGAGCTCAAGTCTCTGGTAATTTTGGTGCATAAAGGATGAGTAAGTTTTACTATATTTAGTTATCATAGTGGCAAGTGTTCTCCAAAAGTCTTGCTGTAGTCGGAGCCCCTGCTGTAATTTACCAAGAAGTGTTTGGAGTCTTCTTTTAAATACAACAGCCTGGGCCCTTTGAGAACCCTGACTTTCTGTAGCATATCAGGTATCTGCCTGACATCATGGGAGAATAGGGCATCTGTTGATGGCAAGGAGAAGACCATGGAGTCATATTCTCTGATAATGTTTATTCCACATCTGTGATTTGTGTCCTACAAGGCTCTTGGGACTTAAACCACATGTGCTGTATTTGCATTAATGGGAACTTGAGAAGGAAAGGCCATAACACTATTAAAATGTTTAGTTTTCGCTCCCTCATCACACAGACACATGCTAATAACTACTCCCAGGCCTTGTGTCATGGAGCTGCAGGATGCAACGTGGAGTGCACTCATTGTTTCAATACAAGGGACTTAAAAACAAATAGTTGCCATCTCTGCCTCTGATAGTTTGCCAGGCTTTTTACTTCTTTGGTTTTTCCCTCTTTAGATCATGGTGAGCTATCTCAGATGTATTCCAAACACCACATTCCCCCCGGTCTTTGTTTCTTTTTTTATAAAGAAACTCTTGCTTTAAGGTGTATTTACAAAACCCAGAGTCTAAGCCAAATTCCAAAATGCTACTTTCAAATGGCAGGAAATTACTTATCAGAGCAGAATCCCCCACACAGGGCTATTGATCAGCCAGGCCTAATTGTCAGAAACATGACAAATATTCTGGAGTCTTTCCATAGGGTAGAATATCCAACTGTTAGTTTATATATGGGGATATTTTGAAGCTTCTTATAAACTAGATAGAGAGAGAAAGAGAGAGAAACTCCAAGGAGCAGGGCTTGAAGATTGCATCTGTTATTACTCCTTAAGCCAGTGTATTGCATTCAAAACCCTTTAATGGGTCACAAAATCAGTTTAATGAGTTGGAATCAGTATTTTTTTTTAATGAAATGAACTAAAGAAAGTGTAGACTGGCAGAAAATAACAAGACCACCTTACGTATAGTAAGGGGAAGTATTATTTCATGAAACTTTTGTTTCAGTTATATAATACACACACACACACACACACACACACACACACACACATACAGAATACATACTGACAATTATACCATATAGAAAAATAGGTGAGTGGCTGAGTAGATAAATGATAGATAGATAGATAGATAAATAAATACAAAGAATTGTATGTGTGCTTCTGATAAAAAGAACGAGAGATTAGTTATCAGTGTAAAATATATTTCATACCATGGATCATGGCCAAAGAAGTTTGAAACCTATCACCAGACTATATCTTCGGGACAATGACTTCTTTAACTTTGAAACAAATTCTTCCCTTAATGCCTCTTTAATCTGCTTTCAGGTAAATTCACTAGCTACATCTAAACATCATCTAATCAAATCTCAAACATTTTTAGAAAACTTTTTGGATTAAACTCATATCTTACTGAGTTTAATCCAAATGCCACAGCTATTTATAAAGAGTAGCAAATTAAAAACCAGATACTTGTTTTAATAATGGGGAAAAGTTCTCCTTAATATCCTTCTCCTCAGGATCCTAGAGAAGGATAAATCATGCAATAGTTCATAGTGTGTCTCAAAAATTGAGGGAGCAACTCGCTATATTGAAGATCTTTAGATATCACTTATCAGGAGATTGGGATTATTTCTTTTTTTGTGGCATTTTAAAAAATTTTTTATTTTTAAATCATGTTTATTCTATTACAGTTGTCTTTATTTTTCCCCCTTTGCCCTCCTTCACCCATCCCACCCTGCCCCCACTCCCAGAATCAATTCCTACTCTGTTGTCCTTGTCCATGGGTCATTCATACATGTTCATTGTCTACTCCCTTCTCCATCTGTCTTCCATTGTCCTCCTTCTCCATCTCCTCTGGTTACCTTCAGTCTGCTCCATGTTTCTATGCCTGTGGTTTATTTTGTTCATTAGTTTATATTGTTGAATAGATTCCACTTACAGGTGAGATCACATGGTGTTTATCTTTTTTAACAACAGGAATAACATAGTTAATGGAAATAGAACCGTCTTGATGAAGCAGGCAAGACTCTATAGTTGGGACAGGTGCTAGACAAAAGTTTAAACTGATGATATTGGAAAGAAGCATGTCTGCTGGACAGAATACAGAATCAAAAACTAAGATGACAGAAAACAGTCCAAATTATTAGAGTTAGAGTGTGAGTTCCAATGACAAATAACAAGAATATTTAACAGGCAAATTGGATAATCAATGAGTACATGGAAATGGCTCATTTTTGGATACTCATATGACCATTTGCCTTGAATGCAAGGATGGATTATTGTTTGGTTAAATGTCTAGTTATTTAGGTAGATGAGGAAGATACCAGTGGAGTCAAAGAAAGGTGGGGAGTGAAAAACAGGGATATACTCAGCACAGTAAAGGATACTGGCAAAAAGGACTCAGGCCAGCTGAGAAGGTCTGTGTACCATGGAAGACACCAACATAGGAATCAGAAGCCAAGAAACAAGATGAGGGTTAAGTTACAGAACTGAGCTTCAGTGAAGTCAGGGTATTGAAAACTGGGTGCATTGTTAGCTATCAAGGGCCAAGATCTCACCAAGTCACCTTGGAGTGAGTTAAAAGTGTGAATATAAATGCCAAGCATCTCAAAAGCTAACATCTAAAATCAAAGGCAGAGAAGCAAGCTGCTTGAGTTGTGTGGAAAGGAAGGCAAAAAGGCTGAGAACCACAGAGAGCCTTAGAAATTCTCGGAGGCCATAGTGGAGGCACTCTATATCAGATGTACATGGTATGTCTGGCATATCATCTTTCAGAAGAGCTGCATTTGCACAGCCATGGAAAAAAAGCACCCTGTTGACAGTTAGGGGAGTTGTGGTGCAGATCCAGCGCCAGGAGAAGGTCTTCACTCCTTCGACATTGTGATGTGGCTCTACTGCTGTATCTGCTGAGGGAGCTAGCACTGTTTTCCCCTTGCCTAGCATGCAAACTCAAACATGTTGTCTAAATGTTAAGGTTATTTGTTATCTGAATACCATAACCCTATAGCACTAACCTAACTCAGCGGAGCTGTCATTCATTGCTTAACCCTTTATTGAAGGCCTATTGCAAACCAGGTATCCAGCTAAGTACCGGGGACACATGGTCTTTATCCCCAGAGAGCTTAAATATATCAAAGGTTGGAAAAGTAATTAAATAAGTACAATAGTGAAATGACCACCACAGTGGAGAAAGAATAGGCTATTGGAGGGACACTTCTTTTTTGACCTTCAGAGGTTAGAAAACCTTTCCTAAGTAGATGATGTCTGAGTAGTCACCTGAATAAAAAAGGAGAAATTTGCCAAAACCCAGGAACCTGTCAATGACCCAGTCAATCAGTCAAATAATAGTAACCACTGTATTTTAAGTACTTACTATATGTGAGGTGCTATGCTAAATTCTTTTCCTGAATTATATTTCATATAACAATGGTCCTTTGTAGGCCCGATGTAGGTGTTATTATTTTCCTCAGATTATATGTGACGATATTGAAACACAAAGATTCTAAATAACTTGCTCAAAGTTATCCAGTTAATAAGTAGAGGACTTGAAAAAGTTAGCAACAGAAAGGATAATCATGAAGTGCTTGGTATACCATTTAAGGAGTTTAGTTTTTATCTTGAAGACAACAGTGATCCAGCCAGTGACTTTTAATCTACAGGAGACAGAGAGGGGTTTGGGTAAACAGATCATTTTTATATAGTTAGAATGGCCAGCCCTAACCCAGAGTAACTTTCAAATCATGTGTAGAACTGTGCAAACAAACAGATTCCCTTGGTCCTACTCCAAGGGTCTGATTATTTGGGTCCCTGTGAGCATGAGAATCTGTACTTATAAAGATCTCCAACAATGATTCTGATATCATCCAAATTAGGAATTCACTAATAAGTGGATGTAGAGAGTAGATTGTAACACATACTGGCAGTAGGGAACCCTGACGGGAATAATGGCTTCTTATTTTGGAAGAGATGCCAAAAGAGATCTAGAGATATAAATTAAGGATTTGTCAGTTTATAATTCTGATTGGGAAAAAAAAAAAGAAAAACCAATGATGTGGGTAATGTTATTCAGAAGTGTGTCCTTAAATGAGAAGAACTGAGACTTATAAGAGCATGCTGATGAACACCTCCATTTTAAGAATGAGTAAAGGGAGAAAAGCCCATGAAGGGGACTTGGAAAGAGCTGCTTTGTGTTCTCTGAGGTGCGATCTTCTTTCCTCCCTCTGGGTCATCACACGAGTTGCTCTTGTTACCTGTGTTATTCTCTTTCTCCTCTTCTTCCACTAACTCCATCTGTCCTTGTAAAAAGCCTGTCTAATATTCTTCCTTAAGGACTGCAGTTTACCCTCAGAGATGCTTGTTTTTTTCCTAAAAAATTGGTACATATGTCCCATCTTGAATCACAATAAATTATTATCTTCTAGTTGTTTTCCCATATTGGTTTTGTATGTCACACTAGCTTTTAAGCTTTTTGAGAACAAAGGTTAGCCTTGACCAGTGTGGCTCAGTTGGTTGAGCATCATCCCGCAAAGCAAGAGGTCACTGGTTCAATTCCATGTCAGGGTACATGCCTGGGTTGCAGTCTTCATCCCTAGTTGGGGCCCATGCTACCAATTAATGTTTCTCCTCATGCATTAATGTTTCTCTCCCTCTCATTTTCGCTCTCTAAAAAGAAATAACATCTTTTAAAAAATGAAGAACAAGGGTTACTGCTAAATTTTTTGGAATACCTCATAGTTTCTAGAATTAAACTCTAGGAGGTGTTCACTAGGCACTAAACATTGGCTGCAGAATGTTCCCTAGTGTCATGTGTGAAGCATAGTGAGCCATTATGTGCCAATATGGACAGAGTAGACATACTGTCCTGGTGTAGTTATTAATAGTACCCCTTTACCTTCAAAACTGTCACATGTAGACAATAAATTCTGTAGTCACTCTATTGATATATGCCACCAATGTACATTTTTAAAAGTCTAGCATTTTTAAATGGTATTATTTCTAACACAAATATCATTTTGAGGGGAAGAGGAGTACATTTAACATGGATTGATGGGTGTGTCATTCTGGATGTCAGATATCTCCATTATTAGATAGGGGTGGCCCGCTGCTCAAATAACAGATGCTGTTATCTATTATGCACTCACAAATTTGTTTTAAATACCAGGTATATATAGATACACCACATATATGTATATGTGTGTGTGTGTCACTAAATTATAGTTTTAGAAATGCCAGATACTTTTTCATGTTTCTTCAAAGATAACCCTTTTGAATAAATAGTTAGGAATTTCCCAAAGCAGGCAGAATTTCTGTTTTTGCAAATTTTCCAGAAAAATTTCAACCTTTTCAATTTGTTTAAACTATAATTCATGAGAAAAGGGAAATTTCTCCTCATTCATGAACTTCCCAAATACACATATGCTTAGTCTATCATCCTTAATGACTGATGATGCTATTTTAGAGAGGTCAAAATCTAGTTTGTCAAGCTATTGGTTACATAGAATTTCCAAATTTTCAAAAACCAAAGGTAAGGTGTTACTATAGCATTAACTTTATTTCTTCCCAGACCATAGGGCGAGACAACCCAGACAGAAATAAGATACCGTTCTTTCTTGTAGTCCACACATTGTCCAAGAGCGATTCTTAGTTTCCTCATTTTCTAGGTCAAAGTGGCCTTAATCCTGGGAGAATAGTTCATCTGTGACCTGGTTAATCTGTCTTTCCTGGAACAGCATGGAGGCACTCTGTTTATGTCTGACGAAGTAGTTACAAATCACACTTCTTCAGATCATAAATATATATTTATCTTTAGAATTTATCACCAACTGAGTCATTTTGATGTAAATATTGCACCTTTTAAATATGATGAGTGTAGTAGAGGCTGTGAATCCACAGATTTGTGCAGGATCTCCCTTTCAATAGCTGAAAATATTTAAATTGCAGAAGCTTTCACATCCTATTGGGAGTGGCAGACAGATGTGTCAATAGAGTGGAACCTACTATTTCCTCTGAGTAATGAATAAGGCAGACTTGCTTCTGATAGAGAATTACGGTTCTTTTCCTAAGTCGACAGGTTTTGGTTGTGCTGTGACCAGAGGCCCAGAAGTGACTGGTTCAGAGGGAATCCTCTGCTCCTTCACTCTTTTCAGCTCTCTTATTACATAGAAAGGGCTCAATGGCAAAGGGCTGTAAACAACACATGGTGGGCGGTCCCCGAGATGATGGAGAATCTATGTGGTAATGGCGCTGCCATCTCTTACTGCTTGGCATCCTTGTCTGGAAACTCAGTTGGCTGTAATTTTACTTGAAGATTAAAGCACAGATTTTTATATGTATCTTCTGTTCTCCAAATGTTTTAAAAAATATAAAATACACCTACATTCATTTCTAACTGGCAGTATTGTAATTCAGCAGATTTCTCTTTTTCACCAAAACCTGGAGTTGAATTGTCTTGAGCCGGAAGGCATCTAAGCTGCTGTTTTTCACTCAGCTATATTTCTCTATAAGCATCTAATTGTTTCAGAAAGTGATGTACAGTATGCAAAAACCTGAATCTAATGCAAATAAGCCTGTACAGCACTAAAGTTAACAGGTGTTCTCATTAATGTAAGTAGACATGGAACAATTCTTGAATGTTTTATAAACACTCATAATCATAGCCAAATATGTTACAATAGCATAGAGATACTTACATACTGCAACATCTTTTATTCCTGTTGTGCAATTTCAGCAGTTATTAATAGGAGACGCTTGTGAGCATTTAACTAGTGGCACCGATACCTGTTTCTACTTATGTCTCTGTATCTTAAATCAGCTAACATTTCTAAATAAAATTATTGGAAACATAACAAGTGCCACCTGTCCTCCCATATTCTGCTTGTCTATTCATGTTAAAGATGCTTTAGTGAAATTAATGGCTACAACGTTGATAGGTCAGCAATGAGCATCTCATTGAAGCTCTCTAAAGGTATTATCCATTAACCTAAGGATTAACTTGAAAATCTTAAATTTGCTTCCAATTTCCCATATTATCAACTCTTACTGAGAAAGGTCCACACATAAGGTGAGATTCTTAGATGATCTAAATAGATTATGCCTGCAAAGTACCTGGTGGCTTTGCAATATAATCAAGAACATTCTATTCTAGCTCTATACATTGAAATATAGACCCGCTCTGTTGGTTGAAGTCCAGAACTTATTGACTGATGGGAAAATGTGGCCTCAGACTTAAGTTCTTCATTTTCAAAATGGATTGCTTACTTTATTCTAATAAAAGTATTATCAATAGTTTTTTTTAACTGCTTAATTGCCTGAAAGAACACAATGTTATTATAAACTTCAAAATTCTGTTAAAATGGAGGATGTTAAGTATACTGTAGCATATTAAACAGTAGGATATAATGCATTCACTGAAATGTCTAAAATAGATAAGATTTGTTTATTATTTACTAGTGCCCCTTAGGTATGAGTTGTGCAGCCACTCAATGGATAAACAATTGTCCATGGCTTTATAGTGATTGCAGTGTAGTGTGGGGGGAGGTGCTGAAAAGTCCACAGGGCTCTGCAACATAGACCACTACATCCTATGATGAAGGATATCATGGGACCACGTTAGAGACACATCTATTTTCAAGAGCCCTTTTCTGTAAACTTCACATTTAAATTGATTTCAGTGATAAGACAGAGGAAGTCAGAGGGTTCTGGACAAAGAGAACCTGCTTTAAGGGAGAAATAACAAGTAGATGGCTGGGTTGTCGAGATGCAGAGGGAAATGCGGCGGGGGGTGGGGTGGGGAGGGGGCTGCAGAGCGCGTAGGTGGCAGAGCACATAGGGTCTGGTTGGCCGAATTTAAAGAGTCTGCATTGCAGACTAACAGCTGTGGAGAGTCTCAGAATGATACAAAGCAGGTGAGTGGGATGTTCGGATTCAAATTTCAGTGAAGAGAAAACAGATAAGATGGGGAGAGAATTAAGATATTATTATAAAAACCATCTGGGAAATGATGGCAATACAGGTAGTTAAATGCGTAAAAAAATCTTCATAAAGGTACACATGACACTATCATTAAAATATGAACACATAAATAATGTTTATCAATTAGTGAAAAACATAGAAGGATAGATAATAATTCATCTTTGGCAAAGAGAAAATTTTTGTTTATGTTGTACTTTTATGTTTCTTAGAATTTTTAAGTTGGGCAATACCTAAATAAATGATAGAAATAATAAAAATCATTCTTCTTTGAAAATAGCGAGAGCAGCAGATTCCCAAATGTCACACGACTAGATGAGTGGTGTTGCTCAGTGAACATAGCTCAGGCTGGAAGCTGTTCTGTGTTTGACAGTGACTGACTGCGTGCTAGGTACCAATGGACACAAGCCCTAGCATGATTCGTTTATCTGGATGCAACGACTTGCCCAAAGTTAAAACATTAACATTAACAGCAATAAAACTCTAAGCTGGTACCTTTGTACACCAACTGCTTCAATTAGTCACTTTTTTCATTGTTTTTCATATGAGCACCACAGGCAAAAGTTTTGGTGTAGCTGAGTGCAAAACTGTGGAAACTGCTAAACTATCTACTAATTACTTGGATAGTATTCTTTCATGAATATTGAGAAGACTGCTTCTCAGTGCTTAAAATATTTTACTACAGATGAAAGAATTAATGCAAGTTTTTGTTTGAAATGAATTTTGGGTTGGGTATTTTGTTAATAAACAGAAAGGTAGAGTGGATAAGTAATATGGGGTGTGAATGCTCACTACAGGGCAATTTTATTATGCAGAACAAATCTGGGTTGTAAGAATTCATGAACCAAATTTCTTGGGTGTCAAAGGTACAGCTCAATTTCAATTAAAAAGCACTGTTTCTTAAAAGGTTGGCCTTAAACCTTAGATTTCGGAATGCACTTGAGATCTGTCGTATACGTAGTCCAACATTTGTTTACTTTCCATTAAATAAGAAATTGCTTACATGGGCAGGTTATTTTGATATGATGACACCACTGAGGGTTTCCATAAATGTACATGCAAATCAATCAACCCCAAACACATTGAAAACATATCCAATAAACATCTGGAAACTAATGAACGCACATTTGTTAACACAGGGGGAATTGTGGAAATGCAGGATCCATTTTTGCTTAGGCTTATTTAGTAGCATGTGGATTTAAGAACATTTCACAGAGTAAGAAGAAACAGGGTAATTATAACATAAGGTTCAACATCTTTAGATATGTAGAACATTTTCCATTGCTTAAAACAAATATTCCCCAAGAAAGTATAAAACATTTTTCTGACTTGCAAAGTTTTTGCAGTCTATCATTTAAATTACTTAAATAAAGGGAGCTTTACTGCTCCCCAAAGCTAAGAATATAACACCCTCCATGCATATTAGCTTGTTCTTCTTGACAGACCAGAAAAGTGTTTGTGTGTGCCAATTAAAACAAAAATGGATCCCTAGTGGCTTGTTCCTCACACAACTTCTGAAGACTGCTATCATTGTTTGCTAGGGTAACCCTGGATAAGGCTGCTAGCCAAAGGAAATAAACTTTTCAAAACTTTCATGACAGATGGGGGTTACAAATGCATTTTAATAAGAGAGTTGCCAAAGCAACTTATTTTTTATAATCAGCATATATTTACTTAACATCTAGCAACATTGGGAACACAAGGCAGATACTTTCTCACAAAATGTTTTAACAAGTAACATTTTTGGAAAGACAAATTGAAGACCTTTTACTTTTAACTGATATTTTACCCTCAGTTTTATGTTAATTTTGCTCAACATGTTAATAAAAATGTTAGGAGTTACACAGACCTGACTGTAATTTGAGACAGACATGCAGCTTGATAATATAATTTCTCTGGTGGTCATAAACACCTTAGAGACCAAGTAATATAGCTATTATAGTATAACCATGACAACTTTCATTTGATCAGCTATATCAAATGTGGAGTGTGATGCAAGATGAAAAAAATGTGAATATGAAGGTTTTAAAAAAAGTCAGCATTGCTTCAGTGTTAGCTCTTTATATCTCACTATTACATAGCCAAAATATATACCTATATTTTTTTGATGTTAGAATTCAGTAAAGATATAGCCAAGCCCTGACTGGTGTAGCTCAGATGTTGTGCATCACGTGGCAAAATGCAAGGTCGCCGATTCAATTCCCAGTCATGGCACACGCCTGGGTTGTGGGCAGTCCCTGGTCTGGGTGCACACAGTGTACGTTGTGCATGTGAGAGACGACTTATCAATGTTTCCCTCTCTACCCTTCTCTCCCCCTCTCTCTAAGAAGAAATAAATAAATAATCTTTTTAAAAGATATGGCCAATATTAATAACAGATAATTTATATTTATTTGAAATACATTTAGTATATGTTGACATAATTTTTCTATATCCACTTAATTCAAATATAATGATTTCATTATGATGCCCAAAGCATCTCAAAACATAATAGTAATTACATTCCATACCTTTAAGTGGGTAATCCACTTATTTGTAATATATCACTTAACATTTTTTAGGGTTCTTTGGATATCTGACATACTTTATTACATATATCCTATATACAATTTCAGCTTTGTTAATTTAAAATAAACCCTCCTTAGGTTTATAGTCAAAGACTGATCCTAAGCATCCTAAGTGAAAAATATTTAGTTCAAATGCAGGACTGTTTTAGTACCTTCGAGAACCTTAAGGAGTTTTTTGGATGCCCCAATTCTGTTGTAGATACATTTTTTTCATAGCAGGATAGTGGTTATTTTTGAGAGAGGTAAAAGGAAAAACATCTGAGTAAGAATGCTGGATGATCTTTTAAAAGTGTGCTATTTTTAGTATAACAGTAAAGAGAAGAGCAACTTTTGCCTAAGGTTTATATTCCAAATTTCACAACTACAGCCAAAATCATCACTGTCCTTTCTCATATGTAGAGAGTCCTTGACTGTATATGACTATCTGCTGAGAAGTAGTGAACTAGAAATCAAGATCTTTGTAATCTCTTAATTCTAGCATTTAAAATGATGCCAATTTGATAGAATGGCATTCTCATTTTCTTCATTTGGTTCATTTTCTTCATTTGCAAAATTACTTTATGATAGTGGAGGGAAGCTGCATTTGAAGAATGTTTATTATGTGCTTTGAGATCATTAAAGCTGATTTCACTTTGCATACCAAGTGGTAGTATTCATATTCTTAATATACTAAAGTTCTGATACAATCAACCTTTAACAAATAACGTATCATGACCAACAGTTTATGCATAATTCCATGATGTAAATGTGTCTCCGGTAATTACTCCCTCCTCTGTAATCTTGACATGACTATTGTCTGTGCCACTCACATTGGGACTTAGTATAAACCATTTTCTATTGTTATTTATCTTTATATGCATATGTCCTATTTATCCAAACAGATTGTGTGCTCTTGAGGGTGGGAGCTGACTATTCTAGCTTCTAGCAATGTGCCTTACACTTAATGGATGCTTAAATAGTTCTTGTTGAGGATTAGGACACTGTTTGGTGAGAAACACAAATGCCTTTCATCAGGCATTTGAGCCAACTAGAACAGAAGTAGCTAATAACACTTAACCACCGAACATGTTTTACTGATATCTGTCAATTGCATAAAGTTGTCCATTGATCGTTATTGGGTTCCTTTGATTATTATTTATAAAATATTGGCAATAATTAAATTATAATGTCTACAGTGTGAATCTGTGAAAAAGTTTAATTTGCTTTTTCATTCTTTATTTTTTTCTAAATTCTCCATAATACATTCAATTATTCTTATAGTAAGAAAAAATGTGAAGTCCTGAAAACTTTCTTCTATTCTGATAAACCAAAGCATGAAAAATCTTAATAGTATAAATGCCATGCTATATATTAATTTCTCATTTAAATTAAAATCTAACATGGGGAAGACTAACTTCCAGAATCCATACTGGCAAAGATGATAGTTAATTGACTATACTGAAAAGGGAAATACTTTAATAAACATAAAACAGTACTTGTTAAAATTCCTTTAAGATCTTTTAAATTAATGTAATAATATAGATTTGTTAATGAAAGCCTAAGAAAACAAATTTCTCCTCATCTCTTATCAGTAGAGTTTAGCTGGGATGTCCCTGCCTCCAACTTCAGAGGAACAATAACAAGAACACAGACCAAGGTCCTCAGCCCAAGGGAAAACTATTGTTGAATTAGTATCCAAAAGACTTAAGGAATGTGAATGTTAGACATTTGTCCAGTGGATATGCTTATATAATTGCCCGGGCATTTGTTAGCAAGAATTCAGATGGTTCTTTCTTTTACTGTGAAAATATTTTGGACAAATTTCCCTGGACAGGTAATTGAAGGTGTGTTATTAACAACATTAGCACATGTTTCATTAAGACTGCTTTGGTGACAAGATATATCCCTTCAAAATGAGACTTGGTGGATAGCAAGGATTTCAAGAGACATTTGTTTAAAGGAGGATTCAAAGCAAAATGGAGACCAGCAGCTCATGCCTAATTTGTCATATTTTCTGTAAGGTCTTTCTTTAGCAACCTCACCCCAGCACCTGTCACTTAAGCAAAACATAATATAGAAAGAATACTTTAGTATGGCTTAATATGAAATCTTTTATGTCTGTTATTAGTCCTACATCACTTTAGATTGTCATCAGGAGTTGTTCAATCAAAAGCTTCAGTCAAAGCTAACATTCTTTACTGATGTCTTTTTTTCCCCCAAGAGCATTGAAAATTCGATTGTTCAAAGTACAAATATGATTCAGAAAATCATTTATCAGAAAACCTAAAGAGGTAATGTAAAAAAGTGGTCTGAGAACCTGAACTGAATGGGCTTTACCAGTCAGTCAAAGACTTTGAAACTGCTTTCCTGTGAGTGGCTGGAATGGAACAGAACAGTCAATTACTGACTGTAATTAAGAAGTGGATGCATTTAAACTGTAGAGAGCAGTAGCAGACTTCTCCAGACTGCCTAGTAACTCAAAAGATTAGTGGGAAGACAGAGGAAGATGTGAACTGTATCTCTCTGAAACTATGATTTGAATGAATTGCATTCATATAGTTCTCTGATCCAGCTTCTCAAAATGAATTCATAAATCAATGATTATGTATGATTAATACAGTAAATATTTAGACAAAGAAACTTTTAAAATACATGTTTACTTTTGGTTGTTTTAGCAGTAAGGAGATCTCCTTTGTGATGCACAGAATGCATCAAAAATACAAAGGCATGCTTAAGTACTTGTATTTTATCACTGAACTTACTGGCCTAGAAATTGAACTACATTGGCCCTTTCTAAAACCCTTAGAATACAGTAAATCTAATTATGTTTGCTTTTTGTGCTTTGAAAATGTTCCTTTTAATAATTTTAATAATGGTTTATTTATAATGGCAGGGAAATATATTGTAGATTATGTTTGGTCTAATTCATGTTTCTTTTTGTATGTTAACAAATTCTGATGTGATGTAACACATTCACAATCAAAATATTTACATTTAGATTAGGATGAAGGTAGAGAGGTCAAGGATGTTACCAGTTTTCTTGGGTTAGTTAGAAGTGACCTTATAATTTTAGATTACTATTTCTGTGGCAACATTTTATAAAGTAAATATTTGGGACTTGATGTAAGTAAAGAACATTGCAAGGGTGTTCAGATAATTAGGCAAGCATCAGCCTATCTTTTACTAGAAACATAAAACAGAAGACTATTTGGAGGCTATTTTGAGCTATCCCAAATCTTACAAGCAATTTTACTTAAAAAAAAAAGAGTGTCCTTGGTAATCCATCAAATTCTAATGTGGCTAATTAATTTCCTCTTATTTTCAAATCTTTCACTTCTCATAATTGCATATACTTTGCATAGTTCTTCTCATTACAGTTGTAAAACATTGGAATCCATCTCACTTAAGAGTGGATGCATTGCAGGAGTGAGTGATGTTGCATCTCTATAGAGTTTTTCTAAAAATAAATGACAAATGAATATTTATGTATGTGTGTATTCAAAGATTCCTTTAACACTCTGGGATCATTGTTATTAAATGTTGCCATAAGAGTTACTGAAACCTTCAGAGTGAGCTATTTTGGGTAATAATTGTCACTTTAATGATAGAATTATGGAGACATTCCGGAGCCTGATTTGTGATTTCCTGAACCTGTGCCGCATTTCAGTGCTCACCTCATATTTAGTGCAATAAGGCTGAGAAGAGGTGACTGGCTTCAACAATTCAGTATGTTGAAATGTCAGTCCTCTAAACCTCTGAAGTCTTGCTTGATGTGTGACAGCAGTTGGGAAATGTTCATCTTCCTGTTGAAACAAAAAGTCAATAATACAAAGGGAAAATCTTCACAGTTCAGATTGATGACCTAATACAAAAAGCATGCCTACACCCACTCTAATCAGATTCTTCTCTAAGAAGCCCGTTATGTGTGAAATCAAGAGCATTGCTCTATATCTGTAGGGTCCCATATTCTCTCCCCATTCTGGGGAGAAAAAGATTCACTGAGATGAAAAATGCATAGTTACATGCGAAATATTGCCACCTACTTAGCAACCCTGGGAGTCTGGAACAGGGGTGTTCATTTGATAAATACTCTCCATGAGAGGTTCAAATATGTAAATAAACATCTATTCTAATATAATCTCTTTGTGGGCAAATCGGTCCTTTATTAATTTCCTATAGATTTTTATGATAGGAAAGTAGAAATAACCAAATGTTACTCATTTGAATGACCTTTTAGGAAAGTCTGCATTTGGTCTCTTTTGGTAAATAATCTGTTTTAGAGCCCTCCATAAAAGGAAATCAAATATAAAGATACTATTAGATTTGAAAAAGACAAACAGGAAAGAGCCAAAAGTGCAGAATGAATTCTGACACGCCTGGGTGTATTTTTCTAAGGTTCTGACTTAAGTGCATACTGTCTGCATTATTCTGAACTTCCTGGCTTGCTTCTCCTTGAGTTGGAGTAATTCAGCTTTAGAACTACTCTGAGTTAATCGTTCTATTATGAAAACAATAATGTATTTGTTATGACATGAGAAAACAGTTTATAGCGAGCAGTTCAAAATGATCCTAGTCTCCCAGTTCCCAGAAAGACAATTACTGGAATACAAGCAAATATTTCAGTGTATTGAAGTGTGTTTTTTAAAAAGGATATATATATTTTTTTAAATGTAAGAAATCTATTTTATCTGGTTTGGTTACCTGTCATTTTTATTTTTTCAGATCACAACAGCATCAGGAAATGAGTTCCTTCTACAGTCAGATATTGAATTCATCATATTGGATTGGTTCCACGCTATCAAAAATGCAATTGACAGATTGGTATGTATTTGTTTTGTCTGTTACCTTTATTAATTAAAATGTAGTCATTTAAATCTTATTGCTTAGGCATATAACTCACCAGCATTTAAATGGATCCTATGGATTGAGAGATATTAAGTTATTTTAAGTTTAAATAGAGTCCACTAAAAATGTTTCAGCAGACAGGATTTGTGAAACTAAATGTCATTTGATTTCTCTCTTTCATAAATACAGTGCATTCATTTTTTTAAAAAAATGAAATAACATGGACATTCATCTATTAGAGACTGTAAAAAGCACACAAGCACTTAATAACTACTGAATTTTCACATTTTCAATTTATGCAGTCTGTAATGCATATTCTTGGAAATAAATATCAATGTATTTAAACCCATATTCACTGTTATAATGCCAGTAAATAATAATCCTTTGTACTTATTTTCATTGTTTTTTCAGTTAAGCTAGACTGTTCTCATGAAAATTAACATATCTAGAACTTCATGAAATTACCCTAAATCACACATTCAGAGTATGTTTTTAAAAGTCGTATTATTTAAAACTACTCATTTTATACTAAGTTTAGACTAAACATCTAATTTTAGGACACTAATATTTGCAAAATCTTGAGAAAGAAATATTTTTGATTGCCTTTAACAAGGTACACAATAGGAAAATACATTTCCTGTGTGATTTTATTGCTATTTAATTTCAGTCTTCCATTATATCATTTTGGGGACTGAAACTTTAAAAAATAAATTAACAAACTGATTTCTCCCTATCTCCAATATATACTTTTTCCACAGGTGTGAGTTCTGTGCCCCCTACACACGGCCATGTGTTCACAAGCACACATACACACAAGCATACACACATACTCACATACACAGATTGTCATTAAAAGTGAACTGTGGGGTCAAATTGCCTGAGTTTGAATGCTGGTTCTATCATTTACTAGCTGTGTGGCCTTGGACAAATGACTTATCTCTTTTGGCTTCAGTTTCCTTGTCTGGAAAATAAGGATAATAAAAATAATAATAACTACCTCATAGGATTATTGTGATGAATAACTGAGTTAATGCATGTGGAGAGCCTGGGGTAGTGCACAAGGTTTAGTAAGCACCATATATGTAACTGTTATTACCTTTGCATGTTAAGCTTAGCATAGAGGTCCCATTCCAAAAATAATTATCTTATTTTAAATATCCCATTATATATAATATCAAAATAGGTCCCAAAATTATTTTTTGAGTTCTTTCTTCCTTGTAAATTTGTTCTGACTAATTATTTGGTATTTCCAGCCAAAGGATCCAAGTAGCCCATCAAGAAACCTGGAATTAGCCAAAATCCAGAGATCCTCCAGCACAGACTTACTAAGTCACTATGATAGTGATATAAAAGAACAGAAACCAGAGCACAGAAAATCTTTAAGTAAGTATTTTTCTAACTTGCTCATTTTAACTTCATCCAAATGCAGTGCTTATGAAATATAAATACATTAAAATGAGACTTGGGCCAAACTCATTCTACTCATGGAAGATTCGTGGCCATTTCCTGGCCAGGGATTCATGTACTGGAGGGCAGTCTGGGCATTTTGCTCACATCGTTGTTAGTAAGGCCTTTTGAGGAAACAACTGTTCCCAGGTCGTGATATTCGCTTACACCTAATATCTGAATCTCTTAGTAATAGCCATGGCATTCAGATTAGTGATTGATTTTGAGAGTGGGAAATGTCAAGCGTCTCCAAACCTTGGCATGCTATTTGATTTTCATACATTAAGAACATTAAAAAATGTATGAGTGACCACCACAGTTGGTCCAACTTAAACCAACAGACTCTACCTTTCACACTTTTAGACCACTAGGAAGACTTAGAAATATGGAATGTGAATTAGATGTTCTCTAAGGTCACATGTGGTTCTAATATTCTAAAAGAAATGAGTTTGGAATAAAAAGGACTAATCTCATCACTTATGTTGTGATCTTGAGTATATCTTATAACCTTTCCCAATCCCCTTCTTCTTCCATGAAAGGGCTTGTTAAAAGGTGTCAGTCATACTTATCTTTAGAGTTGGCTTGAGTCTCATCTTCCTGAAAAAAGTACATATCTTTGTAATGAGAGAAAAACAACTTCCCAAAGTCTCCAAAATGATAGTACTTTACCTAGTACATCTACCTAGCTACTCCAGTCTTCTGATTCACCATTTTTCTGCCATTTTCTCTGGTCAAAATTCAACATAGTTACATACTAGCTTTTTGAATTTAGGGAAAACTCAGTAAGTAGAGAAGGGATGCTAACAGAATATCTACATAACTACATAAGTACATATTTTAGATGACTGTATGTATATATATATATATACACTTTGTGTACATTAGGAAAGATAATATACCTATAGCATACATGTATACTCTTACACACATGATAGGAAGAGGAAAGGTATTTATGTGTGATAACATATCTTTCAAAGCTAAATAATTGGGAGCCTAAAAACATAGAAATAACATGATAACTTCAAATAGATTCACCCTTTTAAAATTAAGTCATTATTTTAAGAACTGTACCCCAATTTCAATAACTGCTAGATGCATATTTAGTAAGCCAGTTGTTTTAAGTTGCAGTTTAAAACGATCAGTGTTAATGTCTTCAACTTCATAGTGCTTTGCAAATATGTTGTGGAGAGTTAGCAATCACATTTAAAAAGATTATTACACATGATGGTACAGTTTGGAGTTATATCATTTGAACATTTCCCTTGAAGTCCTGGTCACTTTTTACATTATGTGGGATCAGACATAAGATAAGATTTTGGAATTAGAATTAAATAGTGAGTATATAGTTTATGTTAATTATATAACCATTTTGAAGTGTATATATAAAGGATGCATGAGGCAATGACCAGTAGATCTGGAATCTCAGATAAAATTGCTGCTTTAGAGGAAACCTGACACAATTCTAAAGCCTGGAGCTTGGGGAAAAATATAGATCTGTAGGAGTGTGTTTGAGAAACACTGTGGCAAATGGATTCTTTGTTCAGTAACAGTCACGTGAAATGTTTTAGGATGATACTGGGGATAAAATTCCTATAGACAGAATACCACTTCCTCCTCTTTAGAACTTACTTATACTTTTAAAAATTTTAAATGGTATGTATGTTTTTTGTTGAATATATTGGGGTGACATTGGTTCCTAAAACCATACAGGTTTGAAATGGGTAACTCAGCAAAACATCATCTGCACATTGCATTGTGCACCCACCACCTCAAACAAAGTCTCTTTCCATCCGTATCCTGCCCTTTGCCCACCTCCACCGAGCTCCAACCCCCCCTTCTCTCTGGCTACCACCATCCTGTTGTCTGTGTCTATGTGCTTTATATAAATAAATATGTGTGCATTTGCTTAATTCCTTCACCTTCTCTCATCCAGCCCCCCCCCATCCCCTCCCCTCTGAGAGCTGTCAGTCTCTTCCATGCATCCATGCCTCTGTTTCTATTTGTTTGTCAGTTTCTCTTTGTTCATTAGATTCCACATGTAAGTGAGGTCATATGGTATTTGTCTGTCTTGGACTGGCTTATTTTACTTAGTTTAATAATCTCCAGGTCCATCCATGCTATTATTGCAAAAGGTAAGATTTCCTCCTTTTTTGCAGCCATGTATTATTCCATTGTGAAAATGTACCACAGCTTTTTTATCCACTCATCCACTGATGGGCACATTAACTGTTTCCAAATCTTGGCTATTGTAAATAATGTTATAATGAATGTTGAAGGGTGAATATATTTTTTCAAATTAGTGTTTTGGGTTTCTTCAGATATATTCCCAGAAGTGGGGTCATTGGCTCAAAAGGTAGTTCCATTTCTAATTGTTTTAGGAAACTCCATAGTCTTCCACAGTGACTGTGCCAGTCTGTATTTCCAGCAACAGTGCACAAGGATTATTTTTTTCTTCCACTTCCATATTAGTGCTTGTTGTTTGTTGATTTATTGATGATAACCATTCTGACAGATGTGAGGTGATGATAATCATTGTGGGTTTAATTTGTATCTCCGATGATTAGTGACGTTGAACATTTTTTCACATGTCTATGGGCCATCTGTGTATCCTCTCAGAGAAGTGTTTATTCAGGTTCTTTGCCCCTTTTTAATTGGGTTGTTTGTCTTCTTGGTGTTGAGTAGTATAAGTTCTTTATGTATTTCAGAAATTAACACCTTTTCAGATGTATCATTGGCAAATATGTTTCCTATTCAGTGGATTGGTTTCCTTTTTCATTTTGTTGATGGTTTCTTTTGCTTTTCAAAAGCTTTTTAGATCAATGCAGTCCCAATTTATTTATTTTTTCTTTGTTTCCCTTACCCAAGAAGATATATCTGTGAAAATATGGCTATTAGAAATGTCTGAAATTTTACTGCCTGTTTTCCTCTAGGTAGAAATTATTTTTAATTGAAAGAGACAATTATTTGTTTATTTTGGGCTTAAACTCAATCCTGCCTAAAGTCAAGGGAAGAGACACATATGATTTACTCTATTTAATTCAAACCGTACCTAATTGTATAATGACCTTAAATTCACCGTTTCCTTTGCAGTTCAAAAATAATGATTGCTAGTAAATATTGAGCACTTAGTGTTCACCAGACATTGTTCTAAGTGCTTGTCTTATACTGAGTTAATCATCCCACTAATCCAATGAGGTAGGTATTATCATTAACTCTATTGTATACATGAGGAAATAGGCATGGAGAATAAAGACAACTTGTACAAAAGGAAGTTATGGAGACTAGTTTCAAAGTTAAGCAGCCTGATATTAGAGTCTGTACTTTTTACCATTATGCCATAGTGAAGAGAACAAATGAAAATAAAAAGTTAGTTTATCAACCCTTGACTTGGATGGGAATATTATATTAAAATGGAATCCATAGAAATCAGTAAACTTAAGCAGGGATCTAAAAGCATTTTAACAAAATAATTAAAATGAGATTTTTTTTCTTTGGACTTTGATATCACTATTAAAACAAATGGGTCATTTAACATTTATGCTAGCCTTAATTTTAGAAAATTTTTTTTTCTGTTTTGGTGGATATTTATAGTTGTAAGCCATTGTTAGGGCTAATATGCCTTTTTGCAATGTTGGATACAGTTAATAACCATCTATTACATTGAAAGTGTACTCAGTATTTATGTATTCATTTTCATTTGAAAGCCATAATGATTGACCCATCCACACAGTATCAAATCAGACTATGCACTTGCGATAGCAATTGCCATATTTACATTCATTTTTAAAAATTTTTTTCAAGTAAGAAATGCGCTATATGTAACTCCTCTGATCTCAGTTCTAGATTTGAACACCCAAACTTAGTTTCTTAAAAAATGCATTCAATTTTATGTCACTCTCCTGAGATTAAATAATTATGTAGAATTAGTGATTCACAGTATCTCCTTCCTTATTAGTAGTCTAAGCACAAGCTTTATTGCCAGTTAGCTGCCTTTGGCTTCCTGTGCCCTTGATGTTCCCACGAGTTTTGTCGCCAAGATTGTAGACAGATAAAGCCAGAATTACTTTTTTAAAGGCATGTGAACATCATTAGCAGCTAACAGGTGGTCATTTCATTGTCCAGTTTCTCTGTATAACATGGAAAAAATATGCACTCTCAATAAGTGATTTCAGAAAGTTAAGTGCTTAAATATACTTTCATTTTTAAAATATGATTTTAACCTGCCAATGTTATTAAGTACTAATCAGATATTTTAAGATATCAGTTGAATCTACGAGACAAAAAGCCAGAAAATTCAATGTAAGGGCCAAATCACTGTGGGAAATTCAAGACACCAGCATGAGATGAGAGTGGGAGAGCAGCTCTCCAGGGACGGCTGTTGCGGAAAGTAGAGAGTCAGAGAAAATGCTAACATAGTTTTCCAGGGAAAGAGAAGTGTCTTCCACTGATGGCAAAGAAGAAGTCCCAAATATAAATCCTCCACCAAATAACCTTGGAGAGGATTCATCACTTTTCCGAGCTTCACTTCCTAGATCTATAAAAATGGGTTTAATACTGTCCTTGCAGGATCATGTGAGAATTTGAAATTAGATATGTAAATACTTAGCTCACAGCAGGCGCTCAATAAGTAGAGGCTCTTATTATTATCCTCTGTGTCCCCAAGCAGATGGTATCAAAATAGGGCATGAGCCAAGGGTGGTATCTGGTGGAAGACTGGAGCAGGGCATATATACTTGACATCCGCTCCCTGAGTATAGAGAAAATAGAGGAAAGGAGCCAGAATTGGAAATGGGAGCCATAGCTGCAAAAATCTAAATATGAGCAGCTGGTCTTTCCCCTGGCGACTCCCCAGGTGAAAATGGCAGCCAGGGCATTCTTGGGAGCAGCGCACCAGGAAATAGGAGGAGGAAGCCAAGAGATACACTTGACTCTCTTACACCCAGAAGAACATGTCATTTAAGAGGTTCCAGCTGATAAAAAGATTCAGCCTCTCGCCATTTCACTCTTTCTTTAGATGTAGCTCTAGTTTATTCATCCATTCATGTTTTCATGAACAGGTATTCCTGAAGGCACACAACAGAAATTCTTGATTTTGCTTTTATATGCTTTTGTTTAAAAATTATTTTTGTATTTAGACTCTGCTTTATGAGTACTGTATCTCGTGATAATCAATTGCTAAACTGTAAAGATTACTTTTATGTACAATCGACTTTTAAGCATTATAAATAAGCCAAACGAATCCCAAAATGAATATGAGTTAAAATAACATAAAAAGTTAAAAGAACTAAAAGGAAATGTGTTTCCTTTTACTGTCTTTTTATTAAATTATCATAAAAAACAAATGTGTTCTGGGTGAAATCCTAAAAGTATTTACAATAGATATAGATTTTCCAATTTCATAGTTCCTTAGTAATATGTATAATAAGGGTGTATGTACCAAACTACAGGGTCAAGATAGAAATGGAAAAATTGGATTGAGATATTTATACAATGTAAAAAATAAACATGCTTGTGAATCTGTAGTGGTATCTTTGTTTAAAAATTTGCCTGCAAAGAAAACGTGATGATGCCAAGTGAAAAGAGTGTGATTGAGAAGGCAGTTAATTTTTGTACTAATCTAAATAATAATAAATAATACTGGACATCCACAACAGTAAGTAGACTATGTTGTCAAAATCCAATTGTGAACTGGTTGCTCAGACCTCAAAATATTTTCATTAGGAAACCGCAAAGCACACTTGAACCACATGCCGTCACTTAGACTGTTGTTTCTAGGGAACAGCTCATTCTGCATTTGCTGCACCTCTGACCATATGAGCTAAGGCTTCCCAGTAACATTGCTTTCCATCTGGTTTCCTTTTCCTCCTTCCCTTCTCCTGCACCAGCTCCACCAAAGCAACTAGAGTTCTCAGAACTGCTTTGGCTAGGAGGGTCCAGAACTCTTCAAATCTCCAGGAGTGGCGGTGAGGGGGTGCTGAGTCTCCGAACCAGAAGAAATACTTGGAAAGGGAGAGAATGGAGGACTTGGGGAGAAGTTTACACAGCATGGGTGGGGAAGTGAATCCTCAGCAAGACCAGATGACTTTTTAAGAAATGTGTGTAAAGACAGATTAAATCTAGCATTATCCAAAATGCTAACATTTGATGAATCTAGGTGGTATAAATATGAATAGATGAATGGTCATGATGCTATTGTTTTCAGTGTGTCTGGAAAGTTTCACAAATTAAAATTTGGAATACACACACACACACACACACACACACACACACACACACCCATACTAGGCATTACTCATGTTCATAATTCAATAAGAGAACAAACATATTTCCAACTGCAGTTTAAAAACTTTTAATGAATATCAAATTTTCTGAATAGGAGTTACATTTACTCCTATATAATTAAGAAAATTTGTAAGATATTTATTATTACCCAAAATGGAAGCGTTATATGAGTGTTTTGGACAAATATGTAATTAGCAATTGTTTTAAACACATATTGTGAGGCCTGTTCTGGAGACTCACATATACATACTTTAAAGTTTCTTCTTATTAAGTATTTTATTTAAAGCAGACTAATCTTGCCAATGCATAAAAATAATAAGAAAAGCCATCTGCCAAGAAAATAAAAGACAATGTTGCAGAAATAAATTATATCTAGCTTTGAAGAAACAGAAACAAAACTCTTACCTGAAAAAGATTAAAAGGTCATAATATTTGTGTAGAATATCATGGGTTATTGTGTTGTCAAGGGGACAAAGTTTCTGATTTGGGTAAGGTGGTCTAATTTTTTTTTTCTAAAATCAATATTGCCACCTAACACCCATTTCATAAAATACTCTCCTGATAAGAATAAATAATTGCATTAAAGAGTAAAAATACAGGTAAGTTTGTTTTACTATAGTTAGAAGACAGAATATCCAAGAAACAGTTTAAGTTTTCTTCTCGATTGTCTTCCACAAGTTAAGGGAATTTTTTATTTCAAAATATTCTAGTTGGTGACGAAAAGTGTAAGGTTTTAAATATAAATTCATGTTGCTAAAGCTGAAGGAGTTAAACATCATAAGAAGAAAAAACAGTAAAGATTAGGCACATACTTGATAATCAAGCATCTGAATTACTTTGTCAAAACAATGTTATGAAGGTTTGAGGGCTGCACTGAGGTTCTGTGTGACCACAGTGATTGCTCTGAAATGTGTTCCCGACATAGCAGCAATCCCAACTTTCCTGGGACCCATAGATTAAACTGTTTTTTTTAAAGATTCAGTTTTCCATGAATCATTTGATAAGACTTTGTTATAAGCTAAGCAAAGAATGTCCTGATTAATCTCTTCTTTCCCTTCTAAGGGGATGATCTTGCCTTCTGACCTGTAGGTGTCCATTGTCATGTATCTTGTAGCATCAGCTACTCGGAAAGTCTATCTAACCCTATCAGCACTCAAACACTAGATCACCCCATCTCCTCCTGACCCTGGCAGTAGCTTGGTAACCATATTTACCCTTAGATGAACTGCATTTAATCAGCTTCTGATTTCATTAGGTCAAATGGCATTTTTCTTTCAATAATAGGCCAAATCCAAAGGGTCCATTGCTCTAACTCTTAAGCAATATTTCCTTAGCATTAATACACTGCTGTGATGGTAAACAATAGAAAAAAATACTCATTGATCTCCTCTGAAAGTTTTCCTCTGTTTATTTTATAACTCCAGAACAGGCATATATTAACATTTTCTTGTAAAGTTAGGCATACAGTATTTGTTCACTCTTGTCATATCAAGTCTAAAGTACTTTAGTTAAGCATGAGATTTGAGGTATTTTTATAGTGAATCCCTGTGCAGAGAAAAACATTCCTTTGAGCACAATGATTACCTCTTTATGAATACAAGATTTATTTGCTGTACTCCTTTTTGTTTCTGCAGTATAGGAACAATGCTACTGTTCTTCAAAATCCTAAAAGAAAGTAATTTGCTTTTTAATTTATTTGGGTGTCCCAAAGAGGCCTAATGGTATGCTTAGGAAGAAAATATTTATTGTAAACATATAATCTATGAGATTTTCTTGGAAAACAAGTTTATTTCTTATTATTCATAATAAAGCTCACATCCATGTGAGGAAAATTGGGTATTTCTTCCACCCAAAGTACAAGAGATATTGAATCCGTGTGTAAATTAATCTTTCTTTGATTATTTAAATAGAACCTGAAGGTAAATACTTCTGCTACCTAATTTCCCTAAAGTAAATAACTATACTCTTTTGTATACAAAATTAATTCATCTAAGAAATAGAAGCAAAATAACAGATGCAGTCCCATAAGAGAAATATAGGACTGGAATAGTTCCACCAGAGATGGTATCCTTCAAAACTGAAGTCAAAGGTAAAGAACAATTTCTAATCAAACTACCGCATTGGAATGGCTCTAGTTCAAGTTACTCAGTAGAAAGCTATTTAAGACCTGTGTTGTCTTTTCCACTTTTTTCCACCACACCCTCATCTATGATTTATGTTCCAGGAAAAGTGTTTATAATCCCTGATGCATGTTATTCTATGCTGACTTTTACCTTTAAGATCTTCTCTTTGCAAAAAAAAAAAAAAATCTTCTCTTTGCTAAATTAATGTCCTATAAGATTCAACTCAATCCACATCTCCTCCAGAAAACCCTCAGACCTCAGTTGCAAGTTAGGTGATCCCCTTAGGTTTCTGGTCATATTGAATCCATATCTTTATCATAGCAATTGCTAAAGTGTGTGTTTTAACAAGCTAATTATGGCAGGCTCTTTGTCTGTTCTAGATTGTCAGGCTCTGAATAGAATTCTATCTGTTTCACCTGTGTATCTGCAACTGGCAGAGTGGCTTGATGATATTTGAGAGCACAGTTGAACATTGAATAACAAGGCTTTGAACTGTGTGGTCCACTTAACGTGCAGATTTTTTTCAATAAACACTGCAAATGTATTTCTCTTTTCTATGATTTTCTCCGTAATAATTCATTTTCTTTAGCTTAAATGGTAAGAATAGAGTATATAAGTCTATAATACATGTAACATACAAAATATGTGTTGGTTGGCTGTTTCTGTTATTGATCAGGCTTCTTGTCAACAGAAGGCTATTTTTGGCTAAGTTTTTGGAGAGTCAAAAGTTACATGTGGAATTTCAACTGTTGGGGGTCAGCACCCCATACCCTTGTGTTGTTCAATGGTCAGCTCTACTCAGAAATGTGCAGTGAGAAACCAGTAAATGAATGAATGAAGATATTCAAGTGACCATTATAATGTACTTCTTATTCTGTGCTAAAAAAGAAGATGGAATTCCTGAAATTTGTTCGAAAAAAAATAAATTATTTCTTTTCCTGACTACTTGAAACTGGTTTGATTTTTAAGATCATTATTTCTATTTCTCTCTCTGTCTCAATTTCCTCTTAGGACAGTAAATATCAAGGCAATGGTATATTTTATTCAGGTCTCACATACTATGCCTACAAGAATCATGTACAAATAGGTGTTTTATTATGCAATGAGATAAAAATGACTAAAATCTTAGCAGAGGGGAAAAGAAAAATCCTAGTGATACCTTTGCTTAAAGTTACTGTCCTTTCAACATCTTTTAACCTAAGGAAACATTTCTATCATGAAATCTCACCTATTTTGTTTTAAAGAATTACTCTGATCCATACTTGCTTTTGAGACTTGCAGAATTTTCAAGGCTCTATTAGAGGCAGGAAAAAAAGGAGAAACTCTGTAATGTGCAAAAAAAGAAAATAGTAGTTTTGATAACTTTTTGAAGAATGAGAATAATTTTCTTTAAGGTTGAATTATTTATAAAAATCTAGTTTAACACAAAAGTTTAAAGGTGTTTTATGCATGCCCATCAAAGGTTGTGTGGGGCTGTGTCAGTAATATGGGTCTAAGAGTCAGAAAGTTTGAGTATAATTCTCATCTCCAGGATATACTAGCTGCAAGATTCAGACAAGTTTGTTAAGTTTCCTGAAACTGACCTACCAGATAAATATAATGAGTATTATTTTGTAAATATAAAATAATATAAATATATAAGTATGTACTTATATATATCCAAGGAGATCTAGGGCAATAATATAGATATTATTTCTATGAAGAACATATATGAAGTCTGCCCAGAAGGTATCCAGTTATATAATATGAAAAATAAAGATAATTATTGAGGAAGATACAAGATACAAGAGACATTGTATGTTGGACAATGACGCCTCAGTCCCCTTTAAAGTAGGAATCTTGGGACCTCATACAATTCTCCCAGTCACCATCAGGTGCCTCCTTGTGTTTCCCTGAATCTCATTGATGGTCTGAAATTGCTTCCCTTTCAAAGGTGATTTTAGTTTTGGGGAAAGCCAGAAGTCTCTGAGTGCCAAATCTGGGCTATAGGGGCCTGAGTCACCTGGGTGATTTGATGTTTTGCCAAAAAACTCTACATGAAATGCTATGCATGAGTGGGCATGTTGTTGTGATGAGGCTGCCAATCACCAGTTGCCCATAGCTGTGGCTTTCTGAATCATCAAGATAGTTTTCACAGAAGAATGGTCAAGCTTAACACAAAATTTGATGTAGATACATTGCTCCACTTGCTCAGTCATTTTGAATGTGATGGCCATACAGTACACATGCTCACTCAAGGGTGTCTACTGTCCCCACTGACTAGTACAGTGAAGTTGTCATTGTTCACACATACACATTCCAGTTTACTCTCCTTGGCTGCCAGGTTACATCAATGTCACACAAACCATTCTTACTATATTTACAATAGCTGGACTTTTTCTGGACAGGTCTCATATACTGTATCTAAAATATCTCCAAGAATTATGTATATTTATATTATAATATAAATATTAGATATAATGATTTCCAAATGGGTGAAGTATGAGCAAAATGACCATGACTTTTTTGTGTGTATTATAAACCCATCAGTTTCTCTCTTTAGAAATATATCAAGAATGCACTTTGTCAATGATTTGAACAATTGACAAAATCAGATTAACCAAATGTGTATTTACCAAAGGTTTACTTTAAAACAAAAACAAAAACAAACTTTCATTATTCTATTGACTAAGGGGATCACATATATTTTTACCTTTAGTTTCTTTAAGTATTTGAGTTTTATGAGGAATAAATGCTCAGTTTTGCCATTCCTGAGTATGAGCCATTTCATTACATTCTCTAGAGATTAAACTTTATGATGTCACTTTCCTTTTTTTTGTATAAAATAGTAAAATAACAACAAAATGGTAAAATATTGACAGTTATATAATCCACTTAAGAGCAAGAAAAGGTTTTATTTAATTTTATTGTTTTATATGTGTGTATATGTATCTACATTTATATATACATATATATTTTATATACTTGTATATTAGAATAGAATCAAGTCATATAACATATCTGGTGACTAAACTAAAAATATCAAAACCACATAAATAAAGCACCACTTATAAGGAGTAATCTTAAAAGATACTGAAAATCTGTTCTCACCAAAGCCCACACTCTATTAGACTGGTATGCCTGAATGCCCGGCATGTTTGCTGTGTCTGAATGAAGGGATTTTGATACCTGGGAGAAGAGATCCTAGATGACCAAGACTTCAGTCATTGCTGAAGCCAGGGTTTCTCTCTCCCATTAGACTGTAACTGGTAGAAGGGCATAAACCGTGACCTTCTGATAATTACTCCTCCTCACCCCCATTACCGAAAACAGACTTTGAAACATAGTACTGTTCAATATTAAATGTCTGAATGAGTGAATAAATAAGTGACTGAATGGAAAAGATGAAAAAAAGAAATAAGTTATAAATTTTATGTATCAGAAATGAAGGAAAAGGTTGAAATGTGGGGTGTTGACCTCTTGATTGGTGTTTGAGTTTGGTTCCTCCCAAGGCAGTCCCTGAGACAGGATTTGAGCATAGGTAATAATGTTGAAGAGTGATCCCTGTAAATATAGGTAGGAGATGGGGAGAGAGAGCCAGTGCCAACAAAGGGAAATAAAATGTACCTGGAGTCTAATGCTGATGTGAAACTGGGAGATTTTCAGATTGAAAAGAAAAGAATGGCAGAGAAAAGAAAATGGATACATACTAGGATAGGAAAGAACAAACTATAGAGCAAAAAATATTTGGGGAACAGCAATAGATTGGTGAGCCTAGACTGCACAAAACATTAGAGAAACAACTGGAAATCAGCTTGGAAATGAACAGTGGACAGTAACAAAAGGTCTTGCATGGAGTGCTAAGAAATTTTGACCCTATAATCTAAGTAACGGGAGCCTAGTGACAGACTTATATGCAAAGAGGCGATATTAACAGATTTGATATTCAGAGTAATAATTTGGGAGAAATGTGGAGGATGTCCAAGAGACACTGTTAGAAAAGAATGAAAGATCAGAGGTAGGGAGATACGTAAGGGAACTGTTACAGTGGACCTAGTAACATGATACAGGCAGAAACCAGGCAATGAAAATGGAGAAGGGGAAAGGTTCCAGATTTCTGAGGGAATATTGATAGTTTTTCTTAACATGTATTGGAAAAATTCTTGGCAGTTTCCCAATACCCATTGTTTCTGTGTTTTTGGAAAATAGATATCAGGATACCCAGGAGTTCAGCAGAACTTGCATCCTACATCTCATTCTTTCAGAATCCTACTAGATTCTTGCCACTCAAAGTGTGGTCCATGGACCAACAGCAACAATATTACCTGGGCACTTACTAGAAAACACAGAATCTCATATCCTACCCCAAGCCTGCTGAACAGAATCTGAATTTTAGTATATGATTCATATGCATATTAAAGTTTGAGAAATTTACTACTATATGACAAAAATAATTTATTTAAGTAGGTTTTTGGAAGTCCAGAGCCAGAGTGGCCTTTGAGATTTTGATAAGACCTACTTAGATAGAAATCTAGTCTGCCTTTGTGTAAAACAACCCTGCATATTGTTAATATTCTATTGACCATGCCATCACAATGTTTTGATGGTAAATGTTTATTTAATCTCATAACCACTTTGAACCCATGATTGCAGACTGAGACAGAACCAAGACTCACAGTTTTCTTGTAACTTTTGCCTGCACTGCACCCAGATCATGAACTCTAAACTATCCATGTCAAAAAGTCAACAGCTCTAACCAAACAACAACAATGAGAATTAAAGCAAGAACAAACTACTATCACCAAAACAATCAGTCAGGAAACCAAAGGTCCAAACAATTGCTTGGAAGAAATCCATGAATTAATTCCCTGGATGTTCTAATGTGCAAAATCCATCTGAAATGCTATTTTTTCTTTATTTTCCATTTGATTCTTCTGGAAACATACAATCTCATATGTAGCCTTACTTTTGTTTCTTCTCCAAATGCAAAAATAATAGTATCTTATTGCTTAATGTGTTTTACTTTTATATTGTTTTTGGGTACTTGAATTAATTTCCCATTGGCTTTTCAGGTTAGATGTCTTAATTCTGAATAAGCCACAGCCTTGCTGTTTTACTTGTATAGTAAGCTTATCTGCTGTGCCTGCCAAAGCAATCAAGGCCCACCAGCCTGCACTTCAGTTAAGTTCTTTAAAAAAATTGCGAAAAAAACAAAAGTAGGCTTACAATTTAGTTATCAAAAAATAAAGCGTAGATTCAAATTGCAGTCTGACTAATCCTTCTAGAACTAAGGAATTTCACTCACTGGGATGAGCTGATAATGACTACTTCTGAAATTTGCTGAAATAAAGCATCATTTTCTCAGGTTTACCTTTATCTATCCTGGAAAATGAAAACCAAAATGAGGAAATGATAAGTCTTTACTAAGTAAGAATCTTTCTTATAAATTTGCCCCTAAATGTCCAGACTTAAGAATTTGTTGGATAGTAATGAGATGGATTGAAAGGGTTTCTTCTAAATTTTAGTAGAGCCTGGATTCACTTCACTTATTTAGCTTTATTATTCCAGGACAGCTCACATAAGAACATTAATCTTCTTTTTTTCCCCTAGTCAGTACCTGGGCTTGTTATTGAGGCTCCAACCTTATTTTTAAATTACGCATAACTGATTCCACAGGAAGGTTTGGCTGAGAACCTATATAATTTTTGCTGAACTCATTATTATTGAACAAAATCCAGAATTTTCGTCAAGAAGCGTTAGATATTAATCACATGTGAGTGGGGTCATTAAAAGTTCCTTACCTTCCAAAACAGCAGGTCATTATGGAATCATAAGAACTGAGCTCATGCTCTGGCTGGTGTCGCTCAGTTGGTTGGAGCATTATCCCATAGACCAAAAAGTGGCAGGTTCAATTCCCAGTCGGGGCACATACCCCAGTTTCGGGTTCAGTTCCTGGTAAGGCACCTACAAGTAGGCAACTGGTCAATGTTTATCTCTCATATTGACTCTCTCTCTCTCTCTCTCTGACTCTCAGAAATACCATCAGGTAAGGATTAAATAAATATATATATTTTAAAAGAGGTGAGCTCACTTAATAATCTTTACACTTACATAAAAGCATGTATTTTCATAAGCCTGAGAATAAGATTTTAACTATTACTTGAAGAACATATTGGAACATGTTAATGTATTATGTTGTGTTATTATAGGTGTGACTTGTGAACTGAAAACAAAAATGTTTTCTGATGCAAGATTCAGAGGTTATTCTTTCCATTGTGAATAGGTTTAAATATTAAGAGTTGTTAACTATATTTACATGGCAAGTAGAGTCTTTATTGCTGAAATATAAATTGCAGTATCATTTCTTAATTATTACACTCTTAGCTGCATAGAAAATTAGAGGAGCGACGCATATTTTAAACTGCAGTTAAGAACAATTGCTAACAATTTAAGGTGAGTCAGTTAAGGGGAAAAATTAAAACAAATCTCTCCTCTAAATTATTATTGACTTCCTCCTTCCTTTTCTTGTAACGACTTCTCATCTCTGACTTTGAAACCCAACAGTTTAAACTTGGTTCTTATTGCAGTTAGCTAATCCCTTTCATAAATCATGCTCAAGAGCTGAAATAATTTGCACATCATTTGAAGAGTATTTGCTTTGAAATATTCACCTCAAGCCCTTTTGTATATCCTTTCTCTCTAAAGACTTGTAGTATTTGTTTTGTTCTCTGAGGTATAAAAGACCTGGATAAACTTTATTCCTGTTGTTTCAAGATTAGTTAACGAAAATGCATATTAATTCAGCAGGGATGGGAACAAACCTCAGTAAAGATGATCATACACGTGCCTCTTGGGAATAGCAAAGTACAAAATGTCAGTCTTCAAATCTCCTTGGACTTGCTCAAAAGAGCATTGAGGGATTTAAATTTCCCGAATATATCTACAAATGTATTTTCTTTGTTGTGGAGAACAGGAGCTGTACTGATTATTTTTCCCCAGAAAATTGATTCTAATTGGTATTTGAACAAAAATTAGGCTATCTACAAAGTGGCTCTTCAAGAATACAGAGAAAAACAGCCATAGACAAGGTAAATTTAGTGTTAAAAATTATGTACCTGATAAACCACTACATTTTTAATTTATTTAATTTCTAACTTCAAGTCCTCAAATAAAGTTTAACAATAGAACATCTTTTTTTTCCCCCCCATAAAAACAAGTGGACCTCATAAAACCACAAGTTAACATACTTAGGCAAACTTCAATGATACTTTTACATGTATAAACTCAAGTTTTACAATTTTCTGGTAAACTCAGGAAAAAAATGCCTATGTCTCCAAATAATATATCTGTTTTCTATGTTGAGTTGCCGTGCTCTGTTCTTAAACTGAAAATGACCATAAACTTTGGCACTTAAGTGCATATCCGGAAATGACTAAGTGGATTTGGGGATAATAAATCACTCATATGGATCCAGCCACCCACAGTCCTGTTCCACTTCTCTTCTTTACAAGTGTAGTAATAGACATTTCTACAGTCCTCAGGGTGCCAAACTTTGCACCATTAGGAAAATCTGCAAGTAGCTTGATTTATCTTCCTCACTCAGTTAGCTAAGACCCAACTAAGTAAAAATCAGCAGGAAAGAACTGGACTTGTTAACTTTTTAAATAGGGAGACGCAACAATTACAACTTTCTTCCTCTGCCACTTCAATTTACATTGGATGTGAAGCCCCTTGTGAAAAATATTCCAATGAGATCTCAAATTATAGGTGCATGGCTGGATGATGCTGACGCTGAGTTTTCACTGTACACAGAGGATTGTCTGCTGTTTGCAATTAATCCAGACACAATTCTCTTGGTATTTGGGGAGGAATGTGGAAGAAGTAGCCATTTTATAAGTTGTAAACTCCTAAATTACTCTAAATTAGAGACACTATTAATTGGACATTTAGATATAGATAGGATCTGCTTATTGTGTAGGCTCATCTTCTCCTGATGGAGAAATCAATTAAATATTTAGGATGTGGAATACCTTCCAGGTTGGATAATGCATTTCATTGAAATTATGGTCTTTCAATCTGAAACATTAAAGGGGATCTTAACGGATGGGAGCACATTACTGTCTCTTGGACTGGGCGCATTAACACTTTAAAAATGAATGTGCTTCCCAGGATTTCCTATTTGTTCCACCAGCTGCTTGTCGATGTGCCAGATAAACAGTTTAAGGATAAGTATGTAAAAGAAGCGGGTGTAACATTCTGTGTGCTGAGGTGCACCCTTGTAGGAAAAGTCTCCAAATGTTGCCCCTTTGGGTGGTTTTTATCAATGCCTTAGCAATATAAAATAAGAGGTCTTATTTGATCATGGGAGAATGAGAAAAAAACCAATAAAGAGATGTAATTAGCCCTCTAACAAAGATTCTCTGTGTTTCTAATCTTATATCATTTCTTCCTAAAATTTGTCTTAATATATAACTAATAAGTATCACAAGAAAATGTTGGGACAATATAGTTGAACTGAAATAAGCTTTCTCATTATAAAAATATTTGGCATGAAGACAATCCTTTGATTTTTGCTCAAGGACCATTGCTATGCCAAATTTATGAACGACATCATAACAACAAAGCTCTCATGCCCTTATGTTATAGCAGTGTGGTATAGAAGGTAGCGAATATATTAGATGGCTTACCAGGCTCTAGGCCCTGTTCCAAGCAGTGTACATGTACTCTCTCATTTAATCCTCTCAACACCATGAGGTATAGTGGGTACCTATTGGGTAACTGAGGCACTGAAAGGTTAATCAGTGTGCCCAAGGTTACACAGCTGAGAAATGGGAAAGTTAGAATTCAAAACTGAGCATTCATATTCCACAGCTTGGAACCATAACCACTGTTCTATGAGGCTTCTGGGCTCTGGAGTGAGGCTGAAGATTTCTGCTACTTACTTGCTCTACAAAATTTCAGCCAGTCACCTAGGCTCACTTACTTCTGTTTTATAATCTTGAGAATGTCAATAATAATAATAATAATACCTACCTCACTGAGTTGCTTGAAAGTGTAAATTAGATTACGTATGTGGCATTTATAGCAGTGTTTGGCACAATGTAAGCACTCAGCAAATGCTAATAACATCAGTGGAAATATTCTATTTTTCCTATAGTACTTTGAAGAGTCCTCCTAACTTGGTTAAGAAAAGGTAGCCTTAAAGATAAGTGATAGAAATCTCCAGAGATCAGCATATTTTCAGAAATTCTTTTGGATTTATTAGGGGAAACACTATATTGAATGACGTACAGGAGATTACAAACATCCTGAACTGAGTCATTCTCATTAGTTTCCATTTATAAAAGTCTTGATTCACAGCTGACATAAATATATTATATTAGCTTACTTAGAGAAAACAAATTTATCCAATCATAAAAGAGATGATGATGATAGGGGTCAATTTCTTTGTTTCCAGAGGCAGACTCCTCATGCTAAATCTGATAGAAGACATGTTTCAGTGCATTTGCTTTGCTTCAGAAGACAGCAGAAAATTTAGCTAGCTGGTATAATTATATAAATTGGATGGTCGTATTGAGGAATTTAAACATTCACAACAGAATACAGAATTACAAAGTTCAATAAAGTTGCAGGAATTTAACTGAAAAGAAATTACTGATCAGTATTTTAAGGAGGGGATAAACTAAAATGGAACAGATTGATCCTTTCAAAATTGCGGGAGAATGTTCCAGAAAACTTCCCTTCTAATCACTGTCATTGGGAGGCCTTAAGGCCTCTTATTTGTTAGTAATTAATATCTAGACTTCAGGCTCAAATACTAGACACGTGTTATTTAAGGGGTTTCTCAGGAAAGTTAGGAATTAAATGGAATTCTTTTTTTTCCTACCCAAGTTCATTGTAAATCAGGGGTGAATCCTATGCAAATACTTTGACCGTTCCAATGTATTAGGAGTCTGATGCATTATCCACCTCCCTTCCCCCATCCACAGTTTCAGTTACCTGCAGTCAACCATGGTCCGAAAATGTTAAATGGAAATTTTCAGAAACAAACAATTCAGAAGATTTAAATTGCGTGCTACTTTGAGTACTGTGATGTAATCTTGTGCTATCTTCCTCTGTCCCTCTCAGGATGTGAATCGTCCCTTTTCCAAAATATCCACTCTGTATACATTACCAACCCACTAGTCTCTTAGTAGCTGCCTTGGTTATGAGGTTGACCATCTTGATATAGCAGTGCTTGTGTTCAAATAACCCTTATTTTACTTAATAATGACCCTAAAGCTATTCACATAAGTTTATTGCTGTACATTATTATAATTGTTCTAATTTATTATCAGTTGTTAATACTCTTTTATTATGCCTAATTAATATATATATTAATATATATCCCTATATATATATAGGGATATAGGGTTTGGTACTGTCTGTGGTTTCAGGTATCGATTGGGGGGTCTTTGAAATGTATCCCCCATGGATAATGGGGGACCTCTGTATTTAAAAGCCACCAGAAATATTCTTTATTATCTGGCTGGGGAAACAACCTGAACAGCAATCACTCTATATTTGCTTGTTTGCTTGTTTATTTGGAGGTATTAAGAGTGGAGTTAAGCCCTTCATCTACTCTTAAACTCTGCATTTCTCCCACTGAACACATAGAAAGAAAAGGACTTGTACAGAATGATAATAAAAGAATGCGACCCAGGCCCAGTCAGATAGATTAGCCAATGAACTCTGAAAACCAATGAAGAAAAAGGTTACATAGAATGATACTCTTCCCAATGTTTTTGTTACCTTCCTCATTAGAGGGATTAAAATTTCCTCTGTACTATAATATGTTAATAGTATAAATATATTAACTAATATTAGAATAATTTATATCTGAGGACTAAGGTAACACAAAGTAATCTCTAAAAAGCTAGAATCTAAATTTGTGGTCTAAGCAAAGATGATGTAAACTCTAAAAAACTAGAGTAATGGGAAGCAAGCACTGAGTTCACACATTCCCATCACAGGTATTTGTTGAGAAGTTATATTGTTCTTGCTCTTTTTGAAGCACTAAAATCGAAAAGGTTACAGATATTTTCAATTCTATATTGACAAAGAGGTTTATGACATTTTAATAGATATTTCCTCTTCTTTCTCATGATAATTTAATTTAATGATAAATTTACAAAAGAAAATACTGTTAAAATATACCTGCTTGATTTTAGCAACAAAATGAATACAATGATGACTAGTCATACATGCTTTTGGCAAAGTACTTTGCTTAGATATCTCTCATTGATTTTATTAGAAACTTGGTGTTCACATTAAGAATACACTTGCATGTATGGCTTGTTAGGTAATACAGTGACCATGGTCCACTAAGAACTTATAAGGGAAATTTAATCAAAATGCTGCAAATTTGGATGCTGATGGCTTTTTTTCCAGTGTTCTAGAGGCTGGGATTACTGCCTAAGTTGCCCTAGGAATAAGAATCTGTCACTTTTTAATAATAGAAACAGTGTTAAATGACCTACAGCCCAGCTGTTAAGAAGCAAGTACTGTATTTGATTCCAGATTAGGGTAGCTCACCTGGTTGTCTCGCTACAGTTCAGTGATGAAAGCATTGATGCTAGAGCCAGATGGCCAGGACATAGGTCTTGGCCCTGCCAATACCATTTGCATGGCCTAAGCAACATTTTCTCATAGATTAGCAGTAAGTACAAAGTCACTTAGCCCATGCTTAGTACACTACCTTGAATAGAGTAAGCGCTCTTGAAATGTTAGTTATTCATATAAGTGGCTTCCATTAAACCAAATAAACCTGACAGTCTATATGACCTGAATAACTTTAAACCCAAAGTGATAAAATTATAAACCACAGAGTGGCAAATTATGGAGGTGGTAGAAAAATTTCAAATAATTACAGATGAAATAATTTTGAATTCTCCATTGTCTTATGCATTAAAATTAAATAAGTCAGGTAATGGTATGAAGTAAAAAAAAAATATAAAGTAATATGGCTACATTATTTTCAAAAAATTAAATTATTTTCCTTCCACATAGGGAAAAGAATTTTGGTCAACCCTTCCGTATTAATAAAGAATATATAAACATCATGCACCGTGTGCTGTTCTAAGCACATAGCATGTATTTTCTCATTTCTGATTTTTAAACATGCTATATTATAATCATAATTTTATATTCATTTACAGAGGGGGAAATATAAGTTTTTTTTAGTTTTGTAGTCCAAGTAAGTTAAATAGTCTAACTCAGAACACATGGTGCATCTGTAAGGCTTTGAACAATTTTGTTTTTATTTTTTCTTGCCTTTCTTTAAGATTTACTTGGTAATATGTATAAGTAATTATATTGTTAAATGATTTTTGTGCATGTGTTTTGAAAGATGAAGAGATCTTTATCCAGATATAAATGCGTGTGTGTGTGTGTGTGTGTGTGTATGTATAAATTTTAAGGGCTATATTGACAGATGGAAAAAGCACAAATGTCAACAAAAGTTGGTTTAGAAAATAATATATAATAACAAAAATTAAACTCTAGCACTTATCGATTTAACAGATGGTGAGTTAAAAAGTAAAAACAAAATCTTAAAATGTAATTCAATTTTTTAAATTAGGGAGATTATTTTATAAACTTGTTCAGAAATTTGTTGTTTTCTAATTAGATTTTTAAAAACTCTAACCTTTAAGTTCCTAAATAAGTTATTTCATTCCACAATTACAGTTTATAAATCTGCATAACTATAGATATTTAGTATCACAATACAAAATATAATTCTAGATAAATATTCATATGATTATAGTGTAGGTAAAAACATATTTTATATATTTGTATTATTGATTAATAATATATACTAAACTTTGTACACTATATATGTACTATACATTATTATTAAATATCTCAGATAGTATTTATTATTGTCATTCATGTACTAAAGCTACAAAGAGATTTTCAAAAACAATTCTAAATGCAGAAATTATAAATAAATGTGATCTCACACAAAATAAAATACAATAAAAATTTAAATAGATAACAAGATATTAAAGAAAATGGCCCAAGTCTCTTGTCAATTAAAATAACGTTCCCTTCTATTGCTTTTGTCCTCAGGAGTAGTCCACTAAATATCTAATTTAATAGTATGCAACCAAAAAAATTCAGAGGCAAATGTATAGCATTAAATGTTTTTAGTAATTAAAAAAAAGAAAAATAATTCTTAAGAAATATTTAATAAGTAAATATTACTAAAGAAATTAAACATAGAAATTATAAAATTGAGATAAGCCAATTAATTAGGAAACAAAAAATACTTGGAGTAAAAGGTAGTTCTTTGGAAAATTAACAATCTCATGAATGAAATAAAAATGACTGAAAATATAATTTAAGAGAACAAAGTACAATTAGCTGAAATTTAAAATGTGAAGCAGATACAGAATTTAAATCTGAAGACAGCAGTATATAAAATTGTATTCTGATCCATGGGAAACCAATGAAATAGTTTATTTTGGAAAATATAATCAATGTAACTCAAGAAATCAGAATATCCAAATAATACATTTTTTCTAAATCTGCCTCAAAAATGTTTCAGGTCTAAAGATTTATTGATCAGTGATGTCAACTTTCCAAAAAAAAATTCATTTTCTTCTAAAATGACTTTGGGAGCCTTCCCTCCTCCTGGAATAATTTTGAATATTATTCCAATATTCAAAATTATTGGAATAAATGAAATAATTTATTTCATTATTCCAAAGCACACGGCTAATCAATAAGAAAAAGCTTAAAAGATGCATATAACTAAGGAACAAGAGAGTAAAGCAACAGAGAGCATTCCAACACCACTGCAGCCACGGCTGCCATGAGCAGCAGGTGTGGTCAGCACAGAAATGAGGGACAAACTTGATAAGAGCTTCAGTCCTGGTTTTCCAAGAAGATTCTCAATGAGGTCAACTCTGGAGACCAGCACACAAAACTCTTCAAGTACTATGAGCAGTGGGTTCAGAAAACAATAAAGGGAAATGATATTCCCACTGAAGGACGGTGGTCGTAGACCATGGGAACGAAGAGTCTGAAAGTTTTTTATGCCCTTAACACTGACAATGGACTTGTAGTTTAGAACTCTAGATTTTGTCAGTTAAGATCATCAACATCCATTTGACAAATAATTTAAGACACAGGAAATTTTTTTTCTCTTTCCTCATGTTTTCCTCCCCTCTGTGGATAAAGCATCAGTCATTGCTTTGAAGTCAAGACTCAATTGTTTTGGCATCTCACAACAACACAGAAGAATTTGGGGGAAATGATGGTTGCAATGCTTGGCCTATGATCTGCTTGAGATTATGTATATGAGACTAGTCATGTTTAGTCTGTGGTCAGCTTGAGATAATATATGTAAATATTGGTAAACTAATCAGGATGGTAAAAGTGACCTGACTTAAGTTTGGTTGTTAGGTACACCATACTAATTTTTTGTATATATTTTATTTTTCTAACTTTTTTTTTGTTTTTTATTGTATTTTTTCCATTACCGGTTAGCCCCCCATACCCTCTCTCCACCGCAATCACCACACTGTTGTCCATGGGTCCTTTTCCCTTTTTGCTCCATCCCTCCACCCCCTAACCTCTCCCTCCAACTAAATATCATCCTGCTCTCCATCTATGAGTTTATCCCCATATTCCTTGTTTTTTTGGTTTGTTCACTAGATTCCACATATGAATGAAATTATAAGGTATTTGTCTTTCTCTTACTGGCTTATTTCACTTAAGATAATGTTCTCCAGATCCATCCACACTGTTGCAAAGGGTAAAATTTTCTTCTTTTTTATGTCTGAGTAGTATTCCACTGTGTAAATGTCCCATAGTTGTTTTTCATTCACCTACTGATGGACATTTGGGCTTCTTCTATATTTTGGTGATTGTAAATAACACTGCGAAGAACATAGCAGGGCTTATGTTCTTTCGAATTAATTTTTGGATTCCTTTGGATATATTCCCTGAGTTGAAAGGCAGATCTATTTTTAATATTTTGAGGTATCTCCATACTGCTATTCACAGTGGCTGCACCAGTCTGCATTCCCACCAACAGTGCAGAAAGATTCACTTTTCTCCACATACTCACCAACACTTGTTGTTTGCTGATTTATTGATGATAGCCATTCTAACAGGTGTGAGATGATTTCTCATTGTGGTTTTAATTTTGATTTCTCTGATGATTAGTGACATTGAGCATTTTTTCATATATCTATTGACCATTTGTATGTCCTCTTTAAGTATCTATTCAAGTCCTTTGCCCATTTTTAATTAGGCAGATTGTTTTTTTGGTGTTGAGTTTTATAAATACTTTATAAATTTTGTATATTAACCCCTTATCAAATGGGTGAATATGTTCTCCCATTCTGTGGGCTGTCTTTTTATTTTGTTGATTTCCTTTGCTGTGCAAACACTTTTTTGTTTGATGTAGTCCCATGTATTTATTTTTTTCTTTTGTTTCCCTTGCCTGGGGAGATATATTTGATAAAATATTGCTACAAACAATGATCAAGATTTTGCTGCCTACATTTTCTTCTACAATTTTTATGGTTTGGGGTCTACCATTTAAGTCTTTGATCCATTTTGAATTTATTCTTATGTGTGGTGTAAGAAGGTGGCTTATCTTCATTTTTCTGCACATGTCTGTCCAATTTCCCCAACATCATTTATTGAATAAATTATATTTAGCCTTGCCTCGTTCCCAGTCTTAAAGGGAATGCTTGTAGGTTTTGCCCATTGAGTATGACACTGGCAGTGTGTTTGTCATATGTGGCCTTTATTATGTTTAGGTATGTTCCCTCTAATCCCATTTTGTTGAGAGCTTTTATCATAAATGGGTACAGGATTTTATCAAATGCTTTTTCTTCATCTATTGATATGATCATGTAGTTTTCATCCTTCATTTTGTTTATGTGGTGAATCACATTTATTGATTTGCAAATGTTATACAAACCTTGCATTCCCAGAATAAATCACAATTGATCATGGAATATGATCTTTTTGATGCATTACTGTATTTGGTTTGCTAATATTTTGTTGAGGATTTTAGCATCTATGTTTATCAGAGATATTGGTCTATAATTTTCTTCCTTTGTAGTGTGTTTCTCTGGTTTTAGAATTAGGATAATGCTGGTCTTCTAAAATGAGTTTGGGAGCCTTCCCTCCTCTTGAATTTTATAAAATAGTTTAAGAATGAGAGGTGTTAGTTCTTCTTGTAATGTTTGGTAAAGCTCACCTGTGAAGCCTTCTGTTCCAGAGTTTTTGTTTCTCAGGAGTTTTTTGATTACTGCTTTAATTTCACTAGCTGTAATCTGTCCATTCAAATTCTCTGGTTCTTCCTGATTTAGTTTTGGAAGATTGTATGTTTCTAGGAGTTTAACCATTTTGTCTAGATTGTCCAGTTTGTTGGCATAGAATTGTTCATAATATTTTCTTACAATCCTTTGTATTTCTTTGGTGTGAGTTGTTATTTCCTCTCTTTCATTCCTGGTTTTATTTATTCATTCCTCTCTCTCTTTTTCTTGATGAGTCTAGTTAAAAGTTTGTCAATCTTGTTTATCTTTTCAAAGAACCAGCTCTTGGATTCATTGATCTTTTGTAGCATACTTTTAAGACTCTATTTCATTTACTTCTTCTCTGATGTTTATTATTTCCTTCCTTCTATGCACTTTGGACTTTGTTTGTTGTTTTTTCAAGTTCCTTTAAATACAAAGTTGGATTGCTTATTTGAACTTTTTCTGTTTTTTTGAGAAAGGCCTGTAATGTTATGAATTTCCTTTTTAGGATTACCTTCCCAGTGACCCACAGATTTCGGATTGTTGTGTTCCTTATGTTCATTTGTTTCAAGGTATATTTTGATTTCTTCCTTGATCTCATTAATTGTTTAAAAACATGTTATTTAGCCTCCATGTCTTTGTGCATTTTTCAGTGTTCTTCTTGTGATTGATTTCTAGTGTCATAGCATTGTGGTCAGAGAAGATGCTTGATGTTTCAGTCTTCTTAAATTTATTGAGACTTGTTTCGTGTCCTAACATGTGGTTTATCCTAGAATAACATTCCATTTGTACTTGAAAAGTATATATATTCTGCCGCTTTGGGGTGAAATGCTCTGAAGATATCAATTAAATCCATTTAATTTAGTGTCTTTGATTTGCTTTCCGGAAGATCTATCCATTGAAGTCAATGGGGTATTAAAATCCCCAAGTATGACTGTATTTCTGTTGATTTCTTCCATTATATCCATCAAGATTTGCTTCACATATTTAGGTGCCCCTATGTTGGGGGCATAGATGTTTACTAGGGTTATATCCTCTTGATTGATTATTCCCTTTATCATTATGCAGTCTCCTTCTTTGTCTCTTATTGTAGCCTTTGTTTTAAGGCTCTTTTGTCAGATATAAGTACTGCTATCCTGTGGAGTATTTTAGCATCCAGGGGATTCCCCCTGAGAAGCATTGGGCTTAAACCCCAAGCTGGGCTTCCCAGCCTACAGCACCAGAGCTGCAAAAGAACCCAGAAAACGTCTGGCTGTGAAAAGCAGGAGGGTTTCTATCTTCCAGCAAGTGAGGGCTGGAGACTCAGAGAGCCTCTTAAAGAGCCAATACACAAAATCTAGCTTGCAGCCCCTTACCATGGGCTCCAGCAGAGGGAGGGCAGAGTGGGGTAGAGGTACTTATGGAGAGTCTGGTGTTGGCAGCTCTGGGGAGAGAACTGAAGGAACAGCTGCCAGGATCCCTGTGCTGAATCATTCCCCATACTGCAAAAGCCTCCTTTCTCAGGTAGAGTACTCCTTTCTGAATGGCATCAGCCTGAGAGAAAGCAATAACCCCACCCAGAGTAAGGAATTACTCTGCCCCACCCTGTGGAGCTTAAGCAGGCTGCTGATTACACCTGATGCTATATCACTGATTGGTTTAACAACTAAGAGTGATTTCTGGGAGCTCTAGCAGACTTCAGCTGACCAGTGCTGATAAAAGCCAGCCTTGGTGTTCAGCCTGGTTCTTTCTGCACACAAACAGGCCAAGTAGAGGGAGTCACACACTGTGGATCACTGATAGCTCCAAACAAGTTGATCAGGACCAGTCACAAGCAGCATCTGACAACAGTCTGTCCCAAAGTCTTTGAACATCTATCTAATACTTAAAAGCAAATGCAAAGAAGGCAGCCAAATTGGGAAAAAAAGAAACATATCCCCAAATGGAATAACAAGGAATTCTCTAGAAGAGCTAGATGAAATGGAAACAAGCAATTTATCACACAGAGAGTTTAGACTAATGATTATAAGGATACTCAACAGCATGAAAAAAGACATAGAAGCCATAAAAAAGGACCAGTCAGAAATAAAGAATGCAATATCTGAAATAAACAGTAAGTTAAATGAAGCAGAGGATCGAATCAATTATTTGGAAGACAAGGTAGGAAAAAAACAAAACAAAACAAAAAACAACACCCAGGCAAAGCAGCAAAAAGAGAAAAGAATTTTTTTAAAAAGAGGATAGTTTAAGAAACATGTTGGACAACATGAAGCATAACAACATCCACATTATGGGAATACCAGAGGAGAAGAGAGTGAGCAAGGGATTGAGGCTCTATTTGAAGAAATTAATGACTGAAAACTTTCCTAAGCTTGTGAAGGAAATGACACACAAGTCCAGGAAGCTCAGAGAGTCCCAAACAAATTGGACCCAGAGAGGCCTACACTGAGACACTTCATAATTAAAATGGCAAGGCTTAACAACAAGGAGAGAATCTTAAAATCTTCAAGAGAAATGCAGGTACTTACATACAAAGGAGCACCAATTAGATTGTCATCTGATTTCTTAACAGAAACATTTCAGGCCAAAAGGGAGTGGCATGAAATATTCATGGTGATGAAAAGCAAGGACCTACAAACAAGGCTACTTTATCCACCAAGATGGTCATTTAAAATCCAAAGAGAAATAAGGAGCTTCCCAGACAGAAAAAAGCTAAAGGAGTTTGTTAACACCAAACCAGTACTTCAACACATGTTAAAAGGGCTTGCTTTAAGAAGAAGAAAAAGAGAAGAAAATAGTCTAACAATAAAATGTCACTAAATACATACCTATCAATAATCACCTTAAATGTCAATGGCTTAAATGCTTCAACCAAAAGACATAGGGTAGATGAATGGATAAAGAAACAAGACCCATATTTATGTGGCCTCCAAGAGACACATCTCAGATCAAAAGATACACACAGACTAAAAGTAAAGGCATGGAAAAAAAGATCTCTCATATATTTTTTTTTTAATGGAAGCAATCTGCTAGATCTTCTTTAGCCTCACGGAACTGATGATCTGAAAATCATCATAGCAAGATGTTTTCAATGTTTGGAGACATAGTTTTATATTTTTATATACTAACTTAACAGTTTTTAAGGTTATTTGTGACTTGGGTCAGCCAAAAGGAAGACAGCTTTTATAAGTCTGTTTTCTACCTTAACAAGGGGTATCAGATTAAGACCTGAGGATACAAGAAGGCCTTGTGAAAGCCATCTCAGGGCTGCAATGGTGTATGAGAAGTAGGAGGATCTGAGTAGACATACAGGAAGATTCAAATTGCAAAGATTTCCCTTGGCTAGTGTTCCATTCAAGTCAAGACACGTGCATATGATTAAAATGCTAGAATGATGCATCTGGTAAAGTGGGGAATAAAAGAATGCTTTACTTGCCTTTGTTACTCCATCTTGTCCTGTGACATCTAGAATCATAAAGATGGAATATCAGATATATCACTTAAAACTAAAAGTAAAATTAAAAGAAACATATTTTCCATAAATCTTATCAACTACTACAAACACTTCCTTGCATCACAAACATTTAGATAGCAAATACACCTGTCTGTACATATAAATACTCTACCTCTATTGTTTATATGTGGAGAAATTTGGAAATTTGTACTTTCCAAACTTAATTTCAGCTCTATAAATCTGTTTAAAGAGAATAACAACAAACTAAAAGTCTGAATTAATGTTCTTTTGGCCATGGGTAAAATTTGAAATAATCCGCAGTGGGCATTTTTTTAAATAAGTCATAATACATCCATATGATGGTATATTCTATAGCTATGAAAACTTATGTTTCCAATGAACAATTGTGGAATGAATGTGCATATGGCAAAATGTAAAGTGGGAGGAATTAAAAACAAGCTATGAAACTTACTTGATAAGGAGTGTGAAAGCGGAGACCTGGCCTGCTGGTGCAGAGATGTGTCCCTGCACAAAGAAAGACTCATTGAATAACTGCTAAATATGTGAAAGAATATGTGGTATAAAAGAAAATATACCAAACTAGCAACAGCATCATTGATTAACTCTAAGTAATAAAGTTTTCATTGTCTTCTTTTACTGTTTTGTTCTCTGTTCTTTATGTGTCTCCTAAACTTTTCATAATAGATGCTTATTTCCAAAATAAAACAAAATAAAATAATAAAAAATATGGTATTATTGCAAAATGGAAATAACATATATAGGAAATATACCTCACGAAGTGCCTGCTATGCTATGTTAATGAGTATTTGACTGCTCAAATTTGAAACTCTTAGGTCTGTTCATACCAATTTTCTCCTGCAAACTTCATTTGTCCCAGCACATGACTAGTAGGTAGATAGATAGGAAGAGACATGGATATAGATATATAGTGACTACAATGCATGCTACTAGGTTTATTAATTTCACTTTATCCTCTGCATACATGAAGGCATGAATGACACATATATGAAGAAATATAAATCCAGAAACTGAAAACATAATTTATCCTCACCAGCTGGAATGTAAAAGTTTGGAAGGCAAAGTACTTGAATAATATTAAATTAGAATCTTTATTTTACACTCTCCAGACCTCACATATGAAGCACAAATTGTAGTTTATTGCTTGATATGGTAGTTGCATTAGGGTCATTATTCACTTTACTTTCATTATTTTCCTCTGACTTAGATTTAATCCAAGAAATGATACACTTTCTTACAAAAATTTTATCTACATTTTGATCTTGTTTAACTAACATAGGTGTGATTCCTCCTCCCTTTGACAAAAATAATTGGGAGAATAAGGAGAAAGCTGAAAGATTGTCATTTTAGAGGAAACTTAGGAAAGGAACTCAGAGTAGGAATGGCCTCAGGTGCTTCTGTGTTGTGAGGTGATTTAGAGATAGGGCCCCACCTGCTGGGGCAAGCGAGCTGGCAGCTCCCAGGGGTTCTCCTGCCATTCCCAGTCAGAGAGGAACAAACACACGGAACATAGGAAAACTCCAGATATCAGCTCTGGGAGAGAGATCTCTTCTCAAGTTAGACCTTAGCTTTTCTCAGTTCTAAAATGTTTAGTAAGCCTAGAGGACTCCAGCTCACCAGTATAAATTTTGAACATATTCTTGAGATTTGACATGTAATATAAGATGACTCTGGCACATCTGTGAGGCAGTGAAGTAATGATTAGGAGATCTTTGTTTCTCTGAACTAGAGGTGACCCCAGAAAGCATGGATATGTATCATTTCTTCATTGGGGCTAAATGTTACAAGAACAATGTAAGGGCTAAATGACTTTAGTTTTGCTGCCATTAAAGAAAATTGTTTTTTCCTCCATCATTAAAAGGAAACAAACTAAAATAATGGAATTTACCTATAAATGTAAGAACCTCAGTAAATTCATTTTAAAAGAAATTTAAACTGACAAAAAATTAACAATTTTCCAGTGTCCATTTTCTTCAGTATGACCTAGAGTACCTATCTCTGGAAAGAAAAATCCTATATTTATAAAATTGATGATGCTAGTTAATTCTGCTTCTGAATTGAGTTGTCTTCTTCAGCACAGTACCTTAAACCAGAAGTCACTTACACCAGCTCCAACAGGACTGGAACTTCACCCTTAAAAATGGACTGTGTTCACATGCACATGCAATGTAATGATGGGGTGGTAAAGTGTGTAATATAAACTGGAACTGACTCATCATCTCCATTCTGGCAGGGATATTTGTTGTTTGCTTGTTTTTTTTTAAAATACTTCTGTAGTATAGGTTTGCCTTTATAAAAATGGCAGCTTAAAGTTTTTAACTCTAGAACACAATTAAAAGGCTGCAACGAAAAAAGGCTCCTAATCATATCATCTCCTGCTAGGGCATGATAGGAAAATACAAAGCTTCACTGAGGGTTAGATTTGCCTCATAATCCCAGTACATGTATACAAGAAACAGAGTCCCATCTATCCATACATTCATTCATTCAATATGTTAGACACTGATCTATCCACTGGAGATATAATATGAACAAAAGAAATGAACTTCCATTCTCTAAAAATGTCTCGCATGTAAAAGAATGCTGATCCTAAAATCATGGTCATGTGCATTGAGGGTTGAAAGGTAACTGAGACTGCATGCAACCAATCTTTTATGTTACAAATGACAAAAGTTAGACCCAAAAGTTACTGTAATTTAAGGTTCAATCAGAAAAGCGAGATCACTACTGGCAGGAAGGATGAACAGACTGATGGACAGATGAACAGAGTGAGAGAGAGAGAGAGAGAACAATGAACGGGCTTACACAATGACGTGGACTGGCTAAGCAAGTCTGAAGTCCATACAGGCAGGCGGGGGAGATCAGGCACACACTGGGACGCCCCAGGCAGGGCCTAATTGGTGTCTCCCACCTCAGGGAAGGCAGAAGGTCTTCTGATTAGATGAGACCTCACCTGATTTAATCTCTTCTGATTAACTTAAAGTCAACTGACTGGAGACTTTAATTTCCTCTGCGAAATTTCCTCAAAGCAGCGCTTAGATTGGTGTGTGATTGAGTAACTAGGGTCTATAGTTTAGCCTAGAAAGTTTGACATGTAAAAAAGCCATCACAGGTACATTCACTTGCTCAATATCACACAGCTGTCGAGTGGCTGGGCAAATTCATAATTAGCTCCCCCACTCCCCAGTTCATTCTGTGATGGGAAGCCCTGGCGGACAGCTACACATTCCCATGTTCTATCCATGAAGACATCTCCCTTCACTAAAAAATGTACCTTTCAACCATGTTTTACCCTTTTTCTAAAAAATGGTATTATTTAGTGACTCATAATTGTTGGACTATCCATAAATTTAATTATATTTTATCAAGACCACTCATTTAGCTTTGACTGGTGAAAGGCCAGTCTCGCTAGAACTTCTAGATTCTTAAAATTATAAACTATTTTCCTATAAAAATAAGTTAAATAACCTCTCTTAATTTATTAAATTGATGTTAGGAGAATAAAGGTCAATGGTAATTTATTTAATTATATTTCTCTTAATGGTAACTTTGTAAGGTAGAAATAATTTGATAGAAATTAAGAATAGACTGAAATTTTATATTTTTATAGAAAGTGGGGGTCTAAGCATGAGTTAACAGAACAAATTGCATTAGTGATTGAGGACACGCAACAACATAACCTAAAATGAATTTTTATTAATATAATAAGAAAAAAGTAAAATTACATAAATAACCCCCATGTATTCATGTAAATTTGGAAACTACACTTAACCTTGCCAGACAAGTTATTTCCTTTTCAAGTCTAAATAACAAAAATTTTTATGACAGTTTCTAGTCAAGACAACTTCTGACACAATGAAAATGATATAATTAAGGCTAGTTTTACTTCTTGCTGTGTCTGGTCAAAACATCTCAATAAGTTTATGCTAGAGGACTAAGACTTTTCTAGAGATTTTTATTAAAGGCTGCAGCTTCATAATCCTTTTTAGTTCTTAAATCTTTTCCTTTGTCATAGATAACATGATATCAAATTCCTATTGTCTTTTGGTTTCTACATCAACTTAAAGTTTTTTATTGGGTAATTTTCTTTATCTTATAAGAAAAATCTGTTCATCTTCTAGAAAACAGTGATGCAATTTTCTCAATCAAGTAATTTTCTCAATCACTAAGGTGACCAGAGAAATCAGAAAAAAAGCAACGGTAATAAAATGACTGGAGTCCACGAATCATGGAATATCACTATAATGTTTACCTTTCATGTTATGAGTATGGGCTATTGCATATAAACAAAATCTAGGCACTGAGGTCTTTATTGTGTTGATATCTGTATTTTTAGGATATGGCTGACATTATTTTAAAAACTCTTATTTACCCCATTTTTTAGCAGAAAGCTAATGCTTTATTTTTTCCCCAGTTAAAAATCTAAATGATGATATATTACATACCAAAAAAAGGATAAAATGTTTGGAAATATAATTACATTTTAGACACTATTTGTGTGAGAAAAAGTATAAATATGTTTTTCTTTTCACACTACTTTTTGACACCTCAGCACGTAAAAATAAACTAAAAGCCACCTTTTGTTATATTAGCAACAATGTCATTCTTAATTAGATTCACTACCTCCATCTGTGCTTAGGTATCACACTGCACATCATCTCTCTAGTTCTCCCACAAAGAGGACAGGGAAATCCTTCACATGCCTTGGATATGTTCTTTGGGTCTCTTTCAACAGACACCCCATGTCTGCCAATGAATAATCAGGTTCCTTGCATAGCAATGATTTATATGAAAACTGAATTCTCTACTTCTCTTCATTCCACACTGTTTTTTGTAGTTCTTGCTGCTTTCTCTGTAGTTTGTCTTTTTTGCATTGGCAGGGTGAAGGTAGGGTTGAGGGTATTCGTCGGGGGATTATAAAGTTATTTCAAAGGAGAACTTTTATTTTGATTGGCTATTGTATTTTCAGTCTGTCATGGTTCCCCACTTCCATATAAGAGGACAAGTTATTTGGGCCAAACAATACAGTGCAGTTTGGAAACAATGCATTCTATGGACACAATCTTACTCTTTCCAAATCCACTTTTTAAAAATTGTGAAAATCAAGCCAACATTTTTTTCCCCAAAACAATGCAGTTTCTCAAGACTTGTGGAAAATACAGTTTAGGTTGATTTTTTTTTTAATTTAAGCATATGATAAAAAAGAGTGGGTTGTATAAAGCCAGCATGTATGTTTGTCCAAACATTCATGCAGGGTGTTTTGAGTATTAATGGAAAAGAGCATTTTACTTGATGGACATTGTCTTCTTTAATGGCTTAGTTCTTCAAGTTCCTGACTCCAAGCCCTATACTCATAAATCAAGCATATTCAGGCACAAAGCAGATAATTGAGGGGAACCGTTTACTGGGTAATTCCATCCTCTCTTTTGTGTGCACATTTGCAAATATAAGTGATTTGCATCTGTGCAGACACCCTTGAGGGGCTTGTCTATCCTCACATCATCTTTAGACATCCAAAAAGTTTCTTTGTAAAACTCTCTTTCTGTGATGCCAGATGGTTGATGCCACCCTACAAAACTATATTTTGAGGAAGGAGAACCAGTTTAGCAGGTAGATGAAACAACACCCATTACCATTATTGTCACATCTCCCAATTCAGTAACGGCAAAATGCACTTCTTATCACATGTTCATTCCAAACACAAAAATAAGTAAAATTGACATGGTTTTCCTTTTACACCAAGAATTGAGCACAGCTGCTCCCTTACACACATTAAAAAGAAAAATAAAAGATAATAACATCTTTAATTTCCCATGTTTCTCAGCATCTCAGAAAAATAGCTTCGTGATACATGGCACAGTGGCCTCAAAATACCTACTTTTTTTTTACACTTTTAAGCACTGTTTTTCTTCATATTATAATATGAGAGCAGGAAGATTTTTAGCAGACATAAAGACTTGGGGCTCTAAGGAAGAGAATCTAAAAACTTGATATAATGCTTAGTCATGCTATTGAATTATTCCATGACTTTTTGCAGTCTTTTATTTAATCACTAGTCTATACCATTCATTTATCTTGTCTGAGAAAAATATTAGTAGTTATATGCATGACAAATATTAAGTAAGGATGAATATTTTAAATACTTGTTAGATTTTCATTTTTTACTCCTATAAAATTAAAATGCATTGATCAGATAAGTGATAATAGTTGGCTTTGGATTATATAATCTTCAGGGAATTATATACATATACAGTTAGTTATGTTAACATAACAAAACAGGCATTTCTTACCAGATTAAAAACCTAAAAATAAACCCAGGTGTCCAAAACTGTTCTTTTCCTCCATCAGAAAGGTTGATTGGAAACTTCCCTCAAACCACTTTTCAGATCACAACATAGACATAATACATAATTCAAGTTATTAGCTTTTTCCATTTATGCTCACAGATCTTATAGACACAACTATTTTAAAAGAACAAGATTTTCATGGAAAATATGACTTATACAGTCATTTTATTGAGTCTTTATTGCTAATGCACATGGGGTTCAGAACCATAATGACGATATTGAGCACTTAAGTCATTAGGCTGTCATATTACAGCAAAATTATTTGTACTATATAATCATTGTTTCCTTTTTTATATTGCACAGATCTAAGTTCAGTTCATCTATCTTTGCCATTACAGTACTACTTTGTTGTTGTAAATACCTACTTTTTGGATGATTTGAGTATGTTTATTGTAGCTCAAGTTCATGTTTATTAGACCTTTGCTTCTGTGAAGCTGGGAAACATGATGGAGGGAAGTTTGCAATCTGCCTCATGGTGTCTTGTTTGATTATGTATTGCTTCACAGTGTCGATTGCTATATACTTTATACTTTAAGTATTTATATACACACTAAGAACTTCAGGGTCAATGACAGCCAGTTTCTTTCTCTTTTTTTCTGGCAAACATTTCCATCATACTCGTCATACTAATAACACAATCTTGTCTTTAAAATTAAAGGGAAATTCTGTTTTTCTTCAACTTTTTCCTTGAATGACTTTAAAGATGAATACATTTATATGGTCTCTGATTATTTCCAATAAGAACAAAATCAGGTGGGGAAGAAAAATAAAACTGAAAACTTCAGCTGAAATCATTTTTTTACATCAGGTGAACATGGCTTTTGTTTTGACAACTGTTTCCAGAGTTTCATGAACCTTTTAGAAATGGGTATTGGTTATTATTATGCAAGTAATCAAACTGCTTTCTCAGAATTTGCTTAGCTTATATTCAATGACTTAATGGATTGTATGTTTTATTGTTTTATTCTAGGGATTACGGCACAATATTGCTCACCTGGCCAATAGAATACTATCGGTTTCTTTGTGTGTGTGTTGCGGGGGGGTGGTGATATAAAAGTTGGTAGATGCACACACTATCAAGCTTGAATAATTTTTGGCTGAGACTATGTAAATTGATTCCCACACTGAGAGATGGCATATAAGTAAAATCAGTAGTCTAATCAAATCATTGTACAATCAATTCGGCTAAATTCATGGCAGTTAAAAGCAAAATCAAACTTTGAATTAAACAAAACTTATTTATTCTGTAGTCAGGTCCAAACTATGTCTAAGCGTGTGTCTCCAGCTTCTCTCCTCAGACCAAAACTATGATTTTGAGAATGCACTGTAGACCAGACTGAGCTTATCCAGTCTTTCCTATATTAGAATAGATAGTCTGAAATTGGCCCTTTGTGAGAAGTTATTATTTTTCCTTTATCATGAGTTTTCAAAACTGAAATACTGTTTAATTGGGAGGGAGCAGGATAAGCATTGCCACTTTCAAACTATTACAACTGTCCTAACCACAGAAAGCACGAATTAAAAACTTAAAATACCCAGTACCACTGAAAACCTAGAGTTAACCCATTCATTTTTCCCAGGTATATTTTAAGGACTGGATATAAATGCAGTTACAGAGAGATGACTAGCATGTGTTAAATTTCACAGGTAGCACAGTACAACAGAGCAGCACTTGAAAAGTGGCACACTAAAATTCAGAAGCCTAACGCTTGCAGATAAAAGGACATAGTGTGACATGTTTAACCTGTTATATCAACTTGAGATACAGTTAACATCCTCTTGCTTTTTTCTAATCGTTATCTTTTTCAGTGAATCACTCTGGCTCCATACACATATTGCCCTACTCAGGCACTAACATGAAGGCAGGTGGAGAAAGAACCAGAAATATAAATCGATTCAGAAATAGGCTCTGGTTTTGGTGGGTCTGATTCCCGTCACATGCACATGGCTTTGCAGCTGAAGGCTATTTCAGCGGACACATCCTTGCCCACTGTTGTGGTGAGGCCATAGCCACTACAGCACTGCCCGGTGCATGGGCTCCAGGGGGTTGTCTTTGTCCTGACACTTGCAGTGTTCAGACGGGACACCCAGAGGCTTGCTTTAGAACTGCACTGTCCAATGTGGATGCCATTAGACATGTGTGACAACAGAGCATGTGGAATGTAGCTAGTCTGAACTGAGATTTGCTTGCTGTCTGACATACATACCAAATTTCAAAGATTTGACACAGAACAATAATATAGAATATCTCATTTATAAATTTTATATTGATTACAGGAATAAGCGACAATACTTAGGATAGATTGGGTTAAGTAAAACATTGTTAAAATTAATGTGTGCTATTTCTTTTTAGTGTAACTACTAAAATATTTATAAATATATATATGGACAGTGCAGGATTAGGGGGTCTGTGATCTCAGACACCTGCTAGGCCAGAATCAGCCTCTGCAGCATTTCCCCCTCTCTCTCTCTCTCTCTCTCTCTCTCATTAACTGATAAAGAGAATACAGTTTTCATCCTCATCATCTTGTCATTCTTATAATCATTTGCCACAAAAGTCTCCAAGTTCTACAGTTTTCTTCCTTCATCTCTCATTTACCAGCTGGTATAATTTTAATATATCCTTAGATATATGTCTTCTTTAAAGATACTTAATGTTAATTTTATATAAATTCTATTTCTCTTTAATAAGATAGAAAAATAATAATGTGATTATATACTCATATCTGTGAATAGGTAAATAAGAAAACAACAGTTATTCTTCTATTTCTAGATGTTCATGGTTTGAAGAAGAGGGCCTGAGACGCTGAATCTGTTTCTATTCTCAGACCCTCAGACCTGTTGTGGGTAGAAACTCAGACTGCCATTCAGTGATAATAAGCAATTATAATTTTGTTTGTTCATAAAATATCAGGTGACGGTTTACTTTTTTAGCACATAGGGTTTTTATCTATACATATTAAAGATATAGAAAAAAGGAATAAGAGCTTTTATTTTTCTAAAAGTGAATTCAGAGTATTTTATTTATTAAATAAACATATACTAAACATTTATCATTTGCCCAATACTGTTCTAGGTACTAAGACTAGAGTCTCTTAAAAGTAAATAGAATACAATTGAATTAAATGTGATTTGTAATTAAATACAAGCAAAACAACAACAAAAACAACAAGCCCTGCTCCCAGTGAAGCTAACATTCTAGTAGGTAAAAGGGAGATGCTAGAAAAAGGAAATAAAACATATATTAGCAAGATAATTTAGTTTAAGTACTTTTTAAAAAAAGAAGGGAAGGAAATAGAGAGCATCTAAATGAGAAAGTCTTGCAATTTTAAATAGAGGAGAACCTTCAGAAATGACATTTGAGGGAAGACCTGAAGGAAGTGAGGAAAGTAGCTGTGTGGATATCTAAGGAGAGAATCTTTAGGTCAGCTTGTGCAAAGGCCTGGAGGCAGGATATGCTCAGGAGAGACAGCAAGAAGACCGATGTGTCTAAATTGGAATTAGTGACTAACAATAAGTATATCCAATCATTTCCATCTGAAGGTACAGAAGCTTAATAGTGAGAAATGCATTCTAAGAAGGTATTTTTACTCTCCTGGTCAGAGCTAATTTGGCTTGAAAGTGGTGATATAACCCTATGATCTCCAACAGTAAAACAAAAAGTCTTCTGTCTACTAACCTATTCCTCAACCCCCTACCATGCTCACAATTTTTCTCCTCAAATCTTTAGATTCTCCCTGGAACTAATATCCTGTCTATGACTAATACAGTGTTAAGGACCTTTTAAAAATGTTATTATGTGAAATATGTTCTAGCTATGATTAGTAAAGTACACCTCTGCGTGCTCTAAGGTTGTATGGCATGGGAACTACTTCTGAAACAATTCTGATAAGAATTATTCTTATATAAAGTAATATTGCTGGCTTATTTATCAGAGCAGAACTGCTGCTATTTCTATTTGGGTGCACAAAAGACTTAAGTCTTAAAATAAGGAATAAAACAAAATGTTTTTATACTTGTTATTTTTAAACTATTGTTATTAGCAGAAGTTCTATCAGTCACCCATACCGTGCATTCACCTGCTAGGAATTATACTGACAGTAAGTGTATTGCCAACAATGCTGCAATTACTAAGCATTCACAAAACTGGAGAATTCATTAAACAATGTGTTAAAAATGTGAGAAAATTTACTCTGTCTCAAAAAGCAATTTCTAGGGCTCTTTCTGTCATATGGACCTAGCTCTTTACCGACAGCTATTTCAATAGGTTTAACTTAATTTTTCTATACTCACTCCAAATTTCTTAAATTATCCTACCCATTTTCTGTTTCAACATATAAGTGTTATGATTTATAATTGTTAGCTCCCTAGGCTCAGGGGCCATTTGTATTTAACTCACTTTATAGAGAGAGTCCAGTTCAAGCTGCCACTTGTAATAACGATGGTGAGGATGAAGGAAATTAAAGAGAGGAAGAGGATAAAGATAGTAATTTACCTGTGTACATACAAAGCAATGTGATCTTTTACATCAAATTATTTAATCCTTAAAATATTGCAGCTGAGGTATTTGTATTCCTACTATACAGATCAGCTAACTGAGATTCAGAGAAGTTAATGTACTCACTTTCACGCAGTGGATGTGGGACTCAAGACCAGATTTCTTAACACAAAAGCCTAGGTGCTTTTTATCATGCGTCTTGCTCAGACACTATTCAATTAGCATCCATTTTTTACTCATCACCAACTACCTATCAGTCTTGATGAGAGTAAATTTCAAACTACAAGGTGAAGGTCTGCTTCATGTCACTTTCACCTTCGCTTCAGCATGTTTTCCAAAAGCAGTTTATTTCATGCGGACTCAAAACTAGCAAAAGAAATATTTTTGCCAGACTGTTGAGACCCAGAACACGTATTTCTCAAGTGGTCACTCCCTCACAATGGAGCAGTTCAGTTCAGTTTTTCTTTGCAAGGGTGCACCCATAAATCCCTGCTCTGTCCTCCTCTGCTTTCCTCAGCCATTACATAAACTACCGCCTATCTTTGTTGTCAGGGGTGTTTTCAGACTGAAGGCCACAGGTGGTATTGTTGCTGTTGTTGTTTTTTAATGTTTTTTTCTCTCAGGCCATAGAGTGAGAATACCTAAACTTACTTTCTGGTGACTAATTTAAGGCAATATCTCGTGATGGAAATTTACTAACTGGAATGCTTGACAAAATGGGAAGTTAGATCTTGTTAGAATATTTTTTCGTTTTTGTTGGTTGTGCTTTGACAGTTTAAAGGATTAAGGGGTAACAATGAGAGTTGTTCTTATCATTACCCAAGTTTTACCGTGTCCTTCACACCATTCACGGTGTCCCTGTTGGAATAGATGCTGATGACTACATCTGTTGTGTTATTCAAAGTAGATCTTTAAGTCAAAATGAGGATGTGCGCGCATCGCCTCATTTTGAGCTTGCGTAATATTTCCAACCATGTTTTAGAAATAAATCCCAAATGCTTTTTCACTAAGTGCATTTTCCTTTCAATTTTAAACCTATGTGTATTTTAAAGGTCACTTAATCCATGCATTTCCAGTTCCTCCGGTCTTAAATCATCACTGTGTTATTTTATGTAAGAGGTACTTAATGTCTCAAGAAGCTTTTGGAGACCTTTAAAACCCCAAGGCATTTTTTTTCCAAGACCAGAAGTTCTATTTTGTCAAGGGTAAACAAGTTTGAAGAAAAGCAAGTTCTCAGCCTGTTCAATAATCCCAAAGTTCGAATTTCAGAGAGGTTGGAACTTGGCGAGTTGCACTTTCCCATTCATAGATCAACCCTCTCTATTCTTTCCTAGTTTAGGCCAAAACACATGGAGAGGATATCCAGCAAAGCACTCTCCTCAGTGACATCTGGGTCTGGAGGAGCCTACTGACAATTGGCAACAGGATCCTCTCCCCCCAGGGAAAGGGACGGCTCAGAGCTCCAAATAGAATAATCTATTACAGATTTCAGGTTACCAAAAGCTAAAGAAAAGGATAATAGCAAAACACTTAGCATTGCTACATGTAAAAAGGAAGGCTACTGTAATTTCCCCCCTTGGGTTATGTATTTTTATATTATTATGCATGGTTATGCATATAGATTTAAATATATTTTCATATTCAATTCAAAATTCTCTAATTCTAAATACGTAGAATAAAACAGATTTAATTGATGGCACGACTGCATTTATAAGCAAATCTAAAATTTTTGGTCACAGGAAGAATTGGCCAACAGCGTGTGCCTAGAGCAACAGAATTGGCTCCTCTGGAACGTTCTTCTGGATTTAGGAACTGTTTTTCTAAAGGAATTAAACCTGGGATTAGAGACACATAAAGATGTACTGAGAAAAGCTGAGAAATGGTGGCTGAGAAATTTGTGTTGACTATTTACTCTGCTTCTTAATATATGGCCTTAGGCAAGTGACTTAAACAATTTGGGCATCCTTTTTTTTCATCTCAAAAATTAGGAGCATTTACTCTGTGTGCCTTCAACTTCACTCTAGATTTAATATTTCATGTTTCTGTGACTCTAACATGAACTGTGCCCAACAATGGGGTTATCTGATGGTCAAAAACAAGAAAAAGCTTGGCAACTTAATTGTAATGAACTCATTTAGGAAAAAAACATAAGATATTTAGGATAATAACTGGTTTGGGGCAGAAAATAAGTCTCCCACTGCTATTTTTTGATGGAAGGATTAACCTGAAGGTGTGGCCAGAACACAGAAAGTCGTTTCATTTGCCATAGGCATGGTGACCACCATCTTAGCAAAGACCCCAGATAGATTCAAAATGGACAGCAAATATAACAGCCTATGTACTGACCACAAATATCAGAATAATATCGATTTTTCCGGTCTTTTCATAGTTTTAGCCCCTTCTTTAGAAATGTATGTTATGAATTATGATTATTGAGATGGAGCCAAGTATTCACCGGGCTCCAGCTAGATCTTTGTTTTGGGAGCATAAGCTCACTGCCAGCTGCAAACTGCAGCTGTCTGTCAGCATTTGTGAGGACAAACCGCTCCACTCTCCCTTGATCACTTAGCCATAGACTATATAATGTGCCCTCGGATCTGCTCAGCACACCCTTTGCATTTTCAATACACTTCCTGTGGGAGGTGGGAGAGTCTCAGTGTTTTGCACGCATGTTTTGGAGTAAATAGCTTGAAGCTTATGTCAAACTGAGGCCTCTAATAGAGGATTCTGTCCCAAGAAAACTACTTTGTGAAAGACTAACTGACTCTGGCCTGACATTTCCTGATCTCCAATGTCCTGAAAAAGGCATGGGAGGCTGCTACTCTGACAACCAACTGTTCTTCAGGACAGAGTGACCCCTGCGGAGAGTGCCAAGAGAATGGGCCCAAGGCCAAGAGTCTGTCTCAGTGCTAGGGAATGTAGGGGTGAGAAGGCCATGGCCAGGGGCAAAGCCAGAGGAAGAGCACAGCCAGGGTGCTGAGTGCAGCCATTCTCCTGGGCCACAGTGTGGAGCAGGGGGCAAGGCTCAATGGAATCCTTATCTTGGGAGAAATCCTAGTCTAGAGCTTTCCAGTAAATTTGGAAATCTGTGCTTAGAAAGGGGTTTTGAAGACTAATACATTTTGCTCATGTAGCATTTGCCAGCCTTCAAAGCAATATTTTATCTTTAAATTTCCAGGCATGCTTAGAATGGGAAAGAAGCCGGCACCACCACGCCAGATTTAATTAAAGCATTTGTAAAGTTAACCATGGCCTCTCCTGTTTTTTTATCAGCGTGACTCATGTAAGCTATACGGATCATTTTAGAAAAGGGCAGCAATTTAGGAATACCCTGAGAATTATCCCGGGAATTTAGGAATACCCTGCTCTCCCCAGATATTTGCATATAGTAAACTATGAGCTTCTTAAAGGGTAAAAACTAGGACTGAAGTTACTTTGGGCCCTGGAACGCTCTTAGTACATTGCAGAAAGCATGATCTGTGATCAGTCAGTACTTGTGGAAGTTATGTTTTTAGGTTTTGTTTAATAATAGTATTTTCAAATAAAAATAAATAAATCTGGAATTGCTCCCACTCATAGGAGCGGCTTTCGTTATGTAAGAGTATTTTCTCAGTAAGAAATGTGCTCTCTTGGGAAGAAAGGCACATTGCAAATTCATACTAAAACTGTACAATATGTAGCATACATATGGCCAAAGATGGCCTGAGTCACTCATCAGAGAAAGCATTCTGGAGTTTGGGAAAAGTCACATTGTGTGTGTGTGTGTGTGTGTGTGTGTGTGTGCGTGTGCGCGCGCGCGCGGGTAACTGTATGTTTGTGGGCAGGAGAGCGGCGACCCAACATAAACACTTTCTTTCCCACAACTTAAACATACACAAAGTACTTAAAATAGTTTCGTTCTGGGGTGGAAACCATTAGTGTCACAGGGTCATTAAACAATAGCAAAGCTCTGTTAGTCCATGAATTTTCCATATTCAAAAGGATAGTAAAATAAAAACAAGGCTCTGTGCAAGGGATCAATATTGTCCAAAGAAATAGCAACTTACAGAACAAGAGCATTTGGGTTGCTGGATTGCTAAATGCCTTCAATTCTCTCTGTGCTGCAGTTTTCTGCTTCCCTTGCTGTAAAGCCTTTTTGCTGGATGTGTTACATGGAATGAGCTTGCGTGTTATAATAAACACAGCGGAAGGCTGCAATAATGTATTTCAGTTAGGAAGAAGCACTTGAAAGAAATTGGTTTTGCTATACACATGATGTGAGCCAATCAATAGTGGTTTAGTCTGACAAGCACTGTCAATATCCATTGTCACAGTTCAGAAAGTCTTTAATGGATAGTTCTTCAGAACCCAATGATTTCAACACATGTTCAAAGTCTTGAAATACACTCTACCTGGCAGAAATTAATAACATGTAAACTCTTGGGATTGTATACAAGTATTTGTTTTAACGGAAAGCCAAATATCAGTCAATTAAAATTTTAACATATTAATAGATTCATATGTATTTACTTTTATATAAATAAATATGTATTGAAATTTATGTGACAACTAAGGGCATAATCTAATAATGCCAGATATATTGGAAATACCCAGTAAATGTTGAAAAAATCAGAGGCACTGGGACAGAGGGTGAGGAAGGCTCTTTTCATACCACCTGTACTGTTTACTTACTGATTGTTACAATCATGACTAAGGTTCTTCCACTGAAAAATGACAGACTTGAAATTCAAAATCCAAAATCTATATCATCCAAAAGAGAGATTGAATGCATGAGAAAGGAGAACACATATTTTGAAAGGAACAGCATTAGTCGTTGTAATAGCTTAGCGATTCTTATTAACCCTCCCCCTGAACGGGGATCCTGAACTCTTATTCCCATGAAGCAACCAGAAATAAAATAGACAGACTCTGGGGTTGTACATAGAGAAGAATGTGATTTCCTAGTTAAGCTGAGATAAGAGATAAGGGGTTTATAAACATGAATGTATGTGCTTATACTATTGTGGGCTAAGTATGCCTCTGTCTGGCTTTGTAAAAGATTGCGTGAAGACAGGAGTCAAGAAGAAGGACTAAGAAAATGAGAGGTCTGGCTAAGCCACCAGTCATTTTTGCCTAAAAGGGAGCCCTAGTCCCCATCTTGCTTCTCTACTTCTATATTCACACTCCTCTTGCTACATAAAACCACCTGGAACATGATAGGCGATTCTTGTATTTGCTTTCTGCCCTGTAGCAGAAGAGTTCAATTTGTGCTCATAGTGGTTATGGCTGCGTGAGACCCAGACGCCTTCTTCAGTTCTTCAGACTGGCACTCTGGAGAGTATTCAGCCATTAATTCTATTGCTGTCTTATGATTCACTAATTTCACCTAGGGCAGCTCGTTTTCTCTTTTAGGTCTACAGTGATAGACTTAAAATTATTTCAGTCAGGTGTTCAGGGAAACCAGATGATTTAAGCCCTTAGGTTTGAAGTGCTTGACTACAGTGGTGTCTCTCTATGTCCTTAGAACTTTGACAGCATTGCCAAACAAATGGAGAGGAAGGCAGTGGGGCAGGTTAGGAATTCCCACGTGCTCAAAATCTGACAGCCTGCATTTGATTTCTGGTTCTATCTCTTATTTGCTACATGGCTTAACCTCTCTGATGCTTAGATTTTTAATCTGTAGAATGGAGAGCAATAAGAGAATTTACCACATTGAATGATTAGGAGGATTAAATGGGATGCTTGTATACTTTTCTGAGGATGTTCAAATGTTATGTTTGAAAATCAAAGATACCTGTAGCATATTCTTAATTTACATGAGGCTATGAATTTAGGGATTACAGAAAATTATTCAAAGTTGTCATTAACCATGCAATAACAACTTAGAATACAATATCTGTACACACATTTTTACAAAAGTACAGGCAAATACACACATACACACAGTATGTAGTGGTAGTGCTCTCTGTTTATGGACAATTTAAATACTGCCCACCCAACTCAAACACTGCTTAGCATAATCTAGTATCTGAGTCAGTATGTAAAACCAGCATTAAAAATCAGCATTAAGAGCATTGAATCATGCCCTTAAATATGAATATTATTTCATTCTCCAACCTGACTTTTTTTTCACAGAAATCTAAATGCTAATTGCTGAGAATCTTGCTATGCTTTTACCTCTATGGTGTAATTATCATGCCCACAACTGTACTGTTTTGCTTTTTACTTTGTTCTCTGTAAACTTATGTGCCCATTAATCTATAAGATCTCTTCATTTGATTTGGCTGTGGCCTGTTTTCTATCACTAGGAGAGAGCCCATCCCTTCTTTTAGTATATGGTACTTCCTCATGGAAAACATATTTCTACTACATGGTATCCTCTGTCAGCATTGAAGCCCCATGTTATTTTTTTTTCTTTTTCTTTTTGGTTATTTCATTTTCAAAAGAAGCTATTGCCTTAGCTCTATAATCATTTACTTTATTAGCAAATTTATTAAAGTTTGGAATAGTTCTCAAGTGACAAATTTTACTGACACAATATCAAGTCATAAGAAGGCAAGATAAAATATCTAGTCAACAGAAGATGCCTTAATGATCTGGATCTTTATTCTACATCTTCTACTGTATTTGATTCTGTTTCAGGAAAAAATATTGTCATCAGATGCTTCTGTATAAACCACAGCTTTTTGCTATTTAGGTTTATTTTCTATTTTTCTTTCTTTCTTTTCTGAATATGTAGTATTTCCATAACTTTGGATGCAAAGATATTTTTTAAATCCTGGCTCAGAAAAAGAAAACAAACTTACAAATGGAGAAAAATTACATTTGTTATGATATTTCTCAATATTTTTACTACAGTATTGAAGTCATCATCATCTTCATCATTGTCATCATTATAGCCATCATGAAAGTTATTCATTAAGCAACTCAAAGCAATGCTAAATGCTATAAAAAGAGTAAGCAAAACACCAATTCACACTATAGAAATCATTATCAGTATAGGCACACCATAAGATATATTATCATCAAAATAAAATTATTAAGCCTATACATAAAGAGACAGTGAAGGATTTACATCATAGCCATGAATACATTAGAGGTAGAACACATGGATACATATGTATATCACTTGGAAAAGCACACATGGAATTTCCATATGGTTGAATAACAGGGACATGACAATAAACAGCCAGCTAATTATTGGTTAGATTTGGCTATTTAAAAAGTAAATATTTTTCATTGTATGAGTTCTCACTTCTCTTTAAGTGGGTAGATGGAATAAATATGAATCATTGGGTAGGTTATACCCTCCTGTTTCAAGCTGACTATTTATTTTGTATTCCTACAATGCCTAAGTGGGAATTAAGTGGTTAAAACAAAGCACTGCTGTTAAAATGTCCTGCATTCCCTCTTGCAATTATTTCCAGACTTAATCGTGATTTGTGTTTCAAGTTAAGTCACTTAAAGTTTCAATAACTTAGTTTCTCAGGCTGCAAGTTGGGGGTTGAAATTATGACTGCTATTACATTGAGCATGTGAAAAAAAGAAAAGAGGTATTAAATGGCCAACAGTACATTAAGCCCCATCTTACCCTTTCTGCCCACTCTGACACAGGGAGTTATGTGCAAAGTTTTGCAAGCTCTAAAACCACATGCTGGAGAGGGCAAAACAGTATTTATTACAGCCTCGTGAATTAGCACAGGCGTGTATACCCTGGAAAAGAATCAGGCAGGAGGTTGAAAAGAAATTTAATAAACTTTATTTCTCTTTTCAATCAATTTTGGGCATGGTGCTCTTATTTCAGTAATTTAAAAAGTGGTACAACAGGGTAATTTGGAATACAAGAAGGTCGCATTGGAAAATATGAGTGGAGACAATTCAGTACTTTTGTTATGTAATGCGTGTGATGGTTTGTGTGTGTTTTGGAATCTCTGGGGCTTAAGAGCCTGATATAACCTTATTTTGTCATTTCTTTCTGGATCTCCTTCTCTGGACACTGCAGTGTGGTAAGATGATTGCACTGAGCAACTGTCGTCAGCTTTGCTCTGAACATCCTCCTAGACTTGCAATGTGGGGAGCTCTCTCTCAGCTGCTGAGAAAACTGTCTGCACGTGATGTTGCCCCCTATGTTAAAAATTCAACAAGGAGGCGACAAGTAGCCTAGAAAGTTGTTTGTGTTAGCATTTCTGTACTTTCTTTTAGTAACCTTTCTGAAATGTTGGCTTTCTCAGCATTTCCAAATTTAAAAAAATAATAACAATAACATGTAATTGTAACATGGGAATACCATGAGAACAGCAGTTTGGCAGAAAATGGGAATATTTCAAAATAAGTTCTACAGCAAGAAAAATTCTGGCAGATGTATAATCCTGGGTCATATCGTCCAAACCATTGGATTCTGGAAGATTTGAGGGTTTTCTTTTGTGATTCCCATCCCTTAATAGAATGGTAGTAGACGTTCATAATCCAAATTCTGTTTCTTCCCCTTCCCGTTACTAAAGTTGGAAAATAAATATAGCAAAGGGCACCCTTTACAAGAAACATCCTAGCTCTAGAGGTGGTTTTAACACTATGATAGCTGTGTCAGGCATAAAACTGTGTTGGGCTAATGCCTATTCTCATATGTAGTGATATTTATCAAAGATCATCTTAAAAAGCCCAAGATCCCAACTATTCTCTAGTGTGAGCTTCTTTGGCACCAATTAAATCTCTCAAATGGTTATGAATGGTGCTTAAATCTAATGACTTTAGCCTGTGTGTATGGAGACTTATATTGCACATTGTTACTCACAATTCTCAGGCTTTAAAAAGTATTCTATTTATTTGCATTTAAAAGAAAATATTACCCATCAATGGAAGAAAAAGAGAGGAAAATATAAAAGAAATAAAGTAAATTCTAGAATACCTGGGAAGCTCATCCAATTCAGGTTAATTTTTCATAGAGGTGATTCTTCTGTAAATCAGATTAAATGCTTTGGAATTTAAGCTCATATCTCTTTAGTCTCTTTTCATTTTTCAATAAAAAGTTTAAATGGGAATGGAAAAAACTGCTCATTGGCTTAACATAAATCTTTAAATTGCAGTAAGCTTCACCCTCAAAAAGTAGTTGAATCTCTGAGGAAAAAGAAAAAGCTGAATTCTATTTTTCATAAATGATGGATTATTGTACCACACTGTGTATTTTCCAGTAAAGTGTCCTTTTATTTGCACTGTGTGATTACAAGTTTCTAAAAGTATGTGTGGGGTCACTTGGGTGCTGTGGGAAAATGGAAGGAACACTGTTCTGTTAAAATCAGTAGTGAAATCAGAAGCAAACTATGTCCTGATTATCATAGGCATGTGTTTAAATTTTGCTTTCCTTAATTGGTTATGTTGTTTTTACTTAAAACGAACAATTTGGCAAGTTTTTGTCCCTTGACAATAGAAAAGTGTAAACCATTTTATAAGTTTGGCTTTTAAAACTCAGATGGTAAACCACAATATTCAAATACTTTTAGTGCTGTTCACAGGGACCCAGTGATGGGCTTTGCTTTATGCCCATGTTTTTTACACTTTTAGTTTGTAATTGTAGTGCTTTCAAGTTATTTTGTTAATAAAAAGTATATCATATACTCATATTATAGTCATCTGCTGACTTTAACTTCTATATAACTCACCTTAGAACAAAATGAGTGAAATGAATGATGGCAAAGACCTTGTAATTTGACTTGTCATCTGAGGGTGATTATTTATGGCATCAGGAAATGGAAGCTGAAGATCTACTCTGTCTCCAGGAAAGTCATCATTAGAGGCAACTTTGGAGAGTTTGGCTATGTTCAAAACTGTGTAACGATATCCAAGTTCCTGCTCATTTCTCTGTCTGTATGAGAGGGAAACAAAATAAAACACTTGAAAATATATATTTTTTGATTTTTATATCTTTATTTTTTATTTCAATTGTTCATTTTTATTGTATTTATTTGCATTACCATTCACCTCCCATACCTTGTTCCAAAACCAATATACCTTATACATTTCTCATATGTAGAGCCAGATATTGTTATTGAAAAAAAAATTTATGTATGTGTGTGTGTGTGTGTGTGTGTGTATCTGTAATTAAGAATACTATTACCAGAGTACCTAAGGTGTTCCATAATGGTATAAATCACTATATATTCATTTTCATAATCTCACACTTATACTGTGTGCATGTGTTTTAATTTGCAAAGTCCCTCCTAATCACATCATTTTTACTAGTTCCAAAGCAGCAGAAAAAATACTTCTTTAACCCTGTATTCTTTGGCATTCTGTCATGGACACTGAAAAGATTTTGAGGTGAGACTAAAAATAGAAAATATCACCTTTGGTAATGATTATTCCACATCATTTCAAAGGTAGACTTAAGGCCAAACTTATGAGGCAGATTCTTTTCTGAAAGATGTAGTGGTCCTTCAGCCTCCGATATAGAACCCAGACCCATGGGTTCCACTGACACAGTAATCAGTTGAAGCAGATCATGCATGACTGGTGGTCATGGTAATGACTGGGCCCAGGTGGAACTTGATGGGATGTCATATAAGCACATTACATTCAGGTGCTCAGAGTGACTCTTCCCATCATACAATTGTGAACCAGTTAATGACTGATATTCACGATCCTGTAGAAGGAATTGTTGCTATTGGCACTTGTTATTTCTCCAAAATGACCTGAGGTCAATTGGTCTACTAAGATCCCTTAGTCTCTTGTACTTTATGCTGCTTTTCATGCTGTATTATAGTTACAGAGGCCATATGCATTTTTATCCACAACAGTCAAATCCAGCACTGCCATGCATGTAGTAGGTTGTCAATGTGTGTGTGTTTATTTGTTTTATCATCTAGCAACACTATCCAGAAATATAATATGAGGCATGTGTGTAATTTAAGATCTTCTAGTAGCCACATTTTAAAAAGTAAAAACAAATGTTTTAATAGTATATTAATTTTAGTAATATGTCTTATTTAATAAAAAATATCTAAAGCATTATTATTTCATCCGATGGAGCAAGCTGCGTTTCAAGTGACTAGTGGCTACCATATTGGAGAGCACAGGTCTAAAGCAGTGCTTTTTAAACCATGTTCAGGTACATGTAGAAAATGATACCATTTTTATAGCCCACTGGAGTAAATAGATAAGACTGTTCACAGCCAATGGCAACTGACCAAGGGGCTCAGGCTGCCTTGCTTCCTGCTCAGTTACCCTGAGTGCTGAGGGGAAGAAAGGCATTTTCCTCTACCCTCAAGGTTCCTTCAGCTGGTACAATTCAGTAGACGTGACACACACATTAGCAAGAGAAAATAACTAAATTTTAATTATATATAAATGTATGAGAACCCTGCATACTCAAGAGCATCAGAAACCCCACATCACCACATACATGACAGGTTCAGGGATGAAAAGGGAAATTGATATATACTGTTTAAAACTTTTTGAGCTAGGGATGAGACAAGGCACCTTGAGGCTTCAAAAGGTAATTGCAAGGAGAACAACTATTTACCAATTATTAGTTTGCCCTGCTACATAGGTACATGAAAAGTTATTTCTGGTGGTAATTCTTATCATGGGCCAGCTTCCTAATTTAAATTCTTCTAGATAGTTAAGGGGCAAGCAGAAATCTTTCTTGAACCTGCAGTGTCTAGGTTGCCTTTAGCTCAAAATAATCTGCATACCGCTGAACGCATCTTCGGGTGGCTTGTTCTGAAACCTTGCAACATCCATAACTCTTGCCCTATATAGTCACTTTGCCAGGCACAATAGTTGGAAACTCTTGTCTACACAGTGATTTCCAGGCTTTTCACATGATAGACCCATTGACCATAGTGGTTGTATTTTTACAACCAACTCTTAAAAAATAGGTAGCAAATATATGATAGACCAAATACCTATACATATAAATTATCTATCACATATATGATATATACTTACAGAGAGATATCTTATAGAGAGGTATTATTAAAATATTTTTTTACTTTTTACTTTTTAGTTTCCTTATAGTTTCTTGGTGTGTGAACAGACCTTGCACTACCAATAAATGAGAACTTAAGCAGGTCTTAGAACTTTTCTCCTCATTTTACGGCAGTGACTCTCAACAGGTAACAATTATCTGCCCTTCTCTCCACCCCCGAGGTGACATCTGACAATGTTTGGAGACATTTTTAATGTTCACAACTAAGGAGGGCTACTGGTATATCATGAGTAGAGGCCCGGGAGGGTCCTCAGCATTCTACACCTCCTGCACAGGACAGCCCTATTTAAAGAAAAAAAAAAACAAGCAAAAAAAACCCATCTGACCTAAACTGTCAATAATGCCAAGGTTAAGTACCCTGATTTAAAGTAATATAAAATATTACGATCCTTTTAACTGGCAATATTGTCTTAATTCAATATTTAATAGTGTCTAATCTCATGTGAAAATCAAAACTTTAACTTAATTTAAAATTAAAATTCCAGTCTTTAACTAACTGGAAGGGAGCAGAATGTTTTCCTTTCTTTCCTCAGCCTTAGACTTCCTCCTGACTTCCCATCTTGCTAACACAAGTTTGCGACAACTTTGCGGTCAAAGCTAGGGAAAGAATGATGCAGAAGTGTCCTTATTTGACCAGTCATAATAAGGCTTCTCATACTGTAGGCCAGGCAGACTTTTTCTTTTTCTTAATTTTTATTGAATTTATTGAGGTTATATTGGTTAATAAAGTTATATGGGTTTCAGATGTACAATTCCATAATATATTAGCTATATATTATGTTATATGTTCACCACCCCAAGTCAAGCTCCTTCCATCACCACTTATTCTCCTTTACCCACTTCTACCTCCCCCCAACCCTCTTTCCCTCTGGTAATCACCATACTGTTGCCTGTGTCAATGAGTTTTTTCTCTTTGCTTATTCCCTTCACCTTTTCTCGCAGCCCCTCAGTCTCACTCCCTTCTGACAGCTGTCAGTCTATTCTTTGGATCCATGAGTCTGTTTCTATTTTGTTTGTTTGTTTATTTTTTTCATCATATTCTACATATAAGTGAAATCATACAGTACTTGTCTTCCTCTGACTGACTTATTTCACTTAGCATAATACTCTCTGGGTCCACTTATGCTGTTGCAAAAGGTAATAGTCCCTTCCTTTTTATGGCCTAGTAGTATTCCACTATGTAAATGTCCCACAGCTTTTTTATCCACTCATCTGTTGGTGGGAACTGGGGCTGCTTCTAAATCTTAGCTATTTTAAATAATGCTGATATGAACACATGGGTGCATATAGGGGTTTCTTTGGACATGCTCCCATAAGTGGAATCACTGGGTCATAAAACAGTTCCATTTTTAATTTTTCAAGGTAACTCCATATTGTTTTCTACAGTGACTGCACCAATCTACATTCTTCCAACAAGGCACCAGGGTTCTCTTTTCTCAACATACTCACCAACGCTTGTTGTTTCTTGATTTATTGATGATAGACATTCTGACAGGTATGAGGTGATTTCTCCTTGTGCTTTTAATTGGCATTTTTCTGATGATTAGTGACTTTGCGCATCTTTTCATGTGCCTGTTGGCCATCTGTATGCCCCCTTTGGAGAAGTATCTATTCCGGTCCTTTGCCCATTTTTGAATTGCATTGTTTCTTTGTTTTGGTGTTGAGTTTTACAAGTATTTTTGTAAATTTTGGTTGTTAACCCCTTCAGATATATCATTGGTGAATATTTCTCCCAGTCTGTGGATTGCCTTTTCATTTTGTTAATGGTTTCTTTTGCTGTGCCAAAACTTTTTAGTTTGATGTGGTCCCATTTGTTTATTTTTTTCTTGTTTCCCCTGCCCGAGGAGATATATCAGAAAAAATATTGCTACAAGAAATGTCCAGATTTTACTGCCTATGTTTTCTTCTAGGATTTTTATGGTTTCAAGTCTAACAGTTGAGTCTAATCTATTTTGAGTTTATTCTTGTGTATGGTGTAACAAGGTGGTCTAGTTTTGGTCAGACTTTTTAAAAGCAGACAGTCTCCCTTAGGCAATTTTGTGGGTTCCTTTGAGACCCCATTAGGAACATTTGACTTCAAATCCTCTAATTTCAGGCAATTTATTTTTTTCGAGGTCCATCTTCCTCCTAAGTGCCCCCTGCAGCCTCTCTCTCTCTCTCTCTCTCTCTCTCTCTGCCTGAGTTCATCAAGAGGGGATAGGATGGCTCAAATCTAGCTTCCTTACAAGTAGAAGTTGGCAAAATGTTTTTCACCCAATAACTATTTAAAAAATATATTTGATTGAAACCTTTCAATTTTAAATGAGTAACTGAGCTCCAGATATATTTATTTCCTTTCCCCTTCCATTCTTTCACGAATACTCCAGTAAATTAGAATACCAGATGAAAATTCCGTAAAACTGATCCCATATCCAGACTTGACCTTGGACAAGTTACTTATCCTCTTTGCCTCAGCTTCATCTCTAAAATATGTAGAATTATTTTACACATTTCAAAAGGTGATTGTGAGAATCAATTCAATAAATGTTGGCTGAACATTGCTATATGCTAAACAATATTTGAAATATTAGGGACACATTAGTGGAAAGCATTTATAAAAGTAGATAAAAACCCCCACTCACATGAAGCTTACACCACAGTAGAATAAAGTTATATCATGTTAGCTTCCTTGGAGAGTACCAAACACACAGTAAGTTTTCAATGCACTTTAGGTACACATATTATTATTAACCCAAGTGAATAATTGGCTTTTTCTAAAGTATAATATGAGAAGAAAAGAGGTTTTTGTATGCCTAATAAAGTACCCCAAAACCTCACATTATGTCAATAATTGGGTTAAGGCAGTAGAGAGACCAGTTAATATCTATCTTATCTTATCTGATAAAGATAATAAACACTTAACACTCATAATAAGATACCTTAAATATATTTAGACTCTATGCTTAACGAAGGTCCAGACCTTAAGTGTCGGGTGAATCACTGAATTCATAGCCTTTAGCACTGGGTCTGATGATCAGTAGACATTCAGCAAATATTTGTTCAGGAATGAATTTGACACACACCTCATTTTGAAGTTAAAGGTGAGGAGAGGAAGTTGAGGATAGGGAACTGCTGAAGACATGGAAAAAGTTTGAGACCACTTTATGTTTCAGAATTTCCCGTGTAACTGGTGGTAATTTTGACCTCAATAAGAAGAATAAGAAATATCTGCTTCAGAAAAAGAAATCACTTTGGGCTAACATTAAAAAAAGAAGAAGAAGAAAATTGAAAAAATTATTTTGACTATCAGGACCTTTGAAAATACCTGAATTACCTACAGACAACATGTAATAATAATTAGTTAAAACTGGCAACTCTAAAGCATTTCCCCCTTGTTTAGATGAGTTTTTATTTGAAGATAATTTTGTGTATAGATATTGAGAGGTAGAATTGTCCAGAAAAGGTTATCATATTAACTACCAGGGAATAAAAATAAAAATAAAATGTGACTATATGAAGCTAACCATGTTCTCATTGCACATTCATGTTGCAGCAGAGCTAACACTTTCAGATAGGCAAATTTTAACTCATATGCCCTGTCTAAGCAGAAGGGCTTAAGCCATTAATTCAGGGAGTTGTTCCATAACTACTGTTTTCTATTCATATTAGCATAAAGTAATAATCATAAAGGAGAAATTTACTGAAAGCCTCTAACTTGTTTTTCTTTTTTAATCTCCAGTGTTCAGACTGCATCATAGTGCTTCTGATACAAGCGACAAAAAACGAGTTAAAAGCAGATTAAAGAAGTTTATTACCCGAAGACCTTCCCTGAAAAGTCTACAAGAAAAAGGACTTATTAAAGGTACAGAACATTTTGTACTTTTACTGTAACAGTGTTAAATGAATGTGACTCTGTGTCCATAGCAGATTTCTTCAGATCTAAAGAAATATTAGGAATATTTTATCTCTTTTGTGGTTACTTATTAAATGTTCTGCTCTATAAGAGAAAAAAAATTGTCCAGAATAAATAAAGGATACAAAATAGGATTGCTGCAAAAAAAAAACTACTCAGTTTTGCCCTCAGAGGATCTGAGCGCTGCACCAGTAATGGAGAAGGGGTATCTTGGCGGCACATCAGAATGATTCCATGACTCCGTATGACTGGACAATCCCAGTGTATACCTATTGCCCCAGCATACTTAATAACAGCAGCCCTTTCCACTCTCAGGCATGTCCTGCTTTGGATGATAAGTTATCTGATCACCCTAGTCATAGTCTAAAGTAAATGCAAGGGAGAAGTGCTAGGATGGAAGTCCAAGTACAAACTAGCATCATGAAAATGTGGTGGGAATTTGAAAACTGGAAGACTGAGAGTTCAAATTAATTTAAATAAGCAGATACTTTTGTAAATATACCTACAGTAGAGAATAAAATATCCTAGAGCAAGCTAGCCACCAGAATAGAATAACGTAGACTCTGGCATCACGCTAATTGGAAATCGGACCTTTGTTCTACCACCAATTTGTAATGACATTGAGCAAGTTATGATCTCTCTGAGCCTTGGATATTTCTACTGTTAAATGGGAATATTTATACCCACCATTGAGAGAAATACATGAGATAATTTACATAAAGCATTTAACAGAGTTTCTGGAACACAAGTATTCAATAAACATTCACTGTTATTAATATTGTTATTATTTATTATTGTTGATACCACTGTTAGTATGACAGATATATGAAAGGATGGATAGATAGATCAAACCAGTGATACAGATTTTGATAGCTAGAAATTATTTTATAGATCACACAGCAAAAATGTATTTTCCTGACCAAGAAAAAATGTGTCACATCCATTATTCTCCCTGTTTTTCAGATTTTCTAACTTATTAATTTGTTTTGAAAATTAAATATAAGAAAAACTTAGAAAATGGGTAAAATAAACTCTTGAAACAAACTCTGAGGACAAAGTTGAAAGACTGATTCTTATAGAAGTCAAAAGGTGATTTACTATATAAAAATTTCTCAGGAAAAGGGCAAAATGTTCATATTTTTAGCAATACTTAATATGAGAATTATTTAAATAGTTTACAATACGTGACATATTAATTCCAGTCCATTTTGAAACAGGTGAACATATCACAAGGATCATTTGCTTTCTGAACCAATCCTGAAAGGTGAAATTTTATGAAGCATGTGCACGGATATGACTAGCAGGCTGAGAAATTCTTGGAATAGAAGCATTTGGGGGTAGAAATAGCACATACTCTGAAGCATTCCATCCCAGAGTTTTAATCACTGAAAATGTTCTTTCCAGTGCCTCAGGCAGTATTTGATCCTCTACAAATTCAATTATATATAATAACGTACTACTATCTTCATCTCTACCTTAGAATTCATCCCATAGATCATCATTTTCTTAGGATTCAGTCACAGGTTACCTCTCATCATCTTGAAAAAAAATAAAATAAAACCAGTTTATTAGCCCAAACAATCTCAATCTGACATAAAGTCTAAAATTTTTATGATGCTGGCAAGATGAAATATCTTTTAATACAGTGGCATGTTCTGGCCCAATCAAAATGCTAAAGAATTAGTAACAATTAGTAACTGTAGTACTCTAGAACTGGTCTCAGAAAGCAGCAGAAGAGCCGCATGCATTGTGCAGTCTTCATACTGATGCAATGGAACCACTGAACACACTCTGCCCTGCACACTTCCTATCTCAGAGCGCCATTAAATTCTCACTGTAGCTGGCCAATGAGTCAGTATTCATTAGTAGGGCTATGGAAAATCTTTGTGAAATTCTGATTTGATAAGCTGCCATTGTTGTCTTCAGTGGAATTTTATTCCAAATACAGATCGTTATGCAAATATAGTCACTTCTTGGGTTAGTTTCAATTTTAACTGTGAATTTTTTAAAGGCTTTTACTGAGATTTTTTTTTAACTAAGTAAAAAGCATTAAACCAATTTTTAAAGCTACAGGCCCAGTAAAATTGAGCACTTTAAGTTTATTTTCTTAGCATATCTAAGGCAAAGACTTTGAAAAAGCAATGAAATAAGGGTTTTTGAAAGGTTATAAAAAATCATAAAATAAGTTAATGATGATTGTTAAATGGTTAATTTCTCTAAGTTACATGACTTAACTCTTTCAAGGAAAATTATTTAGGAAGAAAAAGGTGTAATAACTTTTTAAATTTTTCTGGAGTGCGTTTGTTCAAAGATTGTGGATCAAATTCTTTAAATGGTCTAATCTTTCAGGTCTGGAATACAGACCTTCATTATCAAGGTCCAGGAAGCTCTGCATTGTAGTTTGGGTTTTACAGTATAGAGGACCACAAACACTTTCCAGTGTTTAATCTTTCAGGTAATGGTACTAGAAAGTTGAGAGGCCTTGCTTTGAATTCACCCAGTCTTTACTGAGCACCCACTGTGGATCAGGGAGAGCTATACTTTATTAACTTTATGATGCCTACCATAAAAGTGAAAAAAGAAATTGTCCTAATATCATGTAGTCTACACTGAGTCATAAACCCTTTCTTCAAAACTTTTTTTTGTACTCATGGAGACCTGACTAATATGTGATTTCATTGGCTTAAATCTAGATTTGGAACTAATCACTTGATATGGTTACATTTTCTAATTCCTTTAATATGACTGATGAGAAGGGTGCATTGTGAGGCCAAAAACGAGCTGGCGGATAATTCTGAACGATCACCCAATGGAACGGAATCTTAATAGTCCAAGTTGAGTGTAGCATTCATTGTGCCATTTTAGTGGTAGCTTCTGAAAAGCCTTCAATTTCTCCAACTACTTTCACATTTGGCAAGAGGGGAATGGTGAGCGCTTTTTAATTCTCCATTTTTCCTTTTTATTGAATTTATTGGAGTGACATAGGTTAACAAAATTATACAGGTTTCAGAAGCACAGTTCTACAGCATATCGTCTGCATATTGTATTGTGTGTTTACCACCCCGAGTCAAATCTCCTTCCAGCATCACTTATCCCACTTTCACCCTCCTCCACTTCCCCACACCCTTCTGCTCACAATCTCCACACAGTCGTCCATGTCCATGAGTTTTTCTTTTTTCTTTTTTCCTCAATCCCTCCACCTTCCCCCCCGAACCCCCAACCACTGAGAGCTTTTTGAATGCATGAGTTTATTGTATTGATCCTTTCATTGGAAATAAAACTCTAATCAGTTTCATATGTAAATTATAGGCGAGAGAGCACATTTTGGGGTGGTAGGTGTGTTTGTACATACCCTCTATTTGCTTTTGAAACTGAAGTAATAACCCTTTAGTATCAGCCAAACTACTTTATGTAATTTTTCAAGTAACATCATTGACATCCAAGAACAGAAAACACTTGGACACACAATTTTTAGAAAAGATAACAATTGTTTGATGTTTTTAGGAGCAACTAGTATTTCCTTATATCAAGTGATTAAGTTAGAATTGTATGTTCAGAAAGTGGTTTCTTTCATCTTAATACAGGCAAAACCATATTGGATGGTATTAGTAGAAACTGAAAGCAATGCTGGATTACTTCTATTTTTTAATCAGTATATTACAAAGAAAACCACCTGTTTAAAGATTAACTATGTCTGCAGGACCTGATACAAGAGAGTGCTTTCCTGCTTCGTCCCAGTTTTGCTCCTTACAGGGCACCACTTGGAAGTGCTCCTATTTATAGTTCTTCTGGTGGTTGCTGCCGTATTTTATGTTACTGTTATTTGGGGTATAGGTTAGTGTACTTTTGTCAATACTTTCCTTACTTTTTAATGTCATCGTGTCTTGATTTTTAAAGCTTAGATATTACCTCAGTATTTTTCTGGTTGGTTGTTTGTTTTACAATAGGCATGAATTCATCTCAGTTAAATGAGACCTCATCTACCTGGCCCTTTTCCTCCCCAAATACTCATGCTTAAATACAGCTGCTTTCTCTTAAACATTCAAAATACTTAAATCTCTATTTATTGTCCCATTAACCACAGAAGATTGAGACTTAATGCTTCCTTTGATATGATGAGAAATTTATTGCCTTCTTCCTCTCTCATCTCCTCTGCCTTTGCTATTGTGATCTGTACTTCTACATCATGAAAATTTGTATTAGTTCACTTATTTCTCTAAGTATAACTTATTTATAGTTAATTCTAAAGGTTAAAAATTAAAAACACAGCATTCATAAAATTACGGTTCTATACGGTTGTTTACTACAAAGCCAAGGACCAGACTGCCTTCTCTGTTCTTACAGTACCGTGACCTCGGTGGCTCTCAGAGTGACGCCCTTGATCATGGTGAAAAAGATTCTCCTTTCTTTTACATTTGAGAGTTATACTAGTGTGTTTATACTGTTTCAGAAGCACAATCAAGCCTTTCATTAACCCCTTATTTTGCATCTAAGTGTGAAAAAATTATTCAACAGCATACACTTTATATTGATCATATAAATAATATGCTATCTTTGGCCATGTTCCAAATTGGATTAATATATCCATGGGTCCAATGTTGTGCCTTATGTGCTACATAAATTATGTTCTTATTTTTGAGGCTTGTGCTTCATCATTTACTTACAATCATGCCATACTTTAGTTTGATATATTGTTTGTGAATTTCTTATATAGACTTTTTCCCCACAGTTTAAAATTTGTATTGCTTTCTGGGCCTTTATATCATTAAGAGTTTAATTATCTCAATTAAACAGTCTACATATTCTAGTCCTTGGAATGCCTTTTTAAGTCCTTCCACCATCTTAACACTAATTTGAATTGGTTGTTTTCCAGGCTTCACCTTTATCACACTGTGACTTCCTTTCACTGATTTTTTGACTTGTATTCACTGTCATCTGAATCACGTGCCTTGTCTTTATTGCTTTAAATTCTTTTATTATTGTGTAACAGCTCTGGTAACTCATTTAGAACTTGAATGTCTAAAAATATCTTCAGTATCCCCCACAAATAATAGTTTAGTTGGGCATAAAATTCCACTGCCTTTAGAATATAGAGTTACAGGTTCCATTTTTTATTTCTGTTACTTTGATTATTTTACTTGCAGAATCCTTGGGATTTTTGTCTTTATTTGAGATGCTATAATCAGATAAAAGTGGGAAGAGTTTGAAGAATTTATTATACTTGATATTTAACTTGAAGAATTGTGATTCTCTTCAGCTCTGAAATTTTTTATGATATTGATGTTTATTCCATCAATTTTGTTTCCTTTTTTCTTTGGGGGCGTGTTATTTATGATCTATTAGATCATCAGAATTGATATTTCTCATATGTTGACAGAAGTCTGTTTTATCTTCCTGTTTACATATAAATTTATTTTAACTTTAGCAATTTATTTCCAATTTTTAGTTGCCTTCCGTATTCCCTATTCTTTTTTTTTTTTTGCATATTTCACTTTGCCACATGCCACAATGGCAAAAACTTTGTTTGCCATACTCTAACAATGAGAATGGCACTTTGCACTCAATAAATATCAATTAATTGAATAAGTGAGAAAATTAAAAAATAAGTTATACCTTTTGTAACTTTATAAAAGATAGATAAAATTTGTTGTCATTTTGAACTTTTTTATTTTTAGTTTAAAATATTCTTTTCCGTTCTTTGAATCATTTTCATGTAGGTTCCTTTCTTTCATGTATTTGTCTCATTTTGTTTCTGTCACATTAATGACTCAAATGTCTGGCAAACAATGATTGTCCACTCTTATTACATAATGAGGCTGCACAAAGACTAATGAAAGCTTTGTATCCATAGGTAGAACTTGTTGATGATATGTTTTTGCTGTAGGGTGATATTTAGAGACTCACACCTGCCTCAAACATCAAATGTTTCTAAAAGATACAGAATGACTTATATATTCTTGATTAGCTGAATCAATTTTCATAGAATTATTATAACAGAAAATTTTCAACTTCATTTTACAATTAAGAGAACTGAATGTATTTAAAAATACAGCAGCTTTAGAAGTTGACTAAACCGGGGTAAAATCTAGATTCTGCCACTTTCCAAGTTACGTAAGTTAATATTTGGTTATTGACTTTTTCATTTATAAAATTTACATTGTGAAACTTAAATGAAACCATATATGAAAAGAAACTTGCACAATGCCCAGTTTATCTCTTTTTTAAAAATTGTAACAGTTTATTTTTTATTGTATTTTTTCCATTACCATTTATTCTGCTTATGCCCTCTCCCACTCCCACCCTCCTCTGCCCCACCACAATCACCACGCTATTATCCACGTCCAGGATTTCTTTTTATTTTTTGCTTGATCCCTCCACCACCAAATCTGTCCCCCAGAGTTGTCAGCCTGTTCTCTATGAGTCTGATTCTATTTTGCTATCATCAATAAACCAACACACAACAAGTGCTGGCAAGGATGTAGAGAAAAGGGAACCCTTCTGCAGTGTTGGTGGGAATGCAGACCGGTGCAGCCACTGTGGAAAGCAGTGTGGAGCTACCTCAAACATTAAAAATGAAACTACTGCCTTACGGCCCAGTAATTCCACTGCCGGGAATTTATCTGAAGAAACCCAAAACACTAATTTAAAAGAATATATGCACCCCTGTGTTTATTGTAGCACTATTTACAGAAGTCAACATTTGGACATAGCCCAGGTGTCTATCAATGGATGAGTGGATAAAAGAGCTATGGTATGATTGCACAATAAAATACTACCCAGCCATAAAAAAAGAATAATTTTACCCTTTCTGGCAGTATGGATGGACGTGAGAACATTATGCTAAGTGAACTAAGCCAGTCAGAGAAAGGCAAATACTATATGATTTCACTCATATGTGGAATCTAATGAATTAACTTAACTAACAAGCCCAACTTATCTTAATCATTCAACTTCATTTTTCCCTCCCATCCTTCCTTCCTTCCTTTCTTCTCTCCGTCCATCTTTTCCTTCTTTTTAAAAATATCCCTTGCCTTTCTTTATTTCCCTCTTATTTCTTTTGCTACTTAGATTTATGGAACAAGTAGTGACCATCATGGCTCCATAAAACTATTCTCCCAAGTATTCCTTTAAAGATTGAGAAATTAGTCCAAGTAAGTGACAAGTAGAGGCAGAAGTAATTTGCTTACTTCAAGGGAAGTATAAATATAATCTGTGGTTGGCTCATATTTATCTTTTTGGTAATTTTTATCATGGTACTTTTTATACATAAATGAGAGTGAGCTCATTTTATTTCCTAGTTGTACCCACTTACATAGTGTCATCTAATTGCTGGAACATTCAAGTCATTACCAACACAGATACAACGAATTGTTTAAGGTTTCTGTCCTATGAGAAAATAATGTCTTTGAAATTATAGTACTTTTGTAAAATATGTCAATTGTATTGTGAAGTAAAGAAATATTTGCCATTTAAATTGCTGGTACAAGTTATCATCCCTAAATTTTGTTTATGAATAGCAAAATCATTGAGCTAAGAGGAAAGTATTTTTAAATAATTTGTTAGAACTGATATTTAACAGAGTAAGTGACCTATCACATTATTAATTTAAGCAAAAAAATATATGAGCAATACTGCAACATACCTTTGAGTAAAGATACGCTCCAACTTTGCCACTTGATCAGTGTTAGTCTGAGAATAATTGTATTTGAATTTATGTACTGGGGCATGGGTCTATCATTGCTTGGTCCTGAAATGCTCTTACAACTTCCACAATATGCACTAATGTGCTTAAAAATATCGCGTAAATCTTCTTTCCTTTAAACTTTTATATGGTTCATAATTGAACTGTGATCCTTACGAGTGAGCTATGTCATGATTTAATATTAGCCAAAATTAATAGCCAACCTTAAGCTTCTTTATCTTGGCCTATAAGCTTCCTGGTTCCCTTGCGTTTATAGTTCCCAGGCACTTTCTGATATTTAAAGGCTCTTGGGAACAAATGTGTTGGTAATAGAATACCACATAGCTAGTTTTTGTTCAATAATAAAATACAGGTCACTGTGAAAGATGGCAAATGTTAAGTAAAAAGTGCACCTGAGTAGCAGGTTAAGTCCACGTCTTTTAAAAGCCTGTTATACAGGGAGGAAATGATCCAGGTCTTGTGAGATACTGAGAGCAGAATAACTTTTGAGAAGCAAGAGAAAAATAAGGTCCAGAAATGAAAGTAAATTAGATAAGAGGAGAAAGAATAGGCCAGAATCACAGATTGATTTCCCTGTGGTTCAAGAAGTTACTTTCCTATGGAAACAGAATTTTTGTACAGGCATTAGTTAGAATTAATAATGTTTGAGATAGTGACTTATAAATACTTGATTATCAGTATCTAAAAAATTATTTTACCAATAATTTCCTGGTATAACCCACAGCATTTTGTGTATTTGCAAATATCAATAGTAATAATTCTCCTTTTTTTCTTCCTTTAAATTATATTTCTTTCCCTTTGAGTCAAGGTCTCAAGATCTTTCTCCTTTTTTAACTAAAATAAAATGCCCAACAATATCAGCCTTTAGCCCTACAACTGACTGGATGCCAGGTAATAGCCATGCTAAATGCTGGGAATATAGGTTGGATAAGACCCAACTGATTCATAACCAGCATGCTGGCGTTTTATTTTTAGCCAATGACCTTAAACCCCATATTAAATCTTACCCTGGCAGAAGATACTAATTTTATTCATTTCATGGATTATCTATCCTTAAAAGATTTACCAGAGTTTTTGGCATACCCTACACAGTTAGTCTAATCCTGGTGCCAGTTTGAGATACTGTCTTAGCCTTCCAGTTTCAGGACTGACAAGTTTCTATAAAATAAGAAGTAATAGGGCATGAACTCCAGTAAGAAACAGTAACCAGTAAAGACAGGTTTGCTTCATACATGAATCTATACCATGTTTTAAGCATATCCTGTGCTTGAACTCAAATTGCATGTGGGCATAGATTGTAGAAAAGATACAAAACCTCTCCTTCCATCCCTGACATTGCACCAGCCAAGATTTACAAGCTGTCTCAGGTGTATCCTCAACTAGTTGCAGATGACCACAAGTCATGCTAACACGGTATTTCCTTCTTGTGTCAGGGGGCTGCTGCCTCTGGAGAGGTGGTCCATACCGTTTCAATCTTCTAATCACATCCTAAATCTTTCTTCCATGACACCACCCAAAGAGAAGAAAGACATACAGGGCCCTCATCAGTGTTCACAAGAACCTCCCCTTTTTAAAGGTTAGCATTTATTACTGATACCCTGCTGCTCTCCATTAGATCTGCCTTCTCCTGCCACATATTTCCCTTGTGAACCCTGAACCCAGCTTCACAGGCAATGGGAGATTCTTCAGCTTAGTTTTTGTTAGCCTTTCAGGGCCTCTGTAGGCCCAATGAATGGTACCCAAAGCTGGTGCTGGCTCTTCACTTTATCCTTTGAAGTTTTTGCAATACCACTGCTTACACCAAGTGCTAGCTCGCTGGTGATTTCATTTGTCATAAGGTGGATAATTGAGGGAAGGGAAACAGAATTTCATTCTGACCTGAGATGGAGAATCCAACCAAATGAATGAATAAATGCTTCCTGTGCAGTGAGATGAATTGAATTTTTCATAGCACTTGAGAAAAGAGGTCCCACTCCTTTTTCACTCATGCTATGATTGGGATTTCAGAGTCCACGTTCTGTGTACATTGAATGTGTCTTAAATATAATACATATCAGAGCTCTCACAACCCGTATCTCCTCATCAGGGTCCACATTCAGCCAGACGCATGAATTGCTACAAGCACAGGACGCATTAATATCGACAATTCATTTTGACATATCCTAAGATTAAGATAGCACTCTTTTCTTTCCTTTAGCATCACTGAAAGTTTGGCTTACAAATATTTCCCTTCAAATTAAAGTCTATTGCAGATCAATTTTATTTTGCAAATTCTCAACATAAAGACAAAAGGAAATATATAATTTTATTTGGGGGAACAAATTTTGTTCAATATAAAAAAATTCCCCCTTTTGCCTTGTCATTCTACATGATTAGCGACATTGAAATTTTACCAGCCTCTGTAAAATTAAGTCATCAGTAAAAATAACTCCTTGTTGCAAAAGTGCTATACTAGCACTTCTATTTTTCTCTGCAGGAAGGAGGCATAAGGCCATCTCAGAATTTGGATAATCATAATTGGTGGTCTGTTAGTGTCAGTTAAATTGCATTGTGGAGAGGTATAGCTCCCAATGTTTCTTTGAAATTGACTATATTGCTGTAAGTGTGTTTTATCAAAGCATTTTCTGGGGCAACAGATCTGAAAACATAAACTTTATGTAGCATTATTCTTCCTTAGATATTTCCCTTTAATATGTTATTTCTTTTTGAAGATAAAATAAAAGTACATAAAAGAGTTCTGGGAATAGGCAGCTATATGTCATAAACACCCTACAATCCCCTGGCCCAGGGCCCCCAGCCCCCGAAATTTGGAAATGATTTGATTGAAGTGATGATGGCCTTGATCTTGTTGGAATACTCCTCCTTCTTCATTGTCTTCTTTTTCTCTATGGGAGGCAACAACCCTGTCATGGAGTCATTCCGGGGAGGAAAAGAGGTATTTCAAGTAACCATATTTTCCAAACACAAAATTGAGACACATGGCCTGACAATGACATAATATTTGAAATAGGGACTGTGCTCCAAGATCCGGAACATATGGTTGAAAGAGTTTTCTTATAAAAAGCAACTATTAAAATAGTTTCTAGATTCTTATTCACAAAAGGCACATTCCACCATCCCTTTTATTTTCATTTTAAAATATTATTCACAAATCAGAAGACTGACCAGTTTTCCCTCAAACATACTGTTTTGCTGGCGTGAGAAGCACCCTGTTGACTAGAAAGTTAAATGCACAGCCATCAAGGAAGCAATGCAAACCAGACTGCCAAACATATTATGAATATATTGCTCTTCTTAAAAATGCTAGTTGGTTTTTCATACTGGAGTATTGACTAACTGTCTGTGTTTGATGTATGGTTTACCAGCCTGATGTCGACTTATGGTTAGAGCTTAACTTGTTAGTTCTGCTTTTGCAGCCAATTCAGAATAACTACAGATGCCTCGAGATATTAAAATTGACTGCTCAAATGGACTCAGTGTGGGGGTTTCATTGGTTTTAAATTGATAACAGCTGAAAGAGTGAATGATTAAAGTGTACATGGCATAGGACACAGCTCTTTCACAGGAATTCTTGTGAACAAACTCCCTGAATATGGGAATTTTTTTCTTTCTTTTTATATCACAGTTATTTCTAAGCAATCCCGAGTTAAATTTTTAAATTGCACAGGAATATTCAGGAGCCTACAGACAAAATAATTTCTGAGAAACTGAGATACATTTTGATGAAGTGGGTTTCTAGTCTGTAGGGAACATTTAAAGTTAAGTAGCATTCCATAAGGTGGTAATTGTGTCTATTTCCCAGGCATTTGAGTTAAATAAGCTGTATAGGAAGCATAAACTGTCATAATAGAGGGCTTGGAGTGTTGTGTACATATCTCTCTTCAACTCACAAAAACTGAAGCTCCAAAGTGCCTTATCACAAGTAAGTCAAACAAAGCCTCTTCTCTGCTTTCTTACTCTCCTGGGAACAGTTATTTGTTTTCATTATTTAAAAAGATGACCCGAATACTTTCTTCTTACACAGGAAAAAAAGAGCACAAAGAATTAAGAAAACTTTCCTCCTTCCCCCTCAAGTCAGCAACACATATATTTTTTAAAAAGATTTTATAAAATGTACTTTGACAATTTAACTGTAGCTTAGGGGAAAAGCCCAGTACAGAATTCTGAGAAATGTAGAGTTTTATAAGAAAGAAAGAAACACCCGTTTATGCACACTTTCTTCACTATGTTTTTCCAAGGTTTCAGTGCCCTTACTATCCAACACTGGGACCTAACTGCATTCTATTTTCAATTGTTGCTAGCATTTTACCTGTGATATTTCATGAAAAAAATATGAGAATCACTTTATATAGCTGATACAGAACATCAATCTGTAGTAAAATTTGGTTAGGGTTTATTGAAGAAATAAAGAGTTAAATATTATGTACCCATTTTACATACTGTTTTTTAAATGAAAAACTGAAACACTGTGCCCAACCAGCATATACCAAACATGTAGCAAATATCGAGTGTTAATTATGACTAGTGGATAACAGATTTAGATATATTTGACAATAAAAATGGTGGATACCAGTACATATATATATATATATGATACCTGGTATAGGATACCAGACGTATAGGATAGTCAAATTATGCATAATGCTCTAATTCTGCAACAAAATAATTCTTATGTATTTGGTCAGTATTTATAAGAAAATATGTTACATATTTATTGCTCAAACTTTTCCCCAAACTATAACCTGTGAAGATGGACTAAACCTTAAAATACTGAATTGCATGCAGCCATTGAATCATGCTTTGTGTGGAGATGGATAACTTGCACAGATAGCCATCTAAGAGGCTGCTACATGGATTGACATTTTCATAAGATCTATTTCCCTTAGAAATGTAAGAGCACAGGAGAAAAAAATTTCATTCTCTTTCAACAGTTGTTGAGCTCCAATTTTTTAATGATTTTCTTATCTACCCATATTAGACAGGAGGGAGACTTTAGAGGAGATGTCATCCAAGTTAAACACATGTGAGGGTCATTAACTTGAATATATCACTCCTAACTTGTCCCTTTGAACTTGGAACTCAAACTCCTAGGAGGAAAAGAAAAGATGGAGGCAGGGGCTGACTGGCCTCAGTTAACCTCACCATGAAAAAATCTATCATGCAACGAGAGGCTGAGAAATAAGAAAGCAGATGGTCTGAAAATATCTTGAGGACATCTAAGTATCTTCATATTCCAAATGATCTAAATTTCAGACAAGCTTTTACTCCCCCAGACTCCATCATTTGTACCACTTCATCCATTCATTCTCTGAACAGTAAAATACTGTGTTTACATCTTTCGTGACTCCACATTTTAAGTGCACTGGGGCCTTGAGCATGTTACAATTTTTCCGTCTTAAAAAAATTAATTAGCATAGGAGGACATTCAATATTATGTAAAGAATTTGACAAGACCTCACTTAATGTTTTTTAGAAACAATTAACATGTCAAAGAGGAAGTGAGAGCTCATTTTGGTTATAAATCTGTTTACATAATTACCAGTTGAAGAAGTCAAACATTTAAAGGGGGGGCGGGAGCAAGGTTAGGCCCTCTCTTCATCAAAAACAGAATTCCCAGTGATGTCAGATATCTCAAATTCTCTAGCATGTTTCCATTATTCATGTACACACTTGCATCAATGCACCTTTAATCAGAAAGACTGCATATTTAAAATATGAATGAATAATCTTGAAGAAAAGTATATTGGTCAAAAAGACATTGTTAATCCCTTGACAACGGACAACTACATCTGTGTGTGAGGTTGTGTTGAATTCAACATGCCACTGTAAGATGGAGAAAATATTCCAAAGGTGCTTATGCAGTAAAAGGATATAAGTATTCCAAATGTGACTGCATGGTGCCACTTAACCACGACACTACTTCTGTGGATATGCTCGTCTCATGCTGTAGCATGGAGGACAGAATAGACAGCAGAAGCCCTGGCCAGGGAGCCATGGCCTCAGAAGAGACTGATGGACAAGAAATGGATAGTGGGGGAAACAAGGGACTATAGTCTTGGTGCAGGACCAGAAGATAAAGAATAAATAGCCCATTGGAGAAAGTTTGGGAGGTGAAGTGTCATATCTGAAGAGTTGTGGAGATGTAGTAAACACTTCTGGGTAAAGTTTTAGTAGAAAGCATTTCCCTGTGATAATCCAAAGCCATCTATTCCTACAATCAGCTATTATAATATGAAACTACCAAAAGTCTAGAGGACACCTCTGTCTCCCAGGTGCAATTTTTCAAGCGAAGACTCTGAGATGCCACTGTGGATGTGTTGAGCTTGAGTTTCACACAGTGAGCTGAACCATGGACACTTGTCTGAGGTCTGTTACAAGGAGTCTACACTCATCCATTTGGCATAGCATCTGGAAGCTAGAAACGGCGGAGGCAGACTTCTGGAGAAAGGCCCCAGCCTGTTAGCCCAATTATGACCAGTCTAGAATCCTAGACACAAAAAATGCCTAACAAGAAATGCCGTTCATTCTTGAGAAAGAGAAACGCTCAAACACAAAACTGGACTTAGTTTTATATCATGTTTAAATATATAAAGGATGTTTGAAATAATTAAATACATGAAAGACTATCACATTGGGTCTGGGTTCGAATGGTGTGAAATGAAAAGTCTGTGGTAACAAACTCTCCCTGTGCTAGCGGAGAGAGCTATAGCTGCTCTATTTTACTCAGGACAACAATGTATTGCAGTCATTAAGCCATAAAGATCACCCAGTGTTGAAGTAAATTTGTAGTCTAGTCTTGGCACTACTACTTATTTGCTTTGTGAATATGGGCAAGGCAATGAAATTTCCTGTCTTAACACCTTCCAAGTAATACCTCTCAGGACCATTGATACTACATAAAGATCAATTAGCATAGTAAATAGTAACTATTAATTCTTATACTCTACTCCTAATTCTACACTTACTATGGCATGGCATATTGCAAATGCTCTCTCTTCTGAAGGCAGAGGAGGCCTTCTGAAAATTGTGGAACAGGCAAATTATGGTGAGATTTTTTTGTGACAAGGCTCTAATAAAGCCAACATTTGGAGCATTCTGTGTGTCTATCACTGTGCTTGTAGCATTGCAATAGCAAGGATGGAGAACTACGCTTGCATTCCTTTATGCTTTGATTGTTATTCATCCTGCCTGTTCATACATATTCTTTAAATCAATGTGTTCTAAGAGAATACACAGTTACATAAAAAAAAGAGTCCCCCGAGTAATGAGTAAGGGTGATAAATGTACAATAAATACAGCATAATGTATCAAATATCAGATGCTTTAAGGGGCATTCAGGTCACAGATTGCAAGTGGGAAAACTGTGGGAAAGATTAATGTTTCCTTTATCATCTTTAAATGGAGTCTTGGCTTAAACATTTGAACATGTAGAGAGATGGGTGAGACTTTCAAAGTGCACTGTTGGGGGAAAGCAGGGGAAACAGTGAGTAATGAAATGTGGAGAGTTTGATGAGAAGTGTCTGTAGCAGGTGATTTCCGTAGTGCCAACCTGAGGAGTTTGAATTTCATTATTCACTTAGTACCCATTATTTTTATTAATTTGATGAGCACTTATGGAAGACCTAACACATGACATGTGATGGGCCAGAGACTGACTGGGTCCACAAAGATGTATAAGATGTGATTCCTCCTTTCAAAGTTTAGACTGCTTAAAAAGAAATATTCAAGAAAAAAAATGACTTCCAAACCCTGCCAAATTAGCTTAACTTTAGAATACCAAGGGAAAGATATATTATAAAGCTAAATTATAAAATTAGTGCTTTTTATTTAACATTACTTCTTTCCTATCTCACCTCAGCGGGCCATGCCCCAGCAGCAGCCTGTGGATGTGAATGAAGGAATACTGACATAAAACACAAATATCACAGGTCGTGACTCCCACCTGTGTAATCATAGCAACTCAGTCTTTCTTTGTCTTCATGGTGTCCCTGGCTATATCTGGGAGCATCTGCAGTGTATTACATATGATAAGGACAGCCAGCCTAATGCTCTTCTTCTTTGATAGCTCATTGCCTATAAACTGGCCAGGGAAGACCCCACACCATGGCCATGCAGCCAGCATCTTCCGGGAGAGGGATGCCTCACTGCCTAGGTACTGCCCAGGAGCTTCTGAACCTACAAAATGTTCCAGATGCTGAACAGTGCTCCCATCCCTCTGGTTCCCACTGCATTTCCGGATATACTCTGGTGTCAAAGCAGATGGGAAGACTGCCCTTCTACCCAAACACCTGTGTGTTAACTTAGGGCCTAAAGCAACAGCTCTTAGACTTTGAAGCTGACAGAGTGAGAAAATAGTTTCTTGCCATTCTGTCTGAGGCCTTGTCCTCAACAGAAGTCATATCTACTCCCTGGGACTTAACTAGAATATATGTACTATTTTGTTGTCTCTCAGTATTGTCTTGGACCTCCATAAGCTATCACCAACTAATATTAATGCTTGCGATTAGACATCTGGGTGGTGAATGTCATTCTTCCAATTCAGTAGGCAGATCCAACTGAGATACTTTGTTCCATTTTTGTATGTGACCATCCCCTACCATGTAAGGTCTTGTCAGCTAGAAAAGTAATGTAAACGAAAAGTGTGCAATAAACACCTAAAATGTACAATATGCAAAGTGCATCTCTCAGTGAAATACTGTTTATTCAATTCTGTGGGTAGCTTTGGAACAGGATAAGCTGTTTGAGAAATGTTAGTCCATAGACACTTTCCATAGTAAGGGCAAAGAAAGAGAAACGCACATTGTATTTGACTGGAAGCCCAAAAGAGACAAAATATTTTCAGAAGTGTATGCGGCTCGACCTACCAGTTTGGGCTCCTAACCCCTTCTCTCCAATTACATACCTGGAAATGTTTTTTTTCAATTTCTTTGCATGGAATAACCATTGGATCACACTGTTCAGAGCAGCCCACAGGAACAAGCAAAGCTGCTCCGTGCTTACCACACTTCCACCGAGCTAGCTAACACTTCCACAGAACCACATGGTTCCCCAGCTCTTAATATGGTTTATTATAAAATCCTCTACCTGCCTCAAAGCACTTTTCATCAAAAGCCGCTTTTAAGCACAAGCTGAGGACTAAAGAATGCCTTTAACAGAATCCTGAAATAGCTTTTAACCTGAGGCTGAGAAGAGAAAGTGCTTTTAACCTAAAGTGCTTTCCTCTTAGGTACTTCAGCAAGTACCTAGCACTCAGCATTAGTGGCTATGAGAACACCCTTAAGACCCAAATGAAAGAGACTCCATTATAGATATTCAAACCTGCTTTATTAATACATTACAAGTAATATTTGAAATCATTAAGCTGTTTTACTCCAACTAAATTTGAATCTTTTCTTATTGAACTATGCATTCATGCAAATAAATTGAAGTCTTACCACCTGGGATACTCACAGATCTATGCCACTATTAGGAAAAGTGCAGTGTTCCTTCCTAGATTTTACTTAAATTTGAAGTGAGTCAAAATTTCTCCCCTCTCCCCGCCCTAAAAGAGTCTTTCAACTTTTATCAATCATTGAATGACATTTCCAGCTTTAGTCCATATTCATTGAGCTATAAAGGGAAATTAAATTATTCAGAATTAATTTAATCACATATCTGAACACATTGTATGTATCAAGTTTTCTCTTTAGAATTGTCACTCAAACAGAAATAAAAGTACTGATTTCGCAGGAGTCTCAACCCCCAGTGAAGCTCCTAGTAAGCCAAGTAAGTAGACAACCTAATCAGTAAGTGTTAACTTCAGAGTAATTACAGTAAGTTATGTGATTGAATAATTGAATTCTGAACAGTTTTCAATTTTAAGAATATAAAGTGTACACACATACAGGATAAGGTAGCAAAATTTGACATCTTTGAATTTTATTTCTCTTCCCATTTTTTAGCCCTCTCTGTAATTCTAATGAAAGGAAGGCAGACAAATGAAAGCAGAAATTACTGTCAACCAAAAATCTAAATAATCGGTCTTTGCTAAACAAAATTTAGCCATGCTAATTTCCAAAATGCACTAATGCAAAGTAAACTGGAACATATTTCTCTCATAACTAAGTGATCATGGCAAGATCTTTACACAGAAATCACTTTCTTTAATGCATTGTATTCATTCATTCATTCATTCATTCACTCACGCATTCATTTGGCCCCCAGAAGGGAATGTAATAGAATATAAGAGAAATACAAGTGTCAGGAATTACACTTATCATGTCCTACTTTATAAAATTTTCTTTACCTTGAATATTCTTTTCCAACTTTCTCTACTTAAAAACTTTTATTCATGTTCATTCTTCCAGCTCAAATTTACCAACTCCAGGAAGTCAGCCCTGTCTTCTTCATTCTGAATTAGTCCTCTCTTCTCTTTATCCCAAAAGTATAATTTTATGATTTTATTACTTTAATATCTCCTAACTAGACTGTGAGCTGTATTCAGTAGACTAGAAACCATCTTAATCCACTCTACTTCCAGAGATGTTACCCAGAAAAAAGTAGAAAGGAACGGAAGCAGGACATGAAGTCTTTCAGTGGTTTTAGAATTATTACTTATTTATAGTTTTTTCTTCTTCCTTTTGGAAACTCAGTGAGTGCTGCCTCGGTGGAGTCTGTTCCTCTCAGGAGCTGCACAATCTTGGGCTTCTCCTATGTCAACTCCTTCAAGTTTTCTTTTCATTCTTCTTCTTTGACTGCTGGGCACTATTCAAGTATGCCAGGGTTGAAATATTCCAGTCCTGTGGCTTCAAATTCTATCTGTAGATTTTCCAAACATAAAACTTCATCTTCAAGCTCCAGACTTACAATTCAAATGTCCATTTGACTTTTCTTTGCATGTTTGGTAGACACTTCACATTTATCTAGAACAACCCTTAATTTCCTCAGTTCCCACATGTTCTCTGCCTCACAAGATATCTCTGGCATTTGCCAGCTGGAGTCTCCCTCCATTCTACACTGCCTTTCCTGGTCTTTTAGGAAAATCTCACCTTAAAAATATATTCTAAATTCAATCCCTTTTAGTCACTTCCCTTGCTACCACTCTTATCTAAGCAACATCATCTCTCCCTGGAATATTTTACCAGCCCCCCCAACTGGCCTCTCAGCTTCTTTTCTTGACCTTCCAAATATAGTCTTCACACAGCAACTATAACTGATGGATCATTTAAAAACAGAGGGTGGGTGGGACAAAAGAGATTAATGGGGAGATAATGGGGACAACTGTAATTGAACAACAATTAAAAAAAAAAGAAAAAAAGAAGAAACAGAGATTACCTTATGTTACTTTCCTGCTTAATAATCTCCAATGACTTAGAATAAAATTATACTTGAAATAGCATTTAATATCCATGCTGACCTATAGAGTCTTACCTGCTTTGGCCCCCAGGCTATCTTTTCAGTTTTATCCTCAACTGTACTTCTTGTCCGTCACTTCACTCCAGCCGCACCGGCCTTGCTGCTCCTCTAACGTACCTCACTAACCCCCACAGCCTTACGCACGTCTGCTCCCCTGATAGGATGCTCTCCCTTTGTGTTGACTCACCCATTTGCTCTTTTTGGTCTCTGTTCAATGGCCCTGCCTCAGAGATGCCATTGCTGACAACACCTCCCACTAGCTTTCTATCCCCCTGCCTTGCTTTACCTTTCTCATAATACCTATCACACCTGACATATATTACATGTTAATGTGTATGTGTGGTTGTTTTCTCCATTTATAGGCTATATGAAGACCTCATGTTCTATTCTTTATTCTATCCTCAACAGGTATGGAAAAATATTCAGGGATGGACAGATTTAATGGATAGATTTAAAAATGCATGAAATAGTCACTTGGTTAAACCATTCTCTATACTTTTGTGATTCAGAGCATATACATGTGTGAGGAGTATGTATATGTGTGTATCTGTGTGTTGTACTGCTGGGCAGGCAGGGGGAGGGAAAAGTATAAGGCAAAGTTGCTGCCTAGAGTAGACAGATACAGAAAAATTTCATAATCATTGCTCCATTTGAGTTAGCAAACTCTTCATTTAAGCTACAAATTTCTTTTTGGCTGGTGGACTTACCGAAATGTCCATTGTATTAATTGCAACCAACATGAGTTGAGTTCTATTTCCATGAGAGTTTAAGAGCTTAGAAGATGGAGCCAAATGGGAACAATACTGGGAATGAAATTGGGAAAGGTGGAGACTGCTGGAGTCTGAAAGGTGGAAGCCCAGAGAAGGAAGGAGAACAAATGGAAGGTGCAGGGGAAGAACTCTGACATCCTGTCTGGGTGGCGGCTGGCCTGCCCCTGAAACTGGGCTGCTCTAGTGAAATGATGCTACTCCTGCAGCCAACCATCCAACTTTGATTGGAAGCTGTAGCCTGCAATTGTTTGGGGAGAACTTCTCCATGGGAGTCTAGGCAAATCTCCCCCAGTCTTCCCAGACTGGACATTATCACTATCCACCAGGAACTTTAAAATCTGTTAGGTTAGATGAGATACAAAAATATGAATAAACATGTGGAGGGAAACTATACACAGAAGTGTATCTATTTAGAACGTCTATTTATTTATTTTCTAAGCTACTTAAAAGTTAAAAATAATTAAGCTTTTTTTCAGTACTTGCCTCTTATGAGAAAAAAATCACAAGTAAACAAGGCAATGAGAGAGATTTACTTCCAGTGTATAGGAGAGACTCAGCATAGAATCAGTCCAGTTTTTGATATCTATGTACCATAAAGCCATAGCTGACATGTTTAATTAAAGTCCAAAGCATCATAAGATGATGCAGTATCTTCTGAAGCACCTAAGAGAGATTAAATTCAGTAGTATTTTAGCATTAGGCATATTTTTCTGCATCTTAATTCAAAGACATAAACCATCAGTAAACTACAGTGCTTACTTAAATCACCCATTTCTCCAAAAATTCTCAGTAAAGTTGTGGAAAACTATCTGATAGATACTCATATGGGGAGTATTTTAAAGGAGAAAAAGAAAGGTGGTAAGGATGAAAGTGGAGAAAATATAAAAGAGTAGAAGCAGGATTCCTTGACAAGTAGTCTGAAAGTTTTGGTCTGGAAACCAATGCTCTAAAGGAAAACTAAATGTCACTTATGGTTTAAAATCAAAGAATGAATTCCATTAAATTGATGAAATTGTGCATGTTCAGAATATTATTTTTGCCCTTCAGCATCCAAAGCCCCTCCCTTATACAATAGCGGCTTAATGGGAAATAATCTGCCAACTGTGTGGCACTCTGCAGGGAGAAAAGTTCCAACTGAACACTACCTGCAATGGAGGCTATAAAGAGTATATATATATTTTTCTCATCCCGACCCATTTTGAAACTTGATTTCAACCACTAGTCATCCTCTCCTGGAACTTCCAGTCTTAAGCATCAGGTAAATAGAAGTCATTATGGCAGTATCATTGGTGGGGCGACAAAGAAAATAACATCCGACCCAGCTCTCTGACTGACAAGACAATTGCTATATTTCTTGCTTCTTATTTTAGGGATCGCCTATGCCCCTTGGGTTTTAAACATCCCTGAGACTGTTCCCCCAGACTCCAGTAATTTCTTTGACTAATTAATAAATTACTTGAGTTCCCAGTAAATTCTTTGAGTTTCCTTCCACCTCCATCTCTCAATAGTATTTGAATAAATTTTCTTTGCTTAAGATGGCCACAGGATTTGTTTGTTTGTTTTTGCTTTTTGTTTTTGTTCTATTGCAGCCAAAAAACCTTCACAAGTGTACCTCATAACCAAAATACGTGTCTGGTATGTGTCTGTGTGTATATGTGGCTGAGCTGTTCACTTAGTAGTTTTAGGTGCTTTGTTTTTCCTTTTTAAAATTTCCTTGAGAAGCCGCAATGGCCCTCTGTCCTGAAAGCAGAATAACATCATTTTGAAAAGCGTGTGGAGACTGTCTTCTGGGTAAATGATGATAACACCGTCACATTATTTGAACATTTAACTGCCTCTATTGAATGGTTTTCCTCATAGTTTTGATTCATTTGGAATCTAACTGACAAAGATCCCATTACTGGGTGTTCTTTCCATAATTTGTCAAAAATATATAGCAGAGATGAGGGAGAATGGAGCTAATTTGTAATCTGGGAGACTTAACCTGGTTATGCTGATGAACTAACTAAATCGGTCAAAACTTTGAAAGCTTAAAGATTAAAATCCACCATTTCCTAGTTAAACTCTAATTCATTATGTAAACAACATGATTTATAAGTGCAGTCATGTGGAGGGTCTATTTATTTTTCTCACCAAAAGATGCTTTCAATGAAAAATTGCAGAAAATGGATTTTCTCCAACCAATGTGTTGTCTGTCACCCCAGTATACGTGCTGAAGCAGTACAGTAGAAAGAAGATATAATGATCACACTAGCCAAGGCCATAGGCATTTGAAGAGCATTCCAAAAACATTGGCACCCCTAGCAAGAGGTGTTTGCTAAATACAAGGAGTTGTTAAGAGAAGAAGAAAGGACTACCAGTGAGCCCACAGATGGGAATATAGGTGGGGAGTCGGGAGCTCAGGGTTCTGGGACTGCTCCCTTTTTGGAATACCATAAGGAAGGGGAACACAGAAATACTCCTTAGTGTTGTGCCAGGATATCAGGCATGGAAGTTTAGGGGGCAAAACCTAGTTTTAAGAATGCTTGCCTGGAACACAGGCTAGCTTCTCTCTGCTTTCCCTTTTCCTTGCACTATTTTAAGGTAGAAGATTCTGTGGTTAAAACACAGAACCTTGTATAATTTAATGGTCATTCTTAGTTTATCAGACTCTGGACTGTATCAGATTTATGGATGGATGGGAATTCTACAACAGTCCTTAAATTTGACAATGACATTTTAGCCAAATCTCTATGATTTACTTTCTTCGAGTAACACTTTTTACTTTGCAAAGTCATTTCATGTGCATTATCATCTCTATAAGTTACATAATTCACCATTTTATGTTGAAGGCTAATATTGTAAGCAAGATTATTTCCATTGTAACTGAAATAAACTTGTCTAAACTTCAAAAGTGAGAATGGAATTTGTTGGACTACTTAGTTGAAAAGTCCAAGGGGCAAGGATAGATTCTGGCATGGCTGGATCTAGGGGCCAAAAATGCTCTCAGATCTTTATCTCCTCTCTTGCTCAGCTCTTTTTTCCACTCTGTTGCCTTTCCGGTACTTCTTCCCAGCAAGTGGCAACATAACTTAATGGAAGCTCAAACTCACATCCCTGTAGCTTACCAACACCTGTAGAAAGAGGATCCCTCTTTCCCAGTAGCACTAGGTTTTACTTGACAGATCTGCCTGGACCATGTGTTCATGCTTGAACCAATTACTGTGGCCAGGGAGACAAAGTATATGTTCTTTCCTGGAGCTGGAGGTAGTGGAGTCAGCACTACTCAAAACAAATGGCTGCAATATGGGAAAGGTGTCAACCCCAAAGGAAGATCAGGTGCTCTTACGAGAGAATAGATGAATAGTTATGGGGCCCAAAAAAACACAAGAGTTGTCCACCACAGTATTCTAACCAGTACAGTCTATGACAGTTCATCTCTCTGTGTTCTTTTCCCAAGCCTGGCCTCTTCCATTGTTATTGTAACCTGACTCTTGATACATTAGAGAAATGCTTTGCCCATGTTCTAGTCAAGTTTAATTTGTTGATTTAAAAAGGGAAATTTGCTCTAATTTCTAATGCACCTCATGGCAAAGATATATGGTGCCTGGAGTTAGGCATCAGAAAATGTGGAGTTAAGGTGTATTTGTTTCATTCACCTCTCTCTGCAGATGAGTTCTTCTGCCCGCTCACCCGCTGCACATGGTCATCTCCCCAGATGACTGCCCCTGGCCACCAATGTCTGAGTGTAGGCAGCCTTACCATTCAAATCCCAGGAGCTACCTACCTTAGTCTGCAGTATTGGTTTCTAACTGTGTGTGTGTGTGTGTGTGTGTGTGTGTGTAGACATGCAGTGGTCCAGCTTGGGCCACGTGACAATCCAGCTGAAGAGCTAAGTCCTTAGACACCAGAGCCATAACTTCTTGGGAGAATGTAGCCTGTCTAAAGAGAGTCTAGAAGTGAGAAGAACAATTTTGGCTTTTCTGGTAACTAGTGAAAGCAAACACCTCCCTTCTATCTAATGAAGTTCAGTAAATCTAGGCCCCTTTCTCACCAGGGTGCTACCAGCATGAGGAAGGGATAGTTTTTCCGTGAGAGATTGCCTGCACTTGCCTGAACCCCCCAGTAAGTGGCAGTAATGCACCTCCCCCATTATAGCAACAGAAAATAGCCGGCCGTCTTGCACCTCACCCCTCAGAGCACCATGGCAATCAAAAATACCCTGGAATTGAAATTCTCTCCTATTCACCCCAAGTCAAAATCCTTCCCTAAGTCCAGTCATTGTTTATAATTAATTTACACTACAAAACTTCTTAAGAAAGGACTCTCTTTGCTGTCTCTGCATCCTCACCTTCTCTTCAAATCTTGACCACAAACATCTGCTTTTCAGTTTCATACTTCTACTAAAGCCATCTTTTTAGGGCCATCACAGCCTTGGAATTGCCAAAATGCAAAGAGAACTTTTTGCATTTACCTTGCATCACCAATCTGCTGCATCTAAAATGCTTGTCTTAATTTCTAAATATGAATCTCACTATTCTCGAAACCCTTAGTTTTCTGCATCTTGATCTCCTTCTAACAAATCCCATTAATCCCCTCTTTTCTCCATGGTCTTAGTTTGGGGGGGGAGAGAGAGAGAGAGAGACAGACAGACAGAGAGACAGAGAGACAGAGAGAGAATACATATCTATATTCTTGATATATATAGATATATATGTAAAGAATATACATATATTCATAAAGATTGATGCTTTGTAGTTATAGACAAAAGACTCAATGTCTTTATACTTCAGAATTGGTATAAAGATAAAATAAGTTATAATATATGAAGTACTTTGAACTTTGCCTGGCTTATTCACATACCTTTGAAATAGCACTAATCACATTATAAGTGTTTGTGAGAGTTATTCTTCCCCAATAGACTATAGGAGATCATGCTTCATGCATCATTGCATTTTCAGGCTGGAGCACAGTGGCTGGCTCATATGGGTATGTGATAGTTCATGAATGAGTGACTCTGCTTCCTTCACAACCCCAGTATGTGGTAGGTGCTCAAGAAATTTTCACTGATGTGAATTCAATAGAACTGAATTGATCTGGAGATAATACAGAATAAGGAGTGCCTTAATATTAGGTGAGGCATAATGAGCTTTAATTTTAAGGTGAGAGCAGCTTCCCTTGAGTCACTTCCTTAGAGTTGAATCTTAACTGATGAAAAATTCTACATTCTTAGCAAGTTTAGAATTATTTTTTCTCTGTCGTTTGCTTTCCAGTGCCAGTTGCCATATTCTGTCAACTCTCTTTGTTTTTATTCTCACAATATTGCTCAAATCGCCAAAAGCCCAGAAACCTGTTGTCATCTTTATCAGTTAGCTATTGCTGCATAACCAATAAGCACAAAATCTCAGTGGCATACAGCAAAAAGTGTTTTTTCCTTATGTGTCTGTGTGTCAGACAGTTTAGACTGAACAGCCCTGCTTTGGCCTGTAGGTCTTACTGGTTTTGCTTTATCATTGAAGGCAGGCTTCTGTTCTGTGCCATATATATTCATTCTGGAACCCAGACTAAAGGACAGTAGCTACTCAGGGAAGCTCGTGTCTTGGCTACAACAGAGAAGCAAGCAGGAAAGCAGAACTCTGTATCGTGTCTTAAGGCCTCAGCCTGGAACATGACACATTGTCATTTCTACTCACACTGCATTGCCCAAAGCAAGGCATATGGCTAAGCCCAACATCAAGAAGTGGGGGAAATAAAAAGTTGCCCAATCTAGTGAGTGTTACCACAGACACATGGCGAAAGATTTAAATGTATAAATGTAATTCAGAGAAGATGAGAATTGTGAACAATGATTAAATTTACCACGACTCTATCTATCCTGATTCTGGCCTCCACATCTTTCCTAGGCAATCAGCCTTTAACCTCCTTGTAGCCAATATGCCACATGATTTGTACTCTAGATTTGCTTATGAACCTCTTTGTTGCAGCTGACAGAATACTCTATTAAAAATGACTTATATCATCTCATATAACAACAAATCTAGAGAAAGTGTTTTAGGATTGGATTGAAAGTTCAATAGTGTCACTGAAGTCTCAGGTTTTTTGTAGATTCAGGTCTTTTTTATCATGCTATCTTTTGTTTGCACACTTGTTGCCTCTCAGAGACAAGGTTGCTGCACTAGCTCCAAGCATCACATGATTTCACAGTGATGTTCAAAGCAGAAGAAAAAAAGAAAGTGTGTCTTCATAAACACCTCTCCTTTTATCAAAGAAAAAAATCTTCCCTTGTGGCTTCCCAAGTCACATTCCCTGATATTTCACTGACCAAAACTATCCAATCACCCAAAGCTGTAAGAGAAGCAGAAGTCATTGGAGAACATCTCCAGGCTCTGTCTTATGAGTGGTCTCTGAACACGAGAAATAAGTTGGGAGAGAGGAGCACATGTATAAGAAATCAATGGCACCTGAAAACTCTCAAATAATTTAACCTTCCTGGCTTAGTATTTAAGATCTTTCATAACACAATGTTTATCTCCTTTTAAAGTTTCATATATCAAAATTTCTCTCAACAAGAAACAGCAAATATTTCCCTCAGCACAGTATATTCATCTTATCGTTCTTCCCATCACTGATGTTTGTTCACCCCTCCCCCATCTTCCCCAAGTGCCCTTTGTCCCCTCTCTTAACTCTCCAGTTTAAGTCTTCCTTATTCCTGAGGATTCAGCTCTTCTCTGGGAGACTTCCATGGATGCTCAGGCTGGTCCAGTGCCATGCTGCATCCTCCCGTTGCGTCTGTGCTTCCCCGGTTAGACGATTTTTCATGATGAAGTGTTTCTACCAGTTTATTTATATGCTGCCCTACTAGACAAGAAACTCTTTGAACATAAGTAATGGGTCTCAGTTATTACATTACCAATACTTTTCCTAGCTCCTGACACAGGGCGGGTGCTCAGGATTTTCTTTTGCAAATAACTAAGTGGATAAAAGAGCAAATGCCCTAGCATGCTTTCATGTCTTTCTCTACCTAAGAAGAGAAAATCTCTCTAGATTTTAATATATACTTTTTACAGGAATCTATTTTTCTTAAGTGACTCATCTTTCCTCACCACACACAATCTACATCTGCACTAAATGTCACCAAGGGACCTATATTATAGGACACCTTTCTTAGCATTTAGTATCTTTTATGACACCTCTTACATCTGTTTTGTATATTATTTGACTTATATTAGCTTTTCCAAGATTATGAACTTCTTGATTATGTTTTACAATCTAATATGCCTATGTTATTGCTGTAAAGATAAAAGGTAATAAATATTTGTGAAATTGATTTGAATTATTATTTTCATCAAATGGTTTATACTTTATAGCAATTCTTTCTGACTATAAATCTAATCAAGGTAAATTATTCCATCTGAAGTTCTTGCTAATTTTTTCAAATATTTATGTCATTCTTTCTTATAGTAGTAACTCACTATTTTGAATATATCTGTGATACTTAACCAAGTATTCAAAGCAATACCCATGATTATTTATTACTCTCTATACTTGTTGGGGTGTTTTGAGCATATCTTATTTTTGCCTCTTGAATGAAGATGCACATTTTAATAGTGTGCATTATTATTAGTGATTTAGCCTGAAATTTCTCCCTCTCTGCTGGGTTCTCCCAAATTCAAATCACCAATGTTTCTAGGAAATGGGTGAAAAACATGACATCCCTGAAGTCTTCCCATACTCCATTATGACTATCTTTTTGTAATAATACATTATTTAGCTTTTTATTGTGCTGCATTTTATATTCTCTCCTCAATTCTACTACAAATAATTTTTAAATTCATTGAAAACCTCCACCAATGATTCAGATGATGTCTTGTGTTCAATCATTCAATAAATGTTTATTGAACTTCTAGTGTATGTCAAACATTGTCTCGTTATTGGGGATCCACTAATAAAAGAAATAGGTATAGTCTGACTTTCCTGAGCTTTGCATTCTAAGCAAGGGAAGCAACTAACCAGTAAACACTTCAATCTAATATGCCAGCTGGAGATAAGTGCTCTCACAAATGTAAGGCAGGGAAGTAACATGTAGAGTTCCTATTGGCAGTGGTTGCCATTTTTTTAAAAGGGTAGATAGGAAAGGCCAGAATCACAAGGTGATGTTCGATTGGAGGCCTAGAGCAGTGGAGTTCCACGCAGAGGAAATAATAAGTGCAAAGTGCCGAGGCAGACGTGTGGAAAAGGATTAGCAATGTGGACAGAGAGGCTTCAGGCTAGTGATGTGGGGGAGAGGGAGGGCAGGAAGCAAATGGAATCAATTAATTGGTGGAAGGTCTGGTCACGTGCTGCCTTGGAAGTGGCGTTAGGAAATTGGATTTCATTCTGAGCAAGATGGGAAGCCTTTGAAACTACTAAATATCTGTTTCATTATCAGGAATACACATTTATGCTGTTTATAAAAGTTTTGGAAATGGATTTGTGGTGTTGGTTGCATAACAATATACATACACTTAATGCCACTGAACTATACACATAAAAATGGTTAAAAGGTAAATTTTATGTCATCTCTATTTTACCACAAATTTAAAACTCTGGGGCATGAATCCTGTGAGCTAGCTTCTGTGCAAAGCACGGGTGACTATAAGAACATGTAGATCAGCCCTGGCTGGTGTGGCTTTGTAGATTGAGTACCAGCCTGTGAACTAACAAGTTGCCAGTTCAATTCTCAGTCAGGGCATGTGCCTGGGTTTCAGACCAGGTCCCTGGTAGGGGACGCATGAGAGGCAACCACACAATGATGTTTCTCTCCCTCTCTTTCTCCATCCCTTTCCCTCTCTCTAAAAGTAAGTAAATACAATCTTATTTTAAAAAGAACATGTAGATGATACAAGCACTCAGAATTTACTTTGAGAAAATATATATCATACATTATAAATGTAAATACTCTATGCAAGGTAGCATAAATCATGTTCTAAATGAGAAGGCTAGGCTAGGATTTCACCTAGTGCATTCTCAGAAACACTAATCTAGAGAGATGCCCCTTGAAATAAAAGGATTTTATTCAAATAAAGGTGAGAAACAGTGCATCCTCTAGGCCTTCGCAGAGATTCCCAGGGCACGTAGGCATATCAAGCTCTAAAATAAACATACGTAAAAGAACGTGTTCAGCTTTTTTAAACCAATGTTGCTAAACCATTTCGATCATGGTACTTTTTCACACATCACCTATTAACATACTGCAGAACTGGTATTCCAAAAACCCAATGCTACTTGAAGACACAAAGCCGAGATGGGAAGGATTGAGTTTGTAGAGAAAGTGCTATCTGAGCTAAGCTCTAAAAGAAATGGGATACTTAGATTAGAGAAAAGGAAGGGCATTTGAGGCAGGAGAAAAGTTTAGAAATTCACTTCGAAGTTAAGTCTCCTGGATCTTGCCTTGTCAAATATCATTGAGCCACAAAATGACTCTTCTAAGTATGCTGACAAAGTCATAATTTTGGTGATCATTGAAAAATGTTTTAAAACACTCAAGACATCATTCATTAAGATTGGTTATTTTGTAGAAGTTTACTTAATTCCTTGTCATTATTTTGTAGATTGTTAACAAAGTGAAGCCCAGAGAGACTATAATATACTCAGTCACCCCCGCGTAATCGGTGGCAGAGTGTTATTTTTCTTTCTCTGGAGCTGGAGCCCTGTTCCATGAAGGAGAGAGTTATGGTCTTTGTATGTCTGCAATAGACAATTTGGAATAAAAGCAAAAAATTGATTCCTATGCAAGATGCAGGTTTCATCATGCAGTGGATATGGAAACAAAATCAAATTAAAGAACAACGCAAGCTTGGATTTTAATGAAGCTCATCTTTGTTTCTTTTGCAGATCAAATTTTTGGCTCTCATCTGCACACAGTGTGTGAACGTGAAAATTCCACAGTTCCGCGGTTCGTAAAGCAATGCATTGAAGCTGTCGAAAAAAGAGGTGGGTAACTGAATATGCAGCAGTTTCTCCCCTTACACCACCCTCTGCACAACCAGTGCTCAAGTTAACAGCACCACTTGATTTGTCTGGGAAGCCATGCAATTAAAACCTGACTTTTGTTAATCGGTTAAGAGGATCAAGTTTCTTATTAACTTCAGTTTGTTTTTACAATAGGGACATCAGTAATTCCCACTAATGTTCTTTTCCTTTTTTTAATATTTTGTCTGTCTGACATATTGTTGATTCAATTGCAAACTTCTTGTTTTCAAGCCAGTGATAAAACATTCATAAAATATCAGCACTCAGAGTGTTAGAACCCTCCTAACATTCATGCTGGTAGATGTGCCAGAACAATTTTTGGTAAGCCCCCAACATTACCCAAGTGAAGCAAATAGCGTTTCTACTTGCAAACAGTGATATTCCATTTCCCACGTGTTTCTGTTCAATTGGAATACGGCTAACTGGTTTTCCTGGAACAATTAAGAGATGCACCTCCAGTGTTAAGATGACCTTCGATCCTTCTATTTCAACGTTCTGTTTTTCATCTGATATTATCTCATCTTACTGAGGGGAACAAAACAAAACCTAATTGACTCATCATTTCTATGCTAGTCTGTCTGTGAGGTGTTTTTCCTTCAGACTATGACTTCATTCATTCAAGGTCATTTTCCCTGGAAGATACATACAGTACATGAAGAATCTCAAAAAAATGTATTACATAAAAATATGAAGCTTCATCACCATCTGTTACAAGTTTACAACATATTCCCAGGATCTAGGGGGATATATATCATGTAAAAGACAGAGGTGTTTTCAGAAAAAGAATTGGTGAATCTATTCCCATTGTCAGCCCCCAATCTCTTAAAACAATAGAACCAAGGAGAAAAAATCTTTACCAAGTTATCTGCTAGGGCAAAGCTATTTTAATTCTCTCAGTGTTACCTGACTTTATTATAGAAGCATAATAAAAATGGTCTGCAATTTCCAACTCCTGGAAATTCATACTTTAATTATACTGTAAGGACAGCCTTGGGATCTGATTATTCCCATATCAGTAGGGAATGGAGAATAACAAGAAGAGGATGAGTGGGTAGGGAAAGTGGATAAAGGGAGTGGCTTTGGGGGAACACATATCAACACATCAGAGAGAAGAGCAGAGAGTTCAGAGTGAGAGTAGAAAACAGTAAAAGCAGAATAACACGAGGAGAGATGTCTGTGAGGAATGGAGTCAATCGAGTTGAGAGAGAAATGTGTTTTTATTGCATGTTGCAATCTCATTTAATTTTATAAGTACATATTTGAGGAATAAATACTATTTAATAAGTACTTAAAGCCAAAATGGATCACCGAAAATGTTATAATGTTATTATTGTCAATAGCTAAATTATCATTTTTAGGAAATCTTCATTCACTTATAAATAGTACTGATGGTGTGAGCTCTGTTATATTGGAACAAAAATCCAAATAGGACTTTGGGGGAAGCTCTACATAATGAGATGTGTGCACGCACGTATGAAAAAGGACTCTGTACCTCTCTATTCATGTACATACCCTAGGCAAGATGAAAATTCTGCTACATACAGCTTTGTGGTATGGAGATAGTGTAATATTGTACAGTCGAAAATGTCTGTAAATAGAAACTGCATCCTTTGTTCATGGCATTTTGTGAGAGTTTTTAATAAAATAAGACAATGTTTTTGCTGACAGAAGCAACCGTATCTGGCATTATATTTCATTGTCCTGGTGTTTACTCTTAAAATGAATTTGTAGATCCAGTACTAAACGGGTGCTAATCACACATGATTATTAAAATAATTTCTAAGCATTTTAATGAAACTCAAAGAGCACAATTCCACAAAGAAACTGATAATTCAAAGCACTTTGGCAGTGTCAGCTTAAAGGAACTCTTTGGAAATGTTTGATAAAAACTCAGAAGCACAAGATAAACCTCTCACATTATTGCAAGATTTACAAGTGTGTACTTTTGATTATATTTTTCTATGATCATTTTGTTGGATTAATATTCTTACATTTATACGCCAATTCTATTTACTCAAAGTGCTGTTTTTACTAAATTCTGGCATAAAGCACCTTAGGACAGAAATAATTTATGTGAATCTAAGTCCAATGTTTATGCAGGCTTCTGATGACATTTTATGCTGGGGTTGGTATTAGGAAGTAGCATAGAAAGGTGCCAAGTCTCTCGGCACGGCTGGGACTCTGCATATCTAGAGCCCTCTTTCTAATGGCCAGATCCTCTTTCAGCCAAGATACTCAACTGCAGAGTCATGGGAAATGTTTATGGACCAGTTATGGGAAAGGCACATTTAATGAAAACTGTGTTTACTCTCACAGTCTTAGGGAAATGGCCTCAATACTCACTACAGCAGCACATTGGCTGTTATAGAAGAAGGTTTGTTCCCTTTCTTTTTTCCTTAAGATTATTTCCTTGCCTTAAAAAAATCTATAAACTGTAACTGTATTTTTAAATGCTCCTTACATGCTTTATTTCAAGTGAAACAATATCCAGAAGGCAGATCTCACCATTTATTAATTAATTCATCCATCCATCCATCCATCCATCCATCCATTCATTCATTCAGTTAGTTGCACTTGGCAGAACCAAACTGCTCATGCTTCTGCAGTCTCCCCAGGGGAATTTTACCCAGTGCTTGGCACAAGATGCATTCCTGGTAAGGTGGTATTAGTTACATTTTAAATTTTGCATCTCTTGGACATGCCTATAAGAAAATCTTTTAGTGAGCCGAATGTAAACCAATTTAGCGAATAACTTGTTTAGTATGTTTCCTTATCTTGATTTAGTTTTCTTCGCTCCTCTAACTCACCAGAGCATTTTCTTCCTCACCAACTATTATAACTGGATTAAAGTCACGTCTGTGGTTTCTGACATTGTCTGTTCAGCCTAGAAAATATACACAAAGCTTGGAGGACACACTGTAAAGGAGCATGTTAGTCATTAAAGCTCTTCCAAGTGGCTCCTTCTCCCTTGTCTTGCCTTCGTGGTTGCAGACCATGTATGTGAGGTAGCCTAAGTGGCCAATGAAAAATTCAATTTATGTCCCTTCTGTGAAAATATCAAATTATTTTTCAGCTCATACTCAATACATGTGATAAACTGACCAAAAACAAGAGGTCATCTGACCTGCCCTTTTTTTGACGTTTTGGGGGAACAAGCTTATAGAGAGAAGCACTGTGCCATGCAGACGGCATGTAATCGAAACAGTGAGTGAGAAGTCCATTGTTCACAGTTTTATAAATACTTTGTGTAGTTTATGATGATCTCAAAAGTGTATAGAAATAGCTTACTTAAAAATAGGGTGTTTTGTATCTCTTAGAGACAAAGGGGTAGATGTGAACTAAACAAAGTATATAGTCTACACTGGTGTAATTAGTACTAGGCCCTTAATCCATGGTTCTTTTTATCAAAGCATGGAACTGACTGAGAACTCTTCCTTAAGGTCCGTTATTTGGAAAGAGCTATACATACATAATATGTGACACATTGTAAGCACTCAATAAAGATAGGTTGAATGAAGTAACAGGCACTGAGGGTCTCTTGCATTAGTGCAAGTAGTTATTCAGTATTTTCTTTGTGTCATTCTCTGTACCAGTGATTTTTAACCATTTTCCATCTCATGGCACGCATAAACTAATTACAAAAATTCAGTGGCACATTGGAAAATATATTTTTTGCCGACCGGACAAAAATTGGTATAATTTTGATTGATTCACATCAGATGGCTGTTATCGTGCTGGCTGTTTTCTTTCTTTTTTTTATTTTTAACTTGACAATCTAAAGGAGAAGAGGTCAGTGCCACTGACTAAATAGTTAGGTATTGCATGTTTTAAAAATTCTTGTGGCACACCCATTGAAAATCATTGCTCTATACTGCCAGCTGAGCCTATAAAGAAAATATATGTTAAATGAAAGGACACACACAGAAAGCACAAACTGTGATAACTGCTGTAAAAGACAAGAACAGATGTAAAAAGAAAGAATAACCACTACAATTATTTTTTTTTAATTTTAGGAGAAGTTTGCTTTAAAATGACTTAATAGAGAATGAGGGAAATGGGGAGAGATGTTGGTCAAAGGGCATATAATTGCGGTTATGTAGGATGAATAGGTCTAGATATCTAATGTACAGACATGATGACTATAGTTAATACTGTAATGAATAGTGGAAATATACCAAAGGAGTAAATTTCAGATTTTCTTATCATACACCAAGAAAATGGTAGCTGGATGAAGAAATGATATGTTAACTACTTTGACTGTAGTAATCATATCAAATCATCATGTTATACACCTTAGGTGTATGCAACTTATAATTTAAAATCTTTTAAGTGACATAAGAAAGACTAAGTAATAAACACATACTTGTCTGGTTTTTGTTCCCTGTTAAGACCAGAAGAAGATTAATTTGACCTTATTTCCCAGGTTATTTTCTTGACACAATGTGACAGTTGTTATATAAGGAGTGACTTGGTGTGAGATATCCAAAATGGCAAGCCAATCTTTTTCTACCCAGAACACAAGACATTGCAGAAAATTCCTTTTATGAAATAATGGAGTTAACTAAATGAGTGAACATATTTCTACCCTAAATGTATTTTTATACATTCAATATATTTTTTTCAGTAAGGGAATAGGCCTATTCTTTTTTAATAATTTAATTTTACTTGGATTGGCATACATTCTTTTAAATATGCTTTAACAACTCATTCTTCCTTCATGATTCCCAGTTCTGGTTAATATGCCCTCAAACTATTTAACAACATTAAAATGATACCTAGAGATTCATTGCATAACAATGTAAATGTACTTAACACTTCAGAACTGTACACTTAAAAATGGTTAAGATAGTATATTTTATGTTATTTTTTTAAATCACAATAAAAATAAATGATACCAAGTTTTTCAGATTTGATGATCCCAACTATAAGCTACTCTGCAGAATGCCTCAGCAGATACTAATCAACAAGTTTGTCTTCTTTGTTTTTCTGGAACACAAAATGCTATGACAAGAACGATACACAAACTTACATATTTGACTTGGTGCCTAAAAGCCACCCTGGGATCCTTAGCTTTGCTTAAAGATTTAAGAAAGACCTTTAGTCTACTTCTGAGAAGGTCCTTAGCCTCGAAAACTTTATCTCTCAACTTGACTTCTTAGCAGCTGTTATATTTTTTTGCTGTCGTTTGTTTGACAGGATCCAGTTATAGGTTCCGATGTCTGTTTAAAGAAACAAGGAGGCTGTTGGCTTTAAAATTCCCTCATTGCTTGTGTGATCAGCATTTTCCCAGGCTTTTCTACATAGTTTGCCAAGCAAAGGGACTGACCTTTTGTAGCAAACACTTTTTCATTTCAAAATGCTCACTTTGATTTTTGTCCCATTTTATGCTCATTCCAAACTGTTTACAACCCACTAAAAATGACTGTGAATTATATGTTTGTGTAATGGATTCCTTTTGTGGTCAGAGTGGAATGTTTACTTTGAACAATTAGTTATCTTTGGGTAGATTATAGCATCTTGGAAAAAGAATGCCTAAAATTATTATTATACCTTAACTGTTTCTTTTTGGTAATTCCTCTGCTGTTATATGAAGTTTGAGAGAATGTCACATTAACCAGCCCATGACATTAGAAACAAAATGTATTTCTCTTTGTGAATATTAATTTGGAAATATTTAATAGTGTAAGAAGCCATGCTTATATACTTACGCTAATCTGACTTATAAAAATTCAGAATGTGGAACCTACATGATTACATAAATATTTACTATATATGTTGCATTTGTGTACTAGGTAAGGAATGCGCATGTACGTATTATTACATAAATAAGCAGGCATGATTGTAGTTGAGCTATTATGCCAAAAGATCCCAAGCAGTATACTTGTTAATATAATTTTCCTCATACGCAATTCAATGTACCAATATGCCTCTTGAGAGCCTACCAAGTGTTCACTTGCAAAAATAAAACTTTACAAAGTCTTTTCCCATTGCCTGAGAATCCAGGCCCCTAAAGTGCAGATCGTATTGCCTTCGCTAGACAAGCTCTGCTCTCAGTTCTGCTAATTTTGTACTGTTCATTCTTTCCCACTTTGGGATAATCTATTATAGTTGGATCCAGGCACGCACTAAAGGCTGATACTTCCATGAAGAATGTGCAATTTGTACTGTTTAGTTTGTGACGAGATTCTTGAAAACTTTTATGATTCTATCTTGTTCCAGAGAGACTTCTGCTTGCTAGTTTTATAAGCAGTGAGTGGGGGAAAAAAAAGTAACAAAAACAAAACAAACTGATAAAAATTACATGCTCAAAAAAAATCAAGAGTTCAAGATAAGCACTTTTTCTTTTTCCCCAGAGAATATTTGTGGGCTGAACAAAAATGTTTCTGAGGCCACTGACCTGTGTGTTGCTTTTTTTTTTTAAGTGCTTGCTTTTCATGTCTAAAGTTAAGCACCCACATGCATTTACAATATAGATGATCCTCAAAGAATCTCTATGAAAGTTTGCAGCGAATTTTCCTTAGTTTTTACTTCTGGGTTAGAATTAAATCTGGTTTAGTGTTTTGGTGTTTTGTGTTTGGCTTTGTTTGCTTTTGTTTTAATGCAACCCAATGACAACCACCTTCCTGACAGCGATAGTGTTGTGCTGGGTCCAAGTTGGAACTGGCTCTTTGGGGTAGTCATGCTGGGGCCTCTGTGTCTGTCAGAAAGCCACATTCAGGGCTAGAGGGGAAGACAAAGTCAAAACAGAGTAAACAGGAAACAGCCAGCAAGAGTATAAAAGAGAAACTGGAAGAAGACAACCAGAAGAAATCAGAGATGACAAGGTGGATGGGTGGGGGGGCGGGGGGAAGCTGTGTTTTGCAATTAAGAAAACAAATGTAGATAAAAGGGCATACTTGTGAGGTCTGTAATGAAGAGAAGACAGGCTATTGAACCAGTTACCATCTCTGCCATAGTTACCTGATACCTACTTCTCTGTTCCAGAGAAATTTACTCTTGTCGAAGAAAATGCTTGTTAGTTAAATCTTGCCATGAACGGCAAGCTTACAGTAAACATTCACAAATTCCATGTATAGACATCGTTAGTAATTAATTCACTGTACTTATTAGTGGCATTTAATGGAGTTTATCTACATCTAGCAATACACAACAGTCTTATTATCAAAAAGAGAGCTTAAACATTACCGAAGTTAATGTAGGAGTAAAGTGCAGTTCAACAACCGGAAAGGCTATCTAATGTAACCAGCATGTGGCTCTGGTCAAATCAGTCGGCGGATTTCCCACACTTTTGAGTCCAGAATGCATAAGAATAAATAATGTCTCTTCTCAGATAAAACCTGAGTCAAATTTCCAACCTCCACCCCCATTCCCACCTCCATTCCAAAGTTTAGGTTCTTAACATATTTTTCCTTTGGAGTCAGTTGGAAGGAAACAGTGTCAAAATGAATACCCTAGGCGAGAGATTCTCAGCCTTTTTCATCTCATGGCACGCATAAACTAATTACTAAAATCCTGTGGCACATGAGAAAATACCGTTTTTGACCATCTAACAGAAAAGTTGATATAATTTTGATACATTCACATTGGATGGCTGTTGTTGTGTTGGCTGTTTTCATTTTTTTATTTGACAGTCTAAGGGAAAAGAGGTCAGTGCCCCTGACTAAATAGTCAGGTATTGACTGTTTAAAAAATTCTTGAGGCACATCAGTTGAATATCACTGCACTAGAGTGCTAGCCTCTTATTGTGAATGGAGGACTTAAATAATGCAGCACCTCAGCATGTCTGGATGCAATGCTCTAGAATATCCTTTCATGGTATCATTTATGTTACGGGGGTCTGAGTGTGGGGGTTTTCTTGTGAGAGGCCCCTATATTCAGAAGGAATATTTTAGCTTGGGAGCAAATGTTTACAAAATTTAAAAAATTCATGCACTTGGGAAGCTTTCAGGTTTTCAGTAAGTGGGAAATAATAATAGTAGTAGTAATAATAATAATAATAATAATACTACACAGGTTTTCAGATACTTGGTGCTCTGGAATTCCAAAATGGACTTGTAGTTTTTAAACAGAGTTTTAAAAAAAATTCTTATTGCATAATGTGAACCAACTCATTTTAAAAAAATAAATTATCAGAACTTTCACAAGCATGTCACTCCATTTTGTAAAATAACCTCTTGTTTATTGATTGAACAAGAATCTATACATTATATTTTTATAGGCATTTCCATAAAGCTTAAAACTTTATGAAAATTAAGAGGTATTAAATTAATTCAGGAAGCTATGAATAAGACCAAAATAATATACTCTTTTGGGGTTTCCTAATTAGTAAGTTTCTGTTTTAAAATGTCTAGAAAAAAAATTGTCCTTTCCAAGGAATTTTCACACCTTCAAATGAAGTGTGTCCAACTTAGGCATTAATCATTAATCTACATATATAGTAAAAAAGACACACAGATTCTAGGAGAAGTAGTTGCATTGGTCTATCTAATTGAACATGGCATATTTTCCTCTGTAGGATAGTTTAGAGTAATTTACTCATTTCCTTAAAAGATTCCTGTCTTGAAGATTCTTCTAAATTCTGTGGGAGCTTATCTTCTATTCTAACAAGCTGTGGAGTTACAAGTGTTTTTGGGGGGGAGGTCAAAATAATCTTTCTTGCTAGTTTTATTCCTTTTTGCTGAATTTTGTACTTTGCAAGCCACTTCCTATTTTCAGTTCAAAAAAAAAAACAAACAAACAAACAAAAAATCAAGGGCAGGACACTTTGAGAAGAAAAATTAACTATGCAAGACCAAAATAGCTCTGAAATGATACCGCTGGAAGGGTTCTTGAGATTATAGTAGACTGTAGACTCAAAATGTAAAAGCACATTCTTTTTAAGGAAATATGAATGTCCTCAGATTTAGGGTAAAAACAGCTTACAGAAGAAAAAAAATTTAAAATATTATTTTCAATATATTATGTACTCTTTATGTGGAGAAGAAGGATTTATTCTTATTTTTTGACAGTGGCACATAATGGATTCTCAATAAATGATGAATAAAGGGATGAACTATATTCAACATTGCTTAAATTATTGGAAAGTTGCACACCATTGCCACATCTGCATATGGTTGAAACTAAAAGGATCAGTGATCAAGGGTTGTTGGTTGAAGGCAGCTGCATGATGTGTAGAGAATATCGTGGTTTGCAAATCTGCTTTTTAAACATTTAAACCGTTCCTGATGACAGTATATTATGTTTTTGTAAATGATATCATTCTTTTCCATCTATACACAGTTATGCTAAAGATTTGAAGTTATGTTTCCTTACAGATTTTATGCTCATCAATTTTTTGGATACTACATTTAATTTCACCATCCAACAGCTAAAAGAATATCGATTCTCTGCTCATGTTCGTAAGAGGAAGTCATATCCTATTAGGCATTGTTTCAACACCAGTAGCCTGCTGTTTTTAATAAAGTAATTGAATGGCAACTATGACTTGTAAATGACATGCCTGAGACTAGGGCAGCATAAGCTCAGGTCCCATAACCACACAGAAAGCAGAGCACATTTTTAACTCAGACTTTGAATACCGTGTTGGTACAGTTCTGTGTTAGTTTATGTCCCTGTAACCACCTCACCTTCTTGATTCAGTGTTTATTTTCTATGTGTATCTGAGGAAATTTGTATTTTAATGATGTCTTTAGTTGAAAGAATCTGTCAAAGTATTCTAAATAAGAAATATATAGTCAACTATATAGACCTATCAATATGAAGCTAATGAAGACAGGATACCAATACTATAACTTCTAACATGATTTTGCTATTGGATATTGATTTCATTTTCTACAAATTTACTTCACAGCATAAAGAAAAGTTAAGCTTTGCTGATGCTATCAAAAGCTATATTACAACTTTGAATACCCAGTGTCATTAAAATAGGACTATTATATTTCTTGTTTTAGAAATGAAGCCTTTCTTATTATGTTTTACATTTTTGACAGTTTGGGCTAACTTAACCCTTTAGTCGCCCTACAGAAAGTAGAAACCTAACAGATAGTATTGTAATCACTATAGTAAGCTTTCTCTAATTTTGTTTTGAAGCGGGCAGTTAGTTGGCATGAATTTGAAATTGCATAGCATAATATCGAAGTCCATGTGTTTGGCCTAGTGTTTGATAGCATAAGAAACATGCATTTCCTCTGGATTTAATTCTTGACTCTGATATTTTATGCTACTCATTCCCTCAATGTAATTTCAATCATGCCTAAAGCTTCAATGATTCCTTAAATGACGTCAAAACCCCTATATGAGAATGACTCCTCGAGCTATTTCTTACACTCAGACCTGAGGTCTAGGGACAGCCCCTCTTGAATTTTCCTCTGGCATTGCACACTCAAACTTTACAAACTGAACTTACGACATTTCCCAACAAACCTGTTCTTCCTCCTTTATTCTTTAACTCAGTCAAAGTTATCATGACCTAGTTTCCCTACTGCCCTAAAAACATGTTGGATATCATAGATTCTTTTTATATACACTAATTACATCATTCACTAAGTCTAATAATCTCTATTTTCTTGATATCTCTTGAATCTCATTCTTCCTTTCACCTCCCGTGGTCCTGACTTGGTCTCCATAATTTATTTTGAGATAAGACTTCTAATTGATAGCATTGTCTTTGTTCTCATTTCTGCGCTGGTCACCCTCCTCAAGACTGCCGAATCGTCCCTCTTAAATACAAATCAGATTGTGCCATTTCTGCATAGAACCCTCCAATGGCTCTTCTTCCCCATCAGAATAAACAAAATTCCATGCTAAAGTTTCCCATTAAAAAGGATAAACACGTGACCCCTGTCTGCTGTCCACTTCATATCCTCATAAACTGCTTTTTATGCTCCAAGCATACCAACTACATGAAGTTTTCTAAAAGCTGGTATTCCTTCTCTCTGCTATTCATTTTCAAAGACTCTCTCCTTATCCATCTACCTGCCAAAGTTATATTCATCTCCCCATGCATAACAGAAGAGTCACCTTCTCTAAGGACTCTTCTCTGACTGACATCCTCAGCCACCTCTCCTTGGTCTCTTGGAAGTCATCAGGGCATCCTTCCTGTGTTCCAGTGATAGCTTTGCTCTGTTGTGTGGGACCATAATGGCTGGTTGCCCCATCAAGAATATGATTCCTTGAATCTAGGGATTGTGTCCAGTTTCTCTCTCTCTCCTCAGTGCTTAGGCACGTCTGAACTGGCATTGGGTAGGAGCTCAATTCATGATAGATGACTAAATGGATGAATTTATGGATATTATTCAAGATTTACTTTCATCAATTCATCCATAAATTCATCCTTTGAGAATCAGATTTTTTATACTGAAGATGCATTGAATTGTTAGAAGAGATAGTGATTAAAGGGCTCTTTAAACATAATGTGAAGTCACATTATCCAGAAGATAACTACCTTAAAAGTGAAAGTGAGGTGTTTTGGGTTATTTCCCCTTTGCAACATAGTGTAATAAGTATCTGTATCTCTATGAATGTAAATACCATATTAACAATAGCTTTTAACAGTCTGGGACAGGACAAACCTGGAGCAGTGACTCCGGCATTCAGTACAGGTTTTGAACAAAGCACACCTCCTACCCTTAACAAGGGGGAAATACTTCTCTCAACAAATAGTGTTAAATGGTTTCATAAACCTGTGGGATTCAAATAACTAAAACTGAATTTGATTTTTGGGGGACTTCCTGGTATCATAACAGTAGAACTATCATCTTTCTGGCTCAAAAATTGTGTTCTTTTATATATAAACCTCTAGGCATTGTGACTACTCCCCTGTAAGTCTGTGTATGATTTTTCCCATTATCACCCTCTAGGTCTCTTTTCCCATCACCACTTTCCAGGCATCTACCATCCACTGAATAGCCATGTTTCTGATTATCTTTTCCCAAATGTATTAGCTTGCATTATTTAAGGCTGAATCTCATTTTATTATTTCCTGCTGGTATTTCTAAACTCCTTAAGTCTATTTGTTTGATTCTTTTGTCTTCACAGATGTCCACAGTTCCTCCCAATTTAGTATCATCAGCAAATTTAATTAATGCTCTGTTTACCTCTCCTTCTAATGAAACCAGTCCCTTGCTTCATTTCATCATACAAAGTAAAAATGTATTGGCAATAAAATAGTCTGAAGAAATGTTCCATCACTGTAGGAGGGGAAGTGAAGGATACAGCAAAGATCCATGCGGTGAGGAGTGGACAGGGCAGCGGGGTGGTGAGCTAGTTTGCTATTGCCCTAAAGCAAAACTTTTTTTTACAGCAACCACACTTTGGCAGATTGCCTGGGTTGGTGCTGGTGTGTGTGTGTGCATTTTGGAAGGTAGCTATATAACCCTAAGGACTTTTTATTAAAGATATATATATTTTATCTACACATATCTATAGAGAGAGAGAGATTAAAGATATACATAGAGAGATAAATATAGATTAGACATATAAAAAGCACATTTAAATCTATAAATACAAATACAGGTATAAGCTAGTAATATTCAGTCCATAGCATGGCTATAAACCTTTATATGGATATACACATCTGTGTGTGTGTGTGTGTGTGTGTGTATACATACACAAGCTCACAATCATTTTCAGTGAGAGTTTTCCAACACTCACTACTGTCTAAAGTTTTATTTCAGTTCTTAACTTGATAAATGCTTTAAATCCAAATTAAGCTTTGGGTTTAAACAAAATTCCTTTTCAATAATAGATTTACCAAATAAGGTAAGGAAAAAATATAAGTGTATCGAACAGGCAAATGTCAATTACTATATATATATATATATATACATATATATATATATATATAAATCTCTAGAATTAAAAGGATAGAGAATTGAGCTTAGTCAGAGAAATATTTTTGCTTGTTTACTTTAAGGTAGGCAAGTCTATGTCAAAGACTTACAGTGCCAGTTTCAGTGTGGGGTCATACAGATACGGGGTGATTGATGTAAGAAAACAAAGATGGCATTTATTTAATACTCACTGTGTGCCACAAGCAGTGCTTTTCAGTGTGAATCACTGATACAGCTTTAAAGCCTATATTAATTACTACCTGATAGCTACAGAGTGTATTCCTAACTCCAATAAAACCTTGTGAATATTTACTATGTTGCATTTGAAGAATCTATCTTTGGAATGTTAGTGCATTAGTATAAATCCATTGACTCCACAAAACATGAATCCACTGACTCCACATAAACTTTCAAGATTATGCTTTGATTAGAATAGACAGATGGTAGACCAATATCTCTATTGTTAGGTGCTGAAGATAATGCACGTTCACAGTGTCGAAATGAAGACTGACATATACTTTTCATATGGGACAAGGTCACCAAAGATGTCATCACCGATGGGTGGTGGTAACAAAATAGTGACCAGGAATATTGTTAAGTAGTCGCAACCTTGTATTGTTTTTCTAGTGAGAAAAATCTGATGCATAATGCATTCTTATGAGAGAATTTTCTCAGATGCCAAGACTTTACAGGCATAACCTCTATAAGCTTTAATGGGAGTTTCTTGCCAGCACCTGTTACAGTATAGAGTTCTTACTTTTCACACATAATCCAAGACTGGCTTGGAACACTTACTTGGAAAAACTAATATAGTGAGACCTTCTTGTAATGTTTCCTCACGAATAATATTCATCTTTCAATCCTTGATTTGATATATGTAAGCATACGTCCATGTTTTCTATTCAAATTCATTTCCCACCAGAGAGGCTTCTTTTCACTAACTTTTCATAGATAGGAACAGATAAAACAATTTTTCTTACAGGACAAAAATAGTTTAAAAAGACAGATAAGAAGGGAAGTTAATAGGCTATACACTGACTAGAAATTATACAGAGACTAGAAATTGACTCTTCTTAACTGAAAATAGCTCTAGAGAGTGAGTTTAGATTCCTGAAGAGCCAAGAGAAACAGCTAGAGTACCATGGGCAAAAAGCTATTAGCCAGTGAGTCTAAATCAAGGATCACAGGTCAAACTCATATATTTTGGCAAAATTTTCCCAACTCTTTACAGACTAATATACAAGAAATTTTAGTATTTTAAAGGAAATGTACTTAACCCCATGGATCAATCAGCTGGGTAGTGTTTAATGTAGAGGAGGAAGGGTTAAAAGAATTCCTAAAATTTCATATTTTTTATTTTAAGACTTCTTATTTTACTGTATTTTTTCCATAACCATTTAGTCACCTTATACTACCTTCCCCCTACAATCACCATACTGTTTTCCACGTCCCTGAGTTCTTTTTCCTTTTTTTAAATTAACTCCCACTAATTCTCATTACCAAAACAAAAACAAAAAAATATTACAGTACCTTTGTTTAACTAAAATTATTGGAGATTGCACAGGAATGCTGTTTTATGAATAACCACCTCCCTTTCAGGGGTGTTTGACAGACCCTCTTGCCTACTATTTCTAACATACTTGACATATGAGACTGAGACAGTCCTTCACACTCATGGGCCCAAGTCACTTACTATCATTCTCTTATTTGACAGGGTACTAGGGGTGGGCAGAAGGATTGTTTTCCACTTGTCAAACATTGTCTAATAGTAAAGTTTTAGCTCCATATTTATCACAGGATTTTACACCTGTGATAAATATGATGTAAGAGTCTGAAACCCTGAAATCATGAGAAGAAAGTTACAAACTTGTCAGTGAAATTTCTTACAGGGGCAAAGCATGGGGTCTGAACAAGCACACTCCAGAACAGATCATGACATATTTTGGGTACCCACTTCCCCCTTCAGTTTTTTTCTTTCCTAGATGATTATATTACTACACAGTGTGCCCTTGAGCCTCTAATGCCCTCCTTCTTGCAAAGCTGCCTCAGGAAGATCATTTTCACCTTAGCTTGAAGTATTACTCTGAGTACAGTTGCTTTAAAATGTATCAATATTTTAGCATTTAGCACATGGCTTTGTCTCCTGTTAGAGTATTTGTAAGCATCAGGAAAGAAAGAGATTTTTGTTTTGTTTTGTTTTATTTTGTTTTGTTTTGTTTTGTTTGAGAAAGCAGAGGGAGGCAAAGGGAGTCATAGTGCCACCCCTAAAAGTAAGCTGTGTCCCCAAGCTTAGCCCCTCCTTCTCTCCCAGGGTTTTGCTTATAGCACACTTTGCTTTAAACTGAAACAAAATAAGGTCATTCTTTTCTTTTAATATTTTGTACAACAAAATAATAGAAATGCATTTGTTTCTGGGAAGAGATTTTATTAACAGTCTTAGGTAAGATGTGTTTGAAAACTTCAAAGTGGCTGGGTATCCACGAATCAACCAGTCATTGTTCAAGGGTGTCACCAGCTGAAGCTGACAAGCCTTAAGCTGAGTTACTGAGGAGACTTGAGGCACTAGAGAGAGGAGAGGTGTCATCCGATGGAGCCAGAGTCTGCACACGGGCAGCTCTGCACATGCTGCCAGGGCAGGAAAGTGACACAATGGGAGAAGCCCCCAAGACCGTTTTCTGCAGACCCGAACTGGAAGCAAGGAAGCACACCTTGTCCTCAGAGATCTCATGATCCCAAGGAAGAACAATGTGCCTCTTCACAGAGTTTCATTCTGTAGAGCAAAGCTCTGTATGGATTTATGTAAGTTCAGCTCTTGAACCTCAGTTTAGAACATTACACTCGCCTAAAAGAAAAATTGTATAAGCTGTCCCTGAAGAAAGATAGATTATTTATTACACTTTCCATATGATGGAAATTGTTATAATGATAAGAATAAATCATGTTTAAGGATAAATTGTGTTGAGTCAAGTTGAAAAATGTGCCCCTTCTCCTCCAAATCTTTAAAAACAGTAAAAACACTCCATTTCCCTTTATCTTAGTATATCTGAAAATATCAGGAAATCTGGGCAGGGTAAGCATTTGGATAATAGCATCTACCCTTTTGGATTAGCTTGAAACCAATATGGTCTTCAAATTTTTATCTCTGTCTTCTTTCATTTACATCTTCTGTAGCACTTCAAGAGTCAACTGTAGTGACTGATCATGGATTTAATCACAGTATCCTCAAAACTCAAAATCTGCCAGCCATTCAGGGAAATAGGAAAATTAAGGCATTGTTTACATTTCATGCAATGGAAAACATTAAATGTATATGTAGTTTGATTTCTTACCACTTAGACAATCAAATATATGAGGTAGACACTCAATAAATATGTATTAATGAACATCAACTTATGTAACACAGTTTAGTATACCTTCTTTCTATGACAACAGATAAAAAAAAGATGGATGCTAAATATCTAACAATAGATGCTAATTATGTGTGTGTATATCCCATACAAATACTTTAATAAGACTTTTTATGTAGACCTATATGACAAAATCATCCAGAAGCAGGAAATCTGCTGTGTATTGCACTAGTGCTGGATGAGTTTAAAAAAGGGAACAATTGGTATTGGAATTCCTTTTTTTAAGTCAACAAGAAATGTTTTAAGTAATTAGAGTGTGTGCAATTCTTTCCTAGATGGTTAACAGCCCTCAAGTAGTCAAGAATGAAGCTGAGAAAATAGGCCTGCTCCTATACCACTTAAAAGAAACTTTTGCCTAATCTCTACCTATAGTGTGATAATAGAATCAAGAAAGCCAGCTATGCTAGCTCAGGGCTTTTATCTATACATTTTTTTTTGTACCAGTCCTAATCATGAATGACAATAGTGCAAATTGTCCAGAGACAGTTAAAGCTCCTCATTAGAGTACATGATTATGTCCTTTCAGCTCTATTCCAGAGACCTTATATTTGTATCTCCAAACCTGGGTGGGTGTGGTTTGTCTACTAATGGAATCAATGTACAATTCTTAATATTTTTTTAATTTTTAAAGATTTTATTTATTTATATTTTTAGATAGGGGAAGGGACAGAGAAAGAGAGGGAGAGAAACATCAATGTGGGGTTGCGTCTCGTGTGCCCCCTACTGGGGACCCGGCCTAAAACCAACGCATGTGCTCTGACTGGGAATTGAACTAGTGACCATTTGGTTCACAGGCAGGCACTCAATCCACTGAGCCACACCAGCCAGGGCCACTGTACAATACTTAAATTTTGAGATATCTACTGTGTTTTGCAGAGATTTGGAATCTGATATCATGGGTCTTAAAGCTTCTTCTAGCTAAATTAGAGACACAAAATAAAGCATTCAAGGAGACAGTAGATTTATGACATTAACACAACCTATTTCAAGTGAGCCTATGAAAACATAAAACCTTGTCAAAATAAAAAAATGCAATCTTTGGCATAATACTTTGGTAATAAAATAAATAGCATTATCATCTATTCTCAAGAGTAATATATACGTATTTACATATATAAAGATACACATATTATAAAATATTTGGGAAATAAAATAATAAATAAAACTAGAGTCATTTTTATAATCCCAATATGCATAGATTATCATTGTTAATAATGCAGTGCATTATATTATATATCATAGGTATAAACATATATATATAGTATATATAGCTTAACTGTTTAGAATATAATGTGAAGTTGAATATATACCATATTGGTATTTGCTTCTCAAGTTGGCTACCAAGTATATATATCAACCTGAGGGTATTGCTCAGATGTGTAATATATGAGAAAACATTAAAAGATGCAGGTGCCATTGCCACTAGAACATAAATTTGCATGTGGAATCCCCTTACAGTGTCTGAAAAGAATGCTGACAGCAGCTCTATAATAACTGGATTGTGTATTCATTGTTCTTTGCTGTATGTTATCCCCAATACCTAGTAAACTTTTGCTACATAGTAAGTTCTTAATCAACATGTGTTCAATTGCATAGAGCCTTGGAGTTCATCAACTAAAGCCTTTCCAACCAGAATATATTGAAATTTTTCTATCCTTCCATTTAACTACAATTTAGCACAGGTCCACCTGCCAAACAGGGAGGATTATACAATAGCATGAGATTTGTGTTTAGCAGAAGTATTGGCAATCCCGACGTCTCGCCTGTATTTGCAAAAAGAAAACAACCTTCTTTATGTTCCCTGAGGAAAAAAAAAACTCAGATGTTTCAGTCTCATCCACTGTCATGGTTAGAAGTGTCTTCCTCTTTGACTAGGAAGAGTCTAATGATACCAGAATTTCTCAGTAGTTTGGGGGAGCATGAGGAAGTCGAAAAGGTCTAAATAGGACTCTGCTTCTGGTTAGTATGCTCAAACAGGTTTGTAGGCTATTTTGCTTTTGGATTTGGAATTCAGTTTACTTAACCCACTTTAGAAACAACAGCCGGAAAAGGTTCTTTCTCACCTGAATGCTTAGCAGAGCAAGCCATCAAAACCCTCCAGGAAGTGCCTAGCCCAAGGGTCTGAATTAGAGGCACCTCCCCAAAGAAGATCAAAAGTTATGCTCCACCAACACGGAGACACTGAGAAATGGTTGAATGTGTTCTAAATTAAACTGCCCTGGTGGTGAGGAGAGATCTGCCAAAATCTTTCAATTAATCACTTTTACCTTCAGGGCAGAGTTAGGCCTGAGAGTATTTCAATAGGTTTTTATTGGAACAGGGTTATTTCAGATATTAAACTATGTTGCACAAAGTAAAAATAATGTTATTTTTAAGTTGCTACTCTTGTTAAATAAAAGTTGGCAAGCGCTCTTGGGGTCTGTATTGTGTCTGTGTATTTGTGTATGCGTGTGGCTTTCTCCTGGGCCGTAAGACTCGTTTTTGATTTTAAAAAGTGAGCAGCAATGGGTTAGTTGGTAAATATATTCATATAATCATGTTCATTAATAATATGTTATAAATAGTAGAAAGTTTTAAGTGTATAATTCTCTACAATACAATTGAGATATTTTTTTCCTACATCTTCAGCAGTAAGTTAATTAGAATCACCTGCATTTCCTTGGGTGGACACCAAATGGATTGCAAACAAAAACAGATTAAAATAGCTGCTGCAGCTCATGGCATACAGATGACAAGATTCACAAAAAGGACAATGAGGCACTGAAAATGTTCGCTTTTCAAACAATTTTAGAGGAAATTTAGCTCTTGCAACTTCTCTGTAAAAGCTGCTTGTAAGTGTTTTGCTGAAAGGCTAGAATAGCTTTGTTTCTGATCCCTTGATGAGTGAGAGAAATGTTTAAGAAAGATCACTTTACAGAGAGATTCAGGCTGAAATGCGATGACTGTGATTCAAGCCAAGCCAAAAATTACAGTTCAGAATGAAAGGGGAGGTACGTGGTTTGGGAATCCATTTTCCCACATTCCTGAATCTCAATCATCCCAGCCAATGTAAAAAAAAAAAAAAAAAAAAAAAAAAAAAAGTCCAATGGAAAATAATGAGGTCACTTTGTTTAGATATTTTAAAAAATAGGTGTGGAAGGATTGAAAAGAATGAGAGCAAATATATGACTTTTAAATCAATGCCTATTTCATATATGATAGAATCAGAAGCTTGACTTTATGTAACTGTTATGATTTCATCACAGAAGGAGCTGTTTTTCAGTGTTTTCTTCTTGTTGATGTATGTAAGCCTTTTATTTCATGTCTTTAACTTATGAAAGAGTTTGTCGCTAAAATTTTAAAAAGAAAAGTATGTATGTGGGCATCATCTGCAGATGTCTCCTCCTTTGGCTCCAAGCTTTCCTTATGAATAGTGTCTTCAACTTATGTTGGCACGTTTGCTTACAAACCACCAAATGATAATGGTTGACCAAATTCAACTATTTATTCTTATTACTCATATTTATTTTAAAGAAACACTCTGAGCAAGGCACACGAACAGAAGAATGATTTATTTACATCAGCATAATCACAGCATAACATAACAATGAAACTCATACAAAAAAGTATCTCGGAGAATGATATGAGATGAACCAAACACAACCTCTAACTTCAATATCTTCCAGACACATGAAGTTTTCCTTGAAGACGAGAACTCTCGCTTAATGATAATCACAATCATTGGCCAATATTTGTCTTCAAGACTAAGATTTTTAAAAAGGAGAAACACGTAAAAGAATTTATTAAAGACTATTTCCAGATACTTTGGTTCCCACATTCCAGAAATCATTTCAGTTGATTATCGTTAGTCTTATCGAATCAAGGGTATTAGAGGTCCTAGTGAAATTTCACAGGCAAAGTCAAGGTCTTTCTGAGATGCTTTTTTACTTTGAGATGTTTCCTAAGCCTGGTATAATTCTATGAATCATATTTGTTTACTATCCTTCAGGCTTTATACTGTTAGGCCTAAAATTCCTAGCTGAGTTTACACAGATATGTAAGAATTAATGTATAAGAAGTGAGGAACCACACATGGGATAGCATCCACAGAGTCTCCTTTCTTTTATGCTGGCATTAAGCAGTGTATGCAAATGGCTTCCATCTATGTCACTCTAACCAGGCTCGAGTTTGTTTTTCTCCTGTGTTTCCCCTTAGTTGTCCATCATTCAATAATCTGTAAATTAAAAGGCATGACTTTGAAGGCAATTGGCCCAGTGATAAGTCTGAATGGAAAATAAGTAGAATTAAGTGTATGGAAGTTATATATGAAAATAAGCCTGAACATAAAGAAATCATAGCAAATGGACCCGAGGTTCTAGCCCTCAGTAGTCACGTGAGTCTTCACAAGACCTTTTATATACTACTCTTTACATTTCTGGACTCTAAGGGTATGGATAAGTATCTCTGATTATGAGAAAATTTCTGAAATATTATAGCAAGAACTAATGATAAAAAAAGGGAAAATTTTCAATAATGAAGAATGACTGTGTACATTGAGGACAAATGGCTTTTGTGTTCCTGGTAACATTTAAACAATTCGGTGTGATTTGCCTCTATTTATTAAAGTACCCAATATCTTCCTCTGGGAAACTAATGCAATACATAATTTTCTAACAATGAAACTCTACACAAGAATATTTAATAATAGTTAAAAGCAAGTTAGCTAGCCCTTTCTCCCCATATACAACCCCCAATCCCTACACTCACAGATCTCTTGAAGGCATGAGTGATACAATACAGAATCACTAAGAAATATAGCCAGTAGTGCACTTAACACTTTGAGATATTTTGTCCATTACTCCTTCCAAATTTGTTTGTCTCCTCAGTTTCCCAAAAAAGATAAGCTAGTTGGGAGGTCAGGACTGGACAGAACTGAAAAATATGAGAGTGGGGGAGAGAAAGAGAGAGAGAGAGAGATTTTTGGCTAGGACTTATCAATTTTATTTTCTAGTATAACAGTTTAAATCAATTGAAGGAGGATGTTTATAATGATCTTAACTCCCCAAATGTTCAATGAAAAGTCCTTTTTAAAAAAAATCTCTTTCTGATGCAAGATTCTCTAAAGCCCTTATATCATGTGTCATTTTCTTTGCTTTGTGTGCTTTCCATTATAAGATATTTATTTAAATCTGTAACTTGCCCCTATCTAGAACACTGGCTATACAAACAATATAAACTAATGTTTTATTTCTTAACATCACAGATTGTAAGCAGTTTTCTCAGATATTTTTAAAAAACACCTTTCTCTTAGTGACTTCCTCAGTATAACATTTAAAAAAAATTAACAACAAATACCTGTCATTTCCTTATTTTATAAAGATATAATTTTTCTTTTCTTTATGAATCTACTATAAAATATCTGAAAGATGAAAACATTTAATTCATGAATGAGTAATCAAAAATTGACTGTTACCCAACTCAAATAAAGGAAGATAGTGAAGGAAAATTGAAGTCAGAATTTTCATATCATTTTTAAAAGAAAAAGGAAATGTGTTGCCACAATTGTCTCTATGAACCAAAAACTTATAGCAGAGATACAACAATTGTAAGACAAACTATCAAATTGAGATGAAAATTGTAAAGAACGGACTAATAAAACAAATTAAAGAGAAAATTATATCAGTCTCAGTAATACAAGGAACATTGGAAGAAGTATAAATTGCAATAGGAACTTCTGTAAGCACAGAAAAGTATTGGCATGAGAAAATGAGGGGCACAGTGACCTTAAACTCTGTATAGCTCCCCAGCATTAGAATTGGAGTCATATAATTAGTATTTTAAATATTCATAATTTAATAACAGGTCACTTATGGCCCAGTTGCCAATAAAGAAGAAAATTGTCATATAGCAAGCAGTGTCTTCACAGCCAAAGAAACTTTTGTTTTAGGCATTAAAAAGTCTGTTTTTATGAAAAACAATGCAGGCCTCCATTTAAATAGACTAAGAGAACATGTCTGATTCTCCTTCCTTCAAAAAAATCCCAATGAAATAATAGAAAAGATATGTGGAAAAAATATATAATAATGGTGCTGAAAACAGAAAAGGTGACATCAACAGACCAGAAATAGAAATTCCAGGAAGACAGAAAGCAGATGGGATCAAACAAGTAAAGAAATTACAGCAGAAGAAACACCATTCCCAGACACCATAATTAAGCACAGTTCTTTCTGGGGACGTCCTAGAGAATATCGAAAATTGGAGTTAACACATAAAAAGAGCAGAAATTGGCAAGAGGATGATTAAAAAAGTAATTTACTAAATATTGGATCTAACATCTGGAAGAGCTGGGTCCTTCTCCATTTATCCTGCACCAAGGAAGCATTTGCAGCAGCTGCTTGAGCCTGAGAACAAGTTCCACAAAGACAGAGGAGAGGACGCCGGCATTCGAGAAGGAAGGTTGTGGAGAATGAGTTATCTCACCTCCTCTACAACAGCCACTGGGTAAGAGAGCTTTGCTTAGGAGCGAAGTAGTTCAAGCACTCCATATTCAGAATGAAGTCCTCCTTACTTTGGTAACTGAAGAACCCTTAGCCGCTGTCTACTCACTACCCACTCATTCTATAAGAACCTTTCATTCAGCCTGTCCATGTAAGATTGACATTAGTTAAGGGGCAGGAGGGAAGAGAGATGTGTTCAATTCTAATTGTTTTTTTTAAACATATATGCAATCTGATATTTGAACAACATTCATTCAAAAAAGTTCTAGATGTAGAGAAGAGAGACAGTAAAGGGAAGGATAAGAAAATGGTTTCTGATTTACGCAGCTTAGATGTGGACATATCTGAGTGAAATTTTACTTCCACAAGTTTAAAAGAGAAAATCTTTTTTTAAATCTTGAAAGGCAAAGCTATTTACTTATCAACCATCAAAAATCAATTTGATATCAGGCTGAACAGCAACAGTGCTTAAAGATAATGGAACATTATTTTTCAAAATTAGAAAAGTAAAAAATTATGAAATTAAAATAAATATTCAAGTCAATTCAATACAAAGTATAAGGAAACAGTCATTGAGATGGAAGAAGTAAAAAGAATTTATTGATTACTTTTATTAAAAAAGAACTCAAAAATAAATTCAAGAAAGTGTAACAGTGGAATACGAGAAAGGAACAGTAGTTGACTCTGACCTACAGCTTCACTGTCCAATATGGTAGTCATAAGCCACATGTGGTTGTTATTTAAAATTAAATAAAAGAAAAATTTAGTTGCTCAGTTCCATTAACCGCATTTCAAGTGCTCAGCAGCCAGCCATATGTGGCCAGTGACTACTAGCCTGTATAGTTAATATATAGAACATATTCATCATTACAGAAAGTTCTATGGGGCAGTGTTTAATTTGAAAATATAAGAAACCTAGAAAGGACGAAGAAGAGGACACACTAGAACTTGACTTTTGGGAGATCTTCATTATGAAACAAAATTTTAATGTTGAATTCAATCATACGCCTTTAAAAAATAGTGACTGATAGCACCCATATATGAATCACAAAATATTTATAAAGCAAAAATTTGAGAATAAAAACAACAATAACATAAAGAATAAAATTAGAAGTGATGAGGAAGAGGAAAAGAAGAAGGAAGAGGAAATGTACCAAATTCCTTATTTTTTAATAGTACAAGGTAATTCATATATTAAAAGTAGAAATAGACAAATGTAATAATAACAAAGAGACAGGAGAATGTGGATAAGTGCTAGTAATTATCACTAGACTCTATATTTTCTGATAGAGAGTCGATAAATACCATTCAAAGTTATTAAATTAATAAACACAAATATGACACATTAACATAAAATGAGTGACAATAAAAAAGAACTAAAACAGAGCTGTTAACAATGACTATCTTTGAAGCAGGCTAGAGTGGGTACTAGTTTTCATTGCATACTCTTCTTTGTGCTTTAATTTTCATTATTTCCCAAAGAAGTACAATGCCTTTATGGTGAAAAAAAAAATCTGCCATGGGGGAAAAATGGAGACAATTGTAATTGAACAACAATAAAATTTTTTAAATAAAATACTTACTATAAAATCATAAGGTTTTTATGTAGAATATAATTATTCTTGTTTGCAAGTCAGAATTGTGTCAACTATTTCCTAAGGCAATCATTCTTGAAGGATGGGCATCTCACAAGAAATTAGTAGAGTCAGCAGTAGGTATAGCATAAATACCAGCCATTGAGACAGAGTAGAAATGAAATTTAGAAAGAGATTCAAATTATATCTTGTACTCTCAGTCACTGAATTTAAAGAGTGTGAACAATTAAGTTAGGAATAAAAGATTGGAAACACTAATTTAGAGAAGGAAATTTGTGCCACTCAGAATGGCACAAAACCTCCCCTCATAATTCAGCTCCAAACCCAGCAGGACCTTCAGAAAAACTGAAAGAAGTGTGCGGCCGTCTTTGGGGGCAGCCTGGGTGTTCCTGTGCTCAACGGTTCTTGCCAGAGGGTAAAGCAGAACACCAAAGTATTGTGAGAATGACAGTTCTTGCGGTAGCTCAGGCCTCCTGGGAATTAGGAAGTGCCATAAATCTCAAGAGAGGGACTGTTTGTACAAAATTCCCAGCCCACATTTCAGACTCCAGAGGTTCAGATGCATTTTTTTTTTTATGTTCCAGAAAAACAAGCAGGCTTTGGGGGAACACTTCTCAACCAGGCTCAAAGTTCACATCTTCGTGATTTATCCATCATTTGTGCCAGCAAGAATGTTACCTAATCCACAGTTTGCAACTATTTTTAACGGGCTCATCTGCATTGTTAAAAACTACCTATATTTTGGCAGATAGGCCAGTCAACTCTGGAAACAGTGCTGGTCTCTTAGATTTCTTTTTGGAAAGTGTCTTAAATTTATGGTGGGAATTACTCATGGCTGCTGCATTCTTTCCGTTGGGTTTAGACCACCATTGGGTCTAATTGCTCCTAATTGTGTGTCTATTCTAGTCTAAGCTTCTTCAGAAGAAAAAGGGTGGGAAGACTTTTGAAAATCCTCTACAGCAATACCTGTTGATTTCTGTCAATTATAAACACTATTTTGAAACGTCAGAAGGTCCACTGATGAACAAAATCCACACTTTGGTGAATGCGGATTTCTTCAGAGATCTTTCATTGCTGCCGTTAACACTAGTCTGATTTTTTAAAAATGAAAAATGATGTAGTTTCATCGTGTTCCCAAAGTATTTTTAGCATAACAGGCAAAATTTCTGTCAGCATTCACAGTCATGGTATTTTCTTGAAAGAAATACCTCTCAAAGTGATTTTTCTCCAAACGCCACCGAAATACAACATGGATACCTTGAAGACATTGCTCATTTAAAAATCGTAAGAGGTCTAATTATATTTCCAAAATAAGTAGTTTCCAATCCAACGAGGATAATGTGGTCATGAAAAGGATGTCCAAATCCACCAATTTACATTGGTCTGGTTTGGCATAACTTTTAAAGTTCTTGGAGCAAAATGAGGATGGCACGTGAATCATTGTAATTTGGGTAATATTCCCAAAACTTGGGGTTTGCCATTCTGTGAGTAATTCAGAGGAAAGCTAATCAACTTCCAGACTGTCCCTATATAATTTATAACTGCTAAAATTCACTGATATGTTCCAGATTATTTTGCAAAATGTAATACACTCCTTTTTAATATGTACTTTGTCATTTTCACTCTATTTATGTAATTTTAAAAGTATGATAGCAGGGGAGCATGAGCCATTTAAAGCAGGAGCCACTAATGTCAGAGATTGTTATCCTTCACAAGATAAATAGTATTGATATCTCTGCGTCCAAAGGGCTTGGAAGTTGTGTCAAGTTAGATTCAAATTGCATTCAATATGTTTTGCTTTACTCCATTTTACTTTCTGGTTTTTATGTTAAGCCACAGAGCAGTTTCTCTGCTGTGACTGAGTCCTGCAGCCAGTGTTTGGTCTGAGTTATCCTCCCTGTCGTCAAACCCAGGCCTCCATCTTTGTATCCCAAAAGAAAATTGGGTTATTAATTTAGGATGAGGCTGGTTTGTTTAAATAGTATAGCGCTTTTTCAATTGCTCATACATAATATATCTAACCCATACTGCTCTTTCAAATGTTTTTGATTACTGAACTTGAAAAGAAAAAAGAAAAAAATCTTTTACCAAAATTTATGAAAGACCCACAGAGTACTTCTTATGTTGTAACTATATATTCATTTAAGAGAATAAGAAAGGATTTCGCTACTGAAGAATTTCAGTAATTGAAATTCACTTTATAACTCTAGACAACATATGCATTTCAATAACATATAAAATAATATTGGAAAAGGAAGAGCTTTAGTTTCAAAATAGAAATGTACTTGATTTTATACCTCATATAAAGAGACATACATATTAAAGTAAGGTTTAAGAAGGGACCTATTTACAATATGTTGAAATTAAAGTTGGTTCATTTACTAATAATCTCTGATAAGGGTCCAACTAATTAGGAAAACAAAAATTAAAAATACATATAGTAAATTTTCTTATTTTTATTGTAATAGGTAGTGACATCTCATCTATAATCATTATTTTAAGTAGGGCTAATTTGGCTGATTGTTTTTAAAAACATTAAGATATCTCATTTGGAGAATGTAGATCTATACATTACACTGATGTTTTTATTTTCTAAAATATTCTATTTCTCAAATTCCTTCAGAACAACTGATAAGTCATGGAAAAAAATCAGGACCACATTTATTTGGCTAAACTCTGTTTGTATTGGCAAGGAAAATAACGTTATTCACCATTTGTGGTTCTCAATGGCCTTCGACTACTTCCAAATCCAAAATTGTTCCAAAAGGGCCCAAACTTGTCATTATGAACATCTTTCCATAAAGCAGGCAATATGGAGCCTCTAAAGGTGATTTTTAGAGAATTCCAAAATATTTTCCCTCATGGCCACCTGTTCTGAAAAATTAAGCATAATCCCAACAAGGAAAACTTTGAAAGGGACATAGTTATTTGAATGCATGAGTTTTAATATTTTTAAAATCTATCACATAATTTAAAATTGATATTTAAAGCTAAGTACCCAATACCATCGGATGACAAAGCAAGAAAAAAAATGGTTAATGAATTACAAAGTTCTGGATATATATGTGCATAAATTAAAGAATAACATGATTCTGCCTAGGTTGGTGTGGCTCAGTGGATTGAGTGCCAGCCTGCGAATCAAAGGGTCACTGGTTCGATTCCCAGTGCAGGGCACAAGCCTGGGTTGAAGGCCAGGTCCCCAGCAGGGGGTGCATGAAAAGCTACCACGCATTGATGTTTCTCTCCCTTTCTTTCCCTCTCTAAAAATAAATAAATAAAATCTTAAAAAAAAAAAGACTTGTTTAAGAAAAAAGGAACCACATGATTCTATACCAAAACTAGAAATCAAATATTAGGAAAAAAATGTTAATTAAGATGACTGTCACATTTAAGTTGTCAAATGTATAGTGTACTTAAAAGCAAACTGGAGTATCTTTTGATTAATGAAGTTATACTGTGCATCAGGAAAAAAAGAATGTATTTGATTTTTATTAATGTATATGTTTTAGACACTTTGACTACACACTAACTGTCCAACATTATTTCATTCCTCACATATTCATAGTCCTCAGGAGAGGACACAGACTCGGTAATTTATTATTAAATTATTCTAGAACTACAAAACTGACTCTAATTAGTACATTCGCTAATATCTATTCTAAGTTACTCTACAGTTTATTACAGTGGAAGAGTAACAACCATTGTGAAGATCAATATGTGGGGCAGAACATTTAAAGCAGTGAAAACACTTTGTATGGCACCATAATGGTGGCTACATGTCATTATACATTTGTTCAAAACCATAAAATGTGCACTGAGATTGAATCATGATATAAACAATGGATTTTGAATGATTATGATGTATCAATGTAGTTTCACCAGTTGTAATAACTGTGCTACTGTAGTGGGGAAAGTTGATAATGAGAGAGGCTATGCTCATGTGATAGAAATATCTGTATTTCCCTGTTGATGTTGCTATAAGCCTAAAGCTGCCTTAAGAAGATAGACTTGTAAAAAATAATGAATGATTAAAAATATATAATAATAACTAAAATAAAAGTAATGAATGGTTGTTTTTGAATTATGCCATTAATACCAATGTTGCATGTTACGTTATTCTGCCCTAACTCACTGATTAAATATTTTACACAGTGACAGAAATTTCCTAAAATAAAGTATGTAAAACCAGAGATGGTAAACAATAAAAAAGATCATTTCGTGTCAGTAAAGAGCTTTATGAAGCCTTTATTCTATTACACCATAACAATAATTTCTACAAATTTATTTAATACTTATGATTGTAAATCACAATGTTTAACCATGGTGTTGTACCACCTCAGAGAAACTGCTGAGATGGCAACTCCCACATTAGCTGGTAATCTCACCCCCCTTCTCTAAGGGCATGCACACCAAGGAATACATACTCCTGACATTAAAATTATATTATCAATATTTTTACAGACAATCATAGTGTTTGAACATGTTTTTCTTTTCATTTTCCTATTTATCTTTTTTGATAACTTGGTATTGAAAATAACTGTATGCTGTAACAGAGGTGTAGAAAATAAGTGGTTGATTATCCAAAGCTATTGCCAGCATAGTTATCTTGAATTATAGATGACTAGTTTTAAAATAATCTGAGACCAATTTCACTGTTTTGTCAAGGATTCCTTTTTATTTCTTTCCTCCCATAACAGAGTACCCCATTAACTGTAATTCACTACAGATTATCATACTGATTGTATATCTGGAATAGAAACTTCATACTATAGTTTGAAATAATCGAGCCAAAACACATTACTATAAATGCCTTGGGTTATTCTATCTTTCCAAGGAAGAGTAATAATACATAAAGGTTCTTCTTCCCTTCCATACCCCACCCCCAGTTTAAGTCCTATATTTTCCTTGGGAATGAATCTTAACTACACTGTGAAATCCCATGCTACCTACTGCTCTTTTATGCTTTGACTTGACTCAAATTTGTTGGATATTATCTGTCACTAAACTTCATGATTAGTCTTTTGGGATCAAAATATTGAAGATTGCTTGGTTTAGGCCATAGAAATATATTTTCTCAGTGAGGGAGAGATATTTGGTGGTGATTTACTACTGTCGTTCTTCCCAAATTTTTTTTTTATTTTGACCATCTCAGTATTCATATCAGCAAATATAAAACATACCCTTTTATTTTCAGGTCTAGATGTTGATGGAATATATCGAGTTAGTGGCAATCTGGCAACAATACAGAAACTAAGATTTATTGTCAACCAAGGTAAGTGATTTCTTTACTTCAGGCATTTTTTAGTAGTTTCATATCCACCAATATTTCATATTCTGTGCTATAGGCATTGTGAATATATAATAATAAAAATTTTAAAGGGAGAAAGTTAATGAAATAACCAGTTATCACCAAAGCAGTAAAAGATAGTTCATAGGAAGATAAATAGAATAGAGAGAGGGACCAGTTAATAGTTTATGTAAAATAAATAATGAGAGGAATATGACAAACTAAAAATGGAGAAGAGAATAGTAAAAGAATAAAGAAAGAAAAATAACCTAACTTCTAAAAATATTACTGGCATATTATATACATTTAATATATGTTGATAAATGAGTAAATGAATGACAGAAAATTTAAAAGTCAAAATCACAGATGTTAGAAAAATAACATAATTGATAAGTCAAAGAATTCAAAGTTAGGAAATGCATATATCATTAAAGAATTGCCAATCAAAAACAGTATGATACTACTACACAGCTATTAGAATATCTAAAATCTGAAATACCGACAACTCCAAATACTGGCAAGTATGTGGAACAACAGGAATTTGCATTTACTGTTGGGAAAATGCAAAGTGGTACAGCCACTTCGGAAGATAGTTTGGCAGTTTCTTATGAAAATAAACATATTTTATTGTGTTTGTATATAGTATGGATATTTTTACCATAATACACAGCAATTGCACTCCTTGGTATTTACCCAAATGAGTTCAAAACTTATGGCCCCACAAAGAACTGCCCACAAATTTTTGCAGCAGCTATATTTATAATTGGTAAAACTTGAAAGCAGTCAAGAAGACCTTCAATACATAAATAGATAAACCATGGCACCTCCATTTAATGGAATATTATTCAATGATAAAAATAAATGAGGTATCAAGCCACAAAAAGACTTGGAAGAACCTTAGGTACATATTGCTAAGCGAAAGAAACCCATCTGAAAAGGCTTCATACTAAATTATCCCAACTGTATGAAATCTGGCAAAAGCAAAATTATGCACAGTAAAAGTTCAGTGGCAGCAGAGGATTTGAGAGAAGGAGGGATGATAGGTGAGTGCAAGGGATGTTTATGGCCATTAAACTGTCCTGTTTTGATATTGTAATGGTGGACGCATGACATTATGCTTATCAAAATCTATGTCATGCAAAAAACAAAGAGTGAAACTTAATGTAAACTGTAGACCTCAGTTAATAATAAAGTATTAGTACTTGCTATCACTTGTAACAAATGTACCACACTAATGCCAGATGTTAATAAGGGAAACAGGGAGAGGGTTGGGGGAAGTAAGGGGAAAGTACAAAGGATATATGAGAACTCTTTGTTTTTCATTCAGCTTTTCTGTAAACCTAAAAATTCTCCTTAAAAGACTATGAATTAGAAAAGTAGATTATACAATAGTATTATTTTAGAACAAATATGTATAGGTATACATGGAATTTGCAACACTTTTTCTATGTACAATAAAATTTTGACAAATATAGTGAGAAATTTACTTCATTGTTTTGTGTAGAAGTGCAATAAAATATGTATAAGGTTGTTTCAAAGATCATAAATTAAAGTCAAAAATGGAAAAATAGAAAATGTTAAAGAAAAACAAGGAGACTCAAACATCATAATGTGGTGTTACAGGTAGTTCATAAGTTTAAAATCAGATATGTCCTTGGCATTTTGTTTAATTCTCTGTGCTGTTGCTTATCAGTAAAGATGGGGGCAGAGCATGGGGGAGGGCAGTGCCTTGGAAACATCTGTGGAAATTAAGTAAGATAACATGAGGCACTCCCGTAGTGATGTAACAGACTTGTGGTTGTAGATTAATACACGTGAGCTTTCCTTTCACTTAAAAACAGCCAATGGTGTTTCTGCCTTCAGGAGAATTTACACACAGTCTTCATACTCTGGCTTCACATCTAACTTCAGATCCTCTGAATTTCCTTCACAATTCATTTCCAATTATACTCCCATATTTACATGCTGCTGTATTACTTAATGTTTTTGCATACTCTCTTCCTTCTACTTTCAATATCCTCCTATGTGTTCTTTCCCACCCCACACACAAACTTCCTGCCTGATAGATTTCTCCTTATTCTTCAAGGCCTAGGTTATAAATAATTCCCTTCTGGGTTCCTGTTTCACTGGGTAGTTGAATGTACTGTACTATATGCATATAGAACATCTAAAATTCCATTTATTACAAGACCCAGAGATATAATGCCATCTTTTGGAGGGAATAGTATGAAATGAACTCAGTGATTATATTTTACAAACATTAAAATCTCAAAGTTTTGAAATGGAAGAAATAGGATACCTGTTGAAATAACTGCCACCTACACAAATCTCTATACACCTAATAAGGTAAGACCTGAATCATCTTTGAATCTTCCTCCATTAATCAGTAGTAGTCCTGGGTCTCCATACAGGGAATTCGTAATTAATAGTTATTGAATAATATGTGTGTGTTGCACACAGAAAGAGTATTACTGAGAATCATTAAATTCCCCAGCAGTTCATCTCAGACTGAACCACCCTTTTCAGTGTTGACTGCAGTCCTTCTGACCAGCAGCCATATGACTCATTTCTGAGAATCTCCGTAACTGAGAATCTCCACAGCTCTGCTTACTCACTAATGTGAACCTTTGCCTTTTACAATTACTCTCCTTCCTGGAGGATGCGGAGAAGGGGAAACAGAACTAGACTTTACCTCAGTTACTCATACTGGCCCCGTTAGACTGACCCAGAGTGCCCTCTCTGTGGGTAAAAATTGGATAAAATCGGCTGGCCTTATTTTCATTCCTGCTTATAACCAGTTAAAATTACTCTTGCAATATATTTCATACTGAAACCATATCCTGATTGGAATTCTAGACAGCTGGGCAACACATTTCTTCTACAAAGAAGAACTCTCAAAACATAAGCCATGGTAGAAACAAACACTAGTTGTATTTCCTGCTTTAAAAAAAATTATGCTCAGCAGTTTGAAAAGGCAAAAGAAAATCTGCAATGAAAACATGAAATCTGTCCATCTCGTCTTTTGCAATCCAAGCTTCAGCGTCCTCTGAGGCTGCGTAACTGCTCGTGTTTCCGTAAGAGTTGACAACGTAAAGCTGGACAGAGGCCTGAGTTGGTATCTGGTAGCACAGAATTGTCAGTAAACTGTCTTCCTGGTTTATAGCACTGTCAGAATGCAACACACTCAACACAAATTATGCTACATTAAGACCTTTGATACTGGTGGTTTGGTCCAGGCTGTGTTGTGGGGGTTTTTGAATTAGATGATAAAAGAAATGCATATACCAGCTTCTCTCAAATTTTGCTAATCAGATTATCCTTTCGATGAAATTTTTGGTGTGAACCCATAATCTTGGTACAAACACCATACCTTCCCCTCGATTTGCACCCTGATCTCTTACCGCAGAACTGACTTAGAAGAGAATCAGTATTGGGGTAAAAGGAGGCTGAATGTGTACATGGTGGCCTCTCTTCTGTGTGTGTATGTGTGTGCAATGAAACAAAGTGGCAATGTGATAATAATTCTATGAAAGGCACAAAGCAATATGTGAATGCAATGCACTGTTTTTTTGTATTCACAGCAGGAACATGAATGATTTTGGTATACCCTCTTTGTTTTAACACCTTTTACCTGATCCATGTTCATATTCCGCAATGTTTCCTTTTTTAGAGGACTCTAAATATACATGTTTAAAATGAATAAGCCCTACCCGCCATTAGGCTAGACAAGTAAAACTGACTTGGGGGATTTTCAAGAACAGTTCAACTGCAATTTATGTATTTTGCTAACTTTCTTGAATGCTTTAATCATCAGCAATTCTAAATACACCAGTTGAATGATTTAATTTGTTTTGGTTTTCTGTTTGACTCACTAACTTGGTAGGAATTTTATATACCCTTATTATACTTCCAGATCAGATGGCATACAAGTTAAATTCAAAGATCCCTTTTTTTAAAGATTTGACTTACTTACTTACTTACTTATTTATTTAGACAGAAGGGAAGGGAGGGAGAAAGGGAGGGAGAGAAACATCAATGTGTGGTTGCCTCTCACGTGCCTTTACCGGGGACCTGTCCCACAATCCAGGCATGTGCCCTGAGCAGGAATTGAAACATCAACCCTTTGGTTCGCAGGTTGGCGCTCAATTCACTAAGTCACACCAGCCAGGGCCAAAGATCACTTTTGAAAAACATTTCCTAATTATAGCTAGTAATGGTGGTAATTATTATTATTATATAAGTAGCTATCATTTTCATAATTATGTGACAGGTACTATATTGCATTTCTTATATAACTTAATTCTTTCTACCATTTCATAAAACAGGTACTATTGTTCCCATTTTAAAGATGAGGAAACTGAGGTTCAGAGATGTTAAATAATATCCCGAAGTCATACAACAGGTGAGGGAGCTAGATCTCAGTTCTCTCTGACTCAAGGGCCTATGCTGAAAACCACTGCCATGATTTGGCATTTTTCATTCTTTAATTGTTGATTACTTACTTGTAAAAGTACAGATCAGTCTTTTAGTGCTAAACACACTTGCTAGTGACTTTCTGTTTATAACTGCTTTCTAGTACTGGAAGTGACAAACACTGTCATAGGAGTTTGGCTAAAACTTTTCATAAAACAGAGATGCCTGGGAAAATACAAAGTATTGAAGTTAGGAATAAACTTGGCACTGCCATTCTCTGTAAGGTTTTATATATCTGTGTTTGGACCAAGAAATTGCTTTAACACAATATTCTTTTGTAGCCTTCAGGAAAAGCATCAGGATTCTCAATTTACTGGGCTGTTAGTGCATTAGTGAACAGTGTTCTGCCCTGTTTGGTGTATTTGGTGACATCCATCAGTGACATTCTACTGATGCAACTCTTTACTCTCTGAGGGCATCCCCCAAAAGAAAGCTGCTCCATGACCTTAGATGTCAACCTGTCATCAGCCTGTGACACTGTTCTTCAGAATGATCTGTGACCTGATGATTTTCTTATGTGAGGGTACTTTGCAAAGAACAGACTTCGGCATGAAGGATGCTACATAACTGTCCTGAGCGCTGTTGTCAATGGGGCTTGCAAATCCCAAGTTGAATTCCCCCTTCTCCTCACAGCAACATTCTGGTGTGAGCTGCACATTTAGTCTTATTGCCCCTTTCTAAGTTCAGTTCAGACTCTCTGTGGTATTATTTAGACATACTCTTTCACTTTGTAAAAAGGGGACAAGAAAGACTGGCATACTCTTCAGAAAATATCAATTATGAGTCCTCTCCAGCCCATGAGCCATTGGGAGAACATGAAGCATTGCAGAAGGAGCTGACTGGGAATTTTCTAGACCAGTGGTTCTTAGTATACTAACAAATATTCCCTCTAATCATTTCTCAGAATTGTAGGAAATTGCTTCTTATCAGGATTTTAGACATGTTCTTCATATATAAAAAAAAAATTAAAGGAAGATTCTAGGGACTCTCCTTCACTTTTCACACCAGGAAGAACAAAATACCTAAATGCCATAAATCTACATGGACAAGAATCATAATTGGGTGTGTGGGTATGTGTATGTGTGTGCATGTGATTGTGTGTGTGTTGTTTTAAATGAAGAGGGTTTCTTTCCCTGTTAATTTGCAGTTGCACTTTGCATATTTTTATTCACCCAGATCTTATTGGCATAATAATCCACATTAAATATTGTCTTAAAGAGATGAATTTGCTTATTTTGAACATGCTACGAATAAGCTCCATTGAAAACAAACTATTAGAGAAGTAATTTCGCATTATAAACTATATCTAAATACTTTTACATAGATTCATGCCACAAAGCAAAGCAAAGCCTTAACTTTAGTAGCTATCCCTGTGCTTTTCATATTATCAAAAGTTGAATTAAAAAAGGGAAAGAAAGAAAGAATGTGAAGAACTGGCAGTTTTATCATGAAATAAGCAATTGGATGAAACAGAAAAAAGATCTGAAAAATGATTTCAAAACTTCTAGTTCTGGTTTTATAAAATAACCTTTGTATCAAGTCCAGCCATTTTTCTATTAACTGTATTTATATTGCCCTCTTATTATTTTTAAAATGATGTGTTTCCTTAAGCCTGCTCACTCTCACCATAAACCACAACAGCAACAAAACAAACTGTGTTATTTGCTCTTTATCCCATTTCACAGAGTGTTTTTTTGGTAAGTCTGGTAAGTGGAATCATGGATATTGCACCTTTCTGGCTTCCACGTGACAAGATTATCTTTTAACAATGATTTATTTTTCTTATTATAGATGAAAGATCACTCGATCATAAAAGAGCCAGACTCTAAGATCGTTTAGGGTTTTGGAAACTTTCTTAGACCTCATTTTTCAGCTACATTGAGTCAGGGAGCTCGAAAACCACTGATGGCAAAATCTGTATTGCTTTCTAGCTGCTTAAGGAAATGTATTTCATTAGTAAATAATGCTGAACACAGAGATCGAAACAAATGGGCTCTTCACATTCATACACATTAACACAGTTTTTACTTTCTCCATAATAGTCTAATAACAGCTTCATGAATATGTCTAGTCTCCAGACTATGCAAATTCTAACTACCTATGTAAAGCAAAATTATACAATATATTTGTCATAAATTATATTTTACAATTTATTACATGTTAAGCAATAAGTCCTGACCTAATGTGTGGTAAACAATTAAAGGCAGAGACCCTCCAGAAGGAGAAAGTACAGGATGAGAATCAATGGAATGGTCTCTTTATCACCATTTTGAGCTATTTGTTAGTCTAATAGAAACTATTTAACAACCCCTGTCAATCACAGATTCTTCATTTCCAAAATGAAAATGGGAAAACTTTAAAAATTGAATCAGCCAAGTGATAGTTAGTACTAACTTTAATTAAGATGACAATATTTAGATAAAATCAGAAGAGTATTACTGAGTTTTCTCAACATAAATATGATACTCAATATTAATTACTAAGTATGGTTTTTGACTTCCACATGACTTCTTTGATGATAGTAAGATTCTTTTTCTAGTAAGAAACTTAAGGAAGCTTTGGAGACTCCCTGTTATTCAATGACCCATCTTATTACTAGCCAAATTCATAGGACTTCTGGGTTCCTAGACACAAAAGAAAAATTTAGTTTTACATTATTAATAGACTTTTCAGAGACTCCACGTTCCAGAAGAATAGCCCCATGATCACTGAAGAGAGCAAGTTTACTAAAATTTTAGGCCTTAATTCTGTTGTGGCTTTTCCATGTAGATTTGGCCATTGCATCGAGAAGTAAAATAAGCCAGAGTTATGCAACCCCCAAGGAAACTTATAAAAATCCCCAAGGAAACTTATAAAAATTCATCATCATCATAAATAATCATTGTCACCATCAAAATAATGAGTAGCTACTAAAAATTGTGGGATAACACACCGAGCTTACTTCTGCCTAACTATGGTCTATGTAGCACTGGCTTCCAACCCTGACCACATTTCAGAATTGTATTGGTTATCTACTGCTGCATAACAATATGATCACCAACTTAGCTGCTTATAGCAACACATTTATTATCTCCCAGGTTTTGTGGGTCAGAAGTCTGGAAAAAGATTAGCTGAACCCTCTGTAAGGCTGCCATCAAGGTGTTGGCCAAGGGTGATTTCTCACCTGGAGGCTCAATGGGGGACAGGTCCTCTTCCAAATTCATGTAATTGTTGGCAGGGTTTAGTTCCTTGTAGATTGGTGAACTTAAGGTCTCAACATTATTAACTGTTGGCCAAAGGCATTGTGGAATTCTCCACAGGCCATTTCACAACATGACAACTGGCTTCATCAAAGCAGCAAGGATGAGAAACTGGTAGCTAAACCAGAAGTATAATCTTATGTAAGATAGTCATGAAGGCTACAACCTATCATCTTTGGTGCATCCTGATGGTTAGAAGCAAGTCACAGTTCCTATTTATTTCCTGGGGTTGGAGATCACACAAAGTGTAAGCCCAACAAGGAGGGAATAATCAGGGACCATCTTAAAGTCTGTCTGCCTCAAGAATTAAGTGGTAGAGCTCTTCAAAAATAAGGATTTTGGAGCCCAGTTATAGAAACTGTGATGTAAAAAATCTGGGGTTGGATCTGTAAGTATGTATTTTAAAAGAAAAAGTCCCTAGTTGAGTCAAGTGCACAGCCAGAATTGGGAACCTCTGCATAATATCCAGCTAGTTTTATTCTGGCTATCTAGTGGAGACATGACCTACAAGCTATAAGACATGTGCAATTTTTGTTTGAGGAAAGCTGAAATAGACTATGAATCCCTTTTTTTATTTTCTGGTTTTCTAGTGATGTGAGGTTTCTTCTTCGGCTATTGATTGACTTAGTTCACTAACTTTTATAAACTCTGAGTCATAATTTGGGGTATGATTAAAAATATCACTGATGTAACTTCTATGTTATTAGTATGATTAAAATTATTGACATATTTTTCACAATGGCAATCTTTTTCCTTTGCTGTAGATTCTGGAATAAATAAAAAGGAAAGATGTTTTGCCCAAGAATACCCTAGCAAAACTAAGAAGTAAATAATATTTTAACATGTAACAGAATACTGTGGATACTAAGGATGGCCAGTATTTAACTGAGAATCTGCTACATTGTAGGTATGCAAAGTTAGAATTATCTCTAACTCTCATAAAAATTTGCAAGGTAGATATACTTTATTATTCATGTTATTCACATGAGAAAATCATGGCTCAAAAAAGATTAAGTAACTATTCTAAGGCCACAAAATTAGTATGTTCTGAAGACAGACAGTGAACTCATTTTAAATTTATTCTAAAGAACATATTACTGGTTGCTAGATTCAATTTACCATTAGGGTGGAGGCTGAGAGGCAGTTTCTTCTTCTCCTTATAATACATTATTCCCCTTATAATACTATACTATAATACTATAATACTATACTATAATACTATCAGGGTCTGTATGACCCTTATATAAGAGAAAATCTCATTTAAAAGTGTTCTTTTAATAAATAACCCCTAACTTCCCATGACTTTATCAAGACCAGAAAGTTTGGCGTACTTTGTATCCCCAATATAGAAAAGTGCCCAATACTCTGTATGAACTAAACAAAGATTTTTCTCTTACAAAATAAAAGAATGACAAACTCCTAATAATAGTCTCATTTGGTAGACTGTGTTAGGTACCATGTCTGGGTGTTTCAGTAAAGAAAACTCAAACTATATTTTACATTATATTTCCTTTCAGACTCCTCTAAATTAGCGCTTAATTATAGATTGAATAATCATGGGTCAAAAACAAAGAGCAGAGAATCTTGTATCCCCATTTTCTGCTTTTATCAGGCAAAGCTTGACAAGAAATGACTTACTATTCTTCATCAAAATATGGTATTAGCAATGGACAAGTCAACCATGATATCAGGAGGAGTGGCATAACCTGGCTTCCCATCTTGGCCCTCCAAAATGTCGAGAATGACTAGGCAGAGAGAAAAGCAAAATTAAATAGTGATGAAACTACATTGCTCCTATTAACCCCATGCATTGAATTTTGAAAGTATGCTTTGTTTTGTTTATGTATAGGAAGTCCCTGTTGGTAATTACATCTTCAGTGATTAACATATATTTATATAACACCTCTTTTCCAAAATTCTCCATGCAGTTTCAGAGTATTCCCTAACAAAAGTGTGCTGTAGGAAAAAAAAATGTATTCTCATCACCTCAAAGCTGCTTCTTAAAAGGAAAAGTAATAATAGTGCAAGGTCAAGTAGGGATTTTTTTTCAAGTCCCCATGCACACCCTAAAGATAAATGTCTAAAGATTACCAATGTAGGGGCTGAAGCAATGCTCAAACAAAAATATGAATGATTTTGAGCCACACAAACTTTAAAACCCATTTCCTTTTATGTCCTCATTCATGGGCCCACAGGAGAAGGAGTAACAGGTATCCCTATCAGCTCTTCTCCTCTCTGAGGGTCCCAGCACATTGGAGAAAGACTGGGTAGGTAGGGTGCAGCATGTTTCAGATGTGTTAATCAAGGAAGGCCTTGCTAAGAATGTGACTTGAATGTTGAGAAGAGTGAGTCTTGTCACTCTTCTCAGGGTCTAAAGGAAGGGCATTTCAGGTAGACAGGAGCAAAAGCAAAAGCGCTGAGAAGGAAATGAGCTTGGTGTGTCTGATAAAGAAAGTTAGTCCAGGTGGTTGAAAATAATGAGATGAGAAAGGTATGTGGTAAGGTTGGGGAGGTAGGAAGAAGAACCTGTGGGGCCTGAAGATCCTGGTATTTTCTCACTAATTTAAATTAATAAGTTGTCAGCCTTCTTAGTTGTTGGACTGGAATATCGATTGAAATATAAGCTCTAAGTCAATGAGAATGCTATTTATTATATTTGCTGCTGCATTTCCAGCATCCTGCATGTTACCTGGCACACAGTAAGAGCTCTTTGGGTATCTGTCAATGAATGAATGATGTAACAGCTGAAATTGTATTTTATGGAGCTCACTTCTCAGTTCCATATTGTTCGTGTCACAATATCTTGTTTTCTTTTCTTCAGAACACATACTATCTGAAGCTGCCCTGCTTCTTTACTTGTTGCTTCAGTGCCTGTCTTCCTCCCTACATTATAGCCTGTATGTGAGCAAGACCTTGCCTTCTTTGATTACCTAAATATCCTCAGTTCCTTTTGCACCTGGCACATGATAGCCATCAAACAAATATTTATTGAAATATGAAAAATGTAATATGTGAATTATTGAATAATATTGAACCAGAAAATATATATCGCCACAAGAAAGAAAATCTTTAGTCTGTCCAGCCAGTCCAGTGAACCATATACTTCCCCCAACCCCCTACGTTCCACTTCCACCTGAGGTCATGACTGGCCATCCTACATGGACCACCCAGGAAAAACTTGGCGAAGAGAGGAGGCAGCTGTCAAGCAGGAGGACCAGAGCCAGTCTTAGTATCCTGGTCCACTGGGCCAAGAGAGACTACCTAACCAATGAATGACTCCCAACCCAGGTGGTACTATGACCATAGTCAAGACTGTCACCTGCTTATGTGAGTTTCCAGAGTGTGAGCTCTCTTAGTGACACTGCTTATTGCCAAGGCCCTGCCAGCTCCATTTCAATCTGCCAAAGGACACCTCTGGCCCAAATTACAAGTGACTTACCTGGATTTGCCATGGTTCAAATAAATACAAAGTGCAGAGTACTTGAGAAGAATCAGGAAAAGAGGAAAATTTATTTAAAGAATAAAATAATGCTTTAATTGTCCTAAGGAAAACTTCAAATCAGGATTTAGTCATGTAAAAATGTTTGTTGAAAACCTTCTATGTGCCAGGGTCTTTTCTAGGATCAGGCTGTGGTGAAGTGTTTATTTTAGTGTCAAGAGATAGGTAATAAGCAAATAAACAACATGCTTACAGGTCATGTCAAGAATCAAGATAATACAGTAACATGATAGAGATGGGGATGAGACTATTGGTCCTTAGATTGGATAATCAGAGAAGATCTCTTTGAGGAGGAATCATTTAAATAGAGACTTGTCCTGATAGGGAGGAGATGTGGGGTGAGAGCAGAGAAGGCAGAAGGAAACTGGTCCCAGGAAAAGAAGGCTTCTGTGAGATCAGGACACCGAGGTCAAAGATGGGGAAAGCCAGCCCAGCAAGGCTCTTATAAATCATGAAAAGAAATTTTGTCTTTCATTCTAAGTCACTGTGGTAGATGGTAATCAGGAAATAATCTGATACTATTAATTTTAGTCATTCTGGCTTTTACAAGGAGAATAAATTGGAGATGGAGAAAGTGGAAATAGGGAAACAGGGTTGTTACAGTAGTTCAATCCAGATATAGTAATGAGGACTGATTTATTTGAGTTAAACCCCATATTCCAATTTGTCTCGTTTTCCATGTCCTTTTTGAACCACTTCCTTTAGGCAATAAGGGGCAATGACAATGCTGGCTCAAAAATTAGAAAACATGGGTCAGTTTCACCTCTTACTAGCTATGTCATCTTGCCTGAGTCACATAGCCTTTCCAGGGCAATTTTATTATCTTTAAAGTAAGATTATCTGTTCTCTTGGGATGAGACAATCATACGAGATAATGAAACTATTATGTTGGAAAATGCTGCACCATGTAGAAATGGAAGTTATGTTGAAATGAGGCTTTCACAACCATCCTTATGGAGACATCTATTGTAATATAATGAGGTGTATGGTTTCTTCAGTAAAGAATACTTGATAAAGAGCTGGTCTCATGTCCTCCTTGGATTATTTAATCAAAACTCAAATTTTTTCTGGACTACTCCAACCCACAGAAATTGCTACTTCCTTTAAATCCTATGCTGGCCATTTCAGCTACTCAGTATACAATAATCTCATGTTGTATATGTTGTCATACATCATTAGCAAAAATTATGTGCATAACTTATCTCCTCAACACACTGAATACTTAAGAGCAGAGCTCATATCTTTTAAGTCTGTCTACCCTACTTCACCTCAAAGAATTTACTTGATGGACTCTCTACACACATTTTAATTTATTTATTGTTTAGGCGCAGGGTTGGACCATTTCTTTAAAAAGAAGGTGAGGCATTTTGCAAATACTAGAGATCAGTCTGAAAACAGACTATGTACCTGTGTATTCCTGAACTTCATTCCAGAAATAATGGCAAGAGATGCGTAAAATGTTAAGACTAGGTACTGCTGGTTTTTATTATCTTCTTTTTTTTTTCAAACAGTTTCTTAATTTCCTCAAATGAACACATATTTCTTCTGATTTAAGAAAAGAGATCTATTTTGTTTGAAAGAATTAGGTAAATCCTCTTTAAGAGAATGGCATTTACTCCTTAGAATATGCCAGCAGAATGTCAGTACTTGAATTCTGTAAAGCACTTCTAAATGCTGTCTCACTAGATCTTTACAAGGAAGCTATCCACTTCATAGATGAACAAAAGTACTTATGAGGAGAAGTGAATTGCTGAAAGTTGCATTCATTCATTCAAATGATATTTCAAGAAGACACTGTGTGTGTCATGGAAATCTAGAAATATGCTGGATTTGAAGCCTAGCTCTGGTCTTCTAATGCCTGGTTTCCACTGCAGAGGCTCTTGGGGAGAGCAGGGTGTCCAAAAGTCTACTTAAAATAATGCCTGTGAGATTCCAAAAGACCTAGTGGAATAATTTTACTTAAATAACCATCTTTCTTGCTGTTTCTTCTTCTCCTTACTTTTTACGTTTCTTCAGGTTGTCTTTTTGTGGCCTCCTCATCCCCTACTACATTTCTCCTTAGGGAGTGCCCTGCTCTTCCTTCTTGTTAACCTGTGTTCTGACAACTATAAGGGACTCACTCTCCTTTTCTCTGCTTAGAATGTTGGGATTCAACATCCCATTAGCCATAGGGGCTGGAGTATGCATGTATATTATTATTGATTTATCTCAGTGGAAGAAGCAGCATATCTCTTATTCTGAGCAAGAACCACATCCATTGGTTTCATTGACTGGTAAACTCTCCTCCTTAAGACAAATCCTATGATGGCTAGAATAAATCTCAATTGGAATTAGGCTCTATTCCACTGTATTCCCACAGTATTTTGTATCCACAGTTCAGCACTGGTTTTAGTCTATTTCTTATCACATCTCTTTCCCTTTCTGAACTGTTAGATGCTGGAGGCTGAAAAGTAATTCATGGTTACCTCCGGATTCCCATTTAGCTCATAATGTGCCAAGAACCTCAGTAAAACTGCACCTGTCAGAACCTCCTATTTATGGTTGCCGAATACTCAGCCAGGAGAAGTGTATGCCTTGACATCAACATTACGTTTCTACCCCTAGAGATCTACTTGACTTGAAACTGGGATCAATCATCTGTCAAAAAATGGAGGGGTCAAGCATGCCTTTGCAACCATCACGTCACCCTGCCCTCATTCCTGACACCTCCAAGATATTAAATCTTAATGAACCTACTTTCTCCTCCTCATACCTAAAGTACCCTTCTTCTCAATTCCTTCTCTACCTCTCCATTTTCCCTTACCCTCTACTGTACTTTATCATCCCCAACTCCCAAAAGTCTACTCAGATTGTCCAAGATGACGATCTGTTAATTTGAGCATACTAGTTCAGGCTCTCTTTTACTCCTTGGAAGCATAATATAAGGGGCCTATGATAATCAGGCCAATATAGTGAAGATATCAAGCTACCACATATGGCATTTCAATAAGTTATGTTGACTAAGCTCTTAAGAGACCACTTAGAGAACTATAAAGTGAGCCTTGCCTGAAATTTTCTTTTTATGACTCAAAAAATGTTGTATCTCTCATATATTTACTCTTACTTATGAATTAATATAAGCCCTACTGCATCTTAAAGACAGGTGTAATTTCTGAGATCACTGCCCTAACTACTAACCTAGTTTCCTAAGAATTCCTCTTAATTAAATATTCTAAAAAGATACGAAGTACAGCTGAAACCTGAAAGGCCATGTAAAGAGCCATTTAAAGCATTTTAAAAGCGAAGTACACTAACTAAATAAATTCAGACCTCCAAATTACAAAAATGGAAATTCAAAAATGGAAAAAAATACTCCTAGATATCTTTATATCAATTTCTTAAATTATACCACCTTCTGTGTTTATAAAAGAAGTAAGATTCAGATCCTTCACTGGGATAAGGAAAATAAATAACTATAATGCAGCTTCCTTACTTAAAAGTCTGTAACTGGTACTAATGAACTTCAAAATGCTAATTTTAATGCTTACCCCAACAGAAAGATGCCGTAAAACAAAACCCCTCACTTCTTATCTGCTAAAAGCAATGTGTTTGCATCCCCTACAAAATAAAATGGTTGAAATAAGGTTTTTGAATAGTTTAAAGTTTCAAGGACTTCTCTTGTTCACTGTTATTCTTCTAGAGAAAAGAAATTTATAAAATTACATCTTTTAATGGTCCCTCTGCTTAAAAATGGAAGTGCTCCCAAATATGTTCCACTGTAAGAAAATCAAAAATAACATGTAAACTACAAATATGTTAGCCAATTGAGAATATTTATTAACTAAATAATTTAATAATAAAGAAAATGCCTACTTGATTAATTGTTACAGAGTAAAAATTACAATAAAACTGTCTTGATCAGTGCTTTGCAGAAGCACCATTACTGTCTGTGCAGTTGTTTAACAAGGATTTAATTGGAAAGATAAGTGAATGCACATTTAAAAGTATTGTTAATTTGCTTTATAATCACCCCATTCTTCACAGTATTGACAGCACAAGGCACAAACCCCTTTCTGTTTTACAAGTATTATTTTCCATATGTGCACAATAAATTCTGAAGCAGTAATTGGAAATTTTATGGGTTTCAACATACCTAGTGTAGTGGGTTTAGAGGTACACTCTTCCTTTATAAGAGGTAACCCAGTTCTAGTTGTAAAGGTATAACAAATCTGATTTATATATTCTCCTCATTTACTGCAGATCAGAATTATATTTTGTCCACTTCTAGAAAAAGTTGCATTATTTTAAATTTTATTTCTAATAAAATAAGGTATGAGAGGAGAAACAATGTCTAGATTATTTTCAATCTGTGACTATTTGTGTTATTTTCTTAAAAATATGCATAAAAGTGGAACTTCTAACCAAGGATAGTTTTTGGCCTATATGACCATACCAAAACTCCTTTTTCTGAAAATAGTTACATGTGAACCTATTAAAGGAAACAAGAAAAGGAGCAAAGGACATCTCCTATGCACGATCTCTACTGGTTTAGCCTTGGACAAAGACACTCCCCTCACATTCACACACACCCTGGAGTTTAGAATCACCTGGTCAAAAAGCCCATCATTGTAGTTTTCAAAGCAATGTGAGTGTAATGCCTCAGATTTCTAAAAAGCAGGAACCTTGCTAACCAAGTTTCAACTGCCCAGGACCCAGAGACCTGCTTTATTGTTGAGAGTCTAAAGCTCCTTTAGAAGTAGGTCATTTGCTTAGTCTAGTGGTGATACAGAACCCGTTAGAGTACATTATTTGATTCTGAGTGAGTCACAGTTCCCAGATTTTATATCAAAAAAGAAAAAGAATGAAAATACAGGCTTTGTCTTCAAAATGGTGAACTATAATTGAACCTGTTTCAAAAGCAAGAATTGTTCCCATTGTATCATGTCTCTTTATAAATAAAAGCTACCACCTAATCGTGATGAGAGAGGAATATCCCCAAAGTGTCTCATGTCAGTAACACTAAAACTATGAAAAGATATGGGAAATATGCTTAATGTCCCCTCAGCCATGCCCTCATCCTACTGAAATTGGTAGAAATATCTTCAACTTCAGTTAACGGTAGATATGTTTTGGTAAACAGCAAGAGCTTCAATTATGAAAGCTCAAGAAATGTTCTGAGAAAATTTTTCATTAGAATCCTTTTCAGCATAAGCCCTTTGCCCACTTGATAAAACATGTTAACCTTATATATTTTCATGCGAAAAATTGCTTTTATCTTTAGTTTGTCTATGCCTCTAGACCTCTCTAATTTACATTAGCTTTTTATGCTTACAGAGTAAAATGTACATATATATATATATAGATACCTAGAGATTTATCAATAAATGCTAATACTTAACCATTAATAACAATTCACCCATCATGTGACTCCTTTTTTCGTTTCTTCCTACACATACACACACAAATAAAAATAATTTTAAACTCTCTACATATATGTGCCTACATGTTTCTCTCTCTCTCTCTAAACACAAGCACACATATGTACACACTTTAAAGGTAATTTTTATTTCTTTTTCAAGTCTCTTCATCAAAGGCATGGATTTTAAAACCATTTATCTCGGGTAAAATTGTTTTTGGGATCGAAACCTTTTACGTGTCCCGTTACGAACAAACAGAGCTGAGACTGGTGCTATAACAAAACGTCCAGCTGTCCTTTAATTAACTGAAATGCAGGAAATGTAATGTTTTGATGAAAGAACCAGGACTTTGTGGAGGATAATGGGAAGACTGTATGTTTCTCTGCCTTCCTGCATGTGATGGAGCCATGGGGTGCAGGAAAGCGATGAGGCTATGTTATGTTCCAGTAGGGGGAGCTTTCTTTTCCCTACTGTACAACCAGCATGGTGCATGTGTTTAAATACGCCATCCTAAAATGCAGACTTTTCATTTTCATTTTGCAAGTGGGAAATTTCACTATGTGATGTGCACATTACTCTTCCTAGCGACACATTTTGTGCAAACTCATTTGGGAAAGAATAGGAAATTTAGAATACTGCCTTCATATTTCTTCTGGAAATGTTAGCCTGAATCCATTATTTCCAAACCTGATGAGGATTACAGTTCATTTGTATTTCTCAGCAACCCATATTGTATTCTGTTTTGTGAAGTAAATAAGAGATGATACCGTTCTAATAGTGCCTGTATTTTGTTTTCCATATGAATAGTCTTATTATGGGGGCAAGGGGGAAGAAAAAGGAAGCAGAGACTGAAGTACTTGATTTAGTTTTCTCTAAATGGAATATGTTATTTTTATTAAAAAAATCTTATAAATAATCTGAACTGGAGGAGGAGGAATATAAACTCACTTAGGTCACTGAATACATCCATATTCAAATGACAATATAAAAAGCACTGTTCAGTAGCACCCAAATCTATATCTCTTTTTAAACTATGTCTAAAATACTCATGCACTAACCTGATTTAATGGCAGTGTAGGTGGGTGCTTATGTGCCAATAAAGGATATGCTTCACATGCAAAACAATTTCCCACCCATCCTTTTACTATGCCTGAAATGCCACAATTATAAAATCAATTTATCTGGCTAAGGCAAGAAGGCAAATAATTTCACCCCTTGTATTAAATACAGTTGATTGTTAGTGGCTGACAAGATGTTTGTCTTAAGAAGTATCCTAAATCAGAGAACATGTCCTGCAATCCATTAGGAATGTATTTCATAGGATTTTTTTAAAGATCTTCATTATGCACGCCACATATTTTTTTTCTGGATTATGGTATTGGATTAATAAAAGTTGACTGGGAATGCAAATGTCATATGCGGTTTACATATTAAGGAAATATCATGAACAAAAACTGTGTATCAGGCAGGAGAGCATATAACCTAACATACCTCCAAGAAAATACCTCAAAGAACAGGAAATTTTTGGAAGCATCAGAAAAGGGAGGAGTGAATAATAAAGAAGGAAGAGCTCAGAAGTCCTAAGAAGCTTAACAGCAAAAAAGCCTTGATTCTAACAATGAGTTAGATGAAAAAGTCACATTTTTCTTAACAATTTTACCAAGAGTAGCTCAATTTTATTCCTTAACTAAACTTTTCCCTGGGTGTAAGGTAAGACAGACCCTGAAAAAAATAGATTAAATCCACTGTCTGCACTAGATCCCAATATATAATTTGTCTCTTGGCTTTCAATGGGCTATTAGCACATTCCTTATATCAGCTAAAATATAGTCCCCTTCACTGGGGACTATCATGAAATGTTGACTTTTTCACTTATTGACATATTTGGAATTTTTTTTGTATTTTTATTGTTGACCTATTTGTTTTTTCAATATATGAGAATGCAGCAGTTGATAAAAGCACTGTTAAGGAAACAGAATAGTAAAGGAAAAGTACAAGTTAATCAGGACTTCTTTTTTACTTCAAGGGACATAAAAGCAATACAAATTGTCTTAAACAAACAAAAATCTCTTTTCCATATAATTGAAAAATTCAGAAAACAATCAAAATTCCAGCATGATTAAATTCTTGAGGCTTAACCAGCCTCATCTGGACCTAGTTTCTCTTGATCTCTCAGGCTGCCCTTCTCCATGTTAGCTGCTTTTTCAGGATTCACATGGTAGTAAAGAGGCCACAGTATCTCTGGGTCCTTGCTCCTAGTTCACCAGGAATCTCTTTTCCCAATGTCCCTGAATCAGCCACTATGACTAAAGAATTAGAATGGGCTGATTGGCTTAGAATAAAGTCATATGCTCCAGACTTGAAAGAAGAGGTAGAGTCCCATCGAGAGCACATGAAATGAGATCAAGGAAGGAATGGAATGCTCACATGGTACAGTGTGTCCAGAAGTAAGATGCTCTCTACAAATGCATAAATGAGCTTTTATAGCTAAGACAAAGAATATCATGCCGTAGAGACTGGTTTGTGGAAGATATGTCAGGCATCACTTGAACAATGTTTTATTTTCAAGGAGTCCTTAAATATGCTTAAAACTCTCTAGGAAAATTAATTTCAGAGGGTTTTGGAGCTTTTCTTAAACATGCAACAATTGCCTTGGGAGATGATATACACCAACTTTGCTATAAGTAACAAGTTCTGGAAAGAGGTACTTGAGTCCCAATAAGTTGGTTAGGATGCTCAGGCACAGCATGGACCTTCACATCTCCTCTGCATGCCATTGATACATAATCTTTGAAAAGCTTTAAGAGCAAAACTCATATACCTTCAAGGTATTTTAGACTACCAGTATTGAAAAGAAAAGAAAAATTATCCTTGAAGCCAAGCCAATGCTATAGAAGCATCTATGCACCATGATATATAAAATTATGACACAGAGTATGAACAAGGAGAGACTTAACCTTGGACAAGCGAAGATAAATGTTGGGAGGGTCAGAATAATGGTGTAGAACTATTTACCTGAGAACTGGGTTAGGGAGTGAAAACAAATACAATCCAGCAAAGAATCTGACAGAGTGGTAGAGAGGCCTTTGGTGATTCCAGTGTGGCCAGCAATCCCCAGTGACTCTAGACCTCGGCGAAGGTGCTTTTTTGGTTGATATTTTTTGGCAATTGTTAGTGGCATCTGTGCAGATGAAGATGCCATCATACAAGAAGAGGAAACTGTTTTTGTTGTACCAGGAACACATGATAAAGCATTAAAATATACTGCAAATAATTGCAAACTGATGTATCCAGCAGTTAAAAAAATGAATAAATAATTTAGTTTTTACACATGGGTGATCCTTGCTAAAAAAATACAAATCATAACCCTTCTGTTTGAATCTATTTTATTTTGTTAATAGATGAGCTAATATGATAGGCAGTTAATTGTATAATGTATTATTAGGCATTTTCTTAGGCATACCATTAACTTTAAATAGTATTAATATTTAACATTTCATAATGCACACTACAAATTTCGTATTTTTTTACAGCCAAACAGGAAATGTGCCTTGATAGTAAATTTCTTTAAAATGAGTTTTAAGATACTCAGTATGCAAAACCTATTCCATTTATACAGTTTGATCAAAAATATTCAAAATGCCACAGCATTAAAAGGCAAATTCTGTAAGATAACAATGATGCAAAACTGTATTATGATTTTTGTATTCAAATACAACGTATTGCATAATTAGGCATAATTATATAATTTGAATATTTAAGAGAGCATTTAAGATATGATAGGAGACATCTAATTACATCAACTTCTCAGGGGTGGTTAAATCAGAGGATGTAAAGTTGCAATTTCTATTTGTTACTGGATGGAAAGCCAACACAGTTTTGCTAGAAGGGGGTTTTAACTGATTCAAATCACAGGCACTAACTTTTGACATATCTGTATCTGTCTGAACTGAAGCTACCACGGTTTTCTCTCCTTGAGAAAACCCTGCCAGTATTTAGCTGAGTTAGGGTACAGTACTTCTGGTTTCTGTGTGGGTCAGTTTAATGTTTTGTATTCCACAGCTACAGACTGTGGCCTTAATTCAAATCAGCATTCTCAGAAATGTGTGCTCATGATCATGTGGGAAGTAGACCAGAATAAATAAATGGAGCAACACAGATCCATCCCCATTTCCAGAAAGACTGCTCAAAGGATATGCCCCAGGAGGAGAAAATCAGTTAAATACATTGTCCAGAGAGGCCATTGTTAAAACACAACTTTTTAAAGAGAAGATTAGTCATGATTTCTTTTTAATAAATATTTTAGAGGGGTGTACTTTGTTGTGAGCAAAAGTTAAGGTTCTGAGCTTTCCCCAGCCTTTCCCACACAGACTATCTTCTCTTTCTGTTACCATCACTGCAACATTTGTTTTTGTTTTGTTTTGTTTGTTTTGTTTTATTTTGTTTTATTATGAAATCACACTGCTATTGAGGAAAGACTTTTTATTTCCACCTTGCCTAAATTTTCGCTCATCAGAATACAGAGCCAACAGACTAAGTTTATGGTACATTCTAAAATTAGAGGAGAAACTCATGTGATTTTTTCTATTTGGTATTATTTAGAAGGCCAAAGATAGATAGGTAAAAGTAATTATCTGGGTTCAGAGTATTGAGTATGTCAATTCTTCTAGAGATTCGAGCTATCACAATTAAATAGAAAATAAAAAGACAAAATTTAACTAAATATCTCCCATATCTGTTAGTACCAAAGCTAGATAAATTTCTCCAGAGTTCACCAAGTTCTCCAGAAGCTGACCACATCCAATTATTGTCAACCCACACTCAACAAGAATCATCTGCTCTTGTAAGTGAATGTAATTATTACAGGCAGAAAATGCTATGTTTATTTCTACCTCTAAGGCTCGCTGGTGACAACAGATTCCACATTCTAAGTCTTTTGTTTTCCTGGGATCCCCTTGCCTAGCCCATTTTTTTCAAAACTCAACTCAAGTTCTAAATTCCTTTGATGAATTTAACTTATTTCTTTACATGTTTTTATTTTAATATGTATTTTATAATAAATAATGCCTTAAAATACAATGCCTAGTTTTTAGTGTCCTGTATTATTACATATATAAGTACATAGTACTAATTAACATATGTGATTTTCTCTTCACACTAATTCATGCACTTCTGTCTTGTCTCCTCAACCAAAAACATCTCACGGATAAGATCATATCTTATGCTAATTTTTTTACCCTCAAAATGCCCAGAAGAGTACTTGTGACATAATAGATGCTTAATAATAATAATAGTGGTAAGGATTACTAATGTTTATTACTATGTGCTAGGTTGTGTGCGCTAAGGGTTTGAATAGCATTACCTTACTAATCATCACAATAATCCTCTGTAATAGGTGCTAGTATCATTCCCATCTTCAGATGAAGAGACTGGACATAGTGAGATAAGGAATTTGCCTAAGGCAATTGAGCTGGTAATGAGATTCAAAGACAGATATGCTTAAACAGAGTCCATGTTTTCAAGCAGAGTTGGCCAACTTGCAGACCCCATTCAACAAACCAAATGTCCTTCTCTCGACTGGACTCAACCTCCTTAGAACACAATTTAATAATATTCTGGGGCCCTGGCCAGTGTGGCTGAATTGGTTGGAGCATTGTCCCTTAATCATAAGGTTGCAGATTCAATCCCTGGTCCAGGAGCATACTGGAGGCAACCAATTGATGTTTCTCTCTCACATTGATGTTTCCCTCTCTTTCTTCCTCCTTCCCTTCCTCTCTCTCTAAAAGCAGTGGGGAAAAAATGTCCTCCAATGAGAATAATAATAATAATAATATTTTGAATCTTAAATGATTATTGCCAAGAAATGCATGTTATTCATAAATGAAATTAACTGTATCAGTTCTAGAAATGGCACATTCTGGGTCACCTGTCATTTCACCCAATTTCACATTCTCAGAATCCTTGGAGAAGCAAAAATCTCTTCTTCATAGACAATTCCTTCAAGTTTTCCAAGGATTGGAGCTACTCTCACAATTATCTCATTGGTGGGAAGGGCATATGAAGGGATGGGAACAGGTCTATCTAAAGACATTAGATTAAAAAAGATTAAATAACTAAAGACTCTGGAAAGTGATGACTACCATTTAGCATTCTTTCATTCCAAGTGTTTATGATGAAACAGAGTTCTTGCCTCAGCCTGCAGAGCAGTCCCATTTGAGTCTATTGGACTTGTTATAAAATGTGCATGTCTTTTACATTATAATGCTTTATGTTTCAAACACCTGCATCTTACCTCTATGTCTTTGACAGCCAGTGTCCTGCAAAGCAATGGCCAGTAAGAGGCATGATTGCACTAAATTGGAAGCATGAGGCAAAGGGGTGTGTTTTTATTAGGGGGGCAGGGAAGGAAATTTGAAGGTAATGGGTAAGAAGAAATCATCCACAGATGCAGATCTCTGTTAGCGGATAGGATTTTTGAACTGTCTCTGTGACAGTTCATCAAAAATTGAGGGCACCACATTTGAAAATTACCCACGGTTTCATTTCCAAACTAGATGCAGACTCTGTGCCTTTGATTATTAGAATTATTCAATTCACTCAGGGGGCAATGAGGAGGGGCATTGGGAAATACCACCCTAACTGATATTCCATAAGAAATTCGTTACTGGAGCACAAGGCAGCAATGCAAACTCCATCACTTTTTAAGAAGGATTATCTAAACACACAGCAGCAACTGATGAGTGAGCCAAAGGGACAATCTGGAAGTTCACTTCTCTCCTTTAGAAATGTCTATGTGGATGAGGGGGCAGTCAGATGGAAAGATGTAGAGACAAACTTTTCTCTGCTTTTATTAACAATTTTAGACAAATTGTGGAAGACACCTCAGCAAATGTCTCCAGGTTTCTCTCTCACTGAAAAACTCTTTCTATAAAATACATTTCACACTAACTTGCTAATGAGTGAGGAGGAGACAATATTCAAAAACTTTTCACAGGTAACAGCAGTTTGAGATAGCTCCTTTCTTTAGCAAAATCTTAAGCTCCAAAGCTGCTTTCTCTATTTTTTTCTTTTGGTACTCATTCTTTCCTTTGTATTGGAATTTATTAGAGTGACAGTGGTTCACAAAACCATACAGGTTTCAAGTGGTACAACCCAACAGAACATCATCTGCACACTGCATTGTGTGCCTGTGGACCAAAGCAAAGTCTCTTTCCATCCCCATTTACGCTCCCTTTGTCCACCCCACCTAACCCCACCCCCTTTTTCCACTAACACCATAGTGTTGTCTCTGTACTATTTATTGTATTATATATCTATATATACATAGTGTGACAGACTGACTGCTGTCAGTCTGTTCCATGTATCCATGCCTCTGCTTCTATTTTGTTAGTTTATTTTGTTCATTAGATTCCACGTATAAATGAAAGCATATGGTACTTGTCTTTCTCTGACTGGTTTATTTCACTTAGCATAATACTTTCCATGCCCATACATGCTGTTGCAAAGGAGAGATTTTCTTCTATTTTTATGGCAAAATAATATTACATTATGTAAATGTACCACAGCTTTTTTATCCACTCATTTATTAATGGACACTTGGGCTGCTTCTGGATCTTGGCTATTGTAAATAATGCTGCAATGAACGTAGAAGTGCATATATTCTTTCAAATTAGTGTTTTGGGTTTCTTTAGATATATTCCTAGAAGAGGGATCATTAGGTCAAAAGGCAGTTCTATTTTTAATTTTTTAAGGAAATTCTATATGTTTTCCACTGTTGCTGCACCAGTCTGCATTCTCACCAACAGTGCACGAGGGTTCCCCTATCTCCACATCCTCCCCAGCACTTGGTGTTTGCTGATTTATTGATGATAGCCATTCTGACAGGCTGAAGTGATATCTCATCATGGTTTTAATTTGCATTTCTCTGATGATTAGTGACATTGAGCATTTATTCAGGTCTATTGGTCATCTGTATGTCTTCTTTGGAAAAGGGTTTATTCAGATCTTTGCCCATCTTTTAATTGGGTTGTTTGTCTTCTTGGTGTTGAGTTGTATACATTCCTTATATACTTGGGATATTAACCCCTTATCAGATGTACCATTAACAAAGATGCTGTCCCCTTTGGTGGATTTCCTTTTCATTTCATGACGATTTCCTTTGCTAAGAAAAAACTCTGTAGTTTGATGTTGTTCCATTTGTTTATTTTTTCCTTTGTTTCCCTTACTCAAGGAAACTTATTGGCAAAAATACTGCTACAAGAAATGTCTGAGATTTTACCACCTATGTTTTCTTCTGAGATTTTAATGGTTTCAAAACTTACATTTAAGTCTTTAATCCATTTTGAGGTTTTGTATGTGTGTGTGTGTTTGGTGGCCTAGTTTCTTTCTTTCTTTTTCTTTTATTTTTCATGTACCTGTCCAAGTTTCCCAACACCATATATTAAAGAGACTCTCTTTACCCATTTTATGTTCTAGCTTCCTTTGTCCAATATTAAATACCATAAAAGCATGATTTGGGGGCTCTCTGTTCTGTTCCATTGATCTATATGCTTGTTATTGTGGCAGTCCATGCTGTTTGTTACTATTGGTTTATAGTATAGTTTGATATCAGGTAGTGTGATATCTCCAACTTTAAATGTAAATGAATTAAATGTTCCAATCAAAATATAAAATGTAGCTGAATGATTAAGAGAGCATGACTTATATATATGATATCTACAGGAAACCTACCTCAGAACAAAAGATATAAACAGACTGAAAGTAGCAGAGTGGAAAAAATATTCCATACAAATGGAAAGAAAATAAAAGTTGAGAGAGCAGTACTTATATCAGACAAAATAGACTTCTAAACAAAGTCCATAACAAGATACAAAAAAGGTCACTATGTAATACTAATATACTCTATCCAACAAGAGGATGTAATCCTTGTAACCATATATGCACCCAACATAAGATCATTTAAACATATAAAGAAAATCTTGGTGGACATTAAAGAAGAAATCAATAGCAATATAGTCATATTAAAGGATTTTAATACCCCACTGACATCAATCAATAGAACTTCCATCCAAAAAAATCACCAAGACAACAGTGACCTTAAACAATATACTAGATCATAAAGATTTAATTGATTGATTTTACAGAACATTTCATCTCAATGAGAATATACATTCTCAAGTGCATATGGAATATTCTCAAAGATGGACCACATGTTAAAGCACAAAATGAGTCTTAGTAAGTTCAAGAAGACTGAAATCATATCAAGCATCTTCTCTGGCCAAAATGGTATAAAACTAGAAGTCAATTACAATAAAAAAAAAACACTAAGAACACTCAAACACATGGAAGCTAAATAACATATTATTAAACAATGAGGGAGTTAACAATGACATCAAGGAAGAAATCAAAAGTTACCTGGAGGCAAATAAAAGGGAACACACAACAACCCAAATATCTGTGGGACACACCAAAAGCAATCCTGAAAGGGAAGTTCATGGCATTACAGGCATACTTCAAAAAGCAAGAAAATCTCAAATAAACCATCTAACACTATCCTTAAAAGAACTAGGAAAAAAAACAACCAAGCCCAGAGTAAGTAGAAGGAAGGAAATAATAAAAAGTAAAGTGGAAATAGATGATATAGAGACTTAAAAAAAAATACAAAAGATCAATGAAACCAAAAGCTGGTCCTTTGAAAAGATAGACAAGACTGACAAACTTTTAACCAGACTCATCAAGGGAAAAAGAGAGGACCCAAGTAAAGAAAATCTGACATGAAAGAAGAGAAGTAAAAGCTGACACCAGAAGAATACAAAATATCGTAAGAAAATACCATGAACAAGTATATGCCAATGAATTGGACAATCTGGGCATAATAGACAAATTCCTAGAAACATACAATCTTCCAAAGAACTAACTCCTATCCTCAAACTATTCCAAAAATTTCAAGAGAAAGGAAAACTTCCAAACTCATTTTACAAGGCCAACATTATGCTAATTTCAAAACCAGATAAAGACACTACAAATAAAGAAAATTACAGGTCATTCTCTAATGAACATAGATTCAAAAATCCTCAACAAAATGTTAGCAAACTGAAGCCATCAGTACATTAAAAAGATCATGCACCATGATTAAATGATATTTATTCCAGGAATGCAAGGTTGGTACAATATTCACAAATGAATGAATGTGATACGCCACATAAACAAAATGAAGGATAAAAATCACATGATCATATCAATAGATTCAGAAAAAGTATTTGATGAAATACAGTACCCATTTATGATTTTTTAAAAACCTCTCAGGAAAGTGAGATGAGAGGGATCATATATCAACATAATAAAAGCCATATATGACAAATCCAACATCATACTCAGTGGGCAAAAACTAAAAGCATTTTCCTTAAGATCAGGAATATGATAGGGATGTCCACCTTTACAGCTCTTACTTAACAGAGTACTGGAAGTCCTAACCACAGCAATCATACAATAAGCAATAAAAAGCATCCAAAGTGGAAATGAAGAAGTAAAACTGTCATTATTTGCAGATGACATTATAATGTTTATAAAAAACCCTAAAGACTCCATCAAAAACTACTAGATCTAATATATGAGTTTGGCAAAGTAGCCGGATACAAACTTAATGTTCAGAAATCAATGACATTTTTATATACCAATATTGAACTATCAGAAAGAGAAATTAAGAAAACAATCCCATTTACTACTGTAACAACAAAAAGGTACCTAGAAATAAATTTAACCAAGGATGTAAAAGACCTGTACTTGAAAAATTATAAGATACTGAAGAAAGAAACTGAGGGAGATACAAAAAAAGGGGAAGCATATACCTTGTTCATGGGTAGAAAGATTTAACATCATCAAAATACCCATACTCCCCATAGTAATCTACAAATTGAACACAATTCTTATTAAAATACCAATGGCATATCTCACAGATCTAGAATGACTATTCCAAAAATTTATATGGAGCCACAAAAGACCCCAAATAGCCTCAACAATCTTGAGAAAAAACAAAGTTGGAGGTATCAAAAGTTGCTTTCCTTTCAGTCTACTAAACACTGACTGTGGCTAAGTCCCAACTTTCTCTTCAGGCTTAGGAGAGAAGTCAGGTGGAAAATGTGTGGAAAGGGAGAGGAGATGAGTGTGTGTTGGCCATATCTCCTACAAGAAAATTGTTCCTTCCCTGGTCGACTGTAGAGCTCTGCTATACTTGTGTTGTTGCTGAGAGGCACATGAACACCAATGTAAAGAGACAGGACTTAAATTTTAAGAGGGATTTGAAGAGTGGAAGAGAAGCGGGCTGCTGATTCACATAGGAGCACGTCAAAAATTATTTAAGTGGCCAGTAATATAAACATCATGCTACTAATACCGAACAGTTTATCACATAAATATAATGGTCTTCTTTTAGAAGAATAATAAAAGCTGAATCCATATGTTACATATTATTTAAAATTGTTTCTGCAAGATGTATTAGTCCCACAGAAGGAGCAATTCTTCCACCAGAGGAGGACAGCAGCAGTTTTATTATATTACATTGTCATTCGTTTAATTTGTTTGTTCCCAGTAGTAGTTTCACAGATTTTTATGAACTGTTACTTTTATAGAAAGTCAAGTTACTCATGACTAATGTTGCTTGTGTTCATTTAAAAAAAAATAGGTCAGAAAGGTAGATTACATGGATTTACTTAAAGGAATCTGTTTAAACCAATGTTTCTGAATTTGTGGACAAATCAAAAATTAATGCAGGAGTTAGGTTCTGTTAAGCATAATTCTAAGATTTTGTCTCAGTGTATTTAAACATGGATATCAAGTTAAAGCTGAGATAGTAAGACTTCTTGTGAGCAAAGATAAAGAGCAATTCTTAAATTATATTAAGAAATAATTCTGAATAAAAGCATTACCCATAGTATTTTTTTAAACTGATAAGTACAGAAAACTAACTTCATTTACTTACAGTTAAATGTCTACTACTAGCTAACTTCTAGGTATGTATGTTAGTGGTTAATAAAATGAGTTTTTCTTGTCATTTCTCACAATTTCAACTAAAACTTATTTTATATACACGGTCAGCCAGAAATAAAGCCTGCTTGAGTGTGGTTGGTAAGATAATAATATGGGTTTAATAATTTATTTTTAATTTAAACATTTCACCTAAAATGTCATATGGTGTGCTTGAGTGTGATATTGTTGTTACAGAGTTACATGCTTATGATTTTGTAATAAAAAAGGGGTATTATTTGTGCTGGACCCTGTATGTATGTATGTGGAGAGGGGGTGGAAAGAGAGAGAGAGATACTTTTCTAAGTAAATTTGAAATTTTAAAAATTTCTGGTGTGGCTCAGTTTGTTGGGTGTCATCCTCCAGGGCAAAATGCCACTGGCTCAATTCCCGGTCAGGGCACATGCCTGGGTTGTGGGTCCAGTCCTCTCACAGACTGCATAAGGCAAGCAAGCAATTGATGTTTCTCTCTCCCATCCTTGTTTCCCTTTCTTTCTACCTCCTTTCCCCCTCTCTAAAAATAAGTAAATAAAGTCTTTAAAAAAATAAAAGTTGAAACATTTCAATCTGCATTTTCCATTAATTTATAGATTGAATAATAAATTGTCACCTAAGAGTCATACCCCCCCATTTTTGAACCACTAAAGGTACATTCTACCTAATTCAGATATTTGGAAAGGAGTACAATGAGAGTAAATATCCAAAAGAACTTGAATAAATCTGTCCTGACAGGGTAGACACAAGGCAGATGGAAGAATCAGCAGTAGATGTCAAGTCTTTTATACTAGATATCAGAGTATTTGAATACACACAATCTATTCAGTTGTAATATCCTGGTAAACTTAAAACTCTAGAATATAATAGCAAGCTTATTGTAATATAATCTGGATAATTAGAGTGTTAAAAATCTGACAATATAGACACAGGAGATACCTACCAAAGCCAGTTGAAAACAAGCTATGATTCAGCAAAGTAATCTTTATAAATGTAAATAATTTTAGTTTTACATCTTTTATCAGCATTGTAAGATTTTAAATCCGAATACCTGAATAATTCTGAAAATTATGAGGGAGATCATAATGAAAAATATGATCAGATCAATATGACAGGTAAGATCTGTCATTTTTTAAATGTATTTTATTGATTATGCTATTATCGTTTTCTCAATTTTGCCCCCATTGTCCTCCTCCTCAACATTCCCCTTTTCCTCCAGTAATCCCCACTTAGTTCATGTCCATGGGTCATGCATATAAGTTCTTTGACTTCATTTCCTATACTGTTCCTTCTTTTATTGTTGTTCAATTACAGTTGTCCCAATTTTTCCCCCATTGCTCTCCCCTGCCCTGTCCACCCCCGACCCAGGCTCCCTCAGTCAGTCCTCACCCTATTGCCCATTAACATGGGTCCTTTATATATATATATGTTCCTTGACTAGACCCTTCCCCTTCTTTCCCCCCTCTCCCACCCCTCTGGTGACTTGTCAGTTTGTTCTTTATTTCCATGTCTCTGGTTCTGTTTTGCTTGTTTGTTTGTTTTGTGCATTAGATTCCACTTATAGGTGAGATCATATGGTATTTATCTGGCTTATTTCACTTAGCATAATAATAGTCTCCAGTTCCATCCATGCTGTTGTGAAGGGTAGGAGGTCCTTTTATCTTTCTGCTGCATAGTATTCCATTGTGTAAATGAGGATTTGATCTCCAAAACATGTAAAGAACTCATACAACTCAACACCAGGAAGACAAACAATCCAATTAAAAAATGGGCAAAGGACCTGAACAGGTACTTCTCCAAGGAGGATATACAGAGGGCACACAGGCATATGAAAGAATGTTCAACATCACCAGCACTCAAAGAGATGCAAATTAAAACCACAATGAGATACCACTTCACACCAGTTAAAATGGCCACCATTAACAAATCAACAAAAAACGGGTGCTGGCGAGGTTATAGAGAAAAAAGAACCTTAGTACACTGTTGGTGGGAATACAGACTGGTGCAGCCACTGAAGAAAACAACAGTATGGAATTTCTCGAAAAACCAAAGATGGAACTGACTTTTGATCCAATGATCCCACTGCAGGAGTATATTCTATACTGCTCTTAACATCCCCCTGTCTATTTTATAACTACCAATTTGTACTTCTTAATCCCTGCACCTTTTCCCCCATCTTCTCCCTTACCCCTCCCAACTGATAACCCTCCAAATGATTTCCATATCTATGATTCTGTTTCTCTTCTGCTTATTTGCTTAGTTTGTTTTTTTAGATTCAATTGTTGACAGTTGTGAATTTATTACCATTTTAATGTTCATAGTTTTGATCTTCTTTTTCTCAAATAAGTCACTTTAACATTTCATAAAATAATGGCGTGGTGATGATGAACTTCTTTAGTTTTACCTTCTCTGGGAAGAACTTTATCTGACCTTCAACTCTAAATGATAGCTTTGCTGGATAGAGTGATCTAGGTTGTAGGTCCTTGCTTTTCATCACTTTGAATACTTCTTGCCAGTCCCTTCTACCTTGCAAAGTGTCTTTTGAGAAATCAGCTGACAGTCTTATGGGCACTCCTTTGAAAGTAACTATGTGATTTTCTCTTGCTGCTTTAAGATCCTCTCTTTATCTTCGATCTTTGTTATTTTAATTATGATATGTCTTGGTGTGGTCCTCTTTGGGTCTATCTTGTTTGAGACTCTCTGTGCTTCCTAGACTTTATATCTATTTCATTCACCAAATTAAGGAAGTTTTCTTCCATTATTTTTTCTAATAAGTTTTCAATTTCTTGCTCTTTCCTTTCCCCTTCTAGAATGCATATGGTTTGAATGTTGGTATGTGCAAAGAGGTCCTAGTGGCTCCTTACCCTATCCTTGTTTTTTTTTTGGATTCTTTTTTTCTTTTTGCTATTCTAAATGAATGCTTTCTTTCCTTTCTTATGTTCCAAATCATTGATTTGATTCTTGGCTTCATCCACTCCACTGTTGGTTCCATGTAAATTTCTCTTTATTTCCCTTAGAGTAACTTTCATCTCTGCCTGGGTCTTTTTTGTGCTGTTCAAGTACCCGATGAGTTCCTTGAGCACCCTTATAACCAGTGTTTTGAGCTCTGCCTCTGATAGCTTGCTTATCTCCATTTTGTTTAGTTCTTTTTCTGGAGTTTTGTTCTGTTATTTTATTTGGACCATATTCCTTTGTCTTCTCATTGTGGCAGCCTCCCTGTGTTTTTCTCTGTGCATTAAGTAGAGCTGCTTTGACTCCCTGTCTTCATAGCACGGCCCATTGTAGCAGTCACCAGAAAGCTGAATGGGACAGAACCTTAGGTAATCACTAGGGTGGGGCAACCCATTTTGCTACTCTGCAGCTCTGTCTTGGGAAGGGCTCAGAGAGGGGACAATGCTACTGCCTGGCCTCTGGAGTTTCGTCCAGGACGAAGCTGTCTACCAGCACTTGCCTTGATGCCAGACACTTCAGTACCTCCCTGTATGCCACTGGTGCCCTTCCAGCTGTTGCCCTGGTGCTGAAGCCCAGAGAGAGTGAGTCTGTGTAAGTCCTAAGTCTACTGTGGGCCCTTTATGAGGAGACTCCTGAGAATCCCATAGTTTCTTCCACTCTCCCACCCCCCACCCCTGGTTTTTACAGCTAAAAGTTATGGGGACTTATCTTCCTGGAACTGGAACTCTGGGCTGGGTGGTCCAGTGTGGGCCTGGATCCCTCAGGCCTGAGGTATACCTCCCAATTTTTATTAATTACATATGGGTGTGAGACCAACCATTCCACATATCCATGCCCCCCTGTGCCTGTCTGCAAGTCTCTGCATCTCTGCCCCTCCTAGCTATCTGAATAAATATGGCTTCTTGACTTCCTTGGTTGTCGCACTTCCATACAGCTTGGTTTTCTGATTATTCTGGGTAATATTTGTTTTGTAGTCTAATTGTAATTTTTGCTGTGGTTGTGCAAGGAAACAAGCTATGTTTACCTACACTTCCATCTTGACTGGAAGTCCTAAACTCTGTAATTCTAAATAGCCCCAAAACATTTATATTAGACTTTGGAATATCCTGAAAATATCTTTGTATTTGTGTTTTATTTTTTCCTATAAAAACCATTTTACATTTCCCAAGCATATTGATAAAGGCACAGGGTGATGTATCAGAAACATACTGAGTGTTAAGAAATCATACTGGAATTTAAAATGTCCCTTCTAAATAGAGACAAATACAAGAAATCCTACAGGATTGCCACAATTCCAGAGATGACTGAAATTAAAAGAACACAGAGATTTGCTTAGCCTCAGGCCTTTTCTTTATAATTGTATATATACTGACTGTTAAAAGAGTATTTTAAAACCTTCTTTGTATTAAAATATTGAATAACTGTTACAAAATTCAAACAATAATAAAGAAAAAATTGTCAACTAGTCACTTTATAAATAAACACATACATGAATAAATATGTTGATAGTTAGTAACCATATAGTTAGCAACATTCTAAATGGCTCTTTATATATTGATGTAGACAGACAGAGATGGATAAACGGGAAATAAATATGATTTCCCACAATAGTTATTTCTTAATGAAATGTCTTATGTATAGTTTTATCTAAATTTTAAGGAAAAAAAAGAAATTAAAATGAGCTTGAAAGATTAGCTGAACTTCAAATAAATGTATATTTAACCCCCAAAACTATTAGTTCCTAAGTGAAAACTTAACCTTAGAACAATGTTAAGAATTTGACGTTCAAAACAACTATTTTATTTTAGACCAAATCTTTTGTTATTCATTTATAAGGAAATTAGAGCAGATATCCTATTTTCCAGATGTTCTTCTTAGTTGGGATTTTGTTATTGACAAGATTAACATTTGCAATAATTTTGCCCAATGTTGTTTTGATTTAGTCCTATACTTCAGTGGGGGAAAAATGCTCACACCTAGTCATTTCACCAGGCTTTCTTCATTCTCAAGTGCTTCATTTTAATTTTCTGTTTGTTAAATTTTGTCATCTAGTTACCATTTCAAGAAAAAATTATGAATAGGCTATTCTTAATTTTCTGAATGAATTTCTCTGAATTTTGTACACCATTTTATCTGGCACCAGGTGTTGCTGTGACTATTATGAGACCAACCTTTTCTTCTACTTTTAATGTAATTTACCTGTGCTGCCTGGAAAACCATATAGATTTTTCTTTATTCTTAAATTTTGTTAGCTCCGCTAGAATATATGAGATCAATCATCTTATATCAGTTGTTCTTGGGACTAACTGTATCCTTTGAGTAAACAAATTTAAATCTTTCTCTATTTTTTAAATATTTTCTTCTATTTCATCTTAGCTTTTATTTTTCTGTCCCATTTGCCCTTTAATTTTCACGAACACTAGTTTTGTTTTCTGTATTATAATCACCTTTAACCATATGTAAAATTATTCATAGACATATGAATAATCTTTCCCTTTTCATTTTGCATAATTTCCACTAGTTTGTATGCTATTCTATGTATTCATCCTAGTTTGCTTCTATTTGACATTTATAATTTTGATTTTACTTATTCCAAGTTCTATCAACTTGGTTTTCCTTGCTTTCAATACTGATAGCCCTTTCAAAGACCTCTTTTCTGATGCATTATATGTAAATAATTTCTTTAAAATTATAGATAACTATTTGAACTTTCTTGGTTTCTTGAATAATTCCTCTTAGGATTTATATCCCTCTGCTTCTTTACTCTTATCTAAGCAATGATCCCATGGTGCTCCTATGATCCCTACTTATCTTTTTTTCATTGCTATTAATTCTTCAATAAGGCCATTCAATCTATCAATCTCAGTCTTGTTATCTACTTAATCTCTGTCTCTGTCTCTGCCTTTCTCAGCAAGACAGCTCTGTGTGTTGGAATCTAGCAATGTCTGTCTCTTCTCCCTCCTTCATGCAGTTTTCTCCTTTAGAACTCCTTCTATGCTAGAAGTCTGGTGAGTAAACAGTAAAATGGTTGTGCTTTCTGTGCCACTTCCCTTGACATTCTGTGGCACGAAATTTCTAGGGTTATTCCCTACTCACATAATGCACCCATTCCCATGGCCTGATACTCGAATAAGGTTATCAGAGAGCACTCTTAAGACTGTGGCCCTTTTAAGAAAATCTCTTTCTTCTTCCATTTCTGAAGTTTATGTTGGTACTCAGATTCTCTCTTCAATTTGGTATAGACTCCACAGTATATTACAGTACACATGACTGTTTATGGTTTGAGGCTGTGGCTATTTTAGTTTTATTGAAGATTGAGGGGTTTTGTAGTGAGTGTTGTTGTGGTTTTCTATTTTTCAGTCTTTATTGTTTTTGGTGTGTTTTCAAGGCACGCAATTCAAATGCTTTTTAAAAGAAATGATCTAGGACCCTAGTTCTTTTGGACTTCTGAAGTTTATGTCATTGTGTTTTGATCTTGCTTCAAGTATTTCTGAAAACTCATTCTTTCTAATGAATTGATTCAAACAAGTCAAATATACTAATCTTTCCCAAACCTTTCTTGCTTTAGTTGGCTTTATCTTTCTCCTAATGAAGGATAAAGACCTTCCTATCCTTCATCTTTTTCTTATAACAGTTTCTCTAATGCCAGTCCCTCCATTGGAACTGAATAGAGACCTGTGGACACCACTTCTGGGCTAATAATTTTGCACATGGTCACGCTTATCATTTGATTGCCAATGTATACCAATATGTACCAATATCTTATCATTTTATTAAACTGATAGGTATATTTATTAAACATATTCTAGAGACAAACCCAAATACTAGGTGATGGGAGTGCAGAAAAGAACCCTGCTATTTCTAGTACCTCAACTTGCAGACCCCATTCAACAAATCAAAAGCCTTCCTCTTAACTGGACTCAACCTTCTCAGAAGACGACTTAACAATATTTGATTTTAGTCAAGCATAACCACTTAAGATTTTAGCATCTCCTTTCCTTCTCAAAAAACTTATCAAAAACCATATATAATTCTCCTCCTAAGAGAAATTCTAGTAACATAAATCCCCCCTGCTTATTACATTTTAAGTGATATTTTAAAGTCCCTTTGGAGGTCGTCAGGGGAAATAATAGCCCCTGCTGGACCGTCCCTCCCTCTGACTTTCTACTCTTCATCACATTTTATATCAGCCATCTCAATTCCTCTAAGTGCTTATTTCTCCAAGTTATTTACTTTTTTCTAAATAAATTGGATAAAATTCAAAATTTCCTTTAAAAAGTATCACACTCCATTGCATCCAGTTTGTTTTTATTAGCAAAAGAGAAAGGTGTGGTTTTCTAATGAGTTAGATTAGATTGTATGCATCCTGAGTATACCATCCAATATTCTCCAACGAAGAAACATCACCCATAGAGTAATGAGTAATAAGTGATTCCTGAACTGTTTTTTTTCTCTGCCCAGTTTAATTTGTCTACTTTCTGGCTTGGGCAAGGTCTCAATGCTCTTTAATAAATATACATTCATGTTTGTCCTCCCCAACCATCTGCCATCTTCTATGGGTTTTGTTTCCTACTTTCTGATTCAAGATATTTCAAAAGCCTTAAAAATACCTTTTATGGTTCCTCATCTTTATTTCAGCTATTGAACTAGGCTCAAAACAGTTCAGTTCTGGGCCCTTTTCTCTACCCAACCTTTCCTCAGTGAACTTGCATAGTTCAGCTGTCAATTGCAATCAACTTATTCTGAAACATACTTTTCTATTTCTTACATCCTATCTTTTCACATGTCATTAGTAGTGTGATTTTTATTGCCTGAAAATATATCTCCATTTAAGTGGTCAGTAGTTCCTGGATTGATGGGGAACTTAACCTCTATTCTCAGAAATCCACTCCTTCTGCATACACTTTACAAAAGCATACAAAAGTTGACTGCTTTCACTATCTTAAGAGGACAAGTTTGAGTCATTTCCAATATATGCTTTTTGACTATTCAACCATTATAGTTTTAACAGCATTTCTTGAACAGTTATGTGCTATACATGGCATTGTGTGCTTTACAAATATTATCTCATTTAATAGTCACAAAATACAAAGAGGTAGACATTTTATATCAATTTACTGATAAAGAAAGTGAGGCTTAGTGAGGTTAATTTGCCCAAGGGCATATTGCTAGTATGTGACAGCAAAGATTGAAACCTAGGATTGATTGAATCTAAATTCAGTGTGCTCTTAGTTACTGTGTGTGTGGTGTTGTCTTAAAATCTATCTTTCTTTATATCTAATTTAGATTTTCTGAGTCGGCAGTCACTCTCCTTTCAACAAACATGAACTGAGTGGCTCATGAACTCAGGCACAAGGCAACAGAATGTAAAGATAAATAAGATGTGGTCACTGATTAGAGGGCTATGGGGACTAGCGAAAACACAAAGGCACTAAAACTCAGTGGGTGGATGGGCATTTTTTATGAATTGGTGAGTGTTAGTGTTTCTCTGTCAAATAGTTAACTCTCAGTTGTTAATACATTTATCTTTTCTTTCCCTTGATTCAGTAACTGTTGCAGATGATAATCTCATTTGGGGCAACAAAAGTTATCATTTTGTAATTTATATTGTACTCAGGAGCTAGTTGCAAAAATTAGGCATCCAATCTAGGGCTTTGTGCTCCTAGGAGTTTGGGACATCATGTGTATCCAGGAGCTGAAAAAAAGTTTTGCAAATTTCAAAAAAAAATAAATAAATACCAGTTTGGTGCACCACATCGACAACACTATTCACAATTACTTCATTATTTTTGCTACTAATCCTTTCCTAACAACTTCTGCTCTACCCAGAGGATCCTCTTCCCTGATCCACCTGTATTTGCCTTTCATATTTCAATAGTTTCCAAAATGCATTCGTTAATTCCCAAAATTGGATTTTGACAGTCACCACACTTCACTTCTAGTCACAAAATAATGTGCTTTAAAATGTGAGTTCTGGAATCACAGTAACTTGGGATAAATCTGAGCCTTCATATGTAAAAGTGGCACAGCCTTCAATAGATTAAAATATCCCAGGACTCTTCTTTCTCAATTATAACAAACTTAATAACACTTCTTATTTTGTGAAATTTTGATACAAAAGGCAAATGAGATAAATGATTTTTTTATTATTTTGCAAGAGTTACTGGGATAAAAATTTTAACTCTATTTTGAGAAGAATTTGTATTTAAAGAAATGTTCTTTTTCCACTTTGCCCAAGTAAAGCAACATACTTCCTTTCTCTTTATAAATACTATTATATTCAATCTTTCCTAGATAATATGCTGTTTTTGAATGATGACCAAATACCACTCCATAATGCCGTCTTTTAATTTTTTCGAATGTCAATCCTAGTATATCATAGTATAATGAAGGAAAAGATTTATTTTTAAACAATTTATTTTTTTAAAATTATGCTCTGATATAATTAGGGGAACTATTTTTTTTTGATATTTATTACTTTGTATGTGTTTAACTTTACAACTCAGTCAGAAATTATAGTATCATTTGGGAAAATCTCCAGTCAAACTCTGATCTTTGCCTATGATGTATCTGGTTTTATTTAACTGAAATGAGGGAATTGAATACTTTTAGATTTTTCTGCTGTTCTTTGTTGACTATTTGACTTTTGTTGTGTCATTCTGTAAGAAAACTTGACAAGTTAAATTTATCCACGCAGAAACCTGTAGTTAAGAGACCTGTGAGACGACTATAATTTCCTTCCCATTAGTTTCAATGAATTCCATGCATGTGCAAGAGAACATAGAAAGTGGAGTCTGGAGCCCTGCATTTCCCGTTTTGCAGGTATGTAGAGAAGAGAGATATAGTCCAGGTCTCTTTATGTTGCTCCTCTGCAGCGCATTACCCTTAATCCTCCTTTGAGCAAATACAGACTAGAGCAGCTATGCCAAGAATTGGAGATTTAACTCTTTGAACACAATAGGTCCATGGACATGTAGCATACTCTTTGCACAAAATCTGTGAAATGGTTAATATATAAATGTGAGTGTCTATTGTAGCCAATGTGAACAAGAAGAATTGAGCTGTAGCCAGCATTTATTTAAGCATCATTTTTGCCATCTGGATTCTTTTGTAGGGAAAGAAACATTTATAGGGAATTGCCTTTGGTCACAAAGGTGATTTGACTTTCCTCCCTATTTCTATGTTAATCATCCCTAAGGCGCCATTGTTCAAAGTTCCGTAGAGGCATTTTTTTTCTACAGATTTTTTAAATTTTATTTTCATTGTACTTTTTCCATTACCATTTATCCCTCTTATCCCCCCTCCCCACCACCACAGTCACCACACTGTTGTCGGTGTCCGTGGGTCCTTTTCCTTTTTGCTCAATCCCTCCACCCCTAGATAGCCGAGATCTTTAAAAAGATATGGGAAAGTGTATCAAATGTTTCCATAGACAAAGTACAACCACCTATATACTGTATGTAAAAATCAACTGAACAATTGAACCCTGGTGAAAAATCATGCAACAGAGAGAATCAATTAGTCCTTACTCCTTGGCTCTTTCCTAAATCACACACCATATGATATAAAAAATCATTTGGAGGTCAATGATGAAATTCAAAATCATATTGGACATACAGTAACAATTGTTTTAGATACTGATTCAATCTATTCCTCAACATCAAAGGAGAAAACAAAAATAGGACTAGAGCTTAGAAATCATAATTTCTAACCCCCTTTGAACCGTGCCAAAGCAGAATAATTTAGACAATAGCGAGTGTCTGTCACACAAACATTTAAAAAATTAAAACTTGAGAAGATTGACATTCACATCTGGGAGTTATAAATTTCATTCTCATGTTTGAAGGAAAGGTTTTCACATTAGTATGGTTTAATTTATTTTATTGCTATGTTTATAGGATTTAGAACCAATGGTTATTTTGTGATTATGATAAGATCAGGTAATTTTTATCTCATGTGGGAGCTCCTTAATAATACTATATTAATTAAATCTCTCATCTGAATAAAGGATATAAATGGTGCAATGGGCAATGAGACAAAGTTCATGGGATTCCCCAGCTATACAATATATTATTTTAAAATATATTGCAATAAAACTGTTTATTGAGTACTAACCAATTCTTGGAATACACACACATTGTGCACACATACATATATATGAAATACCCACACGTAAAGCTCTTTGAAACCAACAGCAAAGTAATAGATCAACAAATGCAAAATAGTACAATTTGTACTATTCACATTCACATTAAAGGAATGGTTAGAATGGAAATGCAAATCACCAGTACATAGGTCTAAATATTTATCCCTAGTAGTCTGAATTAGAAATCGATACCTTATTTAACTCTCAAGCAGGAATATGTGATGTTTAAAAATTAAGAAGAAATGATAAAGTCAGAAGGTAAATGTTAAAATACATACTCGTATATATGTGTGTGTGCATGTGTGTGCGTGTGTAGATGTATTAATCTCATCATTAAAAGGAGGGGGAAAAGAGCCTTTAAAGTTTCCATTATCCATTATGTCAGGTAGCAAATATCTTCTCAATGTAACTCCAGACATTAAATCTGTCGAGAGGAATGCTGTAAAATAAATGTCTGGGATACCTTCATAAACAAAAATCTTATTTCCATAATTCATACAGCTGGCTGGCATTTATTGGCACGTCAGGTGCAATGGGGACATTTCAGGAACATTAACATGTACAGCATCATTTGTCAACAAAGCAACAATGTAAGCAAATCGTTCAGAACTCATACAGATTTACAGCTTTCTCTGCCAGCTGCTAATTACGGTGTGCTCTGCCTATTTGGTATGGTCTTTTTATTGGAAAATGACAAAGGGGTTATAGTATCCCAGTTTGGAATATAGATGTGGCTTTTAGTAATAATATGAGTGTAATATGACCATGTAGTTGGAGTTGTGATCCAGTTTTGCTGGTCTTATAATTGATCAGCTTTGATTGATGAAGGACAAAGAGAAATTCGCAGCCTATTTCATTTTTGATGTAAGTAACCTCTAAAACAAAGGGAAAATAGAACAAAAAATTATCAAGGACCATGTCATGGCAGTTCTTAATGTTTTCCCTTATGGCACATGACATATAATATTTACCTCTCAAAGAAAAGCTGATGTGTTGATCGCTGACAGAGCAAATGTTACGGGAGCCTGTACATTTCAGACTCTAGGTTGCGCTTTGAACAATCAGGAAGGTTTTCCACAAATATGCTTAAATAATTTTAAGGTTATGGCATAAGGTGACAAATGTCAGCACCGTCAAAGTTAAAATCTATAATCACCCCTTGCTTAAGTTGTTCAGTTATAGGAAAAGACACAACTGTGCAAGCAAATGATGAAGTGTCAACTTTACCTTCAAATTCCCCAGATTGTGTCAAGATACATTATAATCCATAAAATGAATAGCGGTGCTGCCTTCATGCCCACAACGTAAAGCTGTGTTTAGAGATATAAATGTCTCTTATTTAACTAAATTATAAAAAAGTTAAATTGGCAAATACTTACTCAAACATTATTTAGATTTATCCCATCCTCATCCTTGTTAAAACCATTAAATTCTGGAGTGAACAGGTTTGACATTTAGCAAGTCAATTGCTGTCAGAGCAGCTGACTTGACCAGATATTTAAATATTTTAAGCTTTTCTGGCACCAGGTCTTCAGAGAAGAAATGCAGTGAGGCATTTCTGGAGCTGGTAATGTTAAGCCAGCAGTGGTTGACTGAATCCGATGTGCATTACACAAAATAAGTATCTTCTCATGTTCCTACTAATAAAGACTCTAACTCCAAAAATAGCATATAGATAAATGGAGTCCCTCTGTTTTACATAACCCTCCAGTGGGATCCCTTACAGTCTTCTCTGAAATATTTGTCACTATGTATTTGGGTTGCTGCTTTCCACCTCCTCTATTAGAATGGGATTCCTAAAAGCCAGAAACTATATTGTGTTCATTTTTGTGCCCCCAATGCCTAACACTGTCTAAAAAATAGTAGGTGCCAAATTAAAGCTAGTCAAAGGGATGAATGAATGAATACATGCATGAATATTGGGTAGCCCTTGGTAAGATGGTGATGATGAAATTTGTTTCAATGTTTTGACCACTAGTACTTTCTTCAGGATATCCTCTCCCAAATCCTCTAAGCATGTTTTTCAAATACTCTTTTATTTTCTCTTCTTCTAAAACCCACTTTCAGAAAAGTATCTGAAACTCACAAATATTAAGGTAGAAATTATAAAGAATCTTTAAAAGTCTTATATCTTCCAGGGGAATTTATACTCTGATCAAGATTTATCTCTTAAATTATGATTGAATCTTAACTTGAGGATTTTAGGCATTTCTTTTTATGTAAAGAAAGATTTTTTTAAGGAGAGAACAACATTTTGATATCCTTTAACAGAGAGACAATCACAATTTTTGCCCAAATCAACCTTGCTTTGTACCAAAGGAGGTGGTGGTGTTGACTCTATGCTCTAGAATTATGTAGCATCCAGATTATACCAGGAATTCAAGCATAGTCCTTAGAATGAAAAAGTGGCTTTGCTAAGAAAAAATGTTAAAGTTCGACTCACTTTAAAATGAAATTTTTAGGTTGAGGCAATATAAAGAAAATTATCTAGATTGTAACATCTAAACAGAGCTTTTTCAACATATATCATCACTTCCTGTTTGAAACAAACCTTCTACTGAAATTAGAAACTAACAAGAACTTTATATTTTAATGCTGACAGAATGCTAAAACTTTCTCTTCATGTCATGGGGTTGATGGACTCTGATCATTTGGAAGAAAGTCACACCAATTATTTGAATAAAACCCACAATTTCCTAATTTACCCAATTTGCCTAAAATAAAAATTACTTCTAAAAATAAATTACTTACATATACATTCACGTTTTTGTTAACCCTTACTAAAAATTGTCATCTTTATCTTTGTTTAGAATCATTAAGCCAGTTCCCTAGAGTTTCATCCTTCCAAATAATCGAGGGTGCACTAATTAATGATTCATGTCTACTTCAGATAGAATGAATTGATGTTTGCCTGTTTAAAAGTCTTCAAAGAAAATACTTCCAAAATTCCAAGAACATTTTTAAGCATTCAGAAGTATCTGTCTTCACAAATATGGTCTCTAACTACAAAACATACATTACTAATCATTCACTCAGATCCTCTGAGGAATTCCACAAAGAATCATTTATTATCTTCAATAATACATAAGAATGCTGTTCTAACTGACCTCAGAGTTGACTATAAGTTTATTTCTCACTAATTTAAACAGGCCTCTCCTTTTCTTGGCCTCTCTGTACACCTCCCTCCAACCACCACTCTTCCCCACAGTAATACATATCTACTGAGTGTATTGAAAACATAAATGATATGAAGAATTTTTGACAATTAATTTACAACTCAGGAAAAATGGCCAAATTCAGGGCTTATTATCACTGTTAGTTGATTTCCTTAAATACAAAATATGACAATAAAGAGATAATATAAATTTGATATTCTTTGTAAGAAATGGAAAAATTATAATTTATGGTTTATATTATATATGTAAATCTACAGATGTCAATACAAATGTAGATATAGGTAGAAAGCCTACCTTTAATCCAGTTAATGAGGAAATGCCCTCATGTGGCCTTCTTAGAAGAAAACAGGAAGCCAACCATAAGAAATATCCAGTCTAGCTGCCCCTCAAAATGTTTGTCACCAGCTTTATAGGATGGAACGTTTAATCAGCCTAGTAATTCCTTTCTATTCCTTTCCCAAGTCTAATTTCAGAGAGAGAGGAATTTTAATCTCAAAAGGTAAGTATTTAACTTAAAGAATGACATAAAAACATGGAAAAGATAGATTTAATAAGTAAATAACATTTAGTTTTAGTTGCATGTGAAAATAATATTCAAACTAATAATGTGTCTATTTTTTTTGAGATTATTAACAAAATAAACACATTCTCAAGCAAACAACTCTGAAAGTTTAATATCGACAGACTCTCTTGAAAATATAAGGATGTATTTCAGGTAGAAGTTAAATTATTCCAGAAGAAATATCTGAAATGCAAGAAGAAAAGGTTAGCAAAGTACATCAAAACTTGCAGGTAAATCAAACTGTGCTTAGAATGAGAAGTTGGTGGGATGTATAATGAAAGTCTAGACACAGATAAAATTTGTTCAGAAATAGTATATAAAGTTGTTAAAGGATTGAACAAAATAAAAAACTTTCAAGGTCTTCAGTGATTCTAGAAAGATGTAAAGACTTAGATTGTAATGAAATGTGCATTACAATTTCTAGGCCACTATGTTATGTTACAAGCCCACCAATAGCTAGAAGGTGTTTATGGAAAGAGATTAGGAGCTGGGTTCGATCGCCACCTAATACGGTCGGCCACACATTGTATGTTTTTTATCACAATCTATTGGGGGGGGTTTTTTCCTACAGCAATGAGTTCTCCAATCTTTAATAATAAGTTTATTTTATTTTTGTTGAGGATAGAAAGTGTGCAACGAGCCTGTGGAACATAGAAATCCTAAGATATACATTGGATGCAAGAAAGCAGAGTAGAGGAACTATATATTTCAAGAGGTAGAGTGGGGATGTTGGAGGTCTGGGTGAAATAGGTGAGGGGATTAAGAAAAAAAAACAAAAAAACCTCATCATCATCAGTACAGTGATTACTAAAGTGCTGGGGGCAAGTAGAAGAGAGTACAATGGGGATAAATTCTGATGGAAGGAGATTAGACTATGGGTGGTAAACACAATAAAATAAATAGAAAATATGTTATAGAATTGTATACTTGAATCCAATTTATATAACCAGTGTAATGCAAATAAATGTGATTGAAAAATTCCATTATTAATAAAATGATTGCTTGAAAAAGAATAGTGAGCTTGAGTCCTAAAAAGAAAGAGGTCTATGTACTTCCTTAAAAGCAAAACATCAACAGCTAACCTGAACATCAGCAGTGTATCCTGGGGAAGAAAAAGCTAGCTATTGAGAAAATTGCTGGTTTATTCACAGAATGCTTCTTCTTGGAAGGACAGCAAATCATTTTAATAAACATGGACATTTAAATAATGTTGTTTCTGTCCATAGATGATAGCCTCTTCCTCATCCACAGAAAACAATGTGCTTCGAGAAACTTTTGTGCACCTGTAAGTTCCTATTAATGCACATTTCTTTCAAAAATCAATTTGAGTATGAGCCATTTGAGTGTTTCATAGTTAGAAGGAAAAAATGATTTTTGTGGTAATAAAACTACAATGAAAAAATTGCCAGTTAGAAGCAAATAATAAATGATAAAGAAATGAAGGCATTACTACCAAAACCAGAAAATATGCCTCAGAGACCAAAAAAACACTTTCCATCCAAAATCAAATATCCAGTATTTTCATATAGTTAGAACTCATCATAAATGTTCAAACTAACCCATTTTAGCCCCTTTCTATTTCTACTGGTGGACAGGAATCACTTTTCTCTAGTTTTTTTTTAAGTTTGCTATTTTTTTTTTATCATATATAACTGTCTCAGTGAATTTTAAATGGCTAAACTGTTTACTTAGAATTCAGGTGTTTTTCTTAGCAAATTATTTCAAGCTGGAGCTGGTCCTTGCACATACTGTTGAATTTCAAATGTCCCCCTTAAACATAACCATGAAAGTCATTTCTTTCCTATCCTCATCAACACTTCAGATAGTTAATAGCAGGAGGCACATGTTATAAAAGAAGTTGCTGAAGAAGGAACTTGAAGTGAATTTGGCATAGAGTCATGGATGGTACTAAACACATGGGTGAAGTTATTTACTTCAGATTTTTCTTGTTGGCCTGATTTGGCTATATTTTCAAAATTGACACATACTATGCTGTAGACTTCTATTTTCACTAGCTGAGAAACAGAATGATTGCAGACTTTTGCATGTTATGCATTTTTAAATATCACCAAGTTAAACTTAGATTTTGATTCTGTGCCCAGGACCAAGTGGAAAAATCTCCATCTTCAATAGTTCCTATTATCTTATAGTCACTGGGTCACATACTGTATTTCTTCCATGAGTAAAACTCCCACTTGGAATTCCAAGCATTGCATAACCAGTGGGGTATTCCTATTATATGTAACTCAGTAGACTTTCGTACTCGCAATAGACATTTTATCTTCATGATATTCTTTTCAGCAGTTAAAACTCTTAAAATCATAGTTCAGAATGAAGCCAACATTTAAGTCATCCAGCAAATATTTATTAAACACCTCCATCTACTACTAGTATCACAACTATGACTACTGCTTTATATGAATCTTCACTGCTTTAAATTGCCTGTACAAAGCTCATCTCATTTAATTGCTGTGTGAAAGTGCCCACTGTCTTGAAGGAGCTTAGACTCCCATAATACAGACTAAATCAACTGCCAGAAAAACTGACCTTTGAAGTCTTTGTCTATAGTGAGTTAAAAGATATTGGCTAAGGCAGTATTTTAAGTGGTTTTGGTGAATCAACAAGTCATCTTGGGTAAAAAAAAAAATTCACCTGCACAAATATACACTTATTTTTTATTATATTGTATTCATTTTATTCCATAATAATTACCTGTTAAGAATTAAGGAAACACACACAAAAATATCATTTTAAAATGGCACCTATACAGATGAGATATCTTGATGCATGTTAAAATTAAAATATGAATGGCTTTAAGAGTAAGTTACATGTATGTGTCATGAACCAAATTTGGCCCATGGGCCATAGTTTGCCAGTCCCTGTACTGAAGCAAGTTTGCATGTTTGGCTGGAGAACATTAATGACTCTAGAGAAGTGCCTAGGTGGTCTCTATAGCTTAGAACAATGGAATTGCTAAATTTGAAAGAATCTCAATAATATGTCTTACCCTTCACATGACTCACATTTTCTCTTTATATCTTTAACTCTTGTTTTACAGTGTAGTGGTTTTTTATAGTTGTTTCAATTTCAGAAGTTTCTAATGTTTTGCTATCAGCCTGTACTGGTGTCTCTTCAAAATCTTTACTGTTCTTAATCTTGGAAGGGTTTTATTATTATTATTTTTATTTGTTTATTTATTTTAGGGGAGGACAGGAGAAGTTAGGAGTAGACATGATTAGAAGAACAAAGCAATAGAATAAATAAGAACATAACACTGTTTTCTCTGATGCAGTTAGTATTCATAAACCTTAAAAATTATCACGGGCCAGGAATCAAGCAAATGTCTCTAGGTACAAACACAAGAGGGAGGAGTCAGCCCAACCACAGGGCTTGTCCATGTAAAGCCTGAGCTGTTGTTACTATTCTGTTAAAGTAAGCTGGAGATTCTCGGTTTTTCCTGGTAACTATTTGTCTTCCATATCCTAATTATAAGAATGTAATGGAATATATTTCACTTCATCGAGTTTTGAGAATTTTATATGATGCAAGATTTAAAGTTTTCCATCCTAACTCTTAAAAGACTTACTACAAACTACATTCTATTAAGTGTGTCTCACTTAAAATAAGAAAACTATTATAGCTCTTAGCTTGGATTTTTTTTTTATTATCTGTATCCACTCAATTGTTTGTGACTTTCTTTGGGAATGGCTTATTAATCTTACCCCAGTTCTATTTATGTGCATTCACATAACAATTAATATTGACTACTGGACATGTATCTTACTCCTTTAAAAGATATATTTTTCATTTTTTCCCCCATATAACATAAAATAGTAAGGAATTCATTAATCATTATTAAATCCATTCTTTTTTCCTTTTTATTGAATTCAAAAGGCAAATCACCTAGTTTTTTTTTTTTTTGGCATGTATCAGCAAAAGTATGTTATTATGAGGTATTCAAAAATAATATATCTTCATAAAACAATATAGGTGGAGGTTTAAAGAGAAATAAGGAAAGAAATTGGAACCATCTGGACATCCAAAGTAGAGAAAAGTTTTTGCTAATGGCTGTCATGTACATGTTACAAAAATAACATTGTATGCCTTGCTAACTGGACAGGAAAATGCAGAGCTATCAAAAGATTAAAAAGAAGACAGTTCTGGAGTGTAGCAACTGAGCAAATAAAATTATCCTTAAGGCCTGTACTTAGAAGGAGAGTGGAGATTCACACTTCTTAGGTCAGTAGAGATTAAACATATCTCAAAGACTCTGGGAATGGAAATACAGCTCTGTTCCAGAGACAATGGGGGTGAGAGGCAGGGGTTTTTTTCTTGGCAGAGGGGAGTGGGGAGATCAGCTTTTACTGATTTGCTCCTAAATCAGCCTGACAAATTGGGGAAGAGTAGATATTTCATGAAAGAAAAAAATATGAATACGTGCTTCAGAGATAACAGAGGAAATGAAAATATGGGAAGGAAGGGAGGGAAGGAGAGAGGGAGGGTATAAAGGAGAGAAGGAGGTAAAAGGGAGGGAGGGAAGGAGGAAAACTGCAGAAATAAATTGAACTCCCTCACATGTACATGTTACATACGAAAACAGTGTTCTTGGAAACTGGTATCAACAGATACTATTTAAGTATCTAATACATAAATTATAAATCAATTTTAGGAGGATTATTTCACCCAATATGAGCATTTTTCTGGCTTTACATTCTTTACATTCTAAATGACATTCTTCTTGTCATTTCATCACCAAGTAACCACTCAGGCAGAGTATATGTCTCTTCTTAAGTGAGATTAGTAAAGGTGGTCTAATCAATTATTCTTAAGCCAAACCAAATAAGCATGCCCTCATGTTGCCTATTTCAGCATTATGTTGGCCAGCACAATAGAATACTTATTTAAGCAGGTATATTAGTCTCAGAGATCTATATGTGTAGTTTACCTTGAAGTGAATTGAAAACAGAATATCCCTTATTGATTTTGCTTGCCCAGCTGCTGTATGTAGTCAATGGGACTCACAGGGATGTAAATAGAATGAATCAACTCCTTGCTGGCCCAGGGCCTCTTGGAGTCATGTGAAGTAGGTTTCTGATCCTTTATGTTCAGGCACAGCCAGGAAGACAAGAGTGCTACTGTCTTCTGCTGGTGCACAGAGTTACCTCAGGCTATGCGGGAAAATGCTTTTTTCTTATTTTTAGACCTGAATCAGTCTATGCCACTAAATGTATTCTTGTGAATACAGATAGCACTTTGTTGTCATGCTCTTGGGAAGGCGATGGAGTAACCTGTTTGGATGCAGCTGCAGGCCACCTGTAGAGAAAGTCAAATTAGGGAGAGACCCCACTGTTCTTGGCATTAATGCTTTTTGTATTGTTGTTTGACTTTTCCCCCTCTGTCTATGTATCTTTTTCATCTTGGGAGATCGGGAGCACATTTTAAGGCCTTCTGTCCCTTTAAGGCATCTAGTGATTGAAAGGACTCTAAGATTTGAAAGGCTGTAAAAACTCCCCAGTTACCAATGAATGATGGCAATACAAAGAATCTTAAAGCTGTTGAAGTTGAAGTAGCCTTCTTACAGATTTAGTTTGTTTGGTGAACTTTCAGCGGCAGCTCTTGAAAGGTACTGTTCAAATATTCCCACCTATCTGTTCTGCTTCTCCTTGTAAAGATTTATCATGTTCTCAGTGGAGAAATAGTCATCCATATTAGCAGTTAAGTTTACAACAGATAAGAAGAAAAAAAGAAGTCCTGAAAGAAAAAAATAAACTCTTCTTCTTTCCTCATCTACCAATTCGAAGCTTTAAAAAAGAAGGCCATAAATGAAATATCTGCATTAGCCATAAATATTAAAGGAGGGAAATGTGCAAATAAAACTTGTTTCTGGAAAGCTTGATTTTGGCTGAATATCAAAAACCATTTCCTGACAATGAGATCCATTAGACTACAAAAGAATCACTCAAAGTAGTGGTTACATTGAATATAAGACTTAACATTTAAGGTTGGACTGAAGACAGCCGCAGATATCAGGCTCAAATGAAGAGTTTTATTCTAGCAGCTAGAAAGACCAACTTTTCTGAGCCTTGTAGTTTCTTGTTCTCTTAATTGGAAATTTATATTTGACTGTAGGATTGGAATTTTTCAAGATTGTCCATCATGGGTCCTTACAGGAAAACTGGGATGGGACTGTATGTATAGACCTGCTTGTGTCTGCGCCTCTGCAGGATCTCCAAGCATCTGAAACAGAAGAATCATCACGGTTATTATAAGATTCCCTCTGTTAATCTTTCCAGGGGTTATTGAGCTCCTACATCATCTCAGTTAAACATCTTACAGTTATAAAACTCAACCTTCGATCATTAGCATTTAGTTAATTTAAACCCATTTAAACAAAATGCCCAGTCAGAGAAAGTATGATATCTGAATAGTTACTGAGATATTCCCAAATAAATATTTCTAGATGAGGCTTCATAGAGATCATAATTTGATTCATTCTATACATGTAGGTTATATACTCCTATGAAAATTAAATGATAAAGAATACAATGTGTTGCAACTAAATAGTGACATTTGGACACCTTTAATTCTCAAATATATGCCATGCATCCTGAAAATTCTGCTCTATGCTTTCTCCTAAATGTTCTATCTCTTCAGAATTCTGTTCCAGTGAAGAGACGATTGGAGTAATACTAATGCCTTCTATACCATAGTCTTTTGCAGATTTATAGATTGTTCTTAAGTATAATTCTTTAGTAAATTCTCCCTACAATCCAGCAACTGAAGCTAAGAGTTTAAGGTATGGAGCCAAGACTTGCAGTAGATGGTCTGACTCAGCCCCTTCCTTTTCCATTCACCTTTGCTCCATAGTTGAACTCTACCATGAAAAACATTGTTCGTTTGGCAATCTCTTCCACTGGGACTGGCACATAATTAGCCCTTGAAACTATATATCAAGGGAAAAGCACAGCCCTGAAGGAAGAAGGTATAATTTACCTAAATTCACAGAAACAAAGCACTCTAAGAAGTGTAAGATGTTTGAACCCAGGATTGGAAATAGGACAAATCCTAGGGGGAAAAAAACACAAAACAATAAATGATCTTGAACTAACAATTATGCCAATATAGACTGCTGTTGAAGAAGGTTCGGGACTTGTATTGTAAAGACACATTTGTCTTCCAGGATAAGGGCATGGAACTGACGGATCGCAGGGAGCTAAAGGAGACCTACCTTCCAGTCATTCATCCGTGTCCTTCAAACTACCCGCGTTTTACATTTGAAATGGTTTTACTGATTTTATTCCTAATTCTTTATGTTACAACTTAGATTTGCTTTAACAGTTAACATGGAAAGTTGTTTTAAATAGTAACAATGTTATAAGGATGCAATAAGAAAATTTGTATTCAGGGACTTGGTTCAAATCCTGGATCTCCAATTTACAATGTATGGGTAGTTATTTGACTGAACCTCCATTTACTGTCCTGTAAAGTGTGGGGAACACCAGCTAGTTACTTTTCCCCCAGACGGTTGTGATTTTTAAATGAGATACTGAACATGGGAGTGTTTTCTGTGGTAGGTGCCATATCAACATAATCTATTATCATACTTTGCTTCAATTAGTTCAGTAGCGTAGAAAAATAATTTCCTATATTATCCAGATAATTACCTCCTTAACACCCTGGTTTGATCTCTGGGCGCACTCAGTCCATACCAGAGTAATTAACAGTGAAATGGAAAAAGAAATTTAGAATTTACAGCAGTCCTTGAACCACTGTGTATGGGCAGCCTCTAGTTTTTGTCAGCTTATTATATCTGAGATATCCATATCCAAACTTAAAGCTTACTCTGTAAAGAAGTTTTTAATGCCAGAAATCCCATATGGTTTTGATGTAAGTAAAAGGTACACATTTCCCTCAGGGTCAGTCTAAAAATTGGACCGCTGCAGGCTCTGACCACATGTGTGAGAGTCGACAGGACCTGTGATCTCACCTGTCTCAATCATATGCCGTCCTGTACTCCACATGCCTCTTTTGAATAGGTATTATTCTGGCCAAACCTAACGGATGAGAAAGTTAAATAATATTAGGAAAGTCATTACAAATGAAAATACTGAAGTATATGAATTTTGGCATAATGCAACACAATTATAACTATATACATGATTCAAATCCACATAAGGCATCAATGTGAAGGATTCTTTTAAACTCTTTTCCCTATGAAATGTTATTCTTTCTTAGTTTTAACTTTTGCGAAATTTGGAAAATGGTTATCTTCTACAACATAAACAGTTACTAAAGATAGCTTTCAATCACAGGACTCTAACTTAGGAGGAGAAATAGCACCATAATTCTACAATGTTTCGAAATTCTACCATTTGGGGCAGAGTCTGAGAAGGCAACTCAGAGAAGGCAACTCAGAGATTAATTTTAGCAAAAACCTCCAGATCTCTCTTCTTTCATTCATATTTTTCATAATACTTGTGTTTGGACTGTGAATATTTGCCAGAGAGACTCTGCTTCCTAGAGCAAATATCCTGATATTTCAGACCCCAGAGATGTCTCATTATTTTGCAAACATCTATGCATTATCAAAGACCCTGTGAATTACTAGTCATTAAAATACCAGTTATCTATTTTTTTCTGATTGCTTTTGCATTTTAATTGCTCCGATTTCCTGTCCTGACCTTAATGTTTCACAGAAAGGAAGGCATCCCACAAAAGAGAGTGATTTTTCATTTGCGAACTGCAAAGCTTCATAGGTCCTAATTTGGCCATTGTTTTCTGCAGCTCCTTGGAATGCTGTTTTGCAGTTTCAAAAGTGATCATACTCAGCTTCCCAGAATTTTTTATGCCTGGAGGATGCCACAAGAACAAGGGCAGCCTTGTTAACAAGTTGCAATCTCTCAAAAACAAGATAGGATTCCGGATATAAATCATCATTTCAGCTCACAAAGCTATGTTCTCCACCCCACTAAAGGACTTCATTTACATCTAAAATGGTTAATACTGATCTCTACTAGAACTCCTAAGTGGAAGAATGCAGCTGCCATGTGCTTAGTGACTCTGGGGTTAGGGAAGAATGACATCACCAAATTTAAGCATATTATCATGCTGACATAGAGGCACCTTGTTTTCTGTTCTGTGGATAGAACAAGGATTCTGTTCAGTGTCTTGTTTTTTCCGTCCCAAAGAATACCTTACCCTTCCCCCCGCCCAACTTCTTAGCAGCTGCTATGCAAGGGGTTGAAAATGTCACTTCAACTAATGATGAATGATGCTTGACCTCTGGACGGGTTACTCTGAATTTTATGCAATGCTAAATTAATATGAAAGATCCCAACTCAAAGGACTTTGGCTGTTATGAATTGCTTCGAGGATGGATTTGTGGAAAGCCATCAGTGGCTCTGGGGTTTTTTGTTGCATCCTTGGTGGTAGTGGAGGGGGTGGGTCTGTGGAGGCTTGGGCTCTATAAGCAAGGTAAAGACAGAGTGTGCTACCTCTTTAATGTGTTTTATCCTATGAGATTAACATCTTTTCATACTAGAAATATTGTCAGTAAGCAGAACCAGTTTGTGAAAAAAAAATCATTCTCCAAAGGGCAACTGGCCCACATGTCTTTGTTGTTTTTATTTGAATATAATTAATTATGTAAAGCAATAGTTAGTAGAAGATTAACAATTAGTAGATTCAGTCACGTAGTCACGCGGAAATTACTAACTAATTGAACAACGGGTCCTCTATTGTGTCAGAAAGCAGTGCTGAGTGTCATTCTTCTTATCTTTTTACTTTGTTGTTTTCACAGATCCCCTCTTTCTAAGATGTATGTTTCACAGCAGACAAATAAATAAATAACCCTGGTTGTAATTTTATAACATGTAAAAGGGGTTGAAATAAAAACACCTGTTTTGATTAGCAATATGGTTTGCTCACTTTAAAAAAAGTGATAATCCTGATGCAGTTAGCTGACATTTTTAAAGCTTTGGATTTCCATCTGTATCTTATAATACGATGTTTCAGGATTGTCAGGAGTTAATTATGTTAACTTGGGAAGCATTGCTTGCATTTAGAATGAAAAACTTCAGCTTGAGTAGACAGAAAAGCAGATGCTATCTTTCTTGTCAATTGCTTTGTTGTGAGCTGCCTTGCAACTTTTTCTGTATTTCTCGATCCAAAGAGAAGTGTAAATCTCTATTTATTTTAAGTTTAACATAAACTACACAATGTCAGTATTCTTCTGTTTTGGCTATACGTGTCTTGTGTATCTTTACATGTGTAGCTTTTCTGCCTCAAAATCCAAAAACCTGCAGTCAAATTATCTCGTCTTTAATTCTTAATTTGTTTTGTTGTGTCTAGTCATTATGGAGATTAGAGCATAATAAAATTTAAGACTAGGACAACTCTACATGGCTCAATCCCCTCTCCAGTTAATTTTTCTGCCACCTTTTTGCTTTTGTACATCAACCTTTTAAATGAAGCAAAAATACATGCAGCATCTGGGCACAACAAGGCATGTTAAGGATGGAGTAGGCACTCTAAGTAGGAATTTCCATGCTTTTGTGAGCTTAATGTTCTTTTAACATAGAGAGCAGCTGTGTTTATGTCAATAATTACACATTGAAATAAATGCATGTACATGTGTTTCTTTATGGGATTAAGGATGTTAGGAATGGCCTTCCACAAAAGATTTTTGTCCCTCCCATCCCCACCCAGAAAGTTTCTACAAAATTCAAAACCAAGTTATTCTCTTTTGAGGTTCTGAAATATTTTGGGGGCAATTGGACTTCTAGGTTTCAACTGACAGACTATTGGATTGATATGCTTGTAATTTTCTGTTTGCCTCGCTACCCCACATCTGTTCTCCACTCTTCACTATCCTGTTTACTGCCCAGGATCTGACCTGTATGCACTCCATCACAAAGGCCCCGTTGCCAGAAGACTTCCAACTAGATTGGGCCAATAGGAGGTATCTGCAGGAGAGCAGAGGGCAGGAGGAGACAATGCAAGAATGCCATGATTGTTAATGCTTAATCCCCAAATTAGTGTCATAGGCAATAAATGCTCAGCTTTCAAAGCAAAGTGAGATCAAGGAACAGTGGATTGCTCTAGGCAGGATTCCTGGAGATGTGAAGTTTCCTTTGGGTTTTAAAGAATCGGTAGGATGGGGTAGGAGGACGGAATGGGTGTGATAGTTTAGATCAAGAATGAGCAAGAATCAAAGTATGGAGGTTACAAAGTGCAGTTCTTTTTTGGGAATAGCAAGCCCAGAAGTTTAACAGAGGCAGGTGATCTGGGTCTGAGTGATGTGTAGAGTTAAGATTAAATGGCAGGATGTACCATATAGTAGAGGCCTTTAACTTGATGGAATAATAAATCTTAGTCTTTAAAATATATGACCCAGGTGTGTTCAGTATGTAAATATAAATACAATCTCTGAATGTACTGTGGAGCAGAGGTTCATTCAAGTGCCATATCACACATTCACATTAATCATGGCTGCTCTACCACTTAAAAATAGCTCTGCTCATGAAAGAAAATGAAATCTAGGTTTTCAGAAAAATTAAAACATAATGTTCCTAAAACCTTTATGCCTTAATTTTATGCCTTTAACCAAGATTTATCTTTTAGTACTGTCTTTCTAAACATTTTAAACTCAGGCAAAGAGTACAAATCTGACGGGTTACCCGGACTTGACCAACCAAGTTTGTAATTTGATTGCAAACTATGAACTCGTTGTTTGCCTAGACACAACAGTTCAATGCGGGAAACACCTGTCACTCCATGGGTTTCATTCCTCTCAACTTTAGATCCATTAGGCCACTAAGATTTATACCATAGTAGTCGTTATTAATCAGTAATACATCAAAGATCATTGGGTTTGCAGTGACCAGTGTTCTTTAGCACAGATAAACTAACTCACAAAGTGTGACTTGTTCGTGTACCAAATACTACTGCTACTACTCTAGAGACAAAACTGCAGTGGAATTTATCTTGTCAAACAAGCTGACTTGTACAGATGCTGATTATTAGAGGTAAACTGTTAACACAAGAATCCATGCTGTTGGTTGGATATTTCCTTCATATCATACTCTGGAGCTGTTTGCTTAAATGATTATAGTCTTACTTCCAGGACAAATTCAAATGGCATGTTTTTGTTCTGTATCTATATGATCATTTTCCTCTCTTATTGTTTTAGGTGTCTTGCAAAACAATTTGTAAGCAAGACAACAACGTTAGAAACTTAACTGTGACACAAACTTCCTGTATGAATTTAAGCAAGTTAGTTAATTTCTCTATAGTCCTTAGATCTTCACATGTTTAATGTGGGTAATCTTACCTTGCTTGATTTCTACAGAAATTAAATAATATCATGTATGTGAAGTGCCTGTCACAATGATTGGCACATGATAGGTGCTAGGTTAATGGCTTTTGTTGTCATTGCTGTTGTTCTCCTTCTTATTATTTAACTTTTACTTCATGCTAATAATTCTCAAATTCACCTACCCAATTTTTATCCCCTTTACTAAGCTTCATATCCAAATATCTGTGTGTCTATGGGGTATTTCCACATGAAATGTCAATAATATACCCAGACCAAAATCATTATTGTCCTTGGCATCTTCTTGTCGACAAAAAAATTGAATGAATACAAAGTCCTAGCTACTCTTGTTCAGGTGTCCAATATAAGACAACTGCACCAGCACATTCACATCCTTCTAGCTAGAAACCAATGGTTTTACTTGTCTCTCTTTTCCCTTTACCACAGCTACTTTCATTAGATTTTAAAGTCTCACATACTCAGCCTTTTCTTTGCATTTCTACAAAGACTAGTTAATTCTGGCCTTCAGGACAATTTGGTCTATTGAAATAGCTTCCTAACTAATTTACATATCCCTACCTTCTTACCTCTCAAATGCATCAGTACTGACTTAACTTCATCAAATATATTCCAAATGATATTATTTCCCCACTTGAACTTCTGATGGTTCTCTCTTATTTGAAGGAGAACATTTAATCTTTTAGCATAGCACTTAAGACATCCCACCGACTTCCAAGCTAAGTTCTCACTATATTTCATAACCCCCCTTTGCACTAGCCATTAAGAGGCTGCTTGCCAATAAGCAAACTTTTATCCATTTCATATCTGTTTGCTAAAACAGTGCTTCTCAGACTTTATCATGCATGAGAATCACCTGGTGATTCTCACAGGTGGCCAGCTGAATGCACTCCAGAGATCCTCATTCAGTAGGTCTAAGGGATAACTTGATAATTTGCATTTCTAACAACGTCCCATGTGATGCTGTTATGGTTGGTCCTGGGACCATTACCATTTCTGTACAAACCTGGCCTAGATCAAACATCCTTCTTTACCCCTTCAGTCCACCCAAATCCTATACATCCCTTATTGTCATTGCTCTGGAGAAATTACATCTGTCACCCTGCTCAGAGTGAATCAGTGACTGAAGTTTCAGGATTGGAGTCACATTGACTGAAATCTAGCTAAATACCTGAGTGAACTTGAATGAGTTGCTTAATTTCTGAACCTCCATTTTCCCATCAATGAAATTGAACTAATAATAGTATCGGTAGTATATGTTGGTGTAAGAATAGAATCAATTAATACATGTGAAGCACTTAGAACAGTGCCTGACAACTGCTCAGCTCCACTATGCATTAACTAGTAGTTCATACTTTTAATATAATGCCCCATTTAGCCATGCAATGATATTTGGGGTTTGCAGACCTAAGTCCTTTTCTAGATATTAAGTTCCCTGTGAGCAGAAATCACATCTTTATGAATCCCCAGAATAGTAGCTCCAGGCTTAGCACTTTACAGAAATCCAATGTGAAACTTTTTAATTAAATCAAAATTTAGAAAAGATTGTAAAGGGATCTTAAGTAGGTAAAATTTTCTAAACAATAAATAAGCCAGCCATTGACTTTCCCCTCATCATAAAGATGAAAAAAATGAGGTCAATTATTAATAATACATTGAAAGTACATTTGCTTTTTCCTTTGAATTTTCTAAACTCTATAATTAAAACTACTTCAAATTGAAAGATTGTAGAGAAGAAATTAATCTTACTGGTAAGTAAAAAAGCAAATCCCGTGGTTGATGATAGATATGACCTGTTAGCAATAGTTACACATTTATACTTTCTTTTCTTACAATCAGCATGTGGAGACCAGCATAATCCAATTAACTGTAATTCCCTTTTGTAGGGTTCGCAAAATAGTGCATGATACTGAAACACCATTGAAGTCTTATCTCTGTTCAGATAATCCAAATGGATTCTCATTTTCCAACTACCAGCAGGTCTTTATAAACTTCAAGAAAATAGAATATTTTGACTTCTCTGAACTTATGATAAATGTGATATACAATAATTGGTCTCTGAACTAATCTTTTTACTTGCCTAACCATCAGTTTTTGAGATTTCTCTGTCTGCTAGATAATGATTTCATGAATACACCTGAGTGTCTCTCTTTTATTTCCTGATGTCCTAAAACAATTTTCTTCACAGTGAATATGCAGTATTTTAACATAACAGAGCCTCCCAACTGAGCTCCTTGCTCATGGTGCCTCTTGGACACCACATTTCTCATGCATATACTCACTCTGATGCATCTTGTTCATTCTTGCCAGAGCACCTGTCTAGAATATTACTGTCATGTTGTAGTCATCCAGCTTATTTCGATCACAAAGTCCTTCATGCTTTGGCAGGTACCTTCCTTTTCATCCCCAACACTCTAAATATGGAACCTATAGTTCTGTGCTCTCAAGCAATTAATGTTTCCATAAATGCATCATGTTCCTTAGTCCTCGGCATGACTATCATTTCTAATGTTCTTTACATACATCTTCCCTCCCTTTTCCCCATCCCCTACCCCACAGCACCCCCTGGATGCTCATAAATTAACATGATTGATGTATGGCACCTCATCTGTGAAGCCCCTTTTGACCACCATCCAAAACTAGATACCAAATTTCTATGTTGCCGTAATCATCGACAAAGTTATATAGTAACATTTACCATGATCCATCGTACCTTTTTTCTATTTTTCTATATTTCCTATATACTGAAAGATTTTTTAACTTAGAAACTAGGTTTTTAAAAATCTATTTATTTCACACTAGCACAAAATTTTAGTCTAATAAATATTTGATAAATGAGTGAATGACCGAATAACCTAATTATGTCTTCAGTGTCAGTTTTATTTGAACTGATTTTGAACTAATTTGAAAATGTGTTTTGAAAGAGGAAGATGAACAAAGAATACAAAAATTATGCTGTATATGTATATGTGTGTACATATAACTATTGTTTTATGGTTGTACTTATAATAGTTTCTACAATCAAAATGGTTAAAATTTGACAAACAATGCAGATATATCCACAAATAATAAAATAAGAGGACATCTGGTATTAGGCACTAGGCTAAACCCTGAAGATAAAGAATAAACTTCTTTAGAGCAGGAGTACAGTATAGTTAAATTAGTGTGCCCCAAGAGTGATGGGATTAGAAACCTAGTAAGCAGGATATGAAATGAAGCTCACTGTAGACCAGAGTAAGGATTAGCAGCATAGATACCTGAGTGATTACAAGAACCTAGGCAGAGGCCCAGGAGTTACTTAGTGCCAGAAATTTGTTTAGTGTTAAACTGGAAGACAAGCATGAGTAGTGTCTGCTCACAGAAGCCTGTAACTCCCCACATACGGCAAGATTTGTCCAAAAAAAATCTAGCCATTGTTAATATAATGAGAACAGTTTATGCAACATCAATGTAATCTGGCAGCCAAGGAGCATAGACTGGAATGCACATGCATGAACAATAATGACTTTACTGTACTAGTCAGTGGGGGCAGTAGACACCATTGAGTGAGCATGTGTACTGTGTGGCTGTCACATTCAAAATGACCGAGTGAGTAGAGCAGTAAATCTGCGTCAAATTTTGCATTAAGATTTAAGTTTGAACATTCCTCTACAAACAAATAGTTTCCTCAGTGGAAACTATTTGAATGATTCATAAGACTGCAGCTATGGGCAACTGGTGATTGGCGATTTCATTACAACTCACCCCCCTCATGCATCACGTCTTGTGCAGAGGTTTTTTTGCTGAAACATCAAATTACCCAGGTGACTCAGTCCCCCTAAAGCCCAGATTTAGTGTCCTGTGACTTCTGGCTTTTCCCAAAACTAAAATCATCTTTGAAAGGGAAGAGGTTTCAGACCATTCAGACCGTCTATGAGATTCAGGAAAATATGACGGGGCAGCTGATGGCAATTATAACTTTGTGAGGTTCCCAAGGTGCCTACTTTGAAGGGGACTGAGGTGGAATTGTCCTATGTAAAATGTTTCTTGTATCTTCTTCAATAAATGTCTTTATTTTTCACAATACATGGCTGGATACCTTCTGGGCAGACCTCGTATATCACAAGAACATGTGTGATGAGATCAGCCCAAGTATATCTCTGCTTTGCTGAGAGAGCAGAGGTTAATATTGGACCAAACAACCTGGGCTGTTTGGAAATATCTTAGTAACAGGTAATCTGAGATCATAATAAATGATGTCTTTCTTTCTACAAGAGAAACGTTAGAAAACTCTCAGACTTAGGAACTTACATAGTTATCATCATCCTCTTTATTTAAAAAGGTACTTATTAAGCAACTAATTGAGCACATATCTGTATTAATGAAACAAATATAAAAATAAAAGAATAGGTCTTTCCCTAAGATAGCACAATCCTGGTAGTGATGCTAAAGAGAACCTGAGAATTGTCCAGACATCAATAGATTATATCTCATTTTTTAGACATCTTTTAATCCTCATTCTGACTTTATAACTGCCTTCCCACCCATACCTGTTACTCTTATCACAACATCTAACACCTACTAGGTGTCTCCTAAATTGTTTTAATGAATTAATATGTTAGTTAATTTAATTGATATTTTATTCTTTGCCTTTATATGGTTAATTATAGTACTGAATTGACATATATTTTATGACAATTTATTTTTTTAAGATTTATTTATTCATTCATTGATTCATTCATTTATTTATTTATTTTTAGAGAGAAAGGAAGGGAGAGAGGGAGAGGAACATCAATGTGTGGTTGCCTCTCGCACGTCCCCTACTGGGAACTTGGCTAGCAACCTAGGCCCTGACTGGGAATCGAACTGGCAGCACTTTGCTTCTCAGGCCAGAGCGCAAGTCACTGAGCCATACCAGCCCAGGGCTATTTTATGACAATGTAACATATAATGTCAATTCCACATACAATAAATGGTGAAATCCTATTCATTCATTCATTTTTAAAAAGTTCATCTTTTTTTTCATTTGACTTTGTGTCTATGTAGTTTCTAATTTCATCAGAAAACAGTTACTGTTATTTGGCCTCATTTTTTTATTTGTAATTATTATTGTTATACATTTATTAAACATTAATTGTTTATCAGTTATAATTTAAATATTTAATTTAAACATTTCACTTTATCAGAAGTTAAATCTCCCATGAGTCTCTCATGTGTTTAACAAGATTTTATTTCTATTTTTAGTCCAATTCTCTGTATCTTCCCTCATTTCACCATTTGTTACATATTTTTTAACTGTACAATTAAAGGTATAATTTATTATGGGTATCTGAGAAGTGTTACAGTCAGCAATGAATATATATTCTGAATAAACAATAATTTCTTAAACACTGCGATGGTAAAATAAATTGGTGTACTAGCCATGAAGCCAATTTGTCAAGGTCTATCAATAGTTTCAATATATATACAACATTTGACCTAGAAATTCGGGGTATTAGAAATTTGTTGAACTTACACAGGTATATACGTATACTTACATGTAAATGATCTAAGTACACAATTATACACACTGCCACTATGCAACATATATGACAATTAAAACTGTTTTAAAAAATTATACATACATAAAATTAAATATGTAGCTATAAAAAATTTAAAAGACTTTTATGTACTCATTTTGAAAATTTCTATGATATATTGTAAGTAAAAAGAATCAAGATGTAGAATAGTACATAGGTTATATTACTGTTTGTATTTCTTTAAAAGTGGTGGTGTATAACAATATTGTTTGAGTATAGAAAATGTCTTTGATCCTTGACTGGTGTGGCTCAGTGGGTTGGGCCTCCTCTTGCAAACCAAAAGGCCACCAGTTCAATTCCCAGTCAGTGTACATGCCTGAGTTGTGCGCCAGGTCACTAGGTGGGGACATACAAGAGGCAATCAATCAATGTTTCTCTTTCACATCCGTTCTCTCCATCTCTTTCTCCCTCCCTTCCCCTCTCCCTAAAAATAAATAAATAAAATATTTTAAAAAAGGAAAGACAAAAGAAAATGTCTTTGAAACCATCCATTGGAAATTGATAATAAGAGATTTCTCTGGGGATGTGAACTGGCTAGCTAGGGAGAGACTAGAAAGAGAATTTTGCAGTATACTCTCATATATTTCTAACTTCAAATTGTGTGAATACTTTATTTCAGAATAAGATAAAAATTTTAAAATAACAATAAGCACCACACTTTTCATATTAAACAGTTACACATTTTCAAGTATCATGTTACTAAATGTTTTGACAATTTTGATCAACTAGTTTTTATAGCCTTTTTGTAATTAAAAACAACCCACCCTGAACTACTTGTATGAATTACAATTCTCTGAAGTTATGGTAGAAAGGGACACAGAGTGATTTTATACTCCATGTCTTTGAAAGCTGGAAGGCCCTGGAATCAGATAGGCAGACTTTTTGAGGTTAAAAAAAAACCTCCAAAACTTTTCATTCAGGAAGAAAATAACAAAATAACCTGTTATTGATAATAGAAAGATTTGTCAAAGACTCTATGTCACTACTCTGAACTTGGAACATTGTATAATTGCAGAATTAAGAAAATAGTGTTATTCTGTTTTTTAACAAAGGAACTAATGCATAAAGAGCTAGCTAGCCTGTCTAACTTTTTACAAGTAGTTGTAAAATTTATAAATTTCCTAACTCTTATTTCAAGTAACTTTGTAGAACTCTAGCTATTCTTGTGATACAAAGTAGAAAATTTACTTAACTACCCCCATGAACCTATTAATCAAGATAATTTAGGTAAAATAAAATTATTATCTCCAATAATTGCTAGAAATCTCTTCATTTTGGTTATCTTTAATTGACAACTAATGGATGTCTTATCTTTTTATCTAGAAATAAAATAGTTTCAATGAATGAGAGTAGCACTGTCTTAATCTATCAATTTTGTTCACCTTTTATTTCTATTTTCCTGATAGAATATTTTTGGAAAGAAGACTTCTAAACTAGCAAAATGCCCAGTCCTTTCCCTGCTTAACTGGTACTATTTCTAACCCCACATGCACCAACAATGTAATAAAGGGAATAATAAAAACCAGAAATTATATTAGATTCTTGAAACATTTTGCCAAAGTCTGGCTGATAAGAAAAGATGATGTCCAAATAGAAATTTTAGTAATATTATAACAAGCCAGTACTAAATCATATATATATATATATATATATATATATATATATATATTTTACTTAATTCTCACACAGCATTAAGAGGAAAAAATGACCATTCTCATTAGAGAAGTAGGGAACTAGCACATTAAGAACATCTGTATATTTGCCCGTGTTTTCTATATATGAGCATTTATAAGGCTTAGTTATATTTATTTCCTAGATATCATTATGAGATATGTTTTGATCTGAACTTCTGCTTGATATTTATAAATGTAATGTAACTTAGAGGGAACAAATAGCAATGGTGTTAAAATTTAGAGCAGATAGGAAGAAAAATCAAAATTGACTGCTGAAACTTAATCCTATGAATTCTCTACCCTTTGAGTATGTAATATATAAAACTGACCATGGAATTCAAGCAAATCTAGAATCTGTTTAGAGAAGATGGTCAAATAAAATGAACCATTGTGTATAGTGTCTGCAGAGTACAAAAAGCCTTTGAATGAATGGGGATGAGAGCAGTGCTGGAAGCTCGGAGGATGGGAAGAATTAAAGAAATACACCAGTATATTGGTACCATGATATACAAGGCATATCCTTTCTTAAAAAAATTTATGATCTCAGCAAATAAAGTCAATTCATTTTTGTTGTTTTTAGAATCTGAATGAGGCTACCTCTCCTCGATGCCTAGACAGAAAAACAAAAAAGTATCTAGAAACCTGGAGAGAAGCATAATATCAATAACAGCACTTTAAAAGGTGGCATTTTACATGGAGTTTTGATCATGGGAAGATGTTTTATGTTATGACGTTAAAAATTAAAAATGCACAAAGTAATTACAAATTTGTTATACTTTCCATCTGTGGTGCTTTCTTCACAAGTTTCATTTGTACCTATTCATTATGTTATTATTTACAGTCAAATGAAATCTGAGGAAAAATGAAAATAAAACATTTTTTTTCTGACTCAGTTTCTATACTGAATGTATAAGGCTGTTCTACTTCCTTAAAAGAGACTAAAGATATTTCATATTAGCCTGTGATATTATTTGCATGCCTTGGTCTTCTTAAATGATGTCCAAAATAATATATACAATTTAATATAATAAATAGCAAGCCAATATGGCATGCCAAAATATCTCATTGGATAGTAAGAAATAAATGTTTTTATTTATTTTTTTAAAAAGTCTTAGTCTCATAGAGTTTCTGGTAATTTCTTGGTGCCTCACAGTTCCAGAAGCTGGAAGTCGAGGACTGAAGTGTTGACAAGCTTGCTTTCTTCTAAGGCCACTTGGCTTGGCCTGCAGATGGTCATCTTCTTTCTGTGTCTTCATATGGTTTTCCCTTTATTCATTTGTGTCCTAATCTCCTCTTCTTATAAGGACACCAGTCGTATTGGATTAGGGTCCATCCATCTGACCTCATTCTACCTTAATTACCTCTTTAAAGTCCTCATCTTCAAATACAGTCACATTATGAGGTACTGGGGATTAGAACTTTAACATATGAATAAGAAAAGAGAGACACAATTCAGCCCATAACAGACCACATATTTGGGGTAATATCTTTTTAGTTTATTGGGTTTGTTCATGCTTGTACTCAAGGTCAATAGAGTATTATTCTCTGGGACAAAAATAAGATTTAAAATGTCTAGAACATGATCTATATTCACTTGAGTAGTGTTTCTGAGCACCTGGTGAAGCCCTCTCCTTTAAGGAATATAAAGCAGCTCAACAGCTGTGGCTTTGAAAAGCACATAATACAGTCCCTGGTATGTAGTCTCGATTGAATCTATGTTTAATAAAAATTAAGTGAACAAACAGATTAACTGGCCAAGTGGTCTAGTTTCCTAAGAATGTCCTCACTGGAGTTTCATGTTATACCCAAGATATTATAGGAAGCAGCTTTAGCAAGTACAGCATGAAAAGATTCTGCTTTGGGCACAGGGTTTACATTACCAAGTTTAAGAATTTGGAATATCTCCAAACCACCAGAAATCAACTGTTACTTTAAGGAGCCAATACAATAAGAAAGGTTGAGCTGGACCAATGATTCGATGAACTTCCTTTTGATCCTCTCTTTTAAATGCTAAACTAAAAATAAGCTATACCCTTATAAATGAATAAATAAATAGATAAATAGAATGTTTTATCCACTTTAATATCTAATCTTCCAGTTTAATTTTATGGCCAAACATATCATTATTTTTCATATCTATAGTCCCTCTGGCTTCTCTTTCATTCATGATATGATTTTCATGTACCTAACAGGCCTTTCAGATATGATTTCCAAATGGTCATCAGCACTGGAAGCAGATACCACATTCTTTATGAGAGTTTCACAACATAATAGGTTCCTGTCACTATATTAATGAAATCAGAACTATTCTTTCCATATCCTGGGAAAGTTGTGGTATCTTTTCCTCTTTTTTATTACAACAGTGATATAAAAGTTGGAAAGAGGCTTTAAAAGTGCCATGGGAAAAAAAATTACAAGGTAAAATTGCATTTGTTTTTCAATACACAAAGAATTACCTCTTTACTTTTGTGTTACTATACCAGTCTGGATAGTTCAAGTTATCAGCAACCACATTTCAACCAATATTGAGTTAATATAGTGAATTTAGTTAAAATCAGACCTGATATTGCAGCTTGTGATTACACCAGTCTATAGAGCAATATATAATACAAGAGGAAAGTGGTGATTAAACTATTACTTGTATGTATTTATTACTTTTAATTATTTTTGTTGGGGGGGTGCAACATAAGGAGGAAGTTGCTACTGGAATCTAGTGGACAGAGACCAGGAATGCTGCTGAACATCCTCTAATACAGAAGGAAGACCCTTACAACAAAGAATTTATTAGTGATATTTACATGTACATTTCTCCTTAGAAATTACTATGACCTATTGTAGCTATCAAAGGTCCATTTTTCAGCTCTTTTTTTAGAAAGATTGTTCCTAATAGCTATTGTCAAATGTTTTCCTTTACATATAATTGTTTTCAACTTGACATAGATAGTTTTTTAGTTAAAAAAATAAATAAAATACACAAAAGACCCCTCAAGAAAGATGGCCTTGTTTACATACAACTATTAGGTATAGTTTTTGTAATCTCATAAAACTCACACAGTATTTGGATTTGGGAGTTTTATCCATCTTCAACTCTGTTTAAATGCCTTAAACCAAAAGCCATTACCAAAATAAATTTAAGATAACCTAAGTAGAAGGTCATGAGAAACCAGCACAGATTAACAGAATGAAGATCATGAAGTATCTTGATTCAACCAGACTTCTTCCCAGTAAAGTTTTCATATGACAAACTGCATCATGCTGAGGTAAATCCTCTGAAGCAACCAGAATCGTTTATAATGTTTGCTCGGTATTTCCACTGCCTTAATCTCTTACATAGTTTTGGTCTTTATTCATGGTCCCCATCACATTGACATCTTGAATATGTCTGTTTCCTAGTGCTTTCCAAATGTTTTTCAGATATGTTTTCTCATTTGATACCAACAAATATCCTTCTAACTATCTTCATCTCACAAATAAACAGATATATAATGGATTAGGAGTACATCCAGGCCTGGTATTTTGTATAATCTTTCTCACTCTATCATATTTCCTCTTTACTCTATTACCACATAACAATTTGCCCCATTTTATGCCCCTTTCCTAATGCAGTTTCTTTTTATTGCCTATTTGTTTTATATCTCTTTACATGAAAATCTGTTCCTTCTATAAGTTGGTAATCAGAAAAGACGGGTCGGTTTACAGGTAGAAGCATAGACTCAAGTAAGACATTTAGGGTAAACACTCTCTGTGAAGTACTAGTAAATCTACTACTATTGGTAATTACTATTTATTTACCTTTGCGCTTCCAGCTTCTGCTGCCACTTTTATATATGAACACAGTGGTTTTCAGGGGATGGGGGACAGGAGGTGGGGCTTATTGGCTCCTGATCCTGGATTCATCACTTGTCAGCCATGGAAAAGTACTTAATCTACCCATGCCTCATTTTTCCTATCTGTGAAATGGAGATGAGGAAAACAATGTCATGTACCTTATTTTCGTATTGAAAATAATTATAGTATATCATACATGCAATGTGCACAGCATAGTCCTTACTAAAATGTGAGCACTAAGTAATTGTTGGTCATTTTTTTTTTGTAGCAAAGCACCCTGAAATGTGGTCATGTGATTTTGTTCTATAAAAGGTTTTGATTTTGTCAACAAAAATTAGTAATTCTTAAGGTCACATTAAAGATTTCTCACTATGCGTGTATCTAGTTTTCTAGTTCTCTATCTACCTTAGGTCAACTTCATAAATCGGTATTCATTGAGTAACTTCTACAGACTCTTACAAGTTTTACTATAGTGGTTCTAAACTGGGGATAACTTTGTATGACAAGGAGATATTTTTCATCATCACCACTGGGAACTACTACTGGCATCGGGTGGGTTGAGGCCAAAGACTCTACTAAACATCCAAGAGAGCAGTACCTCCCCCAGAACGAAGAGTTATCCAGCCCTAGATATCCAGAGTGCATCACCGTTGAGAAACCTTACCCTTCTGGAAAAGAAGAGGCATAAAATGTCATCACTGCTACCAGTTAAGTTAGAAAATGCCTATCAAATAACACAAATGTGTTTAGAATGGTACCTGTTAACACAGAAACAGTGTTATAGTCAGTTCAGCTTGGGAACTGGTTGGATTCATGAGAAGGTTTATAAATATAGACATAATTGTATATTCTGATAAGTCATGTGGCCTTGAAAAATATATCTTAAAAGCCTCTGGTTTATAAAAATTTAATATAAAAATTAGATATTATATTTCCATTACTTGCTATATTATTTCTTTAAGCTACTTGTTGGAATGCAATAAATACTTTTCTTTAAATGGAGACTACATAGATATCTACAGTAGGAATGCAAGTTTAAGTCACTCAAGTTGATATTGATATTACGTGGCATTTTGAGTTGGCATAATAAAATGGTATTGATTTCTGGGTAGATTTTTTATGTATATTGAAATATTCCATTTCATAATCATTTGAATTAACTGATGTTTATGGAAACATGACTAATATCAATGGCACTTGCATTTGGTCACACAATCACTGTATTTGTTCTTGTTTTTTCTACTCAAGATGAAACCGGCCTCTTTTTTACCTGAATGCTTTCCTTTGAAAAATCTCAAACCTACCTATCAGAGTGGAATTTTATGTTGGACTTTCCTGATAAATTTTTGGTAGAGATAGTTGTATAGTGAGCACGTGTGTGTGTGTGTGTGTTTAGGTTTTCACTTAAAGTTCAGTGCCAAAACTATAGTACTTACACGTTTTCTAAATGTTTTAAGCAATAAGTTGTACAACATTTTTAGAACATGTGTTAAGCTATTTCTCTAAGAATGAAGCTCTTAACAAAACATAAGCACTCTGCATGAGATCTTAGCAGCAAAGTGCTTAAAAGATAAAGTAAGAATTGGTACCATGGGAAGAACACCAGCTGTAGAGCGCACAGGTCCATTATGAGAAGTATGGTAGTGGGAAGGGAGAAAATGATTTAATCAGGAGTAAAACCAATTTTATTATAAGGGCACGCAGGGGGTGTGGCACCATAGTGAGAGGGACATTTCAAAATATCTGACAGATTTCAACAATGTGAAAACCCCGTTCTTTAAAGTGACAGTAAACCCCATCAGGTCTCCCTTTTTGATGCTATTGTTAACAGTTGACTGTTTAAAGCTGGCCTGCTAAGATGCTGTCGTCCTATTTCAATAGTGTGTAGCCAAATAAAAGACTAATTGTTGAAATACAATCAATCACAAATGATTGCAAGGCAGAAAGAAGGTCTCCTCTGCTGATTTTGTTGTGGATCATATTATTGTGTTATGATTGAGGTAGGAATGATGACTGAAAAGGAAGGAAAAAATAGACCATCTGAAATACACAGATCCACCTTCATTGCTTCTCATTGCAAACATCCTAGTGAGCAGAAACATCACTTACTAGCCCTGAAAATAATGGCCCATTTAGAAAAAAAAGATCTGATAAAGATTTCAGCTAATATTTTTAAAAGGACATGAACAGTGTTAGCAAAACAGTTCACGCAGAGATTCCCTACAGTGACAATTCTCAGCTTTTTTCTTTTTTTAAAAAAACATTTTTGGTGCAAATTCTTCTCTGCATTGAAACACTGACATCAAGAAGGCATGTGAATGTAAGCTTAATATATTGGTAAAGAAACAAAATTCCAGTTGACCGAATGAATACCTGTTAAGTTCTTGCCAGGATATTCAGCTTCACATTGTCTAAAATGATTAGCTTTAGTTTTCATTAAGCCCAGAATCCAAAATCTTTTCTATGTCGCATAGAAAACAAGACAAATGTGATGGATCAGCAGCGATGCTTTTGTGCCTTGCGTCCTTTTAGTCGTATGTAACTATGTCATTTGCAGACCCTATTGTACCCACTTCTTGGGTGAAAATGATTCTAGGCTTTCATACTGAGAGCAAAAAGGAAAATAATAATTGCCCAACATCTCTTTATTTCTTCTAAAAACTTCATTTTGGCATTTATTTTCTTTAATATTTAAATGTTTCAACTCACTCAGGCTTCCAAAGCAAGCATTTCCGTTGTTTCTAAGAGCAGTTGGTAAGCATTTGTGGTTTGTCTTTAGTGTGTTATCATTTTTGACAGCTTTGCATAGCCTACACAGGCCAACAGGGGTCTGTCTAATATTGTTGCTGGGTACATTTTCCTTGATGAGATGAAAAGCAAAAAAAAAAAAAAAAGATATTTTTGAAGCAGTAAGAAGGAATTAATATCCTTTCTCACTCAGTATTCTATTCCTTGCTGACTTTATATTCAGGAAAAAAAAGAAAGAAAGAAAGAAAGTGTTACCCATTATTCCCTTGTACATAGCAAGGCTAACACATGTAAAGCAATAACTCATTTTCTATTGCCATGTTTAGCATATGTCTCCTGTTGGCTCAGCAAGGCCTTTAGGCCGGTCCCTTGAGCCGGCCATCATTGGCAACTCTTAGCCCCTCGGCCTCAAAACCAAATAGCTTTGAATCACGTTGAGCTGTGATGCTAATTTTCATACTGATGCATTATGGGAATAAATGTATCTGACATACTGTGTCAATGGCACTGTCTCTTTGTGTCTCTTGTTTTTTTGTTAGCTGCATTCCTACAGATGGTATTCCATTGAAAATGTTTCCTTCCTACGGAAAAAGGGGGGGAAAAAAAACATGCACAGCACCAAACCTCTAGGTGCAGAAGGCTGTTAACGGTTGCTGATGATAGTAGGCAAACATTAACATAATAATTAGTGTCTTGTAATTGTTTCATTAAAACCAGTTGTTCCATTTCTCCTCGTGTTTTCCCAGAAGAGAAGCTGAATTTGGACGACAGCCAGTGGGAGGACATCCACGTTGTCACCGGAGCACTGAAGATGTTTTTCCGGGAGCTGCCTGAGCCGCTCTTCCCTTACAGCTTCTTTGAGCAGTTTGTGGAAGCGATCAGTAAGTACCTTACACATAGGAGCGGTTGGTGGAATAAGCTGGCAGCGTGGAATTATTAACTAAATAATAAGAATGTCGATGATAGCAATCATGGAGATAACAATATTCCCAATGCTCCACATCTTTCATTTTAGTGTTTGTGTTTTTGATGGCTTATTTTTATTTCTGGCCCTGTAATATCTTTGTTTTTAATTATGAAAAAAAGACATTATATTTAAGGTGGCCAATTTTCAACCAAGCCTCTTGAAAGAAAATAGCTTCTCATAGACTCTGTTTTAAAGGGGTCACCATTGGCACCCCAACCCATTCCTTTATACTTTGACTGAGTATAAAGGGATCTTGAAAAAGAACCCCAGTACATTAAATATTACATTTCATAAAGAAGTGTCAGATCACCAACTGAAGCATCACCTTCTCTTCATTCACCTTTCACCCACCAATACTGGTAAATAGTCAGCTACAATTTGCTTATAAGCAGTGTGAATATTAAACTAAGTAGTGGCAAGTTTCTTCTATTAAACTGGTGACTCTGTGGGAGGTTGAGTTACATTACATACTAGCCAATTGTCTTTGTACACTCTATGAAGCTTCCTTTTCTATGCTTTCTCATCCATAATGCACACACACACGCTTAAGTAAAAATGAGTGAATGAATGAAATTTTTTCCAAATACAAGGAAACCTCTGCTGTTCTTAGAGAAGTGACTCCTAGTTCATCTCTAAATTTAAGAGCTTAGGGTACACTTACTATATAATTGTGACAGCTTGGAAAAAGTTCCCTGGCAGTAAGCTGATTCAAGGAAGAAAAAGGTAGAAGAAAGAAAGGTAAAATTAAAAAGCCTGCAATCCTGGCAGGAGCTTAATTAAAGTCCAAACAAGAAAAATCTGCAAGAAAAAAAATGTTCTACTTAGGAGGTCTGATCTTGGCTGGCGGTGTGTACTATATTCCCATTAATGGGAGTGTAGATTTGGGGAGCCGATGTTGGAGAACAGCCCCTCAATATGCCTTTTTATTCTGTTTTTTTTTTATTTCACAAAAATAAAGTTCTGGCAAAATGATATTGACAGGAATAAAGCAGAGTTTATTTTCTCAAATTGTTTCCCTTGTTATCTGCTCACAGTTTAGGATTGTGTTATTGTTGTTGTTGTTGTTTTGAGGCTGGTATATATAGTAGCTGTGCTCAAAGTATGGGTTTTGAGGTGAGGCTGGAGCTCCTATCTCTTGTCATAACATTTCATTTCATGAGTCCTCTGCTTCTCAAGAAAAATAATATTTTATAGTTCCCAGGCTCTCTTCACTTAAAAGGAGGAATAAAGAAAAAAATAAATAAGCATATATTTCCATAACAACTGATTCTGATATTCTGTCTTGGAACACACAGCATGGATATCATTCACAGTTACAGGACAGTGTTCTGGTAGGAAATTGGAGAGACTTATATTTGGGTACTTATCTCTATTTACTTATATTTGAGTACTTATCTCTATTTACTTATATTTGAAAAAGTCACACAAATTTCACATCATAGTTTCCATATTTTTAAGTGACAATTATGTTATTTGGAAAACACGCTTGTACATGTGCTAATCTGAGGGCTGTAATACAGGACAGCCATTAGTTAAGCTTCTCTCAATTTACCTGATTTTAATATTAGGCAAGCCATTCCTTTAGATTAAGAAGTAGGGGAAGCAGGTCTTCAGAACACAGGTAAAGGTGTGTTCTTTGAATTTCCAGAAGGAGTAGTACCATTTCTGTACCATCCGAGGACTTGGGTTCAAACTGGACAGAACTTCAGAAACACTGGCATGGTCAGAACAAGAACACTGGCATGGGAAGCATGCTCTTGTGACAATGGCTGTCATCAGCACTTCTAAAATGGGTGATGGTGAGAGTGGATGAGATAGTGCTTAAGAAAGTCCTTTTAAAATGTAAGATACTGTGTAAATGCCAACAGCTCTATTTGAGAAATCAATCTAGAAGTGAAGAGACAAGAGAGTTTTCCTTCATTGCTCAGGCAAGGAGAATCAATTTGAGCAAAGTTGCCTTGTTTAACATAGGATAGTACTTAATATGTAAAATGAAGGGACTGACTAACAGGGTAATATGTCTGAGAAATATGTTATGATGATGGACGAAGGCATATGTTTACTAACCCATGTATTTTTGGCATAACCTTGAATTAGCTTTTGTCTTCTAAACTCAGCTCTAGGTTGTAAATCATATTGAAATACCTTCAAGAAATGAGAGGATAGCCACCTAATTCCTTGGCAATGGTATAACTGCACCAGAGGGAGCACTTTTATCCCATTGTGTGCCACTTGAGTAAAAAAAGAATCTTTCAAAATATAAAATATAAATATGAAAACATATATGTCCACCCAGTCCCAGAGGGATGCTGAGCTTTATCATAGCTCTCACTGCCTCTTGTAAAATCTGTACAGTGAGGATCTCAACAAACTTGACCATGAGTTGTTGTCTTTTTCATAAAAGGAATAAACCAGGAATTGACCATGTAATGTCAATTCACAGGGGAGATGACCGTATATGTGGGCTCTGGGCCTCTTTGGCCATTCTCATCCTTCTCTTCTGTGCTCTGTATGGTCAGAAGCTTGACCTTTGCCAGCTGTATTTCACAGGTACCCTTGAGGGTTGTTTTCCTGCTACTGTAGCCAGTGGAAGCCACCAGCAGTAGATAGCAGGAGGAAGGGAAAGAAAAGGCAAACCAGTTTGTTAGTTTACCCCCCACCCCCTCTCCCTTGCCCATCCATCTGCTCTGGTTGGCTTCTCTACCTCAGGATGTATCTCTTCCATGGCTCCATCTTGGGTTGGACAGGTTCGCTCTGGTTCCAGCTTGTCTTGTGTTATGGAGCCTCCTCTCTTTGCTCCTCCAGCATAGTAGTGGCTTCCTGCAATGGCTAGTTTTTTGGCTTCTTCTCTCTTCCTTATTTGGCTATTAGCTTCTTCATTACATGGGTTACCAGTTTCCTGCATCAAAATAATTCGCTCCATTGGTATAAATACTTGAAGTGGTTTCTGTTTTTTTGGTTTAAACACTAGCAGAACACCATACCAGTCAACATCACAGTTCATGTAGTTGTAACATTATTTCCCTTTCCTTTCTCACTGTCCCCAAATCCAGTTTGTAAAGGCTTAACATTTTTATTTGGTCCCAAATTGAGAGATCTGTTACCCTTGTAGGACAGAGTTGAAAGGTGAATAAGCCAAAGGAATTTTACATCTATCTGGAATGCTTTACCTCTGAGGAAGAAGTTTTATTTCATGTATAAGAAATTAATGACAACTTGTGCTATTTGAGTTACTGTTAATTTTCATTATATGTTTGAAAGTCATCATTACACATTCCAACAAAAGAGAACAGAAGGCAGTTACTTTTTAAAATAGTTTTTTTTGGACCCAAAACAAACATTAATATGATAAGAACCGGCAATTGCCATAGTGATCCCCTGTCAGATAACACCCATTGGGGTAACAAAAACACTAGAGATTGCTTTATATTTCAGAACCCAAGTACCACAGTTATTGATCTGAAATTCTATACTTAAGGTCAATGCAACTGTGTCACCTGCAGGGTTATTTAGTTGGGATTTAACCCACTGACTGCAGTGACTAATTCTCTGGAACTGACTTATGCTGAAGGCATGATTAGTACTGTCAATGTGATCTTGGTACAAAAACACAGCTATAGACTTTTATGATAGGTAATACAATCCCTGGCTAAAGGCCTTCAGGGGTCTGGACATTTCCACTTTTCAAAGGATATTCCTCACCAGGTCAAGTAGAATTTATTTTATTACACTCCAAAAATTGCTTAAACTCTTGGCCACATTTGGTTTCTATTGTAGGATCATAATTTTCCTGTATATATTTTATATGTATTTATTTTTCAGAGTTTGTAATTGCTTTCCATTTTCTTTGCTTGTTTTCCCCCCTTTTATATTGTCCTTACTCTTTGCTGACACTATTATACAAAGTCCCTTTTTTTTTGTCCTGGACATGTCCTTTCTAGAGCCTTCTGTCTTTCTAATTTATATTGAATGGTTGCATCCAAGGAGCATCAGGGTATTCAGCCAGGGATTTCTTCCTGCTTTCTGAGCTACAACCACTGTTTCCTAGAAGACATGTGTATTAGTTTTCTACTGCTAGTAAAAATTACCTTGAACTTAGTGGCTTTATATACAGTGATTTATTATTTTATAGTTCTGTAAAGTGGAAGTCTGAAACTTAGTCTACTGGGCTAAAAGCAAAGTCTCAGTAGTACTGCATTTCTTTCTGGAGGTTCCAGAAGAGAATCCACTTCCTTGCCTTTTCCAGCTTCTAGAGGCTGCCCACATATCTCTACAGTGGTTTCCTTCCTCCAACTTCACAGGCAGCAATTACCTGACAGCACATCGCTCTGGCCTCTTCCAGAGTCATACCTCCCTCTGACTTTTTTCTCCTCAGTCTTCCACTTTTGAGGATCCTTGTGATTACTTTAGGCCCTCACAGATAATCCAGGATACCTTCCATATTTCAAGGATCTTAACTTAATCACATGTAAAGAAATCTCTTTTCATCATGTGAGATGCATATCCACAGGCTCTGGGAATTAAGGTGCGTAAATGTTTGTGGAGCCATTTTTCTTTCTACTCCATGTTTTTCCCTCTCTTCGTTTTTGCAGGTAGCACCTGCTTCACCTCCATGTCGCAAATGCTCTTAATCCACCAATTTTCATGTGCCTCCTCTTAAATCCAAATGATCATCAGTGTTGGCATGTCAGTGAAACTATAGATTAATTAGTTGATAATAGAGAAGTAAAGGGAATTTACCTGATACATTTACTTAAAGGACGTGTTATCTAATATTTCTGAGGGATAGGCTTAAAGACTTGACGCAAGCCTGGATCAAAGTTCATTTATTCAAGGATTATCTGACAATTTCATTCTGGTCAACTTCTTCTCTTCATAATTGAGCATGTGAGTTACTGACTTGTTATATTCTGAGTTTCCAAATTTGTCTTTTGTGTACAAAAATAATGACTTGTCTTCCTACCTCTGAGTAATGTTCTATATACTTCCTGTCATGGGAATACAATCAAAGCAAACTTCTTGATCAAAATGATTTTATTAATTATTTTCATATTAATTATTTAACATTAATAATTTTATTGTCATGTTTTCCAGCTTCTCTTAAGAAAAACATTATATATAATGTTCTCTATATATCAAGTTTATTTTATATATGAGCATATACAGATATGTATATATGTATGTAACATGTGCAAGTGCTAATAAACTGAGACAGAAATAATGTTATATACAAGCCTTCAAATTAAAGACTGTAGTCACACATGCACTTGAAGATAATATATATTTTCAATGCCTAGATTTTGTAAATACTGATTAATTAAGCAGTAGAACAAATTGTAAGAAATGGTATTCATAAGATTAACTGAACATCATTAAAATGCAGGCTTTTAGTCCCCAAAGGTAGAGCTTACCCCATGCCTCGTTCTTCAAAACAACTCATGTATCTGTCATGTATATAACATATATATTAAACACTCCTATATATATATCAGTTACACCATCTTCATATAAAGATGTTTTAAATTAAAGACATTGCCTTATGACAGGAAGTATCTGTTACATGTCCTCATACCCCCCCACCATGGCCAGTTATGCCATTTTACCTTTAAAGTATGCTTTCAATATGTAATTGGGTGGGAAAAAGCCAGTCAAGTACATTTGCAAATATTTTCTTTACTCTTGACTTTATCTTGCCCTTTGTTCAAACTATTTCTGATGCATCATCAACTCCATGATGACACTCTTTGGGAGAAAAGAAACAGAGCTTGCAAGACACTTAACTACACATAGTCGCTAAACTTTAAAGCATGATAGTGACAAATTGCCTTAAAACTAGAGAAAGTAAAAAGCAAGGTTTCAAGGCTCACCAAAAATAAACCAGAGATGTAAAAATAATGTAGTATAAAAATATTCTCCATGCAACCATTTCAAAGAAGGTTGAAATTAAAATAAAGATAGATTTTACAAATATCCCCCTACGACTAAAGTTTCCAATGCAAGCAACGTTCTCACAGACTTAGCAGGGTTTTTCTCATGGTTGCTTTTTAATCAGTGTGTGTGTGTGTGTGTGCGCGCGCGCGCGTCTTTAACAAACTAGAAATTTTATGGCTGATGCTTAGCTTGTCTCTTAACTCATTCTAATTATATTCATAATTAAATTGTTAAAAAAAATAGTTGACTAGAGCCAAATGGCCTGCACAGGTGTCTTTTTGTAAGAACGCTTTAGTTAGTAGAAAATAAACAACTGGACCTCCATCTATTTAATTTGGCTTAATGAAAAGTCCTTTATAAGTAAAACTAAAAGGTGATTCAGAATTAAAATTGCTCCTTAACTCTGAAATTAATTGAGTGGTAAAACCAGCTCCATTGAAAATGTGGTGTTTGTCTTTTTGTTTTTCCTTAAAACTTTTCTTTTACTTGCACTCCCTTCTTCCATATTCTTAAGAGGTCACTTTTCCAAGCAATAAACTCCAAAGCTGAGCAATCAGCCAGTCAGCCTTCATGAGTCAGCTTCCTGAGCATCCCTGCTCCCACTGAATAAACATGCCTTCAAAAGGCATATAACAAAATGCAGAATTTCTCCTCAGTACCTCGGTGGAAAAGAATTATCTTGACCCATTCCTCTAATGGTAGATTTAAGTGACTGGTTTTCATTGCCCGTTATCAAGTTCACTGCATCAATAGATTCTAATGAAACTGAAGGCTTGTGACCTTTCATTTCACACTGAGATGCCTGCCTCACTTCACATTCTTGGGGTTGACACTGACACCCCATTGTGATCACCGCTGAGGGCACCTTCCAAAAAAAATTCCACCCACCCACTTCCAACTCTGACTGACCACATCTCCAGGAGAATGTCCTCTCCTACCTTCCCAGTAGGGTTGTTTACCCTCTCACCCAATCCAGTGTGATTCTATTATAAATGTTATCTAAATGCCACAACTGCTTGCCATTTCATTTTGAGGAAAAGCCAGATTCTTTGTGAGGTCATCAGGGCCCTACAATGATACGGTGGCCAACACCTCTCTTGCCGTGCCCTTCTCATTCAAGCCTATCGGTCTCTTTAGCTCTTTGTTGAGTACCTCAAGTACCTTGAGAGTGTTTGCCCAATCCCTCTACCAGTGGCATGTCCACAGATTGCCACTTATATGCCAACTTCTTAGTGAGGTCATTCTCATCAGCTTTGCCCAAATTTGTACCTGCGCAGCATAGCAATATCTTCATTCAACTTCTGACTCCACTATTTACTATTTGTAAGAGCTTCTTGCACCAGCTCTTCACCTCTCTAAACCTCAATTTCCCCATCTATAAAATTATGTAAAAATAGTATCTTCCCCATGGGGATTGTAAAGAATTTAATGAAATGCTAATCATGACAGAGCACTTACAGATTTCCTGGCACATTATATTCAGTAAATGTTAGCTAGTCTTATTAAATCAGAGTACAACCAGACTATCCTTAGACCACACTCTCAGATGACCTTTTGTCCATTCTCACAAACCTTTTCATTCCTCTACTAAAGCTAACTTAAATGGCATGTATGGCTATCTTTATTCTGCTTTAATATTTGTTTCCAAAATTCCAAACAGTATCGAACATGATTAGGATGATATTACGGGATATTCTACTGCTTCACAATATAGGGACTCCCACTTTCTTTCTTTATCTCACGGCATTTCTCCTTTGTTCTGCCAGCCATTCCCAGGTACAACCCCACCTGATTAGCCCAAAGCCTGTCACATTATTCTGGAACATACATCTTAATCACGACCCAGAGGCTCACCATTTTCTCCAACATGATATGCTGCCTTGCTTCTATTAAATACTAGTAAAACTGTGACTTTCACAGTGACACCAGAAGAGACAACTTCAAAGTAATTCATCCTCCTTGTTGGGGTATTAGCTTCCTTGCTGGCAGTGGACCCTGTGTTTCAGCTAGTGAAGGTCACAAACTCATTGGTAGACGAAGAGTTTAAGGTGTGGCAGGGTAGGCTCTGCACCATCCTGTGCAAATGTTTGTAACACTGTAGATCTTTCTCTCAGATGAAAGCATCAAAAGTTATCAACAAAACCATACTCAGAAGTTAAGCCTCCTTATACATGTGCACATACATAGACACAGGACCACAAGTACACACATGCACACACATTCATTCTCCAAATCTGAAGTGTTTCATTCTTTCACTTTTCAGCTCTCACAACTTAGGATATTCTAGCTTTAAAAAGTGAGGCTTATTTGTTATTTTTTACAATTATCTCAAGAGAATTTTCACACCAACCTCCCTGAGCTATTTTCAAACCCTGACATAAAGTGAGAACTGACCCCTTCCCCTCATTTCTCTATTCACACTCAGTCATGTGCTCTCCTTTGCTCTATCACCTTTTCGCTCCAGCTCTCCAGCGCTCTTTCAGTAAAGGGATTTTATTTCAATGGCTTCTGAGACTATCATGGGCCCCTTAAAATGTGGCATTTCTTCATTTGGCTCATGCCTTATTATTCTGGGGAATTAAACTTTAGAAGTGATATCTGCTGGAGTTCTATAAATGTCCTGGGGGAATACTGCTCATGTTAGAACAGCAGAATATCCTCACTGAAAATTGCCATGTGATTTGGAGAATGAAATTTGCCCCTAAGGATTGACTCATACATTTTCTACCTATGGTTTGGAAAACAGAAACATGAAAAATGGCTACAGTTTTATAGAAACCAAGTAGCAGAGCTGGTTTTAAGAGTAAAAATAATATATTTAGAAGAAGAAAGCAAACATATTTTTAAAGCTCTGTGAAATATAAATATGTTGCATTGGATAATTATAAGACTTTTCTCCTTTCATTGACTTATTTTTAGTTTCCCATTTAAATGTGCAGTTCCCCTGCTTTTTATTTCATACAACACCTTTATTTTTTCAGAAAATTCAAATTCCAAAAGACCCTGAGTCCATGATTACTGTCTAACCAATCAGCTCTTGGCCCCTTTCTCTTTTTATCCTCACTTTGCATGTCCAGCAGGTGAAAGGTTGACTCTTTCAGATCTCAAGTCTATTCTTCTGCCAAGTAACGGATGGGCAGACCTAATTAGTGCCATCTGTTGTGCTAGTTGTGGGTTGATACTGTCTCACCAGCAGATGAAATCAACAATCTTTTGGGCTCCTCCTTCAGGCTCCCATCTCTGAGCTCACTAGTAAGATTGCTCTTTGACACATTTCGTGTAGTTTTTCCTGAATATCTAATTGGCACCTAAGAAGGAACTATTACCTCATTGAAACATTCTTCAAAAATTTCTATTCCTTTGTGCTCCATTATGATAATGTTTTAGGGGGGAAAATAGAATGACCCTAAGCAAATATTAGACACCGAAGGACCTCAGAAACTCCTGTCAATGGTGCTCAAATCTGTAAGGCTCAGGACTTCTGAGAGCGAGGCGCCTGGAAAAATACAGAGCAGTGTTAGCCATTCTGAAGACCCAGAATGCTCCACACACAGGAAAAACCAGACCAGCTAGAACAAAGCTGGAAAAATCACATTGGTCAACGTCAGGGTCCAAACAGCATCTTTTTGTAACAGTCTCTTAATATTTGAAAATATTTAAAACATAAGCTCCAATTCCTGTTTACTGTTCTTCCTTTCTCTGTTCTTTCAGGGACATACTAATCCCATCATGAGGCTCTACCCTCAGGTCTTCGGGTCTTCAACAAAACCTAGTTGCCTCCCCAAGGCCTCACCTCCCAAAAACCATCACACTCTGGGGGCAGGGATTTACATGTGAATTTGGAGGGTACAAAAAATTCAGTCCATAACAGAAATTATACTTCAGTGGATGGTTTTAATTACACAACTTTATCAATGCATATGAAGTTTCTCCTTCCTTATAACTTTCTATTATTTCAACACAAGATTCAACTAGCTCTTTATTAATATTATTTAATTATATTCTTGGGGTCTGAAGTTGAATTTAAAGTCCCAGGTGTCATTTTTACCCATTTCTCTCTCATGTTAAGTTTGAACCTATACACTGAAATATGCCTGTAACTGTGTACAGCGTGCTCTTCTCTGTGTGATCCCAGGCTGCCAAGACAGTAACAGTAGCAGGGATTCTGGCCTAAATTTTAGGTTTTGTGTATTCATGAGACTCGTCTCACCTGAATCATGTGGCAACCACTGAAACTGGGACCAAAACCTAAGTTTTTAACAGTGAACCCTTCAGTCTTAATACTCAATCTTCCTCTCAGCATTATGACATTTCTAATTCGAGCAAGCATCTACCATGCCCGCATCTAGGTCCTGAAATACATTTAAAGATTACGTAACACAGACTGGAAGGCCCTTGGGAACAATGGAGCAATTAAAGATACCAATTCACTACATTTGGGGAAAAACTTTAAACACTGCCATAAGAAGAATAGTAGAAAAGGGGAGTCCAAATCTGCAAAACGGAATTCTTTAGACTTTCGGACAATTTTTAGAATTATTTTGAATTTTGAATATTGTGAACTAATAGAGCAATGTTAATATATAAATAAATCTTGGAACTCTCCGTATAATTACAATTCCAAATTACGGTGTACTTACCGTATTTCACTTGCATACATCCAAGTACTCTATGTACATTTTACCACTTAAGTTAATATTTATAAAACTCCTTTGTGGTAAATATTATTATTCTCATTATTTCAATTTAGGAAACTCAGGATTATAGAAACTAATTAGCATGCCTAAGGCTGCCAGGTGGGAAATTGCAGAGCTGAGATTTGAACCCAGAACTGGAAGATTCCAAAGCCGTTACTCTTAACCATGAAACTATCACTCTTGCATGATTTGGACAAAGTGATAACAAGTCTCTACTTAGAAATGAGATGATTAGTAGGTTTAGATGTGGTTCAGATAAACACTATGTTGTAAAGAACTACCATGAGAGGAAACTGAATCAAACACAAGTAAATTTCTCTGCGCATATGCATGGTCTCAAAATGCCATTATTTAAGAAAGGCTTCTGTATTGATGATTCAATTTAAAGTGAAATCAAGAAAAATTTGTATTGCTTTTTGAATCCAAGGCAACATTATAGATGCTCATTCTTGTGCCTGCATCACTTGAAAAACTTTTAAAAATAAAATTAAATACCAGCGAATGCCAAACACACCTAGCAGATGAAGGAAGAAATGCTTTAAAGTGTGTGTAGAAAAAAGGCACTGTGTCCTCACTACATTTTCCAGCAAATAAATTAAGAAACAATGTCATACATACTGTTTTAATTGGAAGGTGGGACTGCAGCAAAGCATCACTTTGCCTAGAAATGTACTTTCATGGAATCTACAAAAGAAATTCATTATTTTCATAATAGTAAAAGCCCAATACAGTTAAAATCTTGCTACTATGTCCACTTACACTCAATGATAGACCCCTTTTAAAAAAATGTTTAACATCTTTGTTGAAACAGAGAAACTGCAGAAAAGCACACGAGTCATGAGAGTATTATTAATAGGGATTTTTTAAAATAAAATTAGTTATGCAAGCTTGTATGTTTGTGACTGATTTCTCTGACAATTAGTTGCAAATTATCTCTGTTGAATTTTTAAGTATGAAACTAAGCATTAGTTGGCTTATGTCTAGGTATAGGACTACACAATATTTTTTTCATCTCTTAATCTGACCTAAGCATCTCCAGGGTAGGAACTGTGTCTTACCCACCTTTGTTGTTCCAGTGCTAGGTGATAAGAAAAACATAACGTGCTTTGCGTTTGTTGTTTCATATAATTCATCCTTTAACAATTCATGGTAATTAACAGCAATGGACTGCTAAAATGCAGAGTGGGAAAGATTCATGAGAAGGTGAATAAGAGAGGTGGAAACTGCTTGATTTAATCCATTTTACTGATAGAAAATTAAAGAGTTAACCACTTAGTTCTCTTCAAATGTCCTCATCTGTCTTTTAAGCTGTTCAACAGCTACCTTTAGAGGAATATGTTGACTCCAGTCTTCACGTTTGCTATATGTCAAACTAGTATCACTATATAATTTACAGAGATTTCATTTTAGTGGTTAAAAAGTTTATGAGAGAGGAAGGGGAAAATTAAACAAGCAATAGCATTCCTTGATTGGACTAGTGAACTTTTGCAGTCTTGAAAGGGTTACCTGAACTACTGCTAATACAACAACTCACCAGACTTAAAGGCAGAGCAATGGTGGAGAGAACAGTGAAACTGTACTATAAAAATAAATTACTGTCATGAATATTAAGCAACAAGAATATAATAAACATGACTGTTTGCATGATTCTGATTTATTGGTACTGATATGCATATAAATTATGACACTAAGTGTTTATTGTAGTTGTTTCAGAATATGGGCCAAACAAAGCTGGGTGGACACTTCCCGCAGACATTTCCATCTGCCACCAAATTCCTATTTCGCCGCTCCTGTTGCTGTGTTTCTTCTGTCGATGGCATCAGGACCATGTGTGAGCAGCCATTCCCTTTAGTTTACTTTGCAGACTGAAGTAGATTGCCTTCCCAGGATCTGGTGTTACAACTATAACCATTATGAATTCTGTCCCCTCACAGTGGAACAACTCCAGCTGCAGTGTCTCAAAGGCTGTTCTTGCTTGCTGTTAAATAGTGCTCACTTTTGACACAAGAGGTTTCATTACTATTTATGAACCTTTTGGCACCAGATCTGGGATTTCCCAATGCTAAGCAGCACTGCATTTTGCATACTTGCTTAGCAGTGTGTGTTCTGGGTCACTGGTTCTGAGGGGTTAGAGAGAGAGAAAGAGAGAGAGACGGAGAGACAGAGAGACTGTGTATCCACATAAAATCTGCCGTAGTGTAGCTGTACGAGTAGCACGACGTTGTTTTGCTGATATTCACAAGTACAAGTTATTAAGATTAGCCATCAGTTTTAATTGACACTATTTCAAACCAGATATTTGTTAAACAGATGGCTGGAATAAAGTAACAACCAAAGAAATAGCATTCTCCTGCCTCAGGTTTTTAGCTTTTATGTTACGTCTCATCAAAGTTTACTTCAGGAGATTAATTAGTTTGGAGTTTTCTTTTCTCTAATGTTGGTGGTAATCCACAAGGAAGATAGCCGAAAATTTAGTAACTTTAACAAAAGATGCAATTTCCACACAGTAAAGTATACTATATGGGTGTAAGTTCAGGATACCTATAAAAAACTACTGATGATATAAACACTTGGCGATAGATGAAATGCCAGCTAAAGTTCATGATGGTGCAAGAACTGCTAGTTACTTAGAACTGGAATTCTTACAGCATTCTTGGAGGGCATTTCAGCTGTCTATGTCAAAAGGCCTAAAAATATGCATAGGTATTGGTTCTTATTGAGAAATTTACCTTAGGAAATGTTTAGCGATATACATAAGAATGTATAAAATCATGCTTCTCAAAATGTTATTTATAATAGTAAAAAATGTGAAAGTAACATATATGTCCAAACTTAGGGAAGCTTAAATTATGGCACATTTATATAATCAAATATTATACAGTTGTTAAATTGTGTTGTGGAAAACATTTCCTCACAAGGGAAAATGCCAATAAACATTAAAAGAAAGCATAGCATGTACAGTATGAACTTATTTTAAAATATACATAGGAACATTTATAAGTAGAGAAAAGAGTGAAAGTATTTACTTCAAAATATATTAACAAGGATTGTCTATGAATGACTGCAGTCCTTGTTTTTCATTTTTTTTTTGCTTTTCTATGTTCTGCAAGTTTCTAAATTAAGAATAAGTACATTTATAATGATTTAAAAGCTAAAAATAAAAAGTACAAAAAGAATATATTTGGCCATGTTATAAGAGATCTCAGAATCAGTTACTGGGTTTCCAAATGATGTTTTGACCCCAATCACGGTCATAGGAGCAGGTGTCTGGACATGCTGTGATAGATTTTATTCAGTGTGCTCAGGGAGAAGTTGAGAAATTTTTCCCAAAAATCAATGAGCAAATCCCCAGGTGATTCTGATGTGTAGTCATATTTGGGAACCATTTATGTCAGTCCCTTGTCCTCGATAACAACATCAACGAGCTCTTCCTTCTCAAAGTTTCTTGACATCACAGCATCTTACCTCAAGCCTGCGTGTGCATTTCTTGAGAGGGATACTGAACAAATTAGAGGTAAATTCCATGAACTAGAGAAGAATATGCAATTACCTGTGATCTAGCAGCAAAATATGTGATGAAAACGATAAATGCCCTACAGAAGAGAGAAGTAAAAGTGCAGCAGGTGGGACGACTTCACCAAGGAGTCATTCATTGTATTTGGAGTTTGAAGAGCCAGCTAAGGAAAGAGCAGGAGTACAAGTCCAGCCCTCAAATGAGTGTGTTGTTTTGGGGGAGCGTGAAGAATCTGAATAGAATGAAGTAAATATTTTGGAGGTTGCAGCAAAAGATGAGAAAAGATACAGTTAAGCCAGTATTATAATTCCCATATAGTTTGCAGCCTGCAGTTGTAGTATTTGATCTCATATCCTTCTGCCTAACACAGTACCTTTCACAGAAAACCTACTAAATAAATGTTTGGTCAATAAATTAACTAATAAATTGCAGATAATTCAATGCCATAGAAGGATTTAAATTTTAATATACAGCAATGAAAACTCCATTAAACTTTTTAACCCCATTAAACATTTTTACTACTCGGTGAAAACAGTTTTAGAGAAATTATGGTTGTGGTAATTGGCAGGATATATTTAAGAGGAGAGATAGGAGGCAGAAAACTCTGTTGTGTTGTCCACAAGGCACTATTTGTGGCTACCAATCAATGTGAATTGGGGCAAGTGCCCCATTTATTTGGGGACCCAGTTTTATCTCTCTGCAAAATGATAAAATTATACTATATCAAAATTCTGAAATTGAAGTCCATAGATATGCAAGAGGTTCACAATCTACTGCCCAAATGGTTGACCAGATTTGTGTTAATGTTCACCTATGTGTTTTCTGGAACGAGATTCTTAGAAGGTATGTGACCTCAGAAAAGTTATAAAATAAGTGCTACTCACAGTGTGGTCTATAGACTGGGCACATCAGAATCACCTGGGATATTGTTAGACATAAAATTTCAGGAGCCCCATTCCAGACATTTTGAATAACAGTCTCTGGGAATAGAGCCCAAGAACCTATTTTTACAAGTTCTCCAGGTTTTTGGTATCCATGCAAAAGTTTAAGCATCTAGTAGCTAAGTGAATCCTGTGCCCCTCACCAATTTAAAAATCTCTTACTATTTTGTAAAACAAAGAAAAGAAAAAAGGAGGTATATGTAAGAAAGATTACAAAAAAGTAAAAGTTGCAAAGATTTAATGACAATTTGGATAAACAATCACTGTCAGATTTTAAACCTAGGTGAGCAAGAGGATAGACATTATTTGATAGAGATAATGCAGCTGTGATGATGAGTCATTTTATACTCATCATTTTATATACAGTAGAAAATAAAACCAAACACAACTCATCAATAAACTGATTTTTTTTTCTTGGCATTATATTTGTAGACATAGGATTGAGACAGTTTAAAGTACCTTTGTGCTGCAAGAAATTATTTCAGAGTCACCCAACTAAATATGGCTATTGGAACACTGAATAGCTGATCAGAAGTTGAAAGTGATCAGAAAGAAAATTTTGGCAAAGGTGAAGATTCCATGATGTATATGAATGTGTGTGTCTGCGTGCACATGTGTGTAGGAAAAATATAAAGCAAAATATGGGATTCCCATGTGTGAAAAAAGTAGTATTATTCGATGAATAGGTATAATGTAAAATTCCTATTTAATAGGTGAAGTTGTTTTATTTATTTAATTTTTGGGTGAGATTGTTTTAAATTTTTAAACAGAAAGTTGAGAAACCACCAAAAGTTGCTAATTGGATTAGTAAAATTGAATCTTCTCTAACTTTGACATAAGCTTTCCAGTTCTACAGCTCTGTAAGTCAAAAGATATCTTTAAAGTAAATGAAACCAACTTCTTTGATTCAAGAAAGAGAAAAGATATGCAGATTGAAGAGAACTCCTAACTCCAAGTCTACATTATCATTAAGTATACTTAGATTTTCACCATATAATTATTATGATTGTAGCAATTAATCAATCAACTGATTAACATGTAGGGGCAGCAGGATCCAGTGATCTTATCTTGAAGCTTGAATTAATTAATTATGCTTTCTTTGTTATTATTTTCTATTTGTGTACCCAGTTTGTGCAAGTTGCCCCTAGTGACAAAATGTGGCTTCGTCTCTCTACTTATCACAGCAGGTATTAGTACTCCCTGAGGTACTTTTGCTGATACCAAGTCAGGATTATAAGTAAACTGAAATATTTTCAATACTTCCTGAAGTAATTGCTTTGTTATTTTTATCATTAAATGTGTTATAAAAGTTATACAAATCAAGATTCCTTTGAATAATTTTAACCTTCACGAACTTTTGTTTGTCAGAGCAAGTCAAATTCAACAACATTGTATATCTTCTAATAACTTATTATTCAGAAAGTTTAGCTTATATTGCAAGACATACCGAAACTCAATTGCAAACACATGCTGTTTTAAAACATTTTTTTAATATTTTCAAGTATATAATCTCTTTTGCTAATTTTTTTGTGAAATGTTTAAACTTGCATTGTTGCCATTTGTTAGATGAGGAAACTGAAGCTAAAACACAGGAGGTGGTTTGTCTGGAGTCTCCATATGGCTAAGAGCAGTATTGACTAGAAAACTTTTCTGCCAGATATGTGTTGAATGACTCCTTAAACACACACTATGTTGAAAATTAGAGACAATAAGATGAACAGGACATGGAGCTAGTCACGGAATTCACAGTCCAGCAAGCAAAACAGGCACATGACGAGATATTTACAAGTACAGCTGTATAATAAAGACATGATAAGGCTGTGAGCACATGAAGGAGTTCTTTTCCACTACTTGGGTGTTTCAAGATGACACTCTTGATGGAGTTGCTCCAAATAAGGTAGAACACAAGAGAAATATATTGTGATATGAGACTTGCTGCATATGTTATAGCTGGGGGTTTTTCTTTTTACTGGAAGCCACTTAATAGCAAGGCCTGTCTCAGTTGGAGGCTCTGCCTTTTTGCTTACAGACTGTCTGACGCCTTTATAAAGTGGGCCACTGCATTGTTGATTACTGCACACCAGGGTGGTCCGCAAACCGCTGTTGTCTGCCTTCCCACAGTGAGACAGCATCTTCTGAAGTTCTGGTCTCATATGTCCTTAGAGAATGGTTTGTGTTTCCTAAGAAGCTTCGGTCTGGATGATTTACATGTACCATTTTAAACTCCTGTTGTGTAATGCCTGGACTGAGATTTACATATGCTGAAAATAGTTTTTCAGGTCTGTGTATGACATTTAGCTATACATTGTGTCATCTACTCTCATTTATCTATGTGAGTGGAGAAAAGAAGATGTTCATGTGATGCTCAGTAATGAGGATCGCAAAACCCTGTGTTCTACGGAAGAATGACCTCATGCACATAGATGCTCTGGCTACTGACTATAATCTTCTACTCAAATCAGTAAGTGTTTTGTCAACTCGAATTAGATGTTTTTAATTGTGACTTGAAGAAAGAGAGAGGCAAATTGGGTTAAAACATGAAGTGGTCAGAGTTTCATTCTGCCTGATTTGAGTTCATTTTCTCCCATTTACTCTTTTGGGTTTTTTCCAAGTGAAACAGCATATTTCCTGGATGTGAGAGTTTGTCAAATGATCACAAAAAAAATTCCAAAATTATTTCAACTTGTGAACAAAAAATGAGCATTTATACCCATGAGTATTAAAAGAGAAATAATATGCAAAAATCCATATAAATGTGACTATCAAGCTATACTCACTGAAACCAGACGACCCAGGATATGAGATTGCTAATAAACTACACGTGGTGGGTGTGTGGGTGTGGGAACAAGTGTGTATGTGAGATGTATCATTTCCATAGTGTAAAAGAGTTGAATTAGCTTCCACTTGACTAGATGAGAGCTCTTAGTTCTTATTTTGAAAGCAATCAATTGAGCATGGTTAATTAGGATATCACCAAGTAGTTAAGAAAAAAAAAAAGGCAAGGCACTTATTAGAGAGTATATTTTAGATCTGCTCACATTACAGTGCTGATCGAAGGATTATGGAAAGAATTCACCAAAGCTACGGCTGTTAGGTGCTTTCTGCACAAACACATTTTTGTTCAGTTACAACAAATTATTATAGTTATTTTATGTGGTGCTACAATGCTACCTTTATGGGAATCATCGAGTTATAAACAAAGAACACATTCGAGTCTTCAAAACAATAATTATAAGAGAGCAAGACAAATCTCATTTGGGAAAAAAAAATCTCTAAATATGTCCACCAGAGCACTTTTAACTTGATTTACAAATATACATCATTTTTATGTAATGGTAAATTCAAAGTAACTGGTCACATTAACTAGCTATCTAAGGTTTATGTTGTATCATTTTATTCAAAGTATTCATTTTACTTAAAAGTGTTTCAGTGTCCCAAATAAATTAACTGTTCTCATTAACATGGAAAATGAAGATGGATTCCTTATTTTCGTATATGTACCATCTTCATCATATTTTGATGCTGTATGTAATCTTTTGAAAATAGTTTCAGAAAGCCATTGGTCCAAGAGGGCTGAGTATTAATCCTCAAAATATCTGTCCACTCAGAGGATGGGGACTCCACCCCTCAGATCATTCCCCACATATACTAATAAGGTCTAGGGGAGTCTCCTTAACCTTAAGCAACGTTGAACATTTGCATGGCATGAGGCTTGCAAACAAAAATACAAAGCAAGCCCTTGCTGGTGTGGCTCAGTGGATTAAGTGCCAACCTGTGAACCAAAGAGTCCCTGGTTCAATTCCCAGTCAGGGCACCTACCTGAGCTATGGGCCAGATCCCAGTAGGGAACACACGAGAGGCAACCATACATTGATGTTTCTCTCCCTCTCTTTCTCCCTCCCTTCCACTCTGTCTAAAAATAAATAAATAAAATGTTTTTAAAAATACAAAACAAAATCCACCTCTTTCTTAATGCTTGGATGGTTTCTTGTTACTTAGGTTTCGTATTTGAGTTTTAGTTCTCTTTTATGCATTAATTTGAGTTATTGAGGACAGGGTATCCTCTTTTGTGTCTGAGTGCAAACAAATATGAATGTTAAGATTTTACATTCATTCTCTAATTGAGTACAGTATTGGGGAATTTCTAAGTATTAATAACCCACAGGGCAACTCAGACTTCAACATACTTTTTTCTGCCTTCAAGAGACTCTAACATTTTCAAGAAAACTATGCTGGACATTTTTCTGGCAGGAAAAAGAGCTATCTGTCCTTGTTCTCATGTCTGAACCTATGTGATCAGGACTAGATTCCTCTCAGATCCACATGTTAAAGTTGGGCATGAGGAGTCATTCTCTATTCATATTACTGAGTCTGGGTTTTTTTGTTTTTTTTAAATATTTTTCCCATCTTTTATTATAAAAATGCTTAAGTTCCCCTACAAGTAAGTGGGAATCTAGGTAAGAATCTAGGTAATCAAAAATAATAGCTATAGATTTTCAAATAAAATCAGTTTTCTTGCATCCAAAGTTATAACAAGGGTTCCCACCATGGACAAGCAAATATAAAATTTCCTATGATTTTCACCCACCCATGGGTTTCCAAAAAACCCCATGCTCATAATGATTCATTATTAGCATATTTTTGCATCTTATTTCTTATTTTTATTTTCATTCTTTTTTATCATTATGGGTGTGGAATAGTAGTCTGGTCTTTTCGAGTCAACTGTGCAAAAGGGCCATATCTGTATGAACATAATAGACAGATGAGGGACACTTGACCAGGTAACCAAGGTCACTGTAACACCGACCCCATAGTGAAAACAATGCATTCAGTGCCACACCAAGTGACTCATAACCAAGTCAAGGCATTTTTCTGACCTTATTTTATAACCTCTAGTCAATACACTCACTGTTTTTTGGCATAATCAAAGTCATAGAGTGCAAAGTATTTTTTAATAATTGCTTCCATTTCTTTTTCAAATACTATATTGAAACAAAACTTCCCTTGAGCAACAAACCTAGTTCTCTTCTGTCTCATTCATCCTCATCATCCTCATCATTACATCAGCATCATCAGCATCTATGTAACCAGTTAAGGAACTGGCATGTGTTTCTGTCCTCTGATTGGTATTTGTTGAAGAAACAAGAGGCTGAAATTCAGATCTTTTGTTCATTTCAAAACAGTTGTCAAATTCTCCTTTGGACTGGGAAAGAAAACTTTGTGAAAATTGACATCTCAGTCGCTGGTTAGGAAGTAAATATGGAGGTGTAAAATGGCATTTTTAAACAAAACTGCTCTTCTGACCATAACTGAATTTTCACATTGTCAGCACTTCCATTATAAACATTTTTTAAGTTTGGAGTTTATAACACAAATGTAAAGATTTGCTATGGGCTAAATCTCAACCCAAGAGCAAATGTTTATACCAATTTTGAAAACAATCAGCTTGCCCATTTGTAGTTATGCATGTGTTCATCATCTGTTATTGCTTGTCCAATGTTCTCCAACTTCTGGGAGAAAAAGCAGACATCTGGAGAGAAGAAACAATGTTTGCTCTCCGGCAGATGTAGTCTGTTTTCCACAATCGTTGAAAAAGGAAGGTATCAAATAAACGTGTGCTCTATAATATGAGGAAATAAAAATGACAAAATTCTGCATGCATGTCAGTACTGTTGAAATATATTATTGGGCACTCTAAGAATTTGCCCTTTTGCATAAATAGAATCCAGGTATACCCATTTTACAGATGGAAGGAACAAACACACTGCCATAAATCAAGCATTAAAATGTCCTCTCCTATAAAATCTATCATGCTTCAGAGATTGCCAGAGTAAGTGAAGGGGCCAAAATTATTTTCTGAAAGATTGTAAATTATCACCTAACTTCCAGTTTCATGTTGGTGAAGTTTTTTTCCCATTTTCTTTTAAATTCATTCAATAACCAACATGTAAAATTAGCACCTTGACCCCTCCCCGCCAAAAAATTCAGAAACTAATTACCATCTGAAAATGTTTCCAAGTGTAGGTCCTTATAGGCTGGGGGATTAAAGCTAGGTTGACACAGGTTTTGGTTTTTGTTTTTTTTTAATAATATGATAAAATTTCATCAGGTCCTTTTTTTCCCCATATATTCCATAGCACCATGGATAATGGAGGACAAGTACAGTTTACCAAGAAAAGAGAAAATTCTAAAGTGATTTAAATTCTTCTAATTTAAGCTCAGATTAGCTCAATCACATCAGAAAATTCATCTGTCCTCTCAGATTTCTTATCTGAAGTTATTAAACTAAGTAATCTCTAATCATCTTTTCTTTCTCTAAAGTTCTATGGTTGCATGATCTACTTTAAAGTACCTTCCTTAGATATTTGCAGTTCTTGGTGAATCAAGTGAAGTCTTTTGTCTGATTTTCCCATAATCTTATATATTTTCCCCATAAGTATTCTCTAGAACAAAAGCATAGCCAATGAAGGAAAAGGAAAGCGCCTTTGCCTTGTTTTGAGGAAGGTGAAATTAAAGATCTTTTTATATAGCAAATCCTGATTGTCAATAAATTCATTTTGAATTGGCAAGCATTTCTAATGTACTGGGGACAAAATTAAAGCCTTACTTTAATTCATAATATCTATCTTGGGGCACTTAATGTGCCTCTCTATTATGTAGGGAAAAGTCCAGCCATTGTTAACATAACAAGAATAGTTTGTGCAACATTGACGTAAACTGACAGTCAAGGAGAGTGGACTGGAATGTGCATGCCATCAACATTGGCAGCTTCATTGTACTAGTCAGTGGGGGCAGTGGACACCGTTGAGTGCGCATGTGTACTGCATGGCCCATTGCATTCTAAAATGACTGAGTAAGACAATGAATTAGCATCAAATTTTGCATTAAGCTTGGACATTCCTCCATGGAAAGTATTTGGATGATTCAGAAGCCTTTTGGGGATGATACAAGGAGTGCAGTTCAAATAAAAATGTGGCACAAACACTGCAAAGATGGCCGAAAATCTGTTGAAAGTGATCCACATTTTGGAAGGCCTACAACAAGAACACCTGAGAATGTTGAATGTGTATGGGCTGCAATCTACAAAGATCAGCAACTGACAGTAAGAGAACTAGAAGCTGATCTGGGGATTTCAAAAATTCCTGTGTCTGAGATTTTGATGGAGGGTCTTGGCATGAAATGTGCCTTGAAAATATTCATTCTGGGAGCTTCTGCCACCAGAGCAGAAGGAACATTGTGCTGCAGTTGCTTATGACTTGATTCAAACCACTACCAATGAACCAGATTTCCTCAAGAAGGTCATAACCAGAGATGAATCATGAGTGCACAGCTATGATCTAAAATGAAGGCCCAGTCATCCCAATGGAAATCAACTGGTTCCCCATGCCCAAAGAAGGTGTGACAAAGTCACAGCAAAATCAAGACCATATTAACTGTGTTTTTTAATTGGGAAGGTATTGTCCTTCATGTACACTTCTCCAGGCTAAACGATTAATAAGGAGTAATACCTCAATGTTCTTCCTCAGTTGAGAGGTGCAGTAGGATGAAAACAGCAGCAGCTACAGGTAACTGGTGATTGGCAGCTTCATCACAGCAATGCACCTGCTCATGTATCACATCTCGTAGAGTTTTTGGAGAAACATCAAATCACCCAGGTGTCTCAGCCCCACTACAGCCCAGATTTGGTGCCCTGTGACTTCTGGCCTCTCCCAAAACTAAAATCACCTTTGAAAGGGAAGAGATTTCAGACCATTGATCACATTCATGAAAATATGTTGGGACAGCTGATGACAATTCGGAGAACTGTGTTGGGTCCCAAGGTGCCTACTTTGAAGGGGACTGAGGCATCATTGTCCTGTGAACATTGTTTCTCGTATTTTATATCTTCTTCAGTAAATGTCTCTACTTTTCATAATGCATAGCTGTATACTTTCTGGACAGACCTCATATAATTAGTTATCATTTTACAACCAGAACCCTTAAAATAAAATATCATCTTTAAAATTAATTCCAAAGTCTGATTATATCATACTCATCGCATGGCTTATTTTTACCAATATCCACACATTCCTATATGTTGTCCATTCTTGCTATGCTCAAGATGCCTTCTCATGCTGACCTAGGGGACTCTTGGAGGAATATTCTGTATCTTGATGCACTAAGTGAATTTTCAATACATAAAACCATCAATTACTTATGCCTTGTCATCAGCAGAAAAAGTCAAATGCAATGGCTTTCCTATGATATAGGTTGCCAGCTTCCAGGCTTACCCAGGAGTGAAGAACAGGGTGCATTTAAGATCAGTTGCTTTTGTTGCATGTTTGTTTTTGATAAAAGCTATGATAGTAAATAGTAAAAGTGCTCAATATGGGAGAAGTTCATATGGATGTTTTCCAACTGTTTTAAGGTATAATTTGGTGCACAAATTTCGCATTCAACTTTAAAAGTTTGACATAAGTTTACATATGTATACACTGTGAAATCATCACTACAATCAAAATAACGAGCTCACCCTTTATGCCCAAGTGCTTCCCCACACGTTTTCCCTGGTGCCCTTCCCTTATAACAAATGATTTGCTTTCCATCACTATAGATAAGTTTGTACTTTCTAGAGTACTACCTAAGTAAAATTATGCAATATGTAGTCTTTTTTTGGGGGGGGGGGGGCTGGTTTATTGCATGTAGAACAATTATTTTAAAATTCATCAATATTGTGTGTATTAAGGGTTTATTCATTTTTATTGCTAAGTAATATTCTATGTATGGATGTCACAATTTGCTGATCAATTGACTTATTGATGAACATTTGGATTATCCAATGTTTGGTTATTACAGATGAAGCTGCTATGAACTTTTGTATATAAGCCTTTGTATGGAAATATTCTTTCATTTCTCTTGTGGAAATACCTAGAAATAGAATGGTTAGTTCACATGGTAGATGTATATTTAACTGTATAATTAACTGCCAAACTGTATTTCAGAGTAGCTCTATGATTTTTTATTCTTACCAGAAATATATTAGAGTTGCAATTCCTCCATATCCTGATCAGCACTTGAGATGGTCAGTCTTTTAGTCTGCACCACTCTAACTGGTTTGTAGCATGTCTCATTGAGGCTTTTATTTGCATTTCCCTAATGGCCAATAATGATGGACATCTTTTCATGTGCTTATTTGCCATCTTGATGTCTTCTTTGGTGACGTAGCTCTTCAGATATTTTGCTTATTTTTTATTATGTTGTTTGTTATACAATAAGAGTTTTGAGACTCATTTACTCATGTATGTTCTGAATATTAACCTTTTTCATTCTCCTGGCAGTGTATATTGAAAAATAAAAGCTCTTGATGAAGTTCAACTTACAATTTTTTTTCCTTTATAGATTATGTTTTGATGTCATATCATCAAATTGAGAAATCTTTGCTTTACCCCATATCACAATATCACAAAGACCTTGTTTTATGTTGTTTTCCAGAAGTTTTGTAGTTTCAGATTTTACATTAGATTTATGATCCATATTTGTATGAGGTTTTTACATATCATCTCAGTCCACTCCTTTTTGCATGTGCATATTCAATTTTCCCAACATGCTTTGCTGAGAATACTATCCTTTACCCACTCAGTTGCCTTTGCACCTTTGTTGTTACTCTGTTGTCCATGTAATTGTAGGTCTATTTTGAAACTATTTATTTTGTTCCAATGAGCTATTTTTATAACTCAATGCTAGTCCCACAATTTCTTTATTACTGTATATCTAATAAGCCTTAAGATCAGGTAGTGTTAATCCTCCAACTTCATTCTTTTCAAACTTATTATTGCTATTCCAGGTCAGTGGTTGGCAAACTTTTTTCCTTTTAAAGTAATAATAGTTCTCTGATAGTGAATAGCTTAAAGTTTGTAGGCTATACAGCCTCTTTTGTAAGTATGCAACTTTGCCATTTTAGTGCTAACAGAGCCATGGGCAATATTTTAAAAATGAACATGACTATGTTACAATAAAACTTTATTTACAAGAGCAGGCAGCAGACTGGAGATGTACTGAAGGTCGTAGGTTTTAACCCCATTTTAGATCCTTTGAATTTTGACATGAATTTTAGAATCATCTTGTTAATTTATACCAAAAAAAGAAAAAAAGCCTACTGAGATTTTGACTGGCTTTGATTTGAACCTATAGACCAATTTGGGAAGAACTGACATTTTAACAGTATAGTCTTTCAACTACTAAAAAAATTACACCCATCATTTATTTAGATCTTCTCTAATTTCTCTCAGTATTTTAAAATATTTTTATACATATCTTGGACATCTTTTGTCAGATGTATCCTTGAGTATTTAACATTTTGCATTGCTATTATAAATTTTTTTCTTATTTCAGTTTCTGATTGTTCATTGCTTAGAAATACAGTTGATACTGTGTTTTTCTTATTGTATCTTGCAACATTGTGCTGCTAAATTATTGATCCTGGTATTTTTCTTTCTTAATCCTCACTGGAGGATATGTTCACTGATCGTAGAGAGAGAGGAAGGGGATGGGAATGAGAGAGAAGCATTGATGTGAGAGACAAATATTAGTTGGTTGCCTCCTGTTCACACCCCGACTGGGACCAAACCCGCAATCCAGGCATGTGCACTGACTGAAAATCCCAAGCCACAACCTTTTGGTACACAGGATGACCCTCCAACCAACTGAGCCATGCAGCCAGAGCAGTTCTGGTAGTTTTAAGGAGCATCATCAAATGTTCTGCATTACTGAAAACATTATTTTGTTTTATTTCCTATCTCGATGCATTTTATTTATTTTTCTTGCTTCAGTGCACTGGTTAAAACCTCCAGTTAAGAGTGGACATCTTTGCCGTGTTGCTTTCTTAGATGGGAAGCATCCACTCTTTCACCGTTAAGAATGATGCCAGCTGTAGGTTTTTCCTTCTTGTCCAATCCTAACTTCCTGACAGTTTTTACTAAAATAGATGCTAGATTTTGTCATAAGCTTTTCTGAATCTGATGAGATAATCATAGGGTTTTTCTTGTATAGTTTGTTAAATAAATTAACAGTCATCCACCAAGTTCTGAAAGTTTTTCTGTGATTGACTATGGACTTTGGCTTTTATTCCTATGGCACTGAAAACCCACTGAGGGTTTTAAACAAGTACATGACATATTAAAATTTGCAGAGTGCCATGTATATAGGGGATAGAAGGTGGTGAACAAGGAAGACTGGGGACAGGGAGCCAGTTTAGAAGCCATTGGTTACTTAAAGAATGTTTAGGGACTAGAACTACAGAAATTGACTACTTACAGTAGAGAAGAGAGGAAATTAAATATAGAGAATGAGAGAAAAATGAAAGTAGAACAGATTTTCAGAATTATAGCTTGAGCAATTTGTTGAATTATGGTGCCATTAAGTAAATTTAAAAATAATGGAGTAGGTGAAACTCTTACATTTCAAAAGGACAGATACCCAATTTGTAACATATATAAATCAGCACTTGGATTCTTCTCCCTGCAAGCGTTCTCAGTGAGGGTGCCACAGCCTACTTTAAAAGCAGGTGAGAAAAGTGTAATATATTTACAGGTCCTTAATAATGTTTCATTATCAGTATAGCACTAATTCAGCCTGATAAGTACAATGGATTCACATAAGTGAATTTCCCAATAAGTGAACCACTTCTTTAAGTATAAAAGTTTTTGTTTTATTTTAAGCCTAAAATTCATGACATTCTTTTCTAAAACATTTTTAATTTTTCTGTTTTTTCCATCTGCTCTGGAAGTATTATAAGCACCTTCACTTTTCCAACATAAATTGGGACTCAGGTTAAGTGATATTGTTAACATCACAAGTTAAAACTGTCAGCCTCAAAATTGGAACCCGGGTGTTATTATTCTAAATCTGGCTTCTTTTCACATTACTATGTTACATCCATGTACATTATGATATTATACAAGGATGTTTTCATTAACACATTGGTTAAATAATCATAAGGATAAGCATACAATCAAAATTTAGAATAAGATTCTGAAAAACTCATGGTGAAGGTAGTAAACTGTTCTCCTAAGGCAGCATTATTTAATGGGGACATAAAACATGGTGTTATGGAGAGAGAATGGGCCTTGGAGTCAGACCAACTTGAGTTCAAATTCGGGCCCTGACATATACTCTGAGACATTGTGTGGCAACCAACGAACACTCAGCACCTCAATGTTCTCATCTCTAAAATGAGTATGTCACCCAGGTGATAGGGTGATTGTAAACATTATTGTAAACACTGATAACATTAACTGTCATCTCTAAGCATTAGAAAATGTTAATTGCTCTTTCTTCCCTATAGTAAAGAGTTTATTTTAGCTCGGTGGTATGAAAGACTTTACAAACTTTCTTTGAAACCATACACTACCATCCAGTTTGGAAAAAACTAAGTTCATAGACTGAAAGATGAATCAGTTTCTTTTTGCTTATGTAGATCAGCAGTTTCACTCCATTCCTTGCCATCATTCTCACTAAGGAAGCCCCGGCTTGAGAGTGAAGCAGAAAAAAAAGTCGAGAAGGAAAGAAAAGCACCGCAGCATTCTGTATGCCTATATTTTTGGATTTATTTCAACAACTAGAGAATATCATTTGGTTTTCTCCCTGGACCAAAGACCATCAGCTTCTATGCTGCATGTGGTTTTTCACCTCCAGCATGTTCTAACTCTGAACTGATTAAGTGCAGCTTGATTTCTGGATGGCAGTTGTTTATATTATAGCAGTTTTCTTAGTTATTGTGCAGAATCCGCAATGCTACTTACCTTGCATACAAGATGATATCTTTGTCTGAAGAAGTCATCTTTGACCACACAAGCCACAGGTCTAAAGTAAAAGGACACCACAAATGGCCAAAATGTCAACATAAATAACTATCAATAATTATTATGGAATATAGCAAAGCGTTTGGCATGTATCTTGCTAACCTATCGGAGCGAACTGTGTGGCTATTATTGTCACAGTTTAGCTACACACAGTACTTATAAAGTGCCCATCACCATGGTATCTAAACACTTGGGCAATCTAATTAGGCTAGTCCAATTACTTGTGTAGAAGTAGAGGAGGTGTACTTCCTTACATCCCACTCCACTGGAACCAATTTGATTGTTTTTAAAAGCAAGAAAAGCCTTCTGTGAAAATAGCTTTCTAGGCCCCCTTGTTCCAAGATTAAAAGACTGTCTGGGTAAAGAAATGACTGTTTCCTATTCCTGAAGGTGATGCTGTTCAGAATCAAGCAACTCTCTAGCGATAGAAAACACCACAGCCCAGAGATCTTGATAGAGAACATTCTACTCCCTTTTCTTTTGAACTTCACTCTGGGGGCAGGTAACTGAAAAGTGCTTTCTAAAAGCAGTTTACCTGAAGGTGAATTATTTCCAAGGATCTCCTTGGTGAGAAAGCTCTTCTCTCCTGGCCTATCGAGTCACGGTCCTTCTTATCCTCTCTAGGAGATTTAACTAGGTCAGACCTGAATTTAATCTTCATAATGAAAACCTCCCCTCAGACTTTATTCCTGACAGATAAGAAGAATGTAGGACATATTTTCTGGTGTGTATGTGTATTTGTATGTTTTAATAAGGCACATATACAAGGAAGCATCAATCTGAATTCAGAGTCCAATTCTTCATCTCTACTCATGTGCATATGAGGGGCATGTTATCTATTAGTAAAATGACTAAAAAACAATTTTAGAATCTCAAGTTACTTGAAGAATTTAGAAAGCTGTTTCTGTGTACCAAGGCAAACTGTAAATAGCATGGTTATACAGAAAAATACACATATACCTCAAGATAAAGAGCAGTGATCCTTTTGTACTGCCAAGAATGCTCTCTGAATTTATCACTATCTCAGGTTGATTCTAATCTAATCTATCTGATCTTTTATTTTACTATGTGTTTCCTTACTAAGTAACAATCAAGCCAACATGGACTGTAATATTTCCAAGTATAATTTAAAGTTGCATAAAACCAGCATTTGCCTTGAAAATAGGCAGACTATGATTTGTTCTTTGCTTATACTATCTACAAGACAGAGATTGTTTGCTGCTCAGTTTTTAAATAGTCTAATTTTCTTTTTGTCATCTCTTAATCATAGAGTCTCTATATGTATCTTACTGATTTTTCTTATTATTGTGGCTTTGAACATAATTATGGGTCTTTTTTCCTAAGTTGATACCCTTGTAGTATCTTCACCCTCCTTATCCTAACCTCTCAGTTTGGCACTTCTCTTGTATAGTCATGCTGGACTGCAAGACATTTCTTTCCTCTTTCAACATACATTTTTAAAAAAATCTGAATTCATGGGAAATATGTCTGTGCAGCCATGTGAGTTCTTTTGGCTAACTCAGAATCATTTTCTCATCAGAATCATTTGCAATCATGTTCTCAGAATTTCAGTTTTTAGAGTGTTCTATTCCTCTTGAGCCATCTTCCTATACAGAATTTCTCACCAAGGGATCTTAAGCACATTTCCCTCTGGCCCTTAAGCTGATGGTTCCAATTATTGAACATCTCCTTCATGACAGGAATTTGATGTGCATTATTTCATTTATTCTCTACAATTATCTTATAAAATAGGTTCATTATCTCCATTGTACTAGTATGAAGTCTAATAGAGTTCAGAGTAGACAATATAGGCAATAATGGACAGAGCAGGGTCAATTTCAGGCATATTTGGCCCAAAAGCTTCTACTCTCAACCATTTGTTCATTTCTGGGATACTCATTTGAGGACCCAGAATTAAATCTTCCTAAATTATATTCTCCTGTCTAAAATGCTGAGTAACTTAACTATTCCTATGCCACTATGAAATACTTTGTCAGTTGGATTGTGTACAGCTTCAATTGACAGAAAAATCAGCTCTAAAGGGTTTAAGCAATGAGGAAATTCCTTGGTTCACTTAACTAGAAAGGGTTATGTGAGATTACAGGATTTACTGATACAGGGAATCAAAGATGCACATCATAGACCCAGGCCCATTCTATCACTGCTCTGGCTTTATCCTAATGCTAATTACCTTCATTTGTGTAGAATGAGCACAAGTAGCAACACAAACGATTCCCTTCTTTTGCCACATCTGGTGAGAGGTAGAGGAGCATATTTCTAAAAAATCCCAAGCAAACATCTCCTTTACCTAGTTGATTTAAATTGTATCATATGCTTATGTCTTAATATGGCCAGGAAAAGTACATTGGCTAAAGTTATGACTGATCCCAGGTCAGGAACTGGAGTCTCCTAATAATGAATCAGTCATATAATAGGTACCTACACAATAACAGAGTTCTGTTTAAAAGAAGGAGAGGGATAAAGTAGGCTAAGTAGTCAATGGTATCTCCACTCCAACTCATCCAACCAGCACCCACATGCTCCCTTCTGCTGTGACATTTACCTTTCAAGATTTCATATCTACTTGACACGGCTCACTCCTCCTCCCCAAAGCCTCATATAGCCACTGTGACGGGTTCCAAGAATCAAAGTTCGAGTTCAATTTTCTTTATCAGGTATGATGTGACTTCTCTAACTAAAACACAGATATGAGCTACCAAAGCACTTACTATTCAAGAGTAGAGGAAGAGAATGCAACAACCGCTACAATTTCTATTTGTAAAAGTAAACAATGGAAAGCATATGGTAGTTCTTGGTCCATAGGATACACGATAGTCTACTGAGAGGGAGGAGCGTGAGCCCCATGCCCTGGCTGTGGAATAATATTCTGGGTCAGCCAGTCTAGTAGCTCCTGGGTCTACTTTATGAAAGAAATCTCTCTTACCATTGTCTCCATGGTCATAGTGGGGAAAATATGGAGAAGGATTTTCTTTAGCAACAGCCTCACTCCCAGGGGCCCTGAGAAATGTTAAAGAGTTGTCTGTCCTAGCCATGTGTGGATGTTTTGGTAATAAAACCCATTCTAAAAGTGAGAATACTTCTAGTTTATTTGTTTCTAGACAATTATATCAGCTTTTAGTAATTCTAGAGATCTATTGTGGTCATATTCTGGAAATTTCAGACTTTTACCACCAAGTTTTTGTATTCTGCCCGCTTCTCTGGTCCTCTATTTCGTCAATGCTGTCTTCATCTTACAATGTTCCTCAAGAGGAATTAAAGCAATAGGTGGGTATTCTTATAAACAGACACTCAGATAGCCAACATGGACCAACATCCTGAATTTTGTATTTTCTTAACATGATAGTGTGGATAGGCACATGGTCTGTATTTCAAAATACGACAGATGCGTATAATCAAATTTTCGCTGCTGTATTACAAGAATAATTGCAAACTTCACAGCCTGGAATGTGGGGGTCCTTGCTGCCCTCCCCTCTCTTACATCCAGACTCTCCTGTGTGTAAACCTGTTACTTAATGCATACTCAGTACGATTTTTTAAATTACATATGAGATATGAGTATATTTCTCCTTCCTCTTCCACATTCAGTATAGTTTTTCAGCTCTTCAATATCTTTTCCACTCTGTACTCCCAGAAATTCTAGGACAGCCAATGGGGACACCCACTGGATTTATGAAAAAATCAATTTTGTTAATTTTACTTTCAACCACATTTTAAAGTTCCATATTTCTGGGCAGCTTTTGGGGGAACCAGAAAAGAGATCTTCTGTGCCCTGTGGGTTTAAAGCAAGATTAGTGATTTAACATAGCCAAGGACTCAAGGGTGAAAAAAGGACTTTATAAAAAAAATCATCAAAACAAGAATCAATCCTAAAATGTGCAGTTTGTGAATTATTAGGAGAAAATATCAGGGAATTACCCATTTAGAGACCTGTATAAATCTCAATGAACAGTACCTCTGATATATCTCTACTGAGGTCATCTTTATTTTTGTACAAATATACCAAATTACAAAAATAAGGGCAAAATTGTCACAGAAAAACTGACCTTTAATGGAGGAGTGGTAGCAACAAAGAGTTTGTGACACCAGCAAATAGCATAGGTGTATGCCCTAATATTATCTCATTCCACATTTTACTCATTTCCTGTTGCTGTTGCTGCTATAAAAAATTACCACAAACCTAATGACTTATGATTTTACAGTTCAATAGCTTTGAATTTCAACACATGCCTCATTGGTTTAAAATGAGGACGTTGGCAGGGCTGTGTTCCTTTCAGAAGACTCTAGAGAAGAATTCATTTTCTTGCGTTTTCCAGCCGCTAAAGGTCTGCCACGTATGTTCCCCAGCTCATGGTCCCCTTCTTACAACAAAGAACAACTTTGTATTTCTCTGAACATTCCTCCATACTCACATCTCCTGATCAGAGGCAGGAAATCTCTGCTTTTAAAGATGGGCGTGATTACATTGGGCCCACCCAGGTAATCCATGATAATCTCCTCATCTCAAAGTCTTTATTTTAATCACACCTGCCAAGTCCCTTTCCTATGAAGATAATGTATTCATAGGTTCCAGGGATTAGGACCTTGGCATCTTTGGGAGTCTCTTATTCTGCCTACTCTACCTGTTAAATAGGGTATACCATTGCCTAAATGATAAACACTTGAAATCCTGCCTTGTTCTTGCACAAATTAATGCAACAACAAATATTTAATGAATGTCAACAATGAATAGAGAAGTAGGAAAAATGAGGAAGGATACAAGTATAAAAAAATAAAATAAAAGGACCCTCCCACTTGAGAAGTATGTATTCTTATTATGGAAAGTCAAGTTATCAGTGATAAGTACCTTGGAAATAAGTGTTCAACACAAGTATATTGATTTAATCTTCAACAAAGTATAATTTACCATAATTTGGTATAAATCATGATAAAAGTTTATAAAAGAAACTATACTAAAAACAAGCAAGGAAAAGAGTCAAAGGAGTGTTCTGTAGATTTACTAATATTAGACTAGAGAATAGTTCATACTGTTGTTAAACTTCTATGCAGTCTAAGTTTCAAATCCCATAGGATGAAAAATACTGTGGAGATATTCATCTGAATCAACAATACTTTGATGGAACATTCTTACAGTCTCCTAAAAGGTTTTCTCACTCTCTTGATTCTATTTTCTTTCTATTTTCAATTGTTGTAGTGTGTTTTAACATACAGAGCAAAATTTGGCGACCACTTTGAGTTCTGAATGACTAATGAATTGTTCATCTGTGTGTAGGATCTCCCTGGTGCAAGCCCTGTGTGAGTCTCTATTCCTCTCTATTCAGAGATGACATTGTCGATTGTGGTGATATTACCCATGTATACAGACCCAGCTGAAAAGACAAATGAGAGACCAGCATTCCTTTCTAAAACCCCATGCCCTTAAACTATGTGCTTTGTGTGCAGGCGCAATTTGCTGTTTGTCAAGTCTGTACTCTGACTCTTCCTTTTGTGCAGCCTACATGACCATCTCGCTCTGAATAAGTCACCCTGTTCCTTTTTCTGCAGTTGACCTGTCAGTTATTTTTGTCCTAGAGAAGCCCGGGATTCTGATGTACTTATGCTTCAAGTCACCATTATTCCAATCCTTTGATGAGTAATTTCAACTTTCTATTTGAAGCTGAATACATAAACGATCTCTTAAAGTCAAGGATACAGGTCACAGAGGGCTACAGAATCATTCAAGTTCACAACACAAAACTTGCATCCCAGTAGCACTTCCCAAAGAGAAGGATGAGAGAATAATTAAATAACTTCAAATATAGCCTTCTCTCCTCTTACGAAAGAATCAGAATATTAAGTGTTTTTGGATATTGGAATTAGTAGCTAAGTTTAAAGTTTAAATTTCTATCAGGACTCAGATCCCTGAGGATAGATCTTAAAAATTTAATCGTAACTAACATTTACTAAGCACTTATTATGCGCCAAGCACTAATTTAAGCACATTAAAAGTATCAATTTAAACTTTACAGCAATTGTAGGAGATTGGTAGTATTCTCTATTTTACAGAAAAGGAGAATTGAGATATCAAAGTTATCCTAGTTCACCCAGCTGTCCAATAGAGGAGCTGGTATTCAAACCTAGGCAGTTTCCTTAGCCACAAATCTAATAGTCACCTCTCCAATATCTCCTATCTTAGAGTGTAGTTGGGCATAAATGTGATACTTACCCTAGGAAGGAGCCCACTGAGAGCAGCTCATACTGAAATTTCTAGGAAGGAGCCCACTGAGAGCAGCTCATACTGAAATTTAGGCCTAGAACAGTGCCTTGAACACAGTAGTCTGAATGAATGAATGACAAACAAAATAAACTTACCATGCAATCGGTCTAATATGTGAAGGACAGACACAAGGATAGGTACCAAAGGGAAACCCCAAAAGATAATGATAATAACAGCCAGGATTTGTTGTACACTGTCATACCTAAACTGTGTTAAAGACTTTCAATAAAGTCAATGTAAAAAACTGCACAATGAGGCAACTATCACTCTCCCAACTTTACAAATAAGGAAACTAAGACTTAGAGAGTTTTTGTGACCTGTCCAAGGTTTTGTCTAAGGTCAGACCACTAGTGACTTATAGACCCAACACTTAAATCCAGGTCTCGTTCTACGGTCTGAAGACTTAACTCCTTGAGTGCTAAAAGGTCTTAGTCACTGTCAGAAGACCTATCATATGAAGCTGTAAGGGTGAATCTAAGATTAGGCTGTATTTTATAACTCATATAAACAACTGCCTTAACAAAACCTGCATGTCTGAAAATACAGGACAGCTTCCAGACCTGAAAAGTTGAAAATGGAGATTTGAAAGTCAAGGTTTGCTTCTAGATGTATGTGTAATGTGCTCTGTTTCTACTTGAGTGGAAGTATTTCTACCTAAGAAAGATGGAGAGAGGGCCACAGGGCTCCAGGACTAGAGGGACCTAACCATATTTGATATGATCACCAACACAAAGATTCAAGCAAAAGAGGACCAAGTGGAAGTTTAGTGTATCTCAATGAAGTTAAACTTAGGCTGAGACAAGCAGCAGAGGTAACACGCCTTTCACATAGCACACGTCAGGTATGTGGACTAGAGTTTCTTGTGTCCACTACTGCTTAAGCACCGGGCAGACCTTGTATACCAGGGAGGAACTGAGCCCATAGGTGACAATTAGCATTCCAATGGATAGACAGAAGAGACTTGAAAACCCTTGGAATCAGACTTCACCTAAAAAGGCTCTTCTCAAAGTTCTTAGAGCAAACCTTGCCTTTGGCCCTACCCTCATTCCAGCTTTCTTTATTTATATCATCTGTTTTTTGTTCCTTTCATAATGCAAAGACCTTACCTCTTTTTCTGTATTTCTAGTGATATATTTCTTCAACATATATCATACCTTCTCTTGGGAGCTGAACTATAAGGGAGATGACAAAATCTAGGTTGAAAGGCTGGTGAGACTGATGACCCAGAGTCGATTGGAGTTTGCTTTCTCTTTGTCATACTGTTTACCAGACCAGCAAAAGACAATGCAAAGGAGGCACAAAAGTGAGAATCCCATGAGGGCACCCTGACTGTCCTTGCCTGTTCTGCACAAGGGCATTCCCCAAAAGCGATGGTTTCAACAGCCTGCACAGAGTGAGGAATCCAAAAGGTCACTGGAGGCCAGTCCCTCTGCAAGCATCCTGCTCTTTGTACTTTTCACCTGGTGATGGAGACCACATCAATATTCAAGCCCAACCTACCCCATATGTTAGTATGTAGGCCACAGCTATGTCTGCCAAACTCCCCCATTGTCTCTTATTCCAATATCAGGTCCCATCAGGCAGCAGGGCTGGCCCTGACCTATTAAAGAAAACTACAGAGAAACTAAATTCTATGTATAAAGTTATTTGTGTTTTAAAATAATATTTTGCATATTGCAGGTTTTCAAACATGAACACCTTATCTCTATTTAATCAGCAGGTAAACTGACCTGACTCACTAAACAAACTGAACTAACTGAAGTAAAACATCAGGTCCAGGTCAAAGGAAACCATTGGCAGAAATTACTTGAAAAGACACCTCAGGAATACTCATTAGTTTTTCTGGCTTTCACTATATTACCTCCTTTCTACAACTATATTTTCTTTGAGAACAATGTGATAATGGCATGCCTACTGAGAAAATGATGCATCAGAAAGCTAAATAAGATACTCTATGTTATTAGTTAAACAATAATCAAACATTGCCATGAACAATGTTCATGCAATAGAATGCAGTGGAGAAGCAGCAGGTTTTGTTTTGATTACTTCTCAGCCTTTTAGCTAAGATCAAGTGTAGGTTTTGTTTTGAAGGGTCCTTCTGTGAAACTATTATTTGGATTCAGTGGTTCAAAAGTTAAGCTATAATAACTTTCTTTATACCAGCGGGAGATTTGCCTATAGGTGCGTATATGTGATGCTCTGAGTATTTCTACTTGTGTGGCCACCTGAAAGAATAGTTCCTTGGAGTCTGTCATTAGTTATGGCTCTTCTTGACATAACAAGGCAGTTGGCTACAATGTATAATTTTTAATTTATGAGATAATTTTGCCTTTAATGATGACAGAGAAGGAATATTGATTTAAGTAAAAAGTTCATCTTTATGGATATCTTAAATAAGAGTACATTAAGGGGTATCCTAGCAAAAATTTTTAGGTGAATAAATAAATGACACATTTATTTAGTTAAAACAGTGGTGGAAAAAGAAAAGTCATCCTGGCCAGTGTAGCTCAGCAATGTCCTGTAACTGAAGGATTGAGGATTCAATTCCCAGTCAGGGTACATATTCAGATTGCAGATTCCATCCCCGGTCGGGGCTCATAAGGGAGGCAACCGGTCAATGTTTCTCTCTCACATCTATGTTTCCCTCTCCCCCTTCCTGTTTCTCTAAAAGCAGTGAAAAATTGCCCTTAGGTGAGGATTTTTAAAAAGTCATGTACTTTATGTCAGTAAAGATTTATAGTAAAGTCATTAAACATGAAAAGTGATGTATAGTCATGTTCTTTAGTTTGTTTTGCTGTGGGTAGTTCCATGAAATCAGGTTGCTGTCATTTATTGACATTTCTTATAATCTTTGAAGAATTAATTATGCAGCATATTTAACTGCCTTCTAATGTGCATTTGAAATGCTTTTGATTTTCTTTATATATTTACTTACTTAAAATAATGAAGAATATTCATAACTGTTGTTTAATGTGAGTGCAGGCCTATACTCTCCTCTTATACCATCAGCTGAATGTAAGGGAACTATTGTTATTGATCTATTAAGTCTCCATAATAGAAACTTTATACACACACACACACACACACATATACACACATACACACACACACATGCACACGCACACACACATATATAACAAATTGTGTATACTGGGTGCTATGAAAAGCCCATTATAAATAATTTTTAGTAACATAGCCCTAGCTTGTATGGCTCAGTGGATTAGTGGATTGAGTGCCAGCCTGTGAGCCAAAGGGTCACCGGTTCAATTCCCAGTCAGGAAACATGCCTAGATTCCGGGACAGGTCCCAAGTTGGGGGCATGTGAGAAGCAACCACACATTGATGTTTCTCTCCCTTCCTTCCTCCCTCCCTTCCCCTCTCTCTATAAATAAATTTAAAAAATTAAATACCATTTAATCTTTAAAGAAATGCAATATAATACATATTGCCTACAACAGATTATCCATAACAGTACAATAAAGATTGATAGAGATCTCAAGAAGCAGAAGGCTCATAATCAAGAAAAAAAATCAGACAACAGAAAAAGACCTTAAGATGGCCAGGGAAAGGAGGTTATCAGACAAAGATTATAAAACAACTATTATAAATATGTTCAAAGACTTAAATTAAAAGATGACTATATTGAATAAACATATGTAAAACTCAGCAAAGAAATAGAAAAAAAATCCTGATATAAGTTTTAGAACTGAAAGTTCTAAATTCTTCTGAAGTAGAAAAATGCTGAATGAGCTTAGTAATAGGTAGGTATTTAAAATATAAAACGTTAGTGAACTTGAAGATAGATATTGTCCAGCAAAAAGTACAGAGGAAAATATTTGGGGGGGGAGGAATAGAACAGAATGTCAGCAGAACAAAATCAGTGCAGTATACTTAAATTTGACATACAGTGGGAGAGTAAAGAATGAGCAGAGAATGAGTGAGTGTGTGTGTATCTATCTATCTATCTATATAGGTATAGATATAATACATACATTTATCGCCAAATGTTTTTTTAAATTTTTAATTGTATTTTATTGATTATGATAATACAGTTTTCCTGATATTTCCCCCTTTGTCCCCCTCCACCCAGTACCTTTCACTCTTTCAGGCAGTCCCCACACCTTTAATTCATGTCCATGGGTCATGCATATACGTTCTTTGGCTACTCCATTTCCTGTACTGTATTTTATATACCCATGGCTATTCTGTAACTACATATTTGTACTTCTAAATCCCCTCACCTCTTCACCCATTCCCCCGCACTTCCCTCCCATCTGGCAACCATCAAAATGCCCTCTGTATCCATGATTCTGTCTCTGTTCTTCTTGTTTGCTATACTTGTTTTTTAGATTCAATTGTTGATAGATATGTATTTATTGCCATTTTATTGTTCATAGTTTTGATCTTCTTTTTCTTAAATAAGTCCCTTTAACATTTCGTATAATAATGGTTTGGTGATGGTGAACTCCTTCAGTTTTTTCTTGTCTGGGAAGTTTTTATCTGCCCTTCTATCCTAAATGATAGCTTTGCTGGGTAGAGCAATCTTGGCTGTAGGTCCCTGCTTTTCATGACTTTGAATATTTCTTGCCAATCCCTTCTAGCCTGCAAATTTTCTTTTGAGAAGTCATATGACAGTCTTACAGGAACTGCCCTTTAGGTAATTAACTTCTTTTCTCCTGCTGCCTTTAGATTCTCTCTTTATCTCTACCCTTTGGCATTTTAATTATGATGTGCCTTGGAGTAGGCCACTTTGTATCCATCTTGTTTAGGACTCTGTGCTCCCTGGACTTGTATGTCTATTTCCTTCACTAAATTAAGGAAGTTTTCTTTCATTATTCTTTCAAATAGATTTCCAATTTCTTTCTCTTCTCCTTCTGGCACCCCTGTGATGTGAATGTTGGATCTCTTGAATTTGTCCCAGTGGCTACTTTTACTATCTTTATTTTTTTGGATTTTTTTTCTTCTTGTTCTGAGTGGTTGTTTTTGCTTCCTTATGTTCCAAATCATTGATTTGATTCTCGACTTCATCCACTCTACTGTTGTTCCCCATAAATTGTTCTTATTTAAATTAATGTATCCTTCATTTATGACTAGATCTTTTAAATGCTGCTGAGGTCCTTACTAAGATCCTTGAGCAACCTTATAACCAGTGTTTTGAATTCTGCATCTGATTGATTCCTTATCTCCATTTCATTGAGCTCTTTTTCTGCAGTTTTGGTTTGTTCTTTCATTTGGGCCATGTTTCTTTTTCTCCTCATTTTGGCAACTCCCTGTGTTTGATTCTATATATTAGGTAGAGCTGCTTTGGTAGCATGTCTTGGTAGTGTGGCCTAATATAGTAGGTGTCCTTTAGCATCCATTGGCACAGCCTCCCCTATCACCCAAGCTGGGTACTTGAGGTGTGCCCTTCATGTGGGCTGAGTACATACTCCTCTTGTAGTTGAGCCTTGGTTGCTGTTGGCAGATCAATAAGAGGGGCTTACCCAGGCCAGTCAGCTGCAAGGACTGGCTGTGACCACTGACCACCAACCTCTGCCCTCCGTGGAGGATCAGCTGTGCAGGAGCAGGATGGTTGTGCTCTGACATGGCCTGTAGCTGTCCACTGAGTGTGTTGGCCCTGGGGTTTCCCAGCTGGTGCAGGCCAAGGTCAGTCTCCACCTGCCTTTTGCCCGGAGTCAACTTGCCTGAGCTATGAAGCATCTGAGATGGCTGCTACTCTTGCTGGGCTTAGAGATTCCCAGGAAAAGCCACACTGTGAATCTAGGCTGGCTGCTGCTAGTGCCGGGCCTGGGGCTCACTGAGGGCAGCTGTTGCTTGTTTGAGAAGATTTAGAAAGTTGTACAGTATGAGCCAAGACCAGGCATTCATATGGAAAAGCAGCCGGAATGGGCCCATGAGTTGGGTGGGGTAGAATCTCTGGGATCTCCAAAGTGGGTCAAACTATGATGGCCAAATTGATGGGGTCTCAGGTATGACAGCAGCTTGCCAGTTCTGTGGCTCATTCTGGATGGACGTGGTTTCTTTAATTCCGTAGTTGTCAGGCTTCCATTCAACTCAATTTCTGGTGGTTCTGAGTAATGATTGTTCTGTATTTTAGTTGTAATTTTGATGTGGTTGTGCAAAGAGGGAAGCCATATATGCTTACACCACCATCTTGACCAGAACTCAACCAAATGTTTTTAAACTTGATGAAAAATTTCAACTTATAAATTCAGGAAGTTCAGCAAACCTTAAGCAAAAAATACACGAAACATAAACAAAAACCCTAAAAAATATATTTAAACTTAAAACCAAAGATGGAATTAAAAACTCTTAAATGTTTATAAAGAAATAAAGATGTAATTTATGCATATATGGAAAATGCATGAATTATGACTAACTTCTCACCAAAACTGAAGGACAAGCATTCTTAAAGTGCTGATAATCAACTGGGCTGAACAAAGTACTGAAAAATAAATCAAGGTCTCGCCATTTCTATTCAAGATTGCAATGAATTATCTATTCAATGCAATTAGAAAAAAGGTTTGTAAAAAAATAATTCATAGATGGCATTATTTTCACATAGAAAATACTAAGTAATCTATAGAAATATTACTAATGAATTGGATTTGATTGAACTAAGTGGAATAACCTTATAGATAATGGCATCATGGGTCTGGCAATATTAATAGAGATTTGAGGAATTGAATTCATGTGAACCTTCATATAAAAAAGTTCGTATATGCTTACCATGTGTGAGACACTGAGCTTAGAAATTTAAAAAGTTAAAGGTAGCCCTGTCCAATGTGGGCCAGTTGGTTGGAGTATCATCCCATACGCCAAAAGGTTGCGGGTTCAATCCCAGGTTAGGGCACATGTGGGAAGCAACCAATCAATGTTTCCGTCTCTCTCTCTCCCTCTGCTTTCCTCTCTTTTTAAAATTCAATAAACATATGCTAATTTTTTTAAAGTTAAAGGTAAGTAAGTCATAGCTCCTGCATGCAAACTTCTACTAGGTTGTCAGGGAAAATACAATGTGTATAACTGATGCACAATAAAAAGTGGAAAGTCGTGTGGACAGTGAGAGGAAGAGATGCATTCTTCTGAAAACCCAAAAGAGAAATAATATGTTTGCCTTTCTTTTCACTCTCCTATGAGAAAGCATTGTTGTCCTTTAAACGAAATTTAACTCATGTTCAGTGTATGTAAGCTGGGAAAGCTAAATGAATAGTAGTAAGAAATTTTAGTGATTCTCTTGTCAAGAAGAAAACCTAGACCTTATGTAGGTAAGAACATCCAGCATTCCTTTTGGAAATCAAGGATGAGCGGATGGGAAGTGATGCCAAAATTTCCAGCTGAATTTGTTCCCTTCTTCCTAACAACAGAGAGCCCTAGCCTGTGAGGATCCCTAGTTTCTAATTGCATCTTTGCCCATAGCTAGATAGGTGGCTTGGTCATTCATTTAATCCCTCTGAATCATAGCTTTCACATTCATAAAATTAGAAAATAGAACAGAATGGTTTCCAAGCTTTACTCCACGTCTAAAAACATCAGAATTCTTTATTCTGTGGCTCTCTCATTCTAGTTACCTTGAGGAGACCTGTTATGTGATTTTGGTGATTTTGGTGATTGGAAAGAGATTGCTGGGTTTTGCAAATGTCATTAATGCTAACTTCATTAATGGTGTTTCAAGTAATACAATGTTAAATATCTTTTCCTAAAATCAATTTTCTTGTATACTGAAATATATCTAGTTTTATCCCCCAAAAAATAATATCCATGAAACCGTACATTGAGTGTTATTTATGCTTTCCTAATATTCATTAAAATAAATGCATAACCATTAAATCTTTCTTGTGCTGCCAATAATAAGGGTATTCTACTTTAAGAAACACTGCTTTACTGTAAAGAAAGATTTAACCAATATCTTTACCAGTTGACAGACAATCATAAATGTTATTAGAATAGGTCAACCTATATGCACCAGTATCTATAAAGACTATATATATGTGTGTGTATATATATATATATAGCTATATATATGTGTGTGTATAGCTATATATATATAGCTCTTAATCTGAATCTTCTAAATCGTGAGGTTCAACACTTAAGTGGGTATGTGCATTACCTGGAAAACAATTTACAAAATAGATTTTTAAAGTTCAGAGTAGATTGGAGAAAAAGCTACATTACATTTGAACCTTAATAAATACTTAATAACCCATAAGACAAATAGCCATGAATTACTAGAATGATTTCAAGCACAGTGGTTCTGAGTAGAGGCAACCTGCTCTCTTATTTTTGCTCATTATAAAATAGGAGTTATAATATTGCAAAGTTTATTAGCTCTGTTGATTTGTGTATTTTATAAAATAAGACATTTGAATAATATGGAAATAGAACCATTAGGAAAATCTGTTTCCTTTCTCATCTCTATCTAGTCTCCTCTGCCCAAGATAGCTTTAAAATGTCTTTCTCATAGACAGGGGGAAGAATGAACATTCCTCTAACTCTGCCCTTTTTTATAGAGGTTGTTTATTTCTTGAGTGAGAGCATGTGTCATGCAAGCCTATACGCGTGAGCGTGTGTATGTGTGTACAAGCTTAGGTCCTCAGGTGGAACCGTGGTTCCTGTGCTTTCGTCCTCGAAGCTGTTTTTCTGGAAGGGAATGGAGGCAGCTGTGTTTACAGCTCAAGTCTTGGCATACATTTACCAGAATCTATTATTCATATCATTCAGTATCAGGGAGAGATCTCAGGCCACCTGTCTATCTGACAAATTCACCCTTTTGTGAGCTTTCTGTTCATAGCAAATTATGTTCACATTGATGAATTGAGTTTTTATGAGCATTGCTAACTAACATTCTCACAGAAGGCCAGGGGCAAGAGCCTGCAAGTGTTTCTGGTCCACAAGTAAATGATAAAAAAAAAAAAAAGAAAAGAAATGGTGGTGTTTAAAGACAATTTGCCATGGAGGGATAGTTAAATCATTTGGCAATGCCTTAATATTTATAATTCCAAGACTTTCCATAAATTATTGCAAATACTCTGCTTATAACAAACAAAAAAACATGGAAAAATCTACACATCCTTTTTCTCTGTGGCACAGAATATTTTTTAAAATTTTTTCTACATTTTGACAGGTAACCATTGACCAGGACAGAACATAGAGTAGTTGAAGTATGTGCAGCATTAATAAATCCAGCAATTTTATACTATAATGTGGAAAAGTTGCAGCAATTATAGCTTAAATTCCAGCTTCATATTTCCATAGATAGAAATGGATTTTTTTAATCTCTAGAAACCCTATACTGGTTATGAAACTAAGCCATGTGGCATGAGTTAAATAAATGAGAGCAATCTTTCACAAAAGACTACCAGAAATCCTTCTAAACGGTGGGTGGGGAAATACACAATGTTCATGATAGAAATGAAGATTTCCTCCTGCTTACACATAGAATTGGTTCTTCTCTCAAGCTTCTGAGAGAAGTCCCTTGAATTTATTCTGACTCTTACTCTGCATTTCATTTAAAGCAGCTGAAAAAGAGGAGAGAGTTTCAAAAGAAAGACACATTCTAGTTTTACTATACCCACATTTCAAAGCTCTAATTCAGAATCTACTTAAAATGATAAACCTGCTTTGGTGGCAGATCCACTAGTCAGTATGTATTTAAACTAAAAAGGCAACAACATGGAAATTTTACAGGGCAGTGAGAAATATCAATAACAATTCAAATTCTCCATTCGCTCCCAAACTGTGACCCTGTTGTCCCCAAAGTCAAGTTACCACTTTCAATAAAGTCCCATGTTATTCTCTTAAATCTTAGTGAAAGTCAGTGGAAAATTCTAAAGCTCTTCACAGTAGCCTGCCAAAATGTGTCAGACACATCACCTTTCCACGCAAAGACACCACAGCACAAAGAACACTTGGCATTATCCCTTGAAAACGCACACCTTTCCGAGGAGCAAATGGAAAGTGTAGTCTGTTAAACACCATATGTGAGGGAGTAGCACCAGTCTCATTTCTCCTCCAAATGCCACAAGCGTCTGCCTCATTGTTGTGTGTCTGACTCTGGGGTGAAACTGGCGACAGCCAGCTGTCTACCTGGTCGCAATGTCATTTGGCCTGCTGACCACTTGAGATACCCCTCAATATGATACTGTGCTTCAGTGACCTCAGAAATAGAATGTCTAGGCCTTTGTGTTAATTTAGTAGCATGTGTGAACCTTTGCAAACTTTCCAGTGGCTGCCGTCTATTTATTGAGTAAAACAAGGAGACTGGGTTTGCCATCCCTAAAGTATGGAGAGAAGCAGAGGCAGATAATTTTTAAAAATGTTCTCTGATCAATGAGGACTATTGTGGTGTCTGAGTCGTACGCAAAAATGTTCTCGACTTTTCCTCCTGATCTAAATATATTACAGAGAGAGACACTTATAGCTTATCAAAAATCAATTTTGGGAGGGTCATGGCAACAAAATGCTGCAATCATAGGTTTGCTTGGAATTTTCGGTAGTAAGCATGGTGACCATCCCACATTCTCTATTGTAGTTCAGTTTTCAAAGGGTCCATCCTTTATCCAACCATGTATTTCTACTTTAGTTCGGAAAATATGGTAAATAGAGCTTTAAGGTAACAACACAAATTTACCTGCAAGAATTTTTCACTATAAAATGAGGAAAATTAACATAGGAGGCAGAAGACCAAGGGTTTTCATCCCTAAATAACGAATTCGAGATCAAGAGTGCATTGTTCAGTGGCAAAGGCATGGCAGAAGTGCTCTCAGCTCAGTGCCCTGCTCATAGTGCCAAGCAGCGGAAGGACCACCATTTTGCTCTCTGCAACTGCTGCTGCATTTCAGGCATTGCTAGGAGGCTGAAGTTGGCTGCAGCTGCCAGAGCATTGTTCTTTTTTTAACCCATGTGATAGGTATCTTCAACAGTGTCAAACAAATTTGTAGAGCTGGTGATTAGTTGCCCAAAGAGCATAATGTATGCATTATTAATTAAAGAAGGTAAGTTTGGCTAATTGTCATTTCTATACAGTAGCAGTGCACTAAGATACATTTTAACAATCTATAAATAATTGATAATTTTTTTTCTTTCATCTTCCTTCCTAGTTTGCATAAAACTAATGACTTGGTAAATGTTACTCACTTCAAAATATTCTACCGCTTCTATGAAAATTAAACTAACACTGTAACCTCAGCAAATAAGGATATTTTTTTCCCTTTTATTGCAGGTTTAAAAACAAGATAGGAAATACAACACTTGTAACAAAAATGTGATTCTCTGAAACCCAAATGAGAATCATAAATAATATAAAATCAGCATTACGAATGTAACTTCAATAAGTAGAATTGACTTTTATATATATATTCCAGAGCCCCAAAGTCCTGGTTGTTCAGCCTTCAAGAGCCTAAAACTATGACCCAAAGGATACCTTCCATGTCCGGTGCTGATGTTTCAATACTTACTAATAACTACATGAATAATTCTTTAAATCTTGTTGGCAGAAGCCACAAAATTTTTCTCAAATGGGTTGTTTGAGTGTGGTTTCCGTACGCTTTGTTAATTTGATTATAACACCTAGCTGGATCCTTGTAACAGGAGACTTACTGCAGCCAAGGTATCCACTCCTTTTTTGAGGAGTTCTCTGTTATTTTTACAAACCTACAATCTGCCAGTCTTGTGTAATAGCACAAGAGCTTACTCTCTAATTTTCAATGCAACTGAATACATTCCCAGAGTTATTGATGGCACTATAATTTTGCGTTTATTTTGTTTGGAATACATTGCGGTTTAAAAAATTTTTTTAAGAAGACCCACAAACTGAAGTATTATTGGCTAAGTGACATATTGTTATTTAAGCCTTTGTCGAGTCTTACATATGCTTCATTATGATAAAAAACAGGTTGTAAGGACCGATTCTGTGACCTTTTTTTCTCATTTTAGCCCTACTGATATGTCACCCATGGCAACCTTAAACTGATTTTAATAGAGTCGATCCTATTATTCATTTAAATTGAGGTGCAAGAGCACTTAGACCAAGGAAATTTGCATTCAGCAAATGGGGATTTGATGAGCAAAAATGATAAGATATATGTTGTATAACATGGCCTATTTTGCTAGCAAATAAACAGCTCTTGAAATTGATAAACTTCAGAATATTTTATCCTCAAATGTTTATACATAAGTGATTAAAATGCATTAGCAATTCTGCTTTTGGAAAAAAAAACACATATTGGGAAAACAACACAGTTGTGTTGCTTAAATTTGTAATTAACAAATTTATTACTAATTCTGTTCAGTTCTTTAATATGCTGTATTCCTGAAGAAGAACATTAATACACAATGGCAGAAAGAAGCTAATTTTAAGACTTTGGAGAAATGAATGTCTTTTAATGCTGTGTGTTTCTCTTATCTACATGCCACATTATTGTAATAAGTACATTCAGGAATAATTTCTTTTCAAATATTTTTACAAATCTTGCTCTTATTTGCATGCAAGTAAGTTGTCAGCTTAAATCTTTGAAATGCAAAATATATCTCATTTCTATATTTCATCAAGGAGCCTTTCATGTTTAATAAATTACAACTTAGATCCTCCAAGACTTTGTTTTTCATTAACTAAAAGCAAAAGGATACATTTAAAATCTTAATCACAACCTGCAAGGGTATTTGCATGTTGCTGATATTTGTCTTGATGGGACTTTTAATATTTGCAAACTAATCAGGATAGCAAGGTTATAGCAATAATTTCTGAAGACAAAAAAACTTTCTGCATTATTTTCTCTATTATATCGAAGAAGGAAAGTTTTTTAAAAGTTCCTGTGCCTTAGCTCCAATTATCTGTATGTTTTTTTTTTGCACATACTCCTAAAGATTTTAATTGGAGAAATGGCCATATCTCAGAAGCACTATCGAAAAATGTGTAGAAGAATGTCACATCTGGGTTCGGGCTAGTCTTTTATTAGTGCTCTATCAGCATGTATTGGACAGAATCATTAACAACACAGAACAAGCAAGGTACACCTCCCACTTCTACCACCCCAATAACCGCCAAGTGGTACTGCATGCATAGAGATGTGAATCCAGGAAGAATTGAAGGATACCTCCACTCTCTGAATTTAACCCCAGTTTCGACTGGAGGTAAGGGTATTTCTGGGTGCTTGGGGGTTTTTTCTTGTTTTTATTGTTTGTTTATTTGTTTATTTTGCCCAAACCTCCTAGCTGGTCTTCCAGAAAATCTTCTGGACTCTGAAATAAGATCATCTCATCTGAGCAGAGGCAAAAAAATCTTGACAGCATGATATCCTTGCTGGGGTGAGGGACAGAGTCCCATGGCCACAGCAAGACAATGTCACAAAAGAGGCAAACTTCTGCTGAACTTGCTGCCCTGAGACCTTCGGTTAATCTTTTGCTCTAGATGGAAGATCAAAAAACCCAAGGCAGTCTTAAAAATATGCAGCTAATGTCATGCAGTTAAACTGATGTAGCATGCATGTTGTTTTGCAAGCTAACAGGTTAAATATGGCTTTGCTTTAAGATTCCCATCAAATTTCGTTTTTATAGAGAAATCTCTGAAAGCAGAAGGGGTTGAGGGAGGGTGAGGTAAAAAGAAATAAATCATTGTAGTCTCAGGAACAGTAATCCTTGTTGAGGATTTTGGCTGATTGATATAAATAACATCGTCCCCGCCATCTGTCCGAAGAGGGACCTTTCCAGTCAGTGTTAAGCTGCAACGGCAGAATAATTAATGAATGGTGTCCTTTGTGCTGGTAATAAAGACAAGACAAATTATGTTATAATCCAACTGCTGCTCATTTGTCACAGCCAAATAAAATGTCAAATAAAAGTGAGGGGGGCACTGTGTTTGTTTAATGGACTGCAAGCTACCTGTTTCTATTGTTGACAGGCAACTAAAGTGTAAGTTCTGAACACTGTAGGAAAGCAAAACCTCCAAACAGAATTCACATTTTGTTGAGATGGGGGTGGGAATGTAGGGAGACTATGGGGGAGGACTGACAGATAGACACTGAAGTAAGTTTTAATTAGAGAGCTACAATACCACCCGCTCCTCTGAGTTAGTTGGTTGCGACTACAGTGCAAAAAAAAACGCTGCCTGGAAAGTCCAAGTTCAAAAGACAGACAAGCGATTTGCAAATCTGTAAGAATTTGGTAGGGCTCTCATCTTGCATTTTCAGGATAGACACATTTATCCAGTTGCTAGGAAAGCCAAATAATGAAAACATAGCTGGGATTTAGCAAGTTCCACTGGGAATTACCTATGATAGAGGGCAGGGCTGCACTTCCTCAGAACATGCTCCTGCTGTAAAAATTCACAAACCTGGCATTCATACAGGCATCTGTCGCTTGCTCTAATGCCAGTTCATAGTATACATACAAACATCTGCTTCCGTGCACAAAGGGATACAGAGCGCTTGACAGGTCTGTGTTAGCAGGGTTCGCAATGCCAGTTCTTTATGCAAAAACCCTAATGCTTCCCGTCAAGCCATTAGAAGTGATACAATCAGCCCAGGCCCCATTAAGCCATCAGTGTCCACCTGTGATAAAGATGGCCATTTGTTTTCTTAAAGCCCACTTAATGTCTGCTTAACTCAATTTGTCAGGAAATGTAGAACAATTTCCTCACAGCCTGAAATTTGGTAGTGGTTCAAAGTCAAAAGGCCAGGTCTAGTCCTATTCAAATGATATAATAAACAGTCTTCAAATCGAAATCTCCCTTGAGGAGCTGATGTTTACTTTAAAAAAAAAATTATGTTAGCTGGAAAAGAATAACATTTGCATCCTTTATTGTTTTTTTTTTTTAATTTCTAAAGTCCTGGAATATGTCTACTAGTGAAAAGGACCATTGCTTGATTATATGAGAAAATAACTTTATTCTCTTTTTAAATTCAGCCAGACATTAAATTGGTTTTAGAAAGAAGAGTCTTTGCAAAGCATCAGTTTCTTCCTAGAGCAATCACTTCCAACCTCTTTAAGGAATCCCATTGTAATATGCACAAACTTTCTTTTTAGTCTAACTTCATTTAACATATTCTCCATATTGCTTACATGTCTAGCCATTTGCTGGAGATTGATATTGCCTTTTTATATCCCATAAAAGAGAAAATTAAATAATGGTTTTTGAAAATATTTTACTTTAAAAATGATATTAATCAATTCTTGAATAATATCATTATAGGTTGACTTTGCCCCTGTCCGAATTCATTTTGAATCACGTAGCCAATATCCCTGAATATACCTATCTGGTCTTTCGGAGGAGAAAAGGAATCAGGAGACATTTCTAAGATTGACCAACAGGGGGCTCTCTTAAATGTTCTAGATGTACTTGCTTCCTACTGCTCCAAATTTGTAGTCCATACAGATCAGACATCAATTTTGAATAACATTTTTTAAAAAATTAATTTTTGGTTGTCCAACAACTTCTACATTCAAAATGTTTAATTTTTGGTTTCTTGTGTTTTTGATTAGTAGAACTGGGAGCTGACTTCTGATGCTACCTCTCAAGAATAATTTCAGCTCCCTATACATATACAGTGTGAGATGAAGAACTAATTATCTGGATAATTTGATCAAAAGATATTAATTAGGCAGCTAATATGTACAGAAAAATTGAGGCAAAAGTGTAGAGATATAAATTATCTAGATACTACCTCATTTCTCAACTCTTCACAGGTAGAAAGAGCATTAACAAATGTATCTTCCAAAACAGAAGAGAAATTGATATGACTTAAAGAAGTTGGTGTTGGAATAAAATGTGTGTTTCAATACAAGGTGAATAGCAGCCTATTTTTTTTACTTAGAAATATTATCATACAGTCTCATCCATGAACTAGTGTTATGTTTACAGATTTTATTTTCCACACTTCAGAGATTTAGTTCAATAGACAATATAATTCCCTAAGAAAGAATTTGACTGAGGAAGAATCAGAAATAAAAATATGGAACTAGAATATGTTTATACATGGCAGTGCAGGATACTTGGTCTTTCTTTGGGTTGCAGATATATATATTTCTGTGGCATTTTATATGTTCTGTACTCTCCCTGGCAGTACACTATACCCACTGTTTTTATCCATGTGGAGAAAGTGTCAAACTCTGACTTCGCTTTCTTGATTAGGGAATGTATTCACTAAATAAAAGATTAACTACAACAAAATAGCTAGAGAAAAAGTCAAGTATGTCATTTTCCTAGAAATAGTTTAATCTGTAAAAAATAGTTTATTTTTCTTGCATAGAGCAACTAAAGGTTGCCACCTATACCAAATACAGAGAATTGTTTTTATTTTCAAGATTATACATACTTATTATGAAAAATTTGGAAAATACATTTTGCAAATGGGAAGTCACCCTTATTCTTATCACTGAAAGCTAACTTATCATGGTCAATATTTTGGTATATTTTCTAGCAATAATTTTAATTAACTTCTTAGCAGAGCTGGAATTATATGGTATCTAAGCAATTATACAAACTTTAAATTGTCTCTTTTAACAGATCACAAAAATAATAAATATTTATTAAATCTAACTTGAACAGAAAAAGAAAAAATTAAAATCATTCTGAATTTTATCACCATGTTTTGAGGATATTTCAATCTGCACATTTTTCTCTAGCCTACTTAATTTTAAAACATATAACATAGAACATTTATACATAATATTTATCATTACTTGATTTTTCAGTCTTTAGCACTTTAATTGTCCCTAAATTCAGTTTTGAAAATACAATTAGTATAGAAATAAAGCATTTTTACCAAAGATTCTTAGCAATCAATGGGAGTAAACATTCTACTGTTCTCTGAAGCTTTGATTTTTAAGAGGGAGAAAGAAAACATTTAGTAACTCTCCGATGCAGTGTTGTAATAATGGTATTTGCTAGAGAATGCCAGAACTAAATAAGCCAGTGATCATTTTAAATGGTCAGCATATGTTCCCAGAACTTTCACCTGAATTGTGAAGAGTAGACTATAAGGAAACCATTTCCTGGTTACTGAGAATGAAATGAAAGCCGGAGATAATCCAAAGGGGCCTTCTGAGTTTGGGGCCCAAATGAGTAAAGAAGATACTTGGTTTTGTTTATAATGTCTCTATTCTTGAGTGACAAATTTTGATTAATCACTTGCTAGTTTTACATAAGCCTTCAGGTAAACTTTGCAAGAAAATAGTGTTACTATCAATCTTTGAATAGATGAGAGTATCTTTCTGCTGGCTTAATATGCAAAAGATAATTTAAGTATGTACACAGTTTGGGGTCACAATCCCCCCCCCCATAAAGAGAAGATATTGTTTTGTTTTACCTTAGAATTTAGTAAGATAAGTCCCAGGAGCGCCTAGTCATTTACTTACTTAGTCCTGTTTTTGTTCAAATATTTGTAAGATAGTGCTTAATCTTCATCATTTCAAAGTTTTGTCAGAATATATCAAAATAACGTATCTCCTCAACAATGTGTTTTGTTAGAACCTAGCTATTATTTTTCATTCTGAAATAGTTTATCTTTAATTTGGTCCTTGATTATTATACATTTTTTTCAAATATTCTGGTTTCCCCAAGTATACTTATAATTGTAGATAACCTCTCAATTCTTTGACTTCCAGCATGGCTCTTCCCTATCAAATGATAGGTGTATGTGTATGTGTGTGTTCACATTCTGGGGACACTTCTCTAGTCTCTTTTTTTTTTTTTGCCATGAAAATATGGCCCTTAATGCAAAAATTATTTTGTTTTGCATTTTTATTTTTCACGCTTTCTTCCCTCACCACCTATCCCATTATCATCTTTTCCTAGTACCTTTGTAACTTTTCATCTTACCCTGATCTCTCTTTATGACTTGCTAATCCTTTTCATTAGACTCCTTGATGTTCAATTTCTATTAAAGACGCCGAAATGTTTCCTAATTGACTTGTGATCATTGTGAGAGTTCTGTATTTATGAGTATTGTTCTCTTATCCTAAATGAATTTCTCCTAGGTCATGCATTGCCAAAAATTTTGTTATGTTTACTCATCTCAAAAGGTAGAAACATCGCCAATGTTGCCTTTGCCCTCTGCTTCAGTTCTAGTCTAATTCTTGTTTTGAAGCAATACCCAGATGACAAATCGATAACCACAGCTCTTAATTTTTATCTAACATATTTATGGTCTTATAGCCACACTGTCATCCAATTTTCTCCTGCCATATTCTTTAACACACTGCACTGCACAAAACATCAGAATTTCAAAAATGTATTCCTAATAGAATTTTGCCAGCTCTTCCTGTGCTTTAAACTACAATACCTGTGGTGATACGTGCCATTATCAGGGCATCATTTCTGCTATCCACTCACAGCTTCAAGGTCATTTTATGGAAATTTTTATCTCTAAATTATCGCAGGTAAAGAAGTAGCTTCATGTATAGTTAGAAGGGGAAACAATTGGCAAGAAAGGCAGGGAGGAAAGTATTCACACTGCTCGAGAGCATTAGCTGTGTAGGATAGTGCTGTCCAGTGTTCCAGGCTGGCATAGACCTTGGGTTTTTTTGTTCTGAAATCAAGTAGTTGAAGAAAGATAAGGATATTTCTATCCACTTTCAGAAAAGCAGGTTTTCTAGTTCAGCAGTTCAGTAGCACAGCTGGTCCCACCACTGGCATTTTTCAGTTAAGTTCAATCTGTCTTGAAGGAAATTACTCTTAACTTTTTGTCATCATGTTGACTGTCAGCCCCTGTTTATGTTAAGAATTCTAGCCTATTTTCTTTGTCTTCAAGCATATTTAACAACAAGTTCCACAAGGTGGTTTGGGTGTTGCCGACCGGATGCTATTCTAAACCAAAAGTCAAGATTTATATCACCTCTTTTTTAGAGAACATCACATTGAAAGTTTGCGTTCAAATTCCCCCTTGGAGTGTGACCTCTGCCTATGACTTCTTTACATTTGCATCTTTACCTGGAAGTGGTAACAGACCTCAGAGGAGGGTATTTATTTTTAGTCCTGCCATTTGCAAGGCCCTCTGAGCTTTTACAAGATGCTTAGAATCACAAAATGCAAATCAATCATTTATCATAATGATACATTTCAAAATATTTTTCCTTTTGGGTGGGTTTTTTCCTTTATCTAAGCTACACCTTGGTTCTTTATAAAAAGAATTCTGTACTTTACATCATAGAAAAAAGTTTCTATTGGCTTGAATTGCTGGGAAGGAGGTGTGTGAATGGCCCGAAGTTATACATTTGCAGAGGAAATATCATCCAGATGCTCAAGTCAGCTTTTTCTTGGCAGGCAACTAAGAACCATACCGAAACAAGGTTTAAAATTTTTAACAAAAGAATTCCACAATCTCTTACCTTTGGAACGAACATTAATTAAAAGAAACAGTCATATCCCCCATGATCAGAGTTTAACTACTATTAATCAGAGTTCACCACACAATTAACACTTTGAACTGATTAACAAATGGAAATCATAGCAAAAAATGTTGAGGTTAGAATAGGGTATGGACATAATCTGTTGCCCAACTCAGCCCCTCCTCTTTTTTAAAAAAAAAATTAAGCACTCTTAATGAATTGGGCAGATTTTGTTTTCGGTGAGGTGTTTGCCATTACATATTGCACATAATGTATGGCACTGTTAGGAGGAAAAAATTGGAGTCAACGTGGCTGAGAAGTTAGGTCTGCTCTGTAGCACTGTGAGATTGTTGACATCTGCCGAGGCTGGAGCGCTCGGTGAGCAGGAAATGGGGTGTCACTCTGAGTGGTAGTTTACCATTATCCTGGCATCCTAATGAAGTGTCTGCAGTGCACAGAGCTTCTGGATGGCATCTTAACGCACGGCTAAGCAAAAGCACTTCTCTCCCTGTCACTGTCATCCATCTGCCTGCACCCCACTGCAGCCAATGGGATGGAACCATGCTACAATGTGCTATAAGCCATTTAGAGTTGCACATTGCATAATCAGTCCCATCAAATATGTAAAAAATGGCTATTATTGGTTATTTTCCTCAAACTCTGGCACCTGGAGTTTGATACATTAAAGTTAAACTTTTCCAAGTGCTGTTTATGCTATTATTTTCCACTTCCCCCCACTATCTAAATGGGAATGAGTTGCATCCTCATTGTCTTAAGTTCTGTTAATGAACTGAAAGAGTTATATGAATATTCATTTAAAAACTTCACTGTATATCACACTTGGTGACTTCATCAATTTACAATATAAGGGAGTGACCAGTTTCTTTGAGATATTTGTTTTTAAGAAAAAAAACAAAGAATAAATTAAATCACAGGTTCATTATTTTCATCTTAGAGCATGTTATTTACAGTGATAGTTTGAGTTTTTTCAATAGATTTCTTTAAAGACACAGTGCATTTCACCAAGTACATTTGCATTTTAAACTAGTACTGTCAACACTGGATGATTACAGTTGGTGCTTTAAGATTATCTTCAATGAAATTCAAATGCAGTAGAGAGGAGGATATCTGTTGTTAGGTGGCATAAGTAGAGCAAGATGTGCGTGTAACCCTTTTGAAACTTCTAGATAGACCCCGCATGATTCTCTAGACATGGCTGCGAAGCAGCTGGGCACTCATGGCCAGAGCTGAATGGTTAAGATGGACACGGAGCTGAGAAGAAGCTTTCTGTAATAGGGGCAACAGCAGTCTGCTAAACTGGGGGTGGGGGTGGGTTAGGTAAACAAGAGGGCATAACATAATTTGGTTGCATCAAGAATTTTTTCACAGACATTAAAACTATGGTAAACATAACAGCGGGGAGGCGTGCACTGCAGCACAGTGGGAAGCTTAAAGCGTCTGCCCGCGCTGTGCTTGGCTCCAACCACTGCTAGAACTCTCCGACTTTCATTAGCACTCAACAATTCACCCAGTTCCCCCAGAAAAGGACGGAAATCCAAGCAGCAAAGCCCTGTACTAATTATTGTAAATACTCCCAGGTTACAGTATTTGGGGGGCAATAATGGCAGGATGGTGTTCAACTAGAACAAAAGAGACATTCTGAATTTAAAAAGAATAAAGAGGTTTGTTTGCTGTTTGTGTTCAACCAGTGTAGCCTTTCATTCCATTGGTAAGGCAGTGTGTTGAAATACTAGATGATCTCTTTACAATAAAATTGTAGGTGATCCAACAAAAGTGTGTACAACTCCTTCGGAGCAGTAAAAGTACAAGTCAATTTCACAAATGACTCCTCCACCACCACCTCCTCACCCCAAATTTATGCAAGCATGTCTCACGAGTCTCTGAAACAGACACTGTTCCCTTTGAAGGAAATTTGTTATAATACAAAAATTAATGTGGAACCAAATATGGTAAGGTGGGCAAATCAATGCGCATCACTGCAAAATACTGCATGTCAGGGTCAAGCGTTTATTTCCCATCCCTGCAAATAATAGAGTTATCTGAGAAATATTGGCTTCTCCAAGGGAAGAGTCATTTTCTATTGATGCCCAGAAACATTTAGAATGGTAAAGTTTTAAAAGTGGAATGATAGGCGTTTGTTCTTGCTAAATCTAGGCTTGGGAATCCGGTTTCTTTATTCACGTTCCCCCCAGCTGCTGTCAGCATTATAGCACATCAGCTTTCCTTCATGTTTGAATATTTCTCCAGAATTCATTTGCAAAAGAGTCGAAGCAGTATTAAACACCACATCCAAACCTCTTTTAAACACACAAAGAAATGGGAAAACACATCAGAACTAGACCATTGAGAAAATCCTCCTTTCAAATTTACTGTCTGCTTCACATGCTAGTATGAAATAGCCCACAAAGTCCCGTTTGTGATCCATTTGAAACAATCTTGATTTGCTTAAATTGTCACATTTTTCTTGCACATTTCTTCCTAAATGCAAAAATGGCAAAGAATTCTCTTCCCTCTTCATTATAAAAGTGTAGAATTTCTGGCTTGTTTATTCCTAATGGAACACTTGAGAAAGAAGAAAATATATAAATATCTCTTTCAGAAGATTAGTTGTCTCAATCTTTTTAAAAGAGAGTATTTGTTCATTTCTTCCCTGTAGTAAACAAGCTGGGCTTTTCATTGTACTTTTCCATTGTCAAATTAATGCATTTCACTTTACTGACTTGGTTCCATTCTTCTAAAACATCCTACCTTTTAATATTCTTATTTCTTCTATACTGTATATTAATATATGTCATTAGGATATAGATAGTTAGGAATAGAACCTAAGCAGTTTTTTAAATAAGTATGTTGGAGGAACCTTCTACTCCATTGTAACTCAAGAAAACAGAATTTGAAAAAACTAACCATCTAACATAATAAAACCAGAGTTTACGCCTCATGAGAACCTTTTTCCAAGTTAAGAATTTCAGTCAAAAATGGCATAAGTGTTTTTGAGTATTTCAAATCAAAGATCAGAAATTTTGTCTGATTTACTGGTAAATATTTTATTGACGAGGTCAAGAACAGAAAAAATTCTGGTGACTAAGACAGAAGAGAGAATAAGCATTCAAAAAAGTAGATGGTTTATCCACTTCAATTTCTAAAGTCCTATGCAGTCCCATTACAAAGTGTGGAGGCAAGTCCCTTAACTATAATGAAGGTGCGTCTGTTCGTTCACCCACCATATATGTGGTTCTTCAAAAATTATATTAAGGATGTTAATGAAAAATGGCTAATATTTTCAAGAAACTATAAAGAAAAAGAGAGAGAGGGAGAGGAAAGCAAGCTGTGGCAAAAAACCTGGGCTCAGCAGCTTTCTGGGGGAAATGGTGAAATGTGACTATGTGATTTATAATGAGAAAAGGTATCTACAACATACAATTTTCTACCTAGCTGCAAATAATAATTCATAGTGATGTCCCTTCCAGATAAAAGACCTTTGCTATGTAGGACCCATGTGGTAAAATGATCATGATAAATGTCAGACCAGTGCAGGTAACGGCTTTACAAACCATTAAGATTAGCTGGCTCTTTTTTCCGATGATAACAGTAACCATGCTGTGACTCTATGTGGTAATAATATCTCAGTCCTGATAAATGCCAGAGCCAGGCAGAGGTGTTTATCATTCCCAGTTCAGAAATGCTGACTAAAGTTGCCACATGTTGCCTGTTTTTCTTCTTTTACAATAGTCTCACAATTAAAAAAAAAAAAAGCTGAATCATAAAATTATGTTATTCCCCATTTCTTAAAGGATTTGATGTTTGTGCTATTACCTCTCCCTGCTCTCAATGCCACTGTGCGGCCACATCGAAGGAACCGCCCAGAAAAACAGTTCGCCGAGCTGCCCATTACCTCCTCTTCATAGGCGTTTTAGTCAAAAGGAATAGTTATGGATAAAGTTTAATGTGCTTTCTTTAAAAAAATATTTTTAACCCAAACGAGAGGGGGAGATATTCCTTAGTTAGCATTTGTCTTAATTGCATGACAGATCCTAGTTATTTTCAAGTGAATTTTTTTTAATTCCCTTTACATTTAATTTGCCTACCAACAGAAAGAGATAGACACACATTAGAAATTTCATATGTAGAGAAGTAGTTGTAGGGTTTCCACCCTTGTATAATGCACAAAGATAATCCTTTATATAAAGAGCTATTTGAGTATTGGAAAATAATTACTGGGTTTTGATTAGAAAAATGTCAAATGACTCAAAATGCTAAGCCTTTTTTTAAGCCTGGAAAACTACACACACACACACACACACACACACACACATATATATACACACACATACATATGAATAAATGTAGTTTAATGAAAATTCCCACAGGAGAACTAAATTTCAAAGAAATAAACTAGTGAGCTTTATTTTCTCAGCACAAACTATGGCCTAGCAGTGAATTTGTATCATTTTTAAGTCAAAGAAAGGTACTTGGCCACGACCACACCTCCAAAATTATTTTGAAAAAGCAAATTCTATGGAGGACAGTACGGCCATGCTTTTCCTGGGAAGATCGCTGTCAGGGTGTCAGCAATTCCTTACTCTTTAGTTAGACAAAGAGTTTGCATTGCTGCAAGATTGAGGAATTTGGGTCAGAGAAACAGTTTTAGGTTGCTGAATTTCAGGAAATGTTATCATCCTAAAAAGCAATACCGTTTATAACAAGTTACTGAATGTCTAAAATGTGAACACTTACCCTCAATGTGAGGACAGTGCACTAGCAGTCACAGAATAAGATAAGTGAAAAAGAAAAGGTGATATTTTTACTTCCCTGAATGCATTTGGGGCTATATGAGGAAGCTAAGAATAGTAATTTGAAGGCCTTCATAAATTGATTAAATAAAACTTTACTTTTGTTGATTTAGTATTCATTGCATTTCTCAATTCTTTTTTCTGGGGGGGGTATAATATGCTGACACCTCAGAAGCTTCTGTGTTTAAGGATCATCCTTGAGGATCCCTTCAGTCAAAAGAAAGATATAAAATTCATTGATACTTACAATACATCTTAAACTTAAACACCCCTTATGACACATTTTGTATTCTGTCTGCCCCTCTGGATTATAAAATGATAGAAGACAGGAACCAACTCTGTTTGTATCTGTCACACGTGGAACATAGGCCTTAATATATTTGTTTTCTTCAGCTACGCAAACATATATATTCAATATTTCAAAATGATTTAAGAAATAAACTTAATTCTTTTAAAATAATTTTTGAATTGTGTATTGCCAGAGAGTAGAAGTAGAGGCAGCGAGAAATAGAGGTGGCACTAAAGATTAGCTTGGCTCCTCCCAGCCTGCTCTGGACGAGCTAGCTCCTCCAGGACCGGGACGAGAAACACCTCCGCGTGCTTGAGCTCTCCTCACAGGTTAAGGAACTCCAGGGACTCATGGCGGCCCACTGGTCAGAGTAGTTTTGTTACTAACATTTATTAGTTACAAAGAGTTATTTCCATTTTTTAAAATTCTCTCTGAAAGGGCTTCTTTATTCAAAAATCAGGCAAAATATTAACATCTCCTAGAAGGACAAGCTGTGGATACAAGAGAAGCCTATTTGCCTGGGAGGTGATTAGCTCTAATTCGCAAGTGATTCCCACCAGAAAAAGAAAAAGGTCTCACCTGAGTCAATTAGATTCCGTTCCTGCTGTATCTTCCCTGCCCTGCAAGTCACATACCTCTGTTCTCAAGTTGAAATGTTTTGACATGGATTCTCAACACCTAAAGTCAAACGTACCATCACCAGCACTGAGAATGTATCTTCCTTTTAATTAAATATAAAGTATAGCTTCTCCAGCTTGGAGATGGGTGAGGGGTACGGAAACTTGAAAAAGCACAAATTGCCAACACCAGGTTAGCCTGAAGACCATTGTTTATAAAACAATGTCTTTTTATCATATATTTATCTGCTTAGGAATTATGACCAACCACTCTTCAATAATGGACAGCAATCTATGTATTTACAAAACTATCACATAGTGTGGACAGCTTCTGTTTTTAGGAAAGAGTACTAAAAAGTAAAATTTATGGCTTCATATGATTTTGGAAACAGCCTTAAACTATGAGCAAACATTCATCAGGGCCAATACAGAGGATGATTTGAAAGGTTTTAATTTAAGGGTACTTACATTTAATGAGCACTTACTATATTTATGTACACTGAAACATTTAATTCTACTAACATTCCTGTGAAATATGTATATGAGTTTATTTTGGGTTTTTTTCAGTATTTTTAAGTAAGGAACTGAAAACATCAAGAGTTCAAGCAACTCTCCCCAAATCATATCGTGGAGCAAGAATTCTAAGCTAGTTTTTGGACATCTCTGCAGTATACTGCTTCTCGTACTTATAACATGAGTTTGAAGTATATGTCTATTTGTATCTGTATATGAGTCTTGCATTTGCCCTCAAAGTATCTCTTCCTAGAGTAAACATAATTTCTTACATTTACTAGAATAAATTCCTAGAACGATAAATGCTAGGAATTTATCAAGTAAGTGTTTTCATTCCTTGGAAGATTCCTCAATACCCAACTCAAGTTTTACAAATCAAAAGGCATATCCTCAAAGATTTGTAACCAGTTGCAAGGTACACTTACAATGTTCTCTGAAGACATTTATTCCTCCTATAAGCCAGGACAGTCTCTAACTAAATTCTGAAATGGTCGTGATTCAAAAAGTATAAGCCAGATAGAACTTACACTGCTTTCTTCCAAATGTAGCCCTGACATATAAATGACGACCATTTTTCCTACAAGATGTGTTATACGTTCTGGAAGAACTTCCAGAAGCAGAACAGCTGTGATGCCGCTGACCTCCTTATGACAAAGGGGTACCATTGTCCTTTAAGGATTACAGATAAATAGAATGAGTATGCCCCTGACACACTGGTGACAGGAAGAATTCGGTCTTTTCTTCCTCTGGGAGGACCTATATAAGAAAGCACAATTTATTTTGAAATATGATTCAACATGTGGCTATAGATCAGTTAAGAATAATAAATGGAGGAAGGATAAGGCCAGAAGAGTGTCCAGGGGTCATTAGGCCCAGGGTTCTGCACTGCATAGAACTCTTTCCATCATTGTATAACTTTATCTTATCTCTTTGCAAAAAGGCTTCGGTTGTAAATATCCTTGTTTTAGTAGCAACATTTCATGCAGATAAATGCAAATGTAACCATCGTAAGCCATATTTTTTAAAAATGTGTCCTCAAAACCATGAATCAGGGGAAAACTATAAAGCCACATCCTTATCATAACGTTAGAGGCTATTTCACATCGTGTAAAAGATGTTAGTTACTTCTCTAAGTAGCCTGGAGTTGTTTTTGAAGAAGCTCATTTACAACAGAGTTCAGGGTAGTTTGAGAAAATGGGGCCAGGTGGGTGAAAAGTATGCATCAGTAAGCAGCAGATTACTATTTTAATGTCTACATGTTCATTATGTATAGTTTTACAGATCCTTTTTTTCACTAGTATATGGCGAAAATGAAGTCTTACAGAAAGTTTTTATATGCAGTTGTGGGTTCCCAGCTTAGAGTTTGGAGAAGCTATTGGGATATGGGTGGGGAACTAAAATAGAGGTATTAAAGAGCATAGGGTAGATTTTTTTTTTTTAGTAATTTGGAAAAAAAGGTTATAGCAGACGTGAGAGAAGGGGAAAGAATTACTGTGTTTATTATTACTGGGAAGATTTCTTTAAATTGATTTTAGAAATGGAGAAAGAGAGGAAGAGAGAGAAAGACATCAATTTGTTGTTCCACTTATTTATGCATTCATTGGTTGATTCTTACATGTGCCTTATCCAAGGATTGATCCCACAACCTTGGCATATCAGGTTGATGTTCTAACCAACTGAGCTACCTGGCGGGGGCCTAGAATGACTTTTATATAAACCTTTTAGTATACAATTTACCCAAGAGGTTTTCTAATTTCAATGTAAAAAAAGTTGTTTCCCACTTTAGTTACAATGTAAAAAAGTCAGAGATATCTCAGTGTTCTCAAAACTCTCAATATTTCACAATAATGAGAAACCATATGCTGAAGGAGCAATATTAATAGAAAATGCTGTCTTTCACATGCTCACTGAATCAATTGAAGACAGTTGACACATCTTTAGTAAGCCGCCGTGTATGAATCTTAGCTCATTAACCACTCCTCTATTATGTATGCGATTCCAATTCCTAATATGACACATCAATAAACCAGATCTGAAAAGGTGTCATTTCAATTTTAATGTTTCCAATTGTATTTTTAGACATTCCTCCACTTAGAAGTGTTTGTGTTATTTCCTGATCTTACGAGCTATGGAAGAGTGGGCGTGGTATTGATTTGAATGGGAAACCACTGCTTTCCTATTACCTTTTCAGCGATTTTGTTCTGATTATATTGTGAGAAAATGAATTGTCCCTCCTCGATAATATTTCAGCCGCCTCTCAGCCACTGTCTGGTTCCCTTTCCATGTAACCACACACATCTGTGTACCCCAGTTAACTGTCCAACTCTTCAACTGTGGGTGAAAGTTGCCAAAAGAAAAAAATATTTCTATAAAATACACTTTATGTAGGATGTTTCCTATAGGCAGATATGGGAAACACCATACACTTTATAAGGATCCCTTCATGGAACTGACGACTCACCAGTCAGGTCACCAGTCTCCTAGCCTTTCACAGCGTATTCAGTGTTGTAAAATGTCAGCACGCCAGCGCAAGGGCATTGTTACTACTGGCGCCAGCTCAGTTCCAGCGCGAACACCTTCATTTTGAATGCTCACCTGATAGTATGATTGTTGCTGAAAACAAAGAGTAAACCAGACCTAGCATGAGCCTCAAAAAAGGTGAGGGCGGGGGGAAGGGGTGAACATGCATAAAGAACTTACTTTTTATTAGTCATTGCACCAGGAACATTACATACTATCTTGTTTAATCTATAAAACTGGCCTTCTACATGTTATTCAGAGAAAATAAGAAGCTTGTCCGAGGCTACACAGCTAATAAAAAGCTGTCACAGAATTCAGACGAAAGTCTGTCTATTCTAACACATTTTCATGTCTTTCATTTGTTCACTTAGTCTTTCTTCATTCATTCAATCCACTGTATGCTAATGAAAGGACTTCCTAGCTTTATAGGAGAATTCCCAGTTTAATGACAGAAATTAGTAGGCATTCAAGCCATGGCAATATTTTTTTAACTTTTTAAATTATAGTTTACATTCAATAATATCTTGTATTACTTTCAGGTATATAGCCCAGTGGTTACAGAGTCATATACTTTACAATCATTCCTCCTGATATAGTGCCAACTGGCACCATAAATAGTTTTTTCAATATTATTGACTATTACCTAGGCTGGACTTTATATCTGCGTGACTGTTTTGTAACTACTAATCTGTACTTCTCAATCCCTTCACTTTTTTCGCCCATCGCCCCAACACCTCCCCTTTGGCAACCATCAATCTGTTCTATGAGTCTTTTTTCTATTTTATTTGTTCATTTACATTGTCTTTAGATTCCACATGTAAATGAAATCATATGGTATTTGTTTTTCTCTGACTGACATATTTCACTTAGCATAATACCCTCTAGGTCCATCCATGCTGTTGCAAATGGTAAGATTTTGTTCTTTTTTATGACCAAGTAATATTCCATTGTTATGTGTACCCACAGCCTTTTTATCCACCTGTCTATTGATGGGCACTTGGGTTGCTCTGAGCCATGACAATATTATGTGAAATGTTGGATGAACAGAATGTTCTAAGTGCAACAAAACACAGAAGAAGAAGAAGTGACTCTGTCTGGGGAAATCCATAATTATTTTACCTGGTGGTTAAACAGACATAGTAAAGTTTTAATTGCTGCCAACACACCATGGCAATGACCTTGCAAATTCATATATTTTCAATTAAGCAACCCCCACTCTTTCCTGAAACTCACTCTTGACTGGATTATATGTTCTCTAAAACTGAAGTTTGCTGGATATGACCATTTGGATCATTCTTTGCTCCTCATCTCTCCAGCTTCATTTATGGCTGCTGCTTCTGTAGTCCTCAATGTCAATTGATACTTTTTTTGAGATCCTGACATTGACTTGTCATTACAATGGTCAGAGATTTCAGTAAAATTAGAAAGTTCTTCTCTCCTCCCTTCTTCTGCCCTCTACCACCTTAAAAAAAAAAACAACAACAACAATAAGTATACTTTATTCAGGACTATTGCAACAGGTATAGGGACTACTGCTATCGCCACTGCTATTATCATCTTTATCGATTGAACCAAGTGGTTCATCAGATTCTTGGGTAAATCCTATTACTAGCATGGGCTATATATCTTTGCATATATATATTTGTGTATAATCATTCGTGTGTAGCATTAGCTTCCAACGGTTAAATTCAAGGTATCCAAGTATCCCTAAGAGCTCTGTCCTGGGTACATTATACCAATTTCACTCTCATTTTTACTGACTTATTTTAGTTCTTTTCATGAGTTTCTGGTATCCCATAGGCTTCCACTGGTCTTGTGAAACATCACACTGTCTTAGTATCATTAAGCTATAAGGGGACTTTTTACCCTTTTGGCAGAAAGATGAGATCTACTGTCTGCTATGATGTTATGACTAGCTTTTCTTTCTTTCTTTTTCTTTCTCTCTCTCTCTCCCCTTTGTCTCTTTCATTGGCTGTTGTCCAATCCATATTATGTTGGAACTCTTCTAAGAATAACTGCAATTTTGAAAGCTGTGACTGTGGGAGGTATTATTTATAGGCCTTTGTGGTTTTAGAAGGAAAAAAAAAAAAAGCTTCCAAGCACAGTTCTACTAGGAAGACTGCCCCCATCCCAGTTTGGCCAAATACCATCTTCTGCGGGATATTTTTCCTATAATTTCTTATTTTTAAAAAAGTAGGGGTTTTTTGCAATAGAGTATTTGAAGAAAGCCTGCCAGTTTCTGAACTAACTCTTTCTTATTTCACTTTATTAAGTTTATCTACCTAATAACAGGTGCTCGCAAATTGGGCTTTAGGAAGCACATGATATTAGGAACTATGTTTGGATTTAGTATAAGAAAACCACTCATAGAGGCTTCAGTAAACAGAGCTGGGTTAAGGAAACCCAGAAACAGAGTATGGGACCAATCTGACTGCTCCACAGATTCAGAAAAGTGTCTTCTACCCATGTGTTCCTCTCTGCTTGGCCTCAGTTCTCAATGTTATCTCATGCTGTAACCACTCTGCATTCAGAAGAGCAGAAATAAGAAGGCTAAAAAGCTAAATGAGCACCCTATACATGACCCCCACCCCAGGAGTCCCAAATAACACTGTGGCTCAGTGCCAGTCTAAGTTACATGCCCACTCCAGCAACCAAGGAAGCTGGGAGGTGAACTCTTTTAACTGGGCATATTGCCATTTCCTCAGCCATGGGATTGTCTTGCTAAGGAAGAAGAGAATGGATATTGGGTAGGTGTCATCTGGAGCTCCAGGCTGCAAGTTAGAGATGAAAGTATAGAAAGGAAAAGTATCTAAGTCAATATTCATCAAGCGTTTAAGTACAATAAATTATTATAATTCTATACCCTGGTTAAAACTATGGTAAGATGAATTCCCTAGTGCATAAGTAACTTAGTTTTTATTATACCATCCATGCCCATAAAGGTAAAAAAAAAACCCCAAAATGAAGGAAAATAATTCATGTGACATGCAGTTTTGAAGAACAACTTATTTTTTTAAATGTATATGACTAAGTTTTATCTTTCCATTTTTATTTGTTTCACTTTCCTAATTTATAGAAAAAAACAAAATGCATTACTGAGATAGGATAGCAGAGTGTAATAAAAAATTCTTTACCCTTCCACAAAATGGAGCAAACAGAAGAATATTGGTAATTAAGTGACAATGTGTGTCCTTTTGTGTCTGTATCCTTTTGCTGCTATAACAAATTTTCACAAAGTCAGAGGCTTCAAACTACAAAAATTTATTATCTCACATTCCTAAAGGTCAGAGGATGGATCAGTTTCACTGTCTTCCTTCTAGAGGCTCCATTTCTTTCCTTTCTCCAGGGTTAAGAGGCTGTGGTCCTGATTCACTCCTTGGTCTGTGGTCCTTCGTCACATAGCCTTTTCTCTTTCTCCTTCCATTGTCACATCACTTCTGTCTCTGACTCTGATCCTCTTGATTCCTTCTTTACTGCCTTTGTGTTTGCACTGTGCCCACCCAGATAATCAGGCAGAATCTCTCCAATAATCCCTCATGGAATCACATGTGCAACGCACCATCTTCTACAGAAGGTAACATATTTACCGGTTCCAGAGATTAGGAATGGGCATCTTTGGAAGTTCATTATTTATCCTACCACACCTTACATAACAGTAAAACACTTAGATTTGGTTCAATAGCTAAATCAGCACCCTATACATCGCCTTCCCAGTAGGCCCACATCACACTTTGACTTAAGTTTCAATGACCAATGTTAATCAAATGGCCACACAAAGCGCACCGTTGCTGCTTTCATAGTACCATAATCTAATTGAGAGTCAAAATGAAGAAACTCCATGATAATGTTGAGTACACCTATTCCCCTTGACTACTAAGAAGGACTTTAAGCTGCTAAGCCTTAGCTCAAAACTCGCCTAAGAAAATTCCCTCATGTACCTATGAAATCTTATTTTTTCTAACCTTTGTTTTTATTTTATTTTTTCAGAAAAGCAAGATAACAACACAAGAATTGAAACTGTGAAGTCTCTTGTACAAAAACTCCCTCCACCAAATCGTGACACCATGAAAGTCCTCTTTGGACATCTAACTAAGTAAGTTATAAAGGTTTCTGGTTGTGTCATCACGTACTCATTTCCTAAGCAATATTGAATTTCAGATCTTTAAGACAAGAGTTTCCAAATGCATCTATCTCAGGTTTTCCCCTCTCGCTGACCTAAGTCTTCTTGCAGAAGTTGGAGAATGTACTAATGGTAGGAAGGAGAAGCTACACAAGGAACTTCTGAGTGAATTTATTTTTCCTGGTCTTTTCTACAGAGATATTTGCTGATTGATGGTCAGAACTGTAGCCACAGCCCTGGGATGGCCTGTCTTTACTTTGTTAATATAGTATAATAGGAAGAGCATGAGATATTTCAGACATGAGTCCAAAACCTCACACTGCCATGTACCAAGTGGTAGGACAACAAATAACTTACTTAAAGTCTCTGAAATCTTATTTCTTTATCTGTAAAGTGTTGACTCAGATTAATAAGATGCCATCCCTGTAAACAGCTAAGAGAATAATATCCCAGGCAGGAAAAACAAACAAACAAACAAACCAATGTAAAATCGCATCGGATCCAAAAAGCCTAATGTATTTGAAAAGCAGGCCAGGATGGCAAGAGCCTAAAGAATTAGGCTGATGACAGTAGGAGTTGGGGTCACAAATCTTAAATGGGTATCAGATCCTATAAGGTCTCATGGGCCACAGTAAGACAATTGTATTCCATTGCAAATACAATGAAGAACAACAAAGAGTGCTAAATTGGGGAAGTATGAAAGATCACACTGGCTGCCGCTGTGTGGAAAATGGATTGCGAAAGTAAAAGCAGGAGAACCTATTAGGAGGCTACCCCATCAGTCCAGGCAAAAGATCATGGTTGCTTAAGTGGAGTCCTCAGGGATTATTCTGGAGGTAGGTCAGCTTGGATGTGCCTGGTTGGGATGCAGTAGGGAAGGGAATGGGGAAATCAAGTGTGCCTCTTAGGGTTTGGGCTTGAGTGAATGGAGAAATAGGGAAAACTGGAGGAGGAGAAGGATGAATAAGAACTGAAGAATGGAGAGGTCCATTTTGGACATGTTAAGTTTGAAATGACTGTTCCTCATTTGCCCTCTGTTAATGCCTCCCTCAGATAAGGCAGAGCTCAATACGAGTGATGAGGTTTTGGCTTTCACCATATGCATGTAGTAATGTTGAAGTTTGATAGAGTTTCAAATATATTGGGCAGCTTTGCTTTTGTGAGATGAAATCTCCTTAATCACCCATTCCTTGGGTCAGGACATTCCTATAGATTATTCAACTAGTTCATTACATGAATTTTAATTATAAATGTAATACTTGGAATTGTACACACAAAAACTTAAACAACAGTGGTGAATATTTCATTAAAAAGTAAACATATTGCAGGGACTCATGGACAGAGCCAGGGGGGAGAAGCTGAGGGAGGGAAGGAGGGAGGGAGCAGGGGAAAGAGGTGGGGGGGAGGCAGAGACAAATGTATTTAAAAAGTAAATAAATTTTAAAAAATAAATAAATAAAAGTAAAATTTGCCCACTAGACATTCTTAGCCTGCTGAGTGGAAGTAATAACACTTTTGTATATATCCTTCCAGATCTGTTTCTAAACATATGAAAACTCATGTGTATCATTGTTGATTGTGTTAAAGTATATCATACAGTTCATATTGTCCTACAACTATTTTACAACTCATAGAGAGCCTTCCATTTCATTAAACAAACTTATCTGATTCTTTCCAATGATGATATAGTATTTCATGGTATGGATAACTTGTAATTTGCTTAGCCAGTCACTACATTAGGTAGCATGTTTTAATTTAATTCACCATATTAGTTTCTTTCTTATTTTACTCCCAGAGGGGAACCTGTGGCAAAGTTCAGAAGACCCCTTGTTAGAATGTCCTTTCTTACCACCTCTGCATTCTGGCTACAGTGGGAAACTCAGTGTGAGTTAATGAAAGGATCTGAGGCTTTAAAGAAATAGATAGATCTAGAGTCAAATCGTTGTTCTACACTTTACTCCCCTTATGATCTGAGGCACATAAAATCAGATTAAATAATATCAACCATATCTTGTGGCTATGAGAATTAAATGAGATAATGCATATAAAATGCCTGGCACAAGGTAAGCATTCCTCAGATGTTCATTTGTTTCCTGTAGGATTCAGTTGCACAATGAAAGGTGTTTCAAGTTACAAGTAAATACTGGAGTGCTTATCTCAGTAACTTTAACTGGACAAAGTCATAAAACAAATGGAAAACTATACTCTTTAATGCTATGCAATACCCATCTTGTAGATCTTGAGAAATATCAATTACTCATTCTCAATTATTCCAAAAAACAGCTATAAAATGAAGAAACTGAGCATCAGCTAAATCCTTTGGGAAAAAAAAGCACGCTGATGAGGATCCATCCCTTCATGCCATACAACTCCAGTATGAACAATTAATATCTGATTTTGTTTTCATATCTAAATTAATTTCCTGGTTTTGTTAGAACTTTCATTCGGTTCAGTAGAGATGGAAATAGACGTTTATAACTATGATTTAAGATCAGATAATTACCTCACCTTCACAGCATTCACATTGTAAGATTTTTCATCATAGATAGAGAAAAAGTGTTATTCGCTAGCCACCAAACTTTCTTGAGTGGCGTGGCTATATTCCACTGTGCACTGATTTATAAACTGGGTTTAATTATGCAAAAGTGTGTGCACATGATTATATCCTGTTAAGCATTTCTTGCTAAGTTTTTGATAAACAGCCAATCGTGGCATGTCATCAAAGCCTGAGAAGACTAAATAAGAAGATTGTTTAACGAGAATTTAAATATATTCATGTTTGAAAGAATCATTAGAATGTTTTCCTTAGTCTTGATGCATTTGGTAGTTCTTCAGAAAAATCTACGATCAACACTTGTAGTAGTGTTTATTCCAAATTGTTGCAAATATATATATATATTTTGAAGTTTGTTTAGTGAGGGTCAGGAAATGTAATGAAGTGCCAGAAATTCCACTTGACCTACGTACTCTACAGCCAACAGAGCAGAACTCCACTTTTGCAGAGCACTGAGTTGCATGTTCCCTTGAAAGCAGGGCGACTACCAGCTGAGAAAGCTCAATACAGCACAGTTGGACTAGAAGCCGAATGCAAGTTCTGGCCACAAAGCCAGGAATTTAAACGGTTATGATTCTATTAAACATAAGATTACACAATGGCTATAAAAGTTAAATAGTCTCAGAGCCCGGAGTCCTCATTCTCGATCAAACTCAAGGTCAAGTTCTATGCTTTTGCTGTAATAGCATGAGACCAGGAACTCAGAATAAGCTATCGTTTCAATATGCCATCAACTAGAAACCCTTATTAACAGCCACTTTCACAAATTGGCATTACAGTGAGAAGCACAGGAAGGTCCTGGGGTACCTTCTGAATCATCACATAACTGGCAAGTTCTATCTCTGTAAAACATGTGTCAAGAGCATTTTCCCCTAGCCTGCTTCTTTGAAAAGGCAGGGAGGCAAAGGGAAGATGAAGTTAATGGGAGGAGGACCAGGGACGATAAGGCTTACTTCCTGATGTTTAGCGGTTGGCAGCTGAGAGCCAGGCAAAGGGTGCATATAAGGACGAGAGAGCTGCCGGACCTTTATCTATCAGACAATTGCAGATATGTTTAGTGTTTATGAACAAGTCACCTGACAGCAGAGTGCAGGGAGAACAAGGCAGACTGAGAACGGAATGCAGAGGCCACACGGGAGTTGTAGGTGGATTGGAGCAGTGAACACCAAACGGAGGGAAATGGTCCAAATCGTGAGACTTTTCAAAGAAAAATTTGACACAATTTTTACTTCACTCATTTCTTTATCACCCATATCTAGTCAGGCCTGAGTAAATGTGAAAATAGTCCCTCTGACATTAATTTTTAAAAAACAAAAGGAGGTACTGTTTAGGAGCGTGCACCCTTTTCTTTATTTTGCAAATGTGTAAAGGGGAAAGAAAAAGATGAGGTTATAGAAAACGAATAAAATAGAACGAGTCCCATTTTGTCAGGTGTGTACTGAATCAAGCCCTTTACATGCCGCTCATTGGGATGTACCAACCTGCATGTTCGGAAAGTCAAACATGATTTATCTCAAGAATGGAAACTTTCAAAATCTTTATACCTTTTCAGTGAACATCTTAATTGCTGGGACCCTATCCTAAGTAACGGCATCAGGGCAGTTTATGCTGATAAAATTGTTTACAACAGAACATTTGCTCTGGGGGAAACCTGGAGACACCCGAAGTGTTCAGTGATAGGGGAAGGTTATATAGAATATGGTACATTGTCTCAATTCATGCCTCATTTTTTAGTGACAGGTCGTTCACAGCTAATTGTTTTTGTTTGTTTGTTTTTTAATTTGGGGGAATTCTTGTGTTAAGTTAAATAAAGTCAGGGATACAATATGTTATATACTCAAAGAGAGTATAACTATATGTAGAAAAGTTGTGCATCTGGGAAACACTGTAAAAATATTTGCTGAGATGTTAATATCTCTTTCTCAGAGTTGTTGAATTATGAGATATTTTTTTCCCCTCACGTGTTTCTTTTTCTCTCCTACCAAAAGTGTAGAATGAGACACTGAGCTTAAGAGAACAGTTAAAGAGAACAGACTCGGGAGTCAGGCAGACCTGAATGTGAACCTTGACTCTGCCACTTACTGAGGTGTAACTTGGAACCAGCCATTTGACTCTGAGCTTTCATTTTCTCATCTATAAAATATAGGTCAGAACAGAACCTATTTCTGTGATGAGGAGTAAATGAGTAATCTTTATAATAGCCCATATTAGGTTCTAGATAAGCATTATACTCTGGCATGTGCTATTTTTTTGGTGGGAAATACATAAAATAACTTTTAATGAAATAAATACAGGAAGAATTGCAAGAATAGGTTGCCAAATTTCCTGGCTTCCAGAAAATTCTTTATCTCACCACAGAACCTTTTTCCAAAACCATAGTTTCCCCACTGGCCTGATTCAGCCATCCTCCCCAGTCCCCAAGAAGCTGTTTTCACGTGTTCAACAGGCCACGTGACATGCCCAACGCCACGCCCAACTCCCCAGCCTAACTCTATTCTATCACTGACTCTACACCCAGGTGATCCACATCTCGTTTCATTTTCCGAGATCCAACTCTTTTAGCCTTGGAAGTAGGAGCTTGCTGAGGAGAGAATCTAGTCTCCCAATTTTTCAGCAGGCACGAGGAGGCTGGAGGCAAGCACAGGTCTTTTGTGCTTCTCCTGCAGAGCCTCGCCTGGTACAGCATTTTCCTAGGGAAAGTTCTCTTTCTTGTCTTTTAATTTATCAGAATGTTTCTCACAGTGAGAGTTTCCTGCCAGGCAGAACAGCACACTGGCTTTGTGGAAGCCTGGTAACTAAGATATTTTGAAGCCAGTTGGGTCTTCTCCTATGTCTCAAATCCCCGGTGTAAATGCTCCTCGAATCCCACCAGCTACACATCTATCCAGAACCAGGCTTGACCTTTTGAGGTCCTGGGATTCCTGTTGCCATTTATATCAGTAAGGTGTTCTAGCGATTGCTGAAGTCTTTTCCCACATTTTTATTTCCAGGATATAAGTAATATATGATAATTACAGAAATTTAGAAAATAAATACAAAAATACATGGTTAACCTGAACTTGTTAGGCAGGTTTACTCCGTGACATGCAGTTTGAAAGACAAAACAATCTCAAATTTTGGAAGGGGGTTACATAAAAGTACATTCAGTTCCCATATAGGTAGGTATACATTGTTCAAAGAAAGTCAATATGTCTTAAAAATGGGTGGCTTTTAGAGATGATTTATAAAAGCCAGTCATTCGTTGGCTTTCAAAAATAGCCTTGGAAGTATATACAGGATCCGGCCCAAATTGTGCCCCTTTTTTATTTTAAAATCTTTTATTACAAAATCGTAAGCATGTAATTCTGTAACATAATAATATCACACTCAAGCACACCATGTGACATTTTAGGTGAAATGTTCAAATTAAACTTATAAATTATTACACCCATATTATTACCCTACCAACCACACTCAAACAGGCCTTACTTCTGCCAGACCCTGTATTTGCTGCAGATTTTAGATGCAAATAACATATAGGAGACTTGCACTTTGTAAAATAGGTTGAAAGCAGAGCTAAAAAATCGTCCCTTTTGTATTGACTCTAAGAAAATCTTCCAGCTGTTCATAGAATTCCAAGGTGAAAAAATGATATGGCTGAATAGACAAATCTCATGGAAGCATGCCAGTTGAATGCCTCGTTGAAAGGCGAAACTGTTGAGCTGTGGCTATTTTGTGAGAGTAAACTGATATTTAAAGCTTCTCTGTGGTCTTCATGGATGTTAAATAAAATACTCTACAAAAGCATGTCAAAGGCAACTCAAATGATGATGATCTAGAAATATAAGGGTTGTATGAGGAAACAACGGTGAGGAAAAAATTCATCCACGCTGTCTTTAAAATGGCGTAGTGGGCATTTCTGATATTTGGGGGTTGGGGACGTGAGACATGCCTAAAGAATGAACTGGAAAGGCCATGAGTCCTTGGCCTTCTCTCTGATCACTAAGAGCAATGCCTGGTAAAGCTCTCTGCCTCCCCAGGCCTCCGAATGCTCAGCTCTGCTGTGCTTTGGAACAGGCTGTGTTTTTCTATGCTGTCTTCTGGCACACCACCCTTGTTCTGTACACTTTGTCTCTCACCCAACCACAATACCTGATATCCAAAGACTTGCAGGCCATGGGTATTTTTACTGGAAAATGAGGAACCTGTGCAAATTGTTATTTTCTTTTTTTTTTTTTTTCTCCCTGAGGGACAGTGGTTGCAAGTTGTTTGAAATAAGCCAGAAGCCTAATAGCTCCTTTGCTTGTGTATTTGAAATGGCACCCTAATCACTTTGAAGAGCTAATGTACTTCCTATGGGTCTGAAATTTCTCAACTGGACTCCCGTGGCAGAATTTGACCTGGTAGTTAAGAAAATTAATTACTCTGATCGTGAAGATGAAGCAATAGTTCCCAACTCCCTGTAGTAATCATTAAAATGTCATCTACTTAGAAGACATCTTGGCACAGGATTTATAAGGTTTGTGAGCTGGGGACTAAGGTTCAATGGTGCTTCCAGTGGTGGATCCTTGTTCTGAAGGAAGGATTTGGGAGATAAGGTTTTTTAAGACCAGAGTGAAGTTATTACTTCTGATCTTTTGATTTAATGTTTTATGGTAACATTAACCACTGAATAATAGGAAACAAAACAAAACTTAAAATGGCTACTGCCCATCTATCACTGTCTTCTGAACTGTCAGTGGTGGCCCACCCCTCGGAGGGTTTTTCTCTCATGAGAGGTAGGTTTTTTTAAGTTGTCCCACCCTTAACCACTGTGAATCTTGGCCTTTTACTTAATGGAAAGAACCAAGGATTTGGAATCGGAAGACATAAGCTCACATCCCAACCTCAGCCCTTAGAAACTGTACAACATTAAGAAACCCTTTTAATGTCTCTAACCCTCCCTTTTGCTCATGCGAGCAATAGGTCGAATAAATTTACACTTGTGAAAATAATAACTGAAAAATCTTATCCACCCATTTCTTTAGGAAGTTTTAATGAGTGGCTACTGTATTCCAGGCACTGAACTAGATCAGAGATCAGAAACTATGGCCTATGAAAGACATCCAGCCTGCTACATGTTTTTCTCAATAAAGTCTTGCTAGAACACACATATATACTTATGTATTGTATATACTTATGTATTATACTTATATACTTATATACTTATGTATTGCCAGTGGCTGCTTTTACACTGCAATGGAAGAGAAATAGAATTGTAACCAGTTGCACAAGGCCAAAAATATTTACTCTCTGACCCTTTACACAAAATATTTGCTGACCCCTCAACTTGATACTAGAGACAGAAAGAGGACTTCTGCCCTCATGTTTCCTATAGCTTCCTGGAGTAAATTAGCAAATAATTATAATACACAGGGTGCCATATCACAAGAGACTATGAGAGCACCAAGCCGGAGCTGAAATTTAGCCTAGGGAAATGAAGGGTCCCTCTCAGATGCCAGAGGCTGTCTTTAAGGATGGCAGCTTGGCAGACAACAGGCCGGCTGTAAGCAGAAAGAATACTATGTACGAAGAGGCACAGAGGAGAACTGCACTGTGATAAAGAAAAGGTGAATCCGCTGGCATGACTGGAGAAGTAGGAAACATAAAAGAGACAGAACCTAAGCTGAGAATGCAGTAAACTAGAGCTTAATTGTGAAGAAATTGCATGCTCTGCTAAGGAATTTAAAATTCATTCTGTAGACAACAGTAAATGACTGAAGGGTATGAAGCAGGGAGGTAATGTGATGCCTCACTGGGGAAAGTTTTTATTTCTAAAGATCACAATCTTTGTAAGTGGGAAGGATAGCCTGTAGGAGGGCAACACTAGAGGTAGTGAACCCAGTTAAGAGGCTGGCATGACAGTGCTACCTTGAGATCCCAAATTAAGGGACATGGGGGCAGATGGGATGGAGAAAAGGGAGGGACATGGGAGGAAGAGAGGAGGTTGAATCAGCAGGATGTGCTCACCATGTGCAAGAGATTATTAGAAAGAAGGAAGATTTCAGGAGGGCACCCAGGTTTTGAACTAGTTGAGTGATGACAGCCTTAACTTACATAAAGGAAAGGATAAGATTGGAGGCATGAAAGAAGTTGACATTTTAGGGTCATGATATGATTCGGTCATTGTTCATATTCCAGTCATTACTGAAGTTGATCAGAGGATAAGAAGTATGTATGTTAGAAAGGCTGGAAAGAAGATTGGGATCTAGGTATGAATTTGGGAGTCATTGGTTTAAAGATGGCAATGGGGTAAGGTCATGAATAACCCCAAAGGATGAGGTGAAGAAAGGAGAAAGTTGCGGACAAATCCCTGGGGAAGCCTAACACTGAAGGGGACATGAGAGGAAGAGACTAGGAAAGGAGTCTGAGAATGGCATGCACAGGGACTGAAAGAAAACCTGGCAAGAGCAGAGTTATTTGTGCGTGTGGTTAAAAGTATTACTTCTAAAAGAAGGCCTAGAAAACTCTCATGATAACAGGACATCAAGCAGAATTTCAAGAGACAACTAGCTCCTGTTTTAAACTTCAGCTTTTGGTCCTTGAACCATTACAGGAATCAATATAATAATCTGGAAGAAAAAATGTTGAAGATGGAAATTCTGACGAACCGACGTGTTCCCCTTTGCCATCAGAGCACAGGCTCCAGGAAGGCAGCAGTCCGGATCACTCTGATTCCTGCTACATCCCTAGAGCCTAGTGCAGAGTCCCACACAGTATAGATATTTGGTAATTTTTGTTGAACAAATGGAATAACATGACGTCACTGAATGAGAAGATGATACTCTAATAGCCAGTGATGGCTCCACTTAGGATCAACTGGAAACGTGGAAACTTGATATATTTCAGACGAGGACTAGGGTATATTACATGTTGAGGTTATTGGTTCCTAAGCTGTTCCTCTCAAGTTTCTCTCTCCTCACCTGATATTTATATTTTCATCGTGATGAAGAGAAGAGTGGCCCTGATTGTAAAAGAAGTCGTGTGTATTAACGTTAAGACTGCCTGTTCAGGGGCCCCAAGTGCAATGATGAGTGGGTGCTAAAAGAGGCTGCGGCTACTGAGGAAGCCTGGGTCAGGGGCTCCGTGGCCACCCATCGGTGCTGGAGCGTGTTAGATCAATCACTGCAGTCCATGGTGTGGTTGCCAGTTCTCCTAGTTTTTTGATTACCTGGGACGTGTAACAGACTCTGGAATATAAAAACTTCGTTTTTATTTTCTGGCATTACTCCCACTACTAAATTAAAGACTATCACTCCTGTCTTCTACTATATCAACCCAATCTCCTTGTCCATCATTTTTTCCAAATCCAATATTGACCTCTGTAGTACTACCTTGAATTATTTAGCATTAAATGAAGGGGAAAAAAAAAAACACCTTGATTATAAATGCTTGCCCTCTGCCATTAAGTGTATAAAGAAATTTGGTTCCTGGTTTATGGAGCAGAGACAGAGTGAACTTCAAAGGGAAAGGGGGGAAAAATCAACCAGACCTCAAGTCACCTGATTTCCAGTCCACTAGACCACACTCTGTTTTCCTGCCAATACCAATACTCGACTGTGTTTCCAGGGAAGAAGGAGCGGTAAAACAAAGAGTGAGGGAGATGAGCCAGCTGTGATAGAGGCACAAGCCCATTACTCGAATGCTCTTTTTTTTTAATTGAACGCCAACTATAATGCCAGCTCTTTAAGGAAAATTACCTAACTAATTAGTAAACTGACATATTGATCTAAGGGTTTTTCTTGGGTCTGTGTTCCCCCACCTCTCTCTCTTCCTCTCTCTCTCTCTCTAACTCTCCCTCTCTTTCTTCTCCTCCCTCCCTCTAACACATTGCTTTCCACCTAAAAAGCACTGGGGAAAGTTTTATTTTTAGGGGTTCTTTTTAAAAACATGTTCCATGTGCACACTCATTAATGCTGTGTGTGTGTGTGCGCGTGCATGTGAGCATATATGTTTACTTAGATTATGTTTTATAAAAGGCAGTGAAGGTTCTGCCTTTAACCACCTTCCTTCTCCTCTTTAAATGGAAAGCACTGAACCCAGATGCCCAACCACGGAAGATATTCTTCCAGAAGCAGCATCTGGCTTCCTGGCAAGCCCTTCAGGAGAGTTGTTTGGGGAGCTTTGCAGTTGTCTCCGGGCCTGTCACGTGTATCAGATACCATGGCATCTCTGACTGGCACGTCCAGGCAGCTGCCAATTCCTTTTGGTTCACCTTTAATTCTGAGAACTACTTCCTTCATTTTCATGTCTTACTGGACTTATTTTTCTCCCCACTGCTCATAAGAATTCCAGGACAAGACTAATGTCTCATTGCTGTCTGCCTGATAAATTCCTCTCCAGTCCTCTCTGTCTTTTGAACCCGAGTGAAATCTGGAGCCATTTTGTCCTCCATTAAAATAGGTTATTCTTAATAATATTTCTTCGCCACTTCTTGTCAGCAGAGCTCCTTATAAACTGTGGGGCTGTTCCCTGAAAAGAAAAACAAAACATTCCATCGGGATAATTTATTCTGGTCTGTACACAAGACATGAAAGTATTCTTGACATTTGTGTATTATTTAGTTAAATCACATTGGCTCCCTGCACCCTTGTCACACCACAAACGAAAGGACTTTGCAGGACTGGAAATGATGAGGCAACACAGCAGCATTTACTAATAGTACCTATTTCAGGGCACTACATTTTTTTTTTTACATAGCTTCATTTTTTTTTTTTACCTGTGTGTAACACACACACACACACACACACATACACACACACACACACACAGTACTTGTGAAGGATTCTGTGGGGTTTTTTCTGGATAATTGTGAGGAACGCAGAGTCCGATGGTAGCCCACGCACCAGGAAGCCATGACAAGGTGCTGACAAGTCCGCAGCAGCACCCAGAATGCAGAGGAGAAAGCAGACATGAGAGCTGCAGGGTGATATCCAGGAATACTTAACTCAGGGTAGCTGCACATTTCCATGTTGTTTTTTTAATTTTTTTCCCTCATGCAAGAAAAACGCGCAGATTATGTACAAGCTTTCAGATCTGAAGTCTGTATTGTCTGGGCTAAGAAAAGGCTATACTTCAGCAGTGGACAGGAAGAAATCTCAGCCATAAATAATTGCTCTGTGCCCGTGGCAGACTCAGCCCACACTTGACTTCGGAGAGGTACAAAACTAAAACCATGACAGAGATAGGCTCATAGATGGAGAGCAGATGACAGCTAGTGGGGGATTGGGTGGGGGGGGGGGCGGTTAAGGGGCAGAGGGATTGAACAAAATGGAATATATGGAATATGGACTCATGGACACAGACAACAGTGTGGAGATTGCTGGGGCAGGGGGGTATAAAGGGACTAAATGGTAATTTAAAAAATACAATAAAGATTAAATTTTAAAAAAACTAAACTAAACTAAAACCATGGGTTTACCCGGAATGAGAACCTCTGAGGGACAAGGAAATGAGTTTAGGGAATGTTTGTATCAGAACATGGGGGGACTCTCCCTTGAAACCAACTCCATAACAACAGAGCTCAAATTTAGGATTAGAATATTTAAGTACCTCTGCCTCAATCACATGTAATTTTTCCTCTGGTTAATTTATTAATATATACAAAGGAAGTTAAAAATACGTGCAGAACTTAGAAGCTCTATATTAAACATTGCCCTTTGTGTAGAAAGGACTGTTTCTCAATTCTAGTAGTTTCTTCTCTTCTGTGTCATACATTCTTTTTAACCAGGCTATTTTCTTACTTTGTCCCCTTTCTTTTTTTCTGCCGTTCCTCCCAATATCACCAGCATCCTCAAATTCTTCCACCCATGCCTCACTCTGAGAACTCTCTTCACCGTCAAAGCATTTTTGCCTACATCACCTATCACCCATTTATTCGTGATACAAATACAGATCAAGTACCTGTCATGATAGACACTGAGCGGGGAATGAAGAGGGTCTTATCAAGATAACAATCAGCCCCCAGGATCTGAGAACCTTATTCAATTACGTTATCTACTTTCCTGTCCACTCTTGGAATGTTCACTTCCCTCAGTCTTGCTCTCCCTTCCCAACTTTCTGACTCTAGTCCTTCCTTTCAGGGGATTTGCAAACCAGCCTCTCTGTTATAGGCCCTGGGTTGGTCCGTCCATTTGGTGAAGGAAATCCCTGCTCATTTTTCTTTCCCATTTTCAATGACACAAATAGTAGACAAGACATAGGTGCTGGGACTGGGGCATTGAAAACACTTTTTTCCCCTGCTTTCCATAAACTGAAAGTCAAAATACACCTCTTAATAATATTCTTCCCTTTATTGATTTTGTTGTTTTATTCATTTATTCATTTTATTCATTAGCTAATTCATTTATCTTTCATAGTGTTTGGGATATGAAAAGATAAAAGAAATTACCCCTGCTATAAAGGAATTTTTATCTAATTAATTTGTGTCTCTGTGCTTGGACATCAAAACAGAATAATTTTACTCATGCAAAGTGATATACTTCACTGAAATCTGATATTTTTTTTCTTTTGAACACTTTTCCTTAGCAACCATTTTATATCCCAGAAAAATTCTACTCTCAGACATACCTCTCCTCTGATGAGAGCCCGACTCTGTCCTCTGGGCTCCCTGCTCTCCCAGCTTTTCCCCGTTTCTTTCATTTCCAGACAGTAAGTGCTCCCTTGGTATTGACCTTTGAGTTATCACAAAGGGAGTCCATTTGCTCCCCTGGTGCCACATTTTCTATTTAGCATCAGACATTCCCCCCACAGAGAGTGAGGCATTTAATGGGTGGTTGACATGTCCTGCTATATTTTTTTAACTAGTGGGAAAGAAGAAATAAAATGCACGCCCTCTTTTCCCCGACTTCGGTCTCCATTCACATCACGCCGAAAACGACCAATTCCTAGGATGTCAGACTCATCAACAGTTCATGCTTCCCTGACAATCCCAGCACTTTACCCTTCTTCTTGGCTGAGGAAGTCCTATTTTCCCACATTTTTGCTATTTTCTCCATGAGGCTCCCCTACAATGTCCTATAATAGTGCTAGGTAGGTCTAGAAGCAGGTGCCTACATAGGGAAACTAAGGAAATGTTCGTTGTGCCACTCTAGGAATTTCTGATCCCAAAACACTGTTATCCAAGAGTGGTAATATGGAAGAAAACAGGTATGTGGCTGTGTGTGGGATCGAGGAAGGTGGGGCGGGTGGGGGCAGGAGGGAGATGGCCAGAGAGAGAGGTTTTCTTCCTTATGAACACAGCCACCTGAAACATGCCAGCTAATTAGCATTCTGTAGCCACACAATGCAGCAGTTTAGCACAAGAAGTGAACAATACTTTACCTATTTGAAACTACAGAGTAGGCTTAGGTAGACTGCATGCAATTACACAGATTGGAAGTCAGCCAGGACACCGAGGTTAACAACCCCTTCTCTCACAAAAAGCACCACGGGAACTTTAATGACCACAGGTGGCAAAGGGCCATCATCCCGCAGCTCATCCAAAACGCCTCGCCTTTCACAAGCAACCGAGGTTCTATCAGAAGAGCTTAATGGTGTCAACTAATTGGCTGGAAGGAAAAAAAAAAAAAAAGAGTGCCCTCTATCCATGCTATGGGCCTAATTCACCCTTCTCAGGAAACAGGCTTGAAGCCCTCGTGTGGAGGAGGATCCCAATGATGGAGGACATCCAGGGATTCAAGTGGTGGACAAAGGGCACTGTAAGGGTTCTTCTACATGCAGGTCCTGTGGCTGGTATTACTGCCATCCAGGAATTTCAGAAAGTTCTACTCAGGTTTCCCCGAACTGTAATGTGCTTCCGAATCAAGCTGCCTAGGGATCTCGTTACAAGTGTAGCTTCTGACTTGGGCGGTCTGGGATGAGGCCTGAGATTCTGCACAGAGAACAAGCTCCCCAGTGCTGGTGGCCAGGGAACCACATGTTCAGAAGGCAGTTTTTACAGGGAAGAGGGGAGAAGCTCTCCGTGAACCAAGAGAGCAGCAGCTGGGCAAAGAGAAAGAGGACTTTAAAATGAGATTTAACACCCAGAATAATTAGGTTCACTTTCATTTTTCCTAAGAACAAAAGGAAACAGAAACATGGAGAGTCCAAAATAATAAATAATACAAACCACTCTTAAAATGGCTTTTCTGTTGAGGGAAGGCAGAGAATATGGTCCCTGAGCATGTTTCATAAATGAGATGCCTACTCTGAACAGTGGTGGTATTTCTCACTCACTGGTTAGTGCTGTAGCAAAGAAACACCAGCCAAGAACCAAACTGTCTGCTTTTCAAGATGAGTTGAGAGAAGACAAGATGGCAGAATGCAGACTTTAAAGTTTGACCAATAAATAGTAAGGGAGTGATAATCTTCCTTCAAAGCTCTGTAAAATAAAATCAGAGTTGCTGAAAAACATCAAATAATGGGCCGTTTTTCAGCTTATATTATGCAAACTTAGTTTATTGCTGTGTGCTATGGAGGCTTTCATGCTAAAGCCTGCATGTGCCATTAAAGGCTTAATTATTGGTTGGATTAATGATCATATTCTTTATCTAGTTATTTCCTAAGTGCTTCTCATACTCCTATCTACATATTTTGTGGCTTGTTAATGATAGAATTCACTTTATATGTATGGAAAGAAGCACACATACACAGATATGCACACACAGAGAGAGACACACTTAATAAGTATCACCCAATTAATCCCTGATGAAAGCAGTATCAGTTCCCATGTTCAGACATGCTATAAACTAGATAAGGCTGGAGTTTAAACATACATTTATCCTAATATATAGCTCATCAGTATAGCTGCAAAAATGCTCTTACTTGCCAAAGATATATAAATTTAGGATATCATTGAAAATCTATCCTTTGGAATGCTAAGCTATCTAAAGCCGGCAGGGTGAAGTACATATACAAAAAGGGAAAGAATATAAGCATCAATCAATGAATCCACAGTATCTATCTACAGAGTGTCTACTATGAGTTCCACGCTACACTGGGGAGAGTTAGGAAGGTTTTTGTTTTAAGTATAAAGTTCTACCTTTGCAGAGCTACTAATCTTACCGAGGACAAAACAGTTAAGGAAGAAAAAGAAAAAAAGTAAAGAGAATAATTAACTGTTAAGCAGTATATGCAAGAAGAGAGAGACTAAAATAATTGTGAAATCCCTGATGAAAGGTAGAGCTGAAGTTAGCTTTTCAAGCTTGATTGGGATTTGGGAAGCACAGAGATGTTCTGTAGGTCCTCCTGAAAAAGCCAAGGGATGCCAGGATGTAGGCCACCAGCAGCCTGTCCTATCTGTGACCTGCAGCAAAGGAGAAGGAGAGATCCAAGTGCAGGGAAGAGCCAGGTTGTGGGTGGGGCCTAGAAGGAAAGCCGGAATCTATGTCTCAGACCATAGGGAGCCAAGACAGGTTACGGAGTAGCTGAAGAATATAAGTTTTTCTTTTGTTTCCCTTTAAGTTTTTCGTTTTATAGAAAGATTATATATAAAATAGATTTGGGGATAGAAGACCCAAAGACAGAGGTTGGAGCAAAGCTAGATACTGAGCAGTTATCTCAACATGACTGAGAGTAAGTTGTTCCTGCATTGGCTGTGGAGCTCAGTGGGAAGGGCGGAATTCCTAGTAGAACCTTAAAGGGAGACAAGAGAATTTGCTGATAGAGGTGACATGATGTATGCATAACTGGAAAGAGTTCAAGACAATGCCAAGGTGTTCAGTTTATAAACTAAAACCAGTGGAGATGCCACTGACAGAAACGAGGTCGTCTCTGAATTTTGAGCACCAACTTTGTGCCAGACACTGTTCTAGAAACTTATAATACTTCAGTAAACTGAACAGAAATTACCTTTGCTTTCATGGAGTTTGCATAATAAACATTATACACGTAATATAAACAAATAAATCGAATAAATACAATAAACAAAGAAATGCCACAGCATAATACAAGGTGATGGTTGCTAAGGAACTAGTAAAACTAGGGTGGATTAAAGGGATCAAGAATGCTGTGCAGTAGTTTGCAGTAATAAATCAGGTCATTGGGGAAGCAGGTGAGATTCGAGAAAAGACTTGAGGGAAAAAGGGAGTTCTTGAAGTGGACACCTGGAGTCAAAGACCTCCAGGCAGAGAGAACATATAGAGTCTTGGGATCTTGGCGCTATAGCAAAGCAAGGAGGCCAGTGTGGCTGAAGCCAAGGGAGGGCGGGGAGAGAAGAGAGAGAGAGTCACATCCTTGCCAAGGCCAGATCCCATGGGACTTCGGGGGGTCATTGTGAGCAATTCACCTCTTGCTCTAGGTTAAAAGAAAGGGGGGAGCCAATTGGAGAGTTTGTTGCAAGAATAACATGAACTGACTTCAGTTTTTAAAAGAATCACTCTGTTGAGAATACATTCTAGGAGAATAGGAAAACCAACTGGAGAACTATTTAAATTATCTTATCAGTCTAATTAGGAGTTATTTGTGGACAGAAAGTGTCTCACACATTTGGCTCTCTGGGAAAATCTAAAGAACTGGATTTCAGCCCCAGCTTGGGTATAAACTTCCCAAATAACTTTAGGCCTGTCACTTCACTTCTCAGCCACTGCTTTATCTTCAGCACAGGAATGATGCTTACCTTTACCCACCTTGTAGTGTGTGTATGTGAGTGGGTATGTGTGCATGTGTGAAAACTAAAGAGATAAAGAGAGTGAAAGGCAAGGCTATATGCAGTTATTAGAATCTGACATAACTGCAAATTCAAGTAGAGAGTCAAGCCCAGGCGTTTGATCTTTTACTGCATCCAAGAAAGAAAGTGAAGAAAGTACTAGACTCAGAACCAGAAAAACCTGTTTGCGCCCTGAGTTGATGACTCCTTAAACTGGGTCACCTTGGAGAACGCAGCAGCTCAGAGCATCAGCGTCTTCTTCTGTGTTAAAGGAGATCTCAAAGACACTTGTAAGTAAAAACCCCCTATAAACTATAAAGCCCCAAGGCAATGAAGGCCCCTCCCCCAAGCTCCTAGTGCGACCAGAGGCAGTTCTACTCCACCTGTTGTAAACCTGTAATTCATTCTTTCCTCATACCTCATACACAGGTTAACTGTAATTCCTCAAAGGCAGGAGTCGTTTCTTCCTGGACTTAGTAGTGTCCCATGTAGCTGGCACAGGCTAGTGTAATGGGAGGTATGCAACAAATTATTTTAGCAAGTGAGTGAGTGGAAGTATGGTGTTAAAGGAGGAAGTGTAGATTTGAGAACCAGGCTTTTAGAGGAAATATTTCAAATCATGAAAATGGATGCATTCACCAAGAGCGTTCAGAGCCTCAAAAGAGATGATGGAGTTAAACACCACTTTGGGGGCAAGCACAGTAAGAATCATTAACCAGCAAAGGGAAGAAAAGTAGAAAGTCAACAGATAATTCAGAATCATTAGCATTATAAAAACCTGAAGTGTATCATCAAACACTATAACTCAATAAATAACTTCTGCTCCAAAGGGATCCAAACAGATTTCAATTAACTGTCATTTCACCAGTCAGAAATCTCTAATAACCGCCCATTTATCTAATAACCACACTCTAGCGCAGAGATAACTCAAGTTCCTAATGAAAGCTTCAAGATTCAAAAGTTCTTTGTGAATTATCAAAGGATGATAACATTGTGTCCGTTGTAATTTTAATATTAATTGTGTTGTTTGATTACTGCTAATCCACATGTGATAATGTAATATTTAAGTGTTTTTCACCAGAGCATTTGCTTAATCGACACCTTATATTCCCCAAGCCTTTTGAGTAAAGGAAGTTTACTGGGAATGAAGCAAAATTACACATAAATCTATTTTCCCAGTCTGTTTCTTAAGCAATACTTAGCAGGCCATCTTGCAGCACACCTAACCAATAATCTCCATCTCCATCCAGAGCCCAGTTTGTGTGTGTGTGTGTGTGTGTGTGTGTGTGTGTGTGTGTGTCTTTTTTAACTGACATTTTGGAATTTACCTGAAAACACAAAAATTTGCCAAGACAAAACTTGGCCTGTGGGGAAGACACCATATTCAACTTCAATCTGGAGAAAACAATGTAGTCAGTTCTCTTTTTCATGATGATTTTAACATTTATTTTAATCATGTCACAATTTGAGGAGTATACGTTAGTTCTAGGAAAGCTGGCCTCTAGGCAATAAAGGGTTAAGGCTGGAAAGTGTACTCCCTGTGCCCAATTTCAATCCCTTCTTCCCTGTGGTACCACAAAATGAATAATGCCTTAGACATAGTTTTTGCAATGCTAATATTTGAACAGTAAAAGATACCTTAAGACCTTCATCAAGATTTTTTAAGGCCTCATTTAATGTCAGTGTCAAGGTTCTCTGAGGAATAATTAATATAACAAAATAAGGCCTATGTGCCCATCGATTGCCAGGGGATTTATGCAGGTAACTCATTAATGCCGCAGGGGGTTCTGCATGTAAATCCCGAAGCCTCAATAGGAAAATGGGACCCAATGATTTTTCCCCCTATAAAAAACACAAACAATGACAAGTATAAAAGCAGATAACCTGAATATCTATACAAACGGCTCTATGGCTTGTACAAGTTTTCCATTTCCACCCTGTCACCTCTTCTTTTCACATGTATAAAAGATGGGACAATTATTTCAACAAACCTATGCATATAAATCAACGCAGTTTTGCTGTGGGAAGCCAGGGTGTTTAAGGCATTTAATATTTCAGCGTCGCCAGATTATCACCAGGATCCATTTCTCTCTGTGGTCAAGGGCATGATTAGCACTGTGACAGGATATTGGCCATTTTCGTATGAAGATCTGCAAATCCTAGTAAACAAATACCAGTTGGAAAAATTAAGAACAAGTCTGTGGACTGGAATGCACCCTACTTGTAATGGGAACAAAAAGCTGGCAATCAAATCTAAAGAAAAAGCTAAATCACAGCAGAATGACCTACTTTAAGGCATTTGCCAAAGAGGCAGTGTTTTTAGACAGCTCTTCTGAAGTAGCGTCTTTCTGTCTATGCCATCTGCAGATTTATTACTGCCTGAAAAAAACAACCAAAAAAAAAAAAAGAGGGGGGAGAAAAAGGAAAGCTCTATTTGAATGATGCTAAGAGCCTGGTCTATAGGAAAGATTCCAGTATTGTGGGCACCACACCCACACCTACTGATGTGGTCCACGGTTTTGCTTTAGAGGCACCTAATTAAGAAACCCTGACTCATTTACATGGAGACGTTTGATCTAAATTACACTCCAAACCGCACCAAATTGGGAGCATCTGTGAATGTGAAATGTTTGTTCCCTGTGACGGCTAGAACAGGGCCAGCTCTGGACGGCACATGTTCAAGTGACGAAAAATATTTCACATGTAACGTACTTCTGAGACCCACTTTTCCACTAATAATTCATAGTGATCCTAACCAGTATCTGTACTTCCACAATTACTTCAGGCTGTGAAAAATTATGTCACTTTTTTTTTCTACAGTTAGAAAAAGATAGAAGACCACCTACTTCGTTTGTTGTCATTGATCAAAAAAAAAAAAAAAAAGCCTTTAGGTGCAGCCAATAGCAAAAAGGCAAAGTGGGGTAATGTAAAGGCTGGTCATATATAAACCTTAACTTGGGATCTGGAAAGCAGAGCAGCCACCTAAAGGGATGCATCCTAAGGATGTCTCCCTCTCATCGCTGCCTGAACTCCTCCAGTTTTCCACTAGACTTGCTTGTTCTCAGCACAGCCTTGCCTCCCAACTCCTCTGAGGCTGTATTTGTGTCCAGAAGACACAGCTTAAAAGGGGAGGCACTTGAATGATTAAAAGTCACATTACCTGCCGTTAGAGGGCATTTGGATACAGACCGTCTCATTTCCATCAGGAAAAACGCCCAAGAAAATAAAATAATTTTAAAAAATATATTCCTGCCCTTGGATGCTGTGAATAGTGCTCAGCACATAATTCTCATAAAAGATTATTTCAAGTACAATAAACAGTGCTTTATAGATACAGTTAACCCCGCACTTTGGCACCTGATGGCTATTGTACCTTATTAGGCCCTATATCACCTATGTTTCAGTGGGAGTCCAAGGCACAAGGAAGAAATTTTTAAAAACAATTCCAGATTCTTTTGTCTAAGAAAGATATTAATGCATTGATCTGATGTACTGTTTTTTGCGGTAGCTAGAATGAGATTTGAATATATTAATATTTTCAGCAGCGGAGCCCAGGGAGCCCAGTTAATAACTTATGCATGGATACATAGATAGACTTCAGACAGAGGTAAGGTTTTCAGCTCTCATGTTGGTAATACTTAGAGAGATCGAATGAAAGGCGCTGTTTTCCCTGAATCTTTGTTGTGGGCATGCATTGTGACAGTATGGAGCCAGAGTTCTTCTGGTTGTCTATACAGCCTGGATTCAATAAACTGTTATATATGCATATTATGACAATGTGGTCAAGGAAACCAGATTTTTTTACTCTACCTTCAAGAGCGAGCCTCTGTAGCCTAAATCTGGTGCTTATTTTTCTTGTCCCCATTCAACATGTTAGCATATTCATAATTTAATACAGATTATGTTCATTTTATAATTAAAGTTATGGACTTAGTTGGGAAAGCCTTCAGACTATACTGTCTGAATTTTTTTTTTATATATATTGTATTATATGGTTCAGTATGAATCCTAAATCAGGGCAACTGCAGACTATATTAGTTTGCCAGGGCTGTCATATCAAAGCACCACAAACTGGGTCACTTAAACAACAGAAATTTATTTTTTTGACACTTGTGGAAGCTAAAAGTCCAAGATCCAGGTGTCAGCACGTTTGGCTTCTTCCGAGGCCTCTCTCCTTGGATTACAGATGGCCACCTTCTCACTGTGTCCTCACATGGGCTCGCCTCTGTACACACGTGTCCCTGGTGTCTCCCTGTCCCAGTTTCTTCTTCTTATAAAGATATCAATCCTATTGGATAAGGGTTCATCCTAATGGCCTTATTTCAACTTAATTACCAAAGGCCTTATCTGCAAACAAAGTCACGTTCTGAGGCACTAGGGGTTATTGTAGCAGCGATGAATTGGTGAGGGAGGACATGATCAAGCCCATCGCACAGACCAAGGCCACAGTCATATCCATGCTGCTGACATGCCCCACGCCAAATGCAAATTTATTTGAGATCAAAACTAAAACTAAAGGTGATATTTTAAAATCTGTAGTCATTTTCCAGTATGATTTTCAGTCACTTTTTCCATCAATAAGAAACCATGATGACTTTCCAAGGTTTAAGGGAACAAGCAGCAGCGTGACTCTTCTCATACCTTCTTGCTAGACTGGGAGGAAGCAGTTCCGAGTACAGTAAGTGTTACCACAGTGCCCGCCCGAGCTCCACCCTGCCTTCAGGGACCCCTGGTCTACAGGCGTAAGTGCCTCCTTCTCCATTACTGCCGCCCTCCATTAGGAACAGATAATGCGAGAGATATCACTTTCACAATAAAACATTGCACTTACACCACACCTTTCAACTCAGCATTTCCAAATGCTTTAAAAATCATTATTATTTTTATTATTTATTTGTGGAATCCCAGCAGTCTACTCAGCACTGGGAAGTGCAGTCAAAGCCACAAAGCTATGGTCTCAGTTTCACAAACTTAAACCAATGCTCAAGTTTCCCTCTTGATGTGCCAGTAAAAAAAAAAAAATCCAGAGGTGGCTGTTTGTGTGTGCATGCCTATGTAGGAAAAAATGGGGAAAGAAACTTACCCTGCTACTTACATAGCTGAAGGAATTTGGAAAAGAGCCATTGGATAGTGTTGTTCTGACAAACTTAGAACTAAACGGAGGGGGGGAAAAAAACAAGAAAGCAAATGCATAGTTTGGGATGTAAAATTCAGAAAGTGGAAATGAATTGCCCTAATCAAGGGCAACTACAATAACACTTTTAAAAGGGTTATTAAGCAATGCAGGAAGTACAAATCAATCATGCTCTACATATTGTTCAATGGCCATTATTTCCTGGGTCAGATCGGCTTGACATTCAATTTAATACAGCCTTTCATCAAGCTGAAAGGCCCTGGAGAAACTTTCACTGGCCACCCACATTTTCTGACAGGGCTGTTGCCTAGTCCCCCTCATTTTGTTTTCTGATTTTCATCATTGCATAGTCTGCCTTCTACTGAAAAAACTCTCCTGCTTTACAGGATTTCCAAAGTGGTGAATATATATTGTCCATTCCTGTAATGCTATGATCTAATCCAGTCAGTGCCTGGCACATAGTAGACGCTCAATAAATGTTTGTGAGAATAAGCAACAAATTTTCATAGTACTCTGCAAGGCAGTCTAAAAGTACGTTTGACACATCCTGCAACCTCAACGAAGTTATAAGCTATGACAGATTGCAACAGAGCAGAGATAGTCCAGACACACATTAAAAAATCTAATGAAATAATCATTTAGATTGCTTTAAATCAAAGTGACCGAAAGCATTTGAAGGAAGTATATGTTGAAAGTGATCTTGACTAGTCTTGAATTTAACCAGGGAAGGTTTTCAGGAATGAGTATGAGTTCAGGAATGTTTGTTATGATGGGAAGGAGAAATCATAAACTGAGAAGTGTTCTAGAACATGGAGTGGGGCCACAAAGGAACACTGAAGGTAGAAACAGAGATCAATAACTGGACTTAAAAGGTCAGAGGAGGCAAGGGTGGTAAGAGAAAGATTTTTTGGAGTGTTCTAATGAAAGGCTTTCAGAAAACATAAAGACCACCAGGTATTGAGAACTATTTTAAGGATATTGTTAGTAACATAGGAACATCATTAGTAACATGATTGTGGATATACTAAATTAGGAATTCTGAAAATAAGAGCTTTCACAATGCAGCCAAAATGTGGAGGATGCTCCTTTGGTTCTGTGTGCTTGGTTCCAGCCACCATCCTTGGCGGTGCTGCATTATCCCCAGAGCTGAGAGCTTAGAAGGGACCTAGACACACATTAGGGGGTGGGGATGGGTGGAGGCAGGCAAAGAAGGGAGAAAGGGGGACATCTGTAACAGTGTAAGCAATAAAAATGTAAAAAAAAAAAAAAAGAAACTCACTATAATCATATGTTTGTCTCAGTCTACATGGAGAGTGAATCACAAAAGGGCATTTCCTGTGCTTAGAGAAAAGTATGCAACATTTCTTTGTCTTTTACCATTTCAAATTAGTAATGCAGAAAGACTATATGTCCTTCTGTATTGAGCTACTTTGAGGCTTACATATCTGAGTGCCTCAGAGGAGGGATGCTGCAAAGCAGAGGAGAATATGGGGCACCTTCTGAAAATGAGTGAGCTAAGTCACTGAGACGTTGCTGGTCTCATATCAAAACCCACCAAGTATAGCAGTACAGCTAGAAACAGAGTTCAAAAGTCAAAAGCACCCCACTACCCTAAATTAAAACAATTAAAAATGCGAATTGCAAGGCCTGGTTCAAGCTGATTTATCATATTTTGTATTTAGATTTCACATATTTATATTTCAAAGTGATATGTCTCTTTAAAATTATAACTGTTGAGTTTAAAATCAGGAAGTAGTACAGTGGCTTCATAGAAAGGCGCATATGGAAGGTTTTTGTTTTGGGGGCGGGAAGGAGTTGGTTTTGTTTTTAGTTCTGTGGAATTTCAGTCCAATCAACACCTAGGCCACTCCTGTTTTAAAAAAAAAGAAAAAAGACTTTTTTCTTTTTATATTTAATGATTCAGTGTGCAGAGGATTTCTTGCAGACATCTGGGAGTTTAACCAGAGACATCCAAAAGGCAAGTAGAGGTCCAGCAGCAATAGTAAGCATCTGACTTTATTCTCATTTTTAAGGGGGAAACGGTTGATGGGTTTTCAAGGTCTCGGTACCAGGAGGGAAGCCTTCCATTCCCCTCATTTCAAAGATGAGCAAACCTGGGACTTTCCCCAGTCATCGAGCCAGTTTGCAGGTCCTCTCACCCAGGTTTACATTAGCAGTGGAAAGAAAATGGAAATAAGCTGCCTTGGAGGCAATCGAGTTCCAACTTACTAATTATTCTAGGTAGTTAAATACAGTGAGGGTTCTTAGATTTTCAGCTTCCAGTGGAGATAATTTCATCACAAAATTCTCTTTTCTATAAAATCATCAGGACTTTCTCACTTTCTTAGCTCTCCCTGGTATTGTAACCATTACCTCCATGCATGAATGTGGCATCCTGCACCATGAATGAATTTCTCACCAACTCCACTCATGCCTCCTGCATTCCCATCTGGAAGGCTTGGTCCACACCCATTCGCTCCAATCCAAGGTCCTCTCTATGTTTTCTGCTCATGAAAGACTCTACCACTCCTTCAAGGAATCTGGTTCAATGTCCAGCTCCTTTAAGATATGCTTGAACAGAGATCTGGCTCTATTTGAGGAGGTGACTCCCTACTCTCAATTCAGAGCCTTTCTTATAAATAGCCTTATGGGGGAACTTCACATTCATACACAGTATAGTGAATGTAGGGCAAAGGCTATGCTCATCTCTCTCTCTTTTGTTTCTATACAACAACTACCATGAACAGACACAATTTTGAACACTAATCACATACCCTATACTTTGCTGAATATTTAAAATATGTGATCTCAACTCAGCAACCATGTAAAATACTAGTATCCTCAGTTTATGTAGCCAAAACCTAGCATCCAGAGAGACCACATTATTTTCCGAGATCATCCAACTAAAAAGCAGTGAGACCAGTATTAGAATGCAGGTCTGTCTGAATCCAAAGTCCTTATGCCTAATTTCTGTGCAAAACCGCCTTCCTTCCCAGAGTAACCTGCATAGAAAAGCCACTAAATATTTGTGAATTTGATGAATGGACCAATGAATAAGTTAATATGAAACCTGTTCTCTGCATCAATCTGACTTTGCAATCTGACTTGCAAAAGGGGAAATTATAAGACATTCTGCACCTTGGTGCCTCCGAACAGATGTGACCACATAGAGAGCACAAAGAAAGCAGAAAGTTTCTCAGACGTTAACAGCAAAGTCGATCACTGGCAGCCTACCTGGAAGTGATATGACTCACAGGGAATGAAGCAAGCCTCCAGTCAATCTTGGCAAGCGTTTGGAACATTAGAGCATGCATCCTGAATATTCTACTAACCTCATTCCTTATTTTAAATGTATTTTAACCTTTTTGTATTGAATGCATTTTTTATATACAATAAATGCTTTTATTTAATAAGGTATAAGTGTAAGCCAGTTTACCACATCATAAAATTAATCAACACAATAAAATTGGTGCTCAAATTTACAGAACAAGTCAGGAAATGCGTACTAAAGTGACAGAAATAGGTGGCTCATGGCCTTACATATCATTTCAGCAAAGCATAAGACTATAATTGTGAAGTTGCGTTTTAGGGAAAATCTGAACGTGTGAGTTCCAGGAGGTATTTAAAGATACAGCTTGTCAGTGCTGGCCAGTGTGGCCCAGTTGATTGAAGCATTGTCCAATACACTAAAGGTCTGGAGGTTCGATTCCTGGTCAGGGTACATACCTAAGTTGCAGCCTGGATGTGTATGACAGGCAACCAATCAATGTTTCTCTCTCACATTGACGTTTCTCTCCTTTCTCCCGCTCCTCCTTCCTTTCTCTTTAAAATAAATAAACATTTTTTTTTTTTAAGATACAGCTTCTCAGTATTAAAATCAAAAGAATTTAAAGGCCAATGGAAGAGAAGTGAGATTTTCATAGAATGAAAAATTTGTTTTTTTACTAAACACTACAGATGTCTCTGAGTTTGAAAATAATTTTGTCCTCAAATACCGCAAGATTTGCAAACTAATATTTTAAAACACAGATGTGAGGATTGACTAAGGCTGAAAGATATAGTTTTGTTGAATTTTCTTGGTAAATTAACATCAAGACACAGAAGAGAAGTTCATTTTATTGCCAATTTGAAGGCCACCAGGTGGCCTTTCTCTCTAGTGCCATCACCAACCTTAATGGTACCGGAGGCTGGGAACTACTGATTTCTCCAGTCACATCACACAAATATCTCAGTTACAATGAAGAAAGCTCTTGTCTAGATTTTTCTAGTTGTAAAAAACGGTGATGTTGAACTGACTCTCAGTTCGTGGGAACCAACTTAGTTCAGTGAATGAAAAGGAAGTCAGGAAAAGGGAGGCGGGTATTGCTTAACAAATTGCCATTGCCCTCTGCTTTGTCAGTGGGTGTCATTGTCTACAACAAATTTTCAAAGATCCCTAAAGAATCAGAGTCAAGCCCTTTCCAGGAGTGTTGGAAGGATGGGTATCTAATTTGTTTTAACGGCAGGCACGTATGCGACCAATAAAGCACATCCCTGAACACTTTTTTTCCTGACGTACACATATACATGGCATTTGCACTTTATCCAAGCCCATGTTAGGGAGCGAAGGCCCTTCAAAAGTAATGTAATCTGTATGGATTGAAGGTTTGATGTTCAAGAAGCCAGATTTTAATTCCAAGTTACATCAGTGAATTATTCCTTTAGTCACTGATTTCAATACTAAGATAGAAAAATAAAAACTGCCCGAACTTCATTTTTCAGAAAATAGTGTGGCAAGTTTAACACACTTATTCCCCAGCTCATGTGCTGTAAGACAAGCTACCATAAATTTTCAGTCAGAAATTGTCTCTAGACTTATTCAAAGGTTAGAAGAATTTATTTCCATTTTTTCATTTGCTCAGTCTGCTCAATTATGAAGCATGAATGTTCTTTCCTCCGTGTTAAAGGGTGTTGACGTCTATCTATTAAGATAAAAAGGGTCTATGTCTTAGGAAGGGCTTGCAGGAGCATGTAAGATTTCTAAGATTGAGTTTCCAGAAGTGTTTAAAGTTTTAACAGGCATCATAGAATTCCAAACTATAATTATAACATAATTATAACATGAGATAGTTTTCTTTAAAAAACATTTAAAAACTCCCTGGTCTAAATTTATTTTTACAAAAAAAAAAAATTAAATCTAACCTAAGAAAGCCAGCAAATTCAAATAAATCTGCATTCTAAATTTAATTTGCTTTTAAGCTGGCCTACCCTCATTCATGTTAACATTTGATTCATGAGCTTTATCTTGTCATGAAGTGTCCTGCCTAAGTAGTGTAGGGTGTGAGGGCAGTGCTTACCTTGGTTTAACTGTGCATGCACACTAAATTCCCCTTGAAACAATCACGGTCCTTTTCTCCTCCGAGATAGCCTGGAGCGGCAGCACAGGGTGAAGGAGATCCATCATGACGTGTCCAGTGCCAGTGTGCTCTCCCAATTTACGAACTGCCCGGCACCATGCAGCCCCCACTCCTGACCTCATGAGATGGAGCCTAAGGGGGAAATGGCACTGAGTACCAATTCCTATGTCCTGTAGTTTGGTGGTCTCAATTAAGTGCTAATTAATTACCACTGGCATCTTTGGCATTGCTTGTCAAATTGCATTTAGGAGCATCTTTTCAGAGTTTAAATATCAGTAGTCCAAAATCCACAGCTGAAAATCCCATGTGTTACTATATCCGTTGTTGTTTTTTTTTTTTAACTCTTCAAAACTGTGTTTTAAAATTCAACAAATTTATCTATAACCACTGCAGGTAGCTTTCAAATACAACAAACAGGAATTGGTATTGTCAATTTTGATTAATAGTACTTCATTAATAAACATCCTGTTGTTCAGTCTCCACCTGCACTTGCTGATGTTGCCTGGAATCAATTAACTCATATAATTTGATTTATTTTACAAAGACATTTTGGGATGTGCTGTGCTGATGATAAAGGTCCTATTTTAGCAATTCCTGATTGCAAGTTAGATTGTACCTGAATGGATTTCTGTTTCTGCATGGATATTTATACCAGAGTGCATGTTTTGCAAGTGTGTTGGAGGAAAATGCTACTTGGAGATGTCTTAAATTAAATAATTCATTTTAAAACATAGTGGGGGGTATTCCTCCGGAATACTGTGACTTTATCTGAGGACTTCTAAGAAAGAAAAGATACTGAAATGTTATGTATCTCTCATAATCAAGGCATTTTATGTAGCAGATTAATGGATCTTCCTTTAAATCAAAGAATAAAATATCATTACGAAGCACCAAAGTTAAAACACCGGCTAGCACTAACTAAACACTAGAACCAGACATTAGATTCAATTTCATGTAGTATAATTTTGTTTTCTTTTGCCTTGTTTAGATATAATTTCCTTTTCTGCCTTAAAAATTTACAAGCCATGGTTTCCAGATCAATTTGATCCCAATTATGCCTATATGAAAATATTTATTGGGACTTCTGTAAGTACTTAAGATAAGAAACACTAAGTTTAGTACATGTGACAAAAGTCCACCTCAAACTGTTTAGGCAAAAAAGAGAATTTATTGGATTATTTAACTGAAAGTCCCATAATTAGATGTGACTTGGGGCATGACTAGATCCACACGCCAAAGAATATTGCCTGGAATTTGACTCTTTCCATCTCTAAATTCTGCTTGTCTCTGGATTGGTTTCATTTTCACTTAAAATCTTTCCTCCTGGCAGCAAGATGGCAGCAGCAGGATCATACTGTATCGGCCTAGCGTCCTGAGGGGCAAGTAAGCTGTCTTTTGCTGTGGGAATACGAAATTCTCAGGAATGATTCTCCTTGGCCTGGCTAGGATCCCTTGTTTATTTCGTGTTTGTTCCCGCTCTGTTCACTGTGGCGGAAGAATTCATGGCTTTGCTTAACGGGACTTGGGCCCAAGCCCCAACCTTGGAGCGAGGGACTGGGTCAACCCTACTCAAATCACAGAGACTGGGAGTGGATGCGAGGTAGTTTCCCCAAAGATGGTCTTACCAAAAAGAACAAAAAATGGTAAGTGGAAGGCAGAAAGAGGGAGAGAGAGAGAGAAGAAAAAGGAAAGGGGAAAAAAAAAAAAGACCCACTTGTCCACAAGAGTAGATTGTAACTACAATCTCTTATATTCCCAGCATTACTGTCCTATCTCTGATTGTAATAATATTTCAATCAATAGGAGCACTGGTGTCTATAAATAGGAAAGCTTGCGTATCTCTCTCATTCTCTTTTCCTAGAAAATTGACATCAAGTCCTATCAAGTAAAATGGAGATAATATCCATCCATGCCTGTACTCCTTCATTCATGTAAACCGATGAGCCCCTACAATGAGATAGGCACTGAGCTAGGTACTGGGGCTATAAAAATAAATAAGGCAGCTCCTTAAAGCACCTCTGTGTGGAAGCGGGGCAGCGCAGTACAGAGAGATAAAGTTTGGGAGTTAAATAAAGCTGGGTTCCAATCCCAGCTCTTTGACGTATTGGTTGTGTGAGTGTAGACAAAGTTCTCATTCTTTCTGTGCTATAGTTTCCACATCTAAAAATAGGTGTATTGTTAGAATTAAATGGGTAATATATATAATCTGCTCAGCATAAGGCCAAGCACATACGGTAATTGTTCAGTAATTAATAGTTACTCCTGTGTATATCAAATAGAATAATACAAACAAATCATTTTACACAGAGCCTGGCACATAGTGAGTGCTTCGGAAATGGTAGTTAGCAGCTATTATCATAAGAAATAGAATGAAGGGCTAAATCTAAAGGAACACAAAATTTAAAAACCCAAGAAATATCTACAACGATGGGTTTGGAAAAGGCCTTGAGACTTCACCCATACCTATCCTCATCTTCAGAGAAAACCCTTCAGTAATTTCAGATAAAGTAGAATTTAACTTCTCTTCAAAGAAAGTGTTCCCAAAAGCAACTCTCTTCCTTTTTGCTCTCATATTTCATCAGTTTACATAATACTTAATTAAATTACACAATTACGATAATAAGTACAACTGGCATAAACTTGTTTGAGACTCTCTCCTGGGACTTCCCTCTAGTGGGAACAGATGTGCACAGTTGAGAGTCATTAACTAGCCGCGAACATTCAATGTGTTGTGGGCATTGGTCAGTATATTTCACAGAGGAAATAGCTGGTTAAGCAAAAGTCAGCCAAGAGAGCTTCTACGGTATTACAGCAGTCTTCTGCATTCTCTTCGTCTTCTTGAATGACGCCTCATTCTTGAAATTGCATCTCATATTTGACATATTTACTTGTGTTTTTAAGCATCCTTCTATAGCAGATATGCTCAAAGTTTTGTTAACAAGAATTTAAACATGCCTTCTGGAATCAGTTTTGTTGCTCTATAGTGACAACTATGCATTGGGCAAAAAAAGCAATGGTAATAGAAGAAGATGGTAGCACATGAAGGATGAATACTTGATGTTGCCCTAAATGCATTTTTACCTCTAGTCTTAAATAATAGGTTATATATTCATTTCTAAGAAGGAAAGGGAGCTTGTGTCATACATTGAAATGACACTACCGATTGGGAAGAACCTAAAAGAATATTGAGTATGATTTCCACATATGCCTGTCCAAATGCATGAAATTAAAGGACCAATCTTTCCATTCTTCATGCTGACCTCATGAAGTTTTTTGAATCCTATTTGTAGACAGTAGTCTTGCAAACCACAAAATTTGAGTGCCACAAACATAGGAAGACTTGGCAACATATACATTTTTAAATTGGGGGTTTGGGGAGGTTAATGACTGTGTTAAGTTTTAGGTAATAGTCCTTAAAAGCTGAAATCTAATGAAGCTCTATTTTAAATCAGGCACTTCTGCTGAGAAGGGTATTAGAAGTAGCTCAATATGTGCCTCAGGAAGTTAAAATTTTGTGATCAGAGTGAAAAATAAATTATCATATAGAATTAGTCAAATCTGAGAGACACATACCTTTCACTGGTAGTCTGTGAGATAATTTTAAAAATTCAAAACATATTCCAATCTTCAAGTGTATCAAGAAGATTTGGATTTTTCTTAAGCAATCACTGGCCACCCAGCAGACACCAACATTCTACAGAATGGCTCACTGGTTAAACGAGACTCAAACAAAATCACTTCCTTTGCTTTGTACAACCTTTAGATTTGTGTTTGAATGTCACAGAGATTGACTGATTTCCCTTTTTAAGTGAAATATTTCTTCTTTCGTCATTATAATTTCAAACATTTTGATGTAGCTAGCAATTTGAAGTTTAATAATTACTTTTGGTGAGAGAAAGATTTTATGAGCCAAGGCATCCATTTTAGGTTATTTGGGTTTTGTTGTTTTTTTTTAATCCATGAATTGAAATAGTTATACCATCCAAATTGCATGTTCCACACTATGAAGAACTTACATCAACAGCCATTGCATAGACTGGAGTGTCCTTCTTAACACAAAGTTAAGTGCCAAGAACAGCACGATGGTTAGCCCATTTCTTGGTTCAAGTCCTCACTTGTGGTCCACTCGGCCACTAACACAATACAGGTCTTCTCATCTGGAGAAAACAGAATACTCTGGGGAGTACTCATGGAAAACATTGAATGAGGGACACTGAAAAGAGGGGCTGGAACCAGATTATGAAAGGACTAGTATGTCCTAATGAGGAGCTGAGCTTTTACCTAACAGAAAACAGAAAGCCACTGGTGGTTTTCAAGCCAAGAAGATTAATCCACGTAACAAGACTGGGAGAGCCCACTGCATGCACACTCTACCTTGGAAAGCTTTATGACCTGTGTTTGGGGACAGGTAATGATAGCAGTCCAAGTATACTTGGGAGAACAGGAAAAGACACCAGCCCTAGCAGAAGGAGCTGGCAAAAATAGGAGAGTGAGTCAGGCTATCCAGCAATCCACCTCAGGTTCAAAGCAGGGTTCTGGTCCTCAAGGGGAAACGAAAGACAGAACCAAGAATCAAAAGCACGAAGCAAAAGGGTTGTTTGGGAAAACTGGGCACATACAGCTCAGTCCTGCTGCATCCTGGAATCAATGACCTGTCAGGACCCATAGGCTCTTTCGAGGAAACTTGGGTGTAGCTGAGGCAGGCAAGGAATGGCACTGGGAATCCTTAGGAAATATCCTCTGTCAGTTTGCATCATCATTCCTATAAACATTAAATTAAAATTTGTTCAAATTTCCACTTCTTACACAATGAGAAACCCAGTATCTCCAGGTTATCAGGAAGGATTTACGTTCCACCATGCTGTTCCTGGCCTGATTTCCTGCTTTGGCTGACCCCATGACTCACACATGCCTCACCCCTTGCCAGTGTTCCCTTGTCTTACAATTCGTTTGCCTTGATTTCCAGAGCTCACTCCAGGACATAGTACTTGGTAGATAGACATGGACTAGAGAATCATGGGGGCCCTGGCCTGAGTGATTTACTTGGTTGGGTGTTCTCCCACAAACCAAAAGGGCATGGGTTCAGTTCCCAGTCAGAGCCCATGCCTAGTTTCTGGGTACAGTCTCCAGTTGGGGCACATACGAGAGGCAGTCAGTCAGTGTTTCTCTCTCACATCAAAGTTTTTCTCCCTCTCTCTCTTCCTTTATTCCCCTCTAAAATAAATAAATAAACAAATAATCAAATGTTTATAAAAAAAGAATAATGAAGGATGAAAGGATTGCCCAGTTTAGCAAGTCATTTAATTTTTAAACTTAAATAATAGTCAAACAATAAATAAGTTTATTTTAAATAAACTTAAAGTGCACCTCCACCCTCCACTAAGGAATTTTTATGGGCTGTCTTTTCCACTTAGCTTCCATCTTATGACCATGTCATTTTACCCCAACCCTCTTTTTATACACAACCTTCATAAATCCACTTCATGTTCTGTACAGAGAATTTGGTCATCTCTTTTTCTGGATTTGATCTAAGGATTATATTTTCACAATAAAAATTTCCCAAAAATATTTTGAAGAAAACAAAAAAGATGATTTTTCTCCCTTAAGAAGAATTCTGCTGCCACTATTAAATAAGATTCTTCCCCCTACAGTGTACTTGAATCCGTAAGTTGAGCATAATTATATCTTTTTGTAACTCAGGTATGGATTAATGTATCTAAACTGAGTTGCAGCATTCTGCTGGGCTGCCCCGTATTGTGCTGACCCTGCTGGCTCTCACTGTCTGAAGTGTATTAGGAACAACAGTCATGTCAGACAGAATCTACCTCTTGACTTTCCTCTTGGCAATTTATAGATTCAACGCTATTTAGACAGGTAGAGAGGTAATCTCACCAGCGAGGCAATTCCCTTGGGCCATTTACATGCAAGATATTACCTCAACTGGAAAATGGTATGGGAGGATTTTACTAACTCCAGCAAAGAAATTCCTGAAATTGCAGTGTTGAAACCAGTAACAGGGTGCTGCTGTGAGAAGCAATATTCTCACCAGGATGTTGATATCGTTTGAGAAATTTACATCTTGAGACAGTGTCTGATGGTGGTGATAACCAGCACAGTGTCAGCGATCCTCCAGGTCTGTCAATAGATCTCATTCCAGGTAAAGCAGGGGCGGTTTACTGTCTTATCGCAAAATAAATGTGGGCCCCCAAATTGTCGGGAGCACAGCATGATCTCTTTAGTGTCTAAGAGATAATGAAATCTCTCGGGAAATGAAGAGCACAGAGTCTGTGTAGTTTCCAGTTTGAGGACTATAGTTGTGCGCTTAGAAGTTGACATAAACTGATTCTTGTTTTTCAAATGCTAAAACTCTTCTACCCATTTTGGGGGAAAATATTTGAGTTTTGGATAACAGAGAGAAAAAATAAAACAAGGAAGGATCTAGCAGCTATACTCAAAGTACCGTATTGTTCTTACACTACTTCAGCCCTCTGTCACTCTTCCCCTGCCCCCGTACCCCTCTCCCCGATCACTGAACCAAACAGCACATGAAAAGTAAAAGACCAAGGCGACTGCCCAGTGCTGAGAGTGACTGGTCCCTAGGCAAACATCATAGAAACATCACCTTGGCAGGTGACACACACTTGGGCCTTGGCTAGAGCTTTAGCGAACAATATTAATAAAGACTAATTAGATAACTTTTGTTGAAACATTTCCAAAGTGATGAGCAAAAGACAGCCAACCTAAAGGAAATATTTAAAAATCTCCCACTGAGCATGCTCAGAGAGAACATTTTAACTTCTTTTATTTTTAAAATGCTCAACCATTTTCTTCAAAAACTTGGCTTGATCTTCCTGATTCAGTGATAACTGAAGTTATGCCAACTTTGATGTTTTTAGCTTCAGCTGTTTTAGAGCTATATGTGATCCCCCCCAAAAAGGTTGGAATGAATTTTTTTCTGAGTGAAGAAGGAAACATATGTTTTAAACGCTCATGTGCCTTTTTTGAAAAGGATGAATTAACATCCTATAATATTTTACCTTTGGGCTTAAAATAAAAATTTTAGTTTAAAAGTCAAGGAGACATTTTTAGAAATTAAAATGGAGACTCTGGCCTTCAGGATTAAGTCTATGGATTTTGTCTGTGTTACCAAATGCATTTGTTGACTTGCATGTTGGCAGCTATTGTGTTTAAAATGGCAACAGAGACAGGGCAGTTTGGAGACTTGAGCAAGATGGACCACACAAGCCTAATTTCAGGACATCAAAGGACAATAGACTAATATGCAAAAACACTGGAGTATCTTGAGTACATTTTTTTCTAACCAGATAAATGACAGCAAGTCTAAGAAATAAAAATGAATAAGGAAAGCTTTAATCCACCTCCTAGTCCAATTTTTCCTTTTAATTTATAGAAACAGGAAAGGAGGAATAAACAATGAGAGGTTAGAGCACAAGCGGCACCGAGTATGACTGATGCTACTGGAGGCACTTGGACTCAGAAGAGAATATTGTCAGGCTGGCTTCTGAGAGCCACACTTACGCTCCTCTGTTACCCACCATGCCAAGGCTTCCCTGAGATTTTCCTTGGGATCAGTTGGTCATTGGATCTCCTTAGGACACACCAGAGATGATAAGGGAAGGAAATCAGGGTCATTGTGGCTGATACAATTATTAGCAGGAAAGGTAGACAGATGTCCAACGGCTCCCAGCAAACCCTGTGGCTGATACAAAACTTACATGAGAAATGACTTCTGACTGAGGGTGGAATATCCCCCAGGTTTCTAGAGATGGAAATGGTAGATGATATCAGTGCTTTTAGATCAGACCTAGGTCATTTTTGCAGATGCCTATGCAACATCAAGTCTAGTAGTTTCCAGTTCAATTTCGCTAACTCCCACTGTATTCTGGTATGTACCCAAAACTCTGAAAGAACAACAAAGGAAAGAATTGGTAAAGAAATGACAAATGTCTCACTCTTTAATAATGTCAAAAGAACTATGGGCAGAAAAATTGAAACCAGAATGAAAGAAAGGTTTAAAAGGAAATTGACTCTGTGTTTACAAAAGGATTCCAATTCTGGGCGAATTGTCCAACTCAACCAGTTGCTTTAGAGAAACATGATTAAAGTGATGACTGAGGTGTTTTGTGTCCTAGCCTCAGTTTCCTTTATTCCCCTCTGAGTCTACTAACAGCCAATCAGAAAGGAACCTGGCCTGGAGGCTTGTCAGTGATAATAATTGAAAACATCTGTCCATGTAACAAGTGTGGGAAGCCAACCCAGCTCCCTGACAGAGGGAGTTCTCAGACAGCACAGCCATAACCACGACTGTGCTCATATTCTCCTTCACAGACTTTTCTCACTGCCAGCTGTCTTTATTCTCCTGCCAGGAAAGCAGGGGGCCTGGGGATATCACCAGGGCTAGGGTTAAGTGAGCTGGGGGAAGGAGGAGAACAGGCTCCCTCAGAGCTCTGGGTATAGAGACGAGGGCTATCTGATTGGGAGCTAAAAAGACCTAGGACTGAAGGGAAAGAATAGCACACAAACCAATGAAGTAGGAGGGCAGAGGGATAACACTATAAAAAAGGTCAGATTCCGTACCCACGTGACCTGGGTTTAAGTCCTGGCACAGCCGTTTCTGTGTGACACTGGACAACCTCCCTATGCCTCAAGCCTCCCGTTTTAAAATGGGAATAATAAGAGCACTTATCTCATACTTTTTTCAGACAGAAGATAGCACTTGAAATTTAGAAAATTAGAGACAGAGTCCTCTACTGGAGAGCCTGATACCTTGGTCATGAGTAGGGGCCTTATCCTGCTGATAGTGTCACATTGACTTAGACCCACAATTTTCAACGAGTGGGCTGCAAGAATTTTTAAAACTTGCAACACCTGACTATTTAGTCAGGGGCGCTGACCTCTACATTGTCAGATAAAGGAATGACAACAATCAACACAATGATAACCATCCAGTTATAAATCAAATAAATCAAAACTATACCTATTTTTTTTTGGCAGATAGGCAAAAAATATATATATATTTTTGGTGGGATGTAGAATTTTAGTAATTATTTAATGTGTGCCATGAAATGAAAAAGGTTGAAAATTGCTGACTTACAAAGTGGCCATGCTGTTCCTGCAAATATTGCTCGTGTCTGACTGTGGTCTTTTAAAAGCTACTTTTCCAGGCTGTGTTGCTTAGCTGCTTGTGATCGGTACTGACTCTTTCAGGTAGCCTCTTTCTGCCCCGGGAGCCATTTTCTACGATGCACCAGCTTTGGTCTGATCCAGCTGACTTCGCCTCACTCCTAACGTAACGCTGTCTCACTCCCTGTCCCAGCAGTATGCCAGGTCTTTCAGCTTGGGGCTGGACATATCAAGGGAGCACATGGGCAGAAGAATGCCAGCAAAACTTTATTTCTGCCAACTGAAGAGAACATTCCAGATTGGAGGTTAGAGAAAATTTAAAACAAGGAAAGTTGGAGCAAGGAGAAGAAAGAAAATACAGGTCTTAGTAGGAAGATTTAGATGCTTTTCTTTGCCCATGGAAGCGGGGGGACACTTCATTGAGAATATAATGAACCAACAGATTTAGAAATAAAGTATAAACAGAAGATTATAAAGGACAACATTAAAAAATGGCAAATTATCCAGATGATTTCATTGTTTAAGATACGTTCTGTACATAGATTAACCACCTCTGGAAACTGCATTAACAGTCACCTCACCACAATTATATTTATAACTAACTCACAGTCATTTGATGTATGATATTCACTTGGAAGCTAGAAAGAATAAATCCAGCTTGCAAAGAAGCAGAACTTACTTTAAGGGTGGGGCTTAGGTCCTGAGAAAATTTTGCTCAGCACATGGGTGGCAAGAAATAATACAAAAGGAGAAACTTGGGAAGGCCGACTTTGTATCATTAGTTAAGAACAGTTATGTATTGTATATGTATCCAACATAAACACTTGGCTAAGGATGTTATTCTACTGACAGTGTTTGCCTTTCCTTATGGTCATCAGCTGGTGACTACCGCTACTTGGCTGCAAAGCACTTCATCCATAAAGAAAAGCACCATAAGTAATAATGAGTGTAAGTTTGTGTTCGCTGCAGAGCAAGAATTCAGATTCAACAAGAGGGTTTTTTTTTTTAATCCAATTGAAATGAATCAAACTGTTTAACCTAATTGGGCTTCTATAAATCAGGAGTGTTGTCATATTAGTAATCCTTCTAGATAAGGCATTGCAATGAGGCGCCATGCAAGAGTACAAATGTATAAACATAAAATAAATACAATCCATTGACCCTCTTCTATTTAGCAGCCTTGCACATCTTCCCTCTCTCTATGATCACTATTTAATACAATTATCACTTAACAGCTAACATTAGTAGGTCTTTTTACCCATTGAGAGACTATATTTTTTCTTTCTATGACTATCTTTTCAATAAGCATACAGAAGCACAGAAAATCCTGATCTTTTGATAATTATAAGGACAACAAAACATGGGGGAGGGAGTAATATGTATCCATGGCTTTTAAAAATACATATTGCGAATGTCATACAATTGTTTTTCTTTTTAATGAAGCAGGGATATATGTGCTAATCTGAAAGTATCACCATACTTCTTTAAATCTGCTTTAAATAGATATCTTTAAAAATTAATCACATTTCTAAATGCACTATTCCCGTACTTTGACACCGCTTTGCCCTATAATTTTCTCTTTTTTTCCTATACTCACTTAAGGATGACATGGTTCTACTTCCCCCAGCAGTTAGCCTCTCAAGTTCCCAGATTCCCTCTCATTGAGGGATACCTTGTATTACTTCTATAGATGTATCTGATTTCCTTTTGAAATTGCTTTTCCACTGAATGGCAGATTCCTGGCACATGTGCCACCATGCTCCAGTCAAAATCCCATGGAGACATTACTAGTTGCTCATATCTGCCTTTCGCACTGAGGCTTCCACTGCAGGGTGCTTCCCCCCAGAGCATGAGCCACCGTCAGCCAGGCAGAGCACACCTGCGTGTCATTCCTCTGTCAGAGCAGGTCTCTTGATCCATCGCCACCATCCCTGTAGGAGTGTTACGAAGACAAAAGTGCAGACTGCAGACACGCCCTATGCTTCCAAGAGAACAGGAGGCTCCTGTCTGTTTCTCTAGAAATCCCCAGTGCCTGCCTTTTGTTTCATTCTTTATTTTAATAAATAAATGTATCTATTATCAAAAAGATATACACATACACCCTTTATATAATATATAAAGTATGTATAAACATTTATTTAAAGTATACGCATATATGTGTAAGCTATTACTACATTTCAGGGTTCCTTTATTTTACAATTGATTACTACGCTTGCCCTATGTTTCCAAGCTTGTCAACTTTCCTTACAACTTATTTTAACTTTGAGGAAGGAGAAAAGGATTTCAACTTTTTTTAAGTGTTCAATCATTTAACAATAAAATTCCGGAATTAGAATCCCCCCAGACCAACTGTCTGATTTTTCCAAAGGAGTAAGGTGAGCCTGAGGAAGGCGACGCAAATCCCCAGAGTGGGGCCTCCGAGGATGCTATTTTGCACTCACAGAATCCCCTTTTCCAAAACCTGTACCTAAATGTTACATTACATTGTTGTATTTCAAAATTATTTCTGTAATCATTCTCTGTAATTTTTTTCAAAGAAAGCAAAAAGAGAAGGCAGGAGAAAGGGAAGATGGTATGACATGGAACAGGACTCAACATCTTTGCTAATGAACTTGGCTCGCTGTACCTCCTAAACTTAAGAGAAAACAACTAAAAAGAGTATTTGTTGAGGGCTTTGTTCTGATTGTAAATAAGAAATATGGGGGAGTACCTTATTTCCATTCAGTTCATCTACCTTTCTGCTGGAACAAAAAGGCATCCAGACGAGGAAAAATTAACCTGCCAGCCACCTGTAAAGGAAAAACTATTTGTAATAACAAAAAGATATAGAATCCCCAAACTTTCTATTGCACATGAAAATAGGAAAGCTGAAGGTAACGCACTCCACCTAAATTCAAAGATTTTGTAATCTAATTGAGATATAAAGCATATGTGCATGAAATAACTTAGAGATAAAAATAAAACATGTCAACAACAATGTAATACAATCTGAATGTTTAAATGCTAAGAAGCAAATAACAAAGTGATCAGAATACAATGTTTAAAGACTTTCCAGTAGAGACAGGCTTAAATATTGTTCCGGACATGGCCACTGACATAGACTACAAAGCAGTTCAAATGTGCATGGCCGTAAGGACAGATGAGCAGGAAACTTGACCTCTGCACCCTGAATGTATGCCATCTGCTTTTATCATTTTTTTAAAATTAATACATTTTATTTTTCAGAACAGATTTAGGTTTACAGAAAACTGGGCAGAAAGTATAGAATTCTCATATACTCTCTCTTCCACCACTACCTCCACCACCACCATCACACACACACACACACACACACACACACACACACACACACACACAGAGTTTCCCTGTTATTAACATCATGCATTAGTGTGGTACATTTGCTGCAATTGATGAACTCATATTGATATGTTATTATTAACTAAAGCCCACAGTTTACATTAAGTTTCACTCTTAATGATGTAATTATGTAGATTTTGACAAATGTATTATTTTAATGACATGTATTCACCACTATAATATCATAGAGAATAGTTTCACTGCCTTAAAGATCCTCTGTTCTCTGCCTAAGTCATCCCTTCCTCTACCCTAACTCCTGGCAACAACTGGTCTTTTACTGTCTCCAGAGTTTTCCCTTTTCCAGAATGTCAGATACTTGGGATCATATAGTGTGTAGACTTTTCATGCTGAGCTCTCTCACTTAACAATATGCACTTAACATGCCTCCTGTCTTTTCATAGTTTGGTAGCATATTTCTTTAATCTCTGGATAGTATTTCATTGTATGAAGTCCCACCATTTGTTTATCCATTCACCCATTAAAAAAACATCCAAAATCTTTTTTTAATATAAAAACAAAGTTTTTAAAACAAAAGTTTTAATTTGTTTTTTAACCATGCGTTGCTCCAACAGGAAATGTGGTTCTTGGAATACGTATTCTTTTCACCTTAAGACTCTTTGTCTAGGGGAATGTGTTGTCATATTCTGCAACATGATACTAGGCTATCATTTCTGTCCTTAAGCTTGAGTCATGGGCCACTTCACCTTCTTGCTTTCATTCTTTGGTGACATGAGAACAATGTATTTTAGAGTATACGGCCAAAAGGTAATAATTATGAAGCTAAATCCTGAAGTTTTAAATGACTGTGATTATTAGCAAGCATCTCCTGGGGGTCATGCCTTTCCTTTTCTTCTAGAACTACAATGACGTGTTGTCTTTACAGTGAATGAGAATATAAATCCAAATTTAAAGTTGTAGAAGGGAGAAAGAAACTTTCTTCTACCCTCAAGTTTCTTTCGGCTGGTCTACTAGTCAAATAGATGTGAGATGGACTAACAAGAGAAAATAACCAAATTTAATACATACATATGTATGGGAATATATAGATATATATATGAACTCCACATACATGTGAGAGTCAGAGATTTCATGTGCACAAGAGATTTAGAGACAGAAAGAGAACATGGGTGTAATGAGAGGGGACCCCCCCAAAATGAAATTATCTTCTGGAGGGTGGGCCCATTGTAGTACAGGCTTCCCCTGCTAGGTGAGTTTTCTTGGAACCCATCTGTATCAGTGTACCAGCTGGTGTTGTTATGAGAGGTTATGTTCAGTTTCAGTGAATTTTTTTTTTGAAGATTCTTTCAACGTGTTTGCCCCTTTCATGATGGGTGATTTACAAGTGCACCTGCCCACACTGTGCGGTGTTCATCAGTTTTTGACCAAAACAGCGTGACCCCCATGCCTCACCCTTCTTATTCACCTGATCTAACCCAGAGCAGCTATGTTTGTTTCCCTGGATTTAAAAAAAAAGTGCTCAAAGGAAATGTTTTGCTGATGTGGAAGAGGTAAAACAAAAAACAACAGAAGCACCAAAAGGTATCAAAATTGATGAATTCAAAAACTGTTCTGAGCAGTGCAAAATGTGTCTCAAAGGTATATTGAATAAAATGGAGAGTTTGAAGGTGACTGAAGTTTAAACATGTAAGAATAAATACCATGTTTTGCTGTGTAGAATGGACACCTATGTTTTTGGCCCAAACTTTCATGGAAAAAAATCTTTCCTTTTAATTTTTTTAATTCAATTTTTTACTTATTTACATTTAGAAACAAAACTGTCATATTCCAGGGTATTATTTTGCATATAGATACATTATTGCTTTCTAGAATTACACCTTTGACACATAAACATGAATAAAAGAATTTAAAATATTTACATAGATACAGAATTAGTGCTACCCATGTATAATGCACATCCTTATTTTTCCCTCAATAATTTGGGCAAAAAAGTGCTCATTATACACGGTAAAATACAATACAGTTTTGTTTATAAGTAAGTTCAGGGTGTTTTTGGGTCCCTCCTGTTATAACATATTCCAAGCTAAAGATGAGGTAAGGCACCTTCGAGCTTCAGAAGATCATTACTGGGAGGGCACATGTCCCGTAATTAGTCGTTTGCCTGCCGCATATGTATTATAGGTCAAAAAGCTTATCTCTGATAATCTCTTATTATGGGCAAGGTCCATAATTCATGTTCTTCTCTTTAGTATCCAGAGGGGCAGAAATTTCTGTTAAGCCCGTTGTTCAAACTGCCTTCAGTTCAAAACAATTCGCATACCGCAGAGGAACCATAGAGGAACACGTTATGATGGTTTATGCTCTGAACCCCTACAAAATCGCGCCTTCTCTCTTATTTCTTGCAGTATTAACTACACCCCCCAAAAAACGATTCTTAGGGTGTCATTTTCAGAATTAGTTTCCCTAAGCAGAACCAAGTATTACCTGGCACACCTATGTCTTTCTTTCTGACACCAAATAACATTGATAAGCGAATTGCTCTAATAATAATAATAATAGCAATAAAGATTGCCCTGCCATTTGAAGAGAATTTACAATAAAAGCCATTTACTTGGCTCCATGATTATTTATACACGTTGATTTTAAGACAGCACACAGGAGGCTTTGCCAGGAAAATTTAAAGTTCAAGCAGAAAAAATAATCACAATATCTTTCAGTCATTTGCTGCTTATATTTGTTTCCTTAAAATGCACAGCTAAATGCTCTCTACATTACAGCTATCACTTGGTAGACGGGGTGTATCTTATTACTGGGTTATTTTCCAGTACATTTGGTGTAGTTAAGGTAAAGTGTATTAACTTTCTCTCAAAATAAAGATGAAAACAGAGTTGTAGGGGCTGTGAATACTTCAGCCATTGTCAGGAAGTTAAGAACTGACAGGAACTCCGAATAATCAACTCTGCCTGGTGCATATACCGTAGTTTTCCCCCTGGGATATCTGGTCTAATCATACAATGTATCTGACTGGCATGAATGTAGAATTACTTTCAATAAAGATTTTATTTCAAGCTTGGATGATTTCCCCCAAAACATCTTGTCACTAAGGCAAAGTATATCATAGAATATCTGATTTTTTTTCCCCTACAAGTCAGCTTTTGAGGGGGAAATATACACATTTCAACTCAACTACTCAACTCAGGTCAATTCACTGTAAAAGATCACATTATAACATATCTAGACTGATTAAAGATTTGCTATGTTAAAGAAATCAGAGAGCTGTCAAAGAAAGCTTACCCTAAAGTCTGCAAATGTAAAGAACACATAACACATTCGCTCATCTACAATGTGTACTCTCCCTGTAGTAGCCTCCAATCCCAGAGCAGGCAGGACAGATGATTCTACAAGCTAACACCCGGCTTCTAGAATATTTATCTTTTTTGCAAGTAAGGAACATTTAAAGGTCACATCTTCCAATAAGTACGAGATTGTTTCCAGGCTATATGAGAAATATGAATGGCCTGGTCATGATCGCACTAAAATGATCTTCAGTTCTCTATTTATCCTTCTCTCTGTCTTTATCCTCTTCTCTTCCTTCATGATGCTAAATTAAGTCAGCGTGTTCAAGAGAGCAGTACAGTAGCAGTACATTACTCTATTTTGAATTCACTGAAATGTTTCATTCTGTGCTTGCTTACATTATTTCAGCCTTGGTGTCACTTTGTTTAATTTATGCTTGGTTCATATAATCTTAAAAATACCTTATGTTACCTACAGAGGTTCACCTCTTACTCACTAAAAGCACACAAATCACATGGTTTAGTTCTAATGGGATAGGAATTGTTATTTTAATATTTAATAATCATAGCACATTATATTTATACAATGTTTTAAATTCAAAATCCCTCTTATCTCTATTACTATATTTTATGACTAACATATATAATATTATGATAAGACTCATGTGCAAGAATGAAAACTCAGCATGGATAAAACTCACCAGGCATGTAGACTTGAGTCACGGCTTTTTGACTTAATTGGCTGGGTGACCTTTGGACGGGTGACTTTACCAAAAAGCCTTTTAACCTAACTATGTGCCAAATGTGCATGTGAAGCTATTTAGAAACTCAGACACCTGGGCCTCAACCCTGGACTACTCAATCAGAATCTCTGTGTGATCCTTTTGCTTTTTTAGAAGCTCTAGCCAGAATGGAACACCAGTGAGTCCTAATCTCCTTTTCTTTGTTTATAAAATAACAAGTGACAAAAGCAAATGTAATTATGTATAATAAACTTCAGTGTTTCTATAATTTGCAAAGGGTTTTGCACACATTTTTAACTGAACCTTCAAAGCAACCCTTGGTGTCAGTTTCTGGGCAAGGAATCCAAGGCTTAGAGAACCTCAGAGCACAAGAACTTGTGATTCGGAGAGTCCAGATATCAGGTTTTCCCTAAAGCAGTGGTTCTCTCCCCAGGCACGATAGAAAAAGAGGCAGTTTTTATCGAACCCATACCTAACTACAGGCCAAATGTAACAGATTATCTGTGGTTGAGTCCCCTGACATTGATAAGGTTCTGAATATGCACACGATATTAACATGCAGTGAGGACTAAGCCTCTGCTCCAGAATGACCAGAGCAAGTTTAGAAAATATAAAGCAGTATACATAAAGCATGATGGTTTCATCCCCATTTTGGTGATGATGAAACATGAATTGGGAATGGAAGGGAATGGTTCATGAACACAGAGCTGATCAGGGCTAGACTCAGGGCTAGATTTTAGGTCTCTTCTTTCATGAGCCAGCTCTCTTTCTACTAGAATTTTTTCTGATTCCCCAGAGCTCAAGGCTACCATTGCAGGCCAGATATAACATGGCACCAGTTTTCTATAAACTTCATCGGAAGGAGGGGTGGAGCATGACAAGGACAGAAGAGAAGTCAAATTATGATGTGAGGCCAACAAAGGTTGGCAAGCTGACAGGAGTTCTGAAGCATCCCTGTCCCATCAGAGTTGTCCCTAAATGGACCAAACTGAGTCGGCCTGTCTACCCCCACTGTGACCAGTCATTGGCCATGGTCTGTCTCCAAGAGTGTTGGGGGACTCTCTTCAGCTGAAGAAAACTTGCAGGGGCTGACTGCTGAAGCCAACTGCTCACCACCACCACCACCTGTAGTTGGGTGTTATTCCTTGAAGACACATCTGGGCAGAATATTTTGTATCTATCACAGTCCACCATTTGTGCCACGCTAATCCATTCTGTATGTAGGTTTGAAGAACAGGTCCCCCAGGACTCCGGGAGGCCTCACTTCCCAAGGAAGCCTTTGAAGAAGCAGCTATAGTAAGGAAAATTCAAGCCCTACACCTGAAGCTGGATCTGAGCCCACAGCTGATACTCATTGTCCCCCTCCACTATCCATTCTGGGAATCTCAGTTATCACTCTCACCCTCAGTTATAGCCTGTTGGTCATGGGAGCTGACCCAGTCTCATCCCTGAGAGATGCATGCTCCTAATCACTGTATCTTCTTAGACAAGGATTTCTGCTCTATCCGTTAAACATAGAAATTGAGTGACAGAGAACTTGGAGGCTTATGTGTATCATCTGGATTCCACAGATATTATTCCCTATCCCCACTCTGTAACAACAACCCTGCATCCTCTATTTGATCATGGTTAATGACCCCTGACTAGATGGTCACTCTTCTCTTTGCCTGCTGGTCCCCGGACCCAAGAAGCTGCAAGTGCCCGGGAAGCAGTAGTAGCTGACAAAACAATGACTAGATGCGTTATTCTAATATAGTGATACAAGCTAAATAGCATCCATGTTGGCTGCCTATTTACTGTGCTCCTGGGGGATGCCATGTTCTACAATATTAAGAGTCTTCATAGCTGAGTCAAGTCCTCTTGGCCCCTCTCTTGGTCCGTACTGCTAATTATTATATTTGTATCTACCTGGCTACTAGCAATGAAGCCCACCTCCTGATCTTTATTGTTTCATTGTCGTATCATCTCCAACACTATCAATAAGCTTAGTTTTGTAATGGGCTTTCCCGCAGCCAACCCTTATTTACAGGGTAAAGGCCTATAATTTCAAACAACTTTTTTGCAGAGTGTAAATGATGTTTAGCAGTAGTCCTTCAATTTCATTGACCTTATAGTCACTATCCACAACATCCTAGCATTATTTTTAAGAGCCTAATATATTGCGCACTACTCCTCCATGGGTATAACATCTCAATTAACTACCAGTGAGAGTTTTAACATTTGGACTGCCACCTTGTGCCAAGACCTGGCTGTACTTGCCTTTCACCACTGGCAGACCCCCCTTTCCAGACAGCCAGGAAGTGACCGAGCTCCAAATCCCCATTTTTGCTGGCTTCCTAGAGCAGCCCTAGAAGCAATAACCACAGATTAAGTTCCAAAACACAGTTTGACATGCAGGGCATTTATTCTGGATCAACTCTTACAGAAAAGAGGACGTGGGAGCAGGACTGGCAGAGGAGGAAGGTGAACCTTAATGTGAACCCAACTTAGCCTCAGCCAACTGCACAGAGTACAACTGCTGGAGTACATGCAGTCCATTGTTCCACAGTGGGTGCGACAGTCACATAGATCAGTCAGTGCCCTTGGGCAAGGTGGCTCACTGCAGTTGAGGCAAACTTTGAAGAAGAAAACAGCTGGAGCCCATCTGCTAACCTCACTACCCACATATAGGCAGAAAGTCCTTCCTTGAAAGAAAGTCTGAGTTGCCCGTCTCTGTCTAAAACAGCCACCATCAATAACAAATTATTAGTATGAGAATGGTCCATTAACAGCCAGAGACTAGGAAAGACCCTTTTACAAAGCCCAGTACAGAACTTGAAAATGGTCCCTAAAAAATTGGATATTTAATCCTGACCATAGAATTTATTATACAACAGAAGAATACAGATGTGTGTGTTTTGTTCAAGTTGGGTACATGTTGGAAACTCATTGTCAGGTAGTACATGGGAAAGAAAGTCACCCTGCACAATTACAGGCCCCTAACAAGCTCTCAAGAAACACTAGCTCTCTTCATCTCTTCTTTGGTGTTCTTATTATCTCAGAGTAGGTATGAAACTCAAGTGTGCAAGGAACAAAATTATTGTGCCATAATCAAAACTAATTTATCTGATAAAGCCCATTCTTCTAAATGATTTCAATCAAGTCAATTCAGAGTGTCTTGCAGACATTTTCCTGTCTTGTTTCTCATCCTGGATGACTACATACAGTCTAAGCATTTGGTGGAACCAAGGAAAACATCTGTTTATATGGTATTTCAATAAGTATTTATTGAGCACCTTTATTGAGCCAAACACTAATCTTGATCTAGGGATACTGCACTAAACAAAAACAAATCAAGTCCTGGTGCTCAAGATGTTTACAATCAACTGAAGAAAGATATTAAAGCCGATAAGCAGGGTAGGACGTGTCTGGCTTATGTCATCTGTTCAGACTGGTCTTCATTTCCTTTCGGTTTTCTGTCATCATCCTTAACTTCCGATCCCAGGTCTGAGTTTCAGTCACTGTTCAGGCAGAATTCTGTGAAGCTATTTTAATGCCACCTTTGCCTTGATAAACCATGCAGTAATTTTTATTTAATGATTCCTGATATATTGAAGAAGAGGAATTCTGGAATCTTGCCATATCCCCAGGTTTTCCCCAAGAAGAGTAATATGGATCTGTCCAATCTCAGAATCCTCAAAACTTCTAACAGCCTGTATCCCTAGGGAAGAGGGATGGGAAGGGCTCGGGACTCACCACCTCTGTGGGACCTCACCAGAGTCTCAGCTCTCTTCTCTTCTCTCTAACTCTTCTTCTCCCAGTCCAGAAAATCTTTCTTTTGTCTGGCAGCAGGGTAGCCTGGTCCTTCATCTACTTTCCAATCCATTGGTTAAGTCATAGCTGCAACTCTGATTTCTTAGACATTTCAGTTTTTGAAACTCAAAGGTACATTAGTTCTTTGCAATTCAAAACCCTCACTTGCAAAAATTCAAAGCACTTTTTCGACTTTTCTGCTATAGTATCCCTCCACTGAGGTAAAAAATGCTTCTGACTGAAACTAGGGGAAAAGCAAGAGGTATAAGGAAGGGTAGAGAAGAAACCTCAGTTATTATATTTTATTCCACCTCATCTCAAGTGATATTTTGACTTTCCAAGAATGCGCACTCTTTCATCATTAATCTGGGAGCCCAGACATTTTAAACGTCATTCATTTCCATCCAATACAGGAATCTTAGACATTTCTGCATGCCTCTTGATGGGAACCTCATGCCTTTTTTATACACAAAATAATTAATGACCTTTTCCTGACTGGTGTGGGTCAATGGATTGAGTGCTGGCCTAAAAACCAAAGGGTTGCCAGTTCGATTCCCAGTCAGGGTACATGCCTGGGTTACAGGCTAGGTCCCCAGTTGGGGGTGCGAGAGAGGCAACCGATTGATGTGTCTCTCACACATTGATGTTTCTCTCCCTCTATTTCTCCCTCCCTTCCCCTCTCTCTAAAAATAAATAAATAAAATCTTTTTGAAATATTTAATAATCTTGATAAATGTTCCCTCTACTTTTCTAGTGTATGTGTGGAAAAATCTATAGCAACCAAACATTAATAGTAGTAATAGCTAAGTGATGGGATTATGAAGGGTTTTTATTTTCTGTTTGACTTGTCTGCATTTTCTAGTTTTTATAATAAATATGAATCCTTTGTAGCAGCCTAGTCTATATTCACAACTCTAATTCTTGGTAGGAAGGTAATATTCATCTCTGGGCCAATTCTAGTAAATGAATTTACAAGAGGACAGTTGACTTTTTCTTCCATATCATGACTTTTTACATTCAGTCATCATGGCTCCTTTGGTTTTGTTTTATTCCAAATCACACTTCTTCGGTCCCTTTGCTCCACCACTGAGGAGCACATCACTCTGCTGGGCATGCTCACCTTGGATCTCCTTGGGGACATCCTTCTTAACATCAAGTCTCTGTAAAAATCATCTAAAACTCAATTTTCCTCAGTCAGTAAAATTAAGCATGGTTGATTGAATGAGGATGCCCAAATTGCAAATGATTATCTTTCAGCTATTTGGGGATCTTTTAAACAAAAAGACAACTTTCAAGTAACTGCTGAAGATTTGATATAGATGCCCTTAGTGGGAAATGAAATAGTGGTTCTCTTCACCTGTGTGAACAGGAGGTTGATGGATTCTGACTTTGCATATTGATAGTGTTCCTTTTAATTTTTCTAACATCATAAGGCAAATATTTAGGTTCTATATTTTCCACTAATATCTTGTACTTGGTGCCTTATTCTACTTGAACTAAATAATGCTGATCCCCGCACAACCCCCTGTATACATATTTTATTGTGTAGAAAATGCTACTAGCACATTCTAGTTTTTTTACCTGCCCTATTGGACAAATTCTAGGTATAGAATAACGGCAGTCTTATAATTTTTTCTTTTGAAAAGATATTCCTAACCTTTCTCCCCCAAATTCCGGGATGGTGATATTATCAGTGATACTGGTAGATCAGCAGAGCTCAGGGAATAAAATCCAAGACTTCTCTTCCTGATGACAGAGTCAAATACAGGTGGCAAAAATCATTTTTAAAGCCTGAGAGCAAACACCTAAATGAACCCATGGCTGAAATTCTCAGGCTATCTCATCAAAAGTGCAGTTCCATTCACAATGAGAAATTAATGCTTTCAGAAGTATGAAACACTGTGTGAATCTGGAGAAAAAGGTTGGTTTTTCTTCTACCTGAACACCCTTCTTATCTTTGTTAATATATCCTTAGATGTGACTAAAAGATTAAAATATGTCTCCCAAGACTTCTTGCTGACTCTCTGACTCACAGATCTTTGAGGGATTCCTCAGGCCTCAGGCCTCACTTTGAGTAAGCCCTTGAGTTCAAATGCAAAATGTTTGAATATTAGTTATTTGTAAAGAAAATATCTATATCCCACAGTAATAACAATCTTCATCTTAATCTAGGTGCTGTCACTTACTATGTGGCTTTGATGAAATTATTCAATCTTTCTTGAGATTCATTTTGTTCATCTGTAAAAAATTCATTTGAAGATTGTCTTTCACACCCAAAAAAGAAAAAAAAATGGTTGGAGAAATATTCCTAATATATATTAAAATTACAGTGATTTAAACAGCAAAGTGCTAGTTTAGAATCCACACAGAATTATCAACAGAGTAAGATGTACCCAGTGTGTGTGTGTGAGAGTATAGGAAACTGAATGAAAACGTGGCATCACAAATCAAAGGAGAATGCATGATTTTCTCAACAAATGTTATGGGGGGATTAGCTGGATCTTGGAGAAAAAAATTAATTTAGATTACATCACATTTCACACAAGAAAAAATATTTGAGATGAATTAGAGAATGAGAAAATGAAATCATTAAAGAAAAGCTAGGATAAAACATTGATATTTGCCTGGTCTCTTAAATGTATGAATTTTATAATAACAAAAACAATGGTAGAAATTCAAAAAGAAATAGTGCTAGATATGACCACATAAAAATTTAAATAAACAAAACTAAGGAACAAAAACAAAAAAAAATCTGGGAGAATGTAAATACAACAAGAAGAATAAAATGTCATGCTTTTTAATACATAAAAAAACTCACAAATCTGCATATATAAGATTGTAGCATTGCCTGTAGTAATAAAGAATTAGAAGTAATCAAAAAGCCCACCAGAAGGACAATGGTTAAATAAAGATATTTCCATACTATAAAATATAACAACTTTTTAAAAAGGATGAGGTATTTTTATATGTACTGACTTGGAAAAATGCCCACAATATATACTTAAAGGGAAAGAAAGCAAATTGTAGCATTTTATGTATTTTTATCTCAATTTTCAGAAAGAAAAAATATATATGCAGATAGGTAGATGGGTAAATAAAAAAATCCAGAAGGAACACCCATCTGTTAATTATAGTTAACATAAAGGCATTTTAATTAAAAATGAGAGAATTTTACTTTTTTACTCTACATACTTCTGATTATACATTTTTCAAAGGCTACGTATTAGTTTTATTGTACAAAGTAAATAAATGGATTAAACAAACAAACTGATAAGCTCTCAGTAGGAAAGGGGCAGAGGATACAAACAGCTATTCACAGAAAAGAAAATCTACATGAATGCTTAATTTTTTATTTTTTCCCCATTTCCTAAGTTCAAAGAATCCTAAATTCAAAGAAAACCATTTTAAAACCTATCAAATTGGCAATTACTTAAAAAGATTAATATCAAATGATAATAATGATAACAGGACTACATGTTACATGCAATAGAAGGTGCTAACATTTCTCAGGTTATCATATTTTAAGAGAATAGGAGCCCTTGCTGGGTAGCTCAGTTGGTTAAAACGTCATCCTGATACGCCAAGGTTGTGGGCTGGTTCCCTGGTCAGGGCACAAACAAGAATCAACCAATGAATGCATAAATAAGTAGAACAAAAAAAATCTTTATTTCTCTCTTGTTCTCCCCTCCCTCCCATTTTCTCTCTCTCCAAATCAATAAATAAAAATTTAAAAAAAGAATGAAGAGCCACAATAAGTTAATGATCTTTTGCAAGTTTTCAAAGTGTGGTCTCCTGACCAGCAGTATCATCATCACCTGGGAATCTGAGAGGAATGCAGATTCTCAAACACCTTTCCAGATTTGCTGATTCAGAAATCTGGGAATAGAGGCAAGCGATTTGTGTTTCAAGATGGCTTCCAAATTATCCTCCTGAATGGTAAAGTTTGAGAATGACTGACCTAGTTGTTGCATTTCTAGTATTTTATCTTATAGCAGGGTTTTTTCAACAGCAGTGTTAATGACATTTTGGACGGGCTAATTCTTGTTGTGGGGGCTATCATGGGCATTGCAGAATGGTTCGCAGCATCCTCTGCTTCCACCCACTAGATTCCAGTAGCAACTCCCCACCCAGTCATGAAAACCAAAAACGTCTACAGAAATTGCCAAATGCCTCATGGGAACAGCAAAATTGCCTCTGGCTGGGAACCACTACCTAAAGAAATACAGTCAAACCTTTGTTCTCGAATGTCTTGTTCGTGAACAATTTCGTGAAAAAAGTCTCAATTGTCTCACAAATCTTTGGGTCTTGATTCTTGACCCAAAAGTCCTTTCATGCTAGTACCTCTATGATCAATCACATGGCTCTCAGGCAACAAACAAAGGAAATTTGGTTTACAAACAAATCACTCCTCAGTTTTCTGGGGATCTACTGTACTCCAAAATACGGAGGAAGAGTACATTGAAAAATTTTTTAATATATCAATTTCATTCATACTAAGAAATCATGGTTACAACCCATTCCATCCCATATAAGGAAATGAATACATTAATACCACATATATAAGTGAATAATAAATATTATGTATACAAAAGTGAAAAATATTTAATGTAGAATTATATAGAAAGGATTTTTGAATATGTAGGTAAATAAATTCTTTATTTCTACATTTATAACAACTAAATCCTGGCACAGTCATTCTCCTGTTCAATACCCAAGAATGGATTCTCATTATCTTTAGAATTAAATCCTAACTCCATCCCAAGGCCATCAGTTACCCCACAGACTCTCCCACCTTCTCACTCCCCAGCCTCCAGCCACACTACCCGCTCTGTGCCTAGACCCACAAAAGAGAACCTCACCACTGGGGTTTTCTACTGACTCTTCCCTGCCTGGGGTTCTCCTTCCCCCGGTGTGCATCTAAGCATGTCCCTGCCCAGGTGTCCTTTCCTTAGGAAGGGCTTCTTCAAGCACTGGGCACCTTGACTGCTCCAGGTAGCACTTCCACTGCTCTCTGCTCGTAAGAGTTTTCTGGGGCTGCTTTATCCGCTGCCAGCCAGGCCCCACCCATACTAAAGTAAACAAGCATCTCTGCAGATGGATTTGAAGATATTAGTATTTTTTAAATATATATTTTATTGATTATGCTATTACAGATTTCCCATTTATTCCTCCTCTTTATTCCCCTCCACCCTACACTGCTCCTCCACCCAGTATTCCCCCCCCCACCCTTAGTTCATGTCCATACGTTGTGCATATAAGTTCTTTGGCTTCTCTATTTTCCTATATTATTCTTAACCTCCCCCTGCCTATTTTGTACCTACTATTTATGCTGCTTATTCCCTGTACGTTTTCCCCCATTCTTCCCCTTCCCCTCCCCTCTGTTTTCATAGTTTTTGATCTTCTTTTTCTTAGATAAGTTCCTTTAACTTTTCATATAATAAGGGCTTAGTGATGATGAACTCCGTTAACTTGATTTTATCTGTGAAGCACTTTATCTGCCCTTCCATTCGAAATGATAGCTTTGCTGGATAGAGTAATCTGGGATGTAGGTCCTTGGCTTTTGATAACTTTGAAAACATTTCGTCAGCCCCTTTTCACCTGCAAGCTTTCTTTTGAGAAATCAGCTGGTAGTCTTATGGAAACTTCTTTGTTGGTGACTGTCTCCTTTTCTCTCGCTGCTTTTAAGATTCTCTACTTATCTTTAATCTTGGGTAACTTAATTATGATGTGCCTTGGTGTGTGCTTCCTTAGGTCCAACTTCTTTGGGACTCTGTGAGCTTCCTGGGTTTCCCAGAAGTCTATTTCCTTGGCCAGACTGGGGAAGTTCTCCTTCATTATTTTTTCAAATAAGTTTTTAATTTCTTGCTCTTCCTCTTCTCCTTCTGACACCATGAATGTTGGATCATTTAAAGTTATTTCAGAGGTTCCTAAGCCTCTCCATTTTTTTTTGAATTCTTGTTTCTTCCTTCTGTTCTGGTTGAATGTTTATCTCTTCCTTCTGCTCCAGATCGTTGATTTGAGTCCATTTCCTTCCCTTTACTGTTGGTTCCCTGTATATTTTTCTTTATTTCACTTTGCATAGCCTTCACTTTTTCCTCCATTTTGCAACTCTACTCAACCAATTCAGTGAGCATCCAGATTACCAGTGTTTTGAACTGTGCATCTGAGAGGTTGGCTATCTGTTCATCATTTAGTTCTATTTTTGGAGCTTTGATCTGTTCTCTCATTTGGGCCTTATTTCTTTGTCTCAGCAGGCCTGTTACATTGGAAGGGGTGGAGCCTTAGGTATTCGCCAGGGCAGAGCATCCCAGGTTGCTGAGTTGTGACTCTGTCTGTGGGGGAGGGGTCCGAGAGGGAACAATGCCACTTGCTGGGCTCTCTGCCAGCTTTCAGTCACATCCCTGCTACCTACAAGCAAATTGGGACTGTCTGGTGCTGATTCCTAGGTGGGTGGGTTTGCATACGTTCTAGGACCCTATGGGTGTCTCCAGCAGACTCTCCTGTGAGGCTGGGAGTTTCTCCTGCTGCGGCAACCCCCACATGTTTTTACCTCCAGAGGTTTTGAGTCTTTCTTTTCCCACACTGTGAACCCTGGATTGTGCAGTCTGTCATGCTCCCCAGCTGTTCCTCCAGTTTATCTGCACACAAATGTGGGACCACCCTGACTGCCAGCCACTGACTCACCCACCTGGTCCTACAGCCACAGCCTTGCCACGCATTCTCCCCACGCCGGCTGCCCCTCTCCACCCCTCCTACTAGTCTGGATGAATGCTTCTTCTTTAGCTCCTTGGTTGTCGGACTTCCATACAATTCGATTTCCAGGCAGTTCTGTTATTTTTTGTTTTTAAATTTTTTGTTGTCCTTTTGGTTGTGCAAGGAGGCAACGTGTATCTACCTATGCCTCTATCTTGGCCAGAAATCTAAAGATGTTAGCATTTTTTAAAAAGGTCCCCAGGGTCAGTGGAAAAACAACTATTTCTCTTTCTCTTAGTCTCCCTGGAAGTACTTCAGTGCCTAAAATCATATTACATACTATTTAGTGTATTGTTTGCTCTCTGGTTCTCCTGCTAGATTATAAGCTTCATATGGGAAGCGTATTTTACTCACTGCACTGTCACCAACAGCCAGAACAGTGCCCAACACCTAGCAGGTACCCAATAGATTTTTATGAATGGTTACATTGAATTATGGTTTATGGTTACTGGTGCGTTTTTTCTTTATTATACTTTTCTAAACTTTTAAAATTCTCTCGAATTGAGTGTATTACTTTATAATCAGAAAAAAAGAAATCGAAGCTGATTTTCTAAATCTGTCTTTCAAAATTGTGATATAGTTGAAGTGTAGTGATTAGCACGTAATAGATATTCAACAAATAATAACTCTTAGTGTTCTTTCATGATGTTACCTACTATTGAAGGGATTTGGCTCTAATAACCCACTTATCTATGGCTGTTGTCACATTATAGGATACATATCACAACTGTAAAATAAGTCATTTTTGAAGTCTATGAGCTACTCATTCTTTTTACTTTATCATTCCTCTTATTTTATTAGATATTCTGAATATTACTTTAAAAGATACTTTAGAATCTCCCTATAACATCCAATCAATAAAAATAAGAAACAATAACTGAAAATGTTCAATCTTCTTCACTGAAATCAGTGCAAAGGAGGTACTTAATAAATGCAAATACTAAGGCCATGTCAACTGTGAACATGCAACTGCCATGCAAAGCTTCCTTTCCATCATGTGCTTTGAGAATTACATGTGCATGGCTTTACAGATTATTTAAAAGAAAAAATGTAAAGCCCTGACCGGTGTGGCTCAGTTGGTTGGGCATCACCCTGCAAAGCCGAAGGCCACCAGTTTGATCCTGGTCAAGCCACATTCCTGAGTTGTCGATTTGGTCCTCGGTCCGGCACATTTGAGAAGCAATCAGTCAATACTTCTCTGCCTCTCTTTCTCCCTCCCTTCCCCTCTTTCTAAAAATAAGTAAATAAAATCTTTTTTAAAATGGTAAACTTTATTTTTAAAAAGAAGCAAAAATGTATGAATATAGCAATAATTTCCATGTAGGAGGATAGTTGTTAATTTTTTAGAAAATAAAAATGTCATATTTAGATCTAAATTTAAAGACTTTACAATTAATTTAAACCAATTGATTTATAAATTCACATATACAAATAGCTGAATTACCAATGAATGACCACCTTGAAACACATTAGTGTTAAATGCAAAGTCATTGGTGAGTGCTCCTCTGCTTTTACAATATTTAAATTTTTTTCTGACATACAGCCATGACTTTAAGGGAGAAGGTAGAATTCCTGCTAAGTCCCCAATCATTCATATATATATATATATATATAATTTTATTTATGTATATTTCATATTATATATTTATATATTTATTCATATATTTACATATATAAAAATAAATAAAATGCATCTAGTGTAGATAGTAGTATAACTTGTGCAAATTAAGGATAGGCAAGCATATGGTTAGCATGAATTCCCCCAAAAGTAGCTATAGCACACAAGAAGCAAATTGAGCACATTGAAAATTTATTTTATTTTTAACAGCCTCTTTCACTTAAATGGTCAAAGTCACAATTAACATTTCACATACGGTGGCTGAGCTGTATTTTGTGAGCCAGGTGTGACCTGATGGCAGGAGTACATTTACCACCACACTTTCCTTGTTCAAGTTAAACCACCTTCAAGTTACGTGTGTTGGAAAATCACAGCATTACAGAGATAGGGAAGGGAACACTTAATACACTTCCAATAACTTGAGAGCTGTCCTGCAGGCAATTATGTGGCTTTCAACTTCCTTTGCAAGTCATTATGGCCACAGCGAAGCTCAAACTTGAAAGGAAGTTTGCATCCATATATCTGTTTAGAGCTAGACTGTTATTAAATGCTTTGGTCTTCTTAATTCAGCATTAATTTTGAGTTTTATAGTAAACTCTCTTTCAGTTTGAATCATTTGGCTGTAATTTTAAGCAACTAAGAAATTTCTTTGGGTTAGCAATTCAGCTCAGTCTTGGAAAAACTTACCCAGCATAAGGCTGCGAGGATTTTTTTGTCTGGGGTCCAACATCTGTAGCACTGGATTATAGATTGTTTCTAAAATAATCTTAAATTGATGGATCATTGCTACTTCCATTTGGGCTCAACAAAAAGTAGCTCTGGCATTTCCTCTCCCTTTTATGCTGTAAACTGTATATCATCCTTTTAAGCTCTTGCCAGAAAAATGAATTCTTACCCACTTCAAGATTTTATAAACCTGAATTTTACTGAGCAGTATAAGAATTCCTTTTACAATGAATATATATCAAGTGCTATTTCATGAACAAATTCATAAAATCATAATTATTTTTGTCAGACTATTTTAAACTAAGCAGTATTAATAAATAGTCTTTTTCAAGAGTTGTACTTTGGGGTCTTTTTCCTATTAGTCAAGCATTCGCAGGCACTAAACTTTGAGCTCTCCATGTTGTTTAGAGTCAGGTACTTTGCTCTAAGGATTTCGTACGAGTAAATTAATGGTGAGTAAACAAACATGCAGAGGAATTTCCAAATATTGATCTAAAGTCCAAATGTTTTTGCACCTTTTTACCCATCCATCAGTTCACTGCCTGTTAATCTCTCGGCCATGTCTTTGCTCCCACCTCTCTCCTTCAGATGCGCTCTTTTGCTTCTTAGCCCTTGTTTTATCATAGAAGGGGAGTGTCTTTCCTTTTTTTTTTTTTTTTTTTTTTTGCTGAAAATAGGTTAAATTGTAATGTGAAATTTACATCACTGTGGTGGAGTCTAAGACTTAATGATATCTAAGCCCTACCAAAAATGTGGGACTCTCCAGGAAGGAACACAGTCTGACCTTTGAGTTAGTTGCTATATCCTTCTGAAGCGCCAAGGTGGCATAAGAGGGTAAATCCGTAACATTGTCAGGCTTATTTAGCAGGCCCTTAACAAAGCAACTAGAGCAACATTTTTCTTTTTAATATGTGCTCCTTGTTGTCACTCAGGAGACTAAATGACATTCAAGTAAGTGGGGAACACGTGAGTCACACAAAGATAAACAAAGATACTTTCTGCAGGACTTGTCAGAGCCTTTATTATGCTAGCGTGCATTGTGAATTTTCAAGAAGGAAAAATGGCGTACAGTTTTCTTCAAAACTTATTTTACCCTAGAATGCTGTTTTTGTGAAACATATCCCAGAAATGGTGTGTTGCAGTATTCACTTTCCTGAAAGCTGTCCTGGAGATAGTGCCAAACCTATAGCAAAAATGCATTTGGTTTCAGAATCAGATCCCACCCTTCAATAATACAGCTCAACTTTATTTTAAGCTACTGGAAATACAACTTATCCTTTTTGGAGTTTTCTATCTTAGATAGTAGATTGATTTTTTTTTTCCCCTGCCATGCAGGGCTCTTATTTCTTTCAATAGCCTCTGTTTCTCCCGTACATATGTTTTACTAGTTGAAGCCTTCAGAAATAATGGCACTAGCAGTGCTCAGCTGGTCCTCACAGTAAGAGTAGAAATTATGATACCCATTGTTTTGAGGTTAAAAAAAACCCTGGGATTTAAATATTTTGTAGGATAGTATTCTAGCTATTTTTTGAACTTGTGGTTGACTTCCTATATGGTCCTAAACTAACTACTTAACAATTTAAGCGTCTATTGAGGTAGAGACCTGGTGCGTCCACATTTGAATAATGAAGTTTATAATAGTATTAATACATCTTCCCAAATATCCCCAGTCGGGGGCCTTCATTGCTAGAAATATGTATTTCCACTGTCTATTAGGAAGGAATCTCATCTAATATAAATGCTAATATGAGAATATATATCACCTATCTATAAGAATCATATAGTTTAGTAGTTGGTAACTTACACCCCAAATTAGTCTTCATTCTCAGCATCTTTTCTAACCTAAGATTGGCTAATTTCTCAACACACCAGATACCAGTTGGTTAACATTTAAAACATAAATTGTCAATAAAATGTATATATTATACACCCACAAACAAGCACACATTTTGTAACTGTGAATAAGAAAGATAGCAAGCGCTCTATGTAATATAAATCCATATTTTCTTCCTTTTTTTCTTAACTGCATCAAATTTTTCTAAGAGTTATTGCAAATAACTTGATTTCCCCAACTTAGGAAACAATTCCAACCTAAGAAAATTTAACCTGCAGTAATGCAAATATAACAAAAATACAAAACTCTATGTTATTGAATAAAATCTACTTATAAAAAGATTATTTGAAAACATAAGTTAAAGTCGGTGTTATTAAAATCAAATAAGTGTGCAGAGAAATGGACACAAAGAACACAGGTTTGAGATGGAATGATTGTTCCATATTTACACGTGCATAAAAGCACAACATGAACATTTGTACGTGGAAAATGTAGGAAACCGGCGCACGGGCAGAACGCATTACAGGAGCTTTCTTCCGTGACCCGCCGGCTAAGATAGAGGATGCTTCCTCCAAGAGGAGTGCTGACATGCAGCTCCATGTCTCCTACTCTCCATCCTGTGTCAACTCAGTCTTGGTTTCCTTCTCTAGCTTTGGCCATGCTCTTGATTCTGAGACCAGAACTTCTGCTGAGAAGAAAAAATATAAAGATCTCTGGAGAAATTGCTGACTGCGAACTTGTGCTGTGGGGAGTCACAAATGGATAGTGTTGGTCCTTCTCAACCTCTTTCAGAGATGAGGCATACCCTTTTGGCCACAGAAGTGGTACTTTAGAAATTTGTATTTGTGAAGGGATGGAAATGAAGGAAGTTTCCCTGCCTCCTCTAACTGGGGGCTCTGTAGGCCCACATAGATCAAACAAAGAGTCCTCCAAAATCCAACGAGTGTGCCCATGTTCAATAAGGGGCTCTATGACCAAAGACCCCACTGCCTTGCAGTGAAGTGTTCCTTTGCCTCTATTTATTCTCTACACTCATACATCCCTTGGCTCGAGGTGTCTGGTGGAATGCAGAATTTAGTATTTCTTAGCATCCTATCCTTCCCTGTTCCCTTCACATCACTCAATTCTCCCTCTTCCTAATTTTAATATAAAACCAAATAGGCCTCAATATTAAAAATTAGCATTCTTTAATCTCGATTTATAGAACAGGGCTTTATTTTCTTTTTAAGAATCCTGTGTTGACACAGGCAAGGCGTTACCATGAAGAAAACCACATCCTAATGTTTCCTTGGTATTCTAGCTCTACATACAGTCCTCACACAAGCAAACATTTCTGATTCCAGTGGAACTCTTTTCCTGTGTAGATATTACAGGATTTAGCATTTTATTGAGTTATGAGATAAATTGGCTCTCCAAAATAAATGTAGTCACTTCAAATTTTGCCATACACCTTCATGTGTCAGGTCCTACCTTCTCTACTACACATATTCTGGTTAGCATTTGCCTGGAACACTCTACTCACACTAAGCACTAAAAATATGTTTTTCTCAGCCTTTGTGTCTACCTTCTATCATTAATCATACATATAGTTTTCTACTTTTCATATTTGGATTCTCATATATTTTACGCATGTCTCACCTGTTTCCTCCACTGACTACAAACACTTCAAAGACTGAATCCTGTTAAATCTGCACAGTCATTTGTGCTGTTTACTCTATTCATTTATTCACTTCACAGACATTCATAGAGCACCTGCAATAGCTAGGTACTATGGGGATAACAAGCTATATGAGACAATGAACTCTTTCCCCCCAAAGTCATCAGTTCTATTTCCATACAGTAAAGCATAAGTAGTAGAAGATTAAATAGTTGTCTTAGACATTGTTTTTCTGGACCTAGAAAAATTTTTGCCTATGTTGCATTCTCTGTTTTGCCAAAGGCAATCAGTACCTTTACTTCTTTAAATTGAAATTTAAAAAAAAAAATTCAAGAATGCAGGACTTGATAATTCAAAAGTAGCTACTATTTTAAACTCTAATGGAATATTTTTTTTCTATCTCCTTCTCTCTCTCTCCCCCCTCACAGGATAGTGGCCAAAGCCTCCAAGAACCTCATGTCGACCCAAAGCTTAGGGATCGTATTTGGACCCACCCTTCTGCGAGCTGAAAACGAAACAGGGAACATGGCGATCCACATGGTGTACCAAAACCAGATAGCTGAGCTCATGCTGAGCGAGTACAATAAGATCTTCGGCTCAGAGGAAGACTGACAGACAAGACAACTTACTGAATATGTTCACATCTGTCTCGATGCCTAATATTTTTACATTTCTGTAAACATATTTCTGAAATATTTTTTTTCCTTTCAAGCGACAGATGTCTCATTTTGTGAAAACTTAATGATGAGTTTGTGTTTAAGTTCCAAACATTTGAATAAAATAGTTGACAATATTTGCCTATATGTGTTCTACATTAACCCCTTCAGTGCTCTTCCTTCTAGTACTTCTAGGCATGCATTATGCGTGCTCCACACTATTCAATAATGTATAGAGTGTAGTGCATATCAAAAAATAATAATTTTAATGTGGCTCCCGGGCATTGGGTGTGAGGTTGTGTGTGTGTGGATATGTGACTGTGGGTGTGGTTGAGAGTACGTGTGCTCACAGGCAAGCCTTCCCATTACCCTGGCCGCCTTGAACATGTTCCCACACTCCTACTTATATGTGAGAGGAACCAAAAGAGGACGGAAGGCAGAAATCAATAAATTCTAAGTAGAACAAAGGAGGTCAGGTTCTTAATGAAATTTGATACATTTTATCTTTCAAGAACATTTTTATATGTGTGAATATAGTCTAGCTCTCCTTCGTGCTGTGTGGTAGAATGTACAAATTATTGTTGAATGACAATTTTTTTCCTGAAGAAAAATGACAGTTCAAAACATTTGCCATTGGATATGTTTTTTATATATACTATTTGCAGCCCCATAAACATACTGTCTTATAAATTAGAAGCAAAATTAGTGCCCTGCAATTTTGATCTTTATATTATACAGGAATTGCATGACTGCTCAATTTTAATGTTAACATCCATTTTGAAGCTTTGTCAAACTGTATATCCTCCTTTTCCCTTGGCTGTGTCATTTTATGTAGAATTTTTATTATGCTTCTGAGGATGCTTTATTGGTGAATTACATTAAATCAATCTAGAAAAAATCTTTTTTAAAAGGCATTTTTTCATATGCCCTAAGGATTACTTGCCTAGACTTGGATTGCTTTATCCATTTGATGGTTAGTTTCAGTTGTCATCAATAAACAAAAGGGTAGCTGTCTAGGATATATCAAACATTGTTTTATTTTGAAAAGTACGTTCTAGCTGAACACATCTCATACCCAGTTTTATGAAAATATTCTGCTGATAAAAATGTAGACTTATGTTTGACAGCTTTTTAATCAAATTCAAATGGAATAAATAAAACTAATCCAGTATGATAAAGAATAAGTCTAGTTATCGATTTGTTCATAAAATGAAAAATAAAGCATGTAAATAAAACGCGTGAAGCACGAATCCAAGAGCAAACACTTAGAGCAATAATGAGCTTGGAAGCATAGGCGGTCTGCGTAGACGGGGTCTACGGCAGAGTCTGCTTGAGGGGGAGCCAGATGTGCACGCAGCTCCAGCGCCCTCAGAACTGCCTGAGGAAGGAGGGACTTCCCTTGCCCTCTTGAATGTCTTCATTTTGGCAATGGCGCCAATACATCGGCTCATGGCCAAGAACAGAGAAACAACCACAATAAATGCTGAAGTGTGGTTTTATCAAGTGGGACGTATACACATACCACAAAGCCAAGGAGAATCACATGAGGCAGAGCCCCATGATCTAAAGTCACTGGTAACAATGAGCTAACAAACTGGCCAGCTCTAAGCTCTTATATTTAAAGTTGTACTTATGCCTTTCAGAAAAACATGAAGCTGTCAAACAAGAGTTTCTGGCATGCTATTTCAAGTCCTTCTCATTTCCATGACATTCCATATTCTCAATTATGTCTTCCCCAAGACTTTAATTACTTCTCTTTTTGAAGCGGGGAGGAGTAGGGTTAGGTTCCCAGCATTAAAATCTCATCCCTTCACATGTCCATCTTTAAAGTGATCCTGGGAGCATCAGCCCAACGGAAGCAGCACTAACAGCCAAAGAGAAGTGGCTCTACCTGCTTTGAGCAGGGTCTCACCACCCCTCAGCTCTGCAGCTTTCCAGATTTTATAATCTTCAAAAGCACCAGCTTCTTGATTTTCAATCGGATGGGATTTAGCTGGATTCATACCCCAGCTGTGCCCCTTCCCTGCCTAATAAGGGCATTGAATCAGAGACTGTGTTTCCTCTCTGGGAGAAGACCATTCCAAGGTGCTAAGCCAAAGTGCCCATCACAGGATCTGACTTATATACACTCCAAAGGCCAGACCAAAAGGTCATTAGATTTCCTAACATCTCAAAGACAGCAAAGATGGTTACATAAACTAACTGTTCCAAGTTTAAAAGCCAAGATGGTAGGTACCATAGGTTAACTCACTAAGGTATTAGATTTTATAAAACTAATCAATATTCTCCATTCAGAGCACATAAAAAGACAATGAGTTTTTATCATCTTGGCTGAGCCAGCTGCAAGTCCTGACTCTACTGATTGAATATAAAATTAGGCAAATATCCCTACCCTCTGTAGGTTCACAGTCAAAGAAGGAAGATAATCAATTAAGGATTAGTTATACTGCAGTACAATCAGGAACCACACCATCTTGGTAACCATGTAGCCCCAGGGTTCGGCATTTATACACAGAGATGTTCAAAAGGCATTTTTTATCCAATTGTATTGATAAAAAACATTTTTGAACAAAGGAAGGAACAGAAGCTAGTACAGAGATACTAACAAAGCTCAGTGGTTGACAAAGAACCAAGTAACAAATTGTACCTGGGGGTGACAGGTGAAGAAGCTGCAATGGGAAGGTAAGCCTCTCAATCTAATCCTGACCAATGAATAAGATTAACCAGACAAAGAAAAATGTGGAAGATATGCTAAGAAGCAAAAATGACATGGAGAGAATTATGAAAGACCCCCTATCTCCAAGGGAAAGGAGAAGTTCAGTGAACGGAGGATGTAGTGCTGGTCTGTCCATTTTGGAGGATGGAACTAAAGAGAAATGGTGGGGTCAGATATAGGTCATGATAAAATATTTAGATTTAATATTGTAGGCAAAAAAGATCCAATGGAGATTATAAAATAAGAAAGCCATAATGAGACTTTATCAGATAGACAATGTCTAAATTCACCTGGAGGCAGAAGAAACAAATCACCTTGAAGATCCTGGCATTTTCGTGTGCATGCATTTGTATGTTCGTATGTATGCATGTGTGTTTGTGTATGTATGTACACCTTTTAACATTTTCCAGGAGTGAAATGACAATTTTGTATTCTTAGAAATATTTCTATAGTATCATGGGTAAATATTTTAAGAAATTATAACCTTAAGATAATGGAAGCACAAGTACAAACAGTCTCTCTGGAAAATCAAGCTAGTTAAGTGCATCCCATTTCAGCAGGGACTTGCACAGATACACCCTGGACATGGGCGGTTGTCCCTCTCTTCCTCACACAAAAAGCTTCTTGGAGATGGTATTTATTTTGTCCTATATGTTGAGAGTGTCATATGATAGGATCACCATGCCACAGCCAGTAATTGAAAGCCATGTGATGGTTCTCCCTATCCAATTAGAAAACAAAGGATCCAATTAAGAAAAATTAGAAAAGCTGTTAAAAGAGAACAATCACTTGCCAACGTTGCTGTCCTTACAGTTTAACACAGCCAGAAATTGACCTGTACTTTCCTTTTTCACATTTATTTTTGTGAATTATAAGTTAATCACCCTGTCAATTTCTAATTAAAAGGTCCTGCAAAGATTTTCATTCAAAAAGACCATCACTAGAGTTTTGGGTCAAATTGCTCTGTTGTCAAAAATAAAAAAAGACACCAAAACAATATCAACTCTCCTGGGAAAATCAAATCTTAATATAAAACAACAAAGACTTTCTTCAAACATAATAATTACATATTATTTCCTCAATTAAAATGCTTTATCTTGGCTTTAGAAAATAGTGGATTTTTTTTCTCTTATTTTAAACCAAGGTTTGCAAACGCAAGTGCTTACTGGTGTCAGGCAGGTAATATAAGTGATAGGTGCAGGCTTAAGGCATTATGAAGTGGTAGCAGCTGGGAAAAACTTAAGCCAACCGCTGGCCAAAAGGGTTGGCTTCTACTTGGCTCAAGCTGACATTGCTTATGTGGGAATATGGGCACAATTTGCCATACCTTCAGATCTTTCATGGGAAGCCAGAAATTCAGAAACTTATGTGAAACCTGATTTTTGAGGGCACCTAATAAAACACGTCTGAGCAGACTCAACCCAAACACCTTCATTTTTGTGAACCTACTGTTAAACCTTCGATTATGCAAAGCTTGCTCCCCAGAAAACGGTAGCATCTGAAGCAAAGGGCAGGGATGTGTGAATGAGCCAAAGTAACATGTACAAGGAGAAAATGGACAGACAGAGCACTTTAGGTCTTGCTCATTGCATCCTGGGCAAACTATCCACTCTATCTGGGTCTCAGTTTTCCCATCTATAAAATAAAATACATAATATTTGCCTTATCTTGCCTCTTAAGAACTATCTATTGGAATCACGTGTAGAAAATTAAAACAGGTAGTACACCATGAAACTCTACATTGCTCCTACTGGATATAGATGATAGCCCTCCAGCTTATTGATTAACAATTAACTTTATGCTCTTCTAAAGATGATGAGAAAGGACGTTGGAACTAGACTCTAAAAAGTCTCGAATGCCATACCAAGAAGTTTTATATTAAGTCTATAGTCAATCTTGAGACCCTAAAGATTGTTTAGCAAGGAAAAGACTTTATCAGAGCTGGACAGATTCCCCTGGCAATTTTATGGAGCAGTGTTTGAAGCAGGAAAAAACTATAGGCACCATTGCCCAACAGAAGATTATTATCATAGTACTATTAATGCAGATCTGAATTCAGATGGTGACAATAGATATGGAAATCAATTTTATGGAGCATCGTTCTACTGAACCTCTGAGCTTCATCCAGCACATCCTAATAAAGACTGCTGAGTGCAAAGCACTATTTGTTGTCACAAAGAACAAAAATAGCAGGCCCATTTCCAACTGATTTGCTGGGTTGGAGTAGGGATTGATTCTCGTACTCTGACAGTGACTTGGCATTTGTCAGTAACCATCTTAAAATATTTTGACCAAGTCATGCCCAAGTCAGATGAGTATGCATGTTACACTGCCTACTTCCAAATGATGATAAGGTCATTTTCATCTTACCGACTCTGATTTCTCTCTTCTTTCTCCTGGGGCAATATTGCTCCTCTAGCCTCCCAGAAGACCACCAAATAAAGTCCTGAAAGACTAATTTTGAGAAGCTTTTATCGAGTCCTTGTTACAAGCCAAGAACTGCATTTTACATGTATTATTTTATTTAAACTTCACAACTCTAAGGAGGGAAATAGTATTATTATCTTTTATTTCTATTTGAGGAAATTGAGGGATATGATGGAATTACCCAGGTTCATGCAGTTAGTAATTGTCAATTTAGTATTGGAATCTAAATAATATGACTCCAAAGGCCCCTGCCTTAACCAATATACCATCTGCTCACCGGATTAGGAAAAGGAACTGAAGAAAACATGAGCACATGGACACCCTAACTATTTATACTGTATATGTGGGTACCTGGTTGCTCCCCCATTAAAACACTAGATGAGACTTTTACTTTCATATGGATTCTCATGAAAGAACAAGAGGGATAGTAAATATTTCCCCAAAGAAATACAGCACACCTTTGTTGTTAGGGGTAAATGGCTACATCTCAGTCGTGTTATTGTTATTACAATTTTAATATTCATGTACCCCTTAATTTCCCTACATGCTTTATATACACCGTACTAACCATTTTACTATATTATAGAGAGGACAGAATAGAAGCCTCTTTGCCCACATCTTTAAAAGTACCTGTTTGCATGGCTTCTACTCTGTTACATCATGTTATTCTGTGTTGGACCAGATTTGTCAATACCCTGTTATCATCTATCATATCATACTGCGTAATACTGTATTTACATTAGATCTGATTTTAGGGGTTCTTGGCAAGATGAAAAATAGGTCCCCAGCAGTCTTTCTCTTTAAAACAATTGAAAAAGAGGCAGGCATCAAGACATGCTGGTCTCATGCTGCCAAAGAGTGATCCCAAATCATCCAAATGATGAGAATACTGTGAACATCTTGTACAAAAAGATGACAATTTTCTGTAGCAGTGTTGTCAAAATGAAAATGTCTAGCTGTCTTGGTGAGAGACCTGGCAGAAGAATACACACACGCGTGCACATGCACACATCCCTTATAGACTTATCCAGCTGATTTTTGCTATCTTACACTGAAGTAAAAAATGCAGGGCCCACAAAATTCTTAAGCAATCGTCTGGATTCTCTACAACACTCTTCATTCGGTTAAAAGAGCGCTAATAAGAGCAGGGAGGGGAAAGTGGGACATGATGGCCAGAGTCGGTGCTCAGTGTACACTTGTTGGATGACTGAACCAAGATCAACACCCAGAGCATGAGCGCCATTAGCAACATTAAATGTGAATATAATTCACCACTGGGGGTCCTATCAACTAGTCACAGCAAGTTAAACCTAGTCTCAAGTCACTGGTATTTGTATGAACTCCTAGTCCCACCCGCAAAAGGATCATCAGATACCCCTTCACCTCCTTCTCTTAAAGTCTAAGTCCCCAAGAAATGCTTCTTTTCGAAGCTCAGCAGAAGACGGTGAGATTCACTAACTCCTGCAAGTCTAACTGAAAATTCTGATGTCCTGCTTTGGATTGGGAAGAATCCAGGCATTTGTGATACCCAGGAACACCTTTCACTCACTTTCTCTGCCCTGGCAAATACATGATTTAGGTATGAGGTAAATGCTCTAGAGCACAGGCTTTCTGACCATTGTATAAAATCTCAACAGCCAAGAAAGCTAGCAAATACAAAGCGCTGATCTGAAATAGCCTCACTTTCTGCTGGCACCATTTGAGCTGACAAATTTACTTGAGACACACACACTCACTTTTTAAGAGCAGGACTTGCGCTAACCATTCTCACATCACTAGCAAAATGTGTTCTAAGTCCATATTGTGCGGCATACTTGAAGACGTGTGGATTTTTCCACATCATTTGGTGACATTTTACACAGTTTAATTTCTGCTCTTTATTGCTAGACCCTACCTTTTTTTCCCCTTGCAAACATCCACCAATGGGATTTCCTTTAGCATTTTAACCCTGGGCTCAGATTCTTTTATCTAGTTCAGCATCTATTTGCAATGCTGCTACACAATTTTGCCATGATGTGACCATCTGTCAAAGTCTAGCCTCCCTGAATGAGAGGAAGAAGACAGAGGTGTTCAGCTGCTGAAGAGAGAAACAGAGAATCGGTGGAGATGGAGCCAGCCTATTGGGGTATGAAGGGAAAGAAGCCTTAGACCTCCAGTGAGAGGTGAACATGGAAGGCTACAAGAAACATGGGCCAGCTCAGGAAGTCCTGTTCCTGCCGTCTCCCCACAAGTCCAGGTGAAAGGCAGCTTTTAAGTTGGAGGGGGCGTAGAATACAATTGAAGCTAAAATTGGTTTGAGCTCACTATTTTTCTAGCTATCAGTTCTAAGGTCACAGTCACTAAAACTGGAAACTTAAAAATGACTTCAAAAAGGCAAACGCTAACTAGATTTCACACTGGATTTCATTTTACTTGGCATTACAGAAAGAATGCAGGTATTAAATAGACTGTTTCCTGTATACAATAAGGTTAATTAGTAGTGAGGGATGGAAAATCAGTGTAGACATAAGTCTTTTCGACAGGTATCAAAAATAATCCCCTGATCCCTACAGACCCCAGCTGCATTGAAAGAGGAGCAATATAAAGGCTTCTTTAAGCACAAAATTTTCAAACATTCTCCAGGTGTCCGCAGCACCAGTTAAATAGGCCCTGAGCCCTCGTGCACAGGCTGGCTCCTCTCTCCCTTCTCCTGCTCTAACTTAAAGGCACAGCTACTCATGCTGAATTTTGAGGTGCAGCATAAAGGCTCTCCATACAAAGCAGCCGGGCTTGCAAAGGGAGATGGACAGGAGAACAAAAAGAAGAATATATTGTGGCCTGAATGGGACTTCCCTAAGCTCCTTATCAATAAGGTTAATAAGGGTCTATGCAATTTACTGATCACCAAGATGGAACAACCCTCTTCACACTGCAAATCTCCAAGTTGGCTCTGGCTTTTAATGCTTTTCACAGCCAATCACATAAAAGCCCCTGTGCCCCACACCCCAGAGAATACACTCTGGTTCACTATCATGGCCTCTATAAAATCTCCGGTTCGTTATTACACTTCTACCTGCCCTAGTTAAGCAGATTAACAGTTATTTCCTAGAATTTGATCTATGAGGTTCTTTGTAATTGAAGCTGGAGTACTTAGATATTTCTAAAAAAAAAAAATGTATTTCTGAAAAAAAATGCACTCCTTTTTTCTCTGGTTTAATTTTGTTATCCTCAATAGTATGCATGGTATAAAAAAAAAATCCAAACTTCTATCTTCTCTATAAAATACATGTCATATCAAAAAGGTGACAAGAGGGGGGAAAAGTAATTAGTGAGTTCACAGAGTTCAGTAGAAAAGTTAAAATGGAGTAACACATTACTTTTTATGTTAAGATTTCACAAGACAAATCTTGCCTGTGTTTTAATTGCATGTGACCCTGGCAGTCCTACTCTGAAATGAAGTGCCGTAAAATTAAAGATGACAGACGCTCAAAACAAGTCTTGTGATCTTGATTAGACTACAAAGACCACACTCTCTCTCTGCTACAACTCAGATATCATGGACTGTTTTATTTGGGGAATTGCTTCATTAATGCCTACTTTGACTAGACATGTTTATTACTAAAAAAAAAAAAAAATACCGAATATGGTGATATCTTGCATAACTAAATAATTCCAAAAAAAAGCAAATTATAAACGAGTATTTAAAATAACCCTAAGACCTAATATTTTTATAAATACTTACATGTATGTAATCACATGGATGTGGGTATATGTGGATGACTATGTGCATGAGTGTATAAAATATCCATCTTTGATACATATATTACCTATTCTACGCTAGGAACCTCTATTATAGCCTGAGAAGCAGCATAATTCATCTGTCATATTTCCTTATAGCCATGTAAAGTTTCCCAGACCAACAGAATGTGTGCAACTATACATTATCCTATAAAAACCATTTCTGAGAAACACTCCTTGGAACTTTAAACTCTCCAAGCATAGCCTGAGAAAAGAATTGGATTTGACTCACACCTAATTTTTCAAAATTGTCGCCAAATCATTCTATCAAAGTTATATCAGACACAGAATACATGCTTTTAAGTCTCACTTCTTCTTAGTTAAACAAAAGCAAGGACTTGGCCGAGGGGCAAGTCCTCATCATATTATACTCCAAGTGTCTCCTCTGCATGTCCCCATGGGCCAACTAGAGGATCTGCTTTAGTCTCTTAAGCCCTCTAGGTCAGGTCTTCATCTTTACCATGAGTAAGTCAGGTTGTTCTTCATCTCTAAAATCCCATGCACTCTATATTTCTATGATTCTATTACGTTGTCCCATTTCAAGAACACTATTTTCAATTCATACATTTGATTTTAGGAAACAAAAATATTTATACTGGATATGTGGATGCTAGTATCAACATGGATATGGATTCAACCTAAAAATCAAAGCTGGGAAATCTTGTTTCTAGAGTTCACTATTTTATTGTAGCTGTGATTCCAGGAAAGTCTATGTACACATCTGTCTCAATTTCTTTAAATGTCAAATACATATAGCAATTTCTCCTCTACCTAAGAAACAGGGCTACTGTGAAAATAAAATATGACAACATGTAAGTATAAGAGATAAACCATCCTAATTAGTAGTATTCTCAGTACAATTATTTTATGATTGGTCTTTAGTATACGCAAAAGGCTTTTTCAAATACAGGTCAAATGGTCCTTTAACTTAATATACTGTGTCTTCAAACAGCCTACAAACTTGGCTTTAAGATGAAATCTTTGTCCCTGTGGAGTTTCTCAGGACTATGTCAAAAATCTTCAGATGTGGGATGTGTTCACCAGAAGAACCCAGGATTATGAACATCAGAAAGTGTTTATTAGAATCTAATTGGACATAGTATTGAGAAATTGTTATGCTAAGAGAACTGAAACTGTATCTACTTCCTGTCTCTTAATCTCTCTCTGCCTCTGTGTCTCTCTCTCTGGGCCTCTTTGTCTTTGTCTTTTCCTATCTCTGTGCGCTTCCTCTATCTGTCTCTCTGTCTCTTTAGTCTCTCCAGCTCTCTTTATTCTTGCTTCCCACCCTCACAGCCAGAGCAAGAATCTTACCTGGGGTTCATGATTCCCTAGACCCTTGGGGTCTGGCAGAAACATGAACTCTAGGTACATTCATGCTAGATTACTTGTGCATTTTTCTGGAATTAAAGTCTACAGTTTTCATCATATTGTCAAGAAGTCTATGGTTAGGAATTACTGTTCTATAGTTGTTTCCCAATGTCAATTCTACTAATTTACATCTGAATGCAACCTCAGATGAGTCTCTTCTAACTAAATCCCAAGGTCTACCAGGCCCAGAGCAGTCCCAGGATCTTCTGTCTGACTGCCTGGCAGGACAGGCTGGTCCAAGGAGGTAAATATAGATCCAACAAAATCAATTACTGCACATCAAAGAATGATAATTCAATCTTTAGAGGAACTCTCATTTTAAAATTGACAAAAATAGTAAATAGGCACATCCATTAAATTAAGATAATTTGCTTACTATTTAAAGGAGGATATTTAGTATTTTGAGAACAAATTCAATGGTAACACAAACAGTCCATTCTCACAATGCCCACATTTAAACTGTGCCAGACACATGTCCTGTGCCTGCATGGTACTTCTACACCATTAGCCGCCACAAATCAAAGGCAATGTCATTGCTTTTAATAGGATTACATAGAACCCAGTAACAGGCGGGAAGACTAGCTTTAGACTGAGTAACTGGCCAGTAATTTGGATGTTTAAATGATTGGCTGCCAAATTGACAGGTCATCCACACTGAACTAGCCACTATTCTATGAATTTTCATGACCAGGATCACAATGGTTCATTTGCATGTGTGAAATTCTGCTGTGAAGCTGGCTTTTGAACTGGCTAGCTCAGCCAAAGATGTGTTTCACAGGGCCATGCATTAGTGCCCTAGAAATACCATCACATGTGGGTAGCATAGATCTTCCCAAAGCCTTCTATTTAAACACAATCTGTAAGAGAAGGGCCAACAAACAAACATGATAATTGCCAGAATATAAAGAATACAGGGGAAAGTTGGAATTTTAAAAAACTAAGATTAGCACCAAAAAATGATCATTTGGATGAGGAGAGAGAAGTTTAAAGTCTTTAATTCTCAAGAAAAATTTTGGATTTTCCTGGAACCATTGCTAAGAGCATCGTCTTTAATACTCATTGAATACAGAGACATTTTTGTCACCATTATTAACAAACAGCTGTTAACCACTGGGACAGACATGAGGACCACAATCACAAGCCACATAAGACAAAGTGTTTCACTTAGGGATTTAGTCATAGGTAAAAAGTCATAAGGCAAAAAAATAAAAATTATAACAACCCACATTTATTATTGACTTACTATGTGCCAATTATCTTACAACAAGACTAATGTAGCAGTGATGTAATGAATATTTCAAAGATGAGGAAAGGTAAGCTTAGAAAGGTTATATCATTGCCCAAGGGAGTAGAGCTAAGAAGTAGTTTTGAACCAACTACATCTTCCTTTAGACAAATATTCTTAGTTCCTTCACATTAAAAGGAAGTCCAAAATATACTTCCTGCCACACATAACTAGAAAAATATAAATATTTGGTAAAATAAAATTGAATTTAACTAAACAAAGGAATATTTATATGATGAGATATTATGAAGACATATAAGATCTATAGTGTATGAATACTATTGACAAGAGAAATTTTGCTAAGAGAAAAAAACAGATTGTGTAATCATAGGTACAGTATGATGCTACCATTATTATAAATACTATAATATATCTGTACATACACAACAGAATATTAGCAGTGGTTATCCTTGGGTTGTGAGATCACCAAGTATTAGTTTTCTCCAATTGTGTCTGATGCACCTCCAAGTTTTTGCTTTGAGCATTTGTTACTTTTATACTTAGAAAAGACCAAATAAAAATTTTTATATACACACACACAGATACATATATATATACACCGTAATCTAAGACTATACATGGTGATTGATAATAGACAGTAAGATCTGAGGAATTTCAAATCATATTTTGTTAAACAAGGGCCTAAAGAAATCGGGAGAGGATACAAGATGGCAATGGCACTTGAAGAAAAAGCAGGTCCCAGGAAGACATCAAGGTAATGATGTAACATGAGCAAAGTCCCAGGGGCAGAAAGTGGAAAAATGCATTTGGGAAATGATAAGACTTATTTGTTACACTGGAGAGTCCCCAGAGAGAAGGGATAAGAGAGAGAAATGACTTTATACCTTTATGCATCATGTTTTAAAAGGTGGAACTAAGTAAAACTTGGATGCCTTTATGTGACAACATTTCTAGAACACAAAAGCATAGAGCACCAGATGTGTTCTTTGGCTTAGACACAGGTCCTCAAGTCAGCCTCACACAGGAATTTCATACATGAGAAGATAGGTAAGGGCCAAATTCTGGAAGCCCTAAAATGCCAACCAAGTAAATTAGACTTTATCTGGTAGGCAATGGGGAATGTCTGAAATTTTAAGCAGGAGGTAATGAGAGCAAAAACATTTTAGTAAAATTAATCTGACAGCACTGGGTAAGTGGATTGGAAGGGAAACAATCACATGTCTTTTTATGCTTCTTCATGTTGATTTATTTTTCTGTGACTATCCTGTCTTCCTCAAATAAGATTATAAACTCCTTGAGAATAAAAACCAAATCTTACATGTCTTTGTATTTCTGGCATTTCTGAGCAATAGAGGAAGCTTTAAACAGTTGTTAAAGGTGTCCACTCGAGATTCAGAATCCTCTGTGGGACTCCCAGCTCCTCAAAGGAGAAACCAGATCTCTAAGCTTCAGTGTGCTCACCTGTAGAGTGGGGACAGTAACACCCACTTCATAGTATTGTAGTGAGGATTCAGTGAGACTGCAGAATTGTGTGTGCAAATCTCTTGCAATGGACGTCTGCACTAATTGTAACCATTGTTCTAGAAATTATGATCATGCCAAAAACTTATCAGGACAAATTTGTTGGTGAAGATGATGATGTTGATGTTTGACTCTGACTTTCTAAATTACTGAGTGGATGAATTGAGCCAAATATAACTTGGAAGACAATTATTGTGGGCAAGGTTGGGTACTAGAAAGATTTAAAGGGCAAAGATGGAGCCCACTGAACCTAATACACACCGAACTCAGCAGGATAGGTAGGTGTTTCTAAGACAAAGTCTCTGGTGAGAGTCTTTGAGAGACTCTCAAAAAAGAGAGAGCTGGCTGGCATGGGCTTGCTGTAATAATAAGTGATATCTCTGAGAGGAATGGGCCATATCCCCATCCCTGCGATTGAACAATGTTGACTGGCAGCCACTTTCCCAAAGAAAACTTTCCATTGAATTTCTGCTAACCAATATTATCACAATGCATCCTTACTTCATAGCATCCCTTACATGTAGTTAGAAGAGGCAGATAGCTTCATGACTTAAAATAAAATTTCCTGAGAGATAACGCTGTCGAGATCTTGGACAGGAAATTCACAAGATGACTCTGGAGCAGCTCATTGTGCAAACAAGCGCGTGTGTGCAAGTGCACACACACACACACACACACACACACACCAAGTGACCAAAGACTGATGGTGATCATGTCAAAAGGAAACAGGAGCCAGTTCAATGAAACTCTCCCGGCCAAAAGTGGGATAATTTAAGCACCAAATGAATAATAATCGCAATAGATCAAAAAATATCAAATATACTTCTTTAAATTCTAAGTAATAATACTAACAAGAGAAACAAAAATTCACTTCTCACAAAAAAAGTTATAAGTATACTTAGAGAACATACTAGTACTCTGAAAATTGATGTATAAAAGAAACAAACCAAGTATTTATTCTGACTCTGTTATCTGAATAGTCTCAAAATAATCAAACAGTTGATGAGGGAAAACATTTTTATAAGAAAATTTTATGCACATTCAAAAATCAATAGTATAATAAAGGTCAAAATATTCACCACCTAGTTTTAACAACTGTTACCAACATTTTTTAAATATTATTTCATCTATCTGCCACTTTTTTGTGCTTGAGCACTTTAAAACAAATTCCAGATATCATCTCATTTCAACTGTAATTTAAAAAAAAAAAAAGATACCTGAAAAGTTACAGTTATAGCATCCAGAAAGTACACTGAAGATAAAATAAAACTATATCAGATAGAAGTGGCTTTTCATTAAATATCTCACCTCACCATCTAACCAACCCCTAGAACATAGAAGTATAAAAATTAAATTGGTTTCCTGAGCAAGCCTGGGGGAGGTACCATGACTGACCAAGACTCTTAAAATGCATTTAGTATCTAAGGAAGCAATAGAGACCCCCAGAAATTACTCTCATGGACCGAAGTTAGAGGCACTGGTACATTTTTAACTTCCTTGACAATCAAGAGGAGCTTTATTTATCTTTCTAACTAAATATGGGACCTGAGAGTACTCCTGCTACACCACAAAGTGACCCTCGGTATATCTGTGACGAAATAAAAAAGAGGTCACAAAGGAGACATAAAATCTCCAAAAATTTCCTTCATATGATCTAATCTATCCTTTCCCTTTAGACAAGTTATTTAAAACTTCTACAAGTAAATCCATTCTCCCAGGTGAGCACAAAGTGACTTACAGAACTGCCCTCCATATCCACAGAATTGATTTTTTGTTAGCTTTTAAATTCTTCAAAATCCTGAGGAAGGCTTTGAAAAAGCCTGCGGTGTTCCTGTTGCTGCTGTTATAGTTGTAGTCCTGGCCTGCAGTTGTATGTTTAAAAGCCAGCAGGTTAACATTCCAATGAATTGAGCAAAATGACATCTCAGCAGCAAATGAAGAAAAACACACATCTACGTATGTTAGTGTAAAATTTTATTTTTCCATGGATTGGAGTTCATAATTTCCATGTTTCAATTTTTTTTTATTTTCTCTCTCTTATATTTTCAATGTCATAGCTACCACTTTAAAATGCCTTTCTTGGCCTACTCTTATTTATCTCTAAAGTATTTCTTTATCTGCCTTCATTTATTCCCAATCAGCACTGAAAGACAAACTACTATCTACAAACATCAGAGAAAGCAACCCCGCACATGTCTGAATGTCCGGATAACAATCAACCTGGCGGTCTCAACATCGGACTGTAACACAGAAAGAAAAAAAGCAGCAGCTTATATGCGTTGAGACACACAGATAACTTCTCCTAAAATATTGTCTCTATTTTTATGGCATAATGCCTGAAATTCACCATGAATCTCACCGTGGTAACTAGAGTCACCATGTAGGGGTGAGGAAGACCTTTTAAAATATATTAGTACTTATTTGCATAATGGTCATCTTATATTCATTAACTCAGTATCCCAGATAAGCCTTTCTGACCTGGAAACAATAAGGCTGAGTCATCTCTAAGGGAGTGTTGGTACAATGGAGGCTATTAGGAGTGATACCTAGGATGGGCGCTGGAGCTTGGGCTCTGGCACCCCAGGCCAACCCGAAAAGCTCATTGCTGCGGTAGATGAGTGGGCTGAGGGACATGGCCCCCCATGGGGAGTGGTTGTCAAAACATAATATTACTCACTCAACAAATTTATGGCAGAAACACTGTTCTAGCTACATGGGGGGGGGGGGGGGCAAAAAATGAAATTGAATCCTGAGGAAAATAAATCTTAACTACTTCACAAGGTTCAGCCTTGGTTAGCTTAAATCCAAAATTTTATTAGTACATTTCTTAATATTATTCATCTGTTGCTTCATATTTTTCCCACTTTCACTTGATATCTTTTGCCAAATTCATTAAGGTATACACACACAAATAAAATAACATTTTGACACTGTTTTTACTCTGTTTTTTTAATCCATAAAATCCAGTGTGTAACAGGGATGCTGGGTACTAAGTAATATGATTATCAGTCTTTTAGATTGAAATTCATCTCCATTTAAATATGTCTTTTCATGAAAGGTATAGATTGTTGACCAAACGTGTGAGTAAAAGGAAGGCAGCTTCTAAATCCAAAGCAAAGTCTGAAATAAAAAATCTAGAAATTAAAGAGACCCCGTAGTCAAAGAGCAACAGAAAAAGTTATGGAACAGAAAACCCACCAGCTTTAGGTCAAATAAACTTAGCCCTGACTTCTGCCTCTGTCGCCTGCTGACCGTGGGGCCTGGCGCTAGTCATCTGTCTCTAAGCCTTAGGCTTCTCACCTGCAACACAGCGGTGCTAAGAGCCCCCTCAAAGAGTTTCCGTGAGCATTGATGAGAGAGTGTACAGAAAGTCCCTAGCATGTAATGTGTCCTCAATAAAGGACAATTGTTTGTGCCACTCTTATGTCAAGAGGATAAAAAAAAGCCAACCCTGGAGGAACAGAGGAAAGATATTTGAATTAGTGCACAGATGTTTTCCCTCCAATTTCCACATTCCACACCACTTCAGTCTGACCCAAAAACACAGACGCCAGCCAGGAGGGAGCCCACCCAAGAATTATAAAGATAAATGCCAAATTGAATTAGTGAACCCTGATTTAAATATAAGGACATTTTATTTCGTGAATCAGTTCCTTAAGTTCCCCTCAAACCACAGGTATATAAAGCCCTTAACTAAGTTTTTTTTTAATGTTTAAAGTACAGTAATTATAAAGAAAAATATAATAAACATACATCAACCCACCCAACTACAGAATGTTAGCACTTTGTCAAATTTGCTTCAGACATTTTAAATAAAAGAAATGAAACTTCACAGATAAAATTGAAATTTCCTTTGTTCCCTGCTTGACTCTTGTTTACTTTCCATCTCAGAAGCAACCATTATAATGACTATGATACTGTTCCTTCCCGGAAGTCAATGTTTTCTACTTTTACAACATAAATTGCAAATATAAACCATATATATTATGTAAGTTAGCATTCTTATACATGAATACTCTACTTATGATTCTGAAATTTGATTTTTCACTTTCATTTTGTTTTTCATATCTGGGCCTGCCAGTACATAAATGTAACATTTAGTAAGAATTCATTCTTACTAAATGTTACATTGTAATTAATTTTTTAAACAAGAGAATTTTGCTTGGACAACAAAAATTAAATCCAGTATTTTTCACCAGACTCCTATGGACATGCTTTTATCGTTCTCTGCCTTCTTTATACATGCCTCTTTTTACCTATGAGTTCCTTGGCGGCATTACTAATGGTCATTCATTCATTCATTCATTCAATCTATATGTAGTTCAAGCCTTGCACCAGAAAGGCATTATTTTAGGCAATGGGGATACAGAAGAGATTATGTCAGACAAGATCCCTAGCCTCAAGTAGCTTTATTTCTACTGAAAGAGATGGACAACATACAATTTATCAAATAAACAAGACAATCCCAGTTTGTGATAACTTTTCTCAGAAAATGAAGACAAGCCTATTGTGAGGATAAGAGTGGAGAGATATCTACTTTAGATAGATGGTCAAAGGGGGCTTTTCTGAGGAGTGGTTATGCTTGATTGGGAATTTGGGGAACAGACAAGAAGGTGGCAACATGTGCTGAGACCAGGAATGGACATTCCAGGAAAAGGCAACAGAAGTGCACAGACAAGCTCACTCACCATGTTTGTGACACAAAATAGAGGGCAGTACAGGGAGTATAGAGTGAAACAGGGGGCGAATGTTATATGTGGGGAATTATAAGAAGTTCAGATCCTTGTCTAAGTGACACTGGAACCTAGGATTATTGTAATTGGGAGCTATATGATTTAATTTAGAGGTTTAACTGATCATCTTAGCTTCTGGATTAAAAAAAAAAATGGATTATAAAAGTATAAGAATGGAAACAGGAGACCAATCAGGGCACTATCTCAATAGATCAAGCAAAAGATAATGATGGTGTGGACAAAGAAGGTGGCAGTAGAAGTAGGAAAAAAAAGTGAAAAGACATGAAATCTCTTTTGGGGATATAATCAAAAGGACACATTAACGGATTGACTCTAGGGATGAAGGGGAGAGAGGAATCAAGGAGGACTCCTAAATCCAAGATGCTGGATATTAGTGTCATTCATTGAAACAAGAAAGATTGGGGAAGGAAAAGGTCTAGTCAAGGAAAAGTCAAGGCTTGTGTCTGTAACACATTTAGTGTCAGATGACTAGATGTCAATATATATCCAAGGGAATATCTTAAGGAGTCAGTAAGCCCTTGAACCTCATGAGAAAAATCAATACCAGAGATTAAGTATGTAGGCATTATTTAGAGTCTTGGAACTCGGTGATGTCACTTAGAGAGAGAAGGCTAATGAAGCACATAAAATGGTCTATAACTGATCCTGCGAGGACTCCAACATTCAGACAAAGAGCAAGGGAAAAGGAATCGTTGGAAAAAAGACAGAAAGAGTAACCAAAAGGTAAGGAGAAGCCCAGAGGAAACTGGTATCAAGGAAACTAAAGGAGGACTTGTGCCATAACAAGGATATTTTGAAGGGAATGGGGATAATGAGATCCAGGCTGAAGAGCACGAAGAGTGAAAAGGAGAGGAAGACATCAACAGGGTGTAGAGCTGATAATTTTTACGGAAGTTTTACTCTGAAGGGTGGCAAAGATGTAACACAGCAGAAGGGACTTTGTGGTCATCAGAGGTTTTTCTTAATGTGAAAAAGGAAATTGGTGATACAGGGAAGGGACAACTGCAGAAATTAAGTCTTTGAGAAGACAGTGCAGATATAGATGTATATATTCATATGTGTATATATAACATTATGTATAACATATATGTGTGTATATGCTTTTTTTCTTCTATGTTAAAAATGTAGGAAGACAGATGGGCATACATACAGTTAGGCTTGTATGTTAGGAGGTGGGGACACAAAAGAGTATATCTCTGATTGCTTCCATTTTTTCTTGAATGACTGTTAGGTTCATCAGCCAAGAATGAGGGCGGGGGGGAGGACATGTAGGGTATTTTGGATGAGAAGAAATGAAGAAAAATGTTTTTAAGAGAGTGGAAAAATGAGTCCCCAGGGAAATTTAGCAGTGTTGAGCATAAAGTTCATGAAAGCAAGGAGCTTTGTTGCACTTGTTCACTGCCCTGTCTTGGCTCTGAGCAGGTGGGTACCCCATAAATAATTGATTGAATGAACATATAAAAAAACAAATGAATGAATAAACAAATGAAGAGAAGATGAACATTTGGGTTCCATCAGGGCTGACCCTGCCACACT